>NT_033777.3:29654313-30866822 GCF_000001215.4 Drosophila melanogaster | reverse complement strand
AAACTGTCGATTGTGATGGATAACTGGGCGGTCGCCCTCTGCTGAAAATCCGAACATATCTTGGGAAATTCGCCAAATGAGCGTTGTTAACTTTTCACTCCCCTCTTCAAGTTGTAAAGTTGTAAAGCCGTTTGTTTGCCTTTTAGCTGGATTTGCGTTCTGCATGTGCATGGCCAAGTTGATTTATATCTAGATCGGACTGAAAAGCTGGACTTTGTGGTGTGGCCAAAAGCGCTTGGCAACAATCGCCAGTGTTACCGCAATGTGTTTGACTTGTTGACTCTGCGCTGGCTTCAATTATTTATTGTGTTTGAAATGTCTGGCATTGTTTGGGCTTGTTTATGGCCAAAGCAGTTGGCCGCCCACCCACATGCCACACGCCCACTCCCACGCCCCCCACTTTGCGTAATGTTTGCAGAGAACTTTTGGCATTATTTATGATCTAACAATGCAAACAGGTCTGCATCTCCAACTTTGGTTATTTGAAGTTTTATATCTAGAGTCAAATTAACATTACATTATCTATATCGATATTCATTTTAATTTTAAAGAATTTTTCTTAAGCCCTAAAATTGAACGTAAAGAGAATTAGAGCATTTATGTATGCAAATCGGGTTTTCATATTTTAATGAGCGATTTCCACACAGCGGCACACTCTTGCACACAAAGTAGCCGCATGGGGTCGAAGATTTCGAGTAGCAACACTCTCATTTACACCGTTATTTGCCCTTTTGCAAGTCGCCATCGTCTGAACATCGCCATCATCATTACCATCGTCATTATCCGGCGGTCTTGTTTGTGTGGCCAAAAGCGGAGAACGCCCTCTCGCAGCAGGAGGCGGTGATCAGAGCAGAAAGCGGTAAAAGGAGGAGGAAATTAAATCAGTTGACAAACAACAACAGGAAACTGCAGCTATGGCATATAGTTCCGGAATATATACTTGATGTGCGAACGCCATGGCAAGGAGGCGATGGCAAGAGCAGCGGATCCAAGGTGAGGCCGAGCAGTTGAGCATGGCCGGATTAGCTTGAGGGTGTGCCCATCGGAGGGTTGAAACGGTCTAGCTACAGTGATCACTCGGAAACTAGAAATTCTAGAATTTCCTCTACTTAAAATATCTATAGAAATGGAACTACAGTTATATCTAAAATATTTAAAGATCCTTTTCTCTTTATTCCTATAGCATTATCTATATTTCCAACTTTATTATTAATTAATTCAAAATATTTCATCTAGTTAAGTAACTAAATCCGTCATGCTCGAGCGGCCACTGTACTCCCGAAGCGTCCTTCTTCGCTGGCCTCTCTGCTGCTGCCTTTTTGATTTCCATTTCGATTTTGAGGCGTTTGCCTGATGCGACGATACTGCCACCCAGAATTTCGAGGGAGGGAGTGGCACCAGGAGGTTGATTTTTGTTGTTATTTCTGTTGTGATTCCGCCGTCATCTCCAGCAGTCAGAAAGAGATGGCTGACGGGCCCATTCAGCGTTTTATTTGTCAGGCTTTCACTTTGGCCGAGTTAATCACAATCGGCGAACAGATAATGAGGGTTGAGCCCTCAGGGAGGGGATGCATCATGCAAAGCAGAGCGTTTTCCTCATCCTCATCCACGTCCGTCCTGTCGTAATTCCGCGTTGTCTCTCAATTATTTCAGCTGCTATTCCGAGCCCAGGAGCCTGGGTCAGAGCTGCAGACCAGGAAACTAGGAACTACCACCCGAACAAAGCGAAAACGAGCAGGCCGATATATGTTCAGACAATTGCGATTATTTGTAATTCAAGATGCAGTCGAGCGTTTTCTGAAATCGAGCGAGTCAACTCCGCGCGGAAGGTTAACAAAAATTTAATGCTAAACGCTTATCGGTTCCATCATCACCATCTACATCTCCATCTCCATTTCCATCAGAAGTCAAAACCAAACTCGCCAAACTCGTCGGGAAATTCGATCCATTTATTCCTGGTGGAAAAGAGAGCGAGCAAGGAGAAGGCCAGGAGTTTGAGATGGGGAGATGGTGATTTGATAGCTGATTCACGGATGACCCTGCACACTCGTCAAAAGTCAGTCAGACAACTCTAGGTACACTGCGAAAAATGCGTATATTCCTTGAAATAAATATTGCACTATGATTAGGTAAAGTTAACATGGATTTTTCAAAAATAACAAAACTTTTTTAAATTTTTATGTGAGCTCGAAAGGAATTAATATTAATTGCCAGTGCATATGATTTCTATAATATTCATATAACTAGAAAATTTTCCCTATGTATTACCCCTAAATACTGCTTATCCAAATCCGACTTCAATCACTCATCCTTTATGAATGTGTAACTCGATATATGTACGTATACTCTTAACTGCCGTGTAAGTGCCCGCTAATTGCGCATCTGCTGAATTTTCACATCGCGTTTCCATTTTTCCTGGCCACGGTTTCGCTTACCGTTTGACTTTTCCTCCGGCCTAGCAACTTTACTTTAAGCCATAAATTGTCGCATAACTAACGTGGTTTATATGGCTTGAAGCGTTTACAGCTCCACTGGACCAGTTTCCCCACACGCACACACACGCATTGGCCCGTTGGCAATATCAAGGTCACTTTACGTGGATTATTGCGTGCTTTGCTAGTGGGGCGGGGAAGATGACGAAGAGGGCGGTGGAAAACGAGTTTTTCGCATGCGTAGCGGTTTTCGCAATGCATTCGCAGACTTCCGCATTTCGGGGGCCTGATTACTGGGTTCGGCTGTCTGCGCAGTGTGCGAATATGCAAATCGAACAAGGAGTGACGTCAAAATACCAGTGAGGTGGAAAAGGAAGCGGAAAATGCATAACTGAGAGAAATAAATAGGATTAGAAACATGGTGTCAATAATTTTAATCGACTGCTGTTAACAAATGGTCGTCTTAATTGAGCAGATACACAGTATTTGATCAAATGACAACATAAAAATAACATGGTTTACTTAAGAGTTTTTCCTTTTAATTGGAATTTCCTTTGTATTTGCTATTTTCTCCAGTTCTCCAATTTGTCAATCTCTACCATAAAAAAAAGTGAATCGTATCATTAGGGCCTTCATCAGAAGTGGTTATCTGCATCCTGTGGCATTCGTGAATTGCCTTCTGCCCTTGTCCTTGAAATGTGGCATGCCACTGCCCAGTTGCAGTTGTTGCACTTTTCGAAAGTTGTTTTGCAGCCACCCAAATTGTTGACCTTGTCGAAAATCTGGTGCACTGAACCCTGATCATTTATCTTGTGGGGCCAAGAACGTACGGCTCACTTTTTCGGGGGGAAAGGGGTACTTTTCCACTTCCAAGCAACACTTATCCGAAGACCAAGAAAAATCTGAGTTAATTTGAATATCATATCTGCAAGTGCACAGCAGCCAGAAGGTCAGTTAACAAATGAGACAATTAAACCGATGTTGACATCTATTCATTGGCAAAAATGATTCATGATTCAACGCACATTATCACATTAATTACCAGCGCTGACAAAACGCTATTAACCAACTTATGATTTCCATGCATAACCGCATTTTCAATGTCACATCAGATGGGGTTTATTTTCAGTGGTATTACTTTTCGGTGTGACATGCAAACAAGTGAACGATTAATTGCGTTGGCAGCGCCGACATTTCGACAAATCGGAATCGCTCAAACAGTCCCCTGAAAATGGGCATTAAATTCCGGTTGATTGTGCGCCATTTGTGGGACAATGTCAAACGTCAAAGTGCAAGAATTTGACAGCCAATAAACAAACAGCACACAGCCTCAAATAAAAAACAAATAAACCGGAGTACCGGCGAGTTCCGCTCTCATGACATGGCACTAAATTATTATCGAAAAATATAGCTCCGTCCCACTTGACGGGCTCACTTGTAATCGATTTGATATTTAGACCTCACCTCCACTCAACTCGCCTTCCGAGCCACTCAACTCGAGCGTTTCGGCTCCTTTTTCACAGGTGATTAGATGTTGGCCACGTCTGCGGCGGCGGCGGCTCAAAGTGCTTAATTAGCCTACCGTTTCTTGCTACCTTTTTTGTTATTACTCTGTTATGCCTGCCACTTTGTTGTGGCGACTTCAAGACAATCCAAAGCTGAGACACTGAGGAAATGGACTTTACTATAATAAATTGAATTAATAGTAGACAATTTACTTATTTTAATAATTTGATCATTATTTTAGTCAGAGGCGTAATTTAACTATTTGATATAAAAGGGTTTCTACAATGCACTTAGCTTACAATTTATTTGTAATCCTTTCCTACTTTGCTCAGTGTATAGAGCCGAATTAAAAACTGAAGTTGGCATGCGATAATGATATGCCAATCACAAAACTTAAGCAGCATGTAGAGCGGATCAGCTCATTGGGTTCGTTTAAAGTAGAATTAGCTGCGAATTTGGAAACCGAAACATTTAGAATAGTTGGCTAATTATAGCCGGGGAATTTGGCATTTTCATTAGCTCACCGAGAGAAAACCATTGAATTTCCTATACTATACCATACTTGTACTATACGAAAAGGAATATGAATTTACGGCCATTTGTGCAGGTGAATAATACCAAGAACTCATCACTTCCTGATTACGTGAAACTGTCGCAATTCAGAGCCCGTAAATCTCCGATGTAAATTTGTTTATTTTAGCGCTGATCCTTATCCTTAGCCTGACTGACACAACAACGGGCCAATTAACTGCTGCCAAGAAATGTTGAGAATCAAAAAGTAAATAAATCAAGAAGAATGGACCCCCTTAATATTTCCTGGGCCTGTGCAATATTTTGCAACAATATTTCCAGCTACCCACACGAGTTTTGACAGCCACCGACAGTTGGCAAAAAAGAGAAGAGAGTTCCTGAAGACCAGGATTTCAGTTTCTTTCTTCGGCGCACAATGCCTGCGGTTGATTTTTTGTCTTCATGCTTTCCATTCTGCACTGCCTTTGTCTTGGTTTTTTTTCCTGGCAATTATATGGCAATTTCTTTGCACCGCTTTCGCTGGTAACATTCACTACAATATATCCTACGGACGGAGCAGGATTATTTTGGTCATTGCCATGTTCTCACATCCTCGCATTGTCCTGCGCCCATGAAAATATTTACTTAAGACCGGGCATTGAACACACAATTAAAAGGTTTTTCCAAGCTAATTGGTTTCAATTATTACGGGTCTCGGTCAGAGACCAAAGCGCAGCTCTTCCAGATCCTAAGGATCTGGATTCTGGGATTCTGCATCTAGATCTCCGGCGGCGGCTTCTGCGTTGCGCGATTTCACAGATCATTGGCGTCGAGTTAATTGGCTCGGACGGTTACTCAAGATGTTCCGTCATCGATAGGGGCGAACTGTTATGAAAGATGCTCGAAGTCGGTTCATGAAATTCTTGGGTATCATTATGTTTTTGTTGAACAACATCTCGATTTCAACATCGTTTAATTGGATTAAGTTAGATAAGTAAGGTGAAATCTTCATCGCTATATTCCATATAGGTTTAAATAGAGACTAGAAAGATATTTAGCCATCTGTCTGCTTTGCGATTTAATAATCATATTCAAAGACCTCTAATCGACCTAACCAGCCTATCTCAATACGAGCATTCACCACTTTTTAAGGGATATTATTAAGACCCAGTCGACCAGTAGCTGGTGTGTTTAGCAGCACTTTAGAGCATTATTGCTTATTGTCCATTCGGACTAATCTCCTACATACGCTCACGCCCTTCGGATGTGAGTACGACAATTAACCACAACAAAGCACAAATTATGTCATAGGCGTTTTCCGCTGATGGCTTTTCCATTTCCCAGGGCTGAGAATTATGACAATAATGTGACAATTTACATAGCCGGCAAACAAATCGCGGGGTGCAAATGAGTTTTGCGTTCGGATGCGTTGGGGTAGGGGTTGGCAGAACCACCCCTTGGAGAACTAGTCCTATAGCATAACCAGTTGAAACAGTTGCACTGCGGGCCAACAGTTCATTGCTCATCCTCGCTCATTCTCTCATTAAAATGGAACAGACCAGCGCACAAAAAGTGGTTCCAGCTCTGCGGAATTCAAAGCCCCTTTTGTCATATATTAAGTATTTATATGCTGAAGGGATATATGTATATGCCCTTCTAGCGTCGTAGGACATCAGGATGTTGCCGCTGTTCACGTGACATTGTCACATTATAATTGCCAGCCCCCGCTCGCCTTTTTCCCCTGAAAATATGTCATGGACCGGCGCTTTCGGAACGCCGACTTAACCGTTTTGTCAACGGACCCGGCCCTCAAGTGTGATCCGCACGGTAAACAGTGTCCGTTCGACCAGCGTTTTTTAAGCTGCTCACGAGGAACACAGCACGCGCAGCCCATAGACACCCCACGCACAGTGGGAAGAATACTAACGAACAAAATACTAACTTAAGCTTATGCCAAATTAAACTGTTTTATCGAGACATATATAATCGATATTTTACAATTTATGTCTCTTGTTTAAAAGACTTTACGATATCCGGCTCGAAGGACCAGTCAAAGTAATATGATTTTCAACAGACGTAGAGTTTGGTTAAAATTTCTTTTTTACTACTTAACCACCACTTTTAACCACTGTCACCAAGCCACAGTGAAGCTGACAAGCCACGGCGAGTCAGTCACAGCTCGCGTATCCGTCAGATAATTTTTTGGGTGCCACAGGGTTTCGGATTGGTTTTGACTGTCGCCATGTTTGCGTTAGTGCTAATCCCCGCAGCGGGTTGTCGCTGTCGCCAGCCGCTTGCCGCAGATGATGCAAATATTATATGAAGTGTTCGAGGGCACTTCAGAAATTAGTTCCCATGTAAGCGCTTAAATGTGGATGTGCCATCATGCTTCTAGCTGGTCCTCCTCCCTAATCTCCTGAAGCAAATTGAAAGCGTTGCGCTGTCTCCCTCGCTCAGCAGCTGTTGTTCCTCTCGTTTGTCAATTGCGATGTCAGAAATCACGCGCCCTGATTCTCATTTCGGTTTTTTATATTTTTTATCGACACCAATTGGGCGGCAGGCTCGTTAGGCAGCCGCAGATACATTCAATCGCCCTCTGCACCGTTTTTCTGGCCCGGACATGTCCCATTTTCGGATTAGTGGCTAAATCCCTTTTTTTTTTTGACAAAATGGCTTCGATAAAAAGCGAAAAATCACCAGAGTAAAAACGAAATTGAAGTTGATTTTGTTGCTGTTGCCGTCGACAGCTGGCGATAAAACAAAATGTGGACAACCATTTAATATTTTGACCACCACTCGATCATTTCTGTGGGTTTTCAAAATGTGGCAAAAATTATGGCATAGTGTCTGAAAAGGTTCTTTTGTTTTCAGTGAAACCTTGATAATTTATGATATATATATACGTATACGTATACGTATACGTATATATGTACGTATAATACATGTTTTAAGTGTATGTGCAATACATTTTCAGGCTCACTATTATCACATTATATGCATCGGAAAATGTGCAAGATGGTTTCCCTATCCTGCTTTTTTCCACTGTTTTTTAAAATATATTTGTATGACAAAGTAGAAAATTAATTTACAATCGCCGGGTCCAACACTCCAGACTCATTTTGAGTGGTTCAATTGCTGGTCCTACAAAATAATTCTCGAGCCTTGTTGATCCTTTGTGGCTTACTCGCGTCGTTCAGCGAAACAAAAGCCCTCAAAAATTGGTTTGCCAATATCCCGATTTCAGTTTCGAACTGCTGAACTTGCTTTTTTGTTGCGTTTCGCTGGCAAGTTCAACTCGCTAACTACCCCTTTTGTTTTAGGCGCTCTGCACATCCTGCACACATATCCTTGTATCCTGGGAGCGCAGCAAGCCCTAATGAGGTGATGGTGTGAGTGACGTGTAGCAAGCTCGTTCCCGATTTCGAGTGTTAAGTGGCCACTTTAAAACTTTCCAAGTGCCCAGAACCACCGACAACTCAACCCGAATCGTGAAACCGAAAGCGACAGTTTGTGTTTGGCGACTTCGCGATTTCCCAGGTCGAGGTTGAGTTTTTGAGGTCGAAGCTTTGTCAAAGTCGATTTGTTACATTTCTCAAGTGGCGAGTCCTTTCCCCTTCGTTCCCTTTGTCACCTTCGACTCAGATTCTTTCTGGGAGCTGTTTCAATATTTGCCGAGCTCTCATCGAACTGTTGCGGAATGCGAGGGCAGGGTTGTTACACTGAAAGACGAACCTTGCGAACCAGGAGGGGTGCTCTTAAAGAACACAAAGAGCAAAAAAAGGGGTGAGAAATGTAACGATTTTTTAAGCTAATATCTAAAATTACGTTCGAATTTTAAGTTAATATCTATGGTAGTACTTTAAACTACTTTATTCGCGGTGCATCCCTACTCCTATTGAGAGCTCAGGGTTGATCGGGTCTCGTTATGATGACATATGGCCTCCCATCGACGAGGATGACGCGACGGCTTTTCACTTTTCACCGCTGCTGGTCAACACCGAACCCGAAGAGTTCCCAAGTTCCCAGGATTGTTGGCCGTTGGACATTGCGTGACCCGGTAGTAATGGCTTCATTCGGGGATGCACCTGATGACCGGCCACCTGCTTTCTTGCCCGGAAGTTGAAAAGTTTCGAACTTTTCGAAACCAGGAAAATGGAAGTGGGAGAGCTTCGTGCGACGGCTTAATTAAATGATGTGCAACGCCTTTAAATGCCGGTTGGCCGCCATTTTTCCCGGAAAGATACACGTACAACCCCATCGAAAACTATCTACGCAATCGGTTTTCGAGGCCCGGAGGCCATCGGCGGTCCGCTTTGTTATGCAAAGAAAACATCAAATGAAAAGGCAACAAATTCAATTACCAGGCTGCGCAAAGATTCCGCCCGGAGGCACATTTCCATCCGCAGATGCAGCTTCCACCACTTCCGATCAAAAAATATACGTGAGACAAATCCTCCATTAATTTCGTAAAAGTTTCTCAACGGACAAGCCCCTATTCAATTCAACATCTTCGAGGGAACACACAAGATGTAGCAGTCGCGGTGGTCCAGCTTTTGATTGCAAGTCCTTGAACCGAGGCCTCTTGTTTCGGAAAAAACTGTCGCAGATCGTATAACACTTGTTAGTCTGTCAATATATTTTCGCCGCAGCAGAGTTTCCAGCAAACTGCATTCCTCGAACAAAGGACTCGTCGATCATCGAAATAATGCGGGCAATTGCTACTTTCTTGAGGTTAAACGCAAGTTGCTCTCAAGATTCTTCGAGGACATTGTTCGCCGGATCGGCGGCTCAGCGGATTTGCCCTTAATATTTTTCTCACCTCCAGGAGGTCCACTCGTCGCAAAACCACGACTATTGTCCCGTACTCAGATGGCAACAATCAAAAGGATGTGCACAGATTTTCGGGGTCTTAGACTCGGGCATCAAGTACTTAGGGGCATAAAAAAGGGGCAGATACAATGGCGGGACCAGTGCAAAAAGTACTTTGGATGAGGCCACGCTTCGATGATCCTGCAACGCGATGTCCTCGTCCTAATCGCTTTTTGGATAGCATTGATCAGAGCTGATGATCTAAGACAGCCTTGTTAGAAAGCAGCTGGTGTGCTTTAAGTGTTATGTCTAATGAGGTCTAAAAGTCGCACAATTCTGTGGATAAATCGCGACAAAAGGTTTTTTGTAAGGTACCTATGTAAAAAAAATATCTTTTATACTGAATATTGACTTAATGCAACTAAATTTAGAATTTAAAATCACCTTTTTTCCTCAGTGCATTGCCCCTCTAGTCCTATGACCGTTTTGTCTGGCAAATTATGCGACTAAGCGTCAAAGACAATGCCGCCACGGATGTGTATGCAAATACAAAGAATTTCGTAGAATTTTCCGCCTAAAATTTGCCATTTGCCCACTAAAGTAAGTTAAGCAGAACTTAAGCTACTAAGTAAGGCTCAGGGCAAGAAGCGAAACGAAAACCAAGACCAAAACCAGGCTTAGTTGGCAGCGCATAAGCCACAGAAACAATTATATACCCGCTTATCTGAGCGGCAGATATAGAAAATTGATCTGGCGATAAATCGAGCTACTCAATTTACAAGAACAACGCCGCTTTGACTTTTGCTTGCCGCAGGACGAGAGAGAGAGAAACGTCCTGACTTCAGGTACAAACAACTAGGACAATCGGAAGCCGGATTTGCAATATACGTATATACATAGACGATGTATGTATGGGTATGTTCTGGCCAGGCTCAAACGGATGTTTAATATTTTGGCTTAGAGACATTCTCATTACATTTGAAAACAAAGGAGCTGCGGTGCGCAGACCGCCCGTCCAGGATTTTGGTATTTAGCAAAAGGGTAATCCTGCCCATTAAAATCTATTTGCATACTCATATTTTTGTTTCGCTAGGTAATTGCGCCTGGATAAGGATCAGAGCCAGTAGGAGAGCCTCGAGGAGGGAGCGAGAGAGGTCCTGTGTGGGTTAAGCTTGCGAAACCCTTAACCTGTTAACCCACACCTGCCTTTGGGTACAAACTCGGGACATCCCGCTTACGCGAACTGCGCTAATCGGCCGACGCGTCGCCTTCATTGAGCCCTTTGCGGGGATTACTTAATCAACGAAAATCTATGAATTAAACGCGTTATACAAAATCCCGCAGATTCCGACATACTTGTTCCGAATTTCCCCAGAATTTTCGGACCGCCAGCCACTTGAGATTTCTCCCAGATGAGCCAGTTCCCACCCCCTTTCGGCAGGTAAAGCTCGCGGATTTAATGCAGTTCAAGTGAGGCACAAGTTAGTCTGAGTCCTAGTCCAAGCCGCCTTCAACCTTCAAATGGATTAAATTGAGTCTAGTCTAAGGGGAGAGAATCCGCAAACTGAGATTAATTTCTAAAGGACTCTGAGCTAAATCTACGCCTTAACTGAGGACTTCGTATAAATTGTTAAGAGTAACATATTTTTAAATAATATTTAACATTTTTGTAAATTTTAAAATGATCATTTTTCGCAGTTGATTTAGTTTTTCGTAGATCTCAATCCCATGAAGTAAGAGCCCCATGGTAGTATCACACCCGACGTTGAAGTCATCTTAAAGATGGTCTCCTTCTTTAAGGGACATTATAGAAATCAAAAAGTGAAAAAATGTGAAAATCCTTTTGCTCGCCGGCGAGAGTTCAAAACTACAAGAGAAAACTGCAAATTAAGACGCAAACAATGGCCAACCAACAATGTGCAGAAAAACGTCACTGATGACAGAATGATGAGGATTAGGCCAACACACACATCCATCGAAAGGACTCTCGGGTGCTGCTCTCGGTGTTTCTGCGTTGCTGTGTCCTGGTGCCTGAGTCTATTAAAAGTCTAAAGGCAGATAATAAAGGGCCATTAGGACTTAAAAGGGCTCAACAGCGCAGGGAAATAGAAATATCACAATTTGTTACCCCGGGTTCAACAGCATCCGAGTGAACCGCCTGAGCACCCAGGACACAGGGTCGTCCTTTGGCGAAAGTCGAAATGGCAGCACCAACGAAGCATGCTTAATTCCCAATCCCAATCCCCGCAGGATGTTCTGGGTGCCGTGGTTGGATTGGAATCAGGCTTGGGCTCCGGACTCTCAGTTAGGGTAGGTTTTTGCACATCCTCATCGCTACTGCCATGGATGTGTGTCAGTGGAATACACTCATCTCTGTTTATTTTGGCCAACGCAATTCGAACAATTTGGCAACTGTTTGTTCAGCCTTTGCCAGCGAAAACTCATTTACCTCCGGCTGCACGTTGCTTGGCCATTGTGAAAGGATTCAATTGTCCTTCCGGCAGAGCGATCCCCGATCCCCGAAACCCCGTTCCCGGTCCTGCCAGCAATGCGACGATCCAACGCCGCTCGACAAAGTCACAAAAGTGAATTTTTGCTTTTTAACTTTTCGAATTTCGGGGCGGGAGAGAAAGGATATCAAAACTGGGGCGGCCATTGCACTGCGTCCCTCAGGTTCCCAAATTAATGCCGACTTTGGTCTGTTCATGCAGAAAAACTATGCTAATTTTCCACGGTTTCTTCTGCGATCTAATATTTCTTTGTTCCAGTATTTGCATAATTCATTTGTGATTAACTGGGTTGCCCTGTGCGGTTGCTTTGTCGTCTCTAAGGATGCGAAAAGCCTCACGAAATGGCCATAAAAAGAATGATAATTCCGTGTGTAATCTCATGATTCCATGTTTGGCATAACACTTTCAGCTGCTTACAAAAGTTGCGCAAATAACTAGGACCTACTTCTTGTTTAGTTTAGATATATTTTTTCTAAGCATAGCTTTTGAAAACCAAAAGACCTTTCAAATAATGTGAATACTACGTTTTTTCATTTAATTAATGAAATATATTTTTTCAAGTTTAAAACTTCCGATAGTCCAAATCCAAGTTCTGAAACTGTCAGTTCCATTTCTTCCAAAATATTGCATCCACCCAAAAAGACCCATTAATGTTCATTTCGAAAACCTTTAGGTTTATTTTGAATAATTATTTTTCCAAATCCTAAAGCTAATAATATGCGCTTAAAACTAAAGTGTTTAAAACTACGATTGACGTATTTAACAGGCAAAGTTGAAACTTTTGCGAATGCAATTTGAAACACATCTGGATGGTCTGAGAGACTTTAGCTAAGATTACTTCGAGTTCTGTTTAGGTAAGGTATTAAGGTGAGTGTTGTGTACGTATTTTAAGGCTCGACTCCTGGATATGAGAAATCGTTGATTTCACTGATCGAGTATTGTCCAAAGCGCTTCTTCCGAGATTATCACAGTTCCCAGCACTTGGAAGGCACTTCGAGTGCGGCGATTAGTCTAGGCTCTACATACTTTTCAGATCTTGCGCTGACTGTACATGTCGGAGATGAGGCGCACAATGGTGATGTCGCCGATGGTCTTTCGGAAGAACAGCTCCTCGATGGTGAAGCTTGAGACCTTGTGCATCAGCTGCACCACGCCCAAGAGCGTCTGGAATCGCATGGGCTGCGAGGGATGGGTCCTCTGGATGTAGTTGTGCAGCGCACTCCGGGCATCGTTGTGCATGGCCGCCACTTTTCCCGACTCCAGAAGACCCCTGGATTCAGCAGAGGCCGAGGAGTTCGGGCTGCCGCTTCCTGTCAGGATTGAGCTGTTGGCTAAATCCTCGGTAGAACTTGCCGACGGTGGTGACTTACGGAAGAGCGAAATAGCCCTCAGACACTCGTACTCGGTGCTGTCAATGTTCAGATGGCACAGTTGGTTCAGCACCTCCTGGAAGGCGTGCACCTCGCGGGTCACCATGCCCATGATCTCCCGGTTGGCATTCTCGGACTCGTAGACGAACAGCAGCTGGGCGAAATTCATGGGCATTAGGTACTGGGCCATGGCCAGGATGAAGAACTCCTTCCAGGACTCCTCCAGCAGGAGCAGCTGATCCGGCATGGGCAGTTCGGTGAAGGCCCGTACGCTCTTGATCCAGTTGACGTTCTTGAATAGGTGTTCCGCCGCGGTTTCCTTGATGTGCTCAGCTGCCATCAGCGGAGGAGTGGGGGGCAGGGCCCGAGTGGCCAGGGCATTCATGTAGGCGGCGGTGGGCGAGAAGAAACCGTGGTGTCCTTGGTGCACCGGGTGATGGGGCACTCGTGGCACGGATAAGTCCAAGACAGCGGCAGCCGATGGTGGCGGCTGGAAGGCAGCCATGTGAGCAGGATGATGACCAGCCCTCTGGGGCAGGCCAGGCATGGGCATCGGTACTCCAGGAAAGCCGGTCAAGGCAGCCGTGTTCATCAGAATTTCGGCGGGTATTTGTGGCATCTCGCCGGCGCCCATCATGGCATCCTTGTACATGGCCATGTGGCGACGCAGAGTGGAGTTCCGCGGTCCCCGCTCGTGCTGCACTGCATCCTTGTTCATTCCGACCTCAAAGCACTTCCTCAGTCGGCAAGCCCTACATTGGTTCCTGTGCGTCTTGTCCACCACACAGAGTCCCTGCTTCTGCGACTTGCACACATACTGCCGGGATCTCCGAATGCTCCTCTTGAAGAATCCGGCGCAGCCATCACAGGCGTAGATGCCGTAATGCTTGCCGGAGCTGTGATCTCTGCAGACTTTGCAGGGCACATGGTATAGAATGCGACCTGGAAATTCAAGAAGGGGGGAAAGTTGGTATAAGTAAAGGATTGTCTTAATTTTATATATTAGGAAGATTGTTTTCTTCTTTTTTCATTGCTATCTGATTTTTTTTTTTGCTATACTTACTCGATGCCGCTGGCGAAAGACGCACGCTGTTGTATTTCTGATCCATCATGTCTGGTGAACCCTCCGACGACTGCATACCGATGTGGGGCGTAATTTTGGCGATTTTTGTAGAAACGCTTGCACAAATTGAATTTCACTTGGCACTGGTGTATCTTTGAGTCGTTTTGGATTTTTGTTTTAACGGTTTGGGTGGACGGCGGTATTGCGGATTGTGTGATATATTCGATATATCCTTGGTTACTCCGATGTGGACTCGCTGAGATCACGATGGGTTGTGTTGTCTGCTGTGAGGACCGCCGGCGTTTTAATAGTCCTGCAGACCAAATCCATTCATCGAGCAGTCGATCACCCTTAGGTAGACAAACTCCGCGTTCATTGGTCGAAACTCGGGAGAGGGTTGCTTCTAATGCCCTCTCTCGCATATCCTCTCTCACTCTCCCCTGGAGAATCCTTCGATCCTGCGGCAGGCTGCCATTGCGAAAAATTCATTGAGCAAGGAACGCAGCAGCCGTCGCTCATTCTCATTCTCAATTCTTTCGGTTTTTATGGCCCTTTTCCGCAGGATTCACTACCTGCTCTCTCACGCGAACTCCTCGTCCGTCTGCTACCCTCTCTCGCAGCAGAGAATCTCTGCCCGTCCTGCGACAGTTGTTAATGAAGAGATATCCTTCCATATCCATGGCCGAGTATTTTATGGCGCTGCCATTATTGCCGCTTTGTGATTTGTGTGAAGTACCTGTGGGTTCGCTTCTAGTCCTGCGAGGCGAGTCCTTTTCGAGTGGCGATAGTAGCAGCAGGGGTTGAATACCACGCACTATTGATTGTTTTCCATTCAGTAATTAGGTTTTTATGATGCAACCATATAAATGTTTAGGGAAATGATAAATCTAAAGACTTTGATAGATATCAGATTGTACAGATTTCTTGAGCTTATCAATTTTACACAAATCTGAGTATGAATTTTGTATCGTAATTTTTAAAAAATGTACTCAACATTTTTTAATTAAGAAAGTGCATTATAATGTTGAGCATCTAAACAAATTCTTCGATTCCCCCATAAAATTAAATTTTGGAATAACTTCTGCTAACCAAATACAACGTATTTCCTATATAAAATATATGCACTGATTAAAATAAAAAACAAATATTTGCATTTCTTAGCCAGCTTTGGCAACTTTTTAGGTTCAATCTAAAAATACTTTATGAAAATTATTGCGGAGCTCAGATTGCGTTTTTAATAATAATTTTTATAAATGCTTAATAAATAAAATTATTTTAAAGTAAACCCAAAACGGAGTTGTTAAAATCAAAGGTTCATGTTACTAAAATGGGAGCTAGCCATTTGAGATAGTAGCTCCCGCGGCTGAGCCAGATTAGGCGTTGCCTTTTGAGAGCCTTTAGGATTCAAGTGGACAGTGCCTCTAATCTCGCTTGGTCCTGCCAAGTCCCGAAGGACCCACCGATTCCTCGACTTAAGCTCGCCGCTTAAGCAGATTACGGATTTTAGATCGCGGGAGTGGTACTGCCTGGAAAAGGCACGCTGGTCGGGAGGCTGCTAGATCAAGCTTTTCTGTCTTCGGGATCAGCGAATTCAAAAGAAAGACATTGTGCGAGGTCCCAGCATCGGGCGAGTACTTAATAATGTTAAGCAAGATCCTGTAAGTCTGGTGCGATTACGCACCAACGCCTAAGGCCATGTGATCCTGATCCAGGACCTCGAACGTGGGAACAGCTCTCTGCTCGAACGGACTCGAATGCAGAAGGGCGGAGATGCAAATGCAATTCATTTGATATACGATAGACACTTGAAAAGAGCAATTATATTTCGATTCGTATTACGGATGCGTAACTTGATCAATAAAATGCTTGACATGATATCAACAACAGTCGCCAGGGGTTGCAATGTCCAGGGGTTCTAATTGGACTAGTCAACCCCTGGATGATGCTGAATCGGAGGGGGTGGTTAATTGGAACTCAGGTGTGCTGCATGGGAATTCGCTTGCGTGTGTTGCTATTCCGATCATTAGCTGGACTTCCATGGGGGGAGGATGCTCTACTAAACCAGATGACGATGACATATCAATTTTTGACATTCCCTTGACCGTTCATTGAGTTTGAAGTAATTATAATTGTGGGAACTCGTGAATATGCAGATGAGGAGGCTGCATCTGTTCGATCTTCCCACGTTGTATGAGTATGTTCACAACTAAGCGAAAATTTAGTCATTGCTTTTAACATAACAACTAATATGTGGTAATAGTCAATTCGCATAGTTCTTTAAACAGTTTCCAAGGGCCAATACATTTAAAATTACTATTTAATTAATTTGGAATTTTAGAGATAACATTTCTTGATTGTGGCAATAAAGCAATTTGTCATTCATCAAGTTGTAGTTACGGAATATATGACTTTAGGAAGTTTGAGTTTGGTAGTGATTTCCCCTTTCCTTTCATTGAGACCAACTATCAGCTCCCTTGCTTAATGAACTCGGAACGCCGTTCAGTCGCTAATCCGGGGGATTAGCGCTAAATCCACCACAAGAATTGAAACAGCAGTCACCGGCAGGTCGGAATATTTCAGTCTATCGCCTACCTAAGCCAGGTAACCACCCACCGCCATCAAAACGGCCATTCAAGGTCGCCGATGAATAAAAGTGAATAAAAAATTCCCAGAATTTTTGCGACTTTTTTACAAAGTTCCTTGAGGACGAAAAGCGAAAGGATCTAGGTAGCGATTATTCGTCTTAATTACGAGTTAGCACCTTTTTGTCTTCGAAGAATGCAGGTGCTACCGTTTGGGTTGGCTTCGATTTTTATGGCACTTTCGCTGCGTTTTTATGAATTGCTCGACGGCTCGGAGAAAAGGGTTAAGACGCCACACGGCTAATGGCAATTCGAGGTTCGAGCGAAATGAAAGGGTTAAATAGCTGGGAAATTCACTTCATTTGCATGCTGGAGGTGGAAAAATCCCGCTCTTCGCTTTTATGGCCCAAAAGTTGCCGCCGCCGCTCCGAATTCATTGAGCATTGAGTAAACTCTTCGAGGGAAGACCGACCCTATTTCCATGGTTATTTCCCGAGATATTCTACCGCTGACCCTGCGCTTTGGTCATTATGAATCGCGCCAGACTTTTGATGGGAAAGACCCGAAATGTCATTAGATGAGTGTTTTGCTTCAGTTTTATGGCACGTCGCTATCTGGTGTCGCAGAAAAATTTTTGCATTTCAGTGCACATGTCCTCACAAATGCGTAGGAATGTTCATGTAAAATATATAGAATGCTTAGGTTTAAAGACACAGAAATTGGACTTAATCTTTAAGAAGTCCCACACCCACTGTCAAACCCTTCAAGTCCTAAAGGCCGCCGTTAGTCTCGACACATTACTAATCTCTAAAGATTTGCAAATCCACGAATTAGATTTATTTCGGATCAGAATAAAAATTCAGAGCGAATAACTATTCAAATAAATCTACATTTTTGGCGGGCTTAACTCTTTCCCAAACTGTAACCAAACCCGATTGCGTAACCATCAATTATCCCTTTTGGCGCCAAGAAGACAAAGAATCAGAAGTCTTTTGGCGCTCATAATATGCAAATGCACCCAGAAACTGCGGAAACGAAAACCTTTAACGACAACTTCCGCCGGAGCGAGACAGCAAAGTTCACCAGTTCGTAAAAGCAAAAAGCCTGTCAAACCCAAACTGAAAAGTGCAAACAGACAGGGGAGTAAAGGAGATAGCTCCGAATATCCTTTCCCGAGAACGAGATCCACAGGAAGCGACTCGCAAATCACGTCAAACTGAAGTGCAAATGGAACCCCAAGAGGCTTGAAAGGCAGGAAGTGGACTATTAGACCCTAAAGAGGACAAACAGCCTAGGAAAAGCGCAATAATTACACGGCGGGCAAATTGAATCAGGGGAACGGGGACACAGATAAGCAATCTGATCTTGAGAAATCAGGCGAACAATCCCAAACATGAAATTAAAGTGCTCGAATATCCTCGGAAAAATTGCGCAAGTCGGGAGGACACGCCGGCAGAAAGTTGAGCAACTTTTGTCGGGATTTGACAGCCAGAATCGGGTCCTCGGAGTGCCGAGGTTCCCAGACCTGCACGTGCAAAATCAAATCCTCCAGATAGGTTTCATATTCGTGGCTGCCACGGAAACGCGGCCAGAACAATGGGACACACCTCCAAGATTTGGGCCACTACTACGACCCGATATCCGATGCGAGATTCGGAGTCTTCTCCGGCAAGTTCTCCGATTTCAGACTGTTGAATGCCCCCGAGATTATTTATGCAACAGGAGAGCCAAAGGAAACAAGTGATGAAGTCGCTGCTTCCATTTCCAATTCAGTTTTGATTGTTATGTCCTGCACAAAGAGAAAATTTATACAAATGTTTGCTACTGATCTATTCAATTACGAAGATATTAGATATTTAATAGAAGGTCATGTAAAGTTATAACATCTTACAACTATATTTCAAATTGTGCCTTTTAGTATTTTTTTGCATTTCAAGCGAGTTCTTTTAATTTTTCTTGGTGTATTAGTTGGACCTTGCATAAGTGCCAGTACCTTAGTTTTGAGTCTGAATCTGAGGACCTTTTGTGGTCCTCGCAAAGAGGAGCCTCTTTGTTTCGCGCTCAACATTTGCCAGCCAACATAACTTAAGGACTTTTTGTTTGCCTTTTTTACAATTGAATACCAGCTCGCTGCTGTTAAGTAGGATGTCCTGTTTGCCGCTGGCCCTTTGTTTTTGAAAAGATTTAGAGGGCCAGAAACCAGGCCACGTCTCGTTTGCATCTTTAAGTCCTAAGATTATGTCATACGCAGATTATTCCAGATAGAGAGTAGTCTAATATCTGCGTTACATTTCTCACGCCCGAGACTGTTGCTAAAAGTTTCGGATTTCATTCCCAGATATGCCGAGAAATTTTACACATTTCTTGCAAAAATTTGCGAGTAAAATGTGTTTATGTTTTCACTTTTTCCACAGGAGATAGAAAATCTACGAACTCTTACCGAATTCGCCCCGCTTTTCCGGCTAAAAGTGTTCACAGATCTTGGCAGATAGTTGCATTAGGAGCGGTAGATCTCTTTGATTTTATTAGACAGGCCAAAGGAGGTTGCTTTTAAAATTATCTGAGTAAACAGGAAATGCAAACTATGATACAAACTCCCTTGCACTTTTAAAGAACCTCATGCCCATGGTAGGTGAAGTATCTGAACGCATTGAGTCTTTGAAAAAGGTATCACCAATTTTGCGTTTTTAAACGGCAAATAAGTTTGGGAATAGGAAATATTCTTACTACTGCTCCCAGACCCCTTCATTCCTTTCGAATTTCCATTTATCCCCTTTCTACTCAATCTATGCAATTAAGAGAGTTCGTTGCTCTGAAGGGATCATTAACCTTCAACCTTTCAACTAGCACTTGGCTCCATAGTCATAATAGAATTACAAACATCATCGTCTTTTTTCTGTTTCGTGGGAAGAGAGTTGTAAGCTCCCACTCAAGGATCCACGGCTGATTGAAATTGAATACAGAACGCTGGCAATTCGGGGTCTATTATTACACACAATGCACCTGATGGCACCTGATGCCCTAAGATTTTACAACGAAACATAACAATCCATTCACCATTGATGCGGGAAATTTTAAATTCTATATTTTTCACAAAAAATATGGGCATTGAATAAATGGCGAATCTTGAGCAACTAACTTCCACGAACTGAGCAGAAAAGGGTTAGCCAAAACGAGTGGAAGAAAGGATTTCAATATCCTTGGCCTTTTTTTAGAGTTCGAACAAGTGGGCGATCAATCTAGCATGCGCAATATTCTCATTGTTTCAGTTAAGAAATTATTATCTATCCAGAAGCCGGGAAATCCAGGGAAACCCTCATCAAATCGCTAACTGGAGGTAGCTGAAAAGGGGCCATTCTGGGCATAGCTTATCGATTTGATAGAATCTTTGGAAGGTGGAGTTGGAGCTGGAGAAATGTGGTCCACAATGGACTACCAGAGAAGCGGGTGAGTTGTCAGCGAAGGGAGATTTCCATGGAAGATAGATGGCCAGAGATTCTTTCTCCATGAATAAATGTGAAAGTTTCATAATAATACCCTGCAAATAACAAATTGGTTGCTTCGGAATAGAGTGTAGCAATAAAGAGGAATAAAATCAAGCTACAGGATTAGGTATCATCCAGTCGACAAACTACACCTTAAATACACTTCTCGAACGATGATTTGTTTTGTGATTTGTCTACCAATTAATGCACGATCATGACTGGGCTACTGACTGACGGCATTTTGATTTCGCCTGCCAGCGAGTATCGAGTGTCAGCGACGTGGGAAGCACGCACACAGGATTCCAGGATCGGAGCACGAATAAAGGAGCCCAGTCCGTCAAGATGAAAGATATGCGAGATCAACATGTAATCTTTGGCATAAATACGAGAAACGCTTGAGGAAAACTGACAACAGCAACGGCGGGACAAAGAGCGCATGTTGCATGCCCGATCGAATGTCCTTTGATATCAAACGTTAAAGGAGCACCGAGCGGTACTTGAATTTCATTATTCGAAAAGGTAGAGACCGTTCCATCCTTTGTGCCTCGTTGACGAGACCTGTTGTCGTCTGAGTCTACATTCTTCGCTTTAAGTCTGAGTCAGTGCACTCAAAAAAAGGATGCTTATAAACAAACTACAAAACCCTTTCTAACAGTTTTCAGTATTTTAGTTTACAATGAAACCCATTTAGTGATGGAAAATACATGTTTAAAACAAATTCGTACACTTTTAATTTCCCTTATTAGGCAATAATGTTATTTTGCAGCCAGACTGATGCCAAAATGAAGTGCAAATTTCAGGCCGCCTTTCTTGAGTGTGGCAAAAAAGCAACCCCAGCAGTTCGGGGGAATTTCGAGGTCGATGCTGCCAGTGCGGCTGCCTCGATCCTTTTTTACCCGGAACGCACACTTCAACCCTCCGGAACCCGCACCCGTGCCTGTAGTCCTGCACTCCTGCCCCGAATGTCCTGCCTGTCAACTCCTTTTGTCATCGCCATCATCATTTGCGGCCGCTTGACACTTGCAGATTAGTAAAGTGTTGAATGCGGAGGAATACTTTTCTTGCTAATTGCCGGCGGACGATTAGTTGTGCTCCAAATCGAATGCAGTCTGCAGGATTCACAGGACACGAAAGTGCAATGATTTGCATTCTTCATTGTCTGAACATCTGACCGTCCCTCTTGATTTTTTTGTTGAATTAACTTCTCAGCTTGATTCATGACTTTTGGTAATTTTAATCTTCTTTTCCGGTGTTGCACTTTTTTGTGGGCGTTTCGCTTGGCCTGGTTCTGTTTAAATACTTTCTTTAATTGAAAATATCTTCAAGTGGTTGGGAATTTATGAACAAGGGTAAAGCGAATTACCTTTACAACGAATATATCACAAGAGATAACCGTTTAGTAACATTTGCTGATGACATAAATAATAAAGTAATGGCTTTCAAACAATACTAAAGAGCAAGAAACAAATTTAAATTTAATTTAAATAAAATCATCCACAATATGATGAATATCCACTGAAAGTCATGTTAATTTAAAAACTAGCATGCTTTTAGGCATACTTGATTTCAATACAGCTACAAGTTTTGACACAAATCGTGTAAAATTAATGTATAAATCTATATGAGAAGTAAAGAACATAAAAGCAGAGAAATGTGTATTATATATACTTTTATGGTGTATATAGTCATATTAGTACTTTTGATCATAGTAAGACTGGTCTTAATTACTAGTATTATAGATTTATATCTTACTAATTTATATAAATGATCATGCTTTGAAAAGAAAACATATATCCTTATTGATCTTTACCGTATAGTAGTATTTTCTTCACTATTTCATCATCCCCGCATTCTTCATTCTTTATGAATATTGCTAGCTTGTAATAAAAAAGTGATTTACTGAAGTACATCTTCCGCTCGTTGCAACAATGTTTCGTGTTTTATCACCACGTTGTCCTCTCTGAAAATAATCCACCCAATATGCATAAATTAGGATCGCCGCTCTGCGCTGTCTGGGCTGTGTACACGCTAATTATAATGACAAATCGGTCAATTATAATGCCATGTCATAAATTTCCGAGCCGCGATCGATCAGCCATCCCCACTCGACTCGTATATTGAATAAAATGGTTCGTAAATTGTTAAAACATGCCTGTTCACCGAGCTCACCTGCATGGGGGCGACTTCATTAAGTGGCCGTGGTTTCATGGGACCGAAATAATTAACAGGACACGCTGGCTAGGCGAAAAGTGCCGATTCTTGTAAGCCAGATCAATGGGCGAGCAATTTGCCAGCTGCTCAAGGCAAAAGTAAAAGGAAGCTGGTCATCTCGCGTGTACGTGGATGCGGATGCAGCTCAAGATCGGGGGCTTAATGAAGCCGGTGGACAGCCTTTTGGAAAGCTGTCAGAATGCCCATTGCGGCGCCACGCCCTCCGCATTAAAAAGCCACTAACCAGGACATGGGGGCGGGGGGCGTGGCAGCGTTCAACCTGTCATTGCGATCGGCGGTCATGTAGTTTTCAAATTTATTGACGCCCCCTAAATGCGAGAGTCTACACCAAAAACAATGCAACAATGAAAAGTATTCCTGATTTAATTTTTAATTTTAATCTTTAACCAGTTGGTGCAATGCTTAAGTTTTCTTTAGTTTAGTACCATCTAGAGATAATATCTCTAAAAATATGTATCTAATCAATCTTCATATCATGCTAAAAATATCTGATGCTTTTTAAAAACGTATGGTCGCTATTTTCTGTGCACCGTTGGAACTGAAACGTGTTTCCCCAGCATTCATCATACTGCATTTCAGTTAAGTTCTTTCACTCCTGCAAAAGGCGCAGAGAACTGTATCGCCCCGGTAATTGCCGCACTTAAGCGCAACGGTATAACCAGTTCCTGACCCATCTCGAATCTCGAAAGCCAGCTCCTCCTCCCGGGAGATGTCCATCAGGCAGCTGACCGCAGAAAGGGCACGGCCAGGTCCCAAACTCATTCCATCCCATCCTCATCCACATCCACATCCAAGCCCCATCCATAAACTTTTGTCTCTGCCTCTCTGGCATTTCGCATTAAATCTGCAACTGCCCAGGCACATTCTCTTTTTTTCCATACCCTTGAATAGGGGTATGGTAATTGTTTTAAAAAACAGAGACCAATTCGTATTGATAACATTAAATACTTCATTAAATTATAATCATATGTAGTTGTAGCTAATTTATAATATAAATATATATATGGTTGACCTGAGACTATACTAATCCCTACATAGACGATTAGTTTATAAGTGTTAAAATTTAATTTGGCTTACCTGATTTTCGAGTGTATTCTAAGTCTCGGTGCCGGATGCTCACGTTCCCTTCGTGATTTTATGGTCATGTGCTGTATTTCTTCACGCAGATCGCGTCGCCGATGCAGCCGGGTCAGAATCGCACTCAGGGGGACTCGAACTCGAGCTCGGGTTGATTGCCGGTTTGCGATAAGACAGCATACCAAAGCCCGAATGCGATTGTCTTACATATCTAAAAATAGCAGGGACTGAAAATGAATCTGAGTCCGAACACTGCAACCTGGCACTGGCGCATGCAATCATTAGTGGAAATTTTCCCGGCCACTCTGCAGTCCAATATCCAGTCCCCAAGGGGCAATAAAACCAGCCAAATGACGACACGCAGACGCCTAAGAAGCAGCTTCTTTCGAGGACGGAGGATGGAGGCATCCAAGGTGGAAAGAAGGCGACCGCAAGCAAGGTCGTTCAGCGACCTTCACATCCACTTGAAGTCCGTCCACTTGGTTTCCCGTTGAGTGCCGCATGGGCTCGGTTTCTTGGGGCAGATCAGTAAACAACCGCTGGACATTTATGGAAATGCTGCTCTTAATTGGCCAAATGTCGCTCTATAAAAGCCCTAAACTGCCGCCTTGACTTTGTCATTGGCTCCTTGTCCCCGATCTCGGAGCTTCAGAGATGCCACTGCTTCTCTGTCTTTCAGCTTCCGCGTTTCACTCGGAAGACTGATCGCCCAGCAGGTTTGGGCTGTCGGGGCATTATCATAATCCCAAAACAGAACTGTTTATCTTATTAATCCCTGAACTGGGAAAAATACCTCGAATATTCCAGAACTATAGCAAAGATTATAGGAAATCTTTTCCAATAGCACAATCTAATGAACTAAATGAACAAAAACTAAAAAAAATTTAATAAAATCAACCCAAACGAATCCTTACTCTCCTTTTCTCTCAGTGTGGTCATAAAAGCAAACTACCCCGTGAGCTGCGAATTCTTGGCGTCAGCTGTCCTGCTGCTGCTTTGTCACTTGTTCATATCAATTAAATTTTAATGATATTGTCCAGAAAAACGACTCCCTCCGCCGCGCCGCAGGCTGCATGTTTTTAATCAATTTTAAGTGGCTATTTACTTTGCGGATCGGAGGAGCTGCTGCCCCCATGACAACCTGTTTCCCAATCACATTCGTTCCGATCCCCGCCCGCTGCGAGATTAATGGGTAATGCACAACTGTGGTTTAGTCTCAATGGAATTTAGTTTATTTCACTACACAAATCACTTAATGCTCTAATTAGGATAGTTTTCGCTCGTTCTTAATGCTGGTAGGTGCTCGGATTTTATGGCAAGTTGCTAGTTCTGCGCAATTTCGGGTGTGCTGGTCGGCTGAATAAATTAGGCTCGGATTTGAGATTACAATTACAATACCAACAACTACAATAAATTAATTAAAACATTAACTAAACATTAAACAAAATTCGTTTACTGACTAAACACACACACTGATCTCGTGGGAACTCAACTAGTGGCTAAGTTCTAGGGTACATCTATCTAGGTTTATCTATCTAGGTTTAGGTTGTCTAAGCTAACTACAATACGACTTGGATCACATGTGAATGCCTTTGCAGCTGTCTCTTCAGTGGGAAAGTGCGGGGTTCTTGTGTTTTGACACTCGGGAAATCACCGATATGAATTGGGAAAGTCGCCATATAACTGCTTTTTATTTGTTCTATAACTAATATTAACGTTTACAACTTATAAAATGTAAAACTTAATCAGCCAGATAGGTTTCTTAGCATATAATTGCTTGCTAGTTCTCGCTTAACTTAACACGGCATTAATATTTCTAGTAATTCCAATATTTTTAACGATTTAGACCTTTTCGTTAAGGAGTAATATACATTCACAATAAAAAATGTAAGTCCCAAAACGGTCTGTCTTTATTAGTGATTTCCTAAGCATCCCTGTACTTTCCAAAGATTTCCCTGTATACTGGCGACTTTCCCTTTCCCTCCACTTCGAGTGCTTTCCCGAGTGGAGCCTGACCATTTGGCCCCTACTTGAGCTTCAGAAACGTGAGCAACGCCTTCTGTATCAGACTGCGATTGATGGTGGAGTCGGCGGTGTAACGCACTCCCCACAGGTTTCCATCGTTGTGGTCCACCACTCCGTACTCGCCGACGATGAAGCCGTCGTCGGTCTTCTCCTCGACCCGGTACTTTCGGTAGTTGCGTCCCTCGACCACATAGGCGACTTTGTCTTCGTCATCGGAGGCCGCGTCGGTGCCTCCCTGGCCCTCTGATCCCGCGTCCCCGTCCGCATCGCCATCGTCGTCGCCATCCGAGTAATCGTTGGCATTTGCATTGTAAACCACCGAACCACGTCCTCTGTTGATGCCACGACTTGGGCTGGCGGTGGTGCTCGATTGGGGCACTGGACTGGCTGGCGTTGTGATTTGCCCCACTGCCCCACCGCCGGCAGCAGCACTCCCTGCAACGCCACCACCACCACCACCACCACCTGCACCGCCCTGCGGTCCATGGGCTCGTCCGTTTGTCATAACACTAACGGACTCCTCAATTTCGTAATTCTGCTCGGAGGTCGGAGTGTAGAGCTCGGGGCGTTCGGTGGTGAAGTGCTGCATCTGCTGGTGCTGCAGATGCGGCTGCTGCTTCGCCGACGAGGTGGCCGAAGATGAGGAGGAAGAGGATGACGAGCTGGAGCTGTACGAATAGCCACCGCCTGACCCCGAAGATGATGGCGGCGATGGGTCCACCGCGGACGCCGCTGCTCCATGTTGGTGTGCAAATTTGGAAACACACTTGACTAGATCTGCGGGGCGAGATGCAACAAAAGATGATGTTTGATAAGTTCAAGATTAGTTGGCCGGGGTTCAAGTGGTTAAACCCCTGCGTTGTCGCTGTCTGTCATAAGTACACTGGGCAACTAACTGGTTGGAGTACTTCCTAAAAATTACTCCAGTAATGTCACACGAATGAATAATGAGTAATGATCTTTAATAGAACCTCAATCGATACCGGCTGTCTTTACTCTGCAAACGAATCGCTGGATACTCCCTAAGTGAAACATAATCATCCAGCCAAGCAGGTCGTTATAAATGATATACGATTAAACCTGATGGGCCCAGAAAATTGATCTGTTTAATTTATGCATTGCAACACTCGCCCTGCTGCACAGTGTAATTTGTTTAACCAGATTCAGATCCGCGACTCCGACTTGGACTCACCTCTATTGGGCAATCCTTTGGCATTTTGATTAGAATGTTGATGCGGCGGTGATGAATGCTGACGTTGTTGCTCCCAGCATGGACTTGGCTGTTGCTGATGCTGTTGCAGTTCGTGTTGCTGCAGATGTGGCTGCTTCTGCTGCGACTGATGTTGCTGGTGGTAGTGGCTCGGACTTGAGTGCTTCGATAAAATTGGATCCAATGGATGCGGCTGCGGTGCATTCAATAAATCATAAGGCAATTTATCCAAATTGAAGAGTACTCTGCGAGTTGGATGGGCCGGCTGTGGCTGGTGGCTGTAGCTGTGATAATGGTGCTGCCAAGTGGTTGGCCTGATGCTGGATGAGGTGCTGCTTCTAGGTGGCTTCACTGTGGTGACCCTGCTGGCCACTGTAGCCGCCGTGCCGCTGGATGTTGCTGCCGTGCTGCTCGGTGTGGCTGCTGTCGTGGTGCTTGTGCTCTGGGCCTCGCCAAAAGCGATGCGCGAGACAATCGCAGGTCTTGGTCTGGATCGCAGTGGCACAAAGGTGGTGGCTGCCAGTGGCGGTTTCTCGGAAGTGCTGGTGGAGGATGGGGAGGACGAGGTGGTGCTACCCAGTGGTGTTGCTGCCGTTGTGGTCAGTGTTTGTGGCCAGTACGTCTTAGCCGGTTCACCGTAAACCTTCGAGGGTTGCGAGTACACTTTCGCTGGCTCCGAATAAAACTTGGAGGGCTGTCCGTAGACTTTCGACGGTTCTGAGTACACCTTCTCCGGCTGTCCATACATTTTAGCGGGTTCTGAATACACCCGAGCTGGTTCTGAGTAAAACTTACTCGGCACACTGTACATTTTCGATGGTACTGAGTAGAACTTGGCTGGTTCTGACGAGTGCGCATGTTTCAAGCTCTCACTTACATTTCTCTGGGCCTCCGCCAAAATGCCACTTTTCGACTGCTGCCAGGTTTGCAAGTCCTCCACATTTTGGGAGATGGAACTATAGGATATTGACCTCGACTGAGGTCCTCTTCCCTGTTTGGTGTCATGGTATATCACCGTTTGAAAAGGTAAACCCGCACCAGCTGCGGTTCCCACACCGCCTTCCTCTTCAGTCACCTCACTTTGGTTTTTTAAAAAGGAATGCGTAGAGGAAGCTGCCAGCAAAGGAGCAGCCAGTACACTTTGTATATTGGAGGCGCTGTTCAAGGAATCCACATCGCTGTCCATGGACTCCGCCGCCAATCTGGGCTCCGTTTCCTCAATCGAAAGTTCACTTTTATGAGACCGGTTCACAAAGTCAGAACCCATTCCTGTGACGCCAGAAACACTGCTTCTCGAAGGGCCTCTTTTGCTGGAGGAACTCACACTAACGGCCACTACTTTGACCTCGTCACTGGACTTTCCTTTCAATTTATTAGGGACATCTTCGAGGAACACTATTTTACTTCCTGAGGTCACCAGCTTCACCACCTGCTTGGAGTCGGATGGATCCTCGGTCTGCGAGTTTCCGGATGTCAGGGAGTTCCTATAGCTGTTCCTGCTGAGATCCAGGCTTCTTCCGGTGGCTGCTCTCTGGTGAGGATGCGGGGACGACGATGGTGATTCTGCCATGCCCCCGAAATCCTGTTCACCGCTGTGGAGACTTCGTTGCTGGTCATCATGATCGAGGAACAGCTTGAGGAACTCGTTGCCCGCGATGAGCTCACTCTGCCTGCCACCTGGAAAGGGGGCTGGGCGCGTCCGGCAGCCGGACAACATCTGAAATGTCAAAGATAAAGGAGTGTTAGTTATGCTCGACATTACTTAAATGCAATCGGTGGTGAGAACATCGACACTTGGAAACGGGTAATTTCAAAAGAAATCTTAATCATATTTCTTCCAATTGCAGTGGGGAATGACCACATATTGAGCTTATCTCAGCGATCTATTTATAAATTTGCGTATCGATCCACATAAGCTGAGTTATGTCTTCACGTCGCTAGCAAATATGCAAAAGTCATGCAATGGGCGACCGAGATCTGGACTTTAACTCATTGGCATTTGAATAATAATGCGGCTGGTCTATTAAGACATCAGAGGAATGCTGCGGTGCGCCGTTTGAAGTGGCGCATGTTACTGTGGAGTCCCTAGTCAAGTGGCGAATAATTAACCGCGTTGCAAGTGCTCAAGTGGGTGGCGTAAGGTAGCGAAAACACCCATCGAACGAGTAAACAGTCCGAGTAGTGAATTATTGATTGTCCAATGGGCAAATGGCAGCCGATCGCTCGAGTGGAAAATGGAATCAATAGTTAAACGATGCAGGTCAAAGTGTCACTCAGTGTGTCATTAAGATATTTATGTTCCTACCGATTTGCATGCATTTCATTGACTCATCTCGGGATTTATAAACTTGTTTGCTGTTGAGGAAGTCAATTTCACAACCTAACTGAGGGGCCATTTTTTCTGGGAATCAGGTCGCATTTTGGTTTTATCCCTTTCGATGACTAATGCTTACATTTAGGAAAATAAAACACGATCATTACGTTAAAACACACCATCAATTTACATTTAATGCACCATTAAATTGGTTTAGTAGTTTGGCTATCTACGTCCACATCTTTGGCATAACACTATTCAAAACACTCCAGTGCAAATTCATGGCCAAAGATCGGCCATAAATTGTTATCAGCACACACACCCACCGCATAAACAAAAGACTTAGGGCACGAACTCGCCCTGCCAAACGACCCGACGATCAAAGCGAGCTAATAAAACATATTTATGGATATTTATCGATCGCCATAAGTATTAGCATTGCTAATTGCAACGAGGCAGATCATTTACTAGCCAACACTTTTGATCCATTGACGCGAATTCGAAAGGCGCAAATTGAAAACAATGAAAAATGGCGAAAATTTAATCGAATATTAATGGAAATCGATCGCAGCCGCGAACATAATAGCATAATTATTCAGTCTGCTTATAGGTAAATTCAATTTTTTCCCCTAACGTGTGTGTTTATTCCCCTGAGCAAGAACAATAACAACATCCGGCAGTGCAGTGGGCGCCTGTCGCCGAGCATTTTCTAGAGCAGATTTGAGCGAACACCTTCGCACATGTGCTAAAGTTACCCACCAACCGAACAGCCTAACCAACCGACTGACTGACCAACCAGTTACTATAATACTATATCTCCAGATCGGTTAGTCATCCGGCGGGTCGCCTTGCCTTTTATGTCTAAAATTGCAGAAGTAACCGACCGCGGGCGTTGAATGGAAAATGGAAAAGCGACAGTTAGCATTGACACTAAATCAACGGCCCAGGGAGCGAATTATCCGAGTGACAATTACAAAAGGGCCAACTATTTGGTTTCGCCCAAAGACAAAGAAAAAAACGTTCTAAAAATACCAAGCTGGAACTGGAACAATGCGAATTCCTTTCCATTGTGGGGTTATTTAAAACGCCTGGTCAGTGACGTGCTCCAGTTTAATGAATGAATTGGGTAATGGTTTCGGGTTTGGAATCGGGTTTGGGTTCCTTCAACCAGCGCAAAAGTGATAAGCAATTATTAATCTTGATTGATTTATCAGGTAGCTAATCCTGTTTCGACATTCTTTTCCACTTTGCCTGCTGAAGTGGACCATTTATCATTCGATTGTCGCGTTTTGGCGACAATTTTCACGGCTGTCAACTTAGCGGAAGTGTCAAAAAAAGTCAACTTTCAGAATATCACGTATCCGCCTTGTGTGCGCATGAATAGCCAGCAAACAATTAAGCAATAATCACGCCTTAATGAGCGCTCTCTTTATTAGGATCATTTGGCCCACTCGATTGACTTTCAAGTGCCGCTGATGCTGCCATTCGATACCCAATACTCGATACCCGATGCTTTAATTAGCCACAATCGTCGTGATTTCAGTTTTTACGCTTGACACTACACAAACGCCACGGGTTGACAGATTGAAATCATGTTTGTGTTATGCAAATTTCGGAAGTAATTTGATTGATATGGGATCATACACACTTGGGTGCCTGTGTAAACAGGATTTGGAGAGGGGCCAGTGACTCAGGCCACGAACTACGGTATCGAATGCGGAAAAAGTCATGTAACCCCCCATTTCTGGCATTTCTGCCTATTTCGAGTGGTGTCCGCGGGCATTTTGTGCTAGAAGTGGGCGGTTTTCAAAGGAGCAGCCACCGTTGCAATTTGCAGCCAAAACAGTCGGTGGCCAAGTGAATGTGTCAGCGGGTCCATTTTCCCCACAAGCCCAGCCTAAACTGGCCAGGCCAAAGTCTAATCTCTGGTAGCAGACATCAGACATTCGCCGGTCTTAGCCACCACCCGCTGTCGTCAGCTGGGGAACACATTGTGTGCACAATATATTACAAGCTAATGCCAGCGGAGGTTTATGCACTAAGAAAACTGAGGGGAAAAATAAAAGTCCATTTAATCAAGATGTATTTTCCTTTACAATCTTTATTTTCCTGAGTGTTCCTATCGGTCTATCGACCTCCCAGCCAAGTGCAGCCCACATTAGGGCCACAATGCTCAATGCCACAAGTTGGGGCGGAATAAGAATCGGACTCCAGTTCGCATTCGAGTCGATCCAAATTGCAGCTATCAACTTGGGCTGTGGCACAATAACATACATTTATTAATTACACCGCAGAGACACAGACCGAAAACACATTTCGTGTGGGAAATTAACCCATGCTGTCCCCAGATCGTTTAGGAGTAACTTAAAGCCATAAATAAAACCGTTTATTTGATGAATACTCGTGTAACCCAAGACTCGGATGTGCCTCGGTGGGTTAATAATGGCTTATAATCGACTAGAAAATCCAAGTTTAGAATGTAGTTGCACCACTGACAATGCTGCACCACTCCCTGCCCCGCTGAGCATAATTTGCAAATTGCCGTAGTCATCGCCTTTGAATGGCCAAAAGACAGAGTCTGAGTTTTAGCCGCAAACAGAGCAACAGTTGGAGCCACAAAACAGAGGCACTCCAAACGTCAGTTGCAAGCAAACACTCGCAAAAAAATGTGTAATTAATTTTATCGGACAGTTCTCACTTCGCAAATGAAACCGTCAAGATGAAATTTAATTGGAAATATAATTTTTAAGTATTCCCAAGTAATAAACGAAAAGGTCATAGTGTTAAATCCCTAAGTAGGTAATAACATTTCATAACTGTTAACTAAAAAGGAATATGTTATTATGCAATAACTGCAAATAAAATTTGAACAAAAATAATTAAAATACCATTATCTTAAGTACACCTGCAATCGTTATAGGGATTACACACATGCAGATCTATAATATTTAATTATTTATCACATAAAATATATTTAATTGCCATCTTTTCTCTGAGTATAGTGGTTACCGACTGCAGTTAAATCGCGTGCAATTATTTAGTTTACTCGGCTTTAGTTTGGCTTACTCCGCTCCACATTACTCACAATCAACTTGGTCTGTCTAATGAGCAGTCAATAAAGAGCCGGCCAGACAGAAACGCGAGTGTGTGGTAAAAATTAATTCCAAAATGCATTTGCTGGCCAAGCAGTCAGCAGAATTATGGATGATTTGGGCTAATAAAACCGAAGTCGGCAAACAAATGGAGTGCGATCGCACCATTAAACCATTTTTCAAAACGCATTGGCCAAGCTAATGGTGCACCCCATGTGAATGCATTTGGCAATTGCATTTTTGTGCCTGGGAATTGCTGGCCATAAAGATGAGGTCTCAATTGGAGTTTAAAGTTTTCGAACGATGCCATTTGAATCAGTTTCGTTGGATTGTTAAATCGAAGTCGAAGTCGTGGGGAAGGAGGACGAAACTTTCCAAGTTGAAGATCAGATAAATTGATTGATTGCTTTCGACTGTGTTGAAATGAAAATCAGTTTATTGTTTGCTTTTGAAATGCTTTTTTCAATTTATCACAGCTTCTAGCAGTTAATGCCAGATATTTTTTTTTTGTTGTTTTTAACAGCACCCAAACTATTTTGGAATTACATACCATAAAGACAATTACTAACCACTTTTGGAAGTGCTTGGAATGGAGTGTAAACTAGTTTGTTTGGTAGCTAAGGTGGCCAAATCGTAGCCTTGAACTTAAGCGTTTATTTGACCAAATCTGAGCAAGTTACCTGGAATTCTGCGAGCACCTGGCCATAAAGAAGTGAACCAACCAACTTAATGCGACACTTACCAGCAGCAAGAAACCGAATTTAAGGAGCCAGCAAAAGTGTGCCATTCCGCTTTCGGTTAGTCCACCTGTCCACCAGTTAATCAAGCGCTTAATGCTTCTTTTGTTCTCGGTGCTTAATGGGGATCGCTTTCCTGGGGCTCCTCAGTGAATCATGGGGCCTCTTTTGACCACCAGCTGCTCTGCGATCATTCTGGCCACTGTCTCTGGGGATTTGGTTAATGGCTGCAATTAGGGAGGACAAAAAGTGGTAATTAGCCAGCGAGGTAGTAAAGAAGGCACCAAAATTATCTCCCATTAAAAATACTTGGCAAACGTATAACAAATCGAGCGACGAGAACAAATTCATTGCGTTCGATCGATAAGCCATGGGAAAAATCCAAGCCAAATGTCAAGGTGCATTTCACACCAGAAATCGCCGAGAGTTGCAAGCACTTGCAACTAGTTCCAAGATTCTCGGCGTATTCCGCAGTTAGTTCAATGCACTTAGCGAAAAGTTGTGAATTAAAATGCACATATATATATTTATTTTTGAATTTAATTAGTAACTATTAATAGTTACTCACCTTAACCACCTTCTGCTTCTTTGTTTACTTACCAAGTTCAAAGACTTTTTAGGGCTTGAATTCTTTTTTTTTTGGGTGTAGAAGAATCATTGAACTTGTATTGGCAGCAGGTTGGCCACACAAACTAACAACTGGCAACTTCAAGAAGCGTCCAACAAGTTGCAGAGTCTGGCCAGAAAAAAAAGCGGAGTCGAGAGCCAAAAGCCAAGCCCAAAACCAAAAATCCATAGCCCAGACAGATGCTCAGTCGTCTGTTGCAGTTTCAACATATTTATAATTAATGGCAAGGTATTTTGATAGCTTTTTGTTGCCAGCAATTGGCATGTACCATTGAAGTGGGTACCGAGATTTGGCCGGAGCTGCTGCAATCGATGGCTGAAATCCACGGTGATGAGTTTGATTTGGCCAGGCATAATTTAATTAACCGTTCTCAGGCATTTCCGCCACTCGGAGACCACGTAATTAAACTCCAGCCAAAGTCAAATTCATAAAAAATCATATTTTTTTTTGGCAAAAAACTAAGGCTAGACAAATGCCGAAAGAAAGACAGAGAAAGACGAAAACCAGTTCTAATTCTTATCAAGCCTTCTTCACAGGCCATATAATTACTCATGGCCCTCTATAGATATTTTAAAGTTCGTTTTTTTTTTTTTTACCAGACAGCATTTAATTACTGAGGAATTCTGCGGGGAAAACAAATATGTTTATGGCGAGCAGGCATCTCATTAAAAACGAAAGTTTTCAAGTTTCGTTCTTAGCCAAGTGAGGGGTCATTAATTAGCCAAAGTCATATGGAAATGCCAGAACCTCCCATTTAAGCCGGCATCTATTATATTTTATTCTGTTCGGTGCGGTTCTGCTCTATTCGTAGCCTTCGCTCTGACGTCATCCTAATTTCTTTTATTCTCTGTCATTTTTTTTTGCTGCCCTGTTGGCAGATGTTCATCATTAGGTTACTCTGTAAGTTCCTTGGCCTTTCAAGTCAGTTGTTAAGCCCATAGAAAAGTAAAAGTTCTGACGTTCGCCGTTTTGTTCACACATTCATTATCCACAATTTAGCGTCTCTAAATTGCAACTAGTCTATAACTACTATAACTAAAGCTGCACCCACTTGTCATAGGAATCGGAATCGGAATATGTTCTAGTTCTGGCTTTTGCTGGGAGCAGGTATCTCTGCTGCGACCACTTGGGTTAAGGCCAAAAACCACTGCAGGGGAATATGGGAAATCAATGAACTTGGAATACTCTTTGCCTATAGAATATACTTGTATAATCGCAATTAAGTTTGTTCTTGGTAATAATATATTTAGATAGAAACAAGTTTTCGGGCTTTGGAACTAGTCGTTGGTAACTTGGAAGATCTATAAAAAATATATATATTTTAATGATGGATTCGCAATTATAGTCTGCCTTGTGATAGAGCAATGGAGTTGGGTTCGGACCATTATAAACTTTGCAGAACAATCAAACTGATGTCCGATGTAACTAGTTGTAAATCAAATGTGTCCAAAATAATTCTGCATCAATTTATTCTCTGCAATTATTAATCTGCCTTCTTTGGTAGTGCAGCAACCGCAGCTTGGTCTTGAAATCTTAATGGAATAATCGCACTCGTGAATGGCCATTGGCGTTACTAAATTTGTGCCACACTCGCACTCTCGGTCAGTTAGTATATAAATTAGAATGCTAATCGATAGTTATGGATACGCCCTGAAAACGAGAGCCCGAGGAACTGGCAGATCGCAGATCGGCGAGGTGAGGACGGTGGACAATGGGCGACTGACAGATTCCGGTTAATAAACTTGATTTAAAACCAGAAGTGAACACTGCGGGCAAAAGGTAATGGCAAATAAATTGCCACTAAGTACACACACAATACATAGTCGTACAAATGACACAAAACAAACAAAAGGCGAAATCAAATGAAAATGTGTAACAAATGGACAAACGTGGCCCGCACCCGCAATTCACTCCGATTCGAATTCAGATTCCGATTCCGATTCAGATCCAGAAACAGAAACAGATTGAGATTCAGACGGGGACGAGACAAGTGTTGGACCCTGTGACAAATTGTCAAACATTCGCAATCTCAGAAAACGTCGCACCACGGTTGCAATTCATTAACAATCGAAGTGGAGTTGATTCGAGTTCAGTTCGGTTGACTTGAGTTGAATTCCGTTGAGTTGAGGGACGGACAGGCTCAAAGCCGAAAGGCAAAAGAAGGGAGAGGCCACACGTCGTATGCGCTATATTTTCAACAGCATTAATATATTTCTGCCTTGCAATTTGTCTCGATAAAGAGTAAGAAAAATAAAATACTTTGAAAAGGGCATACCTAAGCTAGAACATTTAAATAAGCTCTTTAATTGAACAAAACAAGTTCACGATGGCACAAATGAAACAACCCTCTTCAAGGGTATAAAAAGCAATCACAAAGTCAATGCAAAGCCCAAAACTCTGCCAAAGTCACACAAGACATTCGAGTGAGCTCTAATTGGAGCGTTTTCTGTTTGTGTTTATGTTTCCATGGAATTTCGAAGAGTTTATTGCACTCCACACACCGCACTCCTTTTGGCCATTTGTCATCGCATTGTTGTTGTGACCAAAACTAAAAATGTGGCCAAAACAGTGCAATCCCAACCTGTTTGTTTATCTGTCGCAGGTCGCGCGACTTTGAGGCGTTTTGTCAGCGTTTTGCCGCTGGTTTCGTTTTACTCAGCCGCAGCATATAATTTGTTAATTTAACTTTTTGCAGCCTTTAATTGTTTTGGCCAAAGCTCAGCGACTACTGCAGGCAGTTTGCGGTGCAATTACGCTCTTAATAATAATTTTGTTGCAAAAATGTTGAACGGTTTGGCAACGCTTCCACTTTTGCAATCTGGCTCAGAATGTGGGGGCCATTAGATTATAGACATTATCGATATGACTATCTGATTGATTAAGGGTCGAGTTGAGGCTACGAAAACTTAGCGTAATGACATCAGTGTTTACTTAATGGCGATTGCAAGTACTTCGCTTGGTTATTGCAAATAAAACACAAAAACTTGATGGAGTCATTAAATAATGATCGCCAGGAGTTTGGTTTTCTTTGAATGCATACAGGAAGTAAAAAGTATTCAAAGTGGAAATCTATCTAATTGAATTTCCCACTTGAAAACCGACGTTTTGAATAAAAAGTATATGTAAAAATTTGTTATAAAATTGATTAATTCATTACTCGTATGGTCAATAAAATCAAATAAGATTTAGCTCTTTTGTTTATGCGGTCATTTGTGTTTAGTTATTAATCCAAGCACCTCGTTTGTCGAATGTGTTCTAATTTGAAGCAATTTGGCAATTGGAATGGTTGGTTTACAGACGTGTTGTGGTCTCCCTGTTATGATTTCATTAATTGAATACAAATTCAATCATAATCTCGATCGAATTGTATTGTTTCAGCACTGGGTCCATTGAAAATAAGACTGTAAATTATGCCGCTAAATTGCTGCCATAAATTTTCCTTCAAACAATCCATTGCACACAATTACTGCCCTTGGATGGATATTCAAGCTTTTCCTTGGCATTCAGCTGGCAGCGTACTTTCAATCTGACAAATCTGAAATTAATTCACTCCACGGCGATTTATTTCTGTTTTTTTTTTTCGGACTTTGAATCCGAATGGCCAGCTGGGACAGTGGGTCACTAAATCAACGCCCAATTACAAGCGAACCGTTAATTATTTCGGTAAGTTCGGAATAAGCAGGGCGTCTAAACTAATGAGCTACATACATACATACATATGTATGTATGGGGACCATTAAAGTCTCGTTTGTCGATCGCGCGAATGAGAGATATGAATCTGCCTGCGAAATAAATTAATGCCTTAATCCACGCCCGTCCATTAAAAATCGGGAATTCGAATTCGAGCCGGACAAAAGAAACAAATGCTCTTTCATTCGGTCTTTCCGTCGTTTTTTTTTTTTTTGTGTGATTTCAAAACCCAAACACTAATGCACTTGCATGCCAATTGACTGACTCACACCGATAGACTTTCATCCGTGACCTTGAGGCGACTGGCCGACATATCTCCCAACCGGCACCGCCCACCGCCCTCTGCCCACCGCCTTTCCGCCAGATTTCCACGGCATGAAGACAAATCCACTTTGTGGCCAAATCGAAAACAAAAACAATAACAATAACAAAGCCGCTCGTTGAGCAAGGCAGTAGACCAAGCACAAAAAACTCTACCAAAATGCAGAAAAAACTGTAACAAAAATTAAAACTCAGCAGCAAAAAATTTGAGTAACAAACCGAGTGCAAAACAAACGAAAACCAACAAAAAAAAAATTCGCAAAAAGCGGGAGGAAAATCCTAAAAACATAAAAAACGCGTTTGCGCATAAAAACTCTTTGGATTTGGCCAATTTTAGCCATTTGGCAGTATAGCGATCTATATGTACACTTTGCGATTTTGTTCCTGCACAGACAAAATTTTCGTAGCACTAATAAAAAGATACGTTATTTCAGATATCAGCTTACTTTTGAATTATTCTCTCAAATAACTAATAATAATAATGCGAAAATTATATTCAGAAAATTGAAGAATAAAATCAACACCAGTTTTCATTTGCTTTTAGAAATTATAAAACATTTAAATGTGCTTTAATAAATATTTTAAATAGTTACAGTGTAAATATTATTTTCTCGATGCTCCAAAAGTCACGTATTTGGTGGCGTTAAAATTTAAATACACATCTTTGCAAATCCGTAATGTTCGTCACTTTTTTTTTACTGTGTGGCATATTATTAACCGTTACTTTTTACCAAACCCGCCGAGCTTACCAATAATGCACCCACCACATTTATAGCTGTTAGTGGCTTTAATCCCTCGTTGTCGTTGTTGTTGGATTTGATTGTTAAGCTTTCTATATTTACGGGTGGTTGTTGCTGTTTTAGGCTTCAGTTTTTGTGTTCGACTGTTCAATGCAATTGTTGCTAAGCCGTTTTCTCAAATTGGAGCAATATTGGCGCGAGCTTTGAACGGATTTCGCAGACTGCGATTTGTTTATGGCTCTTTCAAAAGTATTTGTATTTGCTCGTTTCGCGGACTTACTATACTTTGTTTTGATTTGGGTTTAATTACATTGAATGGATTAAGGCACACACTTGAAAGACACACACTGGCACACGCACACAGACACACACTCTGAAAACTCTGTATTTAACTGACTTGATCGAAAGAGGTCTTTGAAATGTATCCTTGGTTTTTGGAACGGTCCTTAAATAGGTTTTCAGCTGTGTTTGCTCGCGTTTCTGTTTTGACTTGAGGCTTGAGAAATAGGGGGGAAGGGTGGGGCCACTGCAGAGTGCACTGCCTAACTGAAAAAGATACTTTCACGACCAGAAACACGTAGTGATTTTATTCAGGAAAAACTCGGAAAGTCTCTCGAGCGCCGCGCATGCGTCCGTTTGGCTACAGCGTCCACAATTAACTGAATTCCCACAGCGATCAGAAACTGATAAGTCGCCCAAGAAGCCAGGCTGAAAAGCTCCGAGAGCGGTCGCGTACGACTTGGCTCAAACACCAGGTTTAAGCCACATTCACAACAGAACACAGCCAAGTGCCAAGGCAAAAACCGAAAACACGAAAGGCGAAGCAAAAAGCGCAAGTACAAACATAAATCCGCCAGCAAACAAATCGCTCCCCAAAGTCAGACTCTCTCGATCAGTTTGTGCTCGCCAAGATTCGCACATTTGATGATGGCTTGAAGTCATGTCGCGTGGACACTTGACCAAAGCTGATTTCTAAGTCCAGAATTTTATACAGTTTAATTATATCTAGATTCTATCTATATTCTTAAGAATAAAATATGGAAATATGGAAAAAAAATAATATTCACGCATATTTTTATTTTCCTGATTTAATTAATTACTTATTAACAATTTAAATTACTTCAACATGATCGAAGCTTATTATTTTACATAAAAAGTAAAATGTAAAATGTGTCTATGATATATTAGCAAAGACATGAACCAAGGCAAAATTGATTTGGTCCCCAATATTTATTTTAACCATAACAAAAGTAATAGATGTTAAGCTATTTTGAATAAAAAAATTTTGTATAGCAGGCCAAGGTGCAAGGTCTAAGCGTGAACTTTAAAGCGTGATATTGTCAGCATGTAGAAACGTTTAGATGGAAATTGATAACAAAAATAAATAGAATACAAGTCCCCCCCATCAGCCACTGATAGTTGAACTAGATTTGGCATTTGTTTTACTAAATATGAAATGTTTATTTAATATCCCATATTAATTTACAATAATATTTACATGTTAAGCCATACAAAATGCGATATTTCCAAGTAAACCACAACATATTTGCTAACAATCGGGAATTGCGGGTGGCTAGCTACGCAGATTGATTTGATTAGACTACAAAGCTGGTTATGCGGAGGCTTATCACAAAAGAAAAAGGAATATTCTGTACAGGCGGGTCTGGGTTATAAATATCTAATATATCTGGATCGTTCGATCTAACGGCTGATCTGATCCGCTGATCAATTAAAACATCCAATTGTCGAATTTCCCGCGACGAGTTTGCTTGCTGTTATGAAAAAGAAATTTTATCAAAAAGGTTAGTTTATTATCCGGGCTTAGATATGTGGATTCTCTACATCGCTAACTATCTATATCAGTCATTTAGAAAAAAATAAAAGCAGAATCACATCGAAATAAGAAAATGAAAAACATTCAGAAAACATTGAAGTATTTATTTGCATTATTTATTGGTATTGCTTAAGTTTTAGGCATCATCATCGACTCCATCGAACTTTGTATGTTTCTCTCTCGTTAGGTATATAGTTTATAGTACAGTTTACTCATAACTTTAATACATCTTTAAAAAATAATCATAAATCGAATAAACAAAACAAATCGCAATCGAAAGCAGCTAAAAGAAATCACACCCTTTTGCTCTTCGGAATGTACGAGTGTATAAAAAATACTTATCGAAATTATCAGATATACAGGGGAATACAAAGTATTGTAGCGAAAAACGAAACGGTTTTGGCATGCAAAAACGATTGATCGCTAGTGGTTTTGGATAGATCATTCTGGTATATAAGTACAGAACACAGAGTACAGATATTTGGGATTGTCTTGGGTTCGGTCTCTACTCTACTACGTTCTACGCTTTTAGGCCTGGGTATATTGTAGAGTTCAGCAGACGCTAAAAATCAAGTATTCAAAAGCTAGCTAAAAGGCGATTCAACTAGGCTCAAACTTGCGTCACGCACTGCGCGTATTTGTCCAGTTCGCTCCTCAAAATCTTGACGCGTTCAGCTTCCGATTTCAGGGCATTTACCAGCTCCTCAATGGTTCGCTGTTGGTTTAGCACCAGCCCCTCCAGCTTATCCACCCGTTGCTCCAATTGGGCCACCCTTGAGGAACTGGCATCCTGGTGGTTGTTCAGCTGGCTGGTGGGCTTCTCCTCCTGGGACTGCGAGCTGCTGGCATTGGAGCTCTTTACCAGAGGCGAAACACTTCGTTGATTTCGTATAGCTAGACTGTTTGGCCTTGTGGCTCTCGTCTCCTCGTCGCTGCTGGCGGTTTGGACTTTGGCAGCCGACAAGCTGCGCGACATGATGGCATCGTTGGTGGTGGTGTGGGAGCTACTGGTGATCACCGAGCTGCTGGTCGTTGAGTTCTCCACAAACATGGAGGAGGTCACCGCTGAAGATTGGACTTTCGTTGTGATACTGCTGCTATTGCTGCTGACAGCTTGCTCGGCCGCAAAGAGTTTGGATGTCCTTTCGGCCACCGAAGCTCCTCGTGGCTCCACACTGGGTGAGGTCTTTTTCCTGGTGACCTGCGAGGCCTTCAGCTCCTCCATCCAAGGCGCCTTCTTCTTCTCCCACTCACGTGGCTTGGGTTTGGCCAACTGTGGTTCCTCGCCGGTGGAATTGTCATCAGAAGTCTTCCCTCCAGCACCGCCATCTTCACTCAACTCACTGGCACTTCCTGCTCCACCAGATCCGGACATTCCACTGCCATTTACATATACGGAATTGTTATTACTTTCGCCCAGCACATTGATAGCCGCCGATGGTGGACGTCTCTTTGGCGCCTTGACCCTTCCTTGCCGCATATCCGTGAGTATGGAAGCCCTCTCCACGCGATCGAAATCTGTATCCTCCACTGCAATCGTGGCAGCTCTCCGGATCACCACATTGCCAGCTGCTCCAGATTCAGGTAGTTGATTAGCACCTGAAAGCATCTTGCTGGCCGCAAGACCATCCGCCAAATCATGGGACACGGCAGTGGTGAGCTTTCCCTCGGTATTCTTTTTCTTGCCGCCCAAAAGGTTACCTGCGATTGTGAGATAATATATTAGCATTGTTTTAAGGATTTGTGGCACTACTGTGTACAGTACTCACCAGTCATAGGAACTCCGCCGGTGGGAGTTTTCTTGAGCGGCACACTGGGCTTCTTGCTGAGCACCGGCGGTGGTGGCGACTTGACCTTCTCGTCCAGCATGTTCTCCATGGACTTGCTCACTGATGATGAGGTTAGTCCAGTGGCTACTGTAGTGGCTGAGGAGGTGGTGGCACTAGAGGTGCTGCTCCGCTGCTGTCCAATGGACACTGATGCTCCCACTCCAGGTGGCTTAGTCAGGTCCAGGTTCTTGTTCTCCAGGGATTTCCTTTGGGCAGCCACATTGCCGGTGGGCAGACCCGTTTCACTAAGGATATCGTTCAGGGAGTCACGGGAACCAAAGCTCTCCTTGCGACCCGCCGAAGAGGAAGCTGTGGTGGTGCTGCTGGTAGTGCTATTGCTACTGCTCCCGGTCTTCTTGATGTACACCTTCGATGTGGTGGAGGAACTGCCTCCGATCTGCTCCTTCTGCTGCTGCGTGGTCACCGAGGTGGTGCTGGAATTGCTTGAGTTCGTTGTGGTCATGTGGCTGGTGGTGCTGGCGGTGTTGCTGACCTTCCTCTGATTCTGCGTAATCTGTGTGGCACTCGGTGGCTCGTTGATCGGTGCAACTGGAAAATTGGCAAACAGCGTCAAAGATTAGTTACATTGGACACAATTAGCACCAACAAACTGACATGCAAACATTCAACTTTGTTTACCAACAGTAGAAATCGATTAAAATGTACAGATTTAAGTTAACTAAATTTAGTGATATTTTGTTTGTAAATTATAATCAATATCATTCGTTTCGTATCTTTTAGCCAATATCCACTGCCATTCGGTACACAGTATTCGCGTTCGGATGAGGTGGTCCATGACTAACCATCCCGCTTCAGAACAGCTGAGCGCAGAAACAACTTGAAACTGGTTTCTGGCAACTTGTTGCCAAATGTCAATAAAACTAATGTGGAAATAGAAAAACAAACGAAAGCCGAACTCAAGTTTGAAGCCGAATCAGAGGCGTAGGAGAGGATCAAAGCGGGCTAATATAGCAAACAGCAAGCTGCAAACAATTGACGGACATAAATAAACGCCAATAAATGGTTGTGATGACAAAAGCCAAATCAAACCAAACCAAGCCGAAGCAAAACCGAAAGGCAACGAAAACTATTGAGTAACAACTTAAAATGTGTAAAGGTCAGACCCAAAGAAATGGCAATAGCCAACCGGAAAGAGCAATCTAAAGATCAGGCAACGAACTGGAAATGCCCTTCAAAAAATAAACGAACTTCAACAAAATGAAACTGATAACTACTGGGTGATTTGATGCATATTTGCTTAAATAAAAAGGTTATTTCAGCAACTTATAAACAAAAGTGTTGTTAACAGGAGTAACCAACTCATGCTGAATGATACAATGCATGTTCCGTTTTCTGTTCTTAAAAAATTAAGATTTATAATCGTATACCTATGCATGTATTTTTGTTATTTATAGCACGATCGCCATTTTACCCATTAATAAAAATTTCAAACGGTTCCTTGTCGAAGTCAAGATTGACTAAAGCAATCATCTCTAATTATAATCTCACTTGTTCTGCTGATGTCATATCTACACATCAGATTCTCCATGTTTATTAGCGTTTTTTTTTTTTACAAAATTCAACCTCAAGTGTGCCCAAATTTTGATACAGCCCATCAATCTTTTGATTCCCACGGACAAGCCAATGTACCCAAAATCCTAAGAGGCATAATCGTAACCGACCAAAGAATTGGCTTTGTCATGCTCGAATTTCTAAATAAAGGTGACCGAAAAGAAAAGCGCTCGACCCAACGACTTTCACTGCTTTTAATGACAAAAACGGAGCGAAATAAAATTTGCCATAAAAAATAAGAGCAGCGCGAATTTGATATTTTCTAGCATTGAGTAATTGAGCGTTGGGTGATTGTCATTATGATGACGGCTGTGCGGTTTTTGCTTTTTATTTTTACGGGTTCGTAGCCAACGGCAGTATATACACACGCATTAGCACGCACACTTCACCACTGGCAAATCGAAAGACTTAAGCAACGAACGCGACTTAATGATGACTTTGAATCCGAGACACGCAGCAAATTATAATCATTAATTTACACCTGACTGACACATAAACCATAATTAGAAAAGCGCGCGCCCAAACAGTTGTTCCCCTTTCCCAAACCGATCCGAGGAAAACGAAGAAAACTTCTTGGCCATGTGGCAGAAAAACATGACGAATGCAATTGCACACCAACTGGCTAAAAGAAGCAATAAAGAAAGCCGCAAGAACTGTAACTGTAACCGTAGCACACGCACCACAGTGAGCCAAGAAAAATGATTACCGATTACTCCTCGCCGTTTTGCCGCGACGACGAAAATATTTCAATAACGTAAATGGTCAAGAAATCAAAGCGTACTGACTTGGCCCGAAAGGTAAACAAAAACGCTGGCAAAGGTACCAAAATGTTGAGAGCGTCGTGATTTTTGTTTTGCCTGGTTTTTGTGTCTCTCGCCTCTCTGGCAACTTTGTTGATAAACTAAAACAAAGGGGCTGGGCCCCCCAAAAGGCGGGAATCCCAGATAAACGCTGCTAATGAAGATGATCATGATTATCTGCAAAGAGACTTTCAGCTAAGAGAGCGCACCACAAAAGAGCTGCCAACCGCAAAGAGACACGTTAACTCGAAAAAACGTAGCACAAAAACCAGTTACGGCCAACTGTTGTTTATTTTAATGATGTTGCTGCTGCTGCTCAAGTGTCGAAGGTGGTTGGTAGGTTGGTTGGTTAAAAAAAAGACAAAAAGCAAAAACTGCGACGTTGACAAAAGCAAAAATTAAATGCCAAGCATAAATTTGCTAAGCTCGAAGACAGCAGCTTGGAATTCCGCCGCCGACCGCAAAGTATGCTGCGAAATAATTTGTATTAATTAAGTATAATATTTCAACTTTTCCCAAACGACAAATTGCAAAGTGTTCGAGCGGGGAATGCGGGGAACCCTCATTTTTTTCGCGCAAACAAAGCGAGGAAAACTGCGCAAACAAAACAAACAAGTTTTTCGGTCGTCCATGCAAATGACAAAACAAACTCTTTGGCATTCAGCAAAACAAACATGCACCGCAAATTGAACAGAAAAACCGATCGAAAACAAAGCGCTTTGATTTGGTTTGGACCGCTTCCAGCCCCCCTGGCCACGCCCTTTCCCGCGGTGCAGCCCCTCTTTTTTCCACGCCTTTGGCATCTCGAGCGCCACAGAAAGCCGAATAAATAAACCAATGCAGCAGCCAAAATAATGTACATTATATAGTAGTGAATATTGGATGGTCTCTTGAATTCACTGTTATAAGGAAAACTAAAAGAAGATACTAAAGATGCACTTAGATTCTCTGCATAGATAACTGTATATCCAAATCAAAAATCTAAATAATCACAAAACTGATAACTATATATTTACATTATACATCTAAATTCTATTCAAATAAATTGTATTGCAAAAGTGAAATTGTCAATTTAATACTCCATTCCTCTTATCAACATACCCTCGATCGGGATCAATGAAATAGAGTACCCAACTAAGCAAAGCATAAATCATAGAAATTATGAGCAGAAACAGAAGAAGAGGGGCGTTCAAAGCCGCACAATTTTCCATTTCACACAAGAAACGCCTCAAGGAGGCACCAACCGAGCCGGCAGAGAAAGGAAAATGAAAAGTGGCCGAAAAAAAGTAAGGAAAAACAAGTAAAGCCAAGAGCCCGGAGGAAATTCGTGGACGGAGGAAGGGAGGGAGGGAGGTGTTCACTCTGCGGCTGCCTACTGGAAAAACTCGTTTACATACAAATCGTGGTGATAAAGCTGGCCATACGCGCGCCCAAGAACTCGAAAGAGCCGCCTCGCTGCGTCCGCCGTGGAGTACGGACCCCATCTATAATTCCGGACCCGGATCCGGCTCCCGTTCCGCCCATTCCAGGCCGGGTGCGTGGGCGTGGCCGTGGCAACGGTGGAGCTGCTGTTGCTTTTGCACCGGATTTCGTGTGTTTTGTGTTTACAGTGTTGCAGTTTCATTTATTAAAGACCCAAAATCGTAGAATCGTGGTGGAAAGATAAATAGGAGTAGAATAAATAGGGGAGTAGAGAAAGAGAAAAGTGTTGAGGAAAATTACAGAGAGAAAGACCAACGGGTTGGAGTCATAATATACAAAATATGTGAGTGGAGTGGATACATAAAAACAAGAGATAGAGGTACAAGTAGATAGGAGAAAACGTAAACAAAATTTCCCATAACCAAGTCATAAAAACTGGGAAAACGAACTTGAAGATGTGGTTAACCGAAACATTTTTAATGTTTTAATTGAATGTGGTGCGTGGTGCGTGGTGCATGAGGTGCGTGTAATGAATATGATGTTTCCGATGTGCCAGCGACTCAATTGGGAAAACTAGCCATAAAATTTATCTAGACTTTATCCCATTAGCTACTATTTTTTGATGTCAATGCAGAAAGATGTTGCCCACGTTAGCTAGACCAAAGACACTAGAATAACAAGATGCGTAACGGCCATACATTGGTTTGGCACTATGCAGCCACTTTTTTGGTGACGGCCAAAATTGCTCTCTTTCCGCTCGCTCACACTGAGAACATAAGAAATCTAAAAATAGAATTTGCTTGCTTGTGTGAGTAAAAACAAGAGACGAGAACGCGTATATGTGTGCGTGTTGTGCTAGAAGACGATTTTCGGGCCGAAATCAATTCTGATCAAAGAAATGAATTTACATTGTACATATTAGGGTAGTTTTTTGCCAATTTCGTAGCAATATGATGAAATAAAATAATTTTTAAAAATTCGCGCCCTTCTTATTATAATTTTAAAATTTTAATTTTAATTTTAAAATTTTTTAATTTTAAAGCTTTTTAAATTCGTTTGTTAAAATCGCCGCTCGAATTAGCTACCGTTTACATATTTATATTTATGTTGATAATTATTTATGTGTAATATGTGTAATAGTCGGTACCCAGGGAACACCACGGGGAGGCCATTACAATTGTAATGGGGTCTTATATTTACGTATATGACCTTCGAGTCGACTTGAAATATTTTAATGTTTAACATTAAAACATTTCCATATTCCCCAATTAAGTTATTTTTCTAACTATTGTTTTTTATTATATATTGCTCGATTTTTCAGTCGTCAGTTATTTAAATAACGCTCATTTTTTTTATTCATGAGATAGAATGCTGAGAACTCTTTATCAGATGCATTCATTTCTTTTATAGCTTCTTTAAGGGCTGAGTACAAACATTCGTTGTCTCCTGGCTGTAACTTTTTTATGCTGTTCCACTTTTGGTAAAATATAAATTATTATAACTACTTATAACAAAAGGAATACATTACATTGAGAAATAAATATTTCATAAAAATAATACGAAGTAGAAAATAAAAATTTGTAAAATAAATAAAAATATGAAAACTGTTTATTGCAAAAGTCACATCAAAGACTGTAGAATTATTCTAGTGTCTTTGTTTTGGTCATATCTTGAGGCACGAAGTGCGGACACAAGCACTCAACAATCATTGCCTTATTAATTTTTCACACGCCGCAAGATGAATACTCTAATGACAAATATTCTTATATAAAGTCATTTTTGAAATTTATTTTTGTGATATTATGTACATAGATTTGGCTATTTCTAATCTATTTTCAAATAATAATAACGTTAAGGCAATGCAAAACAAGAATTTTCCGCATGGTGCCAATTGATCAAAAATAATATAGATTTAAAGTCTAAGAACTTCTACGGTGAAGGGCATATTTTGTCAAATTTACAATGCATGAGCATACGTGTGCACACATAAAGTTGTCTGCTATCACTGTATGCGTAGAAAAGAGCGGTTCGCTGTAGCGCTCTTCGCTCTCTCGCTCTCTAACAAAAATTCGAGAGAGCCTGGAGCCACCTCTAGAGCCACGGCCAAAAAATTGTGTGCCAAAAAATCGTATGGCGTTACGCATCTTGTTATTCTAGTGTCTTTGGCTAGACTATATCTATATGGAAAATTTCCTACACTAGATACCTCCATTGCGACTACTTACTAATATATTTACAAAGAAAGTAGTTTCCCGGACTTTAATGATCTCTCTGGCCCACTAGCTACATTGTTTACCATTAAAAAAAAAACTTGTTAAAACCTTTAAAACCAAGCATTAGTCAACCAATTTACGGCGCGCCTATCAAAAGCTCCGTACACAAATCCTTGCTCAAATACAATATAATGCCATTACGCATCGGCAATAAAGTTTATCTGATTCATATGCGCCGGAGGCAATTAAGTCATCTACAAATTTTGCACAGACGTTGAAAACCAACGATCCGAAAGATATGCAGCGAGTGAAGGAAGTCGGGGAGGGAGTGGCTGGCTGGTGTCTTTTCTTTTAATTAATTCAATTACCAAACGAACAACAAACGTTTATTGACTTTGATCCCCGCTACGTCACGACAACAATTTCGAAGTCTAACGACTTGCGCTTTACAGCCGATGCGTTGGGAAATTGCCGCCAATTAAGAGGGGGGAAAATGCATTGATGAGAGGTGGAGACTTGATGACAACAAACTTGACAGACCGAAATCAAAAATGCGATGTGATTGAGAGAGAAAATCGGTGAAGCGGTTGCAAATCCTTGGTGAAAACTCACCTTCCGAAGGTGCCAGCATTTTGACAAAATTGTCGGGAAAGACGCCCACTTTGCCGCGGATTTCTCCTTTCCACCAGCCCTTATCGGGCAGTTCCGTGCTGATAACTGCGATTATGTCGTCCACCTTCAGCTCCAGTTCATCGTCGTTCTGCGGGGCGTAGGGGAACTCCACCCGGCAGAACTCCCGCTGCGGCTTGGGTGGCAACATGGGCACTGCTGCCGCTGCTCCTCCACCAGCTGCTGCTCCCGATCCCGAAACTATGGCCGCCGGCTCCGCTGGAGCAGATGCTGCTGCTGCTGCAGTTGCCCTGCTCTTCGTTGCCTGCTTAGTTGTGGAGGTGGAGATGCTGGTGGACGCAGGAGGCACTGCTCCGCCGGTTGGTACTGTGGCTGTGGCTGCCACATTGGCCACATTGGCCGCCTTGGACGTCAGCGCCGATGTGGTCACGGTGGCGCCAATTGTCGGTGGCCGTTTGGAGGCCAAAACGGGAGACGGCTCGATATGTTGCACAAAGTTCGATGGGAAGACGCCGACTTTGCTGCGCAGACGACCGCGCCACCAGCCTTCCTCGACCTAAATGAGAAAACAGAGTGAAGCAGAATTGAGTGAAATGAACAGACTGAAACCAAATGTACTGCACTGCGAGAAAATACCGAATGTTCTTACAAGCGTCAAATCTACATTTACATTTAAATCGTAAAATAAAAAAAATATATGTTGGTTATTTTATGTCAAAACCAAAAGTTACCAAACAATCAAGAGCTTTGGAACTTGTTAATAAGATTAGGACGATTCTTTCTCTCAGTGCGCAACGAATTTCAATTTCTATTGGCCCAATAGGTTAAATGGGGGTAGAAAGCAACCCCGCATTCCCCCCGTTACCCGGCGTGTACGCACCTCCCCTAGGAATTCAATGACATCACCCACGGCCAACGTCAGTTCGTCGTCGTTGACTTGTGTGTAGCTATAGATGACTTTGCAGCGGCGATTCGATGTCGCGGATTTGTCCCTGAATTTGGAGAAGCGAAACAGCATGTAAAATCAGCTATTGCGTCATTTGCAAGTGGTCTAAGTGAACGAACCTCAGCTGCACAGCGGTGCCCACCTCGATGTGGTCGCCACTGCCAGTGGTTCCGTTGCCATTGCTACTGACTCCGGACTCCAGCACGCGCACAAAGTTATCCGGAAACATCCCCGTTACGCCGGAGGCCTTCAGGGTGCCCTGCCACCAGCCGCCGGGCATCTGCTTGATCCGATGGATAATGGCACCTTTCTGGAGATCCAGCTCGTCCGGCTCCTTGGCCGCGTACTCATATTCGACTATTGCACAGACTGAAAGGAAAAAGATGGGTAAATGGTTGGTTTTTTAAGACAAGTTCATACTTTCAATTTCCATTAAACTAACCGCATTAACAAACTTAATCATCAGCTAAAGCGAACAGAACACAATTTGTCATGACGCATGTCGAAAACAATGAGACCATGACTGACTGACACTTTATTAGAAATCAGTCTTAGAAACTATATTTACCACTAGCCGCACAAGGCGACAGCTTGAAAATGTAAATTAAAAAAAAAATAAAAAAAACTTAAATAGCCGCAATGCTAAACTTATTTGGCTTTTGGAGGTTGCTGCCCCCGCACGATTGACTCAGTTTTTATATGTTTCTTGCTTTTCTCGAGTGTTTGGATGCCGTGTCCAATTTTTGATGGGTTGTGTGAGTGATGGAAATACCCTGATGGCAAACGAAATACTCAGCTATGTAAATAACTTGGTATACTGAATGGTAAGAGTATCGAAGTCTCTTCAGTAAACCTAAATGCATTGGAAACACTTATTGGCTTAGAAGAGGGAAGTAGAAACCGAAGAGGGCCACAAATAAACAAACATGATAATAAATTCCTGTGCTACGTGATGTCATTTAGATCGACACTTTATATATGGGTCAGTTCATAGAGGGGAATTTGCCGTCTAATTCCAACCAACTCATCAGAACTCGATGAGTAATGTGCGAAGGAAAACTAAAAATTGTCATCGGTTGGCCAACGTTTAATGGGCGTAAAACCAGCAATTGGAGTTGATCGCTTGATGGCATTAAGGCGGCTCGAAGTGCTTTCCATTTTCCGCTCGTTTCAAATCAGCTCTTAACATTTCTTTCACTGACAGGCGTTTCGGGGGGATTTTGGGGGGGTTGGGATGGGGCCACCAACACTGAAGTGCCTGCCAATCGTTATCCAAAGCAGTTTCGTCAACAGCGCATAGTAGTAATTTCACTCCAGTTAAAGTCACCGAGCCCGTCTGAGATCGAGATCCGGTGATGAAGTGGCAAAAGTGCTGCAGCCACGCACCGCAATAACAAAAAAAAAAAAAAATGGTCGGACAGTCGGACGGAAGCATCAAAGAGATTGGGGAAAAGCTTGAAAAGCAAAAGACAACTAACTGGGTATGGCACTTAGATTCTGATGCAATACCAGGTAAACACTACATTTAAATGTGACTAATTCGTTTGAGAGTTAGATGCTTAAAAAGTAATCCGAACATTCTTAGAAAGCTGAATTTAAATTAGAATTTAAAATGGTTACAACAAATGATTGGAGTATAATAATAAATGCAGAAATCAATGAAATGACATATTTGATAAATGCAATGACAATTATTCATCGACACATCGTGTCACGGTTGCATCGCCACCAAGAGCCAATTTGTGTCTAGGCTGAGTATCTGAGTATCTGAATGGCCAAGTATTTGAGTATCTCAGATACTGTGCCTCAGCCACACTGTTTAACCTACGCGACTGTAAAAGGCAAACAAAGCGACAGCCAAATGAACCTTTAATGCGGTTTTTGTTTTTCAAAGTTTTTCATCTTCCTCTCTGGCGATTTGCTGCCGCTTTCCTCTTTGTTTTCGCTCATATGCTGTGTACGCTTGAATAACAATAATAAGCGACCGCAAAGCGCGCTGAATGAGTGGAAAGAATGGAGGAGAGCGTTGAAAGAGGGCCTAGAATGGGCGGTATGCAGCAGCGAAATGAGACGCGTCTGGAAAACCTGCACGGCGAGGAAAAGAAATTAAAATTGGCATACAATTTATTAATGTGAAAACTGCTTATAAACCATGAAACTAGGCAGGGTTTTTAGGTATCCTTATGCTGGACCCAAATACGACGAGTTTTTGCCGAAACTCCCATTTTTGCTTTAAATAGGTTAAATGATACAAAATTAGTCCAATTTTTTGCTGTGTAACAAAAATGGTGAAAATCGGGCGCCAAGTGGTGGAAAGCGAGGAAACGCGCAGCATAGTCGTGAGAAAAGCCTGATGAAAGAGCCGAGAGCCGAATGGGAAAACCAAATGTGTAAATGTGTCAAAAGCGGAGAAAATCGCATGACAGCCACAGCCGCCATCTGTCGCCGCCAGAGGGCGTGCTGGTCGTCACGGACATGTGGGTGTTTGGGTGCATTCATTTGTTGCCTTGCAACTTGGACACACATATCTCCGATCATTACGATATCGGGTTTTGTTGGGAAGTCAGCTTCCCCCAATGTCAAACAGCACATCATGTCGGCCATAAAGATATGCAAATCGCTTACTGGATAGTTAAAAATATGGCTCGAAAACAGCTGAAGGTACGAGGTGTTATTAAACAGGCAAACTACGATTTTTGTATACCCTATAAAGGTTGTACTTTTTTTTTTACAATCTGGTATACCCACACACTTTACATTCAAATAAGCAATACAGTACTTTTCAGCTGGCTCTCCGACACTGCAGCTCCTTCCCTGCCCCTCATCCGCATTCTCCCCCCATTATGCATAAAGTTCAACTGATGCATCCGAGAGATTACCGAAACGGTTGAGCTCCACATATAATATGTAAAATATAACCTGTAACCGGTTCAGATGAGCAGCTGCACTTATTTGTTGGCGGCCAAAGGTGCGGCAAGAGTCCCCAAAGTTCCGTTCAAAATAAACACCTTCAACAAACACCTCCCCCCTCCAGTTGACACCACCCCCTCCGAACCCATCCCTCCGTTTGAGGTGAGCAAACAAGAACATGCTAATTGGTTTAACTATCGGTTTTGGCTGCCTTTGAAATTCGGTTTTGCTTGGCTTGTCTTTGGCACAGAGAAAAATCACTGGATATTACAAAGATATAAATTTTTTGTTTAATCTTTGTACTACTAAACTGACATTAAACCAGAATCTATAAACATAGAAACACAAGGCATAAAGATGATGTACAAAATTTTGAATCAACATTTTTTTCCCAGTGCATTCATTTCAAAGGTGCGATGTGGTTGGTGGGGGAGAGATGCCATGAACCGTAAACGGTAAATTGCCTTTGCGTGAGTTCGACTTTTAAATATGCAAGTCCACGGGTTTCAGCGGTCTTAAGAGGGGAGAAGCCAAAAAAGGGGTTATCCACATGCATAAGTGAGTGCAGATATAGTGAGTTAATGGAGCTGACCTGTCTGACTGCCTCTTTTCATTGGGGGCGGGCTTCCAACTGGAAACTGGCATGACCTGGTTAAAAGTTTTATTCCTCCTTCTTGGGCCAACGAGGGGGTTTAAGTGCTACGGGGCAGACACAGAGGGCCGGGATATTGATTGCGAAGTATTTAATCAGCATGGCACAGTATGAACCAATAATTTTATACAATATTTGATAGCCGCATGAACTCGATGTAAGGTATACGATTTTTGATTCCAAGATCCACCGAAAATCTCGGTGCATGAAATTCTCAGAATCATTGCTTTTGAATCGTGCATGACTGAACATAAAGAAAAACACCCTTCTGTCTGAGCAGCTGCTGCCAATTTGTAAAGGTCTTAGGTCATTTGCCCACCCTTATTATAATTACTTGGAATGCAAGTCAGGAACTTCAAGCTTCAAAATCAATTCCAGAGCACACAAGAAAGCGACACAAATGTCTGTCCCCCAGGAGCCCACTTTTCACTTTTCCATTGCCCACCACTTTTGTCGTCCTCAAAGCAAACACACACGTCCTTGATGAGCCCAGCCCACCCAGGTGACCTTGACTTATGAGCTTTGCGAGCCCTGAAACACTGAAATGAAAGCAATTGCTCAAGTTCAAGGCCGCACATTGCGTGTGAAAAGCAGAGGCAGCAATCTAATTCGTTTGTCGCCAAATGCGAGTTGCATTTCAATTGCTTTTAATTGGGGGATGCACACAGAAAGATATCCCTGCTGCGGGGTAATTAAGACCCCATACATGCAGTAAACTCTCCGTAAACATTTTATGAATCAATGCTTTCATAATGCCAAAAACCAATGATAAGGCAGGGAAACGACCCTTATCGCTACAGTCGAAAACTGCAAAGCGATAAACAAAGAGTGGCATTAACATTCGGGTTCGATTAAGTCATTGTCGGAGGTGTCGTCATTGACACGCGTGGCCATTTGTAAACACTGGAAAAATTTCAAGATTGTGTTAAAAGAAACCCAACCAAAATCTAAAAAAAATAATGATAATTGAAACAAAATTTCTTGTTTGGAAAAGCATCATTCAAAGTACTAAACCCCCTTTATTATATCATCTTCAAATATTACGAAAGTTCTTCCAAAGATTTCGCTCTTCAGAAATTCTCCTCCAGTGTAAACCCTCTTACCACTTGACCATCATTTGAATGCATTTCCATTTCAATTGAGCGCGGCAACCGAAGCATGGAAAAGCTGAACAGCGCAGGTTTCAATTGAAAAGTCGTGCCCCCGCCCCCCTTTTCCGGGTTTCCCCACCGCCCATGTGATTTGTGTGGCAATATGTGGCGGCGATCGCTGGTTGATTCCGTGGAGTTTACGATGGAAAGTGTTTAGGAGCAGAGCGACCATCCATCCATCCATCCATCTATCGGCAATTGCAGCTGATGAGTTGTGCATTAACCAAATGAAATGGGGAAAATAAATGGAAACGAGCAGCTGGAGGTCAAGAGAGTCCAGCTGATTGAAGCGGCTTTTCCGAGGAGTTTTGGGTTCATTTTTCAAATCTTTATTTAAACTACAGTGAAGATCATTGGTGGTTTAGTATTTACTCAAGAACTGCAAACAAAGCAAGATACTTGGATTGTTTGGGAAGCCAATGCACTTAATCCACTCGAAGGGCCATTAGAAACGAGGCCTTGGAGTTCATTGGGGTCTTATCAGTTCATTGATATGGAATGCTTTATAGTTTAAACGATGAGTGGAACCCGCATATTTTCGCTCCAAACATAAAGATAAATGGAAAGAGGCCCAAGGCAATTCAAGTTGATTTCCAGATCGCAGAACAAACATTTCATACACTTGGCTTACATTTTTTGATAGTTTCAATGGAATCCCGAAGTCAGGGACGGAAGCATATATTAGGAATTGAGCAAGAGCAAGAGAACTCATATCTCTGGTTTTCTATTACACCCTTCCCCTTTTTGATAAGCGAGGCCAGCAAAAGTCTGAGGAACGACGATAAGATAGGCGAAAAAGCCAGCTAAAACACAATATTGCCATTCGAATTCGAGTCTGAGTCACCGCAGTCACAACTGTTGAATGCACTCGACCAGCAAAAAATGAAATACACAAATACAAATAAAAATAAAAATAAAAACAAAAACAAAAAAGTAAAAAAACGCGAAAAGTACATTATTTGCATATCAATAAAGCGGTTCTGTTCGCTGCAAACGAGAAATAATTCAAAACAAAAACGATGTACTTTCGTTGCCAGTTTTTACTTAGTTGATTAGCACTCTTAGCAGAGCATATCCGGCCAAATTCATATTAAAAATGATTTTGTTTAAACAAGTGTACAGAAATGGCGTTCTTGTGATGGTAAAACATCAAATTTGGACACATATTCATATCGAAAATCAAATGATTCACTAAGTTGAGATAGAGTATTTCCTCATGTCCTTAATTCGCGGTATTGTCATGAGCAATTCTGCGAATCCCAAGTGACTCATGAGCGATCCATCAGGTCTGGCAAAGTGGAGAACATAAGGGATTAGTGGCCAGAGAAAGAGTTCTATGCGAAGTGGCTGGTGGTAATGGGCCAGGTGAGGGCGTGGTCCCACTCCCATTTCCAGCCCACACCAAAGTCAATTACGGAATATAAAAATGCAGGCGTGGCATGGGCAATTTATTAAATTGTCAGGAAAGCTTTGGCGCGAGGAGTGCTGGAACCCCTTAGACGTGGATATGATATGATGATATGATAAGATAAAGGCCGAGCAAAATGTGGCAAATAAGAAATCTGATAAAATGTTTTCATTTGGCGATTCATTTGCGTTGACCATTGATTGCCATTGTTGCCGGTTTTCTGTTTTCTGTCTTCTGTTTTCCATGTTTTGAGTTTTGTGTTGGCGTTACATAAACGCCGCTCGGAATCACTTAAAGCAGCGGAAGAAAGCAGCTTTGTTTGGGATGCAAATGTAGTAGATGGGTACACAGAGAGCTGGCCTTTCCATTGTCCGCCGTCCCATGGAAATTGTTCATCAAAAGAAATCAGAAATCAGAAATCATTAGTGAAACGGCTGCGGGTGCGGTGCATATTTTTTTATTTTTGAGGCGCGGTCTTTCAATCAGCCTCCATTATCAGAAGGCAACATCGCAGAGGCGAGGGCTTCTCAATCTTGGGCTCCATCCACAAAGAAGCCACCACAAGGTTGAAACGCACATTAAGATTTATTAATATTGTCTGGACTGAGCAGCCCCTTAGTACGAGTAGTGCCTATCGATCCCGGATTATCTCTCCATGGAACCAACTGAACAGTAGCCAAAGGGTCAGCAAAGGGTCGGAAAACCCATAGACGAGTGGAATACACCAGATAAGCTTGGAAAACACAAAAGAGGAGTCAAAGTAAGCTTTCTATATTCAGATTTACAACGGGTTTCAAGGGTAAACAAATCAATTTGCAATTAGCAAGTAGCTTCAAAATTTTTAAACAGGTAACACTAAAAAACGAAAGCAAAACATTACTTTATATCTTTGTAAATCCCTTTTATATGAATAGTTGGATGGCCGAAACACTTAATTGGCCCTCATTCAAAGGTCCGTACAAAAGAGTTAATTAAAATGCTAAAAAACCGCAATATTTTCATCGGATTTCGGCCTGAATCAGAGGCTTTTTTTAGCTGACCCGGGCGAGATGGAAAATATCCACTAATTTGCATCGCAGAACATTTGTTCTCCAGTTCCCATTGTGAATTTGAAAAGTTTTCAGGGGGAAAATGAAATTGATGGCGGCATGAAGTCATCAAAACGCAGAAATTCTATTTCAAATGCCTTTTCTTCGGCCACTAAAACCGGTTCTCATACAAAGTGTTTTGTTTTAGCCCATGTTATATTTGTTTGTTTGTTGTCCAACTTTTGGTTTATTGCTGTAAAAATCGTGGTCACAGAGTGTTAAAAACAACAGGGCTTTAACACAACACCGTTAGTCAGTCAGACGTATATCCAGGGTATTAGATTCGAGTCAAGAGGAAAATGGAAAACCAAGTGTCCTTGGGCTAAGATGACACACCCACCCCGAAAAGCAACAAAAACAAGAAGAGTTTTTCGGGCGCACAAAATGCGAATGTGGCGAGCAAAGGCAGACGGCAAAAACAGGCGGGACCCACCCCGAAAAATAGGACAGAAAAAAAACAACAAAATGGAAAAGAAACTGCAGTTTTGGGTAGTTGAACGCGGGGTACTCTTCTTTAAAGGTGTGAAGAGAAGAGAAAGGTCTTGTGATGAGTTCTAGGAATCTACGATAAAATCGAGCTGGCATATAAGCATTTATCTCTAAGATCTTCACATTGTATCGGTGCAGTTTAGTTGATCTTTAGTTTTCGAAATGAAATCCTTTTTACTTACTATCTACTGCTAGATAGATCGTGTTACGGCTCAAATGCCCTTCCTTTATGCGGGCATACTGGCTGCAGGAGCGAACTTACTGTTGTTTTCCATGATTGAAGCGATTCCTGGTGGCCAGCGCTTCCAGCAGGTTCAATGCACGCTGTGTTTTCTGTTTTTGGTTTCGTATCTTGAAGACGGGTTTATGAATCACGCGCGTTAACCGCGAAAAACGGAAGGTAGGAATTACCTAGAACTCTATATACACGAGTATTTCTCGACGTGTTTTTTATTTTATTTATTTTTTTTTTTTTTTTGACCCTGTTCTGCTCGCAGTTAAATTTCAACAAAGAGTAAGAGACGGGGCGCGCGTGCGAGCGAGAAGGAGCGAGCGCATTTAATTTCGCGTCACGTAGAATATTTTCCTTTTTTTTTTTGTTGATTTATTGCAGTTTCCTCTGCCGTTTTTCGTTGCACTTTTCACTGCCCACCTTGCTTCGCTTCCTTTTCGGCTTCGCACTTCTTCTTATTCGCTGGCACGCACTTGCACTTCGATTTGCTCTCCACACGCATTCGCATGCACTCAATTCACTCCGCCTTTCCAGCGCGGCAGTGCGTCTCCGCTTTTCGCCACTCACTACTCACTTCCTTCGAATTAAATGCGCTTTTGCCACAAAATAAACGGGCAAATATAATCCCAGCAAATCGCCAAACGAGCGAGCGAAACGCAAACACGCCGACGAACTCCCACTACAACTACAACAACCACAACAACCGTTCGCTGCGGCTGCGAGAGTGGGACCAGCGGCGGCTAGCGACGAAATACTTAGTCCCTTTTGGCGCGAGCGGAGACGGCAACCACGGTTCGCGGCACGGGTTGTGGTGTGCAGGGACTCCAACCCAGTAGGGGTATTCCACCGTAGGCCATTACTTTCAGCTATTTTTAAAATTTTACAATTAAATGCAGCAGAATGTTTAATCAATGTAAATATTGAATATAACTAAATATATTAATAATGTACTATTTTGTAAATATATCGTCAGCAATACTTCCATTTGGCTTCACATCCCATTTTAATATATGCATTTTTAATTTCATTTATAGTCCAGTCATAACCAAATGAAATAATATAGATGTTTCTTTTTTCATGCCATATATGCATTTATATTTCATGACAAATTAAATTAAAGCCCATTGAACAATTTATTTTAACGCAGTTCAGTTGATTCATTATGATAGAATTATACTTCGCTCAAAACTAATTAAATGAAAACCGTTTGCTTCAAATAATGACATTTAAATTCACTTAAATAAATTTCTTTAATATATCTTTAACAACATGCCATTTCCTAGCTCTCCATTTAAACTTCTTTCAAATAGCAAATATAAAATTGAATCACAACTTCTGTCTTGAATAATTTTATTTTAATTCAGTTGTTGTTTGCATGAGTTGCTCTTGAAACAATCTGTTTTCATAAATAAGTGTAAATATGTTAGTTGTAGGCCACAAGAAGACCCTTGGCCACCTCCTGGACTTTCTCCTTGCCCGCCAGCTCCTCGGCGATTTTGAGGGCGAACTCGTAGGCGGTGCCAGGACCTCGACTGGTGATCAGATTGCCATCCTTGACCACCGTCTTGTCGTCCACATAGCTTAAAGAAATAATCAAAAGAAATGGGATGAAGATCATGGGAAAATAAACTTAAGAGGTGGTATACCTATAGTTATTCACCAGCTGGGGCTTCATTGAGGGATACGAGGTGAGGGATTTCCCGGAGGCGACGCCGTGCTTGGCCAAAACGGTGGGCGCGGCACAGATGGCGGCGATGAGTCCGCCACCAGACTCCTGGCTGCGCAGCAAGTCACCGACCAGCGAGGACTCCCCCATGGCATTGGAGCCACCCAGTCCGCCGGGCAGCACCACCACATCGAACTTATCCGAGGCAACCTGGGCCAGCGAGGTGTCCGGCAGGATCTGCACATCCCGCGAGCACTTCACCGCTTCCCCGCCATTCAAACCGGCTACGGTGACCTTGATCTATCATATAGTAAGTATAAGTATAGAACAGAGTGATTTAATGGAAAGGTTGAGAGCACTTACGCCCGCCCTTCTCAGAACGTCGGCGGCTATGATGAACTCCATCTCCTCCGCTCCGGGAGCCAAAATCACCAGCGCGCTTTTCGACATCTTGGTAAACTTAGAAAAGTGCCTTGAAATTTGAGGAAATCCAAAGAAAACCATGCAGATACGATAGCTTATCGATAGCGCTGTTCTGGAACGCAGCTTTGAGTTTTCCTTATCGAGGTTTCAAAAACTGAGCGGCAAACTAAAACACTTGTATAATTTGGTTTGACTTGCAGTTAGGCGACTAATTTGATGCATTTAAAACTTCTGTTTTTCACAGGAAGTTAATATTTTCATTCTTACTCAAAACAATGTTCTGCATTATATTTTAAAATATTAAGACTTTGAAATCAGTTGATTTTATTTATATGAGAAAAGGATTGCGTCTATGCTACGTGCTACACAGAAATGGTTTGAAACCTCATTAACAATTCTAACAAGTCTTGTTCTTTAAGTTAAAACCGATAACATTTACTTGCTCTCTATATTCTGTCGTATTACATAAATTTATATAAACTGATCACTGAAATATTTTTATATTTGTTTTCAGTATAATATCGATGTTTATATACCACGGTCAAATCCTATCGATACCTGATGTGGTTGCCAGACCAAGTACAGCTGCTCCTCCCTAGATCTCTGTCTATCGATATCGGTCTATCGATATGTGAACATATCTAGCACGACGGCAGCAACAAAACCACGAATTAATTTTACTAAATTTAAGCCAAACGCGCATCGGAAATGCCTGAAAAATGCGATTGAATGCACGCGAAAAGTGATGGGTTGCGAACGCGAGTGAATCAAGTGAAAATACGTCGGCAAATATCAGCGAATTGTCGTCAAAAGGCAAGGAAAAACGGAGAAAAAGAGGAAAAGCAATAAGTGCCGTGTGTGGGAAACGCGAAAAAGGCGAGAACAAAGAGGCGAAAAGCGAGGAAATTGCGTGGAAAACGTGGAAAACGCGAAGAAGGTAATTGCGGAAAATGCCTGGTGAAAATGCAACGTTTGCAGCTGGAATTTGCGTATCTTCCAGTCCAAAAAGAAAATGCAATATCTGTTGAATGTGTGCGAGTGTGTGTGTGTGTAAGCCAGTGCGTGTGTGGCTGCGCTGGTGTGCGCCCCATGTGTGTGTTGGTGTGCATTTCCAATTGCCTGTGTGGAAAAGCAAGGAAAACTGCACGGAAAACGCACGAAAAGCAATCAAAAATGTGCGGAAAAGTGCCTGAAAACGAAATGCGAAGCACACACACAAATGCAACAGGCTGTATTTACATATTTCGCTCTCGCTCTCTCGTGGAATAAATCAGTACGGCTGCGTGCGAGTGTGTGTGTGTGGGGGAGAACGGAGGAGACAAAGAGAGCGAGCGAGAGGTTGCTACACAAATCGGATTAAATTCTTCTGTCTTCCCTCTCTTTCTGGCGGAGGGTACTGGTGTCCATGGAAAACTATCAATCTCGTAGAATTTTTAACTTTATTCCAGTGTAATTTCGAATGCCAACGACATTAGGCAAGGTCAATGTATGCACGCACTTTTCTCGGTTTTCCCGTTTCCTCTTACCATTTTCCAACTGAAACAGCGCTTAATTGGCTGCGATATTCGTGTGTCGAAAGAATTACAAATTCGAGAAATCAACAAGACATTAAACAACGAAAACTGAGAGTAGTACAATTAGAGTAACAGCAATAACAATAATAATAGTGGTAATTGCGGGAATACAAGGAAAACATGGCGAAAACGGAGCAAGATTTGAATACAGTGAAGATCTACTAAAAGAAACTGCGAGGACTATTGTAGAATTGTGATATTTACTATAAAGGAAACTTTTGAATCATTGCAATTTGAAACTATGAAAATATTCCAGTTAGAAACAAATTTAATTTTCATATTTGATGGACTTAAGCAAAAAGAATGAGTCATACACAAATATCTAATAATCACAAAATGCTACTTTGATATGTAACAATAACCCCCACATATGGATATGAAATGGAAGAGCATATTCTTCATTAACCCACATAGGCAGAAGCCACTGTAGTCATAGCAGAGATCAACTTTGTGACAGTATGCGCGGTGTTGATGCAACCGTGGGCAGCAGCTGCCTCCGATTTGCATGTGACTAGAGTACACAATCAACGGAATGGGGAAAATCCGCGGGAGCAGAACAGTAAATGCACAGACGCAAGATGCAAATGCGAAATGTGGCACAAGTAACTGCGGCCCATTGTAATTTGTAATTAGAGGCAGCGCCGCCACTTCAATGTCAGTGCGACAATAATTTCTCAGGCGGCCCGTTTGTGCTCGCGAAAAAGCAAAAGCACGAAACACGAAGCACAAAGCAAGAAACGAAGGGGCGGGACATCGAGACCTCATCCTTTGTGGAGGCAGCCAGCCGAAAATTCATAAACTTAATTGCAATGAGATGCAGAATGTGTGTGACACAGCTATCTGTAGTTTGAATACTCTTTAGTAGCTAAAACTAGCAGCAACTTTATTGAATGGTTTTATACTTGCCATCAAAAGCAGACTTCAGTTCTACATACACTATTTTGTATAGAATGGAAGTAAACCATCGATTCTCTATCGGATTTCCAAATATTATGGTACACAGCTATGATATAAACAAGCCCACAAAACTTGCAACTGAAATCGAAGCTAAAGTCCAAAAAAACGACTCCGAAATGTGCAAAACTTTGTTGTTGCAGTCACTAGTGGGACGGACTACTACTATTACTACTACTACTACTGCTACTATTGTTGTTTTTGTGCTTGTTGGCGATGTTGCGATTGTTGTTTTTGCTTAAAACCAGCAAACAGCGGCGTCATCGTCAGCGACGCTGGAAAATCGCTGGGATTCCATTCACATTCCAGCATGCAATTCGCAGTGGATTATGTGAGTGTGTTGTTGTTTGTTGCTGCCTTTGTTGTAGCTGTTGTTGTAGTTGTGATAGTTGTTGTTGCTGCTGGAACAGGTGAGGCTCCATTGGCGTCGATCGTGTGCATTCCACAGAGCACACAGAGACACACACACACACGCGCGCGCATATAGCCAACGAGCAGAGAGCAGGGCAATAAATACCAATACAGTGGGCTGTTTTTGCTGTTGTTGCTCGCTTTTAAAAGTAAATGAACGATAAAACAAGAAAAGGAAGAGGAAGTTTGGCGCGGGGATTGTGACGACCATAGGGATACCCCGCAGAAAGTGTAGAACGCAATGGAGCATAGTGCTATATGGATTCCAGTGTAATCTTTAAACGATTAAACTCTTTTCAATGAAATGATTTTTGATACAAATAAAGTTAACGGATACTGAGCATCCTAGTTCCTAAGTCACATTGAAGAATTTTAGGCTATTTTCCCAAAGACCGTATATCCTAAGCTTGTGAGGGTGTTCGCTGATCTTGGGCTAATCCCAATGAAAATCCCCAACCCCCTGGAATTTTCCGCACCCCTTCTGCGCCCCTGTTTCGTTGCAATGCAAGTCGAGCGATGTTGACGACGAAAATGCAATTTAGCTCGTTTTTCTTGCTTGCTTCGATCCCCGCCCCCTTTTTGCCGACCACCTCCAGAGAGTGTGTGTGTGTGTTTGTGTGAGAGAGTGTATGAAAAAAGGGAAAACGAAACGAAAACAGAGAGATGGAGAGCGAGCGGGAGAAAGAGAGCAAGAGCAAAGGCGACCCAGCAGCAGCCGCCGACCCGCCCCCTTTTTTCCGCCTGCTGCCTCCCCTTTTCCGCCTCTGATCTTCTTCTCAGCAGGCTGTGGAATGCGCATTTTTGCAATAATAATCAGCAACTAATACTATTTTTATCTTCTGCCCTGACGCGTCGCACACTTCTTCGCCTGCCTGTGTGTGCGTGTGTGAGTGTTTGCCCCCTGCAGCGTGATTCTCTCTCTTCCTCTTTCACTCCCTCTCTCGCTCTCGCTCGCTCTCATTTGGAGGCCCGTAATTCCCTTGGGATTTCGGGATCTGTGGTTCATTACTACGCTTTCGTAATCTATCGGGTGATAAGTTATCAAAGTTGAAGGTAGATTATGGGTCAAAATCACATTTCTAAACAAATTAGTATAAACAACAGTCTATTTTCAGTGTGAAAAACACGTAAGAAAAACCAAGTGAGACTTTGTAGTTTCTGAAAAAGTAAACCCAAGTCAAAATGTGGTTACAAAATGGCAATTAAGTTAATCCCAAAGATACATGCAGCTTTTAGTAAATCTGTGTACACAGTGTAGTTCTCAGGTGATTAAACACCTTACAGGTGTCAAAGTAAACGCAATCTGAACAACGTAAATATGCAGTCCTAGTTTGCGAAAGTGATTAGAGTCTATTGCTCCAGAAAAGCGTTACACAGCTCGAAAAAAAGGGGTAAATATGAGTTCCAGAGATTTGGAAAATGTGTAAAACTAACGAGCCATCAACTATCTCAATTAATGCTAAATGTGAAATTCTGCCTAAGCGAAAATAGGAAATAAAAGCCATTTAGATATCGCTTTAGATACGAAGCGGCACTCGCCCTTTCATGTGGAGGCACAACTTTGGACGCAATTAAACAATTAAAGATTCCCATGGCGTAGCCGCTTAATAACGCATCTAAATCAAAATATTTCAGCAGAGTGCGTTGGAGGAGGGTGTGGAGAGGGGAAGGGGGGGCAGACTGGCGTGGATTGCAAGTGAATTGGATGTTTGGATTGTTAATTAGTTATTGGATACTACGAGCACACAATCCGGCCGTCTATTTGCGCAAAAATACTGAGCGGTATGCGTGGAATGCGAATGTTTCCCAACTTGGCACCAAAACATATCTACATATATACAAACATATAGCCACCATAGTTATATAGTCCGCCAGGGCCGATCTCTGTTGACACTCGGATTTGGCGCGTGGGGCCGAGATGTTTACCCACCCGGGATCCATATGCTCCGGCGACTTGTTATCATCTATGGCTTGTGTGCTCAACCCCGGCCAAATTCGCATTCCTTGGCAAAAGCTAATAGAGCGGAATTAAAGTAAAGAAGCAAAACAACAATACAATTTTGTCAACAGAATAATTAAAACTCATGTTTCGCCTTGCCATTTCGTGGCTCCCAGCTTTTTATGTTCGACTGAATTTACAGGGCAATCAAAACGCTGTTTGCGGATCAAGGCACCGAGTCATTAGTGTTTTTGGATGTCGGCAGATGTCCATGGCTCATTATCTCCGGATATATGTATGTACACATATTTGTGGACACGAGTGTGCTGCAAGGCATGTCAACTGTTCGGTGCGCCAACTTTATGAAGCCATCAATATGGGGGCACTGCTGTTCTAGGCCAACAAATATTCGAGATACAACCGACAATACAAAATGGAATAGAACAAATTCATTAGAATGCAATCGAATCTGTATAGTTGGATAGTATTCCCTCCTGCAGGGTATCATGCACTTCGATCAACCGCTGCGTTTCCCTTCCTCATTTGCACTTGGCACAAATTCGGCGAAATTCCGTGTTTGTTTACACATCTATCTGTCGATGGCTATTTCATAGTCAGGTGCGCACGCCACTCCCTCCGCTCCCCTCGAGCTCCACCTCCCCCCCCACACACACACACATATGGATACACGCATATAGTGTGAACTTAATGGTTCGTCATAAAATTGGGTTTGTTTTTGCGTTGCCGGGGGATTTTTGTTTCGTTTACATTTCCCCAGAATTCGAAACATGACATAAGAGCATAATTTATGTGCACCCCCACCTTTTCGCATTGCATTTTGCCCCCGATCTGCTGCAACTTGGTGGCAGTTTGGGCCCCAAAATCACTGGCAAAAGGCATGCAAAAGAAAGCACTTCCTCCACGAGTCGCGATGGTCATTACGAACAATGAGTGTGGATTTTCCGGCAGCTCTTTAAGACCCACGATCGGCGGTGACTCACGTCGCTGGCACTCGAATGGGCCGACAAACCCATCAACTGGACAACATAGTGCTGCAAATTTGGATAGATTTTTGAGCGGCGAGGTAGCTAATGTTTCTGAAAGATCCACTATGGAATTCCATATAAATAATGCTATTAAACAGAGATATATAATATATTATATTTATCATTTTCTCTTAATGGTTTCTCGGAACCACTGTAATCAAGTTCAGTTTGTGTGAACCCAATGAATTTGTCACTTTGGAGGCGACTGAAAAGCTTGATTCCATCATGTGGCATTTGGCATTTGGCATTTAGCATTTTGTATTTAACGTTGAGCGTGTGACAATTTTCGTTTGATCAATTTTCTCACCCGACTCCCCCGTCTTTCGTCTATTTTCAGCTCCAAGTTGGCCGCCATCGATTCGTGTGTAGGATCAATTAAGATTCCGAGTGGTCGAGAATCGGCTCAAATCAAATTAAAATCAACTAATATTTTGGTATTCAGATATTCAAATGGAATTCATTCATCGCCTGCGACTTTTATTCGGATCTGCCAACTATTTTTGAATTTGAATTGTGTGTCTGCGGCTGGCGCAGAATCTCTGATAAAGCAGAGGAATAAAATCGGAAGAACAACAAATACAAATACAAATGAAATGCGGGGAGCAGTATTTACATGCCAAATGAATGCTGGATAGGCGAAAGGGAGGGGGGTTTCTCTTATAATGCAAATGTGAATGTGAATGCGAATGCGAATGCGAGTGGAAGAATTCCCGGCGCGAGTGATAAATAATCCGACGACAAACAAAGCAGAAGCCTACACCGCGAGAAAGAGCAGTGCAAACACAATTATCTTTATTGAGAGCAACAATATCAAGATCGAGATAATAAAGCATCCTAAAACCCGCGCCTTAGTTCGTTGTAGTCTCGCCACAGATATAGATATTCAAAGGCAAAAAGGTGGTGTCGGCATCGCCAGACAAACAAGTAAAGCATCTATTTCATACAAAACAACCAATTAAATAATAATAAAAATAATAATAATCGTAGAGAGGCAGAGCCAAATCAAATTCCCGGCCGCCGATGTGCCCCAGTGTGTGTGCGTGTGTGTGTGTGTGTGCTGTGCTGTGCTGTGCGAGTGTTAGTGTGCGGAGCATTTCTGTGATATGAGTGCTAAATGCCACAGGGCGAAGCAGCAGCATCATGCATCCAGCGGGCGAAAAAAGGGGCGGTCGCCCCAATGATAAATACACGGCGGAAGCCCTCGAGAGCATCAAGCAGGACCTAACCCGATTTGAAGTACAAAATAACCATAGGAATAATCAGGTAAATATATATATTGTGTAACATAGCTTGATATATATGTATGTGGGGTTGTTTCTTCCTGGTTTAATCAGTACCTCTTATCACCGCAAATTCTTTAGCAAACTGCAAAAGATTCACTACAATCAGTGTGGCATAAATTTGCATGCATTTGCTAGTATGTTATGCGAATCAGATTGTAGATCTTATCAAATGATGAATGGGTTGAATACAGATCTTCCATTCAGTTAACACAACAGCAGTTGATAAACCAAAACTAGATATGCGAACTATCAGTTTATTCACAAGTTCTTGAGACTTAATTCAAATTGAAGCATAGCATAGATTCGATTTTTAGTCGTTTTCCAAAAGTATCTCCACATTTGACTCACCCGAATGCTCGATTCGAGCTGCAGAACAGGCTTAAGGAATTTAAATAACCGTTTAGCTTCGTGCCACTCAGAGCTCATCATGGTAGATCTCGGCTTAGTCCGGCTCCATGCTACTTAGGATCGTCTTGGCTCTCGCGTGGAAGTTATGCCATTAAACGCTTATCACGGTTTTTATGGTCGGTCGACAAATGATGCGACAACCACAAGACGACACAAGGCAGGCAAAGAAGACAACTATTAAAACTAACTAACAACCAGATAAATGCCAGCCACAAAGGAACAATATACATATATCTTTCGAAAAGAGTGGGTGCTTTTCGTTGCGAGACGTGGAAACGTGTGGATACTTCATTTTATAGCTTTTATACAGTTAAATTATTATATAGTTAAATCAATTAAGTGTGCCTGGGATCTACAACCGAAATTCTCTTCTGCCAACACTAACGTAAGATTTAATTTTAGAAACTGGCACGAGCCGCAGACTTTTCACCTGCGCGCGCGAGTTTGCACAAGGTCATCAGGTGGGCGGACTGGGTGGTGGGTGGCTGGTTGGTTGTTGGTCAGTCAGCTGTGGGAAACTCAGCCACGGGAGTTGGCCATTAGCCTGGCTGAAAATCAAATAGCTAGACGAGCTATATGTATATATGAATAAGCCAAATTAATAAACTGCCAGCCGAAGTGCAATTGACCTTCTGCCTTCTGAGTGGGTGGGATGGGTGACCAGCGGCAGAGGGACAAGAGTCGAGCTACTGCCATTGCAAAATGAATTTTCTTTTTTCCGTGTAGAAAGAACGGAATCGAGATCACACACACACGAGACGATCTTCAGAGCTTTGAAGTGTGCGTGCACGCGATCGCCCTGGATTCTTGGCATTGACGTCACACTGTGAACTCAAACGATCCGATCGGAATATGTGTATATATGTAGATATATTCCAAGCCAATTGATGAGTGGGTTGCTATTGATTTCAATGAATGCCCAAAATTCCCCAAAAGATTGCACAGCAGCGCCCGAATGACTAATGGTCGGTTGAAGGTTTCAGCAATAAAGTCTGCAATTATGCCTCTTAACTGGATATCTTCTCCTCGATCCCAAATGCTTCATTTCTTGCAAGGATTCTCAGTTAATAGAGTGTCCTGAATCTTTATTGCCTATACTGATTTCCAACGTATGTATAATGCTACTCTTTTTGAAGAGACTGTAACTATCTAGGAAATGACTTGTTTATGGTTATTCATATGTTTTTTAAGAGAGTGAGTGTCTTTTCAATAATTCACGACTCCCATAGCCGGCGGTTTGGATGACTAACCCATTTCGATGAGTGCTCCGCTGTCAGCATTTCCTTTAAGCCACTATTAAAGATTTCAATCGCTGCAATGCCCAAAGTTCCGAAACGGGCTTTAAGAAATGCGAAATGGCTGCGCAGAAAGGAGTCGCGGGTTGAGGACATAAAAATTCTTAAATATTATCTGACGGGTCATCAATTTAAAGTTTTACGACCTCCACTTGCCAGCTACTGTTTGCTGCGCCTGTAAATTATGTTCCCGGCTCTTTGGATTCGCTCTCGAGGATCAGGCGAGCGAACGAAATTCCAGAGGCTCCGTGGAAGCAGGGAGGCGGAGTTTTCTCTTAATCCAGGCGATGGGCGTGCTCAGGTTTTGGCCATAAAACATATGCCTGCGAGGAGCTGGCTAATTGTTATGACTGCGGCCAGTTGGGACAGGCCAATTTAGTGCTGCAATTGCGGTGCCATTGGCATTGCTCTTTGGACGATGGTGGTGGCTCTTGGGTTCGGCGGCTTCGGTTTTGGCCAACTTTCGCCCGGCTTTTCGGCCTACGCCTCCCCGAATGGCCAAGCACAATGGCCCGGCTAATTGGTCATGCTGAGCGCTAAATACCAGAAACCCATAATCTGCTCATATATGGCTCATATGTTCGGAATACTCTATCCGAGCGGGTTTTCCTCCATATGTGGGCAGTCCATGTCGCGGCGATAAACGATAGACGATAAATAAACATGAAATTTATGCACGACCCGATCAACACTTTTAGCACGCCCACACAAACGATTGCCAATGGGGCAGGCTGATGAACTATTTGATACCCCTTTAAATGTAGTCACACACATACTTTTATCTTTTATTATTATTTATTTTTATCTGTTCTTATATCTATCGTTTTACTTTGATTCTGTCTTTGCTTTTAGCGCCACTAAAACTATTATCGTAATGGGTATCTTATAGTCCATTCTTCGGCGTATGACTTCTCTTTTTGGCGGCGTTTTAGCCGGTTAGCTACCAGCGAACAACGCCTTGAAACTCATTCAGCTTCTGCTATAAATATCCATATCGAAAATGGTTGGGCCGCAAGTATGCAGAGAAATTAATTAAAATAACAAACGTCGATAATAAATAAAAAACCGAACGCCGAGCGAATAAACAAGCCGCCGAGTAGACGCGACGCCAACGCATTCAGCAGTGAGCCAAATGCCATTACAATAAAAATTAAAATAATCCATAAATAAATTAGTAAACAAAACGAAGCAGTCGACTGCTGGAAGCGGAGGTCCCAAACTCTTACCAATCCAATCGGGTATATCCTATCCTCAAGATCTCTGACATATTTGGTGCTACACATGTAATCCCCATATAGATTTGGTGCGAACCCAGCTATTTATAATAAGTGTGGGCACAGTGGATGCCAAAAGTATGCCTACCTATCTACCTATTAGTGCACTACTGTACACAATGGTGCACCTATAGATTGCAGATAGTTTCTTTAAGGGAACACTTTTTTGGTATCCCCGGGTATCGGAACACTTTTCGTTGCCACTGTGTTTCGCTGTCTGTGAACATTTTATGGGGGACACATTTCATTTCGAGCGAAATGGAATTCCTTGGGGTGCAATTTTCAACTAATTTGCGCGATTTTCGTGCGAAAAATTTGTTGAACCTGTCGGTGGGTCGCTTTCGCTCGATTTTCTTTATTCTCGCGCTCTGCTCCGTGCTTCAGCGATTTTTCTCAGGAATTTTCACCTAAATATATATCGCACATAGTACAGCCATATCCCTATATATCAGAAGCTGCGATCGCCGAAAAAGAATGTGTGTTGCCTCTAATAATAACAAAAGACAACAGACACACGCACAGCCCCCAAAGTACAAACACAAACAGAAGAATGTTTGGCCATATCCATATAGTAGTGATTCTACGGAATCTATCGGTGCGATACGAATGATTTCTTCCCTAAAACAACCCAGGGTAGCCAGAGACTTTAGTTCGAATTGGAATGGAAGCACTTGCATTTGCCAATCTAATCTAAACTAATGCGATCCTCGTAGCTGGTCTTCCCTGTAACCACATTTTACACAACTATTATAGAGCTGCCAAGAATTTCGAATTTTGATGTATTCTGTTGGTTATTATATCTCAGTTACATAGTATGCCATGTTCAAGGCTGCGTGGTTGCAAAAAGGTGACCCCGACCTGCACTTCTGGTTACGTAATTTAAATATAAGCTATATTGGAAAGATGTTGACTTACTTTTTACCATTCACATTCTGGTATAATGCATACTTTTGTATATTCTTAAGTAATCCCCAAATTCCTTTGACCTTGCCACAGTCTAATCGCTGTGCAAAGTGCATTGGAGACCGCAGAGCAGAGGAGCTTAAGTGGATTAGCGAAAGTGTTTCGGCAATTCTACGGTTCGTGTTGCGGTCTCCCTTAAGTCCGCCGTAAATCCAATTTATTTTATTTGAAAATGTAGCAAATGTAGCAATGCCAATTTGCGTGGGCGACACTTTCTTCGCGGTCTTCTTGTTGCACTTGCTGATTTAGTGAGCCCATTGGCTTTCGCTAATTTGCCGTAAATTGGCTTTCATGTAAGAGTGATAGGCAAAAGGGGGGTGGCACCGGGATGCGTGGGCTAAGAGACCCCCTCAAAGAGCGACGCACAGTCTGCTGGGGGTCTTTGTCGGGTTTCGCTTGGCTCGCGTCCTTGGATTTAATTTGATGCCCATTAAAATCGCGACATGTAGAGTGGGTGAAATTCCCCACAATCATTCCTCAAAGAAAGAGGCCACTTTGGCATCATTCAAAGTTCAAAGATTATAACCCACAACGACTTTAATCAATTTATGCATAACTTCTTCCAAAAATCTTGTTTTTAATACCTATAATCCTCAATTATTACTTTAAGCGTTATACTGAAAGGTTCATTTATTAAATAAAATGCGTAATCCCTTGACAAACCGGTCTACATTCATTCACTTTAAACGATTTGTAATCTTTTTAAGCGTGAATATAATAAATAATTTTAATTGCATCATAGTATTAAATGACTTACAGATTGTTGAGTTATTTACTGCTTTTTTTTAACTTAGCACGCATAAATTAAATTGAAATTGAACAAAATCCTGAATAATTTGAAGTATCGCATACGAATTCCCATCACGGTGTCATCTCTAGAAGGAAGAGATAGTCAGAGAGGGGGGGGGCATCCAAAGTCATAAAATCGAGGATCAGTCACAAAAGGGCAAGAGATGATCGGCGGGTGGTAAGGAGGGTCGACGAAGGAGGAGAGGTATCAAAAGAACGCGTAAAACGGGTAGCTGACGAGGAGCGAACGAGAGGCACAAGGAGCAGTGCAGGACCAACAAGCGAGTGCAAGCGAGATGGAGGCAAGGGCAACCTTCGCTGCAAGTGTATTTGTTCTTGCGTTTTGGAGCGCATCTGGCAGCCGGCTCTTCTTCCCCTTCTCTCTCCCTCTCTTCTTCCTGCTCCTCATTCTCCCCCGCCCATCCGTTTGCTCCGTCTCGCTCGCTCTCATGGCCTGCGCCTGACTTTTAGGAATTTAACGACGACGGCAAGAATTTTATTTCGTTGCTTTGGTCGCCTCGTTTCTTGGGTCTTTTGTTTTAGCCTTCGATTCGCTTTTGTTGCTCTTTGTTTTTGTTTTCAGCATGCACGCCTTTTGTTTGGTTTTTGATAGAAACGATTTACTTCAAAAGAATGTGGGGTATTTCTTTCAGTGCAGGAATGTCGATCACACAGGGACGTAGTGGAAAGTAGATTTAAATAGGGGATTGGGTGCTTATAGTTCTATACTTATGAACTGGCGTACAAATATGATCTAACTAATATGATTTAACTAATCCCTTGAACCCATCTCTTCCAGAATTACACACCTCTGCGATACACGGCGACCAACGGACGCAACGATGCACTTACTCCTGACTATCACCACGCCAAGCAGCCGATGGAGCCGCCACCCTCCGCCTCTCCTGCTCCGGACGTGGTCATACCGCCGCCGCCCGCCATTGTAGGTCAGCCCGGAGCCGGCTCCATATCCGTATCCGGTGTGGGCGTTGGAGTGGTGGGTGTGGCGAACGGACGTGTGCCAAAGATGATGACGGCCCTAATGCCAAACAAACTGATCCGGAAGCCGAGCATCGAACGGGACACGGCGAGCAGTCACTACCTGCGCTGCAGTCCGGCTCTGGACTCCGGAGCCGGTAGCTCCCGATCGGACAGCCCCCATTCGCACCACACCCACCAGCCGAGCTCGAGGACGGTGGGTAATCCAGGTGGAAATGGTGGATTTTCTCCGTCGCCAAGCGGTTTCAGTGAGGTGGCTCCACCGGCGCCGCCGCCACGCAATCCCACCGCCTGCAGCGCGGCCACGCCCCCACCGCCAGTGCCGCCCACTAGCCAGGCGTACGTGAAGCGGCGATCACCGGCCCTGAACAACCGCCCGCCGGCGATAGCGCCACCCACTCAGCGGGGCAACTCACCTGTAATAACCCAGAACGGGCTGAAGAACCCGCAGCAGCAGTTGACGCAGCAGCTGAAGTCCCTGAACCTATACCCAGGCGGAGGCAGTGGAGCAGTTGTGGAGCCACCGCCGCCCTACCTAATTCAAGGCGGAGCCGGAGGAGCAGCACCGCCGCCGCCACCACCCAGTTACACGGCCTCCATGCAGTCGCGGCAGTCGCCCACACAATCCCAACAATCGGACTACAGGAAATCCCCGAGCAGTGGGATATACTCGGCCACCTCGGCGGGCTCGCCGAGCCCCATAACTGTGTCCCTGCCGCCGGCGCCGCTGGCGAAGCCACAACCACGAGTCTACCAGGCCAGGAGTCAGCAGCCGATCATCATGCAGAGTGTGAAGAGCACGCAGGTCCAAAAGCCCGTGCTGCAAACAGCAGTGGCGCCCCAATCGCCATCGAGTGCCTCGGCCAGCAATTCACCAGTCCACGTGCTGGCCGCTCCACCCTCTTACCCTCAGAAGTCCGCGGCAGTGGTGCAGCAGCAGCAACAGGCAGCAGCGGCGGCCCACCAGCAGCAGCATCAGCACCAGCAATCCAAACCACCAACGCCCACCACACCGCCCTTGGTGGGTCTGAATAGCAAGCCCAATTGCCTGGAGCCACCGTCCTATGCCAAGAGCATGCAGGCCAAGGCGGCCACGGTGGTGCAGCAGCAGCAACAGCAGCAGCAGCAGCAACAACAGGTCCAGCAGCAGCAGGTGCAACAGCAGCAGCAGCAGCAGCAACAGCAACTGCAGGCCTTGAGGGTGCTCCAGGCACAGGCTCAGAGGGAGCGGGATCAACGGGAGCGGGATCAACGGGAGCGGGAACGGGATCAGCAGAAGCTGGCCAACGGAAATCCTGGCCGGCAGATGCTTCCGCCGCCGCCCTATCAGAGCAACAACAACAACAACAGCGAGATCAAACCGCCGAGCTGCAACAACAACAACATACAGATAAGCAACAGCAACCTGGCGACGACACCACCCATTCCGCCTGCCAAATACAATAACAACTCCTCCAACACGGGCGCGAATAGCTCGGGCGGCAGCAACGGATCCACCGGCACCACCGCCTCCTCGTCGACCAGCTGCAAGAAGATCAAGCACGCCTCGCCCATCCCGGAGCGCAAGAAGATCTCCAAGGAGAAGGAGGAGGAGCGCAAGGAGTTCCGCATCAGGCAGTACTCGCCGCAAGCCTTCAAGTTCTTCATGGAGCAGCACATAGAGAACGTGATCAAGTCGTATCGCCAGCGCACGTATCGCAAGAATCAGCTGGAGAAGGAGATGCACAAAGTGGGACTGCCCGATCAGACCCAAATCGAGATGAGGAAAATGCTGAACCAAAAGGAGAGCAACTACATTCGATTGAAGCGCGCCAAGATGGACAAGAGCATGTTCGTCAAACTGAAGCCCATTGGAGTGGGTGCATTTGGCGAGGTAACGCTGGTGAGCAAAATCGATACCTCGAACCATTTGTATGCGATGAAAACCCTGCGGAAAGCGGACGTTCTCAAGCGGAATCAGGTGGCACACGTGAAGGCCGAGAGGGATATCCTCGCGGAAGCCGACAATAACTGGGTGGTGAAGTTGTACTACAGCTTCCAGGACAAGGATAATCTGTACTTTGTGATGGACTACATACCAGGTGAGTGGAAACTTAAGCAGTCCAACGATGTGTATCGGAGTGCAAATGTCATTGTGGATTGTCGACAGGTGGTGATCTGATGTCGCTGCTCATCAAACTGGGCATTTTCGAGGAGGAACTGGCCAGATTCTACATCGCCGAGGTCACCTGCGCCGTGGACAGCGTTCACAAAATGGGCTTCATTCACAGGTAATTAGCAGTTGCTTCAGTTATCACAGTCACATTTACATATTGTTATGGATTCATCCACAGAGACATCAAGCCTGACAACATACTCATCGATAGGGACGGACACATAAAGCTCACCGACTTTGGCCTGTGCACGGGATTCCGATGGACGCACAACTCGAAGTACTACCAGGAGAACGGTGAGATGGAACCCCAGCTAACGTAGTGTTTAACAGCTTTAATAATATCATTCCTACTCTGATAGGCAATCACTCGCGCCAGGACTCGATGGAGCCCTGGGAGGAATACTCCGAGAACGGACCGAAGCCCACCGTGCTGGAGAGGTGAGTTTCGTACACTTAATTAATAGGATCGGCCGTTAATAAAAGTATGCCGAACTCGCAGGCGACGGATGCGCGATCACCAAAGAGTCCTGGCCCACTCGCTGGTGGGCACCCCGAACTACATAGCTCCCGAGGTGCTGGAGAGAAGTGGGTACACGCAGCTGTGCGACTACTGGAGCGTGGGCGTCATCCTCTATGAGATGCTGGTGGGTCAGCCGCCCTTTCTGGCCAACAGTCCGCTGGAAACGCAACAAAAGGTTCGCTCTTTGGATTCCTTATAAAGCCAAGTGCATTACAACAATGACTTGCTTCATTTACAGGTCATCAACTGGGAGAAAACCCTGCATATTCCGCCGCAGGCCGAGTTATCCCGCGAGGCTACGGACTTGATAAGGAGGCTCTGTGCGTCGGCTGACAAGCGGCTGGGCAAGAGCGTGGACGAGGTCAAGAGCCACGACTTCTTCAAGGGCATCGACTTTGCGGACATGCGGAAGCAGAAGGCGCCCTATATACCGGAAATCAAGCACCCGACGGACACATCCAACTTTGATCCCGTGGATCCGGAGAAGCTGCGCTCGAATGACTCCACCATGAGCAGCGGCGATGATGTCGACCAGAACGACCGCACCTTCCACGGCTTTTTCGAATTTACCTTCCGTCGCTTCTTCGACGACAAGCAGCCGCCGGATATGACGGACGATCAGGCGCCGGTTTACGTCTGAAATGGATGCTCTCCATGTGCCCAACACCAACACCCCGCCCCCGAATCATTGTTAGTCAAATAGTCACAAAAAGGGGATAGAAACCATTGAGTGGGCTTGCATTGTAAAGGAAGCGTGGCTATAGAATGAAACTATCTATATACATTATATAAATTATAGGAGACAGTAGAGGCGGGAGCTACGTATATACATACAAATAATATACATATATTTGATATATATATATATATATATGCCGTAGGGCATGAACTGAATAAATATAAAACGGAGCCGAGTAGAGATGAAACGAGAGGAGCGAGTCAGGACCTTCGACCTTTAACTGAACATAGTATATCCTTGTGCACTACTACTCCACAACAAATATATATTTTTAAATTGTTAGAATTCAAAAGGGACCAACTGGAAATCGAACCTTTCTGGTGCTCAAAGCAAAGCAAAACAAAACGCCTTAAACTAAACGAGACGCGAATTTACCCAACCACTTCACTCCTCTCCTTTCTCCACCTCCGATCGGTGGCCGGATTCGAACTCAGCAGGCTGGTTGCATCCGGCCATCCCATTTACTTCCCATTCAGAATTGAGATTGCGAGGTGTGCGATGGAGAACGAACGGAGACCAAAAGTCGCACGGCAGCGATATAAGCGGGTCTTATAAGCCTAATCTAAATCTAAACTGGGAGAACAGGACCCATGTATGTGTAATTAGTGTCCTGCTATCCAATTCGTCTATCACTGCTCTTCAACTGAGTGTGCCCCCCCTCCCTCCCTCCTCATCCCATCCAAAAGAACAAACTTAGACGTAGCCTATGTGAAAAGCTAGCAATGTTAGACCAACTTGTTGAATGCCAAATGAAATTGTTTAGCCCCACGAGGAAAACGCGGGGGAAATTCAACACTTATTCTCTGATAGCAAACGGAAAAGAAAGAAAAAAAAAACAGAAACAGTACGAGAAAATTGTAATCTTCTTAATGTAATATTGTAAAGAACACGTTAATTGTAATCTATGCTAGAGTTGTGTAGCGCCCTAAGATGTTTTTTAGTTTATAGACCGCTAACCGTAATCTAGTTTAATTCCTAACACTAAGCGAGAGTACAGTACATTGGTTTTTTTGTTTGTCGTAGGTTCGTTGGAAAATGCTTAACGGGAAACGATTTGTTTTTCTCTTTAATTAGCTTCAGTTTGTATGTGCGTGTGTTTTTATTATGACTTATATATAGTCCATCTGAATATTCGTGGATGGAGCCTATTTTAAATGTGAGATCGAGCTAATTGAAGGAAATACAAACAAACTCTGTGTGCCTTGGCCAATTAGTTTACAAAAGCAAATTAATAAATGGAAAAGAAAACGTATGCAGGCGTCTGAATTGTGTTCTGGGAATGTGGTAAAAACTCTAAATCTCTATTTTGGTGGTGATTATTTTTCCAAGTGTAATTGAAAATATCAATTTATGTTAACATTACAGAAACATTAACGGAGGCACGTGGCGCCACCTAGTGGAGAGTGTGTTCACTGCATATATTCGATATAAATGTTTCTATCGATTAATCTCTTACAGACATGGTCACACTGGTGTTAAAGGGCGCTCTTTTTAAAGTTGTGTTTAACTTTTCTTTTCTTGTTCAGAATTTAATTGTAAAATATTTAGTATTTGTTTAGCCTTCTCCCGAATTAACCCCGCAAATAACAAAGAGCTGCGCTTAAATTTTAATAATTTTTTTTTATTATTTTCACATTGTAAATTTAATAATTATAATAATTGTTTGTAAATTTATCAAGACAAAATTGTTTTATTCATTTATATGAATGCGCTTTTATCCACGTGGCTTAATTTGATTAAAATACATTTATGCGTAATATTTGAAATATAAGTTACTTGAATCGCTTCTTCTCTCAATATTCTCGGTTACTTTTTTTTCGGATGTTTGGCGGTGTTTTTTTTTTTGTTTTTTGTTTTTTGGTGTTCTCTGACGAGCAATAAAATGAACATTTGATGCCGTTTCAACGAGGTGCTTAACTTAGGGATCGCTATTGTTGGACATAAAGTAAAACAAATAATACAAGTGTAGTGGACTTTCCTGCTCCGCATATTTACACATACAGTGGGCGAACAACTTTAACAGAGAGCGGGGGAATTGGAAAAGTTGGGGACTTGGTTACGTGGGGCTGGGAGCACATAAAACGATCCTCCTGCAGTTAAGTGTGTAGCGTATTTAAATAACTAACAATTGTTTATGTACGTGGATGTTGTGTTGTGTAGTATAGTGTGTATTTCATATAAGGCCCTAGAGTGCAAATATCCATCACAAACCACATAGTATTTGCGCTTAAAAATAAGTTCTTCTTTTAGTGTTTAAGTTAACATTTTGTTGTTGTTAAGGGTTTTTTTTTTTTTATTCAACTAGGCTAAGTATTTACGCGTGTAATAGTAATTATTGTTAAATTTATGCTAACGTGTGTGCTGGCTGTATCTGAAATCTGAATTATTCCAACTCGAGTTTAACAGTTTGCGTTTGTTTGCATTTGCATTTGCTTTTGCTTTTGGATTCTCTAGCTTTTGTTCTTGCGAAATAATTTACAAAAAATATATGTATATGTACACATATATATATATATATATCGCCGCCGATCGGCCTCCTCCTCGTTAAAATACAAGAATATAAAAACTAATTAAGTATTAAATGCATTTTTTTGTGAGTTTTTCTTCCTCTCGTTTTTTTGTTTGCGTGTCTGGAAAAGCAAGAAAATCATGGGCGAAAATTCCTTGGACAAGTTAGATATCAAAAAAAAAAAGAAATGTTCGTTGTTCTGGAAACCTTGTTTGTCTTCAACTAATTATAGTCTGCGGCTGAGTAAGAAACGATTTTAATTGAACTTTGACCTGACCTTCACATCTTCTTTCTCTCGGCTAGCACGGCAATCGAAAGCATTATCAATTATTAGTCATAAATTTATTGTCATGGCAAACATTACGATAGTTAATAGGGGCTTTGGTTGGTTTCGTTTTCATTTTCTTTTTCGATTTTTGATTTTTGATTTTCGATTTTTGATTTTTACATTTAGTACGCACATGGAATTTTGCTAATAGATTTCGCGAGACTTTTCCAAATGATTTCCTTTCGCTTTACTTGCTAGTTTTATATGAATATTGTGAAACGTTTTAATCGTTAAATAATCTGTAATAAGGCCAAATTAAGTTTTTCTTTTAAATATTAGTTAGCATTAGTTTAGTTTAGCATTAGATTTAGATTTATATTTAGATTTATTGGGTTGTCGAGTGGCAAGCGGCAGCCGGAGGCCCTAAATGCATGACGTGCACCTTTTGTGTGGGGCGCGGCGGCTCTGGCCAAATTGGAATGATCTTGTAGGTGTTTTGTGCTCATTTCGCGACTTAGTGGGGAAGAAGTTTAAATTTAAAGCGTAGTTCGCGAACGACTGGGGTTTTCCTTAAGTAAGTGAGCTTGAAACGCGCGGCAAGCGGTGGGTTTTCCATTTAACATAAACTATATACGAAATGGGGGCGAATGGGGCGGCGTGGGCGTGGACTTTACAATGGGGTGGCTTTAATACAGTGTCGCTGCTTAATACTTTTGCATCTGGGTTTGTAGCTTGTATTGTTGTATTGTTGTATTGTCTGCTTGTATATTTTCTTCATTTCATTCACTTTCTCTGCTTTCTTCTTCTGTGTTGGTCCGGAGGTTGTGGGTGGAAAATTCCTTTCGAGCGGTTGTGCAATGTCAACCCAGCCTGGCTTAACCGAAAACTAAAAGTTACAGCTTAAAAGAATACACAATCGTTGAAAATATACATTCATTCCATCAAGGAGTGGGCTTTTTTTTACTAACGATCGAGTTTTGAGTATTCCGCAGCACTTGGTACTGGTCTCTTCAGCTCCTCAAACTAAAAGCTAAAACATTAATGCGTAAAAAAATAGATAAAACGATATCTTAAGCGAGTTTAGGGGGCCAAACAAAATGATTCAGCCCTGCGCTCGAACTTAGGCGGTAAGCTAAGTTAAGCTAAACTAATAAAATACTAAGAACAAAGTGGTTGCAACATTGTAAAAATAATAAATTCGCTCAAACGAAAGGTTTTCAACTACGGCTTCTTACATTTCCCCTGTCTATATGGCTATAAAAAATATTTCTCTCTTGCCTTTCTGACTCTGAGTCGATCTAAAGTGCATTTCGGGGATGGGTGTTTCTTTCAGTGTGTTCCTGCACATTTTGAGATTTTCTGTTCGTCGGTTTTTAAGTACAGCCTGTAAGTGCTGGCTTGGCTGGCTTGGCTTGATCGGCTTGCTCGGCTTTCTCAGCTCAATTCTGAAACATTTTCGCATTGAAGAAGTCGAAGGCGGGCGCGGACGTGGGCGTGGTCTGTGGCGGTGGCGGCGGCGGCGGCAGCAGTCCCGCATGGTGGTGAAAGAACTGCGCCGCTGGTGGCTGGCCAAACCCGGAGCCAGAAAGCAATGGAGGCGGATGTGGAGCCGTCGGACGATGCGCCTGCTGACTGGGTGGCGGCGGCAGCATCACTCCACCTCCATTCCAGGAGAGCCTGTGATGCTGATGCTGTTGCTGCTGCTGCTGGTGCTGCTGCTGGAAGGCAGCCATGGCCGCCAGATGCGGATGGTGGGGATGCTGATGATGCGGCGTGTACGGGGGATTCCCCGCCGGAACCTGAACTCGACGACGGCCCCGATTGCTGGCCATCGCTGGCGGCGCTAGGGGATTGGCTCCTGGTTGGCAGGTGGGCGGCACTGAGGTGTCGCTTACCTATTCCCTGTAGGGCTTGCAATAGGAATACCGGTGGTTCATGTGCTGGCTGTAGCTGCCCGAGTGCGAGAAGCGCTTCAGGCACTTGGAGCACTGAAAGGGCTTCTCGCCGCTGTGCAGACGCTTGTGCTCCGTGAGGTGGTGCTTGTGCTTGAAGGCCTTCGGACACTCTATGCACTGGTAGGGTCGTTGACCTGTTAAAGAAGATACAAATCACGGAGTTAGTGAGGATTCTATGGTCATTGAAGTTCGATCTACTCACCGGAATGCTCGTATTTGTGTCGCGCCAGCGAACTCTGCTTGGCGAAGGCCTTGTCGCACTGATCGCACACATAGGGCAGATCGGGATCGCCAGCGTGTCCATGGGTCTCCGCCTTGCCCCTACGCGGTTTCGGTGGCATCAGAACGCCGGCGCCGAACTCGTCCTCGTGTGAGATGCGCGAGTCGTCGTCCCGCCACGAACGCTTCTCCGATCCACCGGGACTCAAGCTGGTGCCCCGGTAATCGGGCAGCTTAATACTGTTCATCAAGGCATGGTTGGAAGCGAAGTCTCCGCCCGGGCGCATCTTAAACAGCGCCTCCATGGGCAGCGACATGGGCAGCATGTAGGGAGGTAGTCCCGGAAAGGCCTGGCCACTGCGAGGAGTGGAATCCAGTTGGCTATTTGGGGGCGAAGGCGGCGGGGCAGCACCAAAGTAGAGGGCTGCCGCGGATGACGGTGAAATCGAGGCCGGCGACATCGATGCGGATGTGGAGAACTTCCTGCTGAGATTGATTGCTTCGGGATTGAGGGCTTCTCCCGACGGTGGAGCTATATACGGAGGCGAGCTCTCACTCTTCGGCGTGAGGGGATCTCTCTTCACGGACAAGTCCAGCGGTTGATCCTCCCGGGTTAGAGATGCCTGGGAGTCAATGGGCATTGGCGGTGCTGCGCCTGCCGCCTGATTGTTCTGGAAACTCTGCATTTTGCGCTCCCTGGAGCGGTTGTTCTGGAACCACACTTGAACCACTCGGGGATCCAGCTGCAGACGAGCTGCTATCATTCGGAACTCATCCCTACTGGGTCGAGCGTTCAGGGAGTAGTGCTGCTTCAACTGCTGCTGCTGCTCCTCGTTGATGGCCGTTCGCACGCGGACTTTCCGTTCGCCACTCTCCTGGCGGGGCTCCTCCTCCACATCCATCTCCTCGTCTTCCTCGTCCTCTTCGCTGGCGGAGGCCAAGGCAAAGGACGTGGCCTGTTGCTGTTGGAAGTGCTGCTCCAGCTCCTCCTTGATCAGGCCACAAAGCACCTTCTCGTGCTGCACCAGCTCAGTGGGATGATTGAACTGCTTGGAGCAGCGACTGCAGCGCAGATCAGCGGCATGCTCCACGGGGGCGTGTTCTTCCACAGGAGTTTGACGTTCCTCTGCTACGTTCAGGGGCTCCTGCTCTTGTTTGATTGCTTGCGAGGAGGAACGGTAGCTCTCTGGATCGGGAGAGGCTTCCCTGCTCTCCTCCCGCTTAATGGGAGTGGCTGCTTCGGTGGCCTCTGGCGTGGGTGCCATCTCCTTGGTCTCTGGCTCCTCGATATCCATCACTAGCTTGGGCTCATCGGGGGTCTCCTCCTCATCATGCTGCTGCTGCTTTTGCTGCTCCTCACGCTCCTCCTCCCTCTGCTGCTGACCGGCGGCGGAAAGTTGCAGCAGCCTCTGGATGCTGTAGGGATGCACCCGAGGATCCAGGCCAGCTGCAGCCGCCATAAAGTTGTGGGGAAAGGCGAGCAGGGCCGCGTTCATGTAGTTCGGATGGAATGGCGGGAAGGGCGCGGGTGCCGCACTTCCACCTTGCACCTGCGCATCGCTGGCGAAGTAGCTCATCGGATGTGGTAGTCCCGGTAGCGACGGCTGCTCCGGCAGCTTGCCCTTTCCGTGATCGGAGGGCGATCGCCGGGATGCGGAGGATGCGGATCCCGGGCTCTTCTCCAGTCGCTTCAGCAGAGCGCGATTGTTGTTCAGCTTGAGGCCCATGCTGATGCACTTCTTGGAGGTCATGTGGGAGGAGAAGCTGCCCGAGTGCGAGAATCGCTTGCCGCAGTTGTCGCATCCGAAGGGCTTCTCGCCGGAATGGATCCTCACGTGCTCCTTGAGGTGGTGCTTGAACTTGAAGGCCTTGTCGCACTCCTTGCACTTAAACTTCCGCAGCAGCGCACTCTCGTCGTGGCTGATCATGTGCCTCTGCAGGCGGTAGACGTTCGCGAAGGCCTTGTGGCAGATGCGGCAGGTCTGCAAATAGGAGGTAGGTTGCGATTGTAGTGGGAACATGAGAAGGAGACTCTTAATGCTAAGAGTAGTAGGAAAACTAGATATGTTATCCCTAGTTACGCAGTACTAACATTCTTCATTTTAATGAACTTGTTGATTTGACATAGGCTCATATTTAAATCAATTTTTGAAAAGTTTTCAATGCCGATAGTTTGCTGTTCAAAAGTGTCACCTCTAGTTGGCAACTTTCGCTCCCCACGCATATTTCTACCATTTCTCCCATTCTACGATCTTTTGTTTTTTTCCCGGTTACCTTCTCGAACGAAGAAGTAGAAGAAGACAGTAGGCAAGCGGCCGCCGACATTGTTGCTTTATTTTGGGGTCGTGTTTAGGGAATCAGGGGTAAAACGAAACACCAACGCACAGGTAATAAAAACTGTTTAAAACAACACGCGTATTTATTTGTTTTAAATTTAATGGCTTTCTAATTTGTTTCAAGGCGAGAGCTGCGACCACAAAAAAGCGGGCCAAATCCAAAGCGACCGCGGAAAACGGGCCATTTTTTGCTGCGTGTGTGTTTCTGAGTCGTAAAAGTGGACGTTTTGTGATTTTGTGATATTTGGTGAATTGTGCAAACGTTTTCGAATGAAAATACGCCGAAACTTCAATTAAACGCGCCAATGAAAATGTAGAAAAAGCGAACGCGCACAGCACGGACGAAGGCGAACAATGAAATGAAGAAGACGACGAAAAAGACCTCGGCTTGCTAGACAAAGACGGGGCTATTATCCAGCAAAGGTAGGTTGTCACTCCAAAAGAAAAGAAACCAAACCAAACAAAAACAAAGCAAAAGCTGCGCTCATCTGTTGGTGCCTTCCAATAAAAATTCCACTTCAATTGGAAAATTGCGACACAATAAACAAAAGTGCAGCGGGGAGCTGCACAAAAACATCAATATGTTTCAACAGCTGATGCTAATCAAATTTTCGGTTTTTCGGGGAGCGTTTTTGTTTGTGCTTTGATTTGTTTGGCAACAAATTGAACGCATCAAAAAAAAAAAAGGTGGAAATGGGAGTGGAAAGGAAAACGAAAGTGCAGCGCCGCTTTTCCCGCTTTCCCGACTTCCCGGCGTCTTCTACTTTTCCACTTAGCGGCTGCGTTGAAAGATTTGCGGTACTTTGGCGGACAGATGGCAACACGTGTTGTTGTCCCCCGCCCACCCGCTGTCGTTTGTATTCGCCTGTGCATGTGTGTGTTGTTTACCGTTCAGCCGTTGAACTTTCCATTTATTGCCGTTTTACCTTCGCTTCGAGCGTTTTTAGTTGTTATTCTTGCTTTATTTTCCACATCGTAATCAGATTAAATATATTAATGCGATTCTAGGAATAAGTTAATATAATTAAATGATTTTCTTTTAATTCCTCGCCTCTAAAGTCAAGTTCCACTGTATAGTCTTGGACTTTGTCCCTGATTTGGGGTTACGGTTACTCATGAGCTTCAATTAACGCACATTGCGCCATTAGTCATTAGCATCAACTCATAACCAATTTACCCACTCAGGATGAGATCACTCCAAAAAAACACTATTAATATGTATTGTAATTAGTTTGTTCGTTAACGTGACACGGTGTTTATTGTTTTAGGCGTGTTGGGAAAAATAATAATACATTTATAGCGCGGGCCTTCTAATTTGTTTGTGCTGCTGCTGATGGTAAAAAGTGAACGGAAAATGCTTTTCCTCATCTCGTTTCGACAGCCCTAACAGTTTCCGTTTCCGCTTGTTGTTTTACCTGTGACGTCACCCCTCACCACATTCTCGTTCTCCAGGAAAAGTACCATTTTTGTGCGGCCATTTGTTTGTCAGGTGAGTGAGTGCGATAAATAGCTATAGTATAAACATGGCCACCTGTTGGCTCACTCCCGCTCACAAACGCACTCATACATGCACACTCACACAAGCGCAGTTCAGAACCCGTTATCTCTCCACATGAAGTCGGGCTATCTGCATCTCTCTCGCACGCACTCACTTAATCAGGTTGTTCGGCTGTAAACAGCAATAACGCCTACCTAGAAATCAGAAACCATGGAACCACAGAGCCTAGAAACGTTACAGTGATAACTGGCTGTGACGAAAGATATTCATGACCAATAAATGTAGAAGGGCATATTTTATATCCCTACATTAATATGTAACCTTTTTCATTTTTAGAAATTAACAATTCAAACACATATAGATCGTCGTGTACAATCAACTATCCATCTACCGAGTCTCCACTGTACACACCTCCCAGAGCGGACATTAAACCGCAAGAGCAGCTCACAATGGAAGCGCTTTGTTGTCGTCGGCGTTATCAATTAAATGTAAAGCGCGGCGCAGCGCAAACGAAATGGAAATGAAAATGGCAGCCGTGAGATACGCCACTCACACAGATACTATGTACAGATACTTACTCGTATGTTCGTATGTGCTGCACACGTTTACAAAAGGTAAGTTCCATTTGCGATGCGTCAGCCGGATTCTTATGCGCTTTTGTTGTTACAGTTTGTTATTATTATATTTGCGATGAGCGGAAATGCCAATTGAAGCTACCTTTAACAAAGCCCCATGAAGATGCCCGCCCCCGGGGTTAACTACTGATGGACTGACGGACTGACGGACGGACGGATGGACGGATGGACAGACTGTGTGCATGACTCAAGTGTTTTTCAGGGGAGCCACTCGAGCCGAAGCTGAAAATTGATTGATTCCACTAAGCGAATGGGCCGCGCACATGGAAATGGAAGCTAAAACCACTCGAGTGTTCAAGGTACAGTCTAACCTCCGTGGCATTAGTGTCGATAAGCCACACACACGTGCGTACTACGTCCGCTTCGATCGCCCCTTCTTTTCCACATGTTGCTAGCTGCTTAATTAATTAAATTTCATCTGAACCGTTCGAAATGTAAGAGGGAAAGCGATTGGGCTGGGTACACAGGGAAAAACGATGTAGATTATGGACATATTTTGGTTGAAAAATATGTGGTTTTGGTCCTTTGAGTCGGATGAAACCGACAGAAGTAGTTGAGATAAAAGTAATACGCACCCTACGTACACTTTGGCCTCAGGGTACTTTCACTGTTCACCTTAAGTACGCGGTTGAACTATGTATATATGTATCAACCGAGTCTCTCGGAGCTGATAAGCGCACACTATCACTATCAATCGATTTCGAAGAGGCGCGTGTGCTCGTAAACAATCGAACCGCCGAGCGGATCAGGGCCGGGATGTCGAGTGGGATGCGGATTAGGCGACCAAAACAATTACTAACCCCTCTCTATCTCTTCCCTTTGCAGATAACCTCGATCAGGTGAGTACAAAAATAAATATTACAAGTACTTTGAAAGCAGCGGGAGGCTGACTACTTATCAGCAACTTATCAGTGTGAAATAGCCAAATTCGGACGAAAAACTAGCGACCACACACAGTGGCAGCGTCTTCAAAGCGTTCGTCAAGTTTAATTGTACTGGGCGTAGTGTGCGGATGGTCCAGCAGTTGCATTTTAGCCTGGTTAATTGCGGGCGACAGGCCTTTTGGCTATAATTATAACGCATCGTAGGTGGGCGGCTGTCTTTGGACCGGGCCGAAAATGGTGCGCCCCACCAATAGACAAATCAAACGAACGAGACACGCTAAGATAATGTCTCGGCGCAGACAGAAAGCTAATTTGTGAACGTATTTCACGATTGCTGCTGCCTGAAAAATGCCTTATGCACTGAGTGACATGGGAATTTGGCCATAATAGCGCGCATAATTGGCCGTAAAAGATGATCGTCCAAAGGGAGATCGTTCGGCTTTCAAAGTGTCAACCCCAAAGGCAAGCAAACAATGTTGACAAAATACCAAACGATGTCGAATTGGGGGAATACTATGTATTGGGTACATTGGCGCTCGAAAATCTATGGATTTTTGGATAGTAATGAGTTAGTTGGATGAATAATCAACCTCGATCCGGCTCAAAGGACTCAAATGAGTGTAAAACACATTGTTTTCTCTATAAATGTAGCACTTAAGTCCTAAAGTTTTGGAACGCGCTGTATGCGGTTTGTCCACATAGACTTGTCTATATTGTATCTGATAGATATAGAAGCGCACCTGTCGCCTGACGAAATGCGTAAACAAAAATAACAAAAAGCGACAAGCTCAAAGTTGCTGCTTATGTTTTTGTTTTATTCTATGTGATTCTTTTGAGGTCAGGCAAATAGAAACAAAAAGCAGAATATTAACGACGCCACAAAGAAATGTTTAGCGCAAAAAGATGAAACGAGGGAGAGGAACTCGAGTGAAAAATACGACGAACATAATAGTGTCTGATCTCTAACTGCTTTATAGCGAAATACGCGACCCAATTTTTAGCTTATCGCCTGCCAGCTGCCGCCCCACAAGAAAATAGTACTAAGACAAAAGTGGACTACGACTGATTAGGCTTTTCAAATGAATGAAACCCCAAGTCGGGCCATTGACGTACCTTTCTGGGAAGACAGAGAGAGGGAACTAATTGTAGTACCTCGTGGAATCGAGGAGGTCGCCGGGTTATCGCGGGAAAACCTGATAATCCGGAGGTAGATCGCGGACTTTTGATCGGTTAATTTATTGTTTTTTTTTTGCCGAGGAACAATGAGTGATGCCATTACGTATTGCTGGGCGGGTTCATTAACTTTCCCTCAGCGCGATCATCGCTGCATTAAGTCCATTGGGAAATTGATTAACACGCGCAGTTAACAGGGAAATACTTTTAGCCATTGCGGTCACTTTGCTGCCGCATTTCTCAATATTTTATGGCCGTTTCACGCGCTTTGTGCAGACGACAAACCCACACATATGTACATATGTAAATACAACACATATACGGGGATCTGCAGCAGCGCTGGGATTTAAAATTATTAATTTTCCATAAATCATCTCGAGTTCAGTCGGAGGAGCGGATAAACATTTGCCGAAATTTCTGTTGCTGCTTCTGCCTGCGTTTCGTTTTCGATTTTCATTCGCCAACGCAGCGACAAATCAAATTTAATTGTTTATAAATAAAACGATTTTCTCAAATGATGAGGACGCCCTGATTTCGCCGCCAGCGAGAGAGCTGCGAAATTAGTTGCGTATTAGGAAAACATAAATTAGGCGACGCTGCGGTATAAATTAAATTTATCACTCTTGATAAAAGCCAATGTCTTGGGAAATTAAGGAAACGTGTCGTTGAAAAATATGATTTTCTGGCCCAGCAGTTGCTGGTGTGGCTATCACTTTTAGCTGGAAGTAGTTTTAATCAGACGTTCCAATGAAAAATGTTTCAAAAGCTTAAAGCTGTGGCTCATGCTAATCTAGGTTTGTATTCACTTTCCACGACCATTTTAGAGAGTTTGTTTAATGTACCAACACTTTCAAGATCTTCAACTAATGCCATTTGAAACTGCAATTGGAAACTTCTGCTGTGACTTTTTTAGGAGTCGTCTTCAAGTGCAATCTCTTGTCACAATCAGACTGCCCAATGAAATGTCAAGTGCTCTAGTATCACAGCATTCCGTGTTCCTTTAGCCCCTCGACTTTTGAATTCCCACTCTCACTGCATTTCTCATTAAACATATCAAGTAACAACCGCACAATAAACGTCACAAGTGAAAAAACCCATGGGACTTGCAGCGAGGAAAACGGAAAAGTCGGGGGAAATCGTCTGAGGAATTTCCATGTGAGAAACTGCGCCACAAGCGGAGTCACATAATTTATGGCCCTCACGGTGAAAGTTGATATAAATCTCAGGAGTAACTTAAAAATAAGAGAAAGAAATGAGCAAGAAGTTTAAATTGTAGTCGAGCGCCTGACATGTGGAAAAGACAGGTGAAAAACTTGGGGAAAACCAGGGGATATACTCAAGGAAACAGGAACTCCCAATGATGATGATGATGATGATGTGTTTAAGGGAATGGGAACCATAAAAAATGATCCTAAGACAGGGGTTTTCACTTGAGAAACTGAAGTGGAAATGGAGATGCTGCAATTAGAGTCATTAAAAAAAAAACTAAAATGATTTGTAAGCCAATATAAATATCCTTTGCAACTAATTATAATATTTAAATGCCACTGACCATAAATCGTAGACTCGCTGTGTTTAAAAGTTTTTTAATTTGTCTGCTTTAATTGCGAATAATTTTGAAAGTTTTAACGGCAGCAAATGCCAACTCCCCGTCACCTTTGACCTTACGGAGTCCGCAGAAAAGCATAAAAATACATTTAAAAGTGGGTAGACGAGCAAATAAAGGGTTGAGCGAAATAAATTGCTATTAATTTTTCACTCGCTCCGTTCGTCAAGCGGCGCCCCAAAGACGACGACCCAATGTGGATATGTGTGGACTGGCAGCAGTGGCAGGACTCGCAGGATTCGCAGCAGTCACAGGACTACACCTAAAGTGCATATAATTTTTCAATTTGAATTGTCTGCGCCCTGCCCCAGTTTGTGGCGGCCAAAAAGGTGGCAAACCGGAAACGGAAAAGCGGAAGGCAGCCAGCCAACCCACCAAATGAGTTGTGGCCAAAAAGTTGCAGCCATGTGCGTTTGCAGTTAAGCAAATATTTAATTGCTGCACTTTTTCTGCTGAAAGTTGGCCAGGACCTCTGCTTTTTTCGCCCGTAATTTATGGCCTGCCATTTGCTTGGCCGTCTGCCCCTCTTGTCTCCCCGCTTCCCCCTCCCCCGGTTAATGATGTTGACCTTAAAAACAAATGTTGAAATGTTGCATCAACAATGTTGGATTGATACGGCCATCCTGCTGCCCCCGCTGACCATCGATGTCAAGCGCTTTAATGCCTTTTCAATAAAATCGTTGCCTACTTTTGTGAGTCGACAGCCTGATTTCCATAATGAGCCATTTGTCTCGCTGGCCGAGCGGGCGGCATTATTGTTATTTCTGGCACTGTTTTTGTTTGCCGCATAATTAATTGTTTTCACACATAATAATTTAATACGGCGAACACGTGTAAAAGCCAATGGCCAACAATATTAAATAAATGCAATGTGCCACATCAATTATAATTGGTTTGTTCGTATAGTTTGCACACTTGGCCATGTGTCAATGTGGCTGTTGCCATTTTGGCCTTTTCGCATGTGTTTAAATGTTTAAATGTCATTAACGAAGCCGTAAATTATATGCAACCAGCGTGGGCAACGGGTCGGGTGGCAAAAAGAGGCAAACATACGCGAAGTTGCAACTCATAAACCTGCTCTTCAGCTCCAGAACTGGCCAACTTTATTAGCTTTTGGCCAGGCTGGTAATCATCGCAGCTTAGGTAAATATTAATAACGGCCAGCAGTTGTGAAAAGTGCAAAAAAAGCAATAGAAGGGAAAAGAGTGTACAGTGGGCTTAGATGGAAATTTTGAGGAGACTCAAGCAGGAAGAAGTATTAAAAATTCTTGTAAAATATACAAATAGAATAATGGAATATACTTGAGTATGCCTATTTATTATATATTGATATACGATTATTTAGCACCTTGCTCCACTGTTTCACGAAAAAACCTGAAATCTCATCTCGCATTTTTTCGGGGTGGTGTCAAACTTTTTCATTTCACTTGTGCTTTCTGCCCCCAAATGGGGAAGGTAAAAGATACAGCCCTCCGAAAAAAAGCATCATACAGGAAAAACAACAACAAACTAGCCATATGAATTTATGACCAGCAGTGGTGGGGGGAAAACTTTGGATGGAGACTGTATTCTGTATTGGGGGAGTGCAACAAAATTATAATTTATGTGGCTTTAATGGCCGCTGGGTAGCTCCAAGGTGAACCAGTGCCTGCTCCGCCTCTCCCTGTGATCCCTGACCCGTTTCCCACTTTCTCCTTATCGCGTGTGTGACGTACGAGACAGGCCTGGGTATTTTCTTTTTACAACTCGTGTGCCGCCACATAAGGCCAAGATGGCGACGAAGGACAGGAAAAGCGGAGGCGAGTGGAAAACCAAGTGGGCGGGGTCGTGTGGTTAGGTGTTATCAGGTTCCACTTGCCTGAGGCAACAATGCCTTATCACGCTGGCAGGCCTTAGAAAAAACAACAACTGCACAATTGGGAGTTATGAGCGTGTGACTGACAGACAGTCTTCCCCCATATTTCAACATATTTCTACACACACACACACACACACACACATAGGCACACACTTTTTATATACCCTTGTGATAACACCCCCAATTGTTTTTCCCCGTCGCCGCCATTGGGGAATTTCGTTTTTACTATTTTTCCTTCGGTCCGGTGAACGCCTACGTTTTATTTTTATGCCCCTTATCATAGTTTACTATTGTTTTGTTGTTGCCCCACGCCGATAAAACAAAAGTCGAATGGCGGTAGGCGATAAGAGTGAGGCGCGTTTCTCGAAACGCGTCTTTAAAAGTGCCAGTGCTTGTGGCGTGCACGGAGAAAAAAACCTTGAGGTCATATTTGAAAAAAAAAAAAAAAAACTAAATTCCAAGTGAGTAGTTTACTCTTAGTCACTATCGAGTGTGTGCTGTTTGTTTTTCGAAATATGCATATCTTAGCTACTTGCGTTGCTGTTTTTTTTTTTTTTTTTTTTTTTTTGACGATTTGTCAACAGGAAATATGCATAAGGTTGGCTCGGGATCCGGATCGGATGGCATGGGGTTTGATTGGATGCCGTACTTGGCACCGCACTGCCGTTATCGGTTGGCTCATTTCCCGTTAGCCGCGAACAAAGCCCACGCATTGTGCTACGACCGCCGTGATGTGTTCAAAGATCAAGTGCCCCCAGAACCATCTCCTGCCATCCCTGCCATCCCTGCCCGCCTGCATCCATCGCGGGCATTCAGATTCCGACTGCGCATGAGCAGCGGTCTCCAACACGTAAGCAAGTGGAAGGCGAGGGATAAGAACAAGTAACTTCTCTCTTATCGGACGCTTCCAGGAATTTCGATCCTCGCACCGCATTCCGCAGGTTTAGTCACTGGATTCCACGGCTTTTCGAGCTGATTGTCCCAAGAAACATTATTTTGGACATGTGACTCACTGACTCAAAGCTATTATCACTTCTCGGACATATGCGTGTATATAAAATATTTTTAAACATTATTAGGTATACTATAAACTCTGCCTCATTCATGCCTACAGAACTTCAGCCTTGACATTCTATATATAGAAACCCTTACTACGTCTTTACTCTTTAAATAGTTCTTTGGATATTATATTAGCACATTGATGTGCTTTTTTTTTGGATGGTTGTGTCCAACTCACCTGGGAGACATTGCTGACCGCCGCCGGTCCGCATGGCGAGTGGAGCTGCTCGTGCTGCTCGAGTTGCTCGCGGCTGGCGAAGGAGGCGGTGCACTGCATGCATGGATAGGCGCCACTCAGGTCGCCGGTGGTGGAGCCCGGACTGGATGTGGAGCGTGGGGCGCTGAGATCCAAATCGTAGGCGGAGTTGCTGCCCACGCTGCTGTTGCTGCCGGGCAGTTGCGGCGGCAGCAGTTGCTGCATGGCCATTTGATGCTGCTGCTGCTGCTGCAGTTGCTGCTGCTGTTGCAGTTGCTGCTGCTGCTGTTGGCTGGGCGAGCTGGCGGTGCGGGCGGACTGCATGGCCAGGGAGGCGGCGGCGGCCATGAACTGGGCGTGCAGGTGGGGCGGCAGTTGGGGCGGCGGATGCTGCAGCTGGGCGAAGAGGTCGCCGGGCGTGAGGGAGCCAGGTGAGCACATCGGCGACATTTTGTTAGCACTGTTGTGGTTCTTGGCCAGCTCGCTGTTGTTGTTCATGGACTGGCTGCTGGTGCTGTTGTTGTTGGCGTTGGCGGTGCTGCTGTTGTTGTTGCTGGCCAGCGGCGACTTGGCGTACCGCCTGCTGCTGCCGCTCATGTTGCTCTGCTCGTCCTCGGCATCGCTCTCCGGCTGGGCAGCTCCGCAGTTCAGCTTGTCGTGGGGATGCTCGCTGGCAATGTGCTCGCTGAGGGACTGTGAAAGTGAATGAAAAAGGATTTAAATTTATTACTTGATTAAGATGGCGCTTATCTGGCGTTTAGCCCCATGAACTTGGCCCTATAATCATAATCACTTGGCATTTCCCCTACTTCAATCCTACTGACGAAAGTTCTTTAATTTCCTAAGCTGAATTACTCTTAAATCAAAAATTACCAAGAATTAATGAGCAATAATTATTTGTACTGCTCAGTAACTAGGCTTTTGTTGGTTATCCAAATCTTACCTGATACTCGGGGAATCGCTTGTGGCACTGGGTACACTTGACCAGGAAGGCATCTGCAGCGGCACCTGGCTGGTTGGGATGGGCATCCTGGATCCCACTGGATCCCGGATTGCTGTGCTTCGGCGACTGGTTGTGGTGGAGCAAAGTGGAGGCCAGCGAGGGAACTGCGGAGAGATGGGGGAGGAAAACAAATTAACTGTCAGATCGTTTAAGAACCATAAAATATGCGAAAGGGAACTCGAAAACCAAATGAGAAGTATGTAGTGTGAGTGGGGCGAACTGCTGGCTGAGGTGCTGCAGAATCCACAGAGAGAAATTCGGGGCTAACTTACATATAGAGATGACAAAAGTTATAATTCAGAACGATGAGAACTTTAAAGTTACTCTAAGAAAATGTATAGATTTCAAACTGAATGGCTGATTGAATCTTATTTTCTCTGTGTTCCCAAGAACTGGTGGATCGACTTAATTTCGTGGCAAATCAACTTCGCAGGCCTTCACGCAAGACTGAAATCCGTAGAGGCGATGATCTCATGGTTTCTTTCGATCCGCCACAGAAACCAAAAAACAAAAAAAAAAAGAAAAGAAAAGAAAACAGAAACGGGCAAAAGAAGCGGAGAAAAGAAGTGGAAGAATTGAAGAACGCACGCACACTTGAGAGAGAAGAGTTGACTTAATCAGTTGAAAAAAGCGTTCAGCCATGGCGAAGGAGAAGAAAGAGACGGGCAGACAGAGAGGCAAGACGCGGTCCCAGAAGATTGCTGTTGCTTTGTTCCCCCGAGGGTCACTCAATTGCCCTCTCGCTCTCGCGCTACTCTGAAACTTTGTATCTGTATCTGAGAAGGTGGAAGACTTCACAAAATGGAGTTTCTGTTCTTTGGGTCTGTTTCTGTTTGTTTTTCCTATAGAGTGTGTAGAGGGCACAACAGAGCGAGTCTTTGTTCCCATTGCCATTTGATCGCTACCTTAATTTAAGCCAATTAACTGGCGGCAGACGAAGACAGATACTCAGTTACTCAGATACTGGAATACTGGAATACTGGGATACTCGAATACTCGAATACTCGAATACTCAGATGCGCGATACTCACATACGGGCACTGAATGAATGAACCCTGTTTTATCGCCACCTTTCTGCCAGAAGTATCTGTATCTGAGGGCTGTCGGTTCAATCAAGCGCAATCTACGAAAGTTCATTGCACGTTTTCACTTTCAATAGTTGCAATCTTAATTGATTTCGATGCGGGCTCCGATCAAAAAGGAATTAAAACCGATGATGATGCTTCATCGCTGGATGCCTCCCACCTTTATCACTTAAGAAGCCATTAAAAGTCATTATGGGACAACAGCTGACACACGTAGATCCCTATCTTTCGATTCCGTATCTTCGGACTAAATAGTTTATATAATTTTGAGTTCAAGAATTTATTTCGCCTGGTCCGCCTAATGACATTTTTATTGAAAGTTGTAAAACGACAACACTTTTTTATGGCCCCTACATTTGGTTTCATCAGCATAATGTGCCCCAAAGAAAAACTGCGCTCGTGGTGAAAAACGTGGAGCTCAACAAGTGTGTCACCAGCTCATTTAGCCCAATCAATTGTTCATAACCGAGGAATTATTAACGCAATCGGTTTTACACTTTTATTTTTCCGCCCCGTAACGCTGCTGCTGCTGAAATATTGAAAGTGTCCCGCAAATTAATTTCAATTTGTGCGCCACCGAAACGAAGTGAAAAGGAATTTCTTGTATTTGTTTCTGTTTTTTTTTTTTCAGAACGGTACTCGAGCGTTTTTCGTGTATTTCTATAGGTTCGGTCTCATCTTTCGGCTTCAACTATTTTGCGACCAACGCGAACCAATTGAAGTTGATTGATAGTGTTAGGTGTGTGTTAGAAGAAATCGAAAGAGAGAGCGCCGGGCATTTGAATTCTTCAAAGACGAAGGTATTTGAAATCTTTCATTTCAACCTGAACTTTATGGGCCCACGTTGGAAAGATACTATAGTTTTGCATTTTGAAAATACTTTCTAAAATTCAAAGTTATTAAAAAAATAAAAGCCACGAATCTCCTGCTTTGACAGTTGCCAAAATGTTGATTGGGGCATTATGTTTTTTATTCTTTCGAATGTTTGCGAGGGGGGACTTCTGGGGCAATTTATGGGCGACCGCACGTTTGCCAAAAACAAAACAAAAAACGCCAGCAATCAAAATCTAGCCGAGGGGAAATCTTCTGGAACGATGTCAAGTGTTTGCTGCCGATTCGTATTCTGTTCTGTTTTTTTTTTTTTTTGGTTCACCTGTGCGGTGGAAAACACGCGCAGCGAAAAATATTCAAAAATAGGGTAGATAAACGGATGTGGGGGAGGTCTGAATATTATAAATAATACGTAGATGGGCAGGCGGCGTAAATCAATGGCAAAATAAGCGAGAAAAGATACATTTGTATCTGCAGGATGGACGGACACCCGAGATACACCCACTAATTTTATGTGCTCGTTTTTATTGCCAACTTTTATTAGCCAGACATATTTCGACTAAGCCCGGCTAATGCAAATTTATTTATTTCTCCTGCGCCGTTCTACGCTTTTGAAAAAATTCAACATTTTCATTCCAATAATTTATTTGCTCGTCGAATTTTCCACCTGACTTTCCCCAGCTTTTCCCCGCTTGTCAGTGGCCAAAGTGTTTTTTAATATTTCACTGACAGCCGATTGTCACGACAATTTTCCGCGCTCTAGCGCCGACAGGTGAGGGAAATTCTTTGGGGCACCGGAAAATTGTTTAGCGATTGCTGACGCAGTTGCAGACAAATGGACGACAGGTGGCGCCCGCTGGCGAAGAGGGGTTCGATGATATTTAATGCAAATAAACATAAATTCTAGCACTTAATTATAAACAGACCTCCGGGCCTGCGCTCATTTGCAGTCAATGAACGTGGTTAGCATATTTATGATATAAATTGCCTGCAAATGAGAGCGAGTGCAAAAACACTTAGTACAGAGCTAGCTAATTGCCAGTGGAAAAACAAAACACAAAAAAAAAAAAAATAATAAAAAAATAAGGGGGAAATGCGAAAAACGACACTATCAGACAGTCGCAATTAATTTGTAAATGAAAACCTGTGGGAAGGTTTACGGCTCAGTTGTTTGCCTCGTCGAGTTTCAGACGTGCGAATATTTATGGCCGCAATCGAGTGGAGAACGAACCCGTCTCGAACCGAATCGAATCGAATCGTATTGGAATTCCAGGAGGGTCCAAGTCCGATCTCAAGTGGCAATCGGCTTTGGGCACAGCCACACATGTGAGCGGCATGTGGAGTTGTCCCGATAATCGCTCTAAATTTGGAATGCCCTTTCGAGGGCTTGCCTACCTAGAGATCCGTGCACTGAGAACAATTGCCAGCGAAAGATACAAAATATATATGAAGGGGTTTCTGCCCTGCACTCCACTCCTTCCAAAAAAAAAAAACGGACTTTAAAGTGACGGTTTCTTTCAGTGTCGCACCTTTGCCCTGGTCTACTCTCCACTTTCGAATGGGCACAAAGGTGGCCACGTTGTGCCCCTTCAAGTGGCAAATGCAAAGGTGCAGATTCGGAGCCAGACGATCGCCTATAAATAGAGTTCTCCTTTCTGCCCTTTCTGCTTTATTTGTTTGTTCAGCAAGCTGATGCTGCGTGCTGCTTGCTGCTTGCTGCTTGCTGCCTGCTGCATGTTGCACGTTGCACGTTGCTAGTTGCTAGTTGCTGCTGCCACGTTTATTTTATTTGTAGCATTTTGCTTTGCTGAGTGTGAAATTTTAATAGCCAAGCGAGCCGTGTCCGCGTTCGTGTCCCTGTCCTTTTTTCCCTGCATCTGCACAAATGTACATATTGTACATATGTACATATATAGTAGGTCTATCTGGAGGGTAGGGAAACATATGTGTCCCGGGGCGAACTATTTCTGCGATTTACCTTGAAAAAATATGCAGAAACGCGTGTGATGTCGTGGTGTGGGCGTTCTACGCTCTGAAATTGGAGTTGCAATGCGTTGGCGAGCCGAAAGCAATTAGAGAAATATGCCGCAGAGGTGTTCAAAGCAGGGGAAATCGTGAAGGAAATATGCCCGGCCATCCATGAGATACTTTGGCATCTTGTTCCTCAAAGGGAGCGAAATAGTTACTTTAATTAGTTTGAATAATATTCGAAAAATCTTAATAACGCACAAACTAAATTCGCCATTTTAAAGAGATCTCTGAAATACTTTAACGATTACATTTGTCAGAATAGCAATAGTTATGAGTTATTTAAAAATTGGCATATTAATTTACATATATATAAATACCAAACTGAATACCAAAAACCGAAGCTTCAGCCAGTTGAAACGTACTTCATTAATTCAGCAAGTACAACCAAAGTTGGGCTTAACTTGGCTAATTGATATTCACTTGGTCCTCTCGACTCGTGTATAAATTGTACGCGCTCGAAAAAAAAACAACTCCGAAATAAAGCCCATCGAGTGCAATTGAAACTTTTTCAGTTGGCGCTACCACAATAGAGCTGTTGACTATTTTTGTTTATTTAAAACTTTTAACAATTATTGTGCAATTGTGCGAAATTTATTGCAATTGAACGCCAATCAGAAGGGAAGTGCCCTTCTGAACCCTCTCCACTCGCCAATTTCATGGCTTTCCCTGGGTTTTCCACTCCGGTTTTTCTCAATGCCAGCACCCGTTAACCAAAATCGTTTACATGTTAAATTGTGCCTGCTCACTCCTTTTTTTTTAGAGCCTCCTCTTTGGCGCTGCAATTTTGCCTGCCCTTTGGCAACACCTTTTTTAAGGGGGTGTTGCAAGGGTTGGGTGGCAGGGGGCACCCTTTTGTTTGCGCCGATTTTTTGGCACTTTTTTTTCGGGGGATAGCACGGGTAGCAATTGTTGTCTCGTGGAGAGCGGCGGGCATTAAATAAATAAGAAAAAATATATTCGCAAGGAGGCGGGCTGCATTCCGTGCAATTTTCACTTTACAACTGTTTCAAAGTTATCTTTGTTTCAATTGTGTGCACGACGGCGGCAAAAAGCGAGCAGCAAAAAATATTGGCAAACAATTTACTTTTTGGCCAAAATGCGAAATAAAAGTAAAATGTGGCAAATAATTTGCCCAAAGCTGCGGCAGGTTGAACACGGAATAAAGGGAATCTGCAGCAGGATATCAAAGAGGACTTTCCCCTCATTGATTTATTGTCCTTTTGTGCTGGTTGCAAATGGGGAGCTTCCTTTTTTTTTTTTGCTCTGTAGCCTGGCTCAATTGCAATTTAAAGACACAGTCTGTTTATTTTGGGCAAAGTCGGGCCGAAGTCTCCAACTCCACTTGAGATAGGCATCGGCAAAATTAATCATCTTTGCATGCCAGTTGCCAGATAGTTTGTGGGGCCAAGTTTGTTTAATTTCGATTACCAGCTGACGGGGCAGAGTCCTGTGCCCGGTGAAAGATGCAGGATGAGCCGGCCAGGAGTTATAAATGGCAGCACCGACAGCACCAGCATATAAAACTGACATCCACTGACAGCAGCCAAAATGATTAATTAGACAGGAGGCAATCTTGTTGCTGGTGGAACACACACACTAGGTAGGTATTCCCAATCGAAGATGCAAATGTCAGATAAATGTTTAATTTCTGCTCAGGGCTTCGATGGGCGAAAATGGGAATGGAAATTGGCGCTGATTTATACATAGAGTATATTTAGAGTATATTTAGCTAAGGGGCGTAGTCGAAGGTGATAACAGGCGACAGGTTTTCGCCAGGGCGAAATCTTTGATTTACGGCATTTTGGAGCCGTTTCGAAATGCGACACAACACACGCCGAGCAGCCGGAAAATTAGTACAACTTGACTAGCTGGCTGGCTGACTAGCTGGCTGGCTGGCTGGCGTTTTCCCCCGGCTTTTCCAAAAGCCCAGCGAACAGCATTTCGTATGTAGCCGGCGATTAATATCCATCGCAGTCGCAGCTGCCCAGCGCCATCAAGCAGCTCGGTTTGCCCAGGGAAGAGACGGAAAACAAGCGGAAAGTATATGGATCGAAGATATGTGGGCCAACCTGTGCGCAGCCATCTCTGATCGATTAGCCAAACTATCGTGTTCGAGGGCTTTTAGTTCCGCCCACAGAGAACGGAGCTGCTTAAATAGCCATAAATTATAATTTATGGCAGCGGTGTTGCCACCGTTTCAACCGTTTCCACCGAACATGTGCAATTAATCCGTCTCTTTAGCTGGCTTATCAATTGTCAGAGTCGGAGGAGTGGAGCACCGAACGAATCGTGGGCGTTTCCCCAGCATTGCGCCATCCCCAATGCTCCCCAACTAAGCGTTTTCAATTAATTTCGGCTCTTTCTCACACCTTCCATTTCAACCGATGAGCTCTGCCCACTGACAGTTTTATGCTTTGTTTACACTCGATAAACAGAGTGGCAAGCGACCAGCAATATGGCCATAAAACAGGTTCTTAAATGGAGGTGCGGCATCGCGGTAATGGTGTTGGCCAAGTTAGCTACCTGTCGTCTGCTGTTTCAGCCTGCGCATGCGGTTTTCCTGGTCAGGGGTAGCTCTACCTGGTTCTCGGTGGGTGGAGATTACTGGCAAGGCGGCGGTGCTGTTTCGGCGGTGCCAACAAATCAAATTGAGATGTGGCTGCAATTGGTCGGCCACTGGGAGGAACAGAGAGGTGGCTATGCTATGCAATGCAGGGAATAATGCCATTATTCAAGATCGACTGGCCGACTTTCATGTGTGAAGAGCGTGATATGACCAATAGATATAAGAAATCGAATGATCTGCCATGTTAAACCGTACTAATTTTAACTATATTGTAGTTTTAGCTCATGGAAAAGGACTTTCGTAGCTGAAAACCAGCGAATGATTATAGTTGAACAACAATAAGTTCTTTAAGTTCTCAAAGCGTATAGAAGTTGCACAAAGTGACCCAGTTTTCTCTCAGTGTGCTGATCGGGCAAACTTTTTCGGTTTCGGGCTCGCTCTCTCCTTTTTGAGAACCGGAGCCCGTTCTCTGCGTAGGAGTAGGTAATGGTAATTCGAGACCTGCCTCGATCCTTACTCGCCGTTTATGAGTTTGTTTTTCTATAGCTACTCATTCTTATGATCCCCTGAAGGTGGAGACCACACATATACCCAAGATGGCGGATGGTTTCTGGGAAACTGCTAAGCTTGCATGTGGGGATCTTCAAATCGAAGCTACCGAGTCTTGGCGCGCGAATCACTTGAACACAAAGTTCTATGGCACGGCTGATTGGTGATAATGGAGGCGGTTTGCGGATGAATCACCCGAGATCTGTGCTCCAGATCCGCGTTCTGATCACTTACACTGCATGGCGAAGGGGGAGGTGGAGGGCATGCTCTGCTGAATGATGGTATCCTCTTGGCCGAAACGTGAAGACGACGGCGCCAGACAGGACAACATTTGGAATGCTTGTTGCAACACTTGCTCTACTTTGATGCGGATAGTTTGTTTGGCTAGTTGGCTAGTTGGCTAGTGGGTTCTTCTGGGCTCGGCGTTATTTCTTTCTTATAGAGCACACACGTGTTGTGGCGGCCATTTGGGCAAGGGCCTTGGGTTTTTTATCTTTCGAACATGGGAAACACTGGGATTTTTCTTCGCGATGCGCCGCTGCGAGTGTCGCGTTTGTTTTTATTTTGTGGGCGATTTCACTGATCTGCGTTCTATATCTGCGTGATTCTACTGTGTGCTGCTCAGAGTTTTCTCTGTGGGTGAGCGACGCGTGTGCTGCCGTCGCGACGTCTACGATGCAACTGAATTCAGAGTTCTAAGTTTCGAAGCATCAAGCCAAATCCGAGAACGAAACAGAGACCGACGTCCTCTACCGAATCCGTCGGATGCGAACTGTGAGTTTCGGGCGAGGGCGATACGGCGGGGTTCTACGTTTCCACGGAGAGCGAGTGAGAGAGGGCGGCGCTGTTTGTGTGTGTGCTCCGTGCCACCACCAGCATAATATAACGGTGTAACGGTTCACCGTTCCGATGTACGAGGTGATTCGGGCGGGGGTAGTGTGGTTGGTGCTCTAATGCTCTGATGGGTGGTGTGTTGGTGGTGGTGCCAGAGAAGCGAGAGCGCTTCATTCTTAACATAACAGCTCTCTGTTATCGCATATCGTAAATGTTAAGCGCTGTTAGTGCCGCTCCTCTCGGTTATCCCGTGACGTAAGCACTACGTAAGGGTGGCCTCTTTTGTTCATCGTGCTGCTCGTAAACATATGGCCGTTATGCGGGATTTGACTATATTAACATTTGCACAAAATTTCGTTTTTATTGATAAAGCGACTTATGAGTCTTTCCATTAACTTTTCCGCCAACCGTCAAATTTATTTCGGTGTTATTTTATTAATACTCTGTGCTGCTGGGTATCAATATTAAAGTGTAGAGCTTAAGTGATTTACATATTTAATTGTTATAATTAGGAAATATTTTTAATAAACAGTTTAATACTCAACAATAAATAGGAATTATCTGAAATTCCCAGAATTGAACAGCAATAAGATAGTTTAATTATATACTTGTATTATAATTTTTTAAGTCTTTCCGGTAAATCAAGTTTATGACAAAATATTCCCCGTGTGGGAATTACACACATATGTATGCATATCGCTATGATTAATTCCCCACTCAAGAAAGCTTTCGATCGTTTTTCTTTCGGGTAAATTTGGCGGTGCGAGATAAAGGGGATTTCTTTTTTCCAGGGAATCCCTTAACCCTTTCCTGGCCACATCGCTGCGTTAACGGACAAAATCATTTGCACTTGCGATTGCAAAATTTCCTCTGCTGCGATTTCCGAGTAAGAAATACCGAAATCGTTCCGCGATTGCCACACATTAATGACATCGTTTGCTGATGGGCGAGTTCTTGAGAATGTCCATCAATGGACACGTCTACAAAATGACAGAAGAACAGAGATCCAAGAGATCCCGGACAACCGAAGAATTCTAACGAAGAGAGCAGAATGCGAGTGGCTTGATTCTTTGGCTCCATCAACAAGTTTTGGCGGCCCCTTGGGATGTTGCTTTTTTTGTACTTTATATTTTGCTGCTCAAAGAAACATATAGATTTGAAAACTAAAAGTATAAATGGATAAAAAGATATTTATGGTAACAGAAATTGTGTTATCGAAAAAAAAAGCGAAACATGCTCTCTTTGATAAAAAGCAAAAACAAAAGGCGGACTCGACAACATAATAAACAATTTGTACATTAATTTTTAATGCGGTTAACATGTGTTCCCCCTTCTCCCTCACACACCCATACACTCACAAACGCGGTCGCTACGTGTGTGTAAGTGTAAAATAGGTGGAGCTTCATAATTTTCTCACTTGAAACGTACTGCCATGAGCGGGAAAGAGAGCGCCGGCGGTGCAAGCGAGAGAGAGGGAGAGAGAGATAGCCGCCGGAGAGGCCGCTTTTTTTTTGTTGCCTCGCATTCATTTTGTATGTTAATTAGTTGCCGTTCACTCGCGTGCGCGTGTGTTGAGTATCTGTGTGAGGTGGCGTGGGTGTTTAATGAGAAGCGAGCAAGGTGCGCACATTGGTCGTCCATCGGTTGCACCTGTTGCGCTCGTTCGATTGGCGGAAAAGCCCCAGGGAAAATTGGAGGCTGATGAAGTGGGAAAATGACTCAATAAGATATATGCGAGAATGAATCAGAATAGATATTTATGTCTGGACTTGAAAATAATTCATCTCTTGCAATGAGCTCGTACCTCCCCGAGTTTTGTAGATCTTAATCCGCCTTCATAAGTATATATTTTTAATCAGGATCAGGACGATTGCTGTTTCCCAGCACTTCCTGTTCCTGTTCCCCCAGGAGTTGCCCTCATTAACCACTTAATTGACACACATCCGAATCGAAATGCATCCGAGTTCAATGGCGAGTACCTTCAATTACCACGTCCCGCATTCGCACTCAAGGATTTTCTTCCCAGGCTCTCGAAGGCAACACCCACTGTAGGTTCTTTATTTAAATTGGATTTGTCGATCATTTTCCGATTGCTACTAGCTTGGGCTTCCACGACTTTGGAAATTCTCACCCACCGCTGCTGGTACCCACATAAAATAGAGTTAGCTAAGTACTTTCGATGGTTCCGCATTGACGTCATCGACGGAGGAATCAATTAATTTCACTTTACAATCGTCGGATCGACGAGAAGATGAAGCAAAGGACTCTGGGAAAAGGCAATCCTTTTCGGGGTGTTTGCTGTAAATCTCAGATCTCCAGATGGGTCATCGCATTCCCACACTCCTTGGGATTGAATTGCATGCATGTTTCTCGTTTTTCCACAATTTTTAATTAGCAGTAAACTTTGCGCGGCCCCGAAAAACAAAAGAACCCGAAACCAATTCAATTCGAAACCGAACCGAAAAGTAATGACAGCGTAAATACTTTTCAGAATGTGGTGGTTCTATATGGCATAGAAAGTGGTGTGGTGTGGTGGTGGTGGTGGTGGTGCTGCTGGTGCTGGCCTCGGTGGTGCAGAGTGATGCACATTTTTGGGGTCGCCACAAACATCGGACTCTCGGCATCGGAATCGAAATCTCAAGTGTCCTCTGTTCTGCGGCCGCCTTTGCCTCATTTCGTTTAACACTTTATGTGACATTTAAGTGGCGGCGGGGAAATGTCAAATTTCCTCATCGTCCCCAAAATGCATGTACAGCGGTCTGAGCCCCATTTTCCCCCTTCTATTTTTCAAGGGTTAGAACTTGATTGGGGCGGTGGTTTTAGTCAAGTGTGTGGTTCTCGTGTGGGAAGATTTTCCCCCTCGTGAAAAGTGCTCGTTCCAGGCGCAAAGTGCGATTCCTGGTTTGATTTTCGTGGAAAGCAGCGTAAACTGATTGGTTATTGTCTTGGAAATAATGAAATATTATAAGCAGCGAGGGTTACAGTTGCCACTAATTTAGGCAATTAATAAAATGTCGAAAATCATTAATAGCTAACCTTAAGGTTTATAGTTATTCAAATTTTTAGTGAACTATTTAATAAGACAATTTGATTGACTCACACTAGCGCCCCGCTTGCCTGCTTTCTTTCTCCTCTTATCCTTTCAGTTGATCCTTGAAGTGTGCCAACAGCAACTGTTATCCTTGACAACCCGAACAACATCATCATCAACGTCGTAAACGTTGTCAGAGCGATCATCGTTATCTGTTTTCATAACTGTCAATTGTTGACTTTTGTTTCGAACTGCATTTGAATGTCTGTGCACAGCCTTAAACCCCGTGCCCATTTTCATTCACAAAAAGAAAAGCAGCTGGAAAAGGTCCTTGCGGGAAAGAGAGGGTAGATATATTGGAAATATTTGGGCACGTGTGCGTTGTATGGCACTGATTTTGTGGTTCGGCTTTTGTAGTTCTAAGCAGCCTAACGGTTTACCTGAACTATCGAGGGAAATACTGTAAAATAAGGGCTTGAAAATGTAGAGGAGTGAGTTTTCCGAAATATATAAAGAGAAAAAGAGAGAGAGATAGAGATAGAGAGCAAAGGAGTGATCGAAGTTTGCCCGCATATTTTGGAAAACTTTACCGTTTCCCCACTCGAATTCGGTAATTTAATATTTTCTAGACCGTGTTTATTTTACGCAAAAACTGTTTGCGTTGCGTTCGAGGGAAATTAACGAAAATTGAAACAGATACTAGGACACACGTCACAGGACTCACGCTCAGCTGAGCAAATACTTGAGTCGGTTTTCGAAAAGGTTGCGGACACGTCCTTCAAATAGATGTAACATTAGCTGCTAAAAGGTTAAACACTCCGTTGGCCAGGAAATCTCGAAAAGCTAATAAAAAATGCAAAACGGAATTGCAGCCATCTATCTCCTTCGCTGTGGAAACAATATTCAAAGTATAAAAATAATAATAAATCCCATTTGGCCGCCGGCAGCCCGTTCAATGAAAACAATAACAAACAGGCAAAGGATCAGGACACGCTCACCAACCGAAGTTTACCTTGATGCGGCCGCATCAGCGGACAAAGTGAACAAACAAATAAGCAAATGAACGCTCGCCGAAAAAGCACAATAATAAAAATACAAAAAAAAAAAAATTAAGCAAGCAGCAGTGGGAAGCGAGATTGCGGCACGCGTCTGACGACCTACCACAGGACAAAGGAAAAATCCAGGACTCGCGAGCGGAGAAATCGAGCAGCAAAATCAGAGCGATTCAGACTACGTACAGTGGGGCCAAACCGGAAAATAGTAAGAACCAAAAGTTCGGAAGTGCCAGCAAAAGCTCGTTGTATTTGGCTAATATTTCACTTTAATTAACCTTAGTAAAGATTATAATAATCGACACTCTCAAATATCTGTTACAAGACATATTTAAGGAACTTTAAGTTCTGAACATTCTAATGTTTTCGTTGCACTTCTGCAACTACCTTTGACCACTGTACCCGACCAGCAACCAGCTAACGGGCGAAAAAAACAAGTTTCAGTCACCTTTTTTCAGTGATTGGTGGTGGATTCTTTGGTTGGCAGTCAGACAGAAGACAAAAGTCAGTCACATGTGCACATGGACCATGGAACACGGGACACGGGGGGTTTATAGGGATGAGGGAGGACAGGGCTTCCACTTTTCGGCTGCTGCTGTTGTTCTTTCACCTCAATTGCAGCAGGAACTGGAATCGAGATCGCATTGTTGACATCATCGCGAAAGGGACGAAATCAGAAGGCACTGTGGGGTAGTTTTCTGCCCAGGATCAGCCCTCATTTGGCCATTTGGCCTGCAGCTACCTCAGTTTGTTGTAAGTAATCGCCGTCATCATCATCATCAGCCTCATCGATGGGTGGAAAATGGCAGGGCGGGCGTCAAGGACAACTGGCGACAACATGTGCGTCATCGTAGTGGAAGCCGCCACGTTTACTCATTAGGTTTGGCCCAAAAGCGATTTTCTACTTTTTTTTTTTGGCCCGAAATGTATATATTTGCGAAATTGCGCAGGAGATTCGCCGTGGGTGCTTTCGTCATCGGTGGCGTGGGAAGTGGTCCTGTAACCAGTGAATCCATTCATCCATTCATTCCAGGGGTAGCTTTTTCACCTTGTTCCCCAGTAAATAAATGTGGATGATTTTATTTTTCACCTTTATCGCTGCTGGGCCATGTGTGCGTGCCGAGATTTAATGATTAACGCTGGAGCAACTGCAGCAACGCTGTCCACTTAAGGGCTGCAAAAATAAAACAAAAGATAAATAGAGAGGAAAATGAGCAAATCGAGTGGCAGCGAAACGTTTGAGAAATACCCTGGAGACTTCAAGCGGTGACTGTGTTTATAAAGTATAATCTATAAAATATATGTTTTAAAGTAATTCGCTGAGCTCTCCTGTTCCAAAGCCAACGCATTTCAAATTCATATAATATCTCAGTAAACTAGAATTTTGCAGAACGTAAATGTGTCATTATATTGTTTTACAACACACTTTTTATAATTTTAAGATATGAGTAATTTAATATTTTTAAACCAGTTGATGGCATTTAATCTCAATTTATTATTTTATGAATTTAACCTACGCTCTTCAAGGTCAATGAGAAAATATCTTTAAAATTCTCACACGTTTTTTTTTTGTTTCATATCGGTTCCCCAGAGAATTTGATTGACGCAAAACCTCTTGAAGTCAAAACACCGAGAAATGTGTGGGATTTTAATTGGAATAGGATTATACTCGTACATAGGTAATCGGGGCACTCAGAAACTGGAAATCCCCTGGGGAATGAGAATTCTTTGATAAAAAGCAGATAGACATAGTGTTCAAATATATGTGGAGAAATAGAACATTTATTTTCAATTATTAGATCGATGTAAACGTTTTATTCTTGAATATAAAAATATTTTTAGTACTTTACAGTAAGTGCTGCCTGCTTAATTCCTCCAACGTTCCAGTGGATCCTTCATTGAGTGCACGTCCAGGGTACAAAAGCAATAAAAATAATTTTCATATGCACTCCTGTCTGTCTGATATAAAAGGTAAATAAATATCCGCGTCTGCCGGACTGGACGCTCTCTATCTCGGTTTATCTGCGAGTGTTTGGCTGTGCGGTGTAGGGGGGGGGGTGGCTGTTTTCCGGGGGGAGGTGGGTAAGCCCCTGCAGCTGAGGCGACGCACGTTGGCAGCGGATGTTGGCCAAAGTGCCGGAAGTGCGCAAGTTGCCGCAAAGTATGCAATGAAACGCGGTGCACTTTCAAAAAAGCTGAGCGAAGTTAAGACTTAAGATCTTGTTATATTGTGAATGGAATCTTCCACCGGTTAAGATAGAGCGACATCTTTCGAACATTTTTGTTTTATAACTACATTTAAAATTTTTATTTTATAGAGTTTAGAGTTCTTTTTCGAAGTGTAGAACCACCCAGCAGGGGAACCAACCTGGTCTGGTCTGATGACTAGTTTGGCATTCAAGATTGCCCCGCATTTGGACAGCTTTCCATGGCTCTGATCCGAACTCCGGTTTCCTTCGCCCGTATGTCAGCATTTTGCAATGCGCTAATCTGTCACGCTCGGTGTTCCCCCTGCGCACCCTCGTCCATTGTTCCACCTTCGGTTGGATTTACCTGGCGCACCACCACCTCCCCGCGCCCGAATCGCTCATCAACCCTCTTCATTTACGGTTTAGCATAATGAAAAGTTGCCAATGATGAAGGCAGCGGGGAATGGGTAGCGAATGCAATTTGGGGTTGCAAAGCGATGCGATATAGCGACACGGGGGTTTTCGAGGCGACACCTTTCCGAGAGGGAGGAACGTCTGAAATGGGATATAGTGAGGATAAGCGACGCATGCCCGACGCATGCAGCACGACCAGCATTAATCCTTCTCGTGGCCCTCGCCCCTTCGCAATTGTTCAATTGTTCAATTGTTCAGGCCGCAGATTGAGACTCTCGGGTCCCCAGGACTCTAGATTCTATACTGAGGGTAGTCTCAGATACCCGCTCCCTGTACTAGAACACATTTGTTGCCACATTCTGGGCCCCTCGGTTTCGCCCTTTGAGTTATGAGATATTCGTGGGCCAAGGTGTGGATATTGCAAACGAGTGGAAAGTCAAGTGGGCAGGCTTTGCAAATTACGGCATATAAAAGTTAAGCCTGAAATACTCTTGTAACTGTTATTCATAATCTGATAGGTTTGAAATTTTAATATTATAAAGGGTACTTGGAACAGATATTAGTAAGATATTAAAAACATATTTCATAAAGCATGTTATCGAAGGGATTCCTAACTGAGGTAGATGTAACTTAATGCATCCATATTCCCTAATGATTATACAGAAAACATTCCGAACTGAAGCGAACTACCCAAAGCAAGGGCATACAAATCAGTTTGAATTTCAAAGATACAATTGTATCTCGAGTGAGGTTTTGATGCGTTTCCCCCCCTCCCCTCGAACATCCCGCACTCTATTCTTGCTTCTACCATATTTTCTGTGGCAGATTCAATCCTTTGACTTTGTTTTTGCTCTGCTCGCTTCTCAAATGCCGGCTGACAGATGGCATGTCCTGCAGCCGGCTCCTGTGAATGAATCCCTTGGATGCGGTTCTGTGAGTGGAAATGGGAAAGTGGCTGTGGATATGGATACGCATCGACTGCATCCTTGCTGCTGGCACACGTTACAGTTTTTGCAGATTTTTCACCTATTTTTTTGCTGGGGGCCGTGGTGGGCGTGGCCGCTGTCAGTTGAACGAGTGGGCGTATAGCAGATTGGTTTCGTCTGCACTTTTTTAGAGAGCCGGCTCCCAGGTTCGCAAACATCGGTTCGTTGGTATGTCTGTGGTTGTGCTCAACATTTATGGCCAAGTTTTTGCCGGCGAAAAGCAGGAAATGGCTCATTGCACTTTGGCTACACTGAAAAGGCATTTAATGCGCATTTCCTTCTGAGGTTTTTTTTATCTAGGCGGCAGGAGAAGCTTCTACTTCGGTGGCTTGGCATAACTCAATTGGATTTTTTCCTTTTTTTGCGCCAGAGGTAAACCGATTGTCGAAATCCAGGAGCATACAACCCCCAGCCACTCGAATCCGCTAATGACACTCAACCTGGCAGCGCATGATAATGCAAAATTGGAAAAAGGAACTCGCCCAATGGTGGTGGTGGCTACGAAGGGCGAACCGTAGAAAAATGCAAAAAAAAGTGTGCGCCACAAAAGGGAAAATTTAAATTAGATTAATTGATTGAAATGCGAACAGTCTGGGGTGAATGTCGCAGTTGTTGCACGGCATGTTTCTACGCCTCCGTTGTTGCACGAACTAATGGTCTTAGACCCGGACCCGGATCCGGGGTCCTTGTTGCCGGAGGTGTAAATAATACGGATTTTGTTAAACCAAGCGAAAGTCATCATCTGCCAGTTTTTCAGTGAGCTGCTCCTTGTCTGCCTTTATTTACAGTGGCTCAATCAGAATGGCATTGAAATGCACTCGGTATTGGATTATGGCGCATGGGTTGCGGGTAATTTAATAGAAACTATTTGAAAGCCGTAGGAAGTGTGAAAATAAAATTAGTCTATGGCTGGGTTATTTACATTTATTTAAACTGCAGCTTAAAACGGAAGGGCTTTGAATGCACCCCTTAAAGTTCATAAGCTTTGTACACTGTACACAGATTTTGTAGAGGTATACAACTGATCCAAACGCAACTTTCCGACTTAATATAGAAATGCCAGCCATGTGACTTATCGTCTCGCTTGATTTTTCCATTTCGCTTGGGCCCAATAAAGCGCTCGACGTCAATAAGCCGCCACATGCTTGTTTTACTTCCACTGGGGGTTTGGGGAATTCTTTTGCTTTATTTGCTGAAACTTTCTCTGCACGCCAGTTCATAAAAATGACGCGTCAAAATTAATAAAATAAGAGGCGGGCGAAAACTTCATGTTTTAAAGGCGCAAACACACGCGTGTGCGTGCTTTTTGAAGCCTCTGAGCGGCGTTTTTCGGATGCAGATCGTACGAGTATCTGTCGGATGCATTTTTCGGCATTTCGGCTTTTCGGCCTGCTGTGACACATGTGAAGTCCCGGCGGTGGCTGCACCATTTTCCTCTTCACTTTTTTAGCCGTGCTGCCGCTGCAAAAGTTATTAATTTTAATTGACTGTTGTGTAATGTGTCGCTGTCGCTCCTCCAAACGCATCGCATTCCGCCCGACACTTCGCATTCGACAGCGGCCACTTCAGATGCCCTTCGCCCAGATGAACTCCCCCCCCCCCCCTTCGAGTTCACAGTGCTCCGCTCCGTCGAGGAGCAGCTGCCGTCCAAGCGGACCAGAAGTCAATGTCCTGGCCTGGCAAAGCTGCAGCTCAGCCCACTGGATTGACTTTAATTAAGCACTTTAGCACTGCGAAAAAACTGTATCAAGTTGAAGATTGAAATTAAGGCATTCTTAGAACATTAACAAACTTGTATTCGTTGTGATGAATTCCTCTGTTTCTAACTTGCCTTGTATAGTATGTACCACATTTTTCTCAGTGCAAAAGTGCGAAGAAGCGCTTGACACTTTGTTCATGTCGTCATCTTGCGTCTAAAAATAAACGCCAGCCGTTGGCAATTGCATTAATATTTTGTAACCGTTGTAATTAGCAGTGGAGTGGGTGGATGTTGGGAGGGGGTGGGAAGGTCGCGAGGGGGTTGGTTGGTGTGGCGTAGAAGCTCCTCCTTTGGCCGCTAATTGAGGTATGCGACGTCCACTTGTCACTTTTCGCATATAATGTTAATTGCTTAACTAGAAATAGGCGCCAGGCGATTGGCTAGGAAAACTTAATGCATTTGCTGGCGCCTAAACAAATTTTGTACTGCCGAAGTGAATTCGAAATGAAAATGCAGCTTTCGAATGACATTATCAACGGATCTTTGATGAAGACAAATGACCGCGATGGTGCATTTGGTGCATCTTGTCTAATTAACGAGCAACATACCAAAGCCGCGAAACTTGGACTTTGAACGCCCAGATGAACGGGAAGTGCAAATGGTGAGGAGACTGGGTCACAGACTCAGTTCTCAATGATCGATGGAGTTCACCGAGCAGTCTGAACGATTGAGATTGCGAAAGTCCAGATACGCAGAATTTTCCCACACGTTTTGAGCTTGCTAATGGTGTTTAGTACAGTGAGAGATCAGATAGAACTGAACTCATTCTATAGATGCTATTCATTTCACCGCCAACAAAAACTTTTTATTTCCATTTTTGCTGTAAACGTGCTGTAAATGCCTTCATTGGTCTTTAAAGACCCTAAGACCCATTCATGTGTGGTGGCCGGAAAATGTGTGAAATCATAACTCAGGAGTGAAAAGGAGGTGGGAGTATCCTCTGTCGAGGATACACAGCGGCGTTAACGCCCATTCAGATTTTTCAGTTAGCAAGCGCCGGTGCGCCTGGCAAAATTGGCACGAGATGCAGGATAAAAGAGAGGTTTAGAGGGTCTCGGAACCAAAAAGATAGCACGGCAGGCGGGCTCGAGCATAAACAAAGTGTGAAATTTGTACCTAAAATAAAAATGCGGCAAAAGGATGCGGCGAGGACCGTGTCTGCATTTGATTTCCGTTTGCTTTGCGAGGTCGAAGTCGAAATTTCAGCTCCATGCGGATTCACACCTCACGGGGAGAATTTCAGAGCGGATTTTGTGGATGGAGGAATTTCGTTGAGGAGGGAGGTAGATTTTTCACATGCCGTGGCAAACATTTGGCCAACACATGGCCGAATGCCGTCGAGAAATGTATCCGTGAGTCGGGCTTGGGCTGCGTATCCGTGAGATACTCGGGCGTTCAGCTGTTCAGATACAGTTTGTGTGTACCTACGCCTTCTGGTCACTGCTGCCGATACTCCCTACCCATCATGCATCCTCTGCCCCTCGCGGGAATCCTCCTGCCATCCTTTGTGTAAACAAATCAAATGTTCTGCGTGTTTGCTGTTTTGTCTCGCGCCAAACGATTAAGACCAACAAGGGCACACTGAGAAAAAACAGTTTGCTTTGGTTCATAAACAATGGTAAAATCGTTTGGCAATTGAAAAATTCATTTTATAATTGCTATCAACTAAGACTTGGATTTAGCTTAGTATGGTTACGGAATAAACTGTTTTTGTTTGAGTGCAACGAGCACTTGAAAACAATCGCAGAATTGGAATTGACCCGGCAAATGTCTTTGTCAACAAGCGTCAACAGCCCCGAACCGAAGTAAGCCAAGTGGAGCCAAGTAAAGCCAAGCCAGGCAAATTGCCTTTAAACTGCTAAACTACCAGAGAGCGGGGAAATACTATACCATACTATACTATACTATGCTGTATATGCACTTGGATCGTGGAGGGGGTGCAGCGAATGTGGCGAAAGTTTTCGCAAATCAGCTGAAATTATGAACTTCCTTGCCATTGCCCGAGCGGAAGTTCATTTTAGTCCGCAATAAAAGTTTGCATCTCCTCAATGCTCCATTCGTTCTCGAAACTCGCAGTTTAGAGCTCCCAGTTCTCGGTTCCCTGGCTCACAGTTTCCCAGCTTCAGTTTCTATTCATGTTCATGTGCAAAAGTTTTGCGCTTATATAAGAGCATCAAATTTGCATCATTCACTTAAAACAAACATGCCGCACAAAGGATTCTGGGCGCTGCACAGAAAGGCAAACAAACAAGCAAATATTAAATGCAAATATAAATGCAAAGGAGGCAAAACGAATTGGGATCGGTTGAGTGAGCCCGATATCGGGCATTTATCGGGGAATAAATGTGTGCTGGGGATGGGGCACCTGAGTTTGGGGGCACTTGCAACGAAAGCCATATATATTTGAGTAATCAAAGCAAACTTTAAGGCAAGCACTTGGCGGAAAAGAAACCTTGGCAGCGCATACATATTGATATAGTTGCACTCGAGGATATTGCCTTTAAGGTCCTTGAAGCGGTCCAAACTGCTGCTTCACCCGCATGAAACGCAACGTTTTTCTAGTTTTCGATTTGAAAGACAAACTTTTGCTGTTAAACCAACAAATGCCAGGCAAACACACACAACCCAGGCCAGATTCACATGCAAATACAGGCACAGATACAGATACGTATGGAGATGGAGCTGCAGATACAGATACAGATGCGTGTGGGTACAGAAGCACCTCCAAGAAAGGAAGCCCAAGAAAGGAAGCCCGAAGAGGCATCACGCATGCATGCAAATTGCTCTCGAGGAGCGGAGAACATTTTAGGAATTTATAGTTTTCTCTTATTTACCGACAGGAAGTGCAATTCACAAATCGTTAGCTCAACCTAAGGCGAAGGACTTGGTAAATCGAAGAGGAAAGCCTTAACCCATTAAATAGGACATTCGTATTGTTAATGGGATGGAACCAGAATGTTTACAATAAAGAAAGTTAGCCTATAAATAATATTATTATATTGCAAACTCGTTAGCTATATGGTTTTTAAAAATACCTATTATTCCATATAATCAGCCATTCAGTTTTTAGTATGTTTTTATATTGTTAAACCGATTTCCATCTATTTATATATCTATGTCTAGTAATGGGTTAACGTATCATTCGCCAGAAGTTGTGTAAGGTGTCCCCAACGAAAAAGAAACTTATAATCAACAGCTTTGGCGGCTCAGCAACTGCCAAAGGCACAAAACTATCTTCAGTATGTGTGGGAGCGTCTAAGTATTTCAAAATAACATAAGTATCCTTCGGAATCCCCCCCCTGCCCCATCCCCTCTCGACGAAACTTTTCTATCCCATCCAAGTCCATCCTGTCCTGCAGCAATTCCCCAAATGCGGCCCGTGTGTGCATTTAAGCCACTTTTACTGAAACTTCACATTAATTTCAATTTGCTGCCAGTAAAAGTTTTTCATGCACGTCCGCAAATTGCTTTTTGGGGATAGGATCTGCGGGGGAAGGTAAGCCATATGTATAGGAACTTTAACACTTTGCGGTTAAGACTTGGCTTTCGATAGGTGATAGCTCGACAAGGACGCGACCGACGAAAGGCAAATAATAAGAGTCAAAGTTGCTGACGCTGAGATATGTGGGAACTTTGGAGTTTGGATGGTGCATTTGGTAGGTCCAGTAAATGGCGAACAAAAATCGTTAATAAATTTATGAATTTAGTTACTTCAAAACGGTAGAATTAATCATGTAAGTCTGAATGCGCAGATCCAAGTTCATTTTGATAACAAACAGGTCACGATCGCGTGCTTCAAATTTGTCGTTATTTTCGTTTTTTTGGCCAGAGATCGCAAAGGCGATCACTACTGTACAGGGGAACCTCTGTTTTCGGCCACCCAAAACGCGATTCGCGGAAAGCACAAGACAAACACACAGCCCCGAAATGCGAAACGTGCTGAAATCTGCTAGCTCAACACTCGACTTTTGAAGGCGGCACCTTGTGATGACGATACCGAGATGGTGGCGAGGAATCGGTCTCTGATTCACATTCACACTCAGATACATATTCGACAGCTCGAAATGAGCGGGGCAACGATGACGAACCGCCCACATGCGACATTTCTTACGTGACTCGGCCAGATGAGATTCACATTCGGATTCAGATTCAGCTTCTGTTTCAGATCCAGATATTCAGGTTCAGGGCCTCAGCTGCGCAGCGTTTAGCAATGGACGGCAATGAAATCATGCGGCTGATAAATTTGCGTTTCTATAAATGACAGGGTTCGGCTTTTTGGGGGGCAAGTTCTGTGCACATGGAGTGGAAGGCAACCCTCATTAGTCTTAATAGTTTAACGACTAACTATGGTTCATTCCTTAATGAGCTTGAATGTTAAATTTTATAAATTGGCAAAGGGTCTCCAAATGTTGTAGCTTCTCGGGTGGTTGAGAGTGTGTGCAACACCTTTGTCTCAGCACAGTCCCATCTGGAATGGACATCTTTTGATGCACTGAGCGAAAAAACATGTTTAAAATAATGTGTCTAAGCATTCTTCTTTGTAATCAAGCCACACTAACTATGGAATTCATGTACAAATTCAAATCTAGATTTAAATATATTAACATTCCTGATTTTTTACAGTGCTCTAACACACGGCACGCACTTGTCGCCTTTTCTGTCCGTTGTCCGTTTCTCGAGCTCTTAGTTTATAATCCTGCTATGTGAATGTTGTACGTCCTGTATGTCCTGCGGGATATGAGAAACTTTGTGGCCTGATAAAGAAGCAAGACATTTGCATACGAGGGTCGAAAGTTTGTGGCAAGTTTTGTTGCTTCGAGAAGTAATGCAGATACCATATGATACCCAATTTCATATGGTAAAATGGTAAATGGTATGTGCAGAAAAAATGCAGAGGTATATCGTACAACTTTGTCCGTTTCTATTTGCTCACCCAGCTGTCATTCACCTCGGCTGCCTGTCAACTGAATGTGTGTCCTTGTCATCTCTGGTGGCCACATTCCTCGTTCCGCGCCAAGTTCAAGTGCCAGCATCACCTGGTAAGGATCCAAACCATTTGAAAATTCGTTGGGGACACCGTTTCCCCCTAGAAAAATATCTCTTTCTCTGCATTTCAGTGGCCACCCACGGAGTTTGGCTTTTTGCAACGCAAACAAAACGTCAGTCAGACGAAAGACTGGGGCAAAACCGCGAACTGCTGCCTTGCATTTTACATTTCACTGCACGCCGAGAAATATTTAGTCGTTTTACGATCGTGATATTATGATATTACTCCAGCATTTTCGGCTTATTCATGGTATCTGTATGGAAAATACCCTGAAGAAATCTTGAATAAATTGCATAATTTGAAGCAATTTTTCCCTGTGTATATACAATGATTATCTGCTTCCGAAGCGTCTCAATGCTGGGCAAAAATAGTGCGCCGTGTCCGACGGTGTTTACTTTGGCAGCACTTGAAAACAAAAATCCAAAACCGAATCAGCATATAAGTCGGCGGGCGAATCCCAAAAGTACGGACCACCCGCGCGGCCGTCGAGAAATGTTTCGAAATTAATTACAATTAAAAGTTTGGGGCCTGTTGGCCGGAAAACGGGCGCACCTTGGCCAATAAAATGAAAATTTATGGGTCACACATGAGCGGCGGCCCGAGGAAAATGTGTGCCTCCGTTTTCTAGCCTTATTAATTGGCCCTGGCTTATCCAGTTTCCAAAAGCCACGGCAGTGGTCGCCTCTTAAAGGCTTAGGGCAAATTTGTCTTGCCTTGTGAAGACCGCAAGCCAAGGCGTCTGCACTGAGAGAAAATAGGTAAATACTATAGAACTTTGAAAGAAATGCAGAGAACTAACACTTTGATTGGGGTCCATATATAAGCGGGCTGAACATGCTTCTCCAAGAGATGAACCTCATTTTTCCCAGTGCGCAAGGCGTTCCCTGCTAAGCAAGGGATGAAGTAAGTGGCTGAGTGGGTTAAGGAGCACTCTCACCTCCGCCTCAGCTCGCCAAGGGATTCAATTTGAGTCTGAGGGCCTGCCACATGTGTGTTGAACTTGATGGCCCAGATAAAATGGCCATTCTTTTGAGTGAGATTGTAACCAATTTCGGCTGCTGTTGCCGCCTGTAGGTAAAGTGATAAGGTTGCCGCAGGAGCTGGGGAAACAGGAACTAAAAACCAGGAGCACACATGCTGGGAACCACATAATAATTCTTGAGAACAATGTAAGCGTCAATTGTGCATGGCCAATGTATGCCGGAGTATGTGGGTAGTTTCTTTGGCCCTGCCCCCTCGCCCCCCCCCCCCCCGAGACTTTGGCCTCTTGCCCACATTTGTGCAGACTCCAGAACTCAGACGGCAACTGAGAATGAGACTCGACTCAGACTCAGACATCGGGGGACAAAGACGACAGCGACGGCACATGCCACACGTCAAGTCAAGAAATTTAAATTAAAAACCTTTTTTGCATGAAATGTTTTTGTTTGCCTGCGAGCATGATGCATATGTTTCCACTAATTCAGGGGTTTCGTTTGGAAACGGATGAGCGGGGATTGGTTTAAAAGTATTACATTGTAAGCACAAGACTTGTGCAAAGTTGGACCTTGCTGTCCAAGTGACAAACTATTGCAGGGTAGTAGTGTCGGATATTAATTAAAGGACTTCAGATTGTGATAACAGTGAATGCTTGTTCTAGGATCAATGGGTCTGTGAATTTATCCTTGTTACTTTGCGATCGCAGAAGCTCAGCCTGCTGTTTCATTTTGGTCTTAAACCACAACGGCTGAGCCTTATCTTCTAGATCTGAATCATAGTATCAGTGAGTGAATTTCTGCGAAAGGAAGACGGTTAGTCAGCAGTAGAAGAACATGACCCCAAGTTCACCACGAGTGAGATCAATTAGACATCTGTAGATAGCGAGCTCACTCGGCTCATTTCCTCTGTGTGCAATTGTCTCCGAGTGTGATTAGTTCACTTTTATCAGCTCGAAAGAACGAGGCACTCGTAATTTTCAGAGCCAGGGCTTTGTGCCTATAAAAGTAAATCAGTTTGAACTCGCTGCGTTCTTGTATTTTTCTCTCACATATGCTGCGAGTGGCAATTAATTTGTGTGCTTAATTCGTCTAATTATTCCAGGCAATAAAATTTTCAATACACACAGATGCTGATGATGATGATTGTGAGGCTCCCTTTGTCCACACCTAGAAGGGAAAATTGAGCGTCGCGAGGCGAAGGACACGTTTAATTCAATTCGCGAAGGTTCCTTGACTCGACTTCTTTTTATTTGTATTTCTTTCGCCTGGCTTAGGGGAAATAAACAGGCGAGTGGAAAAAGAAGAGCCACATTTAAATTCAAATCGCTGAGGACGCTGACAAAGAAGCGGCGCCACACGTCGGATTAATTTTATGTGCCCCAAGGAGAAGCGTCTCCAGGACATCTTCGCGCTCGCTTCAATTAGATGGCAGTGGGAGCGGAATGGCAGGACCTCGAGTCCTTTGGCATTTGCCATTGGCTGGCTGCAATTGTTAAAATCGAATTAAGCCACGGTGTCGCATACTTTTGATCTCCCCCGTCAGCCAATGAAATGTTGCACTGCTCCACGAAATGTCCTTACATTGTCCTTGCCGAGCAAACGGAGGTATTTCCACCCGCCACTACCCCGTGGACTATTTCAATTTCGGTTTGCTTGGCGCAAATGAAATTAAACGAAGATTAGTCGTGTGCTCGCCAGCTTATTCCAAGAAATAAAAATCCAACAGATACATATATAAGAGTATACCCAGAGATACTCGTATACTCGTAGTATAGCCGGCGTTCATTATTTTTTCGTTTTGGTAGCGGCTTTTGCTCGGCGCTTGTTTTTATTTGTATTTTCCATTCGCTCGCTTTTTATGGCCCCTTGAGGTGATTTGCTCAAGTTCGCCGGCGTCGTTTCGAGGAAAATCTCAGGGGTATAGGGGATTACTTGATGGAAAAGGGAGGGGGGCTTCACATTAGTGGAACTGAAATCTGGCCAAATCACAAGCTACATTTAACCAGCAAATGATGGCCAGCTTTGGCATCAGCTGCAATTCATGAAAGAGTTTTTCTAAATCTACTTAATGAAATCGAATTAGGCGAGGGCTTAGTGAATCGGTTACCCGAATATTTGCATTTATTTAACTATACCAAGCAATTTATATTAAACCTTTAATTTTAACTTCGAGAGAGTCACCCCTTTTTTTTTGTCTCATTCGTGTGTTCAATTAAAAAATGGTCACCATTAATTGCTTACCAATTTGCAGTCCGGTCATTTCCTTGCTGCCGTCTCAAGTGTTCGGCACTGGACTTTCCCACTTTTCCTGCTGCCACTTTGATGAGCAGCAGTCCATGTTGACATTTTTTGCATATTAATTGAAGACAAGGCCTCGTCTCCCATCGCCCTTTTCCCTTTCCCCACCCCCGGCCAGTAACCTCGTCCACCCTTGGCTTAATTTGCGGTAAGTTCATTAAGTAATAAAACATAAATTTCAGTTTTGTGTTCTCAACACCCCGTCGTCATCAAGTTCTTGATACTTTTCCCATTTTTTCGCTGCTGTTTTGGTTGTTTTTTTTTTTTTTTTTTTGTTAATGCTTTGCATATTTCTTTAATGAATTAATTCTGTTTTGGTTTCGCTTTGGGTTTCGGTTCTGTTGATTCACCGTTCACTGGACTTTGATAAAAAAAAAGGCACAAAGTCGCCGCGGAAATAAAACTGAGGCACATTCGCCAGGGGAAAGGGGCTCGAATATTTCGTATAATTTATGCGAAAAACATTAGGGAAAACGGAGGAACGCGTTTGTCGAGTGTTAATTATGCTCTGGCTGCAAAACTTTCCTATCAATTTTTGAGAATACAAATTTGAGAGCGCAAAAACATGTTTTGCATATGAAAACAGAGATATGAAAATTGGGGGAAAACAGGGAAAATGTTGCGCTTTGCCAGTCGTTTTCCTCGGCGGCTAATTGCATACTCCTGGGGATTCCCGTATAAGAGTTGAAAAATCGCGCGCATCAAATTGCAATTGCCGGCGAACACTCGAAAAAATCACTATTGATTTGTCGGAATATATGATAAGTGAAGCTCAAGGTCTGATTCCACATCCCACATCTAATTGGTTTGCAATTGCTTTTTAATTGGATCATTGTACCTCAGTTAGCCCTGGTAATTTCGCGCAGTGTACCTTGGGGTTGGACTGCCTTGGGGTGTCAGGTTGTCAATCGCCTCGCCTGTTGTTTGTTGCCCCTGATTGTTGACATGCATTCCCGCAAATGAGCCGTGCAATTGTCGTGCTGCCTCCTATTGACAGCTCCCAGTTCGATAGTCAAATAGTTCGATGCATATGTACATCTCGCGACGGGACCTCATCCTTGGACCCGCGGGATTCGTCTCGAGTTTCAGAGTCGCAGCGTGGAGCACTCCTGCATTTTCACATCTCGGGGCTTCCCTGACTGACAACTGTCGGTTTCCATCTCGGGGTGCTGACACTGAAAAGTGTGACGATTTATTTGTCATATGGCGCGGGGTGCCGAAATCAATTGGTTTTGTGCCCGGCAGATGCCTTAGATCTGCGACACGGGCATTGACAACCTCAACTGGACTTCATTTGTCCTGGATGCGACTGTCATTTGCTTTATATTCAACTCTTCCGTTGGGCTCAGATTCCAGGCTGACTAGTGCTTGTCGGCGGTACTAAGTGGAATTCCATTATAAAACAATTAATTATACTCTATATTTTCCGACATTCGCTGCCTGGTGATAACACTTAGTTCCCGGCTGTTGATAAGAGCTATTTAAGAACTCGAAATTTTTGAAAATTTTGCTTTTCTACTCTAACTATTGGGTTTAATCCATCCGCCTTTAATAAACTTTGGGAATTTGGGTATATTACAATTTTTGTTTGCTTCAATTTTGTGACGTTTTAATACGAACGTCATCCGGTGTTAGAAACTATTTTGAATAATTTGAATTACGTAAGAAACATTGGCATGCTCCATTCTCTAGAGTATAGCATTCTATCGCCACAATCCAATAGACTTTAGCCACTACGTGCATTCCGCGTCCGACTTTCGATCCATCATGTTGCGTCTGAGTTCGCTCCTGCCTGTCGCCTTTGCTCTGGTGTTGTCATCCGTCTCCGCTGAGATAGTCAACTTTCAGACTTGCGAAGATAGTGTGGACTCCTGCTCGATTAGTCAGGTGCGGGTGACGCCCTGTCCGGAAGCCAATGCCAATGCCGCATGCCACATTCGCCGGAGGCACCGCTTCACGATGAGCTTCGACTTTACGCCCCACTTCGATGCGGACACCCTGGTGGCCAGCTTGGGCTGGGCCAAGAGCGAGAACGTGGAGCTGCCCCTGCTTACCATGGACCAGGAGGCCTGCAAGTACACCACCTGCCCCGTGAGATCCGGAGTCACCCAGACCTACACCAACAACATGCCCGCCGACGCCAGGTTCCCGCTGAGTCCATACACCATCCGTTGGGCCCTGAAGGATCCGGTTTCCCAGAAACGTTGCTGCTTCACCATCGACATCAAGGTGGTGCGCTAGCAAGGTGCACTCCGTAATGGATGCTCCACTTAATATTTGGATTAATATATATCTTAAATATCTTCGAAATTAAAGTGATTTACAAGTGGGTCGATACGATAGTTTGGTTTGGTGTAATTAGCGGCACCTGTTTATAATCTGTATACCCAGTAATTGGACTCATTTCACCTTGAATATGTCAGCAGAACAAGGAATGCTGCTGATATGAGTGCCAATTAACACTTTGAAATGACTAATTAGGTAGAGTATGCCAATAAAATATGCGGGGTTACCTAATTTCTTCTAGTTGAAAATATAAATACTCTACTAAAAATGTGGGAACAGCCATAACTTTTTTAATATTTGATCAGAATTTTACAAAAACGTAAAGTGCCGTCTGCGACACCCTTACAATTCTAAGTACATTGCGATAAGGAGCTCGAATCTAATCAGCACGCCTGGAGCCACAGATGTGACCCAGTTCACGGGTCAAACGGGTACGTAGATAAGCCCGGCTTTGAGTCCGAGTCCGAAGTAGAAGTGCCTGCATTCCGTGTCTGGCTTTCGATCCATCATGTTGCGTCCTAGCTCGCTGCAGGCTGTCGCCATCGCCATCGTCCTGATCTCGTCATCCGCTTCCGCCGAGGTGGTCAACTTCGAACCATGTCCGGATAGCGTAGACACCTGTACGATCCAGCAGGTGAGAGTCTCGCCATGTCCGGAGGCCCTCAACAATGCGGCTTGCAATATCCGCCGGAAGCACAACAGTGAGATGAGCTTCGACTTCACGCCGAACTTCGATGCCGACACCCTGGTAGCCAGCTTGGGCTGGGCCAAGAGCGAGAATGTGGAGCTGCCCCTGCTCACCTTGGACAGCGCCGCCTGCAAGTACACACCCTGCCCCGTGAGATCCGGAGTGAAACAGACCTACACCACCCTGGTGCCCATCGAGGCCAAGTTTCCCCTGAGTCCGTACACCATCCGTTGGGCTCTGAAGGATCCCGTCTCCCAGAAGCGCTGCTGCTTCACCATCGACATTAAGGTGGTGCGCTGATTTGTGCCCACGCTGCATGAGCACTAAATTAAATAGTGAAATATACCTTTTTTCCCAAATAAAATAAATTACCGTGATGTTTAAATGATGTGCAAGTTTCTTAAAATACAAGGAGCTATATTGGCTGCTCCCCTGATTGTGGCGAATGCATTTATTTTCTGTTAACGATTTGGTGCGTTTTTTTTAATTATAAGTGAGCCGGCTTACGGCCCACTGGGGAAAACCTCAAGGAATAAAGATATTTACTCCAATAATCATCAACCTGCTGGCGACTAATTTGAACCCCCGGATGCCTCGGGCAGAATGAAAATGTATAAAACTTTGATTGAACTTTTGGGTGCCATTAAAAAGTCTCCCCGCCCTCGGCAGCTTTCCTCCACGGGTCTTATCAGCATCGTCAAACAATTAAAAATTGAGCACTTAAGTTGTGGTCATAAAATCATTTGTTTTTTCTCTTATTCTCCTCTCATTTTTTCCTGCGTTTTATTGTTTTTCTGTTCACATTTTTCAGTGGTGGAAATTCAAATAGAAAATCACTTTTTGCTACTCAGCGTTTTCAAGGCGTGGATGGTGATTTGCTTGGTGGGGATTTGTTTACCAGTTTTTGGTTGAAAAAGAAATATTAAGCGGAACTAGTTATACCGTATTCGCTGGAAAATGTTCTTGATGGGTATCCTATAGTCGGCATATCTAGCCACACGTTTCTCTTTTGCTTCTACTGTTTACCTAAACGAAAACGTCGCAATATTTTTTCGTTGGATGGGAATGGGGGTTTCGGTCAGAAGTCTGATAGGCCTGACCCCAAAAAAGCAAGGCAATAATAACACAAACAACGACAGACACTTGAGCAAATAATAATAATAACGAGAGTAATCACAGAAAGGACTCCAAGAACACATTGTTACTCAATTTGGATGCAGAGTGGCTGGAATCAAATTCAGATTTTGGCATTTGCCTCGCCGTATTTTTTACCCAGCACATAGGGAGTTTTGGTGAGCTCCGAGATGATCCCGCACTTGACCTGCTCGAAACAAGGTGACGCATCCACATAGACCACTTCTCTCCGCTGGCTGAGGTAGGAGCTTAGAGCAGGTTCACTTTTCCGGAACTGGGCCATCTGGCGGTCCACAAAACTGACGTGAGCTTGAGGTCCTGGCGAGTAGCTATTGAGCAGGATTCTCATGCGAGCCAGACGCTCGTCGATTTGTAGGAATACGAATCGATTCGGTGGCACAGTGAAGCCCTCGAAGAGTTCCTCAGCCTCGCACTTATTGTTCGGGTAATTGATCAGAATCCAACCCCTGTGAAGGGCGTCCTCCTGGAGGAGTCTGTTCTCGATGAGATTGCCCACTGCCTGCGAACGTTTGTAGACACAATCCTTTTCAATGGCTTCCTGCAGCAATCTGGACGGCTCATCCTGGTCCTGTTTGTTGATGCTATGATAGGCCAGCACATCGGCATCCAATATTAGCAGATTCCAGCGCTGGGCTAGCACATATGCCAAGGACCTTCGCCCAGATCCTGGCTTGCCGTGCAGCACTATTCGGTGGTAGAAGCTCCTGGGCAGCTGGTAGAAATCACCCCTTACTCCCCGATGAAAGGCGTCCATCGATTTGGTGTATATCTCTACGCCGATCCTGGTTATGTTCTCGCCCATCCATCTTCGCACATCTGTCACTCCATCCGCCACGGAAATCTCGGCCAGGAGACGACTCATCACCTCCATCAGCTTGTGCTTCTCAATGTAGTACATAAATGCGGCACTGTACTCCACCAGCATGGAACGGTCGAAATCTGTGGGCGAGGACATCTCGCTAACTTGGCTTTGGGACTGACTATGAGTTATATTTAAAAAATTTCGCAACTTGACGTGGGGTAATTCAAAAATAAACACAATATGTGTGAGTGAGCTTACTTCGTTTTGGAAATATTTTATTTTTCTTATGATAGTAACTTTGTTGTAACCCTTGTATTTGTACTCTTCAAAGGATAAACATCCTGACTCCACAATTCTCTTGCACTTCCAACTCATAACGAGAGCTTGATGAAGAGCATTACCATTAAGACGGCTGTTGCTGGGATTTCTCGCATTGTTACGATCATATTAATTGCTTCCGTTGCAATATTGGAGAATGGCGCGTACTTCCGGGCAAGTGAAGAGAATTTGGGGACCGAATGAGCCCGTATAATGGCCAACTAATGCCTTGCCAGAAAACGAAGCCAAGAAGTGCCAGGCCAAGGCAAATTGGCCCCATATGAGAGTGCATCTGGTTGGGTGACAATATTTTGCAGCGAATTATGACAGCTCCTTTGTCTTTCCGGGGAAATAGGACGCCACACCCCCAAGTAGCCGCATTAACAATTTAAAAAGCCGGGGCTGCTAACGGTCTGCAAAGTGTTGCCAAAATGTCTGTCATACTTTATGTTGTCTTATGAGCTGCCCGGCATGTCCTGGCCGAAGCCAAGAATCCTTATAAGGATGCCATGAATGCTTCTTGGTGGGCGGATGTGAATGCGTGTGGTCTGAGTGGGCTAATAAAAACTAGTAAACGATGAGAAATTGCTTCCTGTTGGCGATGCTGCTGCCTTCGCAGAACACTCACCATATTGTTATGTCAAATATGCTGTTAATATCTTGCACACACTAATATCGCATCCTTTGCTCTGCGGTTTATCTTGGGCCATCTCCACCAGATGGACAGGAGAAAAGCAGGCCAGAGCCACGCCCGCAAAGTGCATTCGGGAGAGGATTTTAATTATATAAAAAAAAACGAAACGCATAATCAAAGTATGAATTTGAATGTGCACTGCTTTCGGCTGTTGCTCTGCCACAAAGAGTGAAACTTTTTAATTAAACTCAAAGCAAAAGCGACAGCGATAACAGCGCGACAGCCCTCCCATTCCCATCCCTCTGCTCCAAATTACATTTCGTCATTATGGCCAGCGTCCACACACTCACATCACTCATATTATATGCAGTATATGCATAATGCCCCCGATCCGGGCGACTCTTCACTCGGTTTTAATCGCCGAATTTGTGGCACAAGCCGCCGTCGCCGACGTTTGACGCATTTCGCAGATATCAGTGAAGAATTCGCGCTACTCCGAGACAAGATGGCGCCCTAGAAACGCTACAAAATGCATATCCGATTCGCAAAATGCCCTCACAGTTTGTTTGGAAGTATTGGAAAATATGTACTTATTATTCTTGTTTTATGTAAGCAATATTTAGTGCCATATGCAGATCGCTTTAATTTAATGTAAAAGATCAATATATGAAAGGGTATTTTATGTTTAATTTTTAACTCGTTGTTTTGTAACAACTACGCATGAATGCAAGAATAAAATGCAGATACTGAGTAATGTGGCACACGCGAAATCAAAGACCAGGGTGACCGGGCATCTTAGAAGAAATTCTGTGGCAGGCCCGATCAACCTCATTATCCCATTGCCAACCGTTAAAAACCGAGTCGCAGTTCGAAGTGATAAGAAAAGTGACTTTCCGTGCTTGGCACGGCTGTCGAATAGGAGAAACCCAAATCCCGTGGCATCAGGCACTCAGAAAATTAACCTAACGGAATTAAAATGTGATTTCAACACATTTTTGGTAAGCAAAAAATAAGATATGATGGTTTTATTAGTGAGCAATACAGAAATAAGTCATTGATGTTTCCACTAGTAATATCCATGCTTGTGGATTTAAATAACTTGCTTTAGTACATTTCACAGCTGCAAATCGTTCTTCAAGTGTGATGCTTTCTAGCTAAAGATTGTCAGCGCCTTTTGAAGTTTGCCGCCGCCATCTGAGGAGCGTTTGAGTTAATCGTAGTTTCGTTGCATCGCCGAGGCGATTGGTGCAGTGGTCTTATCGCGTCCGTCGGACTACGGACCTTATCGACTTCCTTCGAGGCCCTGCTCCCAAAGGCCGGAAGTAATGAGTGCCGTGTGTTGTCGTCGGCGACTTGGGCTTATCAATTTCACAATTGCATAGGGCTTTATCTGCAGCCAGCATAAAAAAGCCCGCTAAATGAGAGGGCGTTCCATTGATTTTTACCCTTTTTTCTCCAACCACAAAACCCTCAGCACTCAACGGCCAGCAATTAAAAATCATTTTTCATCTGCCGTTCACACAATTGCTAGTCAACTTTCCATTTTCCCCAGAGGACACGAATCAATGGCAAAGAAAAAAAAAAGTGGCAAACAAAGCCACACATCAACAGGCCGAAATGTGGGAGCCGGGGGTTTTTGGTCCTGTACCACTTTGTCATGCCGACAATTTGCTGCCAATATTTTGCCAGTTTTTTTTTTTTTGTTTTTTTTTCTCGTGCGGTGCGAATTACTCCGCTGGTTTGCCTTCAATTATGCAGCAATTGAAAAATTACTACGTGTACAACAATTTCGGTTTCAGTTCATTTTTTCGCACCTCGAATTGGGTGGGGTAAAGGGTTGGGTTTTAGGGCGGCAGACAACAGGTTTTAAATTTGTCACCGCAACGACAAACATGACAAACGCCAAATGAAGCGCAAATTTAATTACGCAATTTTATTGGATTAACAGGCACAACCTGAAATGCGGATAAAAACAAATTTAAATATGCCGCACACATGTGCCTCAGTCTCAGCCGCCACCCCAACCCCAGCCACGCCCATTCCTTGTTTTTTGGTCCACCCCAATTGGAGCTGTTGGCGTGGTCAAAAGCCGTCTAGTCGCGTAGGTGAGTCGTAAATTTACGCGCCATTGTTGGCAGATTTGGCCCAACTCCCTAATACCTTAACCCCGGGATGCTTCTGTTGTGTTGACGCCAATGTTGGCCTGCTCTCCCCCGCCCCCCCCTCCCTTACCACCTTTTGCTTCACCTCGCCCCGCCCATGTTTGTGTTATCTTCCTTTTTTGGCCTTTTCACTTATGCAAACGGAACATTTGAAAAATATGTTGGCAGGATAAACAGCAGGGCCACAAAGTGCAGCTGATGCCCCCCGACGAACTGGCCTCTCCAGACTGCTTTCTGCCGCCCTGACGTTTTAATGAGCATGCAACGCTGCAACGTGCCCCTTTCGCACACAGAAAACAAAATCGAGTGCGTTTTGTAGCAAAGTATTACTTAATACTTCTTAAAAGTATGTTATATGAATGAAAGTCTGTGCTCGTAAGTGAAGTACCATCTTGGTAGGGGGTATATCAACTCGTTTCTCTCAGTGCACCACCCCATTTTTCACACCCACTTTTTGCGAGCCAGCATCCTTGTTAAATTCATTAGTAAAACGTTGCACCTTCAGCGCAATTTCCAGGCAGAGATAGAAGGTCCGGAGCACACGTCTGTTTGGCCTGATGTTGCCACACAGTACACACGAAATTAAAACCTACCCCACCACCCATGACCATACCACCCCCCCACCCACCTACTCCCCTTTTGCCACCGAAATATCAGCCACAACAACAGCAACATCCCCACCATGAACGAACAGACAACATGACATGATACCGATACTAAACTGACACTTTGACATGGACTTAACCCTAAAAACGCTTTGTTGGCTTTATTGGTGTCGGTTGCCCTGCTCTCTGGCCGCCGCATCCTCACTCTCCCCCCCCCCCTCCTTGCGTATCCAACTGCTCCTGGAAATTTGGGGGCTAATGTGTGTGGGAGGAGGAGGGGGGGGTGTGTGTTCCAGCGAGGTATCAAGGTATCCACTTGATTTTTGCACTAATTTACGTTGATTAAGCGCTCGACGTGAGTGTGTGACCTGGGTATTAAGCTTAAATACCTTTTAATTGACAATTTGTGTTTGGCCATTTGATGGCTGATTTTGTTTATTTATTGTGTGTGTGGGCTGGCTCATTAAATGTATTTAAGCCGAAACGGTGAAGAGAAACCCCAATTAATCTTCTGGGTACAACATACATAATTAACGTGCTCTTCATTACATATATAGTATATATTTTATAAGTTTAAGCTCGGAAGACCCCTTTGATTAAACTTCGGCACTCAAACTTCCGCCACTCTATCCAATTAACCTTTGGCCAGAACTTTTTCAATTCTTCGCATTAGTTTCCATCGAAGAAGAAGCGTACTTCAGCTGCAGGTGAAGCTTGTCCGCCTCATTTGTATGCCACTAAACTGTGTGGAGAAACTTTCGCCGGGTATTAAGAATTGTGTGAAATCAAATTCCCCCTCTTCGGCCAGAAATTCGATCCATCAGCTGCAAGTTGTTCTGTGAAAAGCTGAAAAGTCTCGCCACACAAGCGAAAAGTTGCACAAAAAATTGCTTAAATCAGCGTGTTTTTTTTTCTTTCTACGGCTTATCTCACGGGGGGCGGAGGCGTGTGGGCGTGGCCAGTCAGTCGCTTAATCCGCCGCACGGTGCAGCATCGTCTAATTGAACTGAACCCAACAGATATTTTCAATTAGCAGCAAAACATTTGTGAGCTAAAAAAGTTTTATTTAATTTTTTCTCCTCCGCCCTTTTTTTTTTTATTCCTTGCCTGCACCTTGAGCTCAAGGACTTGGGAGTGGAGAACGGGAGGTGAATTCCTGCGGGGCAAACACGTCCTGGCGCCAATAAAAAAAAGGCACCTTAGTGCTGAGAACTTTGGCCAGCGGCGGACAAAGTTTTTAATGCCATTAAAGGACGAAAAAACGGCGCTACAAGACGTGAAAACTTTGCCACCGCCTAAAAGGTAAGAAGGAAGAAGGAAATAGCCAGCCAGACTGCACGGAAAAAATTCATTATTATACTGTCAAATCAAAATAAAAACGTAAAAAAAAATCAAAAATTTTTTTAAATCGTAAACATAACGTAATCTACCAACTAGCTTTCAAAGTAAATTGAAGTTTTATACCTAATTCTATGATAGTTTTTGAATGGTAATTTCAAAAAATACAAGCCCAATTTAGACAGCGACCATAAACAACGTTGATCTTCTTGTTGCCATAAAATGTTTGTAACATTTTTGCAAGAGCCTCTTTATGCAAGTGCGTAAATTGAATTGATAAAAGCGGGCAGCACGAAATGCAAATGCAGAGTGTGCGGCCGGAAATGACTACAAAATGTTGAAAATCTACAACTTGAGATAAGGCCCGGGAGTTCAAACAAACTAATTCAAAAGTGCGTGTCCTGTGCGATTCCGGATGTGGCACTGTTTCGTCCTGTTTCCGCCTGTGCCGCAAAAGTATGCAACACAAATCAGCGCATAATGGCTGCCATCCAGCCATCCATGTCCACTTCCATGGCCATGGACCACGATGCCCGATCCACTGCCGTATTCATGCCCATGGCCATGGCTGTGTTTGCACTCGGCTGCAGGAACAGGAGCGGAAGGATATGCGGTGGCAGGACCTCGACAGACCACGCATTTCAATAATTCTAATTAATTTATTAACGCTTATCAGCGGCGATAAATTTGCCATGGCAGCAGTGTTTGCCCATGTGCCACGATGACCGTCCCTCTGCTGGATTAGGGCTAAAACTCACTGCGAACTCTTTGCGGATGCTTCTACTTCTGGGCCACAGGACAACAGTCCTTAGCTGACAAACTGACTGACTGAGGGTATCACTGACCGCCCACCTCCCCGAAGAAAGCCCTTTGAAAGTGGCACTGAAGATGCACATGGAGCGATAAGTTAGCCCGGCCCAGATTTGCAGCCATAAATGGAATGAAAAACTTGGGAAAACCCAGTCATTGACATCTCTCGTAAATAAGCGGGAGTCGCAGGACTCGCAGGATTCGCAGGACTAGGCGTTGATTTTAAAATGAGCCCATTGATAAGACCAAGCTGGCACAGAAGTAAAAGAAAGTGCTGAGGTGGCCAAAAAGCAAGTGGAGCGTGTGTGCGAGAGTCACGGGTTCGACTAACCGATACTCAGCACATGAAACGTATTGACCGTATGCATATTCTCTTATAAGTCTTAAGATAGTTTATATATTTTATCTATGAAATCTCGTTTCACATTTGATTTGTTTTTAGGAGGGGAATATCGTAATTTTTATCTCTTAAGAAAAGTAGTAAGCTCGTAGCCCTGACTTTTTCTAGGATATTCTAAACCGCTCGTTTGCCTGCTCCTTTTTTATTGTAAGCCTCGAAACGACTTTTGTTTCTGTCGCCCGAGCGACTGAAAGTGTTAAAATTTATTGACGCATTTAGATCAAAACTAAAAATTGTCTCCCATTTGCCTTGTTTCCACTGCGATGTGGCTCATTTGTACGGGCTTCGTCCTTTTTTGCTGACTCGGCGGATCGCCGTTTGGTTGGGTTGGTCCTGTCGTTTACCCCGAAGCCTGATTGTGGCTTGGTGTGTTTTGTTTTAACTGTGAGAGTGCCCTGGCCAATCTGCCACGCCCCCGCCCAGTATTCAGATTGCCTAGCCGGCGGCCAGAAGGGAAAATCCGAGAGATATACCTTAATGCATTTTACTCATATTGAAAAGCACTTAAACGGCGGGGGTTGCGAAAATATGAAAATCATAAAAACCTTCGCGAGGGGCGGGTCGGAGCGGAGCGTTGGGTTGAACATTGTCTGAAGGTTGCTTATTTTATTATTATTTTACAGGGAATTATCTCATTTGAGTGGAGTTTGCCCCGCGCCCTGCCTTCCATCCATCCACCCATCCATCCATCCATTCCGATATCCTGCCCGCAGTCTGCTGTGTAATGTGTGCGTAATAACATAATATCCTTAAGATATTTTAATATTGCCTGCCGCTGCATATTGAACTGCGGCGTCGTTCGCATCCAGGACTTTCCCCCCGCTGTCCTGGATCTCGCATTTTCGTCCTGTGCTCCGTGCTGGCCGCATTTCAACATATTTGGCTTTACTTTGGCTGCCGGCGTGTTTGCTCCTCGCTTTCCTTCCTTCCTTCCTGCGATTTAACAATACCTTTGTGCATCGTAAAATAATTGCCTCAGGGGTTTGTAATCTTCTGGGTTTGGGTGGCTTGCAATTTTCATTTCGGCCAAATTTGGCTTACCATTTTTCGTGATTTCATTTTTGGAGCAGCTAAAAGGTTTCGCAAACGCCGGCTTACACGAGGGACATATTTATGGATGTTTGGCATACTTGGCAAGTCCTGAAGCCAGCGATTTGAACAACTTCATTAGGGGATTTTCATCGATTGCTTATCGCGGAAAGGTGAGCTTGCTTTAAACATTTTGCAAGACTAAAAATAAAGACTAAAGTTACTTTGGGGCAGTAGATGAATTCTTAAATAAATACCATTTACTTGACTTTCATTCAGCTATGAGCTAGCTCCTGGCGTAATCCCTCTAATTCCCCCATATCATATCCACAACGAATACCCATAAACGTAAGAGTCCTCGTTATCGGCTCCACTTTATGTTATGAGAATTTCTCCTTCACCCCATCAATCCATTATCCGATGTGTTTTCTCCTGCCTCAGACTTGTGTGTTTATAATAATGTGCTCAGAGTTTCTGGTGTTTGGCTCATGATTGTTTTTAATAAGTCGCTGCCCTCTGTACCCCGCCACCGAGTCTTCCCCCGTTTTACCCAGGACCGCTCGACATATGCGGCAACAATTTAACGTTGAGGTCATAAATAAAATCGCTGTCCCCTCGGCGACTTGACTCCATTTTCAGGGTTTCTTAGTCGAAGTGCGGTGACATTATTATTGGAAAGAGAGTCGCCGAGTCGCTGGCAATTTGGGTATATATGAATGAGTAGTATATGCGTATTTGAGTATATGAGTCTGCGGCACTCGAGTTATTGACAAGTTTATGTGCTTAATCCTTCCATAAAGCGCGCCATTAAAATGCCAACAAAAGGTACTTTATATGAAAATTTCCGACCCCGCCCGTGGCGTCCACTTTTATCGTCAGCTAGCTCATCGTTCAAATTTCAATGAACGCGCCGAAATTTAAATGATTCCTTACACTTGGAAAAAAGACGTGCATTATTAATTATATTAAATTCTAATTAATTAATCGTATAACTATATTAAATAAATAAGGCTAGTGAATGTGTAGATTTTTCAAGCAATACCGTGTTCTTTTTGCTTACTACTTCTAGATTTTCTTCAGGTGCACTGAAAGATATGTATGTGTATCTGCGCGATCCTAAGACAATCGAATGTTGTGGGCGTGTCGAATGGCACACGAAGTCGAGGCAGCTGCATGGCGCGGACCATCCTAGTGCCCCCCATCCTTCAGTTGGTGCCTGATATGCTCGGGTATTTTTATTGCCCGTTCCCCGCGCTCGCGATTCCGTGCATAATAGTGTAAAACTAGACATATATCTCCCGAGCGGCTATATATTCGCCTGTGGCGAGCTGCTATTTGCAGCGAAACTCACGAATTCGTAATAAAAATGTTTCGCACTGGCAAACGTGTGGCCAGAAGTGAGGATTTTGGGGAGCGAAATTGAAAACGGAATGGTTCCGAGCGGAAGGCGCAAAAAGGCCTCGCAAATGAGAGACAGGCATTAATTTTTGAACATTTTTATTTACCTCCCGAAATGAAGCGGGTGGAGCGGGGAAGGAAGTGCCGTCGATTTGGGGGAAACAAGTTGAACTCATTTCACAAGTGTTTACAAAAAATAAATACGAATTTCGCCATGGATGAGTAATGCACTGCTGTTTTATCAGCAGGGCAGCTTCATTAGTTTTTGCATAATACAATACATCAATTAGTAAGTACTAGAGATATGTTCAAGCTAACTTTTGAAGTCCAATCACCATGTGTGTTTGTTCCACTGGGCGCCAAACCCCCATTCCGCATCCAATCAGCTCCCCCCTCAAAAAAAAAAAAGCTTGGTTTAGGAAAGAAAAATGATGGAACCTTGTGCAGAGCACATTTAAACGATTTCACATTTCTTAATGATTCTGACAGCTGAATGATCTTTCATTCGGGGTGCCCAAATGTGGTTTTCGTATTCTCCGTTCGCGCCTGTCAGCCCCAATTTGAGATTCTGAAATGTTGAAATTCGTCCGAATTTGTGCCTCAAGTGGCGTCGGTCTTTAGTTAATGTCAGTCAGAGAGCCCAGATGTTGCTTAAGTTCGGTTTGCTTTCTGCATTCTCTGTGGGATTAATTAGGAACGGTCGGGCTCTTCGCCGACATGTACACTCGCAACAAAGACCTCATCAAAAGGGGCAACCTGATCGGGCTTTTTAATTTTAATTCCACTGCTAATACATCATCGCAAGTCAATGCAAAGGTGGTGCAGTGTGTGTTTGTGTGCAGCGGTTGAGTGATTCAGTGGCACAGTGGTGCGGTCGTGCGTGTGTGTGATAAGTCCTGGAAAGCGCTGGACTACACGTTCTAATTTTCACAACAGTTGGTAATGCACACAACCCTCAGGACAGCCCCTATTTTCGCCTTGATTTCCTCACATCCCATAACTATACCTACACTGGGAAAAATTTCTACGATATTTAGCACATTCTAAAAGTATGCATCAATATTCTTCTCACATGTATTGAATGGTTTCTTATCATCTGGTAAAGTTAAGGTTCTATGAAGCAAATTTAAATCAAGAATATGTGTGTATCTCTTAGCTGAAGTATTTAAACAACAAATTTAGATTTATAATTATAAAATTTAAAAAGCGCTGAGTGTAGGCTAGTGCGAAAATCAAGTCGGCAGATCCTGGTGGTGTTATTTTGCTTTCCTTGTTGCCCTTGTTGGTGCCACCACCAACGTCAAGGTGAAAGCCGCTTAAGGTGGATGAGTCGATGGGGTGATGGACGGAGACGAGGACGAGGCAGGAGTTCATTGTTAGGACTCAACATGTGCGCGATTGGATTAAGTGGCGAACGACGGCAATTCAAGGACAATCAATGGAACAGCACGAGAGTCCTGGGAGTCCTGTTCCCGTGCCTCGCCACCTTCTGTCCAAATCGAAGTTAGACCGCGTAACAGAAATCCATTAAGGTGACCGTTTTATTTGCTACATTAGCGGAGGTCGGGGTGGCGACTTAAATGCATGCATTTAGCCATCTGGCTGCATTTCGTACAAGAGTACAAGAGTGTTAATTGAGACTTCTTTTTATTGGCGTTCCGGAGTGGGTACTCATGCGGAATGGTCAGGACACACAGATATTTCCCATATCCGAGTTCAAAAGCAAGGCTCTGCATGCAAATCCCGAGCGAAAGGATACGTTACAGGATTCGGGCAGCTGCTACTTGGCGCTGTGGAACGCCCACGTGCCGTAGAAATGCCAGGAATGCCGTCCCGGAATTTCCAATCAATTTTAATTGGCACCCCATCGATGGAGGACAGCGAGAAGAAATCCAAAATATTTGTGCATAATTTTAAATAGAACATTTTTCTATTTGCGCAATTTATCTTGTGAGTTCGTTTTGGTGGGACACTTTACTTAGGAACCGGTGGCAGACGTTCAATGGGTGTCAGAACCAGTGCAATAAATTATTTTAAACGAGCATATCGAAGATGTGTCGCCCTCTAAAATTCAACTCACACATGTGCCGTTGGGTATTCGAAATATTTTTATGGCTAGATCCCTGGCCGGGCAGTAGGTATCGTCATAGGGATTTATGTGCAATCGGGGGGCTCGGAAATAGGAGATAAATCTGCTGCCCACTCAAGCGGCCAGCCAATCAAAGTTGCAGCCACTTGAATGCTCGCAGCGGGACACACTGTCTCTCTCTCTGCTCTCGGAAAACTCATTTAAGTTTTCCTCGGCCAGAGAGATAGGTGAAAAGGATAAGGTCGACTCCAAGGGATTGGCCAACTTTGGTCCGGCTTAATTGCCCAGTGTCCTTGCAGCGAAAGGGGAGGCTTAATTGCCTCAGCCTCTGATTGCGACTCCGATTCTGCCGTTTGACTCCAGTGCTTAATTGCCATTTAGTCCTTTTTAATGGACTCCACTGTACGGGGACACTGGCCCATGTTCATTAATGACCAACACGGCTAGATTTCCGCTCACCTCCTTTCGTAACTTTTGCGAGACCCTGTCGATACCAGATAGACTTGCAAATGCCAGCATTTTAATGGCAGCATTTTTGACTTATCTGTCCATCTGGGCATCCTGCATGTCCTGTGTGTCCTTCGTGCCCCTTTGCCCCAAAGGGGCTCTCAGTCCGTTTGTGTTGCATAAATTTGTCCAAATTGTTTTGCTACCGTCCGATAAGACGCCGTCGATGGCATGACAATTAGCCCGAAACTACATTTAAAATATTACTTGTGGTCCACCGAGTCTGTGGTCCTGTATCCTTTACCCTCGTCCTTTGCCGGCATTAATTGTTTCTTGGGATCGGCTGTCGAAAGTGCAAACACAATCGGATTGCTGATATCCCGACTATTGACTATTCGTCGAGAATGGCAAGTGGTTTATTTCGGGACATATGTATACATATTGATTTCAGAGCTATATTCAAGCAATTTTTAATTGCCAATGTGCAATGTTATCTTGTATAGCTTTTTTATTCATTCGAGCCATTTATTATAATGGTTTCCAACGGACAAATCTATGTTTTTTCCCTCGCTTAATCTCTAATCTTTGACTTGCTGACAAGATAAGAGAAATAATCGCACTGAAGCTAAAATCAATTCTATTTAAAATTAAGAAAGACTGCCAAATTGTGATCATTAAACAGATCGTAGTCGAGGCTTACGGAATTCAGTCGCAAGCGCAATGAAGGTGATCGCAGCCGTTTTGCTGTGCTTATTGATTATCCGCACGGCCCATGGACAGTGTAAGTGCACAAAGCGGAAATTAGTACCCAAATAGGAAACCAGATCACTTACAGACGTGAGTTGCCGGAATCCCAACCAGCGGACTGGATATTGCGTGAACATCCCCTTGTGTGTGCCACTGAATTCCGTGCTGGCGAAGAGTAATCCTACAGACTCCGAGATGCGGTTCATCCGAGAATCCCGTTGCCTCGTATCTGACCAGAGCGATCTGCCATTCGTCTGCTGCACTCCGGATACGGACTACAACACGACGCGTGCTAGACCTAACGACGAAGTGATACATTCCACTTTGCTTCCCGATCGGTCCATCTGTGGGGGCGATATAGCGTACAACCAGATCACGAAAGGCAACGAAACCGTTCTCACTGAATTCGCCTGGATGGTGCTGTTAGAGTACCGTCCTCATGATGGACAACAATTGAGAACATACTGCGCGGGATCACTGATCAATAATCGATATGTTGTAACAGCGGCTCACTGCGTGTCGGCTGCTACTAGGGCCCGCAAAGGAGATGTGTAAACGGCCTTATACTTGTTGCTATGGTTTTTTTTTTATTATTAACACTTAGCTCTTTCAGAGTCTCTGTGAGATTGGGCGAGCATAACACCAGTGCCGTGGTGGATTGCCTCAATGGAAGGTGCCTACCGGAACCTGTGCAAATCGCGGTCGAGGAGATCCGCATACATGAAAGCTTCGGTACCCGATTGTTTTGGAACGACATTGCTCTGATCCGTTTGGCGAGAGAGGTTGCCTATTCGCCCAGCATTCGACCTGTTTGCTTGCCCTCGACTGTGGGTCTGCAAAACTGGCAATCCGGCCAGGCGTTTACCGTGGCAGGATGGGGTAGAACCCTTACCAGCGAAAGCAGTCCCGTCAAGATGAAATTGAGGGTAACGTACGTGGAGCCTGGCCTGTGTCGTCGCAAGTATGCTAGCATAGTGGTCCTGGGTGACTCCCACTTGTGCGCCGAAGGTAGAAGTCGGGGTGATAGCTGCGATGGGGACTCCGGCGGACCACTGATGGCATTCCACGAGGGCGTTTGGGTCCTTGGGGGCATTGTGTCCTTTGGCCTGAACTGCGGCTCACGATTCTGGCCAGCTGTCTACACAAATGTTCTTTCTTACGAAACGTGGATCACGCAGAATATACGACCTTAAGTTTATGCTCTCTCCATACACAAGCATAAATAGATTTTAATAAGGAAAGGTAGTTGTGAACTCACCTTATCAATAAATGTGTTTCTGAATATTTCTGATTCATACCACCAATGCCGATTAATCAAGCATTTGATATATTACACCTTCTGAATGGGTCTTCTTGAATGCCCAGCACTGAGTTCAACATTATCCCACCTCCCCCTTGGCTCATTTCAACCTGCCACTTGAGGCAGCTTCTGCCCATGGTGCACTTACATTTAATGAAAAAAGGAGCATTATTATTAAATTATACCCAAGAAAAAGTCCCTTCTCTCACCCCTTCGTTGGCATTCGAGAGCATGACATAAACATAAACTTTGCGCCTTTTGTGTGAGAGCGAGTCCTGCGGGTGCTCCTTGTATGTATATGTATATACTTATCCTGATCCTGGCCGGCGGCTAGCAGCAACAACAAGAATGGCAACAAACACCTTTAATATTTTCATTATGAAGTCATTCAGCGCGATTATTAACGCGTGACCCCCAAGGCGATGCACAGCATCCAGAACGAACGGTCAAAAGCGGACAAAAGTTCAGGTCCACCCTAATGGACAACAGCAGCCAAGCTTGGGAGCAGTTTTCAGTGCACGGAAAGAAAATGTTTCTATTGATGTAAAGTCGGAACGGGGACTAGAAGAATGTAGTTAACAACATTAAATTGTTTAATTACATTTCGACTGGACACACTCGATTACACCGGACTGTTGTTCAAAAAGTGATTTAGAAATATTTTCTCTGAGTGTGCTTCAGCGCTGAGGTAAATTACAATTTTTGTTTATATGTGGCAGCCGCTGGGCAAGTGCAGCTGTACCTAATAATCATAATAATTGCGCCATGGGCGTCGACGGCGTCGTCAACTTTTCCAGACGCCAACACCGCCCCCATTTCCTCCCCCTTCAGCTCCGGCAACAACAATCGCTTATAAAGTGCGTGTGACACATTAACGGGAAAAGTCCGGCGCGAAAACCGGGAAAGTCTTGGCAGACAGGGAAAAAAGGCAAATAAAACTCGCGGCCAGTGGGCGAACTTCAAAAGAAATAAAGGAGAGGAGCAAATAAAAGAAAAGTCCTTTAATGCCGTGAATTTTCCGCGGGATTTCTATAAAGTGCAGCGGGGTGTGAGATGGGGAAATTAGATGGGGGGGGGGGGGGGTCACTGTGGTTTCTGCCGCGCAAATTGAAAAAATGTTCGTGCGTAAATTGGCTTCTGGGTCGGGGATGTTCTCCATATCGGCCAGAAATTTAAATGGAAACAGGCGTGGCCAGGTCACCTCGCATCCGTTGTGCCTGCCACTTTTTCAAATTGAATTTCGTTTCGAGAGCTCCTGAGAAGGCCAAGCGGAAAGTGAAAGTGGAAAGCAAGGAAAAGCCGGGAAAACCGGCAGCAAATTAAAAAGAAATTAAGCCAATTTGCCTGTACAAGCCAGGATGTGCGGCTCAATTTCAGGAGCCGTGGCCAAAAGTGGCCGCGACTTGTTGTGGCTCGTAAATCTTGGCCCATAAATACCAGGGCCTTCTGCTCCTTTTCGCCTCACTTCCCAAACGTCTTTATTCCGGCGTAAAATTCTTTAATCTTGTTCAATTCAATTAGTTCAAGTTGACTAGTTAATGCCGCTCCAAGTGTCCGCGAATGTCCTTTTTGTCCGCCGGAGGTGAGTTATCTTCCTGCCCCGACTTTGTCACCGAGCATTAACTTTGGCGATTTATGGCTACTCCCAGCGGAATGGCTGGCGTCCTGATGTTTATGGTTATCCGGGGCTGATCAGGCCCTAATTAGAGAAATAACCTTTCCTGGTTGCTGGCTCGTGAATAAGATCTGAAAATATTTAAAAGTATTATTCGTGATTCCCTTCATGAACATGGATTTTGTATCCAAGGTCAATGATTTATTTATTTATTTCCTTGCCTTATCACTGAATTTAACACAAGCGAAAAAACAAGCCAATGGATTGCACAATGTGAATTTTGAATACGTTTAAATAGTAAAGAGATTGCAGTCTTGATTTCGAGGACGAAGTGCACGAACATCAGTGGATACAAATCTAATAATAATATAAGAGGCCTATGAAAAGTTTATTGAAAGATCTCGCCATGCTGAACCCCACCGGTCTAGACTGCCATCAACATCGTATGATCCGATCTAGTTGTCGCCCAAGCCTGGATCATGATCATGATCACTTGGAGCACCTGACGATCCTGCGTCCAAATCCTGGCGTGGCGAGGAGACGGGCGTGGAGCTATCATCACGGGGCTTGGCCTTTCCGAAGATGAGAGCAGCCTGTTTGGTTTCAGCCAGAGAGTTGATGGGTGCAGTCACAGTCCTGGGCTTGAGCACTAGCTTGGGCCGATCATCATCGTCGCGTACGGCGAATTGATTGCTCGAACTAGGACCTGTTCCAGATGATGCCGACTCGGATGCTCCGTGCACAGGATGATTGTTCTCCCCGCCAAAGGTGTTGTTCCCATTGTTATTGTAGCCGCCAGAACTTCCAGAGTGATTTGGATTGTAGTGTCCACGGCGATCGCGATTGCGATTCTGCACAAAATTGGTATAGTTGCCGCCTCCATTTACGACCCCGAATCCACCGCCGCCTCCATTTCCATTGAAGTTCCGCTGCGGATGCCCGCCCCTACCTACTCCAGCACCTCCTCCGCCGACGCTGTTGTTCATGGATCTGGAAAATGAATGTGTACTCAAGGCCATTTGAGTGCTGCATTGGCAATTCACTTCTTACCGGTTAAAGTTGTAGGTGCGATTGCGTTGGAATCCTCCGCTGCCGGTCGATTGCTGATCCTCGCGGTCATTGAAGTTACGTGGAGCTCCTCCTTGGTAACGATTGCCATTTCCACCTACAGCAACACGGCTATTGAAACCACCTCGAGTGGTGCGGTTGTAATTAATGGACGTGGTGCTTTGTGTGGGGCTGCTATTGGACATTTGGTGGTTGCTGCTGTTGCTGCGCGGTTCCCTCCTTCTAAACTGATGGGATCCCACACTGTCGTCCCGCCGATAGTTGCGCCTCTGGTAGTAGGGATTGTTACCGTTTGCTGCACCCGTGCTGCCTCCTCTTCCGACGCCACCACCTCTTTCGTGGCCCACTCCGGCTGGAGGAGCTCCGCCAACACCGCTGGGAGCACCCGGGTTCTGCCGGCGATGGTCGGCTATATCGATACGCAGGGGGGCCGAAAAGTTGTCTAGCTTGATGCGTCCGTTGCAGTTGAGAGCACTCTTCAGTTGTGCCAGAGTCTCGAACTCTACGTAGCCATAGCCTTTGAATTCATCCGTCTCACGGTCCTTGATCAGGCGCACATTCTTCACCTCGAAGTCCGAAAATATCTTCATCACATCGCCCTGGACGAGACCCTTGGGAAGGTTGCCCACATAAGCGATGAACGGAGGTTCCGTGGGCACCTGACGCTGCCTATCGCGATCCCTGTCACGATTGCGATAGTTTTGGAAATTACTGCGATTCTCCCGATTATCGCGATTGTCCCGATTATGGTCTCGATTGTCGCGATTGTTATTGTAAGTATTATCACGATTGAACTCTCGGTCCCGCTGGCTGGAGCGATTGGCCATGCTCTTAGGTCCTAGTCCCAATCCTACTAAAATATATACACCTAGCCGTAGCCAAGCAAAACCTCTAACCACGGACACACGGAGCACCAAGCGCTTAAAGAAAAGTCCGGAGCTTGATATTCCAGACGCTGTTGATAAGTCTACGCGAGACAAGGGACTGGAGTCGGAGCTAAAGGTTTCCAAATGATTTCTAACAGCCCGGAGACACTAATTTCAATCCCACTCGATAGAAATGTTTATATGAAGTTCCCTCCAAAATTTCCATTAAAGTTGTTTTTTCTTCTCATAATGTCTATAGTACAACTTGTGCGAAACAAAATGGAAGAGCTCTGTTTACAGCCAAGCTGGAATTAAATCTGCTGCATTCTGAGCACAGAGCTCTCAGTTAAGGTAAACCATAAATGATTAATTACGGCGCCAGGCTGCAGACCCATTCCCCATTTTCGCAAAAACATGTGTAAGCAGCAGCTCCATCTTCTGCGCCAGTTTGTGTTTGTTTTATGGATAATGCCAACAAAAGCAGCAACAGCCAGTACATGAAAAAGTCAACAGAAAATAGTGCAGCCAGGCAGCAGCAGCAAAAGAACCAAAGAAGCGCTTTCTGTTTGCCCCGCGAACTCATGACTCATTTTTGTACATTTGTCAAAATGTGTGCCATACATCATTTTAAACAGTGCAGCCTGGGGGAGGGATAAAGGTTGCGCAGAGTGAGGGATCACTGTGTTTTAGCCACAGCCTGGCTTTCATTGAAAGACCCGTCCCGTTCCACTTTTCCGAGCCATCTCTCTCTCTCTATTCAGGAAAACCTTGTCCCAGTGCTTCGAAAGACTCAACGCATGGAGTCCAAGATAAATCGCCAGCAACACGGAATTAAAAACTGATGTAGCGATTAATTTATCACTTGCAGGCAGTGCACTCAGAAATGTAATAAGCACTCTTAATACCCTAGTTTAGCAATAAGTACTATTGCTTATTATACAAAAAGTTCAATAATATGGTTACTTCATTTGTTTTTCAGAATCTATATTCGGTCTTCTTTGTTTTAGGAAGTTCTTAAAATTGTTTTGTTACATTACCATAGCATCGCAATTTCAAACGAAGTTTTATATACGTGAAATCGATTTATTGCCTTGCATTTCTCCCAGTGCATCTGGAGGAAGAGTCGCAGCTTCTGGCAATATTTAACTAACAAGTTGCAGAGGAGACGTTCGAATGGTTCTATCCGAATGGAATCGAAGTGCACGGAGTTGGGCAGTAAATAAATTACGAGCGGCAAATAAACGCGCTTCATTGCACCATCGATGGACAGTAGCAGCCCTGCTGGAGAGGTGGAAAATGGGGGGTCGGAGCGAAACATGGGAGCCAAAGGGAGATGTATGGACAAACAGAGACAAGCAAACGGAAACGGAAACGTTTTCAGCTGTCGAATTTGTATGAGTGCATGAAAGTGGCCAGTCTCCAGTTCGCTGGGAATCGAGAGCTTTGTTGTAAGCGCTCCATCATTTGATTGTTGCAACTGCGAAGGACTCCGGGGGCGAGGCTCATCGATCAGAATTAATAAAGATTTGGTCCTCGGTGATTGACTGACTGACCCACCTCGACCAGCTGCGATTTCCATCCCCGCCCATCGGACTTTGGAATAGAGCATTTGTTTCTAATCGGGCAATCCCACTTGAATGGCACAGAAGCGTAAACGATTTTAGTATTACACGACATTAGCGAAATGAAATTGATTTTGAGGCTGCTCCAGAACCACCCACCACCCAACATCTCCATCCCTTGCAAGCTCATCATAATGATGTGTGCCGCAAGTATGCAGCGAAAGTGTTTCACTCCATTAGTGCACTTGTAGTACCTCGCATATCATTCGATGATTCGGGGATGTGGCAAGGACCGCTCACTAATCATATTAAGCGAAATTCATACGTCGCCGCATTTATGCGATTTACGCAGGATCCCCGAGAATACCCAAGAATCAGCAGGAAACAGGATAGCAGGATAGGGGGTAGCTTCTAGCCATTGTTGTGACTCGGTCTGGCAACATTTTTCGTTGTCGTTTAAACTAATTGAGTGTTACAAATTTTATGTGCAAAATCTTTAAGCTAAATTGAAATTTGTTTTCCTTTTGCCCCGCTCTCGTACCGTATTTTCCACATATGATGGTGCTCGTACGGTGCTCACTATCCCCGTAAACCCGCATCCGTAAGTGAACCCATTTAATGTTATGTGCTCATTCTTCTGGTTGCTCATATCCGAAAGTGCGCCGAACCATTTTAACATTTTAAAATGCCCGAGTTGAGGTATGTTCGACTGGTTTTTGTCCACGAACCACAGCCTACGTGGTGGAGGAGTGGCTTGCCTTTGGGTTTTTCCCAGTTTTTTCGGGGGTGGGTGAGGCCAAGATACGAGTTGCGAGTAGCGCTTCCCTTTCATTTTCATAATTGAGGTTGAAGTTCGCGATGAAATATTAAGTGTAATGGGCAAACACTTTTTATGCCCGCAGGCCTATATGTGTTTGTTTAAACGTACAATTTATTTGTTTATTCAGTTCTCAATATACATTTTCAAGAGATGATAATGTTCTGATCTTTGTAAATAGATGGATTTAATTTAAATAAAACTATACCATTTATTGGCTCAGTATCATTGCCTATGACAAAGTATTCCCACTCCACTTGGCTCCAATACCCCGACATAATGTCAGCTAATTAAACTGCCAACGGAGTGTATTCGCAAAACAATTTACATAATTTACGATGCAAGACAATTGGCAGAGCAAAACGAGAAAGCCCGAGGCAAAGGCTTGCAGGCCAATAAACAGAATTGCATATGAAATGCCAGGAATAATCGGAAGTATGAATTGTTCGGGCCAAGATAAGGAAAAAGAAATGTTCGCGGGTACTTCATATTGGCGACGTTATGGCCAAGAACAAAGCCCACACAAAGTGTGAGTCTAGAATGGAGCGCAACTATCGTCTGAGATTTATCATTGGCCCGGCCATATATCAAGTGTTTTGGCCAAATAATATAATATATGGCACTTGCCAAGTCCGCAATTACCAGCACAAACTGTCGCGGCATTTTGAAAAATTAACATGCAAGCCAGCTATAGTTCTTTGTATCGGCCAGTCCCATAGATTTATGCCAATTTGATGCTCCAAGTGATGCTGATTTATGGGAGCTCGGCGGATTCCACGCTCCAAAGAACTTTCGGCGGGCCCATAAATAATGCCGGCGATCAAATTGCTACCTTCATGTGTCGATAGTGTGGAAAGCTGAGGAGCGCGGCAACCGAGTTTGTTTCTGGCAGAGTTCCTTGGCTTGCCATTGTTGTACTTTCAATTAAGGCAATTGATTTTAATTAGACCACGGCTTACCATAAACATATTCCAAAGAAATTATTATTAAACACGCGACCCTCGCGAGCTGCTGGCTCTCTGGTCTGGGGAGGTGGCCATAAACTTCTTCCTCACCTCGCCGCCACGCGGGGCGTAACTTAATATCTGCTCTAGCCATTCGGTTCAATTAGCAGGAATTATATGGCCAAGTCGGGTCGCGATGCACCCTGCACAGGAATGTACCCACATCTCGGAAGCCATGTTTCCTTAATTGGCCGATATAAAGGGGGACAATCTGACACTGCGAAAAATAATATCAGCATCTAGGCGTAAAAGTAAGAAAAAGAAATTGTGCGAATTTCCACGCAGAGTAAAGATCGAGGAGTTGAGCGATTCGAATTACGATGTTGGAATGCTTAAAGATCTTAGTGTTGGTTTGTGATCTTAAAAGTAAGTTAAGCCGACTATGGGCTAAGTTTTTCGCAGTGCCTTTAACGGCGACGTGCCTCAATTGAGGTGATCAACGTTAATTGAAAGCCAGCGCGGATGACTCAGCTGCCGGCTCATTAAGTGGCTGGGAAATGGGAACGGAGGCTGACGGAACTCGGAGCGAACTCGAGGCGATCAAGATGAAAAATTAACATTTCGCGCATCATTAAAATTCCAATAGAAGAGAAGAGATGGTCGGCGGACTTTGCCATATGGAAATCGTTGACAAATGTAGCAACGTGCTCAATGTCTCCATTTTCATTTTCCTTTTCATTTTCACTGGCGTTTCCATTTCCACACACATATCTTAGCCTCAGTGGTGTACTTGTTGTCCCTGTTTTTCTTGTCAGCTGCCGACCGCCTGGCTCATTTGTCGCCGTTTCCTACGGAGAGTGGGAAAAACAAATGCGTCAACACCGAATTTTCATTTGGTTAATGTGTGACTAGAACTAAAAACTAAATGCGCCACGGCCGCATTATTCTCAGCCGCCTTTTCCGGGACACATTCGAGCACATCAGTGAAATAATAACATGAATTAATCAATTTGTCATGTTGATATTTGTTTGGCAATTTATTTACCATGTGCGCAGAGGCGCAAGAGACCCATCGAACTGGACTGAGCTGAGGAGTGGTTCCGCTCCCGGCTGTTGGGTTTTATTTTTGGAACCACTCGGTGGCCACTTGGATACTCGTATTGCTCTCTCTATATGTGGCATGTGCATTGCCGGCAATTGTGGCCAGTAATTGATGATACTCATACTTAGGCACTCGGGAGCGGCTTCCCTGCGAGATTAGTTGCGATTCAATAATGGCTAATTATCATCACATATCACGGCTGGCACAGATGCGGATATACTATATGAACAGAGGTGGCCCAACATCGGAGACTTCGACCTAAAAGTGCCATTTTGTGAGTTTTTGTCCCTAGCAATTCATTCAACAACGCTGAAAACAAATAAAAAAACCAAGTCTGACAAGAGAGTTTAACTCACTTGGGTGCACTGAAAAAAAATAGTGTCCTATTGAGGACAATACATCCAAAAACTTTACTACCAGTTAAATACGATGAACTTCTTAGCTTGGTTTGAAATTAAAACTTTAAATACAGAATGTATTATCCTGCTAATCTTTATTATATGTGCAGCAAGGTCGAAGATGTCTGTGTAAAGATCTGATGATGATGATGTCACCTTGGTATACATCTCCTTCCATAAAGCAAACATCTCCATAAACCCATTACCATCTGGCGTGATTAACTCCGAGCTCTAAGCTCGGAAAGGGGGTGCTCCTATACCCCGGAATTTCTCACGGATCCGGAAGGGACGAGGGGCACCTAGGGGCAATGTGTGGTGGTGCACTCCTCCTGGGAGATCGGAGACAGAATCCGGGTCTTTGTGTGTCGCCATCGAGGTTTGTACGTACGAATGCTTTTGGAAATTTATGAGTTTCGCTTGAAAAGTATTTTATTGCATTTATAATTGTGTGAGTGTGTCTGGGAAATGGTGTCCCGCCCCCCGTAAATGTTGCACATAAACTCTTTAACACTTTGCCTCTCGATGCAATTAAAAAAAAAGTCTACTTATTGAAGGGGAAGTGGCAGAATGTATCTGTATCTTTTTGTCCCTGTTCTGTGCATTAGGGGCCTAAAAATGGGATGGGCCATGGGTAGGGTATGGGTATGGGTATGGGTATGGGATGTGGGATGCTGGTGCTGATGCTGATGCTCCACTTCGGTGTTCCAGGGGCCACCGCATCATTTGTTTGCGCAACTTTATTAGACTCTCGAATTGCGTGTTTAGTTTTCCGAGCGATTTATGTGCAGCCCGTCCCGAGCGGGTGACGAAAATGTGGGAAACTCATCGGAGAGCCATGTGTGCCGCAGACTTTTCACTAACAAGTGTCTTCCCCCCGCTCCACACCTCGGATCGGATCACTCGAAAGTGTCTAACAATCCGCAGCTCAAACTTGTCTGACCCCTTCATTCGTCTTGTGTTTTCCTCTTGAGAAACCTTCGTGCTTCTGACAGCTTCGTTGATTAATAAGCAGCCATTTTAAATGCTTGCAAGCCCTTCACTTTAACTTAACGATTTTTTAGTGGTTACACAAAAACAATGTGAAATTGAAAAAAAAAAATCAATTTGATGTTTAAAATATTTGAAATCGCTTCTTACCTCAAACAAGTCCATTCTTAAACAAAGGATGTATAGATTTGTCAGTGCTAAAAAAAAACTTTAGCTAAAAGTTCTATGACCCCGGATCATTCCCACCCCTAAACCTTTTGACCTCTGGCAACTTTTAGGTTTGATTAATAAGCAAAGTAAAATTGAAATTTTTTCCAAAACGCACACAAAAATTAAAACGTACAAATTGCCAGTTATTTGTTTGGCCCGAAGTTCCGGTACCTTTCCATCTCGAAACTCCAGAACTTCCTTGGCGGCGGAAAGAAAGAATTCATTTTCCACGTAATTACTCTGCTGTGATTAGTGAAATTAAACTTTTCTCTGGCATTTCCCTTTTGCTGTGCGTGAGTTTTGCTTTTCTCATCTGCTCTTTGATTTTTGGCCGCGGAAAAAATGGCGGCGCTTTTCTTTTCTGCTCTTTTTTCCCGCCGTTTCCGTTCTGCAGTTTCATTTAGCGCTACGTTTTTCATGGGAAAAACTAGAAAAAAGCGCGAGAACGGCCAATTACAAGGATTGATTGTGTATGAAAATGATGCTTTCCCGCGCTGCGAGAACTTTTCAATGCAAAGATGCATAAGGTGTCTAATTTTTCATGGCACTCGCGAGGGTTTTCCGCGGGACGGCAGACAGAACGCCAAGATTGACGGCCTTTGTCGCCGGGGCCAATGAAATTTTTAAATATAAAACGAAAAACGAACGCACAAATAAAAAATGGGAAAGGGAAAAGGAATTCAGTGCAGAGCGCAGAGTGAGTGCTCAAAGAAAACACTTTTTGCGCGGCAGACACTTTAACACTTGAATAAATATTTGTGCGCCAGCCGCCCCGAAAAAGGAGATTTTATAATGCCACAAAATCCAAACTAATTACTCAAGCCGCTCCGTCGGACGCTCGCATCATTTCACTTGATATCCTGTCCTGTCACAGGATGCCAGTTAGGACCGTCCTCACTTCCCATTCCAAACCCGAACATCTCGAGCATCTCGAAATCCACAACCAGACAGCCTCATCATTGCCCCTGGAAATCGCAGACAAAATAAATGTTTTGAGAATAATTTCGTGTTATTTTTTCAGCAGCGACTCGGGGAACTTGAAAACTTGGAAAAGTGTCACTGGCGCGTGTGTCAGAAATTAATATTAATTTGCCATGTCAATGCATATCCGTCATTGCGACGACAGTTGGCCATTCGAGGCCAAAAAGTGGTTACTTTCCAGCACACTGGCTCATTATCATCCACGAGAAAAGGGTGGCCCGAGCACGTGCGAAAATATTCGGGAAATTATTTAAATTATTTTCACATTTTCTGGGGTTTCGACGGGCTTTCCCCGGGCTTTCCCTGGCTTCGTTAGAAAACGCATCGATGATGCGGGCTGCGGCAGGTGCGGCTTCTGCATCCCGAATAGTTGTCATCGAGCTGAGTAATCAACTGCTCTCCGGAGAGAACTCATGCTGGGAAATGGGAATGGAAAATGGGTGGGTCAGGTCACATGCCAAATGGCACACGTCTCTTGAAATCCATGCCGTGTCTCTGTCTAATGTTTTGCGATTCAGTACAAGGGGTATATTGGGCATATTTTGTATTAGTGTTATATATTTTAGATATAAGTCCTACTAATCTTAAAGAAATAACCCTCGCAGTCCAGTTCATGAATGTCATTTTAATGGGTATTTTGCGTTCGAGACTCCAACCCCGATTTTCACCGCATTTTCCTAGTGGTTGGGGCAAGTGACGATTTACGGTTTGCTTTGCTCATCAACACGCGGCTGTCCGCCAGAGAAAAGCGTACAGAGAATCGGAGTGGCAGAGATGTTTAATTTGGACGCCACGTGTCCTTGTCCACATCCCTGTGTTGGTGTCAGTGGATTCGGAAGGTGTCCGCCGAGTGTTCTCGAGAGTCTCTACTGTGTGGTGCGTGTCCCCAGGGCACACTGTTTACACGACTTTGTTGTTAGTAGTTTAATTTAATTAATGTTTAAATATGCAGGCTTACGAACCGGCGTATTTAAACGGTGAGGCATCGTGAGAATTCCGTCCTGGAAGGATTCTAATCCCATCGGTTGCATCTTGTACTATATTCAGTATTATTATTTCAAATATAATGCCACATCTTATGGACGTGTATTAATTTAGAATGGATTGTCTGAAATGTAGTAAGACATAAAGTTTGTTTTTTTTTTTGTTTGGTCCAACAACCTGACTTTTCTCCCCTTTAGGTTGTCACACTTTCGTGCTGCACTTGAGTGTGAATTTTCCGCATTTCCATTTCCCTCGACTTTGACAGGCCGCAACTGTTTCATGTGCGATGAAAGCGGCTGTGGCACCTTTCAGACTAGTTTTGTCTCTCTGCAAATATTTTGATTAGCCCGAGTGAGTTGTTTTTTGGCCATGGAACATGTTGCATTTGGCCAAGGAAAATAGTGGCAATGGGCAATGTGGTCAGGGCTCAATCAAGTTACTATTAATACGAGGACTCGCGCACACATGTTTGTCTAAATTACATTCGACATTTACGAGTTTGTAATAAAAACTTTAACAATGGCCGACGCCATTTTACTTGGAAAGTACTCAACTTCAGACTGGATACATGGATGTGGATGTGGATGGGGATGGGGATGGGGATTTGGGTGGAGGTAATGGGTAATGGCCATCAAGTGCAGATCGCGTCGTAAAAGACATTTTACAGTTGGCACCGCTCGATTTCCATGGCCCGATTTCGATGGCCGATGTTCGATTTTCGCCTCCCTCGAGTGGAAAAGTCGAGTGTGTGTGCATTTTTAATTAATTGGGTTTAGTTTTTATGGCTTCATTAATTACCAAACAGTGCAAGGGGACAGCACACACATCCATACAATCCTTGACTTGACGTCAGCGGCTCTCGGATGAATAATGCATCATGGCAGTCGATATGTGAGCTGTAAATATCAATAATAAAAGTGCGACGCCAGGACCAAAAACGGGAACGAGTGCATTAAAAATTTATTTGGATCTGCCTGCGACGCGTGGCTATATGTATAGCCACGTATATGTATATGTATATGTAATCGCATAGGGATATCGGGGGGTGCGCCGCCATAAAATAATAATCTTTATGATGGCAAAATTTTAATACAATATTGGCGGGCTCCGAGATGGCACTTCCTCCTTCGAATCTGTCATCGGTGGATTCATAAATCCCATTTAATTGCTGCAGTGATTTCGACTCCAGCCATTCGCCGAGTTCCGTGGACTTAGCCGTGTGTCCTCCTTGCGGGCGATAAAAGCGGCCAAGTGCCCTGTAAAAATCGGGTTCATTAATATTCAACTATATGCGTTTAGTGGCTCCTCCCATTTACGGCCGCAGATAAAGTTCGATAAGCAGCTGGCAGCTGGCGGGGAATCACCATCCTCCTTCGATTGGTTAGCCCCATATACCCCCCAGAAACATATACCGCTTAGAAACTGCCAAGTCTGCTTACGTATCACTTCCGTTTATTACACAAAATATTATCAACAATCAATCAAAATTCACTTTTAATCACAACTATCTATCTACAAAATCTAAACCTTGCCATCACCTCCACCCAATCAGCTCAGCAGTCAGTAGTACATCGATCCTTGGCCCCATAAGGCATCTATTTATCCATCATCATCTGACTGACTGACTGAATTCTTCAAAGAAACCCATTGAGAGCTGTGATTTATGCGAATGCCCACACTTGCATGATATGCAAATTCAGTTATAATTCACATTTCCACAGCGTCGTTCGAGGATCCATTTGGTTGGCTGACCTGCCCAAATGTCCGGCGGATTGTTCCGCCAAAATCGCCATTGATGGATGCAGTCGTGGGATGGGGGCGGGTTCGGCCGTTCAGTTCTGACCATGCCTCATTTACATTTATTTGCCAATTTATTTAACGATCGATCGTAAAGCGTTTGCCGCCTTGGACACTCGGATTTTGCTTTTTTTTTTTTGCTGCCATTCTGTTTTTCAGTTTTCAATTTTCAGTGGATGATTTTATGTCGAAATGGGGAGCCCAGAGAGAACGGAGAACGGAGACGAGTCCGTGTTGTTTACGTTTTTAAGTGAATTTTCATATTTTAATGTTTGGCAACATTGTTGTCGCCTCAAAAGGCCGACCTCATAATTTCCGGCGTGGAATTCGTGGAAGTCGCCCGACCATATAAACCCGGTCTGCCATTCGACGTGGTGGGGCTAAACGATCGTAAAGATCGGACATTTTTATAGGTGTCGGCACAAAGGTGTTTTCCCTGCCCGATTCGCCGGTTTATGTTGCTTTGAGATGTCAAAGCGAATGCATCTAGCAATGGGATATAAAACTGGGCACGCTCCTTTGAAGCCCGTGTACAAACAAATAATCGAGGCGCATTCCGATCGCAGATACAAATCTGCACTGTTCAGCAATTTTTTCCAAATTGTTTACGTTTCTATTTAGAGATTATAATGTGAATGACTAAAAAAGAGGTCTGCAAATATTTGAACATAAGCACATATTCACTGAATGATAGTAGTATTTGTTTGCTAATGATTACCTTTTGAGCAAGATGTAACCCTTTTTGTTTCCGGTGTTTTAAACAGATCAACCCCATTAGGATCATGATCTGCACAATGGCGCCCATCGGACGCGATGAGCTTGAAATTTTATATGCCGCCGGCACTCGTCTGCATTTGTCTGGCATTTGTGCAAACATCTCGACTAATTGGCCAAACGGCTCAGTTCAGATCGGTTGAGTTCATCTCGGATCGGATGGGATGGGATCGAAACGGATCGGTTGTGTGGGTTGGGGATCGTAGGGAGCAGGGCCTTATAGAGTTGCCTGGACGTGCGTGCGTGCGTTGAGGCCATTAAAAAATTATTGAAATTGAACATTTTGAAAATAAACTGGAAACGCATTTCGACTTTCGGTGGAAAAGTGTGGCACACGGCGCGCTTCATTTGTGCCTCGCTGGGGAAACGGTGAAAAGCGGAGAGATCGCTGAATCCGGGGGAAACCCACTTCGCCTTCGATTAGGGCTGCATTTCCACGTTTTTCAGCGTTTGGCTTTTTCGCCAGCCGAGAGAAAATTTAATTTATTGCCTGCCCGTCTACCAAGTCAATGCGATATACTATACTACACTATACTATATGCAATGCTCGATCTCGCGCGATTTGTGTACGTGAAAAGTGTACGGCGTATTTTTAAGTGAAAATGAATTGAAATGAAATGATTTTTCATTTATTCGCCGACGCTGTGACGCCAAGGAGACTGCTGGCCCCGCCCTTCGCAGCAAATGGTGAAAATGCCGAGGAAAATTGTCGCTCGCCTCGGGAAAATTCGCACCTAGAAAATCGTACCGATTTTTCGGCCCGTCGAAATGTGCCAAGTAATGCGGCATTAAGTGGTTGCACCTTTCCGCAGCAAGGTGCATTGTTGCAGTTGCGGCCCCACTTGCTGCAATTGTTGCTGCTGCTTGTGCTGTTGCTGTTGCTGTTGCAACTGTCAACATCACATCGGCATTATCGCAGCGCCACTTGAATGTCGAAAGCGCCACAAACCGAAAGGTGCGACAATGGCGACAAGCCCGCATAGTGACAATAATTTGTGGGCCGTGTTGGCAACTATTTTCGACCAAGGAATGGGAGTGGATACAGTGCCCTACAGGTTCCGGTGCAAATTGTACTTTAAATAAATAATTATTTTGGAAACATCAAGTCAGACATCAAGTCTGAGGTCCTGAAAGCCATCGATCAGACTGTGATCCGACAGGATAATCGACTGCCTTCCGAAGTTCGCTTAGGCAACCTTCACTGTGTGGCAAATTGGGTTGACGCCACCTAAGCACGCGGCGGCCCAAAGGTGCCACTTTCTCAGGGGGAGTTTGACGGCCGAGGTGCGAGAAAGGGCGGGCAGGCGGCAGTGGGAGTGGCAGGAGGCGGGCCGACATGCTGGCGTCAGTGTCAGTCTTCGTGGTGCCGAGACTACCGGCCATATAGACCATCGTCTGGCAGCTATTTATTGCCAGATCTCACCGGCGAGTATGTGTTGCAATTATGCAGACAAGATGTCGACGCGAATTGTTCGCATTCGTCGACACTCGGCGTTGCACGTTGGCGGGAGGATGATGTGGTTGGGGGTGGTGAGCGTTCTGGGCATGGATGAGGCAGTGGCTTCCCAGCGGACAAGCTTATTCAGATAACTCAGCTGGGCCCTAGGTGCTAATGGTCAATAAATATGAAATTTTTATCGACTTACGCAACACGAGCCGGCATCTAAAATGCAAACACACATCATTTTGGCAGCCAGAGCTTACTCCTTAGCTCACGTTTTGCTGGCTAACAAGCTCCCCCGAGTGAAATAAAAACCGAAAGTGCAAAATCATACGGCGATGCGGTCGGCTACGTGATGCCATTGGACTTCTATTTCTTGACAGTTTGTGAGTGGGTGGGGTTTGGTCCGCGAGGGGGAGGGGGATGGGTACGCGACTCTATTTCACTGGCCAATTAGACGGCCTGTTCTGGCTAATTGGTCTACCTCATTTATCCCATTGTCGCTGTCTGCAGGAAATTAATCAAGTGCCCAGATGCAGTTTTACGCCGAACACTGCTGCCGTCGTCAAGGCGTGACCAGAGTTTGACTTTTCAGATACATTGTAGATGTGAAAGAAGTATCTGTATCTGGGCGTTACGCATCTGCCTGTCAGCACTTGGCCAATTGTTCTCGCCGAGTCTCCTGCCACGTTTGCGATTGGACTTTTCCACAGAACCGGAGGCCAAATGAAATATGAACTATTTTAACGCCTACTTAATTTATTTGTTTTTGCGCTCTCGCTGCTGCCGTAGTATAAATTTTAATTAATTTAGCGTTGAAGTGAAAGTGTTAAGTGATTTGCTTGGCTGCCGCTGGCAATACCTTCAAGTACATGGCGATATATACCATCTAGACTATATATAGCCGATATGTATGGGCCATCAAGTGCAGCTGTGGTAGGTAAGGCCGTATTTTAGTGCGTTCTCCGCTCGACCTAAATAAATAAAAATATGTTTATAGGCAAAATATTAAAGACAAACACCGAAACACCCTCCCCCACACACACACACTCACTCTGCCACACATGTCCCCTGACCAATTCATAAGTTTGCACTTAAAGGACATGGCCAACCAACCTGTCCCAAGGTTGGACACTCCACTCCAAGATGGCTCACACATAAAAGCATAATAAAATGTATTTACCCCAGGATCAAATTATGAATCTGCTTATGGGCAAAACAAGGACAAGGGACGGCTAAAAGGTGAGCCCAGCTCCTTCTTCAAGTTATGAAAGCCGCAGGCTGCCTCCGTCTCCCCCCACAAAAAAAAGGACAAAACGCATATTTATGAAATGAACAAAACTATAAAGGACACACACACATTTATGCACAGAAAGAAAAAGAACGAAATTAGCTTTAGTATTTGTGAGGTCACTCTGACCTAAAGAGGATCTTCGAGAGCTATGGCCTCACCGAAGTCAATGACCTTAAGGCGAAATAAAGTGCAGAACCTATGCTTAAATTTTTCGAGTGTATAAAAACGGGAGAGGGATAAGGACAATGTGCGGACATCTACGGAGATTTGGTTTTTTGGGTTGTCGGTCGACAATGAAAATTTGTGCACATTTCAGCAGAATCGAGGGCCTGAGGTGATGGCCAGCTCCTTTAAGGTGTGGCCACCGAATCCGCATCGTGTCCCTTTTTGGGATGCCCAGAGTCTATTACAGAAGTTTATGGCACACGCAGTTACACCTACGACAGCCCTGGGCGAGTTGGCAGCATATGGTCAGAAGTGAGGGCGAAAGGTACGAGGGTGGCAGTCGCCCAACCACCGAGCCACCCAAACCACTTACACCACGCGCACCACCCAAGGGCACAACCACTTTGTTTATGCCAGTCGCAACATTTTACAAAGTTTATTCCGCCTTGGCATCATCAACAGCCATCGGAATCATCATCATCATCAGTCGTCACAATTCTCGGGTGACATCTGGATGGTGGATTCTCGGAGCAGTCGGTTGTGTCCAGGATGCCCCAGGGTGTCCACGAGTTGCTTAAGTATGTGCGTCACATACGCCCAGCCTCCTTTTTTCCTCCGGCGGGGAATTACCTTTGTTGCAGAAAAACGAGAGGCGAGAATTACCTTGGTCGAGGAGTGGCCATTTTTTTTTTTTTGGCTACCTTCTGGAATCAGCTCACGTATCGTTTTATTAGTCAATCAAAGGATACTTTGGGGGCGCATCTCATTTGCAGATCTAAGATGTGCAAAATAAAAATTAGACTGCAGCCCTTCGATTACCTTAGTGGAAAATAATTAAGTTGTCTTCTGAGGGGTGAATATTTATTTAAGGGGGAATTTCTATTTGCTCGCTGAACACGGGATGTTGCTAAATACTCTTTGTGAATATGGTATACCCCCTTGATTTTGAGTTCCTAAAATAAACTAACGAGTTGAAAGCGCCTCTGATTAATTCCCAATTTGCTGAGGGAGAATGCATAGAGCGAATCCAAATGCGTAATGCAAGTTGCCTTTTTGCTGAGAATTTAATAAAACGTCTCAGAAAGGAAATGGCGCACTTTGCATTAAAAATTCGCTGTCTAAAAGCTCAACAATTAGCAACCATTTCCGAATGCAAATGCAGAGGAGGCAAACGAGTGAAATTAAAGCAACTTAAATGGAACTTATTAGATTTGTATACTTTTAATTTGCATTCATAACAGACTGGAGTGATAAGAGAAGGGGAGGAAAGAGGAGGGACCTGTGCCTTTGTAAGGATATTCCCCGACTTTGGCCAGCAGTTGTGTCCTGCAGACCCAAAAAACAACAACACCAAGGCCCCAAGGAGGGTAAAGCGAACCCTTTTCCTGGCTTTCCTCCAGTGGACAGGACGCACTCTCCACCCGACTTGGTTGATTTAAATTTTGCCTTTGCTGGAATAAAAGAAAATTAATTTGTGCATATTTCTTGAGCTTCTGCTGGCAGACGAAATACGAGCGGCTTCAGCTGCTGGCTGGACTGGACATTTATTAAAAGCCGAAAGGAGTTGCTCTTGGCCAAAAGGGAGACGAAACGCAAAACCTTTCTCTCTTGGCCAATCGTAGGAATAATAATAATAACCGAAAAAGCGAAAAGGGACTATCAAGTGAAAAGAAATTTAATAAAACGAAAACAATTTGCCAAAATGAAAGAATAATAAGAAGCCGCCAAGAAATCGCTCTCCGCGACTGAGAGCGAGAATCCTAGAGGCACTGGTTCCCACACGAAATATTCATAATTGCACGGACATTATGGGATGTGCATCCCTGCAAAAAAGGATCCGGAAACGAGAATAACACACGTGCCGCGGACGATGACAACGATTGATACACAATCGAACCAGGATCAGAAGGGCAGGAGCCATAAATCCATTAGTCCATAAATAGTATTGATATGGAATGAAAACAAAAATAAAATAAAATTATTTATACGTTTCGCACGGCGACAAGCAGGAAAATTAGTGCCAACCGGAGACAAGAGACACGAGACAGGAACAAAAACAGAGGGAGAGAATGGAAATCGACGAGGGAAATCGCGCAGGGGATGCTCGTCGAGTGGGAAAGCGGAGAAGTTTTCCTCAATTGGCGATGCGCTTCAAATGATGCCAAAGTTTCGCACACAAAGCGAACTGCCATCGAACAACTGTATCGAATTACCAATCAGCCAGCACAACAATAGTGTCCTTTCGGCGGGTCAAAGCGCAACCCCCACCCAACAAACGAATATCCTTCCTTGTGCCAACCACCCCCTAAAGAGCATCCAGTGCAACGCGTGACATCACCTTCGAACTGGAAGTAGAGCGACTCATACAAATATTTTCAGCCTTCAATTATCCAGTTTTTAGTCATTAACTAATAGCTAAAGTATTTCAATTCCGACTATTTTTGTTAAACACATCCTTTATACGAAGGATAGCATACTCCCAGCCATATATTGCCATCAAGAGCGTTATGAATGCTCTTTACTATCACTTACGCAAACGCCCCCACTGCCGACGAACAATTGAATTGAAAGGATCATCAAATGAAGAGTCCTGGTTAGAGGAGCCGTTCGAACAGCATCTTGGCCAAATTGCCGACAATTTGGGTTAACTGTAAAATTTCTGCAGGCCGAAAGAGCAAACAGTAAACAGTAAAAGGCAAACGACAAGCGGCAAACGTGCAAGTTTTGACAAATACAAATGTGAATTGCGAACACTAAACTGGCAGATTTTCTATATAAAAGATGAAGACATCCCGGATTGACAGGCCAAGAGTGTCCTGCGGGGGCGGAGAGGGATATTCTCGTAAAACTCATTGGGGCGTAAAGGATGCGAATGCCTTTTAATAATAAAATGAGAGGAAAACTGCGACCGGGCTTGGATGGAACACGCGCTCCTCCAGCTGGACAGGAGCAGGACGCACCAGCACTGGCCTGCATAAACTAAGACTAAAGCCGCTTGTCTATGCCCAGGCACGTCTTAAATGTTCAAATTATGTAAAATAAAATGTGCGCCAAAAAAAGGCCAAACGAAAGCCAGGCCAAAAGGATGAAAGAGGGGTTTTTTTTCGAAGGGCTGACGTCAGCTCTGAGTGACAGTGACAAGAGCAGGACATCGGGGAGGCATTCAACGAAGGATTCGCCCCAGTACTTGACAATCCTGGCAAAGGTGAAAAAAGCGAGCCGGAATTGACACTTCTCTCCTCTGAAAATCTCGAAGGATGCACTCAGAGAAAATGGAAAGTCTAGTTGTGCAAAAAAGAACCTGAAATATAAATGATATTGATTTACATCCTTGTCATGGCAAAGGAAAGAATTCTGTCTGCTTTCAAAGTATTACATATTTTCTGCACAATTTTTTTTCGAGTGCATCCTCGCCGTTGGCCATTTGCATGGCGCCGCCTCCGAACTCCCCCCCTTCGATTCGCAGATCCTGCGTGTCCTGGCTAATAACCGTGAGTAAGCAAACAGGTGCAGTTCGCCCGTTTGCTGTGATCAATCTTTTGCTAAGCTTTTGTTTTCGCCGGGCTTTTGTCTCTGGACAAAAGTTGGGTCGCCGATAGAGATGATGATGGGGGAATACTTAGAAGTCCCGGGATTGAGATGTCCTTTGGTGACAGGCAAACAACGGCGCGTCCTTTTTTATTGTGCGTCTGTGGGTCCGTCTCGCTTTCGTCCTATGATTGATTAGCAATTAATTAGCTACACAAATAACTGTAATTATATGCGCCGGAAAGTGAAAAGGGAATGAGCCGGAGGCTCATCTAATGTCAAGGGGTCTCCGGCGGCGAGAATTACTTGCAAAAGTGTTCCACCTTTTTTTCGCGGGCCTCGCAACTCATTTGCATTTTGTTTTCGCCATTTTTTATGGGCCAATGAAACGAATTTGGTACTCTAACTTTGTCACTTGCGGCTGCCATTTACCATTGCTTTTTATGAACGAATCCCGGCTAATGACACTTTCCTTGGATGGGCGGAGGATTCGTCACACAGCTGAGAAGGCCATAGATTCGAGAATCTATGGCCGCGATTGGGTTACCATTCGCAGTCACCCCGAGAAGTGCACTTAAAGTAGTGAGTAATTTAAAGTTAGGATAAGCAAGAGCACATATTCTTCTAGTTCAATGTTACTTTAAGAAGGGAAGAGCAATACTAAATGGATGTTCCTGGCCTAAGTTTTCCCAGAACAAATCATTGATTGTTTAATTTTTAAGTGTCCCTAAACGTAGCTGGAGTCTTCTATTGTCTTAGCCACCAGCGCTCATCCGCTCCCTCTTCGCATCAGTGGGCCGGGCCAAAAGTTGTGAAATGTCCTGCAGTTGACATCCCGACCGCTTTTTTGGCCGGCCAACAATGCATGACTGACCCTGTCAATATTGGCGACCCCGAATCCATTTGGTAGCTCTCGCCCCACCACACATGTATGAGATATTTAATGCATGCAATATGGATTGTCGCAGGGGTTTTTCCTTCTTTTTTTTTGCGTGAGCTAGTGGAGAACGGGGAGCTCGGCGAGCAAAAGTGCGTCCAAAACTCATGTCATTGTTTCGCCGGACTGGAACTGCATTTGCCGACCGAATCTGCTGACATTGAGTGCTCCGACAGGCGACGTGTGCAGGGTTCCCCTGCCTTTTCCCCGAATCCTCCATCCACCATCTTGCATCCTGCGTCCTGCATCCTTTATGGCTGAAAGCTTTTGTCGCTGCTGCCGTGCCACTAAACATGTCTCTCGTTTTTGGCCCCTGCGTGGCCGATCTTTTTACTGCTGGCTGGGCGCCAAAATATAACTTAAGTTTCTGGTCAAATGAATTTGGCAAAGGTAGCAGCCAGCTCGAAAAATGCAAAGCATACTTTCGGGAGCCGTCGCCAGCGAAATTCGAATGTATGCAAAAATGTTTTTTCTGCGGAATGGAAATGCCGAGGAAATGCCACCACAATTGGCAGTTTAAGTGGCCTTTGTTATGAGCAAGTTTTCCATTTTTGCGGTGGCTCGTGTTTTTGCTTTGTCACCTGTTTTTCCTGTTTTCCCCGCAGAAGCAAAACTTTTTACGATCTTGTCAACATTTTGAGTTGAGTGCATTTTTACGCCCCCTGTCGATTCTCGGGGTGGCGGGGCAGTAAAATCGAAAAGTAATGCAATAAAATTCGCTTTCATTAAAAGCATTAAAATAGGTTTTTGACATGCCATAAAAATGGTTTCCACGTAAACACGCAGAACACACATTCGCGTCAGAGGAAAACTGCTGCCGCCACACTTTTCCGACGATTTTTCCTGGGGAAATCTTGGGAAAGGGAGTGCGAAAGCTTCACGCGACTTCTAAATGGGAATTTTATTGTTCTGGGAGCTGTGGCCGACGCATCGCCATTAGCTGGCAACACGGTGCTCCAGCTCACCTAGCCATCGTAAATCCGGAAGAAATGAGACGTGGGGAAATAGCTCATCCTCGCCGGGGAATCCCAGTTGTGGGCTGCCTCTCCAGAGATGGCATCTCGTGCTTGCATATGAAGAACATTATTAAATCGTATTCCTTCCTCTATCCATCTAACCCAAACGCTTCTCATAAATTTCCCGAAAAATATGATCGCATCGATATGTCGCATCGAACAAATATTCGTATTCAAAGCAATTAAGTGCAGACTTTATAGGTGGTAAGCCGAAATGCTTCTGACCCATAATAATTATACAGTGACAAAAATATTATACAACTGTCATTGTGAGTAATGGTGACTACTTCTACTTTAAGCCAATGAAAAGTGTATGTTGTTAGTTCATGTTTCAGGATCTAAGCGAATTGCTGAAAACTTTCTGTCAGTGGTTGTTCATGTTTTGGCTGGACAATTGGCAAATGTTGGCCGCTAAATGGGGGCGATACAAATCGAATGGGGAATTTATTTCAACGTTATTAACTCCAAATTACGCACACAAAAACATTGCGAAATCGAAGGGGGCAGACAAGTCAATGTCCAATCCTTAATTGCAAAGGACAGCGTGTGGCGAAAATATTTTGCTCGCTGACCGGGAAATATTTTCATGATGTAATAAATGAAATTAATTTCAATAATTGCAGCTATTCTGGTCCCGAATCGGTGGGTGATGGTGTATTCGGCGAGAGGTTTATTTGGCCCCCACCACGAGCTGTCTTTTTATTTAGGCCACTTATTTTATTTTATTTTGGCCATGATTCGCGAGCATTTGGCGATGACCATGAAAACTGCTTAATCGGAAGAATGAATATGAACGTTCCAATTGCGATTCCGACCAGTCCCACCCCCCTGATAATAAGCAGAAAACATAAATAAACGAGGAGAAAAGCGAATAAATGTGGAAATGCCAATGTTTTCCTTTCCGTTTCATCTTTTTTTTCGCTTCTATTCTGATATTTTTTCCATTTTTTTTTTGCAGCCACAGCAGCATTTTTAATATAGCAAAATTCGCTGTCATATTTAGTCCCGCTCCCTGTATGATTTTTATGTGAATGAGTATTTTTCGCATTTATAATGCGGGTCCATATACCATATATTTTCATGAACACTAAATTAAGCAGACTAAAATGGGGATTCCTTTGTGGAAGCCTTTACGGGAATTTTTTTCGTATCTATTTATTAATACAGGAATGAAACTATTGGACTTCTAAACAGTATTTCCCTGACAACACAATCACAAAAAAAATGTTTAAAAAATGTACTAAATTCAGAGTGCAGTTTCCAATATTTTATAAGTTTTGTAAGTTTTGCAAACCATGGATGAGCTTTGCCAGTTCTTAAGTGCCGACCTATATTCCTACATAGAGGGTATCGTAAATAGTCTGTTCTTTGGATCTGCGTGCTCAGATGAATCGTTGGCTTTTAAAAGAGTGAAGAAAAATGTGAAAATGGGATGCCAAAGCTGTACATCCCTAGTGACACATCCTAGTTATACAATTAGGCAACATTATCCAGGTCCTTTAATCACCTACGACGGGGAGGCGCGATGTGAGCCGCGTTTTATTCGATTTTCGGACTTAACCTTGAGCACAATGGAGCTTATCTTCAATGCTTATGGAGACAATGATGATGATGGAACGGATGAAATGAATGAAATGAATGAAGTGTGTGAAAAGAAGGTAGATGTGGAGGAAAAGTGTGACAAGCAGAGAGAGGAGCCGGCGTGTGGTAATCCAAGGAAGATCTTTGGCTGCCAAACAAATGCACCAATGCACAACTGTAGGTTGAATGGTGGCAGGGAGGAATCCGACTTGGCAGACGATTCACTCGTCGACAAGGAGCTCCGAGCCCTGGAGGATCGTGCCAGGGGTATATACGAAATACATATCGAATCTTTTCCAGATTCGCCGTCTTGGGACTGCCTGAAACCTGCGGAGAAACTGCGCTTTCAATGGAAAGCTTCTACTGGAGATGATCTGATGAAAAGTCCTTATGAAAATTTCGCATTGAGTTTTACCAGAAGTTTCCTCGAAGCTTTTCCCCTTGCCACATGTGCCACTGTTCGAAAGGAGGAAAAAATCGCGTGGTGCAAGTTAGATCGCTGCCAGCGAATGCCGTTCATACTGCAGGCTCTACTGTACCACGTCGCCATCGGTGCCATCGATCCCGAAGATCACTGTGCTGTTCGTGAACTTTTTCACAAGTTGAGATAGAGTGAGAAGTGCGTTTTCCATTTCCATTACCATTTCGATTTTATACGAACCAGATGTTGCGTGGCCAGTCTATTTTGGTGCTGAGCCTCAAAATTCGCAGCTCTTTTCCTTCGACTTTTGCTCTTGAACCACATTTGTCGAGAATAATGGATCCCCTACTTTTGGCCAAGGTCGCCCGCTGACATGGCATTGGCACTCGATTAACAATTAAAGCCGCAGCTCTCAAGGTCGCGCAGAATTAAGATGGAAAATCTCAAATGAATCAGGGTCCCCCTGAGTAAAAGTTGGACTGGGTGCGAATCAATTTCGCATGCGCATACATTAGCAATAAAAATTTGTAGTACCCCCTGAAACCGAAATAAATAAAACAAACGAGAAGCAAACTTTTTAAAATGTAATTTCGTTGGCCGGCAAATAAATAAAATAGATTTTTGGCAAATCGAAAGTGAGTGAAGCCCGGCCAGGGAAATCAAAGTCCGCATCTGATCGGCGAATCAGACATTATGCTAATGGAAAGCACGAAAAGGGGGGGAAAAGTCTGCGGCTGGTGTTCGGTTTTATTGAAAAGTCAAAGGAAAGTGGGTGGTTTTGCTCGGTGGGTCGGCGTTTATGGCCGTTGACAACTTTTGGCGAACCGGGCATATAAAACGAAATGAAATGGAAAACTAAACCGAAATCGGAAAACTCAAATGGCGAACGATTCGCTACGAACTCTAACTCAAAAGCAGAGTGGAACTGTATCGAAGGAGTCGCAATTTATTGTCACAGATATTGACTTTTATAGTGGTCCGATTCCAATCCCTTTCCCCTTTTTTCCACTTTTTTTTTTACGTTGTCGGGCTCATAATGCGACTTCTCAGCTCACAGCTCCATGGGATTTTTGGCGGATGCCCATCTCCTCGAGAATCGAGAAACAATTGGCATTCGGGAATTTCGCATGCCTGCCACCGCCAGTCAAACGAACAACCCTTCCTGTCCCTTTGAATATCCACCTCTTTTTTATGGCAGAGATTTGGTTGTTTTGATATTCGGCACTTTTATTGCCTCAACCCAAGTTCGCACCTCAATTTGTCTTCGTAAATGTGAAAAATGTGGAAATTAGTTGGTGGTCCAGGCTCCTCGGGTTCTTCCTCTTTTCGGTTGGGCTTATGGGCAAACATTTCATCAATCACGGCATGTGTCACACCTATCAGGACCGCTGACTTGTGCATCAGATGCAGATCGCCCCCTTTTCGGAAAGCTGTGGCGAATCTTAAAAAAGGAGTGCGCACGCCACGCCCCTTTCCTGCAGGATAAGTAGCGGTGAACTTAATGGCGGCGCCAGAAAAGTGTGGCACACTTTTAGGCACTTAGCAGGAAAAACAAAAGCATTTTCCTCGCTTGAAATAGTAGTCAAATTGTAAGATTTTTAACAATTATAAAGATAGTACTATTATACCCAACATTGTTCGGCGTTTTTTTTTTTTTGAATAATAAATATATGATATACTTTATTTTCTCCACGCCCTAAACAGTTGACTTTGATTTCTGACGAAGGCTTCATAAATATTTCCCCCGAAACAAGACGCCAACCACTCGTCCATTTTTATGCAAAGTCGCATGGCAAACACAGAACCCATGGACAAACAACATTTGTCGATATCCAAAATCATGGTGATGGCTTTATGGCCCAGAGGAGGCCCAATCAACCCCGAAAGCTGCTCTTAGTTTCCCCTGCCGATGGTCGCCATTAACATAACAATAATTATGGCCACGTCCAGGACTGACCATTCAGTTTCGGCCTGGAGACATTCGGCAAACACACTTCCTATAGATTCGCACTCATAAGCAGAATCCAGACGTTATGCATCCGGTTGAATGGACTTGGCTTCCGATTTTTTCCTCTGGGGGTTGGCGAATGTAAATCGCCGGTCGGCTCGAACTGTGAATGTTCCACGTAATTAACTTTGATTGGAATTGGGGCAAAGTGCCAGGCTCCTGTTCTTGCCGTTTCCTCAATCCGAGAATTTTCCTGGGAGCCTTGTAATTTCTGCGCTGCATTCGGCTCATTAGGACATAAATTTCGATCAAAAACATAAATTGACAGGCGTGCAGATTTAAGAGGCGCGGCTTAGCGCGCCAAGGATGCTCCGCATCCTCCGGCAAATCCAATTTCCGAGCAGGACTCGCACGTACGGCGGGCAACACTTTCGGATCTCAGGATTCGCAATTCAGGACCCGTGGCCCGTTTATGTGAGCAGGTCATGTCGCGGTCATAAATACAACAATGCCGCCGCCGCCGCCAAAACTTTCGCGAGTGTCGCGAGCGCCATAAATTTCGCTGGCAAAAACTCACGGATTTATGTTTCCAAAGCGCAGGAGATAGCACTTGGCCGCTCCGGAGGACATCCTCGAGATATAATCCACTTTAAAGTTTCCACTCCTCGGATTTCTTGGCCCAGCTCGGCTCGGATCGGCTTCAGCCCCCGTTTCATGTGATGGGAAAGATGCGAAGGATATCCGCCTTGGCAGCCACATGCAAGTGTTCGCTCCTCTGACACGACATCTTATCCAATTTGCATTTAACGCATTTTTTTTTTTTGGCCAATTTTGCCAGCTCACAGATTTCGGCTGGCTTCTGGCTGCCGGGCCGTAAACCTCCTTTTCAACAAATCCCATTTGCAGCGATTTGCATTTAAGGCCGTCCGTGAAATCGAGACGAGCTCACACAAAAATTAATAAAGGAATCCCATCCTTCCGGCCAGCCCGACTTCCCGCTTTTTAGCCATATACCATTTCTCCTCGACCGCAAGTAAAAATGTTCAATAAACGTCCGGCCCGAAACGAGAAGTCCAACCGCAAACGCCTTCAATGGTCGACTCGGCCACGGACATCCAGGGGTCCTCGGCAGTCAATTCGGAATTTTTCAACGTTTTAGACGTTGCCCGCGAGGTCGGGGAAGTCGGGGGAATATGGATATGGAATATGCGATATAGGATATAGCAGCTGACTTTGACAGCGCCGCCCGCTGGCCGTTAGTTACTCCTAGTTTGCGGTTCCGCTGCTCGAAATATTGGCGGGATCCGAGATGGGTCCAATTAAAAAACAGAACAGCGACATGTACGTTATGTTTGGACATCCGACTATGAGATACCCTGAAATGTTTCTGGCCCTACTCGAAAGTATCTGAAATTAAAGAGTATCATAAAATATGAAAAGGTGAAGACAAGCAGAGCATCATTTCACTAGTAATATGTATTTTTCGTAGTATTATTCCTAGAAGTATTTGTAAGAAATCTTTCCTACCTCGTGGCCCCATCATGCCTTGAATAAAACCCATTAAAAGCACTCGACCAGCTGCAATTGCCAACAAGTTGGGTGGGCGTGGCTGCCAGCCGACATCGGTGCACTGAGCGAAAAATGCGCAGCACTTCAGGAGCAGCTGTCTGCAGCAGATACGAGGAGTGGGTGGAATGGGAATGGGGATGGGCCCTGTGGCACAGAATCATTTTAGATGGCAGAGTAGACCTGTCCTGGCCGGGCCAACTATTAATTAGGTTGTTAATTTTGCATTTGGCGAGCGTCGCTGGCTTTTCCCGTGAAAATTGTGAAAATCGCAGCGGAGCGGAGGCGACGAAATGGAAAACACACGTGGCATGTGGCACGATGATAAATCTTCGCATTTGTGCGACACCATAAGGGAACACATGTCGCAGCTTGGCCGCACTTCCTTCCCCACTTTCCCTCCCAAAACTGCCCCGTATTTCCCGCTTTTCCGACCGCCCTTCCGCCCCTTTTTCGCCCCCTCCTTGGAATGCACCTGTCTCAATTAAGCGTGCAAATCGCATGCCTGTCAAAATAAAATGTTTGGCGTGTAAGAATATGTTGGCAGCCAGCGGAGATCTAAGGCGATCATAAAGACGCACGGAATATGGCCAAAGATCTTCGTGATGCGATGTTGGAGGAGTGGGCCCAGGGTCGTACGAATGGGACACACCCAGGAGATGTCGTTGTCAACATCACTTTGATCATGCCCCAGGTTGATTATTTGCACTGCATTTTGCGACTGCTTCTCGAGATCGGAAGGAATGCCACTGCACTACTCATGATGTTCATGCGAACCGAAAGTATGTGAAAATCGGGTGCGAGGGTCTCCACCCTCTATTCTCTTATAAAAGGAAATATTTATATTCATATCATTATCAAACGTATACAATTTGCGGTAAAAGACTTTAGTTTCCAACACAACGTGTTAAAGAAAGTCATTAATCAATTTATGAAATATTTCACAAGTTTATGGAAATAGCTCCTCCCATGAACCTCCGAGTAATTGTAAAATCAAAGGTTTTGTCTGCTTTTTGTTGACGGTGTTGATGCCTTGATAGATTTCATTTGGTCTGCACTGAGATTCTCGAGTTGAGCAACTCGAATCCAATTGATTTTTCGCCAAATAACTCCGCCGAAATGCGGCATCAACGCCTCGTTAATTAAAGGATGCCCGCCCGCCTGCCGAGTGGAGTTGAGTCTGAAGCTGAAGCTAAAGATCCGTGACAGTCTGCGGGGCAATTGACATTTTGATAAATCCTGGGGATGGGGCACTGAAACACACTGGTAGCTACACATGTTGCCGTCTTTAAATCAGATAGACGCAGTGCAAAACTTAATGATCTGTGCCTAAATGAAGAGAGACCGAAGTCTGATATGACAAGTAAAAAAGAATTTATGGCACTAAACAACATCAACAATGGGCCAAACTAACCCGCCAACCACCCCGTATCGCATTTCCCATTTCCCAATTTCCCCCTCCCGCCTTGCCACATTTTATCTGCCTCAGCGAGAGGCAGAGAAATTCGCACAAATCACGCAAAAATGCTGCACACTTAACGTGAGGGTGAAATAAATACTCGGCGAAAAAGATATCTGTAGAAAATGTATAGATGGGGTCTTAGGGTGACGAGGGTTTCCCCAGTAGAACTGATAAGAACTTGCAGCCTAATGCAGCAGCAACCAAAATTTGCAACAATTTCCGATTTCCACTTCGAAAAGGACAAAGGACACTGGCCAAGTGGCAGCATTTCAATTGCCCCCGAACTCGAACTCGAAAAAAGAACCCGAATTGAAAAGTCATAAATTCTAGAGCGGCATTTAGGAGCGGACTGGCACGGAAATGCGCACCATGCGTGACCAATTATTGAAATACGGCTTTAATTGAATTTCAATAAAATGTTGAGCATTTTGCAATCGCCGGCGGAAGAGGATGGCCAGAATCCTGCGACCAGGACCAATACCAATATCAAAGCACACATAACCAAATGCGACTAGCCGAAAACCGGTTCATGTTTATTTATGGCAAATGGCAAATGTTAAAACTGTGGCAATTGTTTTATTCCGCGCTTTTGTTGGCATTATTTGTTCGCGCATTTGGCCGCCGGAAAATCCACGGATGCATTCCTATATATCGATATAGTCTCGGCCGATTTGGGGCCAATTTGTTTAGAATATGCGCTGGCCGTTGTGCGAACCTGATGTCCGCGGATCCCATTGATTTACGGCCATCGGGCTGTGTCAATAGTTCGCGGTTGATTTATGGCACCCAACCGGCAAGGTAGCTTCGCTTTCGGGGAAAGGGAAATTATGAAAATTATTGTGGAAAAGCCCTCACATGAAGGCAGTCAGCCAACTGCGAAATGTCAGCATGGACCACCCGTCGAGCAGTTTCGTGATGATTACTTCAAATGTGCACTGAAAGAAACTATCGAAATTGGAGAGTAAAATCAATTCAAATGGTATGTATGTACTAGGCAATTTCGTATTTTTTTTTCCAAGTGCATTCCCAAATCAAGGGATTACAAGCGGCAATTCGAAGTGAACACTGAAATCAATTGGAGGGAGGATAAATGGGGGTGGAGTTGGTGGTCCGTTGATTGAAGGTGAAAGGCCGTTCGGAAGGCCGTGTATTCGGGGTGGAATCGAGTGGAATGCCTTTGCCACCGGATTGGCAAGGGTTCATCGGCAGTCGGGCGTCGATTTTCGTATTTCGGGCATATAGTGTTTGACATCGGCGCATGACAAAAGTCACATGGCCAGCGGATTAGTTACACCTTCTGAACCTGGGGATCCGAATCAGAATCTGAATCTGAAAACGAGCACACGTCGCAGGGTGAGGTGGACGGTGTTTCGCCGGGACTAGGAAGTTACTACATTGTTGCTGCCCGGTGAACTGTGAGCCAAATTGAATGCCAAATGCTGAAAACCGAATGCCGAATGCATTTTCCGGCCAGAGAGTGCAGAGCGTGCCTTGATTTATTCCCGATTGTGCGGAGATTAGCGCTAATGGCTGAGGCCAGTCCTCCGGCAGCTGCTTTTCCGGCGGATCGGCGGTTGGGGTGTGGAATCTAAGGGAAAACTGAAACCTTTCAGCATAATTGAATCTGGCCATATATGTACGAGTAGAGCCGGGACATTCACCTACTTAAGCCCAAAAAATGGCCTCTGATAACTAAGCCAAATATTAGCCAGGCCGCCAAAGACAAATGCCATGTGTGTCAACAGTTCATCGAGGCGTCAATTACTTTGCATAGCGCCGGGCAAAAGTCCTGGCAATCGGGGGATTGAGTCCTTCAAGACAACAAATGAATTTTAAGTGTGGCTACGGCCATAGCGGCCAAAAGAAACGGCCAAGAAACGTGTGCGTACGACTTAATCTGCTCTTGGCCCGCTTAGCACACATATATTCCGAGGATATGGAGGATTCTAGGCCTTCCAGATATTATCCGCTTATTTATGGCCGTCGTTAACATATCTTAGCCAACTGAAGTTTATCTGGCGGCTGGGCTCTAAGTTAAATGAGCCAGGATTTCAAACGGAATTTGTACCGAACACACACATTGGCTAAGTGAAATTGTTTAGTTTTTGCACGCCTCCCGTTTCGAGTGCAAGTGAAAGTTTTCAAGTACGTGACGATTTGTTTTATTTTAAGCGAATTAAAAGCTTGGTCCAACAAATATTTGTGCCTGTATAGCTAAGTAGATGAGTCAGAGTCCCCCACCTCAAAACAAAAACCCCTTTTGCCAGCCAATCAATAATGAAGTTCTCCGCTCCTCGAGAATTAATGCCAGGGCATTAGGCCAGACCGAAGGCATATTTAGAAACCCATTTTCACATGGTTCGAGCTCGAACTCGAGAGGACACTCAACCAGGGCTGACCCAATCTGCCAATCTGAATGCCGACCCGGCCGAAAGATAATGATTAATTGTCAATTTAGGTGGCACAATGACAACAGACTGGCCCGAAATGGCCAATAAACGGTTCGGTCGACAGTTACCTTAAAAGCCTGCAACAATTCCGGCATCCGGTTCGTAAGCCTACCACTGTCCCATCTCATGGAGGCCCACTCACATGTCCATCAACATGAAGATGCGGTCTGGAGTTACCAACTTGACTGGCCTGACATGTGGAAATAAATGTACTAGAAAATTACCAACTTATGTAATCTTGGTTAGCATCATTTATCAAGCGGACGTTTTGCAATTTTTCTTACTTTTGCGGCCAGGAGGCAGACGGAAAACAGGACGAGAGGTCCAGACTCCAGGACATGTCGAGAAGTCGGACTCAGAAGCACATGTGTGTGGACTCAGTCACAGTCGCAGGAAATTGCCATTTCTCAGCAGTCGTCCTGGGAGGAGATGGAGGTAAATTTGTCATACCTTGGAGAAGGGCTCAGTCGGCTAATTGAAAGGATCGTTCCTTGACTTTAGGCATTCCTGGAACTTCAGATTCATGAAGTTCACTTTACCTGAAGCTAAACTGCTAAATTGCTGGGATACGATTTATGAAGTAGTTTACTTAAAATAGACAAACAAATTAGAAACTACAAATGGAGAATCCTTAGAATGTGACCAGTAATGGATCAATCAAGAATGAAAGATGGCTCAAATATAGGGTGTTGAAAATGCAGTCATGGTTGTGACACCCATGTCCTCCACAGCGTGGACTTTGCATTGTGGCTTTGACTCAGCCGTCACCGATTATCTGATTAATGAGTAAAATTACTGAAATCCAAATTTCTAGTGTATCAAGCGCCGATTACCGAATAGATTTGCCACTCAAAATCGTTTCGCTAGTCCAGCTTTGCAACGGAAGGCACTCGCAAAGGCGCCGTAAGATGCGCGATTGGCCGGATGTTATGCTGTTATGAGCCAGCACACTTCGCAGTACGTTTTCAACTCCAAGGAAGACTACAACGTAATCCTAGACAACATGAGTCGCGAGTTCGAAGAGCGGTGGAATCACCAGACCCAGTCGCCCTACACCAATCTGGAAAACTATATAACCCGGGCCGTCCTCGGCAACGGAAGTTTCGGCACTGTGGTGAGTTAAAGGGTATTTCTTAGATGTGCTACACCTTCGAAATATAATAATCTTCAGATGCTGGTCAGGGAGAAGAGTGGCAAGAACTACTATGCCGCCAAGATGATGAGCAAGGAGGATCTGGTGCGGCTGAAGCAGGTGGCCCACGTACACAACGAGAAGCACGTCCTGAACGCCGCCCGATTCCCGTTCCTCATCTACCTGGTGGACTCGACCAAGTGCTTCGACTATCTCTACCTAATCCTCCCGCTGGTCAATGGAGGAGAGCTGTTCAGTTACCATCGCAGGTGAGTATTCCCTTTCTGGAGTGCTCATTTCATCTGATCACAGACTGGGTTCCAACGGGTTTCCCCCCCCCATAAAAAAGAGTTCGCAAGTTCAACGAGAAGCACGCCAGATTCTATGCCGCCCAGGTGGCACTTGCTCTTGAGTATATGCACAAGATGCACCTCATGTACCGTGATCTGAAGCCGGAGAACATTCTGCTCGATCAGCGCGGCTATATCAAAATAACGGACTTCGGTTTCACTAAGGTGGGGAAAAGACTTCACATAATTCCCATTGCTTTCATCCTCAAATAATCACAGCGTGTGGATGGCCGCACATCAACGCTGTGTGGAACCCCGGAATACTTGGCCCCGGAGATTGTTCAACTCCGGCCCTACAACAAATCGGTGGACTGGTGGGCCTTTGGTATCCTAGTGTACGAGTTTGTGGCAGGGCGGTCTCCCTTTGCCATTCACAATCGAGATGTAATCCTGATGTACTCCAAGATCTGCATATGCGACTACAAGATGCCCTCATACTTTACGTCCCAGCTGAGGAGCCTTGTCGAGAGCCTCATGCAGGTGGACACCTCAAAGCGGTGAGTGGAGTGGGAGTGGGTCAAGGTGCTTCCAATGCAGTGCTCATGCCACCCCTTCTCAGTTTAGGAAACTCGAACGACGGCTCCAGCGACGTGAAGAGTCATCCGTGGTTCCAGGGCGTAGATTGGTTTGGCATTCTCAACCAGGAAGTCACCGCCCCCTACCAGCCCACCATTTCCGGCGCCGAAGATCTGTCGAACTTCGAGAACTTCGAGTTCAAGGATCGGTACAAGTCCCGAATAAACCGCCATCCCGAATTGTTTGCGAATTTTTAAATGTCAATGTGTCCTTCGAAATCGTCGTTTTCTTTAGTGTTTGCTTAATTTCAAGGGGTGCTATCGTGATTGGATTTTGTAAAAGTAGTTTTCGCAATACAGCTCTCTTATTACATTCATAAATGGTCTTTTGATAAATAAATAGCAGCCCTGGAGCGTCAGGTCATTTTCAATCCGAGCTTTCGTAATGCTTTAGACAAAAATTCGAAATTCTGGTATAGTTAATTGACGCGATCACTCAGAACTCTAATACGCGAGTTGTTGTCGCAATGGGTCCCCAGCCGGAGCAAGCGCAGATGCACTTCAGTCCCAAGGTGGACTACATTCTCATCCTGGACAAGTTGCGCGAGGACTTCAACAAGAAGTTCGCCACCAACACGCCGTCGCCTAGTACGGGTCTGGATGACTACGAGATTAAGGCGACCCTCGGATCCGGATCCTTCGGCAAGGTGCAGTTGGTGAGGGAGCGCGAGTCCGGCGTCTATTACGCCTCCAAGCAGCTCAGCAAGGATCAGATCGTGAAGACTAAACAGGTGAGCCACGTGATGAGCGAGAAAAACGTGCTGCGTTCGATGACGTTCCCGAACACGGTCAACCTGATAGCCTCCTACAAGGACTTCGACAGCCTTTACCTCGTCCTGCCCCTAATTGGTGGCGGAGAGCTCTTCACCTACCACCGAAAGTGAGTAAATCTCAGTAGTCGACCACAAATAATTTTCCATTTTCCGACTGTTAAAGAGTGCGAAAGTTTACGGAAAAACAGGCCCGCTTCTATGCTGCCCAGGTGTTTTTGGCTCTGGAGTATCTGCATCATTGCAGTTTGCTCTATAGAGACCTCAAACCGGAGAACATAATGATGGATAAGAACGGATACTTGAAAGTGACAGATTTCGGATTTGCCAAGGTTTGTTTTTTATCTTATTTTGCTAACACATCAGAAATCTATTCAAGTTGTTTGTTTCTGGCCCACAGAAAGTGGAAACCCGTACAATGACATTGTGCGGAACTCCGGAGTACCTGCCGCCAGAGATTATCCAATCGAAGCCTTACGGAACCAGCGTGGACTGGTGGGCTTTTGGGGTACTGGTCTTTGAATTCGTCGCTGGACACTCGCCCTTCTCAGCCCACAATCGCGATGTGATGAGCATGTACAACAAGATCTGTGAGGCGGACTATAAGATGCCCAGTTATTTCAGTGGAGCTCTGCGTCATTTGGTGGACCACTTGCTGCAGGTGGATCTCTCGAAGCGGTAAATTGTTATTCAAGAATCTTTCACTTTAACGTGACGGGTTTCTTGTCCAGTTTTGGCAACCTGATCAACGGCAATCGGGACATAAAGGAGCACGAGTGGTTCAAGGATGTGGAGTGGATCCCCCTCCTCAATCAGACAGTTAACGCGCCCTATGTGCCCAACATCAGCAATCCCGAGGATATATCCAACTTCGATAAGGTCTCTGATAAGCCGCGACCCAAGGCGAAAACCATGCGACACGAGGAAGCCTTCGCGGACTTTTAACGAAGATAGATTTGTACTTGTGATAGACCCCTTGACTCTGTAAATTTTCGGCAGCATTAGCTAAACATTATACTCTAGATCCCCCCATTCTTTTGATAGACGACAGCTGCTGCTCACATGTATGATGTCAACGGCTCTGAATTTTCAGATGGGGGAGTGCTTTTCCTTTGGAGATTTTCTCGGAAAACAGCTGGGCCTGCTGACTTGGTGATTTCCCACACTTGTTGCGCTGGTTTCCCCAATTCTCAATTCGACAAACTTGACTTGTAATTAGACTTGAGGCAGTGCCATAAATCTTGTGCGTTTGTCGCTGCTGCAAGTGGATGGATGGATTTATGGCCACTCTGTTTACTTATCTCCATGTGGGTGTAGCTTTCGCTGAAAGAGTTCGCCTCCGAGTTTGGGTTTGCACGAAATTATGTTAAACAATATTTAAACGAGCTCTCTCGCCGGCGGACCAGAGTCATAAATCTTTTATACCTTTTTCTGCTCTTCTGCATATCGGGGCACATTGATTTATATGCAAAGACTTAATAAAAATAGAGCAATGGCCAGACGGCAGAAAAACTAGACGCCATTCTATGGTCCAAGGTCTACCTTTCCATGGGTCCTTTGTCCGGCTAACAAAACAAAGGCACTCGTGGGCAGAGGATGCGTGGGGGGAAAAGTTATGATTATCATAATTTTTGTTACGTGAGTTTTCATGTGGAAAAGATGAAACATCATCGTCTGCGTCGCAGCTTTCCTTGCTTTTCCTTCGGGGTGGAAGTCGTCATCGCTGTAATCATGGCACGCATTTACTCCTGTTTTTACCTCTGCTTTTTGGCGCCCGCCAGGCCGGCGCCACTTTCAGCTCCAGACCTTCGGTCCCCCAGATATCCCCTCCCCTCCTCAGATATAGTACATATACATTTCTTCTATGGCTTCAGGCATCCAGACACATTTTCTCCGTGTTGTGTTTTGCTTTTCGCATGCGTTTTCGGTGGTTTTCGCAGGAAACAAGGGGCTCGCACTTCCTGGCCAGACTGCGAATCAGAATCAGATAGTAAGACATCATGCATTCTAATGAGAATTTTAATTGCAGCCCATTGACCACTTGAAGAGTCCTGTCAGCTTTCGTTCCGGCGAGGAGTTCGCAGGACACGTGGCACGGATGCGCTTCATGCTCGGATGCCCTGAGAATTTCGAGAGTATCGAATCCGCAACTCGTCACCCGAAGACAAATTTCGAAAATTAGCGATGCCCTGCTCAGATACATTTCACATTACGGACGGACAATTGAATCCCGGGGGTTGCTGCTGCTCATCTGTAAGTGAATTAATTGCTGTTTTGATTGCGCTGGGAAAATGCTGCGACTCGGTACTTGTTTTGGAAAATGAATTGTGTACGTTTATTGCATGGATCGGTGAAAATTCGTTACTAAGCTAGCAGACTAAGACTGCTCCAGCTCCACTTCGATGGAGACTGAGGGCAGATCTTCCTTAAACTCGGGCGTGTAGATTTTTCCGGAGGCCAGGACGAACTGCTCCTGGCAGTCGACGATGAAGTAGGCAAAAGGACGATTCACCTCGAAGCGTTCCACTCCTGGCAATTCGGGTTCAGGTTCCGGAACTGGGAGAACTGTGGACTCCACGCTGGGAGTTCTGGCCTGCATGGTGGCAGCTGACAGGGAATTGGCACTGCTGCCTCCCTCGTCCACGCGAACATTTACGAACTGGACTATCTCATCCACGTGGACATCGGGATCCTCGGACAGCAAGCTCAACTGAGCTTCGGTCCTCGAGAAGACCTTCTTTAAGCCCATCTGCTTGAGCATTGCCTCGGAGCGTGAGGTCTCCTCCACTTGGAATTTGGGCATCGAAATATGCAGCTCCTTCATTTGGAACTGCTTCTTGGCCAACAGGAAGTCACTCGTCTGCAGCTGGGAAATCACATCACTAAGTCCCTCCGTTTCGTCCGGCAGGACAATGCACAAGGCATATCGGGAGGTTTCGTAGGGCAGGCTTAGAACTCGGGCTTTGACCTGTGGAAGATCTGCTACCTGGAATTTGCCACGGGCATGCATCATTGGAGCCTTCACGGCGTCCTCGTTGGTCATGAAGAAAAACTCATCGCTGCCATCTCGCAGCTGATAGAAGGGATTGGCCCAGCTGCCGCGGTAGTAGAGTCCGTTAAAGAGGAGCATCTTGGACTTTGATCCTGCCGATCGTCCCGTGATGGAGTTGGCACTTAGGGCAGACGTGATGTCATCCTGCTGGAACAAACTTCGTGCGCCATTGACCTAAGGGTAAAGTAAGGGATATGTAGATCAAAATAGATGAAAACTAATTTCAAGCAAATTATTAGAATTAGCTAAAGATTTCAACTCACCCGACTGACAGAAGGTAGGTGCGACTCCAGAGCGAGCATGATTTCATCAGCGCCATCCTTGGCCGCCGTCTTCACGGCATTCTCCAACTTCTGGAGGGGCAGACGCACCTTCTCGGGTTCACCGGCGGTCAAAGCGGGAGCTGCCATGATCTTGGCCAGCTTCTCCTCCTCTTGCACAGTCTCGTTCTCCTCGAGGTTCTTGATCTGGCTCTCCTCCTGGTCGCTGCGCTTGTTCTGCTGCTTTTCTGCTGGATTTTCCTCGGCTGCCATGTCTGGTTTTTCCTGTTTTTCCACAGAAAGAGTGGTGGTTTCCTCGGGCTGGGATTCCAATTCAGATTCTGTGGTGGCCTGCTGCTTCTGTTCTTTCTGCAGTAGCTCGGCCTCAGCCTGGGCAACTGGTTTTTCCACATATTGCTTGTCGTCCACGTCGCGATCGAACTTGGAGGCCTCTTTGTCGATGATTTCCTGGCCATAGCCATCGGATGGAATGGCAGGGATGTCCTCGTCATCCAGCTTAATTCTCTTTAGGGTCTCGAATCCTATGACGTCCTTGCTGTTGCTTTGTTCGGTGCTTCCCTCTGTGGAATCCGTGTTGTCCTTTTCCTCTGAAAGTTGCAGCGAGGTGTTGGGCTCATTCCAGTCGTACTCCTGCCGACTGATATCCTTCACATCCACATAGTAGTGTTTCTCGAGCAGATCCTTGAACTCCTCGCGGGCACTGTTATTCCGGTAGATGTACAACCAGGTTTGGAAGGAGGGCAGGGCCACGGCAGCATCTCTGTTCTGGTAGCTTCCCAGGATCCTCTTGTAGGCATCCCTCAACTTGGTGCGATCCTTGGGGTAACCGAAGACTTGCTCAAACTCCGAGTAGGTATCGCCTTCGGAAGCCTCCGCCAGCATGGCCAGAATAGAAGCTACTCCCAATGGAGAATGCACCTGATTGGCATCGATGTCCTTGTTGAACTTCAGCAGCTGCAGAGCAATCAGCTGGGAAACTTGGCCGGCAAAGGATCCATGATTCTCATCCTCCAACTGAGTGGGCAATCCCTGGCCAATAGCGGCCAGCAAAGTTACAAAAATCGCGCAGAGAACCGCTTTCATGGTGGCGACAAACGCGAATGAAGCCCAAGAAAGTTGGCCAAAGACTTTTTATGAAAGCCAGCGCCGAGAACCGGCGAGAACGAAGCTCCAAACTGGTTAGGAAATCTTGGCGATCCCAGGGGGCCTGAGAAGGGAGGCTTTATTTGATTAAGCGACCGATCAGTGGACGACGGACAAAGAAAGTCAACGAAAGTGGAAGTGGCGTGGGCCGCTCTCGAGGGCCCAAACAAATGGGTCATGCCAACAATCAATATGTAAATGCTGCACAACAACCGACCGAAACCAGCGCAAACAAAAGTTCAAAGTCATTGAAATGTTAGAGAGCCCACAACAGGTTTCCATCAGCGACTCACTACGTGATTGACATTTGATTTTCTGGCCGGTTAATTGCATTTTCTTGTACTCCTCGTAGTTTATAGTGTGGCAATCCCGTTTCCCCGAAACTCAGGTGGGCTTGCGTTTGAAGACGGGATGTACATTGCCTCACAGCCTCGCAGAGCTATGAAGTTTGGCAATCTTGGGATCTGCGGGTTTACCTGACCACGCTTAACCCAGTTTTTCAGGCCCATCGAGTGGCGAGGCACAAGAACAAATCATAGCCCAATCACAAAATGCGGGCGAAAACAATTCCAACACACTTGGAGGCCACTGAACTTGGCCATCGCAGTTGTTGCTGCCTCTGCCGCCGATTACCAAATACGATGGCCGCGCGAAAGCGGCCAGAATCGAGAATTCGCTGGGAAGCAAGTACCGAACACAGAGGAAAAATTAACCAAAAATTTAAAATTATAATAATCGACCTAAAACTATGGTCGATAGTTCTGAATATATTCCGTTGTCCGAAATATGTAAAATTTCTTAAGCAGAAATATTCACATATTTAACCAAACTATTGCTTTTATTTTCTTCAAGTGCATCGGAAGGTACCAGGTGTGACGCTATACTTGCTAATAAAAGTGCTAAATTAAAGCAAAGCTTACACAAACTGATTCTTTTTGGAGGCTTGTAAACGAGTTTTTCCGTTTTAGAACGAGTCAAACAAAAAGTTGCACAATTTTATAAGGCGAAGAGGTGGGTTTCTCAAAAGGGGCGTGATGGTAAATGTTTTATATATAGTATAGCTGCCAGTGCAGCGAACTTTCCAGAGTGCCACAAAGAACCCGAGGAGCAAAAGATACTGAGCCGCTTATGTAATTTATTCGACAAGTTCCGCATTTGTTCTCGATACCCTGTGTGCATGGAAAGGTTACTGAACTGTGTGATTAATCAGATGTGGTAAAAATCCAGTTTAATTAGCACAGAGTCGAATTTTTTTCGAGATTGATTTAACTTATTTGGGCCACTTTGTGGAGTTCGATAAAAGTTATTTTTATATGTCATTAGTCACTGGTTTTAAAGACGTTCTTTTGTTCTTAGCTTTTTTTTTAAACGATACATGTTATTATCGTGGTAAGAAATACTACTTCAGAGTATTATTTTTTCGACTAAAGCCAAAACACCAGTACTTTTAGTGTTTGTCACCTTGGGCCTGACATTATATTTTGAAACAAATACGAGTGTTTTGTATTTTTGCTCGGCTTTTTGTCCATAAATTCCAATGCCCAAAACCATAAATTAGGGCCTCTCCAAGTGCTGAGTGGTTGAGACTTCCGCATCGACTTCACACGAGCACCCCAAAAGGGTCGAAAGTCGGGTTAGGTGAATTAGAAGTTATTATGCCAAAACGGCAAACTAGCAAATGTCGCATAAATTAGAGGAGGAATCCGGCAGGACACCTTCCCCAGGATTTCTTGCAGCCGGAAACCTTGTAAGACGAGGCTCAAACAACACCGCGGGGAGACATTAAGGACTAAAATAAGAAGACTTCTCGCAGTGGACAGTAGTTTTTGGGCTGGGAATAGTTGGGACTACTCCGGCATTCGAATTACTCTTTATAGACGGCGTGACTAATTGTTTGATTTATGCAAATGTACTGGCAAACTTGTTTCTCAACTTTTAGTAATTAGTGGTGGGCTCTTTAAGGAAGTGTACTGAGCTTTAAGAACTGAGGAATCCTTTAGCTATTCTCACTATTTGTCAGGAGGTGAGCTGTCATCTGTCAGCTGTCATGGAAAACGCAATACATCATAAGTCAAAAGGTGAGCTCCATGGCTCAATTGCTTTTGCCCCGGGCCGCAGCAACTTGCAAAATAATTAAACTTCTGTTTATTCTCTCTGGCTCTTCCTTACACTCGCAGAACTTCTTAATTATGTTTGATAAACTAACACAGGCCTCTGGATCCCAGAATCCCTGGATCCCAATCCCCTCATATCCTCACACATGTCACGTTGACATTTAGCACTCGACAGGACTCGAGGTGATGAATCTTCCCCTGCTCCTCTGGACGGCCATGTGTGCGACATAATTACGAAACAAAAGACTTAGAAGCGCGGAGATATGATAGGTGAAATACACTTGGAAAATCAAGTTACTCTGACATACTTTCATGTCTGTGTGAAGTAAGAATTTTAAAGGGCAAGGTCTATGCGGAAACCGTATTTATTTTAAGCACATGGTTCAAGTGTGTTATTAAGAGGATGGTGTCCAAAACAGCGCACGGAATTCATGCGCTTCATTTGCTCCACTTAATTCGGTAACTTGGCAGTCGAAGAACTTTTCGTTCCCTCAATTTAGTCACGTTTTAAACTCGAGACTTAAAACCGCCAGAAAGAGGGGGGAAAATCTCTGAGGAGGAGTCACCTCTACCGAGTTGTTTGCCATGAAGGCGCAAATCCTGGTGTGTCCTGGTCCTGGACTCGAAAACTTGCTGCCAACGTGGCGGCAATCCCACTCGTAATTGATTTATGACATCAAAGACATATTTTTCGCAATGTTGCGTGGCCTACGTGCGTGACAGGATGACTGGCTGGAGGTCCTGCCTCTGGCCTGGTCCTGATTTTGGTCCTGCTCCTGGCTTGGCCATCTTGTTGATAATTTTGACTTATGGCTGGTGCGGCAGAGGGCCAGGATTTGTCGCATAACTCTGTCAGTCAAGAGTTGCCCGAAACAAAGACCCAAGATCTAACCCATCTGTTTCTGTATCTCCCGTTGCCATGTATCTGTAAATGTATCTGTATCTGTATCTCAGCATTTCAACTGGCAATCGGTGGCAAAGTTTTTCTATTAGGCGCAATTATTTCAAGGTATTATTGCTTTTAATTAATTCAATTAAACGCTTCATAAATTTTTACTTTTTGATTTCGTAGCCTGCGGCCGCCTTGGCTGGGTTTTCCTTTAATGGAAAAACTTTTCCCACAGATTTCGAGCAGCCGAAAAGGGTTTAATTAACGGTTGGCTGCGGAGTGGTGCTTTGGGTGGGCTGGAATTCGCTACTTTTGAGCAAAGATTGCAGATGTTTATTAAGGGATTCCCGTGGCTCGTCGTAAAATTTGATTTCGCAAACTGAAGAACGCAAGTTATTGAATGCCGAGTGGTCGCGTTTATTTGCATTTTTGTGTGCATGGCTGCAAATTCCGAAGAGGCTATTAGCAGTACAAAGCTGATGGAATAACATTTCCAAGATAATAGTAATGGCAGTACAACAAGAGCTGGAACTTCGATTAAAAGGTCATCAGCAGTCGACACAGCTGCTGGGTAAAATTGCCAGGGATCCACCTAAAATGTTATTGATATGTACTGTAATAAACCAATATATGCCACCAATTGAGAACACGTGTTTTCCTTGCAGTTGGGTGCAGCCGTCAGGCCACCTTTTTATTTCTTCTTATCTCTTCGAGTAGCAGAAACGGTTCTGCCCGCTTAACCTCTACAGAGTGTCTAATCTTACCTAAATACTGCGACTGCGCCGCCGTCGACAGCGGCAGAAGAGCAGCGTATATATATATGTATAAGAGAGAGAGAGAGAGAGCTTATGCGCATATATGGCCAGCGGCCAGCGTGGGGATGCTGACTTAGCTTAAAGCATAAATGGGTGATCTTATATCACGCTCACTTGAGACATTTATTTATGCAATGCAACTAAGTGTTGCTGTGTACTTATAGGTACAGTGTACCCTCGATATATGCACATACTACACCTCCCCTCTTTTTTAAAATAACGTAAAGAAATGAAGTTATTTTCTATCAACTATATTACCATTATAAAATAAAAATTACTTAAATATTATTTTTAATGAATTAACATTATTTATGATATAGAATTTTTAAATGAATAAAGAAAAAATATGTATGTATTTTGAATTAATAAAAATTCGATTATATCTATGTCTTTGTTATATTGTTTTGGCTGATCAGGCCGTTATTTAAGTTTTATTATGAAAGGTTTGGCATTGATTGCCCTTTTTTTTTTTCATTCTATTTGTGCTTTTTTAGCCTATCTTTATGTACTATTTGTTGTTTCTTACTTCCTGTTTTAATGGTTATATTGTCATTTATTCCTATATCTACTACGTCATAAGGACCTTCATATCTTTTATCTAACTTATGACCTGTTTCTTTTCTAAGTAATACTTTATCTCCTATTTTTAATTCGAAATTATTTGTATTCCTATCATATCTTAATTTTCTATCCGCTTTTGCTTTTTCTAACATTCTTCTTGCTCTGTTGTACGACAATTCTAGTCTGCATTTAAGCTCTTTAGAGTAGTCGTCTAAGTTGTATATTGGGTCTATTTTGTTTATCTTACTGAAATCTTTGAATTGTCTGGGTAGTCTGCCAAATACTAGTTCGTATGGGCAATAGTCATGGACTATTGAGGGTGTTGTATTGAAGCAATAAGTGAAATATGGTAACCAAATGTCCCAATCACTTTTGTTAACCGATATGTATGAACGTATATATTCATTAAAAGTTCGGTGGCTTCTTTCTATTGTTCCTAAAGTTTGATGATGGTGAGCGCTAGATGTTAGATTTTCTATATGCATATATTTGCATAATTCATTCATAAGTGAATTTTTGTATTCCGTACCTTGATCTGTAATGAACGTCTTCATTGGACCGTACTTCAGTACAAATAATTCAAATATAGCCTTTGCAACTGTTTTAGCACTTTTATTTGGTGTTGGAATAGTTACTAAAAACTTGGTTAGATCGCATATGATTGTAACTGCATACTCATTTCCGTCTTCCGATTTCGGTAGTGGACCAATGGTATCAATTAAAACAGTATCAAATGCTGTTGCTGGCGTTGGCATCAATGTTAATGGAGTTTTCGTATGTGTTGTAATTTTGGCTTGTTGACATTTCAAACAAGTCTTTACATACTTTGAGATTGTCTTGGTCATCTGGGGCCAATAATAAAATCTTTTGATTTTTGACTGGGTTCGCGAAATACCAGTGTGGCCTCCTTCTATAGGATCATCATGGAATTTTGTCAAAATTTCTTTAATCTGAGCTTCGTCATTTTTGTCTATAATTATCACCTTTTGTAGAATAGCTAGTTCTACTTTTTCGAGTACTCGGTTGCCCTTTATTTTAAATTCATTTAGTGATACAAATTGGAACATCTGTTCGCTTGGTGATATTCGCATTTTTGTTATTTTATGCATTCCGGCTTTTGAAATAAGCCTTTGAAAGAATTGATTTAGATCAAATGTTTCATTAGAATACAAGTCATCAACATCAAAGCGTGAAACAATTGTTTTTCCTCGTTTTAATAAACACTTGTGTTTATCTATTTTGATTAAAACATATTTCTTTGTGTCATTATTATTGACAACTTCATAGACTTTGGGCTTTTCTATTGTTTGCTCTTTTTCCTCTTGTATTTTGACTATTGCTTCGTCCTTACAGGAATTTTCCTGTTTAGCTTTTGATCTGGTGGTAACTTTTAATATTTCTCTGTTGATTGTTTTCAGATCTTTTATTGTTATGCGAGACAAGGCGTCCGCAATATGGTTATCTTTCCCCTTAAGATATTCTACAGTAAAGTCATACTCTTCTAAATCCAGCCTCATACGAGTGAGTTTTGAACTTGGATTTTTCATAGAGAATAGGTATGACAATGGTCTATGATCGCTTTTTACCATGAAATGCTTGCCATATATGTATGGTCGAAAATGATTTATGGCCCAATGAATGGCCGTTAATTCTTGTTCTGTAGTGGACTTATTACTTTCACCTTGAGTGAACATTCTTGAAGCGTATGCCACTGGAAGTTGTTGACCATTGTGATCTTGTGTAAGTACCGCTCCGCATGCCTGTTTACTAGCATCGGTTGTTATGCAAAATTCTTTACCGAAATCTGGGTACTGTAGTAATGTTGGTTTCATTAATTCTGTTTTAAGGTATTCGAATGCATCATTGCATTCTGCTGTCCATTCGAATTGAACATTCTTTTTACAAAGCCTCGTTAAGTGGCGTGAATGATCAGAAAAATTTTTAATGAAACGTCTGTAATAATTACAGAAGGCTACGAAACGCCTAGCACTGTCGGCATCTGTTGGTATAGGATATTTTTCTATAACTTCATATTTGGTGTCATCTGGGAGTATACCTTTATCGGTACATTTGTGACCCAAATATGTTACTTCTTTCATAAAGAAAGAACATTTCCCTGGATGTAGTTTCAAATTATGTCGTCTACATAGCTCGAATACGTTAGTCAAATTTTTGAGCATATGTTTTTCTGAACAACCTATTACTACTAAGTCATCCATATATAGAAATGCTTGCGATGGTTCAAGACCAGAAAATGCAAGTGTCATCATACGTTGGAAGGAGTTTGGTGCTACTTTCAGTCCGTATGGTAATCGCGTGAAGCGATATGAGCCATTGGCTGTTGAAAATGACGTTATATCTCTATACCTTTTTTCTAGTTCTATCTGGTGGAATCCAGACATTAGGTCGAGACATGAAAAATACTTTGCTCTTCCTAATTGATCAAGAATATCTTCTATTCTTGGAAGTGGAAATTTGTCTGATAATAGTTTCTTATTTATTTGACGATAGTCAACTGCTAATCGCCATCTTTTTTCCGTGGAATTCGGAAGTGGTTTCTTTGGAACCAAAAGTAATGGACTATTATATTCAGACATTGATGGTTCAACTATTCCATCATCTATTAATTTTTTACCTGTCTGGCGATTTCTGGTTTTTGGCTATCTGCCATGCGATAGTTTTTTATATAGACCGGTGTTTTTTCCCCTAATCTGAGTTTTTGTTTGTAGAAATTGTTAGCCGATATTGGTTCTGTTTCTAGACCAAAAATATCGCTAAACTCGGTGCATAACTTAGTTAGTTCATTATTGAATTGTTTAGGGAATCTTAATTGTTTTAAAATTTCTTCAGTTCTATTTTCCTTTTCTACTGGTGTTGTAAAAATGTCATAGTCTTTCATTGATTCGCATTTGATCTTCGCGCTATCTATTATGGCGTCTTTATTATTTGTATTTATAATGCGAATCAATGCGTTTTTGCTATCGGCAATGGTGCTTGCTACTATTATACCTGGTTGCAGCTCCTGATTTGGTACTACCACCGTTTTTTCGTTAGTGAGTAATTTGACTTGTCTGATTACTTCGCATCTAGCTGGCAATAAGAGTGTGTTGGAGTCTAAGTTATGTGTAATTGGTACACTAATCTGTCTACTGAAGTTATTGGGTCTTATTGTGAACCAGTCTTTGTTATTTTGAAACTCTAATACGCAATTGTATTTCTTGATAAAATCTATTCCGATTATGCCATCGCATGGTATCGGAAAATTCTCAGGTACTACATGAAATTCATGTGGCACTAGAACATCCTGAATGCGTATGTCAAGATCTACTGTACCTATAGACTGTATGGTTCCTTGCCCAATACCTGTAATATTTGATATATTACTGAAATTTATATTATTATATTCCTTTGCTTTGGCTTTTAGCAATGAAATTTCTGCACCTGTGTCTATTAGTAATGTAAGAACTGTGTTTGTTTCATGGTTTTTTGTCTTAATGAAAATACTCAGATTTAGGTTTACTTTAAACACTTTTACTGTTGATCGCTTAAGGGGGTCTGGCTGTTTTCCGATTGTACGTTACGCACATTTCGGTTGTTATTATTATTCTGACTTTGGTTACCCCTTCGGTTACCTCCGTCTCTGTTATTACCGTGGCCGCGGTAGCCTCCGCGACCTCTGTTGTTATTATTATAACCTTGGTTATAATTCTGGTTATAATTATGGTTATAATTATTTCTGCCTCTACCACGATAGTAGGCATTATAATTACCACGTCTATTATTCCCATTATAGAATAAGACTGTATTTGAATTGCCGGTTATTTCTGTACTGCAATGTAGGTATTTTTCCATTGCGTCGTTGAATGTACTAAATGTACCTGCAGTTAAGATCATTTTAAGTGCCTCGTTGGCACAGTTTTTGGTCATTGCTGATATCGACTCTTTAGTCGCGAATTTGTCAGCATTATCGGCGTCTAATCCGCCGTCTATGTAAGCTGCCTCGAGCTGCTTACGCATACTGTCTATTTCTGTAACATACTGAGACGCGGTCTTGCCTCTTTGTTGGGCATTTATTAATTTGGCCTTTATAACGTCAGGCGATTCGCCTTTTACGTTTGCCTGCAATATGGTAATTATTGCCTGTATCGTTGTCGCATGTTCTACTTTATAGTTTAATGGGCCAATAATTTTGGTCTTTATGACCTCTACTGCTAAAGTTTCTTGATCTCCTTTAGTTAGATCCGTCAACTTAAGTGCTGTCACAAACCTGTTTAAATGGAGTTTCTTACCATCGAATTCAGGTACTGTGGCAGATACCTGTTTAACGTATGCTCTCTGAGCTTCTAATGCGTTGGCCATGTTTCTTGTATTTGGTTGTACGGTATTAAATTTTAATTCTTCTATTGATTCGATATCGCTTTCGATATCTAAATCTTCTAACGGCTGCGACTCGTCCAAGTCTCTTAACTGGCTTTCGTCGAATTCTGCTATTTTGGTTAGTTCTGTTGGGACTTCTATTATAATACTGTGTCTAACGCTGGTATTATGTAGTCTTTTACCAAATGAACTGAGAACTTTGAAGCATTGGACTTTATGTTCTTCAGTGAGTTTGCTTTTGTTTGTTACTATTAGGTTTTGTAATGTGTTGTATTGTGTTATCAATACCTTTATGTGAAAAATAAGCGTCTGAGTTTTGATCAGCGCGGTTTTATTAATACATTTATAGGATTTATCAAAAGCATCTCTAATATTGTTTATGGATATGGTTAAGTTTAGCCATTCCATGTATGTACCTTTTAGCGATGTAATCGCACTTGTACCTTTTTGGTGTAGTTTCTATTAGATTTTGTCTAAATCATTGGCTCGACTCATGTAAGTCTTTTCAACGATCTTTTGTGAAACTGATAAAGTTTTTAAGGCCAGGTTAAAAGGCTGATAGGATAACTAAAATCAAAAATAGTAAGTACATTGAATTTAACTGTGGGGTTGTATCCACGACTTATGTCCCATTTTGATATGGGGAAAATTAGTCTTTATTTGTATATCAAAAGTACAAATAGAATTTTAACTTTGAGAATTGGTCAATTATTGTTATCTCGATCAGATATAAATATAGCTCGAAATTTTAATAGGTCTAAACTGTTGTTAAACATATTTTTACTTGATAGATGAATTCATTATACTCAGTTTACATCGGTTGCAATTTGCAATTTTACAATATTATTACTTATTTTAAGTTTAGGACTGAGTATAATGTGTTAGTTATGAAATGGGTCCCTGATAAGTTAGTAATTTTGTTGCAGCGGAAACCGCATCGACAACATTAATATAATATTTGGGCGGTTGAGGCTATGGCGTATAACGCAGCCCGCCGCTTTACTTAGCACCACGAAGTTGTTGATTGATGGCTGCAAGGCGCTCTTTGTAGCGCTGCCGGTCTTCCTCATTAGTTGCCGTCTTCAGTAGTTCGATGTTGAGCCTCCGGGCGCTGAGCAACTTAATCCGGCGGCCACCCCTCTTCTTTTTAGGTGGCTGCTCCCTCGCTGCAGTCCGTGCCTTGTACTCTTGTATGGTCAAGGGCTTTGGTCCCGCGGACGGATCTACCTCTATTACCTCTTTGATACTTGGCAGATCCCTTTGCTCGACAGGAGCAGGGTGTTCGAACGTCTGCTTGGTAGACATTCGCTGTTGTCATGTGCGGCGCGCCGGTGGAATCCTTTATCCTTTATCCTAATCCTACCCTCGCAGGATGCCGTGCTAATTGCTGTTGCGGCTTACAATGGTCGAGGGCAGTCGTTCATGCAGACGTCGGGTCTTTTCGGCTTGGGTGATGTTGAATTTTCAGTTATTTCTTCATTGATTATTTCTATTTTTGCTGAGTGAGTTGTGGTATTCGGCTTTCTTTGCTGGAGGTTTTCTTTCAGAAAGTCTAATTCGGCAGTTAATTTCTGTGCCGTTGCCCATGGGGCGGTGTTTTATTTGTATATCATAGCCACTTAATATGTGCTATACCTTTATTTTTGATTTCCTGACATCCGCGTTTGCCCATTACCACACTCTACTCACTCAGTATTTTTGTTTCTTTTTTTTTTTTCATCAGTGTCCCGTCTCTAGGTCTCCCGCACTGGTGTAAGGGGCGGCCTGCCTCTCACACCTGTTGTCGCTGTTTAGAATTCCCAAATCAAATCGGCAATATTAGCAGCATTTCCTCAGTAGTCCTCAGATCGCAGGCTCCTGCCTCACGGTCGCCATGTAATAAACCAATATATGCCACCAATTGAGAACACGTGTTTTCCTTGCAGTTGGGTGCAGCCGTCAGGCCACCTTTTTATTTCTTCTTATCTCTTCGAGTAGCAGAAACGGTTCTGCCCGCTTAACCTCTACAGAGTGTCTAATCTTACCTAAATACTGCGACTGCGCCGCCGTCGACAGCGGCAGAAGAGCAGCGTATATATATATGTATAAGAGAGAGAGAGAGAGAGCTTATGCGCATATATGGCCAGCGGCCAGCGTGGGGATGCTGACTTAGCTTAAAGCATAAATGGGTGATCTTATATCACGCTCACTTGAGACATTTATTTATGCAATGCAACTAAGTGTTGCTGTGTACTTATAGGTACAGTGTACCCTCGATATATGCACATACTACAGTACGAAGCATGCTCACACCTTCTCCAAAAAACAAAAAAACAGAGGAAAACTCCTCCTCGAATGTGATGACTTCCATCATTATCAACGCATAGAGAGACAGACTGCAGGGAAACTTTTCCTGTCCGCTTTCCGCTTTTCCGTGCCACCCCCCTGGGGCCAAATAATCGAACTAGCGTCGAACAACAATTTGTTTTAAATGCCAAAAGTGAGGGCCGGACAATCGAGTCCCCCGAACCCCTTAATAATTTATGAAGACCGCTCCACATGTGGCTCGGCATGCTGGAAAAGTTTTCTATCACTCCGCTCTAATAGAGATTAAATGCATGTCGAAAAGGCAATTAGTTGGAGCAACCCTCTGTGGAGCAAATCCCCACACCAACAGCCTCCAAGCCGAGCAACTTGAAGTCCAACTTTCGACCTTTGTCCGCTCATTGAATCAAAGTGTTGCTCAATTTTTCTTACGGCCTAGGTGTTGTAGTGAATCTGGGATCTGGCCAGCAAGTGATACCGGGGGTTGGTAACTGCCGGAAGCAATTTGGCCGAACCCTTCTCAAAGGGTTTCCTGCGAGTCTCAGGCGCTGCGTCACTGCTAATTAAACTCGCGCTGTCGCCGCTAATGAGCAATGAAAACAACGTGTTGTCCGAAAACTCTTGAGCAGAAATTACCAAAAAAAAAAAAGGAGCTCAAAACTCCATCTGCAGGGGCGGGAATGGGCTGATAAGGGGTCTCGTGGAATCGTCAGGTTGAATCAGCCATCAAAATAATGAAGGCACGGATTTCTCATTACTTCTAAATATTTTTCCAGCAATTTTTCGGGCTTTAAGCCATTTAAAAGGATTAGCTTGCTCATGATTTTTTCAACGGATTCCGCCAAAGGGTTGAGACCTACTGCATTTTCCACCTTTTTCAGCTAGTTTTAGGACCAGATTTTGTCCTGATCTAATAAAAGTACGTGAAAATAAGGTTTTTAATTCCCTTCCGCCTGTTGGTGTAGATAAGCTGAGCCAATGGGGTTATAATTAAGAGTGACGTTGGGCAAGACAGCCAGAAAGTAGTGTCTCCACCGTTTTTGTCTTTCTTGCAATCCATTGTTTGCCCAATAAATTCGCACACATTGCTGTTGCCATTTTTATGAGCCAAGAAGTCAAACGTTACAAGAATACCCCAAATATTCGACTATAAAACACTCTGCAGGAGCACTTGTTACAACTACGAACTTCCACCTGACGACAGGCGAGTGCTTCCCCAGATATCCGAAAGTGTATGGTCGATGTAATTCATATTGCGTAGCACTTTGCCATAAAAATTACAATTGACTTTGAACTCGGGCGAGCGAGCAGCAGGACATTTCCACATTTCCACATTTCCACATTTTTACATTTTGTCAGGCAGCCAACAGGGCAGCGATACATGGAAACTAACTCAGAACTCAGACCCCGATGTTACCCCAATATTCCTACTGCAGTTCTTGGCCTGTTTCCTTTTATGACACCAAGGTACACGACGAGACGACAGCGACTACGACAATGGCAATGACTACGGATGTGTCTGGGACTACACTGAGAAATAAAGCACAGTATTAAATATAAAATAATACTCAATGTATAACTAGTACTTGCAAGATTTAGGCAATAACGCTTCAGAACTATCAATCGATTTTTTCTGATATTTTTACGCGTATTTATTTCCATTTTTGTTTGAAAAGAAAAAAACCTTTTCTTGAGTGTCTGACGGCAATGCAGCTCCAGTTCCAAGGTGGCGGTGTCGTCCTGGCCAAAATGCTATGGTGCTATGGCGGAATTATGCGACGCCGCCGTTGCCCCTGGTGTGTTTATGGCCCCCCTGTTGCGGGGCGGAGTGCAGGGGGCTGGCCAGATGATGAGCAACGCACTTTGCCGCCGCCCCTTTCCCGCCCCCTTCGGCCTGCGAAAATTATAAATTATATCCTTGGAAGGAGAGGCCGCTCCTGCCCGAAAGGAAAACTCCTTGGTAGTCGAGAGTTTTCTTTTTCCGTGCAGTTGAACACGAGATGCATGACAAATGGCGGGCAGAAAGCTGGAAAAGCAAAGGGCAGCAGGGAAAACCCTTTAAAGTTTTCCATCTATCGCCACCGCATCAGTTCATTAGTCGAAGACAAAGATATACATAATTCCACGGATGCGGATACGGATCGCCGTGCCAGATTAATTGGCTCGCTGAGCCCGCCGAGTAAATATTTAATTAATCGCCGATTTGTGCACTGAGCCCTCTATAAGTCTTCGTACCATTTCGCCCAAAAACAGAACGACTTGTGACTAATCGAAGCCATCAATTATGTTGATAGATTGGGCCACGTACAGCAGTGGAAATAGTTGTAGTCCTTAGGAAGGTCCTTGCGTTCAGTGGTCACAGTTTGTCATTGAAGCTTACCGCTGCTTAAGGTACTTGTAATTGAATACCAAGCGGTGAACGAACTGGGAAAATCTACGGAATACTTCAGAAAATTCGAGGGAGGAAAATGGACACTCGAAGGGAGTTCGCATATTCATAAGCTGGCTCATGCAAAGTTGTAAGTGGCTGTTGACAAAGGTTTCAAGTGGCCACCGCAACTGAGTAGAAAAAAGCGAATAAAAAGGACCATATAGTCGAACAGACGTGTGTCTGATCTGAATGCTAGATAAAATTATTACCCTTTTTATTCTCGCCGCTGCACGCTGGGATTTGTCCGAATTCGAATCCGTGTCGGTCTTCTCTTTCAGGAGATGAAGATGGCCGTAGCAGTGGCAGTGGAGAAGGAGATGGCGATGGAGACATAGTCCGTGCTCAGATCCAAATCCAAAGCCAAGTCCGAGTCGCCGTCGCCTGTTTATTTCCTGTTGGACACTTTCCGTTTGTCGTTTGTTGTATAAAAAGTCGCCGCTGTCGGTCCACCTCTCTTAGTTTTTTCATTTTGCCAAGCTGATGATACCCTGTAATGCCCAATGAAGGGGTTGTTGAACCTGAGTGCCGAAATGAAATGTATTTGAGCAAGTTACCAGTTGATACTTAAATACATACAATAAAACTAATAAACTTAGTGATAAAATTATAATTTACATAAATACTTTTTGGAAATGCTGCTAGATTCAACAGGACTCTATATAAAATGTTTAGTTATGGCGACAAAACTCAATTATATATACAAAGATCCTGAATTTTTTGCACCCTAGTAAAATACCAAGTACCTTTAACGTCGCTAGTCTGCAAATGACCCCTTCAACTTGATTTTTTCAGCTTGTTTTTTATGGCTCACACAATAAGCATCATCAACAACAACAACAGCGGCGAATGCAGGAGCACTCGACGTCATCAGCAGCACATTGTGTCCTGGCGAACCGACCCGAAATAGTCTCCAAGTCCGAACCAAAATCCGGAGTTCTGGGCCAAAGAGACGGAGGCGGAGACGATGGCCGCATGCCGATAATGTGCGGCCATAAGGTAATGAAAATTTTATCTGATTCTGGCAATAGTTGCACCCTTTCTGCTCCGGCCTTTGATTTGATTTCGAAGGATCGAAGGGAGTTGAGGGTAAAGGATAGAGGATATAGGATAGATGTCCCCGAGCCTCGCAAATGATACAATACTTTGTGGTCAGCATGTGTGTCCGAAAGGTACGAGTATTGGTCGCATTTGATTGAAATTTGAATTGCCAACCCCCCTGTCGCACAAAAGGATTCGCATTTAAGTGGGTGTGTGCATACTTTTAGGGGCAATCATTGAGTACGTGCTGCGGCGACAATAACAAAAACGAATCCGCATCCGAAAATACGAATATACGAAAATCCGAGATGCGCAAAAACGACAATAAGACCGAGCACTATTTCATTTTAGATTTTAATCAATTCCGTTTGATGTGACACGTTTGTGGGCCGCTTTCAGTGCCCGTTCCCAAAAATCCACCACAAGGATTCTGCAACATATGCAGGCAATCCGCAACACTTGCCGCCTAATGAAGGTACAATCAATCCACTGTCAAACCCATCAAATCAGGATTGGCTTCATTATATCCCTTATTGTTCATATTTCGCATTTGATAACATTTAGAGCATTTCGTTTTACAGAGAAATGACAAATTCGGGGAAAATTGCTGTTCTATGAGGTTCACTGGTGTATATAATCGATTTTTTATTATCATTATACATATATATGTTTATGGTTCCCCTTAGGAACTCTATATTCAGTTTGAACTCGAAAGGCTTTGTAAATTTAATTTCGAGTTCATAGATCACACAGAATTATTTAGAGCCCAGCTGAGTTCGCAATTTGGCTATTGGCACAAAAAGTACTAACTAAACAAATGTTATCCAATAACCAGGCAATTATCTGCAGCATCATCCCCTGAACCCCAAATAGATCCCATAAGAAAGCCCATAAATAACAACTAAACAAGCCAATTGAGCAGAAATCGACTCTTTTTCCATCGCCTCCCCAAAAAGGAGGCACAATAAATTCCGGGCACACACCTGCAACTTCCTAAGGACAAACGCTGCAATTATCGTTGCCGAAGTCCTGCCCGACGAGAGCAACAAATCCAATAAACTTCACAATCGAACAGCACATAAATATTAAACGATGATTGAGCTGCAACCCACACAGCAATCCTCGAGGCAAACAAGTAAAAGCTTAGGGAAAAATTACAATTTATTGGACATTTCCGGTCAGTGACAAAAGTGGACAGTGCAAGATTTATGCCCTCGACGATTGGCTGGCCCGGGATTTATTGAAGGAAGTTAGCCCCAGTTAATACCTGATCACTTAAGGTTAAGTGGACACAAGCGGCCACACTTAAAGCCACTTTAAGGACTCTTTCTCTGTGGAAAAGAGCAAGGGATGTGGCCAACTCGATTATTATGCAGGCACCTCAATTGCATTTTGCAGTTACTCAAATTTGCATATCATTCCATTCCGAAAACTAAACTAAAACTAAATAAATGCCAAAACAAACCGAAAACTTTCCCTGGGGCAGCATAGCTAACTTTATTATGAGATCAGGGGGACTGAGGTTGGGTGGATATTACGTATCTGTGGCTCTCTGGCCATCGCTCAGAAAAAGTAAAGCGCTCTGATTCCGGATTCTATGCTGCCGACATGTGTCACTCTGCAGTCCAGCAGGCATAAAGATTTGCGGGCCTCCAGTTCTCCATCTCCACTGGTATAGCTTCATAGCCCCCTCACTTTTGGGACTATGCGAAATTTGCATTTTCTAAAAACTCTTTGGCTAGTGTGAGGTGTAGCTGGTGGGAAAAGCTAAGCGGTTACAGATAGAAAAAAAAGATTCGGGTTTCAGATCCATAAAGTTCGCTAAGAATAATAACTGAATTTTGACATACATTTTCGCAGCAAGGTCACACCACGACAGTGTGTGAAATATAACTATTTATTATGCTATGGTCACACTGAGCGTGTGATATGGTAATTTTTTAAGCTTTTCGCTCTGTGCAATGCTACTGTCCAGGACAGGCGAGTAGAGAGCCAAGAGTCCGGCGCAGAAAAGTGCCTTCCAGGATGGGCCCTGGTCTTCCATCATCGTCGCAGTCGCACTAATTCCTCAGCAGCAATTTATCAACAATAAACAGTTGCAGACATTTTGCTTAGTTCCAGCGCGTGTGTGTGTGGGTGTGCGTCTGTGTGTGTGACGTGTCCTGTCCCAAACAGGGATGCATGAGAAAGTTTGACTCTCGAGTGCTGCGGGCAGGCTTAAAGTACCAGATGATTTAAAGGCCTCAACCGAATGAACGAAGTCCTGAGGAGTGGTGTGTTCTCCTTATTGGAATTCCTCGATTGATATCCGCGACTTTCTTTGTCACTTGTCGCTGAATGCGCGCTTAGCTAATTCCGCAAATTGGCTAAATAATTTGCACATTGTTCGAAGGCCTCGCACACGTAAAGTGGCTGTAATCCAATAATGGCATGCATGTGCCATTTAATTCTATTTACGCCTCATTTGCTGCTTGTCAGAAGGAGATGCTTCTTTAATATAATACATCTCTCCAAGCATCGAATCATAATAAGCGAACCTGTTTTTTTTCGCCTCTTGATTGATTCGATTTTCCATTTCAGAGGTGGAGAAATTGTCACTGGGGTGGCGAAACATTAAGTGGATGGAAAGCTGGATGGCTTCTAAAATTCCAACTCATTTCGTTAGTCTATGCTAATGAGCATGTGTTGTCCTCGATTTCCAGGTTTAACTAGCTATATCACGATGACTGGGCACTTCTCTGGCCTAAAAGGCGCCCGTCTGGCTTTTGAAATCAAAGATTGTGAAACACCTTGAGCCGTGGCGCCACTGGATCGCTTTTAATAAACTTGTCGCACAGTTAACTTTATTAAGATTAATGAGCATGTGCGATGGGGGGCATTGGAAAGTGTTCTACGGAGTCTGGTCGACCAACGCCACAATAATAAAAGCACATTTCACTAGCTTTAATGACGTCATTACGTGGCATTTACGTGCACCACCACCCACTGCGTCCATCAACCACCCAAAACCGCCCACTATGTCTGGCCTTGTCTGTTACTGCTGTTGCAGCAAAGTCAAGACGTTAATGTGTCCAATAATTTAATTTTAAGTACCTTGCAAAAAGAAATACGGCCACATTTTTACAGACAATTTCCTTTAATGGCCAGACAAACTGCAAGCAAGTCGAACCTGTGCTTCGACAGGACCTGTTTTCCTTGGCTCCTGATTGTCCTGTCGAAGTGGAAGGACATCCCGGTCTGGACTCCGGAGGTAATTGCATGGAAAAAGTCAAGCCAAAGTTGCCCTGCAGTCGCCTTTGTGTAATTGAAAATTTAATATTTATTTCGCAGTTAGTAAATCAAAGTTTCAACGCAGTGGATAACACACTGCCATTACATATTCATCATACGCCCCGTGGCTCATAAAAAAACGAAGCCAAAAAGCGCATGTGGAGAGTGGCTATAAATCAAGTCAACCTTTGCATGAGTTTCGCTTTCTTTCTCCGCATTTCTCTTCGCCGAACTCTCATGAGTCAGCGGAAAGTAATAAAGTTGAATCTGAAACTTAAGAGGATGGGTTCCAAAGGGCTATTATCCCAAAATGTAACATGCTCATACATGGATTAGTGCTCAATGAAGTCGGGGATCCAATGTTCCCTGAAAAAATATGTTGTTAATATCTATCTGTTGGTGCATATGCTCCGTTTTTCCCAGTTTCGAGGTGTAAACATGCTGGCGAAGGAGCCGGCAAGTGGAAAATAAATAAAATGGCTGAGACCGGACGAATAATTCACCGAGCATTTTAGCTGCAAAATCATAAATAACAACATGTAAATAGCTTTTATCTAACAGCTCTCGTCACAGCGGAAGCGGCCAAAAAACCTCACGGAAAAGCGCTCGAAAAAGTTGCACAAAAGCCAAAACATCAATGAAGGGAGGGGAGTCCCCGGGGGTCGAAAAGAGTTCGAGTTCGAGTCCGGCACTTCAACTTGCTGCTGCAGCTCGCATCAATTAAACCTAAATTGTTGCAGTTGTTAACACGCAACAAAATTGTCTGCTGCACTGCAGCTAAAAAACTCTGACGAAAAACGATCAAGACCAGCAACAAAAAACAAAACGAAAAGTGTCAGCAAAAAAAAAATCGAACTCGGCGAACTGCAAGTAATGGTGATTATTAACATAGAGATACCCTAGATGTGGTATTAAAAATAAAAATAGAGTTTGCCTTATCTAAACTCATATTTAATAAGTTTTCCCTCCGAAAAAAAAAAATGCTTTTATTATTGCGGTACAGAAATTTCAGAGGGACTACTGAAAGTAGTCATTCGAAGAAAGATCCAACATTTGGAAATTCATATTGTGTTCCGAGCTATATCCTATTTCCCAACTACAGGGTGCTCACAATAAAAAGAACTTCGAAATTGGTAAAACGTCAAGTGTAAAATGGCATAGAACTGCATAAAGCCGCAGCTGGGAAAGTGGAATGGAAAAGTGTGGGGAAAGGCAGAAAATGTTCGAGTGTACTTCTGCAATGGGATTTATTCTATGCTGTCTCTTTTTTCGCTGCATCTCTACGCAGGAGTGACCGAGTCCAGAGCAATTACACCGCTTGAAATATTGACAATTACTTAAATTTATCTTTTCTAAACGCGCCGGATGCACCTTTCGCATGGCCGGGGGAAAATGGCGGGGAAAAACGTTTGTCAATCAAGCGGCAGACAGGAGGCTTCACGCGTGATATATTTGAAGTGGCCAGCACCACCAGACTGCACCACTCCACAGCAGCAGCAGCGGCAGCATCGAGCGACCCACCCTACCACCTGATGCACTCGACTGTGTAATTTTTGCATATTCCAAGCGCCAAAATTCACGGCGTGGGGCATTCCACGTGGCTGCTCTCACCTGCGGATCGCCACGAATGAATGAACGAGCAAATGGATGAATGAATGTCTGAATGCTGCATGAGTATGCACTTAGAAAAATCATAGCACACATATTTATAGCTCTATTTCATGCGCAGTATGTTACATTAAAGTATTTGGCGCCCACCGTGGGATTCCCAATAAGCCCACCGCAGAAGTTTTGAGTAACATATTCCTGCTTCGAATGCAGTTGCACTTTTTTCGGTGCAATTTGCTTATTCCCGGTGGTTGGGCGCCATTTCATTGCGGTGGCAACGGCGGCTGTGAAATGGCCTGGAAATGATTTAATGCGGAAAGTGCGGTTGGGCCAGAATTTAAAATTTATTCCCGCCCGCCAGGTGAGAGCGGCCACTGAAAGGCGGAAAGTGCAGAAATAAATCACGCATCTGGCGAATCGAAACTATTTGGAATACAAAGTGCGTTATTTCTGGACATAGCAACTAATTAACTTTAATGTTGCTTCTGCTGATTTTTCGCCTGACTATTTTTGGCATTTTGTTGTGTAATTAATCACTGTCTGCCCCGAGTGCAGCGTGCTAACAAATTAACACCAGGGGCGAAAAAGGGGCCAGCAGGATGCAACAAGACACGGCAACAATGTACTTGCAGCAAGCAAGCGGGTCTAGACTTCAAAAACTCATTTGGCCAGGAAAATTGCAAAATGCTAACTTTTTTCGGTTTTTTCGGTTTTTGTTCGGCGTTCATCGTTCGGCTTTGGGCATTTTTTTGGCATTTCGAAAATGCATTTCTCATTTCATTTTCATTCGAGCCGCGTGCGAGTTACAAAAAGTCATTTGCCCGGCCAGCTCATTAGGAGAATCGCACTAAAACGTACCCGTTTTGACAGTCTATCTCCAAAAACAGCCAGGGGAAAATCCAATGGGAGCAGGCAGCCAGCCAAAAGTATCTTTGCCTTCCTTCAGCAGCTGCCGTTTTCGGGGACTACTTAAAATAGACATCAGGTTTCTTGGCCCTGGAATAGGTATACGTTATGGAGGTGGGGAGTTGCAAAGAAATAAGTGTGTGCTGGCTATTGTCCACTGAAGAGCCAAACCACAGGTTAGCCCCCGCCCTAATCGTAATCCCAGGACCATCAGCCGCATCATCGTTTTCATTGTGTGGGCATTTTTATGAGCGTTTTCAATGCCTCAATGCGAAAAAAGCACAATAAAATCAATGAGGTGTGTCTGCGTCTGACTGCTGCACCTCAGTGTTCCTCCTCCGGGGGCCACATACACATCCATAGCCACATCCGAATCCTCGTCCATGGGGCTGGCAAACAATCGGGTATCTGATGGATACACAGACACAACAGCTAAACAATCAAGCGCAGGCTCGGGAGCCAAAGGGGCAGGAGTTGGACTGGGAATCCAAGATGGAGGTGGAAAAGAAGATGGAGCCACCTACAGTGCAATCAACGATGGGGGCCAAGTAATGATGAACCGCCCCCTTCATAAGGGGCAGTCTCAAGCAGATATACCCTCTATTAAAGATGAGGATATATGCACATATATTTATCTTAGCCGTCTTTAACTGTTCTCGTTTCAAATATTTTTCAAATGTATTGCTAGTTAATTATGCAATGGATACAGAGCGTCTAAGTAGAAAAACCTAAGATATTATTAAAAAAAAAATGTTTTGATTATCATTAAAGGGCATCAATGGCTCCAACTTTCGTAGTAGCTCTCCCACAGTTGTTACCTATTCATGGGTTATTATTATTATCCTTGCACACTCAGCCACACACGCTTATGCACACTCACACACACAAACCCACACAGACGCGGTCTAAGCTTGCGTAACACGTTATCCTCCTGCCCGCTTTGTTGAGCACTTTGCGAGCCGAACAAAGAATGTGCTTTATTGGCACTTTTTGCACAATTGCCGTGCCTCCCCCTCCACTTTCATTTTCCCCCTCTCGACCCCCACCCCAGGAGCAGTAAATGAGCGTGGAAAAGCCGGGGAGGGGGGCGTACAGGATATAGGGGAGCCGCTGGTTAGGCCAACAAGGTAGTCGCAAGGAGAATTGGTACACAAAGAAAGAAGTATTATACTAGCCTGTAAATCAGTTTATTATATCTTGCATATATTGCAATAATAACTTTTTAGTTTCGTTCATATATTTGGAAAGTTTTAGTTACTGAATAAAATATATTTCTGTTCATTTATTAATAATATTAGAAAGTAACACTGTACGGAAATTTTTGTTCAGTACACCTAGAACTTGGCATCATCGTCTCCGCTTGTTGGCAACAGCCGGTTTTGATGTGTGCCACGCCCCCGCTCTAACTTCCCCCACCGCCCACAATTCCAGGACCTCAACGGAGGGGGAGTACGAACAGGAGAAGCTGAGAGAGCTGAGCAAAGGATAAACACATTCATGGTGTGCAATCGATTGGCATAATGCGAGGCATTTTATTAAGGTTATCAATCGGCTATGAATATAGGTATACGAGTATATCCCGGAGGTGGCAGAGGTGTCTGTGCGCTGGCGGTGTTTGTATTTGTGAGGAGCAAACAGCGACAGGATCTGCGGCGACGGCGACAAAAGGACGAGCTTATCGCTAGTGACGCATAAAACGTTCCACGTTTGCCGTTATGAATTATGCGGAAATTATTAGAGAGCATTTAAGCGGAATTATTAATAAGGGGAGTTGTTGGATGTGGAAGGGATGTGCCCATGCACTAGAAGGTGTCATGTGCGTGACTTCTTGAAAGGGATATTGATATGATATTAATACTATCTTTAGCGAAATAGACTTTATGACTTGGCCATACGATTGTTTTTAGAGCAACTAAAGCATTTGGTAGGTATACATATTCGCCACTCCTCGTCCTTTAAAAGGGTTAAACTTCTGGTGATTATGTAGTTCACAATGCCGAAAATCGAGCAGAAAGTGTGTGCTGCTGTTTTACAGGGTATTTTCTAGAGTTAAAGGGAGTATTAGGCCACTAAATTTATATACAAAGTGGCTAGCAATTTTTATCTACCACTGTGCTGAGATAAATAAAGTCAAGTTCGTTGTTTAGCACATGATACTTATATTTAATACCAAACCCTGAGTATTCCATGTTCGTTATTCAGTCCTGTAGCACACTCATTTGTTTTACCTTTGAACGGCCGGAAAACCGAAAAACAAATTGCAGTTGGGCAATGCAATGAACAGCGCGTCATGTAGTCGTAGGGAGGGGGCGTGGCCTGAGATGGGCGGTCGGCGCAGTGAAAAATACAATCAAATGCATTGGGCCGGAAAAGCTGCTAGGAAAAATAAATACATATGCACACGGGGAGAGTGTGTGTGCGAAAGCTTTGCAGCACACAATTGGATTAAAATTTACACGCTCCGACCAGGCGCAATTATCCCGGAAAATCGGTGGGAAAACAGGGTAACTTTGCGTGACTGCGTTAATGTGCTTAACAATAAAATGCAATGCATTAATTGATAACGTGGAGCATTCGATTCCATTCGATGCGATGCGATGCGATGCGATTGGAAAACACAGTCGGTTCAATCAATTAAAAATGCCATCAGGGTGGCCACAACCTGAATTTGGTTAAGCATTCTGGCTAAGCAGGGGACAAACCATGGTGGGCGGGGATTCCCCCTAGACCGTTTCATGAGTTCCATAAATTGCAGTCAGCCAGCGACACTTGCCGCGAATTAAAAACACTTTTGCATATCATTTTGGATCGCGGCCAAATCGGCGGCGAGACGCAAAAAGCAGCGCAGAGAAATGCTCATTTAATTTGCCTTAATTTCGCTTTCGTTTTAGCCAAATGCACCAGCGTCATTATCAATCCCTCAGCCCTCATTCTCGGTAGCAAACTCATTTCGCATTCGAACCATTAAAAAGCCATAAAGTTGCCCTCTTCATATTGGAAAAATCTCATGTGAAAAGCCCAAGGGTCGCGCAGGTTCGCGGCAAACAACAATTTATGATACCCATAAACCAGGTTTTCTTGATTCCCTTATGCGTGCCTCAAGGTAAAATATCAAGGAATTTATGCACAGAATATTGGCAAAACCAACAATTTCGCCTCAGGCTTGTTACAAATTTTTGATTGGATTGTAAAAAATGGGAGAAAAGCTTTCATTAAACAAAGGTGAAGTGATGTGTGCGTAATATTTACGATAGAAACATGATGAAATCAGGAAGCATCTGTGTTTACCGGCTACCCGCAATGTTTTTCAATTGCTCAATAGATGAAACCTTGTTTAAATTTCTAAAATCCCCTCTTATATTAAATTTCAAAAATAACACCGAAGGTATAAATTTTATGCCATTCAAGTTAGTTTTTTGACATAGTTAAGCCCTAACTAAGTATAATATGCTATGAGTTTTCGCTTTAATGTTCTATCGTTAAAAATTTTAGTTAACTGTCTTTTCTGCTTTAAAGGTTAAATTATGTGGTATATGGATATTTATCGCCATTTTTCCAAGCCCCAAAGTATGCAGCGGGATTAAGTGGAACCGCCGCTTAGCGGTCGATTTCGAGCAATTGAAATGTGGCAAGGCAGCGATGGGAAAGCGGCTAATAGAGCGCACTGGAAATAGATAATAATAAATTATAATCATGGCGACATAATGCGAACAAATCTAGCCACGAGCGAGAGTCGTAAAAACTGCTTAAACCGATCGAATTGGCCTCCGATGGCGATTTGTGCCAGCGCCTGGAATTTTATTTATTTATTCGCATGCAAACAAATTGATTCGCCCGCCGAAACTAAATCAAAGCCCGGGAAAACATAAAAGTCAGCACCCATTTTTCCACCCAAGACTCCGATTCGAAGGGAAATCCAACTTGCAGCACGCGATAAGTTGCAAAAAAAAAGAGTTTGTACATCGTAAACAACAACAACAACAACAAACGGGGCAACCCTTCTGGGAGTTTTCCCGAAGGACGGGAAAATTGCACGTAGTATTTCAGCATCAGGAAAACGAGTGAAAAGCGGGCGAACTGTGCGCTCAGAGCGGCTTATCCGGGGCAATGAAAATTTATACAAATTCGAAAAAAGTGACAACATTTTGCTTTTATTGGCCATTAAAACGACTTAGCGACTTGGCGGACTCCTCTGCTCCTTTCCGCATCGCAAGGAGATCGCGTGTGATTTGTACCTTGTCCTCCTCCGCCTCCTTCTCCATTGCACCCGATTATCCTTTCCCACTTTGCATATGGGAATCCTGGCAGCGGGGAGTACTGGGTGGTAGGTAGGTGATGACCAGACATAAGCGCAGTTTACGATGCCAGGAATTGAAGGCATCGCCCTGGCAAATTGAAAGTCCCACATGTGTTTGATTCTGATAAAGTTCGGAAATCAATTCAATTTCCTGCATGTCAAAAATATAATGAGACTATCAGTATGCACGCGAAAAAAAATATAAAATATATAGCTCTTAATGTATCGCAACTTAAAATGTATTTGAAACTCTTTCTTCTTTCTATGAAGTTTTCAGTTTGGTGATTTTTTTCTCCTTTTCCCTATTTATCTTTTGAAGCCCCCATAACTAATATCGATGTCCTCCTCCATCTGCTGCCTCAGAACAATTTCTCCTGGCACATTAAGCAATTTTCAGCGTTTAAGACAATGCCGTCGAAGGTGTTTTCCGGCTGTGCCAAGCAGAAACAAATGAAGCAAGCTGCTGGGAAATTGCTTATCGGCAGGAAAATGTTGCCGCAGCCGCCGAACGAATTTATTGAGTGGAAAATGCTGCAAGAGAAAAGCAGCAGGAGCAGCGGGCAAAGTGAAAGTGAAACTCAAACTGCGGCGTCAAATCCATTAACCTGATATTTACTTTTCCACACGCACACACACACACACACACACACACTCTGCCGCAGTGAAAGTATTTTTCCCTTCGCCCCCGCACTTTTCCAAAAGGCCCATTTCCTGTTGTTGTTTTTCTGGCTTGTTTTTGGAGCTGGTGTGGGCGAAACACGATATTTTTACGTTTAGTTTGCAAAATTGAATAACACGTAAATGTGTTTAGTACGGAGGGGGAAAATCGAGGGCGAAAAGGGCAGTAAATTAAGCCCACGCACAGGCACAAAATCGGAGATTGTAGTTAAGGTAAATTACTTACATAATATTAACACGGAGCCACTGAAAGGAGCGGAAGGACGCAGGACCTCAGCGAAAAGAGCCTATAAAACGCAGCTGTGGGGAGCATTGGGCATTTTGGAAGCTTTATTATGTGGGAAAAGTTGCTTACCCTAAGATATTTAAGAACTAACGAGAAAGAAACATTTTATATGTACTAACATTATTCTTCTTCAAGTAATTAGTTTAAAACATGACCGATTCTAGAGAATGAAAAAAGGTGAAATTTCATTACCATTTCTGTAGGTCTGCTACAGAAACCGTGTTGAAAAGAGTAAAGGTGCCCTTTCCCTCAATTTATTATTTATGTTCATAAAACTGACAATTTTTCCAGAAAAACGAAAAATGTTCCGTCAGCTGAGTTTGCAAAGCATCCTTAAACCCTTTAAAGCTGACCCCCTGCGAATGCCTCCACCAAACAAATCAAATTAGAAACCCGTTCAAATTTCGAAAAATGTTCAAAATAGGACAGCCAGTCAAATGGCAGGCCAAAAAAATTACCTTTGCCCAGAAATGTAACCCCGTTTTTTTCGCCTTTTTTCCGTGTTTTTTTGTTGGAGCGGGAAAAGCAATTAGACGCACTTTTTGATGGACACGCGTTCAATCATTCGGCCGGCTGTCAAGTCGATGGATGCAGCAACGTGCCGGGAATGGGAAAATCGGGTGTCGAGCACGCTCGAAAAAAGGAGTAAAACTCATTACGGGAAAAGAGCGAAAAGGTGTGCGAAATGTGGCTATTTTTCAAGTATTACCCAACGCAATAAGCACATAAATAATGAACAGGAAAAACGAAAGACTTTCAGGCATCAAGAAGGCACTTGTCTCCACAGAACGGTGGCTAATTGTATCAAATGGCTCATCAATAGTTCAAAGACATCGCCATTAACGAAAAGCAGAAGCTGAGACACAGGTCGAGTTGTACTTTTTATGGCCGAGAAAGTTGCTCAAGTGTCTTCCGTTTGTCATAAAAACTTGCCAGCTCCCCCGGCAGCATATGAATCACAGCAATTGGCAGCATTTAATAGCGAAACTTTTCCCATCGATGTGGCGACAAATGACAAGATACTTTGTGTCATTCCATTTTGGAATCGGGTGTGCACTCTATATATCGAAACCTGTGGTTGCTCCGACGGCCGCCTGGCGACTAAAAGGCCAGAGAAAATTTGGCATCATCCGGCGAGTCAGCCAAGAGAATTGGTAACAGAGCTCAAACAGAAACTGTTAGTGGAGCAGCATTTCCCCTTACGATATTGGGGAAAATCACAACGTAAGAAGGCATTTTCATGGGTTTATTTTACGGAGTCATCTCGCCATTTTGCACTATCTACAATATTAACTTTTGCAAATATGTTCCAACTATAATTCGGTTCCACTTTTTATAGTCAACTGCGCCATGAGTTATTGGGCCCTAAATCACTTATTTATTTATGGCCAGCCCATTTAATGTTGTTAACCTTTGGCTCGCGCGGCTTCGGTTTTCCATTCGATATTAGATATTTATGCGGCCCAAAAACAACATTAACATTCGTTCGGTAATTGTATGAATCATTTTCGCTCGGCGTAAACATTTTCCACACATTTACGAGGCGCAATGTGCAAAATATAATAATAATAATAATATGTTTCGTTCGATATTAGCCACAAATGATAAATAACCGCATAAATTGCCCCCACCCCCTGGAATATACCATATAGCATACGTTCTGGCCGAGCCATTGTATTAATTTGTCATAAAATTATACAACCCCTACAGCGCTGAAGATGGCGACTCGTAAAAATGTTTTCGTTTTTTGCGAACCCAAAAAAATATATATATAAAAGTGTTTATCAATATGGGTTCAATCAATTTTGCTCCGTGGGGATACTTGGGTGGAGTGCCACCTGATTTGGAATTCGAAATCAATCGACTTGTTCAAAGTGTTTCAACCGAAATACACAAGCAACCTCTCTAATCGATTGACTGGAACTTTTGAGTGTATGCTGAATAGATCTGCAGAGTTCTAGCGATCTCACTCACTAGCAGCATAATGGCTAAATTTAGAGGCTGAGCTACAAAGTTTCAGCTAACCTATATTCCAAGTGCGAAGTGCGCTTCTTGCATTTGTCAGCAGCTAATTAAAAGCGAATTTCCAATGCATAACTTCCACGGCAGCGGATCTGCATGTGAAGCCATAAACCAGGGCTAATTTGGTTGCGGTTTGCCGCCGCTTTCCCCATTTCCACATCGTTTTTTATGGCCAGAACACAACAAAGTTGTCTTAGAGAAGGGGGTTGCATTAGGGACGGGGCCTCGTAAAGTCGGATGACATTAATCCGCGCATAAAACTGAGCAGCAATAGGATTCATTTGCCAACAATGTTGTGTCCTATTACCTTGATTCGCTCACTCACTCGCCTGTCAGCATGTCAAATTAGAATCAGACGATTTGTCAAGTATCAAATATTATTCAATTATTATGGGAGGGAGGGAGCATAGTAAACAAAATTGTACCGGATGTAAACCAAGCACAATGGCATGCAAATAACTTTGTCAGGACAAACGCTCACTGGGGAGCAATTCGTTATTGTGCCCCCAAAAAACTCGAAACACACCTATATTAAAAAAGAAAAAAAACTCCCTGCGGCATGTTATAAAATTCAAAACCAGTCTGCAAAAGTAGTGAAAAAAGGTATGAAATGGCAAACTCACTTGTTTATAACTCCAGCCGAGCAAATCTGACAAGTCCAAAGGGAGGTTGGTGGTTAAAAAAAAAATTGAGAGAAGAAGGAAAGGAGCTCTACTTTCAAATTGGCGCAGCAGCGCAAATAAAGCAATTTGTATTCAAAATATGAAAGCAAAGGAAGCGACAAACTGACACAGTATACACTCCACCCCCGTTTTCCAACCCTAGCAGAAATAATTTGTTCTTTAAAGAAAATTCCTGACTGCGACTGGCGCCAGTGCAAAAATTGCGTTTGATACGATTTGGCGATTGGGAGCGAGCAAAAGTCCGGAAAAAGTGAACGCACTAAAACTTGATGGCAGCCAAATTACGCATACGCAGCGTTGTCGCAGTGCAAGCGATGAGAAGATTCAAATGTAATTAATTCGCGTAGTTGACTATATAAAACCCAAAATTAAAGTAAGAGAAGTGAGAAGAACGGCACTTAGGAGTGGTACTGAAATCACTAGTTGGTAGAAATCATTTAAAGGTGATTTCTCTAATATATGTACTTGATTACTCCACCAGTCTCAATTTCTTTCAGTGCTCCGCTGACAGCTCGGGGTAAATTAACATAATTAAGCCTGTTGGCTGCGCTTGTTTTTGTGGCTCATTAGCAGGCAAATTAACGCCGCCATTGTCGTCCTGGAGTCGATGTCTTGTGCAGGTGCTGGAAAGTATGCTACACTGTGCGCCATAAATTAGCGACTGTCTCCGCTCCCCACCCCCTTACACCAACCCCTCGGCGGGAACGTGTGTATGTGTGTGTGTGTGTGCGTGTAATTACCGCACAATTTGCGGTGCATAATATATTTTGGTTGATTTGTGACTCAATTAGAGACGCACGGTTTGGAGCTCTCAACAGGATTTCCACTGCAAAGCCTGGTGGCTCTCAAGTGGCTTTGTTGGTCAGCCGGCGGACAGGACAATCCTGCATCCTGCAGCCCGTGTGCAAGTGCAAGTGCCAGTGTGTGTGAGCCACTATCTGTGTGCGTGGGCTGGGCTAATTAAAGCGGTTAGCCCAAATGCCACATAATGAGGCGCACAAGTGCTGCCAAACACCGTTGAACATTGCCAGTCATTTGTCAACAGATGTGAGCACACAGACGACTAGTATGTGTGTCCGTGAGAGACTGTTGAAAGCCTCTAATTTGCTGTGAAGTGGCTTAAAACTCGGCCTTGAATCGCCCAAGTGTGAGTTCCTGCTCAGATGCGAATTCAGTCTTGGCTGTGTGCAGTTGGTATGAAATGCTTGAGATTAAAGTCAGCATCCTTAAGTTTGTATCAATGTATGCTAAATTTACATAGAAAATTAATTACTTAATATCTACTAGTATCTTTTAAATAATGTCCTTGGCATTTACACCTTTTCGCTGCTATGGAAATCCCTCCAATAATAGTCATCCAATGCCGCACATTTGCCGCACACGGGATGCCCAACCAATTGCAGCTTAACTCGATTGGTTTCGCCCCCCGGATTCCTCCGCTCCTGCGGAAACTTTAAGCCAACTGACAAATGTGTCAAACGACATGTTCACATATGTTCCGCATCGATATTATCGACAGCAGCAGCAGGCGAAAAAACGAAGCCAAACTCAGGCAAAGTTTGGCCAAAGTTTTGCTCCTGCTGCAGCGCCAACGTCACCTTTTCAATAAACTGGCCAGGACCTGGTGAAAAAAAGGGAGCAGGCGAGGCATTAATCCCAAAACCGTTGCCGGGATGCGCTGGCAGACAAAACGATTGGGCAACAGCTGCCGTCCTCGACCTTTGTCTTTGTCCGGGGACTCCCACTCCGCCAATTTTGCTCCTGGAACTCCTGTGCCCTGGCAAAAACGAAAGCTGCAAAATGCCAATGGTCAGCAGAAATGCGCATAACTTTGAAAAGTTCACATGCTGGGCAGACAGGCGCAAGGACACATACCTTCCCTCCACAAAAAGGATTCGTGGAGGTGGTGGTCGTCCTCCTGGTCATAGATAAACTTCGATGTGCCGTGCTAATGTTCGCACATTGGAGGCCAGTAGGAAGCGAACTTGGCCAAGTTCAGTTACTCTTCGTTGAATCAGGACAAATGGATTTTTAAAAGAGCTGCTTTCATTCTCAGTGACCTAAGGGGAAAATTATTTATAAGTATAGTTTAGACTTATTTTGTATCTATTGCCTTCAAAGTAACTTAAGTAAAGAGTATTGAGCTGAGCACTTCGCCAACCTCATGACGGGCTATCCCTCCATCGGCTGGCTCATGAATTGGAGTTCAAATTGGAGCCAGTCCAGGGCCAGCTGCTTATCTCCCCGGAAACCGCAGAGGGAATGCGGAATTACCTGCTTACAACAATATTAAATGCCAGACAAGGTTCTTCCGTCACCTCATCGCCACCCCCCGGCCCCAAAGCACTCCCTTTCAATTTTCCCTATCTGGGGAGAATTTTCTTGGCAAACTTTTTAATGTTGGCCACTAAAACGACGCATTAAATTATTATCTGCGAGATTATGAAATTTTTAACAGCAGGTAATAATCGTAGAGAATTTGTTAAGCAGACACCACCAGCCGAGGAAGCCCGAAGGATGAGCCAAATGAAAGACAAACATTTTCCTACCCCGGGAAAACTCTCGGATGCTTCGCTGAGCAACTTGAAACGGCATAAATGAAAACGGCGTCGAGGCTCGAGTGTTGTAACCGTAGCAATTCCCATTCCGACTCCCCATCCTTGGAGCCATTTCGAAACTCCTGGGTAACTGAGGTAATTCAAAAGTTTCTGCCAAGGCGGCCCACATTAAGTGCCACTCCCCCTTCGCTTTTCCGCCCCCTATGGATGGCAAATGACAGCGAGAAGTATTCACTTCAGACGCCAGCAATTAACTCTCTTTCGAGTGAACTAGGTGGGGATTTTTCCAGCAAAGGGGGGCGTTAGTCAGAAATTCCGTTTCCTAAAAAAAAGTGCAAGATACATTTGGCGACATTTCCTTTGCGGCAATTGGCAAATTGCTTTTGCCTACGTGTGCAATTGTTTTTTGCAACAGTTTTTTTTTTTTTTTTCTTAGCCCCTTGGTCCTCAATTACAGCGTACACCTCCCTGACAGTCCAACCGCCCGACATTTCTTATCACGTGTCATTGGGCAAGGACCCGATGGAGCACGAAAAGCCTAACATTAAACACAGGAATCGACTTTAAGATACCCTGTATGAGTTAAGCACAGGTAGTTCAAAAAATATTCAATATTTCCAACTTGAGCCATAACTAGATTTTACCAACCTACTACTATTACTTTATTTGATTTGTAGTGCATTTGATTAGCCGACTTGTGCTACCCCTTAACCTTTCCCCACAGTAAAACGCTGACATGTTGCAGAGGCCACAGTTGAGTTTCGATCCTGAGTCCCAGCAATTTGCACCGAACGAGGCGTCCTGCAACGCCCCCCCCCAAGTGAAAAGCGCCTCCCCCTGGAAAATACCGCAAATGAACGCCGCTTGTCCGGCAGGAATCGCAATCGGAATCGGGCTCGGAATCGAGGGGATATACTATATGGGGGCTGAGTGTTTGGTGTGCGTATGCAACATTGACATGAAGTTAATGGATGTTTTATGACCGACTAACTTCGCCAACGATAAATCGGTTTTCCATGAGCCAGTAAATTGCGATTTGATTGTTTCTGTAGGACATGCAAACAATTTATCCTTTTGCCTTTTATCTGCTTTACCACACTCACAGCCGGAAATGAATGTGAAAAGTGAGCGATTTTTGGGGAAACTTTGATTAAAGTTCTTTGCAAAAAAAACTGAGCCAAAGATCAATGCCCAGGTCCACCACAGAAGACCGAAAAAATCCATATATGAAATAAATCAAAGCCTGAAATTTATGAAAATTTATGCGAGCATTGCTTTCTGCTCCTTGGTCAAGACTTGCATTGTCCAGCATTGGTCACCCCCAATTTTTTTGGTCCACCCTCAGGGTCTCCACCCCTTATTTTGGCTCACCTTTTGTTGTAATACACACATCAAGTGCCAGCCGAATTTATGCAACATTTGGCTTTTGTTGTTTATGTTTTTTTTTTTTTTTTGTGGGGGATGTGACCGAGCAAGGAAATTCATATAATAATGTCTGAATGGGAATTCGTTTTGAGCATATACTTTTTTTTTAGCTTTCCTGTCTTGCTGACATTTTTCCTTTCATAGGTAAATTTTGGTCGTGATTTATGGGGCAGTAGCGAAATGAAATGTTCATCCTTCGTTGTCCTTCTTCGGTAATCGCCATTTCAACATCAATTTATTTGCTATTAATCCTTCACCTCTTTATCGTTCCCAAGAATGGTCCTAAGTAGTCCCCAGTGCCTTGTTCTATTTGCTCTGTCCAGGCAATTAGATGTTTGCTCTCGTTTCACGGCTTAGTTGCCCTTTCGGAGGTGAAATGAGCTCACGGCTATTGGCCATCGATTCGCCTCCTGAGTCCTTTATTTTCCCTCCTGACCTTTTCGATACGCCCACAATCGAAACGTGTTCGCCATGGTTAGTTGCATGTTAGCAGTGGAAAATGGAATGGATGGCGGAGAAAATTGGGAGCCCGGGAAATCGACTTTCCTTTAATCTGGCTGCTTGTTTGACAAGCTCTTAACACTAATTGAAGACACAATCGAAGCACACTCCAGAATCAGCCAGTTCGCCCCTCAACTCTTTTGTCTTTCAGCGGCCAAAAATCCTCGCAGTCTTCTAGAGACTTCAAAAGGCTCAAAGGCGCGTGATTTATGCTGCATAGCTTTGAGCCAGATCACAAAAAAGAAATCCTTTTGCGTGCTTTTCGATAAATCAGTTCAATATGCTAGAATCGAGTTAAGTGCGCCTTTAAGAGCAGATTGCAAACATAAGGACATACTCTTTAATAGCTGCATAAAGATTGGAGAGAAAAAACGAACTGAAAACTTTTCTTTACCTTTGTTGGCTTTTCTAAAAAAGGTACAACTTTCGGCTGGCCCAAAGAACTTATGGTGCCTGGCACATAAATTGCCTTGTGAACTTTATGAACTCACGCGGGATTAACTTGTACCTTTGATTGAATTTCCTGCGAAGTTTCACCGCAGTAGAAAGAACTCCGCACGTCTCAATCCGATAAAAGGCATTTCCAAGTCACGGCAGCCCGCCGAACATTTTTGTGCTCTGTCTGTGGAACAGATGCCAGACACCAGGACCAGTCCCAAGTCTCAAAGGATCTGGTCAGAATGGAGTGGGGCGGCTCCACCTCAATCTGGGCAACGGGAATTAGTCGTTTCCGTTCAAGTGGCCCCGGCTAACAATTCCAAAATTTATGCCACCCAAAAGGAGGCTGATTCTTGATTGTGCAATTGGGAGTGCAGAAAGCAGTGCACTGAGAAGAAATGAGTTGAGTTATACGCATAAGTATGCCTAAGCTTGCAGTGAAGAAGTTAGCTTCTTTATGTTCCATACTCAAAGTATTCCGGAAAGATAGTTTCAAAGATGTTTGTACTATATTTTTCTCTCTGCAAGTTCCACCTTGTCTTCGACGAGCTTAAGTGGCTGTGCGTCTAACAATTGGTTGGGGACTTATTTCAATTAAGGCGCATTACGATCTTGGCTCTTTGGCTTTGGGCCTGGTCCACCGATTGGCCCTCAAGTTCCGAATGGCGGCGAATGGGGGGAGTGGAAAGTTTTTCTGGTCTTCTGGCCAGGAATTCCATTAAAAAGTTTACGTTTAGGTGAGTTCGGTTTGGCTCAGCTCGGCGGGGATATCAAATAGTTCTTGCCAGCGCGGCGAAAAGTAATTAAAATTCAAATAGCAGACAAACATTTACATTAGCGATTGTTGGCTGCTTTCGGAATGGGATCGAAGCATTTATAAGGCTGGGGGTGGGACATATCTCGCTTTTGTTGATGGCTCTTTGTTTTGGCCTGGCGCCAGTCTGCGGCCCAAAGTCTAGAAGTATTTATTCCCCAGTAAGGTAAAAATCGCGTGTGTGTGGCTGAGTGGATGACTGATGGCTCTTGGCGGCTGCTGTCGACACACCCACCCGAAAAGCCACCCAAAGTCACCCGTGAACCAAGCATCCACCCCCACCCATATGCACATGTGAGATTATTAATATTGTGTTTAATATTTGAGCAGCGGGGACGGGCATTGTGTCCTTTGTCTACGAAGCCAAATGAAGAGCGTCTGCATCTGTATGTGAGTTTGTATCTGCGACTCTGTATGTGGTTAAGTGTATCTGTGAGTGCGTGTGCTCAGGTTTGACGTCTACGTGGGCACGGAAAACAGATGGAATCTGAAAGGATTTGCACTCATGTCGCGACTTTATCAAGTGTCAAACGTTGAAATCGTGTTTGCTCAGCAAAAGGTAAAGTATCTTTTGGAAAACGTGTCTGCACTTTAACCTCGGAAAGTTCTTTTAATTTACTTATGTTTATATATAATTTGGGTTTTAATATCAGTGTTTTATTAAACAACTTATGAGGCACCGATTTCGAATACGAACTTTCAATCAGTGCTAAGTTCCTCCTTCTTCGAACATTTGGTGTGTGTGCTATATCCCCCTGTTCTGTAAATCACACTGAATCGGCGATCCGCCCATTTTTGGACTATAACATCCGTGCTGCCCGTGGTCAGTGTCCGTATTTCATTTCGCGGAAATTCAATATCACTGCCAACCGCCCACTAAGCTGCAAAGTTCACCCAAATGAATGCCAGCGAACAGCATGCAATGTCCTCATCCTGAATTGGGTCCTGGGCTCGGTGCCTTCGCTCCTTTCCTTTACATCCATATCCACCTCGTATGCGGAGCACGCGCTGATAACGTAAAGTGGAAGCGGTCCAGTCCGGTCCGGTTCAAAAATCCGGATTGGAAGCCGGCACAGGGAACCCCGGAGCACAGCACGGACATAATTAATTTGAATCCTTTTTTCCTGCTGCTTTTTGCGGTTCTGTCTCTGTTTTGCTTTGCATTTTTTCGCTTTACTTTTGCGTGCAACCAAAAATTAATCAAGTGCTAGTTACGCGAAGCGCGCAGTTTTTAATTAAAGCAGCATCAAAGCGAACTTTTTCCGCAGTAAATACCCATATAGGAAAATATTTTATGGATCCTTTTGGCATCTAGGAGTGTTGTTAAAGCTTTAAGACCGCTGACACTCGCTGAGGTGTTTGTGCAGAAGCGCCCAGGGCGCGAGCGACTGCAAAATCATAATACAAACCAATTTCATGCTGAATTAAACAGGAGTCGGGTGTCCTGCAAACAATAGTTGAAGTATCCTGTCAACAGACGGCGTCTAGCAATTACAGCAACAACAGCAGGATTCGCACAAAGGCAGCACGTGCATTTTGCGCTTTTTAACAAGGGGAATGCCACACACTTGGCCTTGGGCGAAATGAACAGCCACCGCAGCAGACTGTGCTTCCATTACACGGTATCAAAAGTGGTTGGAAATAGGTATGTGCTCTATATTTGAAAATTCTAGAGTAACACTGAAATCTATTCTCGGCCAGTATAAAGCTATGCAACACAAAGAGTAAATTTTTATAGGTGACTTGAAATTCATCCGAAAGGGTATTCGAAAGTGGTATATATTGTTCCTATAAGCTGATTTCTTGAGTTGGGAAAACTTTAGCGGTGCTAGGATTATCACACGTAGACTGGCCATGCCAGTTGGCCTGGGGTATAAGTCGGACTCCCCTTGCTTATTCCTGTTCCTCCGCCATCTTCTCCACGAAGAAATGCACCTCGGGCACACCTCCAGACCTCCGGAGTCCTGGCCTTTTTCGATCTGTTCAGCTGCGAATAATGCGGCTGGGGCGACGTGTCTCGCATAATTTGCAGCAAAGTGCACAACAATGGCAGAGCCCTCTGTCAGGACATTAGCATTACTGCGGGGTGGCAAGGACTCCCCGTTTGTGGTAGTGTGACGCGTGAAATATTAGAAATTAAAAAACACATGACAAGCAATGTTGGCACTTTGATTTGTCTGCCAGCCGCAGACATTGTTTTCCGCCCCCATCCCAGTTGTAATAATCATTTCGCAGGAGGAATGGTAACTACTATGGGATGGGAAATGAATGTCTGCAGGCCAGGCCAATAAATTAGGAAACACCTGTTTTTAGCCGGCCAAAGGCAAACGTGGCGACAGATGTCTGCGAGGGGGAATCGAAACTGTTTTCCTGGCCGTAATGAAAATATTATTCCGACTACATAATTTGTGGGACCCCCGAACACGCATCGGCCCCCCATCTTCCTTAACCCCACAATGGGCTTTGGGGTTTGCGAGTAATTTATGTTACTTTTTTCTGCCGCTACTTGGCCGCATTTCGCGGTTTTTTATTGCTACGTGCGGAGAGAGCGACAGAGAACAAGATACAGTACACTGCACTGGAAAATCAGTTAGCAGGACTCATAATTCCCTTCACAGAAATATACATCACTATATAAAGAGTCAACCAGTCCATTTGATTCGTAACGAAACACGTAGTTCCCCTTGTTTGCATAATTTGAAAATCATTAATCGAAGGTTTTATGTGATTTCTTTCACTGTACTGAGGAAGAGAGGGTGATGGGATAAGCCAGAGGGGATGGGGACCAGGAGCAGACCACGCCATAATGTCGTCATGACAGACGCGGCCATAAAAGATAATTATGATTCCGGTAATAGGTTTTATTTTTCGCATGTACCTCTTTTGTTCATGGGCCCAGCTCCCAGTTGAAAAGCCCCCCACCATTGCCACTTCCCCCCCCCCCCCCTTTCGGAAAACCAGTGCCAAAAGCCTTCGCTGTTGTTGTTGGCGTAGTTGTGTTAGTAGTGGGGGATGCTGGCACAAAGGTCGACCTCGGTGGCTGCCCATCTCCGAAGGACATGGCTGTGTCTACATTTACTTTTCGGGTGACCAACGTGGCATAGAAATTATGCGCATTATACGCGTCGCGCTCCAGCGCCTCGCTAAAAAATTATATCCGCGGAATTATGCAAGCCACGGTGGAAAATAGGCGGGATTTAGTGGGAGGAATAAAGGGATACGGTATTATTTTTACTCACTCTTTATGCTTATGCTTAACAACATAAATAAAAGTCGTGACCGTAAGGGATAAGGTAACACTTTGTACGATTGCAATTAAATCGTTATGATCTCATACCAGAAAGGGCCAAGGGCCTTACCTTAAAATATGTAAATATTTCCCTAAATAGAGTTATCCATTTTTTCGTTCATTATAAACAACCTATTGAACTGGATGCTCAGCATGAGCTTAACTTACATTCTCAATTAGCGGCCCATCAAGGGGTAAAATTTTCCGGAGTTGGGGCCACAGTGAGTAGGAAATGAATGCCGTGTTTGCTATTCTAATGAACTTGTCACTCTTATGAAGATTAATGCCACCTTGGCGCAGTTTTAAGTCAGCCGATTCGCAGTTTGAAGTTTCGCAGCTTGAAGTTTCACTTCGATTCTAACAAAGAGTAATTGTCCCAACATGATAATTGCTTTAATGACGAATGCAAAGCGAGGCGGGCTTCTGAATTTGATTAATGTGCTACCCGGCAATTGACCCAGTTTTCAATTAGCGGGAGCGGGAGTGACAGGTCTCAAGTCTCAAGCTTTTCCAAAATCCCGTGCCGCGCACTGCGACTTTCACCCATGCTGAGACTGGGGGCTCAGGCGTGGAAAACGCTGGGGAAAATAGGGAAATGACAGTCCTGTTGATGTCTAATGGAAAACGTGTGCGGGCATAAAAATGGCCGCTAAGAAAATGCATAAAAATGTGTGTGTGCTTCTCGCCAAGGAAGGACATGCAAGGACAAACGGAAGTCACACACATGCTCGCTTATCGGGCAAAGTAACTTTTCCCCAGCCAAATGCCAAAGTCCATAAAATATTTTTACACACCAGATCTAGATCTGGAGATATTCCTTCGGTCTTTCCTAACTGGAACTGGAGCAGGAGCAGCAGCAGCAGCAAAGTCCTGCGAATGGGGTCGGACATACCTACACGTAAAAGGATATGCGAGGAGCAAGGACTGCGTGGCCAAATTGTTTACACAAGTCATAAGCATTTTTTAGCGAGCCATCGCTGTCTGTTTGCCAGTGTATAAAAGCCCTGCCGGCATTTGCATAAACCTTTCCTCTCTGTTTGCCCAGCCCATTATCATCGAGCAGCACCAATCCTCTGAAAACTTTTGACAACTGCAATAATCATAACTGCAACCGCTCGACATTGATTTCGAATTGGATGTGGATTGGAGAAGAAGATTGGCGGGCGGCATCCTCGACCACTGGGCGCCATTAATGGAGCATTGTTTCACAAGTCGTTTCGAGAACCAAGTGTTTGAGTTTCCGCCTGATTTGAGCTCAGTCCCATAAAGCAAGGCTAAAACTTTTCAAAGTTTAGCGGTTTACAGTTTTATAGCCGCGATGGATTTCAGTGGGTCACCAATGGAAATTGATATGCCTTTGAAGGTGCCACTGCAGACCTTCCCCCGAAAATGCATTAGCTTTGTGTGTTTAGGTGTTCCAAATGGTTAAGTAAAATGAGGGATGGCGGATGGGTGATGGGCGATGGGGGATGAGGTTCTGATTTTCCGAAACGGCAATTTCACATTACCGAAGTAAATAGGTTTTGTGGTGCTGGCATTCTAGGTTAAACAATATTTTGTACCGTGACATGTTTGCCCGTCGCCGTAGTCGCTGATTTTGATCCATGCGCCAATGATTGATGACACTTAATTGATGAACATCCTCCTGCCTTCGGGAGCCGCAATGCTTTGAGCAAATATTTGCCATGTCTGGCTTAAAGTGGCCCAAAAGCAGCTTAAAGGCCCGTCCAGCTGTTGACAGTGCACCCGTAGAGCCAGCCGGAATTCAGAATCACGAATCCAGGAGTCTACGGTCACGGACATAAACTCAGTGCGGCCGGCAGGACATTTTCCAGGTCACAGGTGCTTTTGTTGTCCGCATTAGATTTTCCTTTCCGTTCTACTACACGCACACAAATCTCTGGGTCTCCATGCATTGGACTTTTTGTTTGGCTGCCCTGTCCATTTGGCTGTAAAATTTATTTCATTTGTCCAGCAACCCGACCCCGCAAAAGGCATGACGCTGACAGTTTTATGGCAAAGTTAAGCCGATATCAACGGCAGGACATATGACCCGACCCCGTCCGTATGCGGCCATAGCCATATCACCCGCTGGCCGCTCCATAAAAGTGTAAAATTTAAAGCCTTTTTTGTGCCATACCTTGGCACACACACACGCACACACACAACAAGTGGGCCCTATACAAAGCGGCATTTAGGTTTCCACAAAAACCCTTTCAATGGATTCACTCATGGCGGAAGCAGATAGCAATTGTTCAGTAATGCGAACATTAACCAGTAAGAATTGCACGGTCGAGTGCCCCGACCGTGAGATATCCGATTTTGATTTACATTGTTGCACCCGGAAGATTCAAATTAATTACGAGGGCCAAGTAATCGACACTTTCATTGTCCCTTATATGCATAAAGTAATAAAATAAATGGTGTTCAAAGTACGCTTAACTACATAACGAATTGGAAAAGCTTTACTGATTACAGATTGAAGTATTGCTTATAAAAGTATACATTTCATATTCATTATGAATACATCAACCAATTACTTACAAAATTTAGAAAGTGCGATATTTAAAAATGTGAAACTGCAATTTGAATAAATTTGAAGCATTGAATAAATGTTCCGAGAATCCGGCTACAAGTAAATGATATCGTTCTCGCAGAACTCCCGAAACCAATCGTAGGCGCTTAGTTTCCTGTGGATGAATCGCCCCAGGACGAAAAGAGGTATGGGCATATAGGTACCCTTGCTCTCTCCTTGGTTCCGGTCATTGGTAAGCTTGACGTCGATCATGATAGTGGCGTGCAGCAGGTAGAGTATTCCGCAGGTCAGCGAGGAGATGGACATACCACGAAGGTAGTGGAAGATCGGGTGTATTGGGCGGTCTTCCACAAATGCATGTGAATTCTTATCGCCAAGCTCGCTCGCAAAAAAGAACACGTAAAACTGCCGCTCCGCGTCCCACATTGTGCTCAAGGATATCAGGATAAAGACGATGGCTGCCGCCGAGGACTTCCAGATCTCCGTGACGACGGCGGGTGTGTTACCTGTGCATATATTGACGCTCTGCAAGAGGGTCACCACCATAAAAAAGTAGAAGGTCATGAGATAGAAGTAGTGAATAGCCACCGTATCCCATTCGAACACATGCAATTCGATGGCCTGAAAGCCCGAGATGTGATATCCCATGCAGAACATGTTGAAGATGGTTTCCAGGGTATAGAACAGAAAGAGCACGGGTCGCAGGGCCTCGGGCTGATGATGCCCCACCACACTGCCCCCTCGCGTGACACCCGGTCCGTACACCCAAGTAAAAAGGGACTCCGCTCCAGACATTACAAAACTGAACAAAATAACTTATAAAACTGACACTATTCCCAGGGTATACATTCAACAACATGATACCCAGGGACATTCAACGAGAATTTATGCATTTATGTACATATATTTTAGCCGAAAAAAGGATTTATGATCTAGGCCGAAAAAAAGGATCTACTAGACTTCAATGGTATTATTCCCGCAAAACTCCTTGAACCATTCGTAGGCATAAATCTTTCTATGAAAAGCGCGACCCAGGACAAAGAGGGGAATGGGCAAGTGCCGTGATCCACTGACAATAAGCTTGGAGGTCAGCCTGACGTCGAACATTATTACGGCGTGGAGCATGTAGATTAGTCCACAAAACAGCGAGCAAATGGACTGACCCGTCTTGTACCGGATGATCGGGTGAACGGGAGGCAGTTCTTTGTGCTCGCCCCGGACCTGCTCGCTAGATCTCACGAAGAACACAGAGAACTGCTGCTCCACGTCCCACATGGTGAGAAAGGATATCAGGATGAAAGCGAAGGCTGCCACCGATGCTTTCCATATCTCCATCAAGACATTGGGCACGCGTCCCGTGCAAATCGCGATGCTCTGGAAGAAGTTCATCACCATGAAGACGTTAAAGATAAGCAGGCACAGGTAGTGGACCTCCTGCCCTTTCCACTCGAGGGGCTGGAATCCGGTGATGTGATATCCAATGCAGATCATGTTTAAAATCGTCTCCAAGGTGTAGAATAGGAAGAGCGCCGGACGTACTGCTCCAGGTTGGATGAGCAGTAAATCGGCGGTGGAATACAAATATAGTTTATTCATGTTGATTGAATTGAATTTTGTGAGAACTCCTTTCGATAGAAAGAATTTTAGGGCAAAAGTTGAATTCAAGACCTTGAAGTATATGTCCCAAGGGTCTTGGAAAAAGAAAAATCTTGTTTAAAAATTGTAAATGCAAAGAATGGCTTTGGAATACATACAACCCTTTAACAAGAGCTTCGATTTAATGTGATATCTTATCTTATAATAATATGTACCTACAACCTCTACATAAATGTTATTATTAATCGATTCAGATAAATATATGTCTATCTAAAAGATAGCGAATTAAGCGATTCACCTGAGATAGCTTTTCCAACCATCGTAGGTCTTTGGCTGACTCTTCATAAGCAGTTGCTCATTGCACACATTGTATTGGCGGTGGTCAGTGATCTGGGCGAGAGCACGTTCTTTGATGACGCAGCTCTTTTCCAAATGGCGAGCACGTAGTGCCAACTCAATATTTTTGTTCCGGTGCTCTCGGGTTAATTAAATCGCTGCGTGCCGCTATCAATGCGCCGCTTATCAGCAGCCGAACAAAACGCTATAAACGAACTACGGTTATTATTTATCTCGGCTCGATGTTAACTTGCCAGCTCCGACTATTTTGGCTCTGGCAGTTGGCTCCGGCACGTAGACCCACATAGAACTTCGACCAGAAAGGTAACCCACGATGCGCTCTTCGAAGTGGCTGCTTCCGGTGAGGGTGCTGCTCACCTACCAGGTGCTGCTTCTACTCCTCCGCCAGGCGAAAGGCGAGGAGAGCCACTGCACCTCGGTGGCAGGAATGGTCAAGCTGCTCGATTTGGAGGCGCAGCTGATCGACAACCTAGAGGATTACGCTGTCGAGCTGGAGAAGAAACTGCAGACCGTAAGAAGGTACTGGGCTACTAGCTTCTTTCACTGTCCCTTCACTTTCACTTAACAAAATTCGACTTCCAAACCATCTTTCTATTTAATTTTTCTTTAGGAGCATAACAAGTCTGCGTTTGGAAAATGACAAAGCCCGCAGTTCCACGGAGGAGTACTTATCCAATCCCCTGAACTCCTTTTCCCTCATTCGTCGCATGAATCGCGACTGGATTATTTGGCAACTCTACATGGACGATCCGGTGGGTATTTCTCAGGTGGAGCGAATCCAGGAGTTGAGGGAACACATGCCCACCCACACGGATGTGGAGGAGGCTGTCACTGCCTTGGATCGCATTCAAAGCACCTATGGCCTTAAAGTGCCGGAAATCTCCCATGGATTCCTCAATGGCAAACAGTACAAGTAGGATTGAGCTAGTTAAACATTCCTTTATTGATAACCCACTAAACCATAATGTTTGCAGTGTGAGTCTCACTGTATTGGATACCTATGCCATGGGACAAATCTTATTTGACCAGAAAAACTATTTGGCAGCTGCTAGCTGGATCTATCAGTCCGTTGTATTGATGGAGGCCTTTTCGATGGCTGCTCCGCTTGAGATTTCCAAAAATGAAGTGCGGATGGTATATGCTGAAACCCTGTTAAAGCTTAGTAAGTAGTGACGGATTTCAAGATATGGTGCCTAACTACCACTATAGTGTCACTACTATTAAAATCAAAACAGACCAGCACGCCGATGCCCTGAAAGTTGTCAACATTGCTCTGACTGATAACCCGCACGATATTAAACTGTTGCTGAAGAAGTCGGAAATCGAAACGATGATAAGGACGGGCACCAATAATGCGCCTCCGGTAAAGGTACGTAGGTGTTGTGTTGGCTGGTTGATAAGGTCAATCAGATAGGGCTAAAATTAACCTAACTGGAAATAAAAACATTGCAGGTTCAGGCAACAGGCGTGCCAACTGCCTACCAGATCGGCTGTCGAGGTCAGTTCCCGCCGTCCGCGGATAGCAAGCTTTACTGTCTGTACAACAGAACCACTTCGCCTTTTCTGATCCTTGCTCCGCTCAAGATGGAACTGGTGGGCCTGGATCCTTACATGGTGCTCTACCACGATGTGCTCTCACCCAAGGAAATCAAAGAGCTCCAAGGTATGGCCACTCCTGGTCTAAAAAGGGCCACCGTCTATCAGGCCTCCTCCGGTCGGAACGAGGTGGTGAAGACCAGGACCTCCAAAGTGGCCTGGTTCCCCGATGGCTATAACCCGCTCACTGTTCGACTTAATGCCCGCATCTCCGACATGACCGGGTTCAATCTCTATGGCTCCGAGATGCTGCAGCTGATGAACTACGGCTTGGGAGGCCACTACGACCAGCACTACGACTTCTTTAACAAGACTGTAAGTAACTGATCTCAACAAGAAGTGCTCTCTTCATCGGCTTTAATTTTTCCTAAAGAACTCCAACATGACTGCCATGAGTGGCGATCGCATTGCGACAGTACTCTTCTACGTAAGTAACTGAAACACACATGTCTTGCTATTCATGGTGGCAAATAAGATATATCTTAATTATCTCCAGCTGACGGATGTAGAACAAGGTGGAGCCACCGTGTTTCCAAACATTAGAAAGGCCGTCTTCCCACAACGCGGATCTGTGGTAATGTGGTACAATCTCAAGGACAACGGTCAAATTGATACTCAAACTCTTCATGCCGCTTGCCCCGTTATAGTGGGTTCCAAATGGGGTATGTTCGCCATCTTACAAACTATCATCTGCGATCTGTATTTCTTATTCACTCCTTTGTAGTGTGCAACAAGTGGATTCGAGAGCGCGAACAGATATTCAGCAGACCTTGCCTCAAAAAGCGAATGTGATTCTCAGCGAAACTGTTTTTAGACAAGTGATACTATACGACCACTATAAAACTCAATAAAGTCATATTAGAATCGATAATGCTGTCAATTAAACATTCCCAGCGATAAGAACAATTGCAAATCAAGTCGCGACATTCCGAAGAGGAATAGGTGTTTTCCCCAGAGTCGTTCATCAAAATCAAGAAATGGAAATTCCTGCTAAATATCGTTTAATGGTCGTGAACCAACCATTAATTGACATTTTGCATTAAAAGCACAAGATAAGAAAGCGGGTTTCTATTTTTAAAAACATGAAAATAAATGCACATCGATCTAGACACATGAAAATTGTATAGGTTCTTAAACGTTATATTCAAAAAATAGGAACTCCACTGCACCTAAAATTTTAGCACCATTTCCTGCGCTTTTCACCTCTTGAAATGCAGGAATTTTAATTGAAAGAAATAATACAGCTTATCTGACTGTATAATAAAGGCGAAATAACAAAGCTAACATGCTTTTAAAAAATAAGATTTATTTAGTAGGCCTGAATAAACGTCAAAGTAAATACTCATAACTACGGCAGTACATGGCATCAAAGAACAAACAATGGGTTATTTTATCAGGTGCCTTCTGGTGATGCTGTTTCACAGCACCTTGGTCCTCGGACACCGTCCGCTTGAAAAGAGTCACTCCTTATCACTGGTGACAATGGTGCCACTTCTCGAGCTGGAAAAGAAACTGATTGATAACCTCGAAAACTATACAAATGCCCTGGAGCAGAAGCTGGAGATAATTCGCAGGTAAAATTTGCAAGTCACCAATCTGAACTTTTTGTGTAAAGTATTTCCTTAGTCAACTCCTAGTAATACGTGCTGAAAACGAGAAAGGAAGAAGGAATGCTATATCCTATTTGTCCAATCCGCTGAATGGCTTTTCAATCATCCGACGATTGCATCAGGATTGGATCAACTGGCGAAAGTACATGGAGCAACCAGTGGGGATATGGCAATTGAAAGCATTCTACAGCTGGAAGGATGAGCTTCCCACCGAACGTGACTTATGGGATGCCTGCGAGGGCATAGCAAGAATTCAGAGTACATATGACCTGAAAGTTGGCGATTTTATTAATGGGAACATTAATGGAAAACAGTACAAGTGGGTACCATTTAAAGGGTTCAATATTAAATATATTCTAGTACCTTATCTCACTCTAAAGTGACAGCATGAGTACTGCAGACATTCTTTCGGTAGGAGCTTACCTTTTCATGAAAAATAGACCATCGGATGCTATTCAATAGCTGCAGGAAGTGCCACAGCGCCTCCAAGAGGAACTTTTAATCCAGCCAAGGCACCTGCCAATCAAAGAAGTGGATGCTCTAAGATTACTTGCCGAGGCCCAAATAAAAGATCGTTAGTTGTCACTCCTTTAGCTGTACTAAACTTAACTGTAGTTATTTATAGAAAACTATTCAGAAGCCTTGCCTCTGTTGCACAATTGCTTGAAGCTGCAGCCCCACGATGCGCGTGTACTTCGACTGTGGAAAAAAACAACGGACTTCATTGAGAATCAACCAGATCAATCCCCTACAGAAAATAAGAAGCGGAATGTTCCAATCGCAAATGCGTTCAAATTAAGCTGCAACGGACCACTCGAGAGCTCCACTAGACTGCACTGTTTCTATAACTTTACCACGACTCCATTCCTTCGCTTAGCTCCACTCAAAACGGAGCAAATCGGATTGGATCCATATGTGGTGCTTTATCACGAAGTGCTCTCTGCTCGAGAAATATCTATGTTGATAGGCAAGGCTGCTCAGAATATGAAAAACACCAAAATTCATAAGGAACGAGCAGTTCCAAAAAAGAACAGGGGAAGAACTGCCAAGGGTTTTTGGTTGAAAAAGGAGAGTAACGAGCTGACGAAGAGAATTACTAGGCGCATCATGGACATGACTGGCTTTGACCTGGCTGATTCTGAAGGATTTCAGGTAGTTACCCAGGATATATATGTATATATGTGCATATTTAAGACTTATTAATTGGCAGGTGATTAATTACGGCATAGGTGGACACTATTTTTTGCATATGGATTACTTTGATTTTGCGTCTAGTAATCACACTGATACACGTAGTCGCTACTCCATCGATTTGGGCGATCGTATTGCTACTGTGCTTTTCTATGTGAGTAATTATAAGGATTAATAACAAGATTATTCAAATTATGTGCCCCCCTTTTCAGCTGACTGATGTCGAACAAGGTGGAGCCACCGTCTTTGGAGACGTGGGATATTATGTGTCTCCCCAGGCTGGAACCGCAATCTTCTGGTACAATTTGGATACGGATGGAAATGGTGATCCCCGCACAAGGCACGCCGCCTGTCCAGTGATTGTGGGTTCCAAATGGGGTGAGTTGATGATAGTTGATAGTCATTAATCCGTCTTCAAACCCCTCTAAATTCAATTCCTCCGACAGTGATGACCGAGTGGATACGCGAAAAGCGGCAGATCTTCATCAGACCCTGCCTGCCAAAAGCAAAGGGAACCTCTACGAAATCATAGACAAACAAATTTCCGGCATAATCACTCTGCACACTTAACAAAAACCCACGGAGCTCAGCTTAAATGCCTTTTTAAAATGCCAACACGGAAAAATAAAGTGCTGAGTGGTTGATAGTCCCTGAAAGTCGAGGAGGGGGTACGGAAGGGCATCTGCTTCAGCACCAAGGTAAAACCAAAGGCCACCGCAGCCGCATTTTAGCATACTCCTAGGTGACCCCCATTCCCTGATTCCTTGACTCCCATCCCGATTCTCGGGCGTTTGGTGGCGTCTAGTGTCTGACACCGCGTACGTGATGTGCAACTTAATGTTTCAATTAGAGGTGAAGTGGCGCCCGAGCAGGGGCTATCGTTATCGTTTCACTGCACTGCAAAAAATACAAATTGCAATTACGTCATTATTGCATTACAACATAATGGATAATGTATAATAACGCATATGTATATAATAAGTTAAAACTGAGATACTGAATACCTGAAACGGGTTGTCTTAAATTAGTTATTGAGTTAACAAGGAAAATTTCGCTCAGTGCAACTTCTGTTCTGCGTGTGGATGCGGGAGTGTTTGCCAAGCTTGGATATTCGTATCTCTATCAGTCTGTGCACTTATCTGCTTTTAAAAACTTTTAATAATGAACTCTCGCCCACCGCCAAGCGACGTGTTGGTGTCAGACCTTTGGGCCCGACCCCTGACGCCTGCGAACCATCTGACTCGGCAGTTTTGTTAGTTGGAACCCACTTCAAAATTACCTTTTGTTTGAGTTATTTGCATGTGGGACAGATAGTCAGTATTAATATGGAATTTTCCCCTGGGGAAAAAACTGAAATACAGAAAAACATACTTTTCGCTATCAATATCAGTGAGTGAAACCTAGAGGAAATCAGTTGAAGTTGCCCATTCTATCCGTCCAACACCTTTTAATAAAACGCAATGTCGATAAATAAAAAATTGCCGACATATGCGTAAAAGTCCGGCTGACTATCAAGTGGCCAAATGCAGACCCATCCAGCCTGCTGGAACTCCCAGTTTCCTACGCAGGAAATCCAGGATGACAAGGGAATGAACCACGAACCATGAAGCGAACCCAAGACAGTCGCATACACCCTCATGCATATAGCCTCAAAGGAGTTGTACCTAAAACGAATTTCGATCTGATTGTGTGCACTTTATGGTGTGTCCTCGGCCCAACAAACCTCTACTTTTCCACAGAGATGATTATATATGCGCAGACCAATAATTTTGCCCCCAGCCAAGGAGAAAAAACGTATCTAACAAGGTTAAGAAATGTTTCGAGGCGGAGAGCATTGATTGTATAAATCTAGTAAAATGTTTTATATGCGCACCGAAGATGAATGTGTGTGTGCGTGTGTGTGTGGGTCGCACGGGGAAAAAAGGGAAAAGGGTTTGCCGCCCACATTTTGTGGTCAATGAAGGAAATATGATTTGGATTTTGCTACTTTGATTACACACATTACATGCGAAAAATGAAAAAGTAGCAGCGCAGCGCAGCCCAGACCAGACAGACCAAAGGGGTCAAAACCGACTGAGTGTGTACAACGTGTGTTAAATTTCAAGTTGCGGTCTGCCGTCGTAAAGCATTTGATGGTTTTTGGTCGCCCAGTCCTCGCGCAGGAAATTGAGTTTTTCGAGCAGCTGGCCGGCCGAATACACATATAAATCGTGAATGAAGAAAGGAATTCATGTATCTGCCGCACTCAGGGTCAGCTCGGGAAAATCGATGGGCTGCGTCGGGCTAATTTAAATCTAAATCTAAATCTAAATCTAAATTTATATGTGGCAGCGATCAATCGATGAACCTGCCTTTCAACACCTTCGTTCGCAAGGTGAGTTGTCTATTTATACCTGAGCAGATTTAAAGACATTGCACCCAGCTATTCACAGTGGGAAAAGGTTTGCTTGGGATTGCATTAGCATTATCGAACGAAAATCTGAAATCATTTACCAAAGTAGTAATATACACATAGAAATATTGTTGAATATTTTGTTGCATACTTTTAAACACCTCTGCGAGTTGTGTCAAGATACCAGCTATTGTGGCTACTAGCCCAGTGCTTCAAACATTGCATTTGTTCATTTGTCAATTGTCATTTATCGAGGTGGACAGCTTGATCGCTCGATGGGAGGTGGCGACAGGTGCCAAGGCAGAGCACCACCGGGTGCAGTGCACCGGCATCGATCGACGGACTCAGTTCAGTCAGCACTATCGACTGACGAATGACAATTCGGGCACCGGACATAAATTGATTAAATGCCAGTGGATGGGGCGACGGCTCACAATCAATTACGGCAGGACGACGGGCATTTGAATTTGACATGGGGAGTGGACTGATTGCATAATCTGCCGGACAGTTGCATACAAATCGCAATCAGCCGGGGACATCCAGTCCGGCCGGCCAGTGGAAATCAATGACAAAGTTGATTTACGTGTGCGGACATTCGTCAATTGTCCTCCGCCGTAGTGAAGCGCCCAAATATGGCCATATCGAAATGATTTGGCCAGGGCTCACAGCAAATGGCAAATGGCAGAGGGCTCACAGAGCTCGGCCAATGACAAATGCAGCTAAACGAATTATGTCTAATGGCATTTCAGGTTGAAATGCGATTAAAATGCAATTTGAAATGCAAAACATTTCCCTCTCCCAGCGGTTTGGTTACACTTTAAGAGTTTTCCTGTCTGCTGGCTGCTGGCCAAAAGTTCTGTTTCTGTTTTTGCACAGACAAATTGTGTTTTCTGTGTTTTCTGTGTTTTGCGGTCTTGTCTGGGGGGATGGCCCTTCTCTTGGCACCTGGCTGACCATTAAGAGGCTGCGATAGATTGACTTCAAATGTTTTAGAAAATCTTAAATCGCGCAGCTTAAATTTATGTGGCCCCGTTGGACAATTAAAACTCCATTGCGCCTCGGACAATGAAGCCAACCAGCCAGGCAGTCAGTTAGTCGGCGAAATCTATTTTCTGCCTGCCAAGAAATTTCCCGCAGCAACTCTTCCATTTCTTTAGTACTTTAGTGCTCGGTACCTTTTGTCACCTCAGACGATCCGAACTGCTACTTTTTCCCCAAACGACAACGAAGCATAATTTATGCGTTGGCATTGGCCGGAGACTTGGGGATTTTGCAGGGAGTGTAGTGGGAATGGGTTTGGGCATGGCCATGGACATGGACATGGGATCGAGATGGTGAGATGCTAATGGAGTTGGTGTTGGATGCAAACCTGGCCAGCGGACACATTTCTAGACACGCGAACATGACGGCGGCTATGTCGTCTGGGTCTCCTCTTTGTTCTGCGGTGGAATTTCACGTGGAAAAGCGCAGCTAGCAAACGTAAAAATTATTTTAATTAAAGCAGCAGCAGTGAAAGGGATAATATCAGAAGAAAGTCGAATGATGAATGCTCTTTTAACGCAGCGAACTGATTTGTGATGCTCTCTAGTATTTTTGAAAATTAAAATCTTAATTTTTCAATACATTATCTTCATATTTTCTGTTTTATTTAAATACGAATTTTCACTAGCCATTTAGTGCAGGATACCCAATTAAAAGAGAGTATCCAAATGGAAGAGTTTTGTTGGCGGACAATGAACGAGGTGTCTTCGGTGAAGAAGAAAAGGAGTTGTGATCGAGGGGCGGGAAAGCAGGAGTTGCTGCTCGATTTGCGCTCTGCATTTGTCATGATCTGTTTGTTTTGATGTATGGCCAAGTGATTAATTTAGCCAGATCGCAAGTTTTGTGGCTCCGTGTCGCATGGGCCGTGATTTATTTCGCTCGATTTGCACTTTGTTAGCGAATCCCAGGCTGCCCGGTCTTATTTAAATTCATTTGCAGTGCTTTGCCCATTTCAGAGTAAATAGCGAACGTAATGGCACAGGTCCCCTGTTCTTCTTGTTCCGGCTGCATATTGATTACGGTTTTTATGGAGCCATCACCTGCCATGCCGCCGACAAGTAATTTGCATATCTATGGACTGCGGAGTCCCCCAAATAGGTAAAATCAAATCAAGGCAAATGTTCGCCGGCAGATGCGACACCTCACAAGTATCTTTGTATCCGAAGCGGCGTCTGTATTCGGTCCTCGTATCTTTGTATCCGTATCTGTGGCGCAACAGCTGCACACACCTACACACAATTTGATTTTATGTTTGCACACGCAGCAACAATTTCATTGTTTGCAAAATAATTGCAAGCCTTCGCAGCAGCTGTGCCCGCAAATCCATCCACCTTCCGTCCCCCTGAAGCCAAAAAAAAAGAAAGAAAATTGGGGCGGCACTGGGAGTCGAAAAACGGGGATTTCCACTGGCAAATTGCTGGCAAAAGTAGTCCCAAACAATTAGCACGGAAACAATGGATGAGCCAATATTTCGGTTTGGTTGATGGCCCTAAAAATGGATTATTGGCCAGTGGGCATAAATTCGGCAGTTGATTCCATCCATCGCCCGCCGGCTCGTCCTGCCAAAATATCCTCGCTGGAGGATTCCGCCACTCGATGCCGCAGCTTTCACCAAGCGGAAGTCCACTCCATTTAATGCACGAATTTCGCGCCATTCCCGCTGGTCAACATTGTGAGCCAGTGTGTGTGTGTTTCTGGGCTGCATATGGGAATACCCTGTATTTGTGAAATGGTATATGCATTATATGTGGTTTGATTGTATCATATGATGATATGATATGATAATATGATTTCTTTGTAACAATTTCAAATAGGTATTCTTATTTCTGCTTGGTGCTATCATAACTAATATTCTCCAGAATTTAATATTGGCAGAATGTAGGGTAACCTTTCGTTCAAGCGCAGTACCAAAACAATCCTTTTTTGTGCGCTCATTTGAGAGTGGTCGCCGGAAGGGGGAGTGTCACAAAAGGTACACCGCAAAATGCTGGAAGCTAGAGCAAAAAATATTTGGCACTGAAAACGTTTCCGCTCTTTGAGGCTTCCAACTGCAAACAGCAGCGAGTGGAGTTGAAACTTAGTTTCTGAGCACATTCACCATCGAAAACTAAACCAAAGTGCTGCCCCAATAAGTCCGATACTTTTATGGCCCATCGGTCTGCAATGAAACTCGGGCCACCTTAACAATTAAGCTTAATTTGAATAATCAAAAGCCAGCAAACAAGAGGCAAACTCCGCGCGCGTGCAATAAAAACTTTGCCAGCCATCGAACCTGACAATAAATTTTCGGGGCGAAACAAAAACAAGCGCAACTAATGAAAGAAAGTCCTTGCGGAAGGTTTCCAAGGGCTTCTCCGGTGGACTTTCAAGGGGAGGGAGTGGTGGAGTGGTTGGTTTGTAAGAAACTTAATTGAAATAATTTCAACAAGCGTTCGCCGGGAATCAAAGCCAAAGTGGGGTTGAAGTGAAAGAAGAGCCCAAAGTTTTACGACAAACTGAGCAATCAAAGGGAATCGCCAAAGGGGTGAAGACTTTTGCTGTATGAGTATGGGAATTACCTTTAATATTCGATAAGCATCAATGAATGCCATACACATGTAAATTCCTCATTCAGCTTCATTTAAACCGTGTTCCAAACAGCAAACTTTGGCAGACAACTGCTTGGAGCCTCTGGCTATTTGTGAGCCAAACTTTGTCCGCTTTAAAGCCCCATTCCCCCCACCAGTTAGAATTACATACCTCCAATCGAGCCAAGTAAAACGCGTCGAAGCGCATCTCGTGAGCTAACGAATCGCCTGGAGGTTCATGGGATAAAAGTGCGATACTCGTATCTTCTGCAGCTCATTAGAATTCATCAGGAAAGGATAACCCAATATAGGGTGGAGTATGAAGTCATAAAAATAGCAAACACCTGGTCGCATCTTTGTATGGTTTTATCGCAAAAAAAGTAAGTAAAACGACAATGCACGAACAAATCAAACAAGTGAAAGAATCTTTTTCCCGAACCAGTTTAAATTCCGGCTTAAATTAGTCGAAGAGGAAACGGGAGTAGGAAAAGGACTCGCATGGCTTATTTAACTTAAACGTAACTCAAACAGGAATGACATATAGAACAGACGACTGCAAAAGAGGGAGGAAGGCACTGCCGAAAAAGTCTGTGGCAAAGTAAACGATTAAAATATGCACAACACGAGTAAACATATTTTCAAGAAGTAAATATCCTCGAGCAGGAAGGCAGCAGCAGCTTCGGCAGCAGAAGAAAACCGAGCTCAGGAGCGCATGAAATGTATTTAAAATATGCCAAGTGGCAGACAGCCCCGCCCCCTAGCTCGTGCGCCCTCAAGGACTCAGGACACGTAGCTGCAAAGCGACGACAGCGAAATTGGGAAAGGAAGTCGAGGTCTCGGGCAATATAGATGAAGGAAAACGAAGACGGCACCCAGAAACTGCACGTGGGCGCACAAAAGGCGCAAGGTAAATAAATATTGTAGCCAAAGATGCCAGCGGCAGCAGGGGAATGGAACGAAGGGGGGGGGGGGGTGTCCTAAAAGGAGCTCTTCTTTGCCGCTAAGATACTTACAAGGATTAAAGAGTCACTCAAGTTAAATGCATTGAAAATGAACCAAAAGAAGCGTAAAAATGTGGCGCACTCTGTCGGAACTTGTTCAAAATGTTCGAGTGGGAGGATGTCCTGTAGGTGTACGAATTTGCTCCAGCTGCCTTCGTCCTTCGGATGAAGTCGCCCCGCCTCCTGCTGCTTCTTGTGGCACTTTTAATTTTACTCACAGTTTATTCAATCTACGAGCTGAAGCACGGAGAGGGTTTTCTCGGTGCTTTTCTCGCATTTTCCCAGACTTTCCTCCTGAGTGGCAGTTGTTGATTTAGCGGTGTTTAAATTGAGTCGTATTAGTTGGATTAAGGACGGGAGCTGCTTGAGGTTTGGGTTTTTCTTAGTTAAATCTTAAACATGAAAGTCGTAAAGCTTGCTAAGTGATGGACCAATTTAAAGGGCATCTCCTGGAATCTTACATGAAATGGATTGGTGTTCGAAAATGTTAGTATGAAGTTATAGTTGTTTTCTGAACCCTTTCGAGCCCCATGGGGAAATCAGGTTTGTGCGCCACAATTAATGGATTTTTATTGCCGTACATCATTCAAAATTTGTCAATAGATGGCCAGACCGCAGCCCATTTAATATATTGTATATAAAGGGAGCCCGAGTTGGTGATCCCCAACTCCCAGGGGGATACTTCCTATAGGTATTTTATTATTTATCAGCACGGGCACGATCGGGCGGAGTGCCTGGCCGCTGTTTTATATTATAAAGGCAATATTTCTGTGAGCGAAACAATAAAGTCGCGCTGTCATTGATTTATTTGTCTGCCTCCGCGTGGCAACAATAAACTGTGACTGTGCAACGCGAAATGCACTCGCACAATGCTGCACAATGGCACAATATAGCGCCACCTCAGCGGTGGTTCAAAAATGCAGAATCGACCGAGAGGGGGAGGGGGGGCAGGTCCAAAAATTTGCAGGGAGAGGTGAGGTGTTGGGCCTCAAACATAATTCATTTCCGCTCATTGTCAGCGCGCGATTTTTGCATTGCATTTAAAATAAACGAACTGGTAGCCATGAAAAAGATTCTCAAGTGCGAAAATCCGCCAATAAAATCGGGGAACAAAGCCAGTGCAGCCAGGACAATGCAGGTAAATTGAGTGTGGATTTCGGACTGTGTCCTGCAGCCAGATCAAATTTGCTGGCAGTTAAAACACCGGACGACGACTCATTGGACAATTTGCCAGATTCTGGCCATCTTCGTGCATTTTTAATTCCATGTGGCCCGGACATGTGGCACTAAGCTCCTTTGGGGATGACATAATTAAATCCTTGCAGTAATTAAATTCCCCAAAAAATCATTCACCCATCCTGCGGAGCAAACAGAACCCTTCCAGAAACTACCTTAATTGCAGAGGCGATAAGCCAGGGACGTAATGCAAATTATTTTCAACATTTTCACATTTAATTGCAAAGCGGAGAGGACAGGACAGCAAAATGTGGAAAGGACGACTCGGCACATTCATTAAGCCAAACCCGCCGAGGGGGTGGCAGTGGCCGAATGGTCAAGTGTCCCGTGTCCCGTGTTCGTTGTCCTGTATCCCATGTCCTTTATCCAGGACAGTGGAATGCGGATGCCTCATACATGGCGTGCCAGATGGAAATTAAGTTTTCGCATTTCCTACCTTTCTCGCCATATGGGACGCGCTCTATTTCCACTCCGGACTTGAGTTGATAATCCAGCATAATGCGCTTTTATTTGGAATAATAATGTTGCTGTCGACATCGGTCCGGGCTCATTAAACCCAAAAAAAAAAGAAAGAAAAAAACAAACGAAAAGCCCGAATGGGATTCGCATAGAAGTTGCAAAGTCCCAAAAAGGTTTGTCCACCGCAAAATTGCTGCACGAGGTGTCAAAGTTCATTCCGTGGCTGGGAATTAATTCCTATGCCGCCCCCGCTTTTCATTGTTTAAATTTTCCAGCAAATTAAATCGGACTTGTGGTCGGGGGGGGCTTTGGAGAATTTCCAAGCCATATGCATATTTTTCGGAGGTGTGAATCCTTCGAATTCCTTTCGCCGGCAAGATGACAAACGCAGTCACATAAATTCCAGCGAACCTCGGTTAACCGTACAGTCCCCAATAAATCTCATGGAAAACGATTCCCACATTTTATACATACACTTTTTGGCTTCTTAACTTTTCCTTGGCAAGCACAAAATTCCTGCGGCATTTGCTCAAAATAATTTATTATTTCCCGGGGCGACAACTACCTTTTTGTGGCTTAAAGTTTTCGCCAAACTATGTTATGGTCATTTAAAGCAGTTCTGTTCTTTGTAATTTCCTAGGAATGGCTGAAGTTCCGAGCTACCCTTCAACCCTACCCTTCAACCCTACCCTTTAACCCTTACCTGGGTGTGGGGGTAGCACAACACAGGCCCATTGGAATACCTCAACATTAAAATGCCATTAATGCATTTGCCATTTTCCCGGGGCACACCTCATTGAAAGCCCATTAAAGTGACTTATGGACCGGTTCCTGGCCAGCGCCTCTTTTGCGCGGGCGAAATGTAAAAATTGCATTAAAAGCGAGTGCAATGGGGGCGTTGGACCGTTGGACCGCGTGGGCGTGGCAGGTGGATGCTGCATTTGTCTTATCAGTCGGGTTCGGTCCATATTCCCGGCTTCCCAGCCAACTGGCAACTGGCAAATGGCAATGGCCACATTTGCCTGACCATAATGAGCGGCAATTACCGCATCGGCCGCAAATTTGCATTGCCCATTGCGAAAAATGCTGTCATGCTGTGGGCGAAAGGGGGCGGGGCGCAGCGGGCGGTGGGCGGTGGTCTGTGGGTGGTGCGAGTAAACATTGTGCAATCTTTTATCAACAGCAATAATAACAGGCATTGCACATGCAAATGGAAATGCGAAAATGGAAAGTGCAGCAGGGAAAGGAGTTTTTTTTTTTTTAATTGTGCCTACTTGAGCGTAAAGTGAAACTGAAAATGGGAAAGGTGGCTGTATAAAGGTTAATACATGAAAAGAAAGGGTGTTTAATGTGGTGAACAAGGAATATCAAACTATTCCCCTTTATAAATTAAGTAAAGTAAAGTTCTTCAATACGAGCTCTTCTTCCTAATGTAATTTCAACCCATTCTAATGGCTCCAGCATTTCACTTAAGTTTCTCTAGCCACTCCACAGCTTTCTCTGGCCTTCCGGACACTTTCACTTTGTTGCCAGTCCGAAGCGGAAACGGAAACATCTGCCAGAGTCCACTTCCAGATGCAGACCAGCCGTAGCTCCATCCCCATCCGCAAAGTCCAAGTAGTGCGGCACAAGTTTAGCTCTAAACAAACTCGAAAACCCCGAAACTGAAACTCAATTTTTCGCACAACAATGCGCTCATAATTACTACAGTCAGCCGGTCGATTGGAGATGGGGTCTCAGGCTACACGATACAGCTCGGCCTCAAATCAAATCAGAAACTTTAAATCTCCACCGGACTGGCTTCCATCTGCCATCTCCATCTCGGTCTGCAACTCCTTCTAATACACGGGCTCATTCAATCGTCAGTTCCAGCAATTACACGCATTTTGCGCAATTTAAACCAAATGCTAACGACAGCCAACAACCGACAACCAACAACCAGCAAACGACAGGCGGGCGACTTGTGACAACCTTTGCTGCACCTTGGACAGGACGAATGCTCTGGACCGGGATCGGGATCGGGAATCAGGAAGCTGCTCCAGGGTCAGGGGTCAGGCGGGGCAGCCAGGCGTTTGATGAACAAGTTAGAAATGTGCAGAACCCTTCGAAGCAATTTAGATTCCCAGTACTTCACGTCTCAGATTCTAGGCAAAGTTTTTTCCACTTAATAATATTTTTAAACTAATTTTAAAAAAGTACTTCTAATATTGTTATACGACTCTTTTAGTTTTAAAATAACTCAATGCTCACAATATCCAGATTCTCCCTTTAATCCATATACCCCGTTCCGCGGCCCAAGTAAGGGGTATAGAAAGTAGCATACTGTAAATCAAAAAGTAACTTGCCTGCCATACGGATGTCATCCGTTGCAGATCGTTCGAGCGCAAAATTTAACAATGACACAAACGCACACAAAGTTTGCTGTGGGCGGTGGATGGTGCATAGTGGGTGGGGCCACATGCCACATGCTCACCACCAGCAATACACCCCCCTTCACACCCAGCACAAGATAATACCTAAACACACCTAAAAACCTACAGACTACGGGCCTTGGCTTTCGGCCTTTTGGCAGCAACATGTTTGCCATAGGGGCAGTTTTAGAGAGCGAGTTGCTCATGCAGAAGCTGTCATGTCCAGCACTCGGGGATAACGGGATGGGGAAAATTTCCAGGGGCTTTGCGGGGGTGTGCGTATGCCGTATAAGGCAACACTTAAAAGTCACACGGGCGTGGCAAGTTAAATGAAATGCACAATTGATGTGGCCATTGTGCGTCTCCGCTCGCATTGTGTAGGTGATGTGAATGGTCCTTTTGGTCCTGGAAGGTCCTGCTGCTGACAGGATGTGCGTGTAAGCCAGAACCGAGCCATATGGACTCATAAGGGAAACGGTCTTGGCATACCTGCCCCAGATGATAACTGCTTCTTGTGGTTTTCACTCTTCTCCAAAATCGAAACAAAAACCGAAGCTGGAAACCAGAGCACCAGCTGTCGCTTTCTCTTAACCCTTGGCCGCCGTCGCCAAATGTCACCGTTCCTGGGGTGACAAAGGGTTAAGGGAAAGGAATCGTAGCGACAAGCACAGTGCAAAAAAATGTCAATCAATAAGCGTAACGATAACATTGTCAGCAGGAGCAGAGTTTCAAACTGAAGACCACGAATGTTGGATGCACTTTCATAAAAACGGTGCGTTTAAATGTGGACTTCATATCAAAACAGCATTGAAATGGCAATTGAGTTATAATATGTGGGACTTAAGGTTGTTTTCTTTGTATCACATTTATAGCCAATAAAATATAATGTAGGGAAACTACCCGTTTAGACTCACCATAGTCGTCTCTGGCTTCGTGCAACTCTTTTGGCGTACATTTGCAATAAATTTTGCCGCCTGTTGACAAGCCGCAAAGTATGCTTTAAAACGGCTAACCCCGTGTCTGCTGCAGCCCAAGGACGAAAAGGACGAGGGCTGGGGCGGTTCAAAGGGTGCTCGTTGGCAAACGCGATTTTTATCGCAATTCAATAGAGTTTCCGTTACATTACGCCGCTGTCCTTTGTCTCCGGCGAAAGTGCGGAACTAACAGCGCCACATTTTGTATCCGTGCGACGTGTCAACGTGTATTGCTTCCGCTAGGATCCTGTTTACCAACTCCTTCCGCCCAAAAAAGCGTATCCTTATTGCCTCTGGATGTGCGACTCTGTGGCTGCTCCATGTGCACCTTGTGCCAAAGGACAAGACACGCCGGGAATGTTATTGAAATTTTATATTGTCTGCGATTTCTTTTTTGCCGGTGGATTTACATTTTGTGACAGCTGATTTATGGCCTTGGCTTGACGTGGGATCCTGTGAAAGGATTCTTAAAGGATGCACATGGAATAATTAGCTAAGAATATTTGTGAATTTAAAAATGCCTTTTAACAATTTTTATGGCACTTTGTAACAGATGAAAAAATATTTTTTATCCCAAAGCGCGTTTCTTAGAAGCTCTTCAAAGGATGCGTATGACACAATTAGCCAGCCGCAAATGGGGTTCGTTAGTGCCCCATCTCCTGAATATCCTTCGCCAGGAATAAAAAAAAAGGGGTTGCGTGGATAAACTTTGTGAACTCTTCTTTTATTTTTGTTTCAGCTTGCGGAAATTGAATTAACTGGCTCAGCCTTCGCTGAAATGTCAATCCAAAGTAGAAGAAGTCACCTTGAGGAGAGGCTCATTAGGATTCCGTTTCTGGCGGCGAAGTTATCTGCGCTTGTTTACCTTGAAATTAAAAATGCAAAGATTCCTTCCAAGGATATTTCCCTCCGGCATCTGCAGCAGCGGGCCAGCTGAATTATTTATGGCACTTGCCGTTAGTCGAACAGAAACAGATTACAAGATTAAATTATTGTAACAAGAGCATTACGCAACTACTTTGCATAATTTACCGCAGAAAAGAAGGACGAACGGCGAAAGGCGCAGAAATAAAAACATTCATCTTGGCCCTAAGTCGGCACTTCTTGGCTTGTGTTAAAATATGTATACAATAGGTGGAGCTCCCTCTACTCGCCCCTTTGAACCCGCTTTTCGTAGGTGACTATCCCACGAGGTCCCACGAGGCGTATACGTAACTTGCAGTGTTTACAACAATTTGTCACTTTTGCCAAAGACGCCAGGACGCCAGGAGGAAAAGCAAGGACCGCAAAAGGGGATCGCAGACTGCAGGCCAGACTCCTCGGCAGGAATGCCTAATTTGCATTTTAATTTAATTTTTTCCATACCGCGAAATGTCAACAGACAGGAGACTCGACTTGAGTCACTCGCAGACATTTTCCTCCCCTCCAAGGAGTTTTCCTCCGCCAGTGTTTGTCTTTCTCGCTTTTTCTTGGCGCACTTTTAATTGCGCCCTGCATATGCATGAACCCAGTGGCAACTCAATTAAAGCCAAGCCTTTGAACTTCAGCCAGCGACTCTTGAACTTTCCTTCGAAATCAGCGAAAATCAATGCTCAACTAGCATCGATTGTTAGTAGACCGACCACAAAATGGGGATATAACGTAAAGAGTATGCTTGCAATCCGATATCACCCCTTTCCACTAGGGTTGTAAATCTAGCGGAAATTGTCAGGGCCAGCCAATCGTGCAACCGTTATTACCTGTTGACCTCCTTCCTTCGGACTCACTGCGTCCTGGCCACTTCGCTGAATTGCATTCCGCTTCCGTCTGGGTCACGGCTCATAATTCTTTAAATTTATGAAGTGTAACCGGATCGGAGTCTGGCTCTCTTTCAACAAAGTGCGGAATGGGATTTGGTCACAGGTTTCCAATGGGGTTAAGCTTTGCATAACAAACTTCAGTTTTGCACTGTAGGCAGTAACACTGATTTAGCGAATAAAAATTAGCATTGTTTCTACAAAAACAAAAAAAAAAGTAGTAGACGCAATATGGAATGGCATACCTCGCTGAAATCGTTACAAAATTTCCAATCGAATGGCATTCAAGCCTAGAAAAGTCAAAATTTTGCCATTTTTCCCAATTTTGATGATGGTACCCCTTAAAAAAAATGCGAAAAATTTGAAAAATATGAATTTTCCCATACCGACTAAAAATTGTTATGGCTAACAAGTTATGATAATTAGCTGCACAAAACAGTAGTTATTTTAGCTGTGCGACCAATTTAGAGCAAGCAAAGTCATTTTACATTGGTATTCCTCTCCCAGCCCAGCCCCCGAACCCCCTTCATCGAACCACCCACCCACCTTTCCTTTATTTCCAACCTCATCGCCATCTAGATCTCATCTTGTGTCACGTGACGACACTCACCTAATTTGAGAGCAGCTCTTAATCTGCACAATGAGATAAATACCTTTTGTGGTGCAGGCGGTTAGCCGCAGAGTGCCCCGCCTTAACCCACTTGTGCCCACGCCGTGTTCTCGTAATCCGTGGGCTGTTACCGTTACCGAGGCACTTGGCACGCTCCCGAATTGCCACTTGAGGCAAATTGCCTTGGAGCAAAACTTTCGAGACTTTGGCACGAACGGAACGACTCGGCGTTTATTACCTGTCGCTGGGAGCCAAGCGTTTACTTTCCTCCCCAAAAGGTCGCTTATCTGGAGCTGTTAATGTATTAATTTGAATTCTTTATGGGGAGCGGAGCTGCATATATTCCGGCCGGTCCGAAATATGTTTGACATGGCAAATTTAGTGGAAAATTGCCGCATGTCGCAAGTATGCAAGTGAAAATGCTACGTGACTCCGTTGCAAATAAAAAGTCAACCAGCCACTGGGGGAGACAAATTGGCCAGCTTCTGCAGCTTCGGTCTGAAATTTAAAAAACAAATCACACCTACAAGCGCCCAAGACAAATTTCCAGACGGTCCCACACACACGTATGTATGTACAGTGAGAGGACGAATGTCCTGCCGGTAATGGAGTGGACTTTATTTGGGCTCCTTGTTTGCCAGCTCCACGCTCGACTGCCCGTACCTTTTGTGGCACGCTCCGGCGACGAGCGGCGCATTTGTCAGACTCTTCGTCCGGATTGGGAGGCAAAAGTGCGGATGGGCAGTGCATGTGGTATGCACTCGGAGAAAACGGCACCAGCGGATTTAGAATTTTAAATCGAAGAATTTCATTTCAAGCTAGATATTTGTATGACAACAGAAACCTATCGATTCCCTGTGCGTGTAGAGTATTTTCCCCAGTGTAGTCTACCGACAGTGGTGTGTACGCTAGTACTCCTAGCAAACACACTCATTCTACAAATGTCAACCGTTGTTGGTTTAACTCACATGCCTTTCCAATTCCATTCCATTCCTTTAACCTACACATCACACAACAAATAAATTCCTGAACATAAAGATCATTTTTGATACCTGAAATTTCCACACGAAATTTCTACACGAAATTTTCTGAACATGGCCGGAGAAACAGAGCAGCTAACGTTGCTTAGTGAACTGAACAATATTGGAGGTGGCGAGTTCGAGTCGGGATACTGCCTGAATGAGAAACCTATTCTGCCGCCAGTGGTTGGTGATTATCTTTTGAGATAGCATATGAACTGTATTATATATCCCTAATAGATGACTGACTGGAAGAGACTGGAAATGATGCGACTGCGCTTGTGCGCCTTAACCAAGGAGGTGGTCCAGAAGAGGAACCAGATTACAAATCCTGAACGGAGGGATGCATCTACCAATACAAAATCGCAACAAGGATTTGGTTGTCCGGTCATAATGGGACGCTTCCGCCAGAGATTACAGCAATCGGAGACAATGATCTATGATCACACAGCCGAGATGACCATGCAGATTTCTGCTCCGCCTAGCATGCCAATTGGGATGACTTCTCAGCTGGTAATGGAGGATGCTTCTCTGACTCCGCCGCAAAGAGTTGTTGTCACGCTGACACCCGTGAAGTTGGCCACAGCAGAGAGTGTTTGGGTGACCAAGTTGGATCCACCGAAGGCGGAGAAACCCAAGCCAACGGAGAATGTCCTGGAACCACTTCATCGGAGCTCTACCAGTCCTGATCTTTCGAAGCTTCATCACCAACTGTGGCGAAGAGATCTGATGCAGATTCCCAAGTCACAGTTTACTTTGCCTATAAAATGTGAGCCACAAAGTGTACAAGGTATCGAGCAGCAGCAACCCAATAAGCTTACGACAATCAGGAGTCCCAGTCGAATCCCGAAACTGATTACCAGCCATGTGGCCAACAGTGCCAGTGTCACCAAAACCCAGAGTGCCTACCAGGCCCGACGCACCTATGACGCCAAAGTGGCTGCCAAGCGAAAAATTCTGGTGAGCAGGGGCCAGATTTCCTCAGTCAAACAGAAACCTCTGCCTGATACCAGCCACTTGAATGTGCCGAAAAGCATCAGGACTCCAGTGCCGGTCTATAAAAGACCAGGATATGTGCAGGACGAAGAGCAAATTCAAAAGAATCGCTTCAAGTCCTTGATTCTTCGCCAGGCGGAGGAAAACAGGCGTATCCAAGACAAAATGCAACAGGAGCACCAGGGTCTCATCGCTACCATGATGAACGATCTCAACAACGCCGTCGAGATCTCGAACGATTATAAGTCCTTGGAGAAGGCATTGCACCTGGACTCCAGCACCTCCAGCGATCCCAGCCAGAACTGATCAGACAATACAGAGATGCGCTTTCAAAATTGTTAAACGTTCACCCGGGAACGGAATAGGACGATAGCAGTGAATAAGAGGAACGGACGGCAAAACATAATACCCAATAATCCGCCACGAATTTTCCATTCGGTGGCCTCTTTAATTGGAATTGAAAATTCTTGATTGGAACATTTTGAATTGAAGCAGCAATCAAATCGACTTTTCAACTCGCGCAAGAACTGTATTTTCCCGTGGGGGTGCGACAAATCAGTTTGTATTGCAGTGTATATATTCAGAGGATTATCCAAAGTCCATAATGTTCTCCGCCTTTTCAATTTCAGCACTGTGTTGGAAAAAATTGTAATAATTATCTATTATCTGTATAGTTTCGTGTGTTATTTAATGGTCATCAAAGCGGCGTAATTTTATATAAGCTATTTAAATCGCATGTTCCAGTTTGGCATTGGCGAATTTTCCGAACGTGAGACGACAATCCGACTTGTGGCATAATCCGCGAGTCGGTCGGGCACCAAAAATATACAGCGTCTCTAATTGCGCCCAACGTCTGCGGTTGATGCCACACAAGTTGCACCGCAGTTTGTCCCACTCCCGGAGGTTTGGCCACCTGCCCGCGCTCGTCTCACATTGATGTCTCTATATGAAAGTCAGTCCCCCTGAGCCATTTCCCATTTTCCTGGCGAATTCGCTTGGCCCGTTTCACTTGGCGCGCCCATAACTCGGCGTGTTATTAAGTGTAAAAATTAAAATTTCATAAATTGTTATGCTTTATTTAGAGTGCGCCGAGCAGTTCCTCCGGCTCCCCAACTGCCAAGTTTCCTGTTCCACTGCAATGGCAATGTGTGTGGTTCTGTGTGATTTGCGCGCTTCGGAAGCTGGCGATATTGAGACTTAAGTGGACATAATTAAAAGCACTTAAGAGTCGCCACAGATACAGATCGCACCGACTGAGATATAGACGTGGTCCATGAGGATGAGTGAGGGCAGAATGGCGAAAATCGCATTGGATGACGGCCAAATTTGTCAGATAGTGGAAAGATCGCAGACGGTGTCTAGATTAGTGGCCATATTAAAGAGCTTTGTCTTTCCTTTCGTACCCTTCAAATCTCAAGCGAATCAAAGATGATCGAAGTATAGGTGCGTATGTTCTACGTGTGCTAATAAGTCTAAGAAGTAAATTCAAACCCACCTCATTAAACTCGAAAATGAATAAGTAATGAGGTACGATGTTTGCCATACCAGCGCATTATCCATAGGCAAATGAAGTTGGAAATAGTTGCCTAATCTCTTGTTTTTTCACTTGGCTAATCACATGAAGTGAGGAAAACTTGCACACGAGCACACAAAAATGCCATGGAAATCATTTCGCGCTTTCACTTGGTGGCATGGGTTTATTAAATGAAGTGCACATGAAACGGGCATTTGGATTTCATGACTAGAATAAACATAATCAAAGTAATAACTCGAGCAGCTATTCTCCGCCTCTGGAAAAGTCCTCGCCACCCCTGGAAAACATGTGAAATTAATCTTGTTTATGTTTGTGCAAGAGGAGAGAAGCAAGAAAGTTTTCTCTAAAAGTTTTCGGTTGCCTTTTTGCGCAAGTTTTATTTTCCAAGCGAGAGGGTGGGTTAGAAGCGAGCAAAAGTTTTCAGTTTCGAGTGAAAATAAATAAAATCGAATGATTTCACTTTTGTTCAAGGCACGTAAATAGTTTTGCCTGCCACAGAGATAACCATTCAAGTGCAAATGCGAAATTTAATTAAAATATTTCCAAATCGTTTAAATCGCTATGTTTCCATGGTTGAATCACTAGCTAAAGGTGTTTAAATTCTTCAAAATCCACTTTAAACTTCATGGCACATTTAGAGCTGGATGTTTCAGTTACAACATCCATTTTAAAGATATTTATTTACCCCGTGTGGGCTTGAGGTGTGCGATAGATCCAATAGACAACCCCCCTGTCGGCATAATCTGCTTATTCAGCAGCATAAGTGAAAAGTTCTGTCAACAAAATCGAAATCAGTAAAAATTTGTTTGCCATTTAAATTCGATTTTGATCCTATTTATCCAGTAAATTGCAGCAATTGAAAGGATTTGCGAGGGAGTCGCTGGCTGCTTGTTTGATTTTCAATTACCTTCCAAGGATATTCGGAGGCCGACTGATGTGTGACGCTGTGAGGATGTAAGGATCTACGGATGTGATGATGTGACAAAGTGATGTGTGTGGTGCAAACACTTGTTAAAGCTGATACACGGCTTTAAGCGATGCCCATACCACGCCTGGGGTTTTCCACCACCCTCCTCGGTGGGTAAGATATTGAATTTCAATTGCTGCAGCTGCAGGAAATCACTTCCTGGCGACAAAGTAGACGAAATGGAAATCAGCCAGGAAAAGGACGAGAACGCAAGTCAAAGAAATCCCCAAGTGCGGGTCAAAGAAAATAAAACTTTATGCAAATGCGCCACTTTGGCCGTAAAATGAAATAGTCCCAGGCCAAATTATACCTTGATGCCTGATGAGCTTCGGTTCTGCCCGTCCTGGTCTTCCTGTCTGGATCCTGGCCAATTGTCCTGGACGTGAATTGAAACAAAAGGGACTTTGTTTCGATTCCTCTCGCCCTTCCTTCGCTAGTTTGGGAACCCGAGCAGGTGACTCCGACTTGGAAAACTTTTGCACTTTACAATTCACAATTTACCTACATTCGGCATCGCTTTATTTTGCTGCCCCCCTGGGGGAACTTTTCCTGCGACAATAAAACGGCCAACTTCATTCCGGAAGTTGTTACGGACACGCTGGCCGCCGTCTGCTTTTTTGGCCACTCATTATTAATATTATTATTATAATGCCAGTGCGAGTGGCCGGGCATTTTTCGCCCGGAAACGGATGCTGTTATTAATTCACATGTCCGGCGAGTGATGTGGGCTATTATCAGGTGCTCCCCGACTCGAAGTGCGGATCCTCTGCTTTCTCTGCTGATTCCTAATTAAATTTGCCACTTTATTTGCTCGCCTTTCTTTCTTCGGCTCCCCCGTTCCCTGCTGTCTTAATTGTGTTTGTCCTACTCTATTTCATCCACTCGCTCTGAAAAGAGAACTCATTTATGCCGCACAGCTTCCTTCGTCTTGGTCCTGCAGGATTCTAGCATTCAAGGATTCTCGCTCCTAGTCTGAGGTGGCTGTTTGCGCTAAAATAATTGAATTAATAATTGCTGCGTGTGGTTTTCATGCTTTTCCAGCTAAGACAAGTGAGAATGCGAAGCATTTCTTAGGGGATTTGTGGACTAAGGGATACCTAGTAACAGTAGCTCAAATACCTAATGACCTCATTTTCACAATACGAAATAGCTTAGAACTTAGAACTTATATTTCTGTTTGAATAAAAACCATTTTCATACATTTCTTAAGATCTCTTCTTCCGTATCATTGAAATGTTAACTGTACTGTATTATTATATCCTTAAACTGATTTTTCCTCCTTTATATCCTTAAAACCCAATATGCATCGCAACTCTTTAACTGCTGGGTATTGAAAAAACCCAAAGTGCTTAAGCCTGAGCTTCAGAACCGAGCTGAGTCGTGTGCAACTTTTATCTCTGGCAGCTCTTGGCGCTGTCTTTGCCCCATCCCAAGCTTGTTATTCTGCAGGAAAGTTGCTCGGATGCCTTTACTTGCTCACTGATTTAATAAATTAACGTTAATTAGCTGTTGTGGTCGACGGGGAAAGGGAGAACGTGGGGAAGTGGGTTAGCTTAAAAGACAATAATGCCAAGGATCCGGCAACTTTCGCCTGGCTGTACGTGATTTCCGCGGCTGCTCCAAGATTTAGTCCGTAACCCCGAGTTCGATGTGTGAATTATGGGCTGTCAGATGCGCCCCATTTTCCCACCGTGGGGCATGACGGTGTGCTATATTCGAGCCGATAATTCATAAATGTTAATGGATGAGCTTCTGTTTGCTCATGCCATTTTAATTAGCCAAATGAGTGGCGAAAGATCAGCAATGGGATTATTTCCAGGAAGTCAAATTGAGTCAACACACAAAATGAATTCATTTCAACTTGGAGCAGTTTATTACTGCCTCTCCTCACAAAGAATCCAATTAAAGTTCACAAGCCAAGGCCGCAGGCCCTCCAACTTTTGGTCAATGCAATTGCAGAGAGGTCAGAAGTGGCAGTCAAAAGTGAGCCAAGGAAGTTGACCCAAGCTGGACAAAAAGTTGCTTGAGACGCTCGCCTGCGGCCCAAAGGACATTGTGAGCTCTCAAGGAGCTGGACGGCATTTAAATTGAAATTAACATCCTGTCGGAGGATCCTCACATGTGGACTCTCCTCCGAGATGTGTGCTCATTATACCAAAACCAGGCGAAGTCAAAGTCAAAGGCCGACGAGGAATGGAAAGGAAACGGCAGCCGATGACAAAAAAGGCCAAAAGAAAACTTGCCAACAAGTGCTGGCCATAACCAAATGCCGCCAAGCAAAGCCAGGCCAAAGGAAAGTGTCGAGCAAACATCTGACTAAACAAACACCAGAACATGGCTGCATTTTACACTGAAAGATGTGCGTAGTGCCAAATGAAAGAACGATTGCATATATCCCATCGTGTGTGAGTCCTATCACAAATCACTTTATTAAGCTTAATATACCGAGAATGGCATTCGGATGGTTTTAATTTGGTAAAAACAGCTGATTCTCCGCAGTGTTTAATATCATATACCCACACTCACGAACAAATACACACACACATCCAAAGAGAGAGGCACACACTGGTGTAATTAAGAGGCCATTGTTATTTCGCTGACAAAAGTGAAAGATCCCATGATGGATAACGTCTATGTTGTTGTTTTTGTCGCCTCCTTTTCGGCTTCGTCCTTTGCCTGTTGACACTTCAAAGTGCGGCTGTCTGGGTGAGTATCTGTGTGTGTTGCTGCTCTTTGATGTAATCAGCCACCGCCTCACATCACACAACTTGACACATTATTCCCAATCTTGCAATTATTCTTACCTCAGCCTTTGACGACAGCAATTAAAAGTCTCACAGACACACACACACACACACACGCGAGCCGTAAAGGACTAATTTCACATACGCGTACATGTGTGAGTTTGCTGATGTCTGCATAAATATTTAATGTGTTTGCCTTGTTAGTGGCGGTATCACTTTATTCTGCGGAAGGATTAAATTAATGCCAAACGTGTGCGATACCCACCCAACGCGTTTAACCCCAGAAAGCCCACCAAAAACACAGCCAGCTTGTTGTTTTAGGTATCGCAAAACACACAGGATATGCGGCTAAGGGGTAAAATGGGAGGCGGTTCGAGTTTTAGTGGCTGGCGTAGGCAAACAGACAAGTGGAAACCGCTACTTACACTAGTTAGCTAATCAAATTAGTTTTATTAACACGTACGACAACAAGTGCGTATGCAAACTTACACAAACACATATGTGCGACCGTGTTAATTGCATGTTAAACCGTTTAATGCGTGAGCAAACCTAGAGCACTAAAAGCATTGCCTACTTTTTAGCGCAACACTGGGATTGAGATGAAGGATTTGTTGAGCCTCGTATTATAGAATTTGTAATATGGTTTTAGGTCCTAAAAAGATTTAAGAGATCTATGCTAAGTTGTGGTAACAGAAAATTATTCCAAATAAAAATGGACTCAGCAAGCTGGGATATATCAGGCTTAGCTAAAATAAAATAATCAGGACATGTTGAAAATAAATCAAGACTCATAGGGAGCATTCAAATGAAGTTTCAGTTATGCCAGGCATATAAAAAAGGCCAAAGTCCCATTTTGAACTGGTAAATATTGCTCTAATCTTAGCCTTTCAAAATCTGGAGAGTGTGTAGCACACAAATGGTCAGTTAATTAGGCCGCTGACATCAGCACAAGAAACCCGATGACACGCTGAATGGCCGGCTAGAGGCAAAAGGCTTCTTCAATTACTCGACTGACCGCCATAATTAATGCTAATAAATAATAAATTTACATATAAAAACGTCCCCAAAAGCATGTGAGACGTAAGCTGAGACATGTACAGAAGTGAAAGTCCGCAGCCGCATACAAATCTCCGTAATTAAAGGACCCACTGATGCCAGGACATTGATAACATGCAAAAAGCGAGAGCAAAACGGAAGCGTTTAATTAACTTGTTTTGTTCCGTCTGCCCTGTTGACTTGATTCATATAGTATGCCATGCGTATCGGGCAATTAGAGAGTGGCCAGAAAAATCGAAAGGAAAATTGAAAGTGTGCGTATCATAAATTGCTGACCCACCACCGATCGAAATCAGATACGGCCAAACCCAAAATTGCATTATACAAGGCCTACGAGCCACAGGAAACTTTGACTCGCAAGAAAAGTTAAAGCTCCAGATTAAACCGCATGCTCAATAGTAGAAATGCAACAGAGACTTGCATTTATCGAATTGTTTCAAACCTTTTTGACAACTATTTTTGGGCTTCAAACTTTTTCAATTACATGACAAATTGTTCAGTTCACGACTTTAAGTATTCATTGCAATAGATTTTGAAAGTCTCCTCAGCCGTGAAGACAAGAATGCCAGGCAGCCGATTAATTAGCTTTCATTGCCCGCCCAATTGAGCTTGTAAATATTTCATTAATCGCTGGAAAAGCCTGCAAAAGCGAGGCATTAATAAGAGTTCTTCACTTGATGGATGGCTTGACCTTTTCGATAGAGAAGTGCGAGAAGTGCCGAGAAAGGCTGAACAGCCACTCATAGTGCTCACCTACTCCCTAGTTGGCCAACTTTTAATTTGCTCACATTCTCATTTGCGAGAACAAAGTCACTACACAACAAAAGATGCCAATTTTATCTAGTCCCTGCTGGCCACATGGGACACTTGCTCGTAAAACCACTCTGGACAGGACTCGGGGCGCAGGAAGGGAACAAGGAGGGAATCCTGTGCGCAGGAAATGACTTCAGTGCCGGACTTGCTGAATGTGTGGGTAAGATGTTGGCACCAGCAGGTAACTTCCGGCATAGTCAAATTGAAAATGGCTGTGCCAGACCACAATCCCCATTTTCTCCCTCCCGGGGGACCCTGCCAGCTGTTCTACTTTGCTGTGGCCAGAGTGTAAAGTTGTCTGTACTCGCAAAGTGTGACAAATTAAATTAAAGCCAAAAGTCCACTCGAGGTAGCTCGCAGTAATTGCTTAATGCCCTCTCCCAATTAAACTCCAGAAAGAGTTGGTGCTCTCAGCCGAGGAGAGGGAAGCATTGGAAAAGCACTAGGATATGAGGTCACGGAGGTGGCTCTACTCCTTCGAACACGTGAGTTCTTGAACTGCGACCAGCACTTGACTTATGACATTAGAGCGCAGACACAAATCTTTATGAGCCGCGCTCTCCTGCCAGGACGTAAGTAAGAAAAACTACAGTTTCCACTTAGCGGCAGTCCAAGTCCAGCCACACACTCTCACATATCCTGCGAGGATACACTGTGAATGGCAGTTGCGAGTGGACAGTGACAAAAACGGCTAACACTTTGCACTGAGAAAATGCGAAATAAAACCATAAAGCAGTCTTTTCAGTTACTAAACATCTCTAATATATCTAAAGGATAATATATTTATAAAGAAAAATATTTCATTTTGAGCAGTGCACACTTCGGGCCAGTTAAGCAGCCAGACTGACGCATTGTTGTGGTCATAAGTCAGAGTGTGGACAAAAAAACCTGTGCACTGAGTTGAAAATCTTAAAGATAAATAAAGACCAGAGGACTTTTCAGAGTGGAAGCCTGAACTTTGACCCCAAAACCGGCAACCGCAAAAGGCGGCAAACAAACGACCAAAGACGACGAGAGAAAGTCGGCGAAAAGATGAGCAGAACAGGACGATTATGACGCTGCCGGCGCCCAGCGAAGCGCGACTGATGAAGCCCACTTAGAGGTGTCCCTGCTCCTTGTTCCCCCTCCGCCCCGCCAGCTTCCCTTTGGCTTTTCCTGCTCATTTTCCATTTGCCTGCTCCTCTTCGCATGGACAGTGGTCAGCAGTCCTTGGCAACATTTGCCGTTGACAGAGTGCTGGAACACGAAGATGAAAAGCGAAGAGTGAAAAAAGGAAAAATATGATTGATGAATTCGACTACGAAAATACCTGGTACTAGCTTTCTCATGTTGATTGTGAACATAAGTCACTTCCTTTGAACGTTTATCCATAGATCTTTCCACTTGCACACTTTTAACTTTCCCCTAGAAACATTCAAGTCTTGAGATATCCCAATATACCCTCTTAGTTATTGGATACCACGTATAAAAATCAAGGAACAGCAGCTGTGTGAGTCAGTGGCCGTGGAGACGTGTGTTGGGCTACTTGGGGTCGTCTGGACAAACATTACCCATCGTCGGACACCACCGGACATGACCAAATGAAAATGTGTAAGGCTGCCCCTGGCGAAGTCGTCGTCGTCGCCTCCGCCGCACAATTATTACTTCAACTTTTCATTTGGGTCTCTCCACTCTGCGGGTTTTACTGGAGTCTGGAGGTGCTGCAGGAAACCAGGATGGCCGGATGGAAGGATACTCCTGGCCACGGCTTGTAATTTCGCTTCCTGCGTCTCATTTTTCATATTTCAGCGCTTTGAGTGCCATTTGGCAAACTGCAAAACTGGAAACGGCAAAAGGGCAAAAGGCGACTGGCCAACAAGGTAAACAGACAATTTCTCAAGCGACTAATGCCCTGACTTATTGTTGAACCCAGGGAGAAGGACTGGAATGGGTGAGTGTGGGACATGTTCTTGTGCCAACAGACAAACCTCAAAGTGGAATCTGGAAGGGCGCTGCCATCCAAAGATTTCGACCACCATAACCAGGGTCACTTCTCTGTAGGAAGGTATTTGTCAATCGAATCACTTTTTGCTAAGGTATTTGATACTCCCGTTCTTAATAGTTTGTTATTTGAGTTGGAATACTTCACATTCCGTTTTTCACATCATTTTTAAATACTTGGGTATGGTTATACAATTCCATCTCTAAGTCGTTTTAATTTCCCACCACAGATAGTGAGTGTATGCATTTTACATTCTCTTTTTACGCTCAATAAAAGATGCTGCCTGGAAAATGTGTTGGAAAATATTTATTAAACGTAAACGTCCTTTATTCTTGATCCGACTCAATACATTGATAATGGCTTGAGATATCTGTTTATGATGGTCGCGTCGATTTCAGGCCACAAAGAAAGAGTTCAATAGCTGACGAAGTTCAATGTCAATTCGCTGACCTCTGGCAGAGCAAGGCCGAGAAATGGGTGGCAACAGATTGCGCATACGACCTGTTGAAGCATTCGAAAGTCGCAGTTGCAAAAAGCCCCAGAGAATGCCGAATAAAAAAAACGCAGCATTATAAACAAAAACAGCCTACAAGGATGGGGAGGCCATAAAGAGCCTAGCAAAAGTACGGAATTTATGTGTATAAGTAAGCCACGAAGGTCATATTAAATTGCCATAAAGAGCTATCGATTTTATCTGCAACAATGAGAGAAGGAAAATCGCTGCGCACAAGAAAATGCTCCAGCATCCTAACGAGGACACTGACACCGCCGAGAAAATGGGGGAAAATGTGAAAAGCTGTAGGGAGGAAGAGCAAAAAAGAAACAAGGGAAAATGAAGCAGCGGGCAGTCGAAAAATCCATAAAGAGGCGCGCCAGCGGAGGGGCCGAAAAGAAAAGTTTCCCTCGCTCCTATATTATGATTTGCCTCCTAGTTTTCTACCTCTCCTACCCGCTACCCCTTGGCCACTAGCTAATTAGAAAAGTTTTCCCCATGCCAGTGGCCCAAGTAGCTGAACGCTCATAGGTGCGAGTAGCCGAGTCGCCATTTTTTAGCCCACGTGGCGTATGAGCGACGGAGACGGAGCGACACTGGTGTCACACCTACTTACCTACCACACGTAGCCAGGAGCTCAACCATTGGCTGGCATAAATCACAGTTGCCCCCGCTGTTCCGTCTTCCCCCATCATTTTCCTCCTGACGAAACGGAGCACCTAACGCACTCGGAGAGACACACCTTCATTTCTGGAGAGGAGCAGGAGCAGGAGCAGGAGAAGGGCAGGAGCAGGGGCTGGGTTTTAGTTAGCTCGAGTTTCCCGGCGCACCTGCTCCTCTCTCTCTCTCTCGTCTCGTCTCTCTTTCTCGCTCTCTCTCGCCTTCTCATTTGTATTTACCTAAGACAGCAGTGGAAAAGTGGAAATAAAAAAGGAAAAGCTGGCAAAAAACCGAGTACCTAACGAGCGAAAGCTGCGCACCTAAACCTGCGCTACACAAAAACTCCAGACGAGCTGAGAGCACCTCACAAACACTCACGCACACTGGGAAATGCGAAGGAGGGAAGGCGGTGGAAAAGCGGTCGGGGAAGGCGGCGGAGGAAAAGGTGAAAGCCGAGCCAACAGATGAGAACAGACGACGTTGACGAGCTCACGACGAGGGAAAATGACGATGACGTTGATGGGGAATATAAAGCTCGAGTGGGGGGGGGGGGGGGGAGGTAGCAGGAAAAATATTGAAAAATAACTACGTAATAGAGGAAAGTTAAAGAAAACATAAGAATAATTTTTAGATTAAATCATTTAAAAACGAACAATTAGGCGAACGTTGGTTCTGACAGCAAAAATCAAGTAAAAAGCTTCTACCTTTGCGATAAAATCGAAGTGAAAATATGCTTTCTACTAGCTAGCGAATTTGCTGTGGCCGTCGGAAAAACACATGGAGCCCCACCCCCTTTCGTGGAAAACCCCTCGAAGGTGCTCAACTTTGGTTGGCTGCCAACATTTTCGTGCTCACCTTAAAAAGCGTAGGTAGCACACCCATATGAGCCAATAAGAGCGAGTGCGACAGCAGCACAGGCAACAACCTGGCTGTGATTGTGTGCGTGTGTTGGCCATAACATCTGGGTGTGTATGTGTCAGTGTATCTGTGAGAGCAAAGCCAACGAACGAAAAACGCACGACGAATAACAACTGTTACTTGCGGTTGAGGTTGCAGCTGGGTAACTGAAAGGGGGTGGCGACGGGTGGAAATCAAGGGCAGGGGGGGGGGGGTTTCCTCAGGTAAGAGAGAGAGGTGGCAGCGCAGCTGGCACCTACATCTCGACATGCCGCACTCTTCTAGCCAAACGACGACGAAACGAAGACGATGGGCCAACACCTAAAGCAGGTATACATATACAGATATGTACATATATAAGCACAGGGGAGGGGGCGCTACTGACGCAGGTAGATTGGTGGATGCGTAAGGTATATTATATATAGCTCAGCCAGACTTGAAGCACGTGTCTAGGTATTTGCTCTGAGGTGTGAGCGAAGCACATGCGCAGTGCGGCAAGCTCTCTCCACTTTCTCTGTTAACTAACAGCAGGGGAAATTGAGGGGCAGCAGCCTCCCAACATAACAGAGAGCATATCGTGTGCGAAGTCGAAAAGAAAATTCATAAATAATGTTAATTTATTTTAGCCACTGCAGCTGTCTTCGCCTGACAGTTGGCCCAAGATATAGCCGTAAAATACAAACCGCACACAGATGCACACATACACAGCGAGACATTGACCCACAAAGAAAATTAACATAATTGTTGATTCTTGCGCTTTATTGTCGAGTGCGTTCTGGCCTTGTCCTCGGGACCGAATCGATTTTGTGTAAAATACAAGGACCAAAACCCATGATAAAGCACATGTCCCGGGGTAGCAGTAAATTCGGGGGGCCGAGCGACTGCAATTGCCACTTTCATGGAGCACTACCCATAAGAAAATGTTCAGATGGAAATGATTTGCCTCACCATTGCTGTGACTTGAATTAACATTGGAAACACTTTTAAAGATTTAGTGTAACTAAGTAACGCAAATGCAAGTACTTTCCCTTGTATATTAATAATAATAATTTTATCTGTTCTTTAAAGCCCCTCTAATTGAATTTTAATTTCCATTGATTGCACTTGCTGACCTTTTCCCGCTTTGTAAACAGAAAGTTGCGCATACGCCATGTTGCCCTGCAACAAGCCAACAAAATTTGCATTGTTGTCCTTTTTGGGAGGAGACCAAATGAACAGTTCCGTTGTCGGAAAACTTTGCTCGCACTTTTCACGCTTCCTTTTAGGACAACAGGAGATGGCACAGGGAGCAACAGGATGCGATGCGGACCATCCTTGTTGCTCTCTTGGCTGCTACAAATAACCGGCATCAACTTTAATCACCTGCTTAATTAAATCAGTTTCGCCAGCTCCACTTCCCCCTACTCCAACAGCATGGTCATTGTTCTGTTGTCCTGAGTCCTGGTTGCCTGCATAAATTATGTGCTGCATAATCACCTACAAGCGTTCTATTTAAGCTCCTGGCAAGTGTCCTTTGCACTCCATCCTCCGAGCGCCATGTTTTTTGTTTTTTGACCACTTTTTTTCCTTCTGGTCGCTGATGTCCGATAAAGTTCTTAAATCATTTACGTTTTCCTTGCCTTTTCCTTTGTTTTTCCCCCAATGCGGTTTTCATTTGCTTAATGCCCGCGCTGAGTTTTTCTTTTATCGCGAGATACAGATGCGGATTTATGTTTTTTAATTCCATTAGACCGTATTTTCCAGGCGGAGCTGCTAAGATATTCATCTGCGGACAAGAAGGTAAGCTAAGACGAGGAAAACACGTGATATATGAGAAGGCTCAACGATCTGTAAAAGGATTAAAACAAATGGGTTCAGTCAGCATAGTCTTTGTATTAAGATAATTGAATATGGGAATCATTAGACCAGAAATTAATATGCATTTATAAGTGCGTGGTAAAACATTCTATACTTCTATTAGGTATAACTTTTCCCTATTCCTTTTTTCCCATAAATAAAACATCGATGTTTGTTCAATTGTAAGCGAAACTACAAAAGCAATTAACAGAGACACGAGGTTAATTGGCAGCCCCCACCTTCAGTTCCCAATTCCAGAGTCCCTTCTTCTGGTTAATGTAATGGACCGCAATTTACGTCAACTTAATACTCATTTCTGAGCAGCCGTTGCTCGACTGCTGCAAGGATATGTGTGCGAATGGGTGGTCCTGTGAGGTTATTTCCCGCTCCATTTCTCGCACGCCTAGGTAAGATTTATGGGGGCGTGGGGAAGAAGTCGTTTCTGAGCTCCAAGAACCTCAAGTGTGCAACGCAATTTGGCGAGAGTATCAAATTTCTCCCACAAAACACTTTCACTACAGCATCGCTCCTTTTGATTTTTTCCCTGCTACGGCTGCTGGACGTAGAAAAGTAAACAGAAGGTTAATGGATTTGACACACGGTTCCAAGGAAGGCACGGCACTTGGGCGTGAAATGGATATGCTTTCAGGCTAGGCACACACGACGAGTTCTGAGGGGGTAGAGCAAAATTGGGGGCAGGACATTGTTTTGTTTACTCCCTGCACAAGCGAACTATGGCAGGACCTTAAAGAAGTGTGCCATATAGAGAGACTTTAGTGTACAATGTTTCTAGATACCTGTTCGCAACACTCATCTGATAAGCTAAAATCACAAAAACTTTTCTTATCGACTATAGTTTCCTCAGCATCCTGTCGAGTTCAAGTTGCGTTTGCTCTTCAAGCAATCGCCTGACATTTCGCGCAACTTTAATTTGTTTTACCACTCCGTTTGGGAAATGCCCCCCGATTCGCACTGTTGGTCGTGTTTATTTAAACTTTCGCTGCACGTCCGCTCAGCCAGAAGCTGCAGGCTCAAAGTTCCAATCAGTCCTGCCTTTTTGCCGTCTGGCTGACAATTGGCCAGGACAACCAGGACGCAGGACGCAGGACCCAGGACCTCGCCCACTCTGCGGAGGCACGTGCTCGCTGGGGGGATCGAAATAAGGCGAAGAAAACTGCAACTGTTTACGGGAAATTTGCGCAGTTTTTTTCGCCATTTCACTTTCCAGCACACACACACGCACTCACACACATTTCCCAAATCGAAATGCAGCTGCAAATAAATCATGTGCGAAGGTGTCCTTAGCCACCGCAGGCAATCTGCGCCACTGACAGTTTTAATGCCGAATGAAGTCCTTTTCCACCCAGCGCACTCCCCCTTTCTTCTCGCACTTGTGGCATATGTGTGACGTTTCAATATCCTGTTGCGTGATTTTTATTTTCATATTTTTTATGGAGATTTTCCCGGTGCGTGTGTGTGGGCATGAGAGCGCTACGTGAAAAGTCGCAAGTCACAAATCAAAATGCTCGCCATTGTTTGGCTGGCCTCGCTTTTGGTTCCACTCTGTATGTTTTTGTTTTCGCATGTTCTTCTTGTTGGTCTCGCCACGTTTAGGCCTTTGAGCTGTCTACTTAGGGGGTTTGGTAGGGCCCCCACATTCTGCCCCACCTATTTGGCATGTGGATGTGGTAGGTTGTTCAGATAGAGAGTCACGCCAGCAGCCAATAAATCAAAATCTATATTGCTGGCCCCCATAACTTGATTTTTATACCGTTTTGCGCTAGTTGTTGATTTTGTGATTTATGTCACGGTGGTTTTGGTCTGTGTTTTGGATTTCCGATAAGGCAGACGATGGCAAGTTAATCGAAGGGAGTTCGCTCTGAAAATGATCACCATTTTAAAACCGAAAGGAAAGTGGCCACAATAAATATGAGCTCCTTAATTACTAAATTTGGAATGCAATACTTAAGCTACATTATTCTAATTTTCAGCGATGGATATAACTTTCCTCCTTACAAGTACGTGTTTATACAATTTTCATACACATATTGCACTACCTTCGTCCACAGCTTCCGCCCTTTTCTTCCCATAGTCGAACCGAATTGTAATATCCATTTACGACGGGAGCTGGCAAAGTTTTCCAATACCATTTGCCATAATTCTGCTTCGCACATTGACACCTAACCGAAAGGCGTTCAATAAGAGCCAGAAGACAAGGCAGGGCCACAAAATTGGAAGGAGCTCTAAAAAATTGTGAAAAGCACTCGAAATCTTGGACAACACTTTTTCGATTTGGACATGGACACTTAACTGACAATGTCTGACCTTTTCAGCAGCAGAAGTCAACGAAAAGTAAAAGCAAAATTTAAGCAAAATTCTTACAAAGACATAACAAAATTTTTGATGTATGTACAAATGCAGGGGGGGGGGGCAGTGGTAAATGGGAGGGAGAACTCTTTCTGGGGGGTTGGAAAATGCTTACGTGCTGCTCAAGTTTTGTGTGAAGGTCGCCGAGAGGTTGGGTAGGAAAAAAGAGGAAAAAGAGGAGTTGGACAAGTCAAGTCAGCGCATAGTTGCATACGTAAGGAAAAGCCAGGAAAAGAGGGAAAACTCAGGGGGTGAAAAGGCATTGAAGTTGAAGATGTAGATGGAGAAGGCGCCTTTGTGTCACAAGTTGCCAACACATATATTCCGACTCCAGCAGAAGAGTCCCCCAGTCAAACTTAAAACTGTCAGAAGTTTCACTATCTCTTTCCCGCCTTCTATGCCCATCTCTCTCTCCAATTCTCTGCCCGTCTCTGTCTCAACATGGGGCATCCACATTTGGCCGTCTGTCAACAGCTGCTCCTCAAACGCAGGACGCGGTTAAATATTGATTCTACTTTCTGGCCAACCACTTGGCGATTAAAAGTGCATTTAAAGCTGAAAATGGGTGGTTAAAGACTGGTATTAACCCATTTGTTTTTCGACCTAAAAAATATAAAATGCCCTGCAATCAATCCCTTAATTTTCACTGAAATTCATGTAATACACACTTTGTATTGAAATGTTTTTTAAATATTTTCAAGCATGATGAGAACAGGCCCAAAAGGGTTAAGCTGGTCCTAATCACCTCCACCTGCCACCACCATTTTCAACGAAAAGCCCGAGGACAAGCAAACAACAGCTGCCTGCAAGTATGCTACAATAAAGTGCACTGCAGGACGTACAGTAAAGCCTAGTGCAGAGGAACGAACCAAGGGGTCTTCCCATAAAATGTCCTTGAGCCACGTTGCACTGTTCGCAGCAAGGATATTTCAAGGGAAGATGTGGGGGCCGTGTGTGCCGGTTGTTGCGTGTTTACGCAACGTAACCAAAGTCAAAACCTCGATTAGGATTCAATCTGCTGCTGCGGGCGGCACTGGCTACGTTGTATGTCCTTGTTGTTGTTACCCCTAACCCCGTCTCCAACCGTATACCCATGCACTCCTGCTGCCCCTTTCCCAACTGACCCCACGCAGGTCAGGCAACAAAGTCAAACCGATTAAAACACACGCACGGGTTTAGACGCAGACCAGACTGGATACCAAAGATGGAGTTCCGACCAAGGGATACCTTTTGCCAAATAACAAACAGAGCTAGTTGGTCCGGAGTAAGCAGCACTCACCAGTACCCAAATCATCATACCCCAAAGTACTGGGTACAACCACAGCACGGACAGGACCCCAGTCCAGCTGTCCGTCCATGTCCTTCGGTGTCCGCATAGGTAGTCCTATTGTAGTCCACTCCGGCATAAAACAGTGGGGCTCCGAAGCTCCGGAGCGGTATTCTTCAAGGGGCAATTAACTGTTAAGCTGCCAAACAGAGCCAGCAAAAAAGTGCAAAATCAAGCGAAAAAATAGTTGTCTCACTGGATGGAGAGCGGTATCAGAGGGATGCATGAGGGACGTGCATAGATTAGATTTCAGCTGGAACAGGCTGCCACCCTGCCACGCCCCCTGCCCACCAATCCGGGCATCCCCGCTCCGATGCCCGTGCAGTGGCAAAATATTTGCAGCTGCCACAGAAGCGGGCACCGCACAGTGGCGGCCATAAAAGAGCCATTAACGCCAGGAGTTTGGACCAGCCACCCAGCCACTCCCCCCGCCCACCGCGCACATCCTTGGGGATAATTTAAAGCGCTTAAATTTGGGGCGGTGAAAATGCTTGAGTGGAAACTGTCAGCAGCACCAGCGCATCCAATTGCCAATTAGCCAAGGTGCAAGAAATTAAATTAAAAACCGCGGAAAACAGCAAAATCATTAAACGCAAGGAGAAGCATTGGTAAAAAAAAAAAATGACTATTCTGTGGGCGTGTCTCACCTTGTAGATGAAATATATCTGTGGAAAAGCGCTTTCTTAAAAAAAGGATACGAAAGAAAAGGAAAAGACACCAGAGAACACGAAACCAATTTTAAGTACACATAACTGAAGAAGGCATTGCAAATTGGACTTAGAGATTAAATACACTCACAGCTGTAATTTTTCTTAAATTTCTACCTAATACATTCATAAATAATTTACAATCCTGGTTAAGTTATAATGTTAAATTATATATCTTTCCTTTATTTCCTTTAGCATTTATCGGGAATGCTCTCAAAAAGAGTATTCAATTGTTAGAGCGAGATCCTTGGCGAGAACGAAGGACACTCATCAAGGAGCAGGGACAGGACCACGCCCAACTGTCTCCGCAGTCTAGAGTAAATTAATTTGTCGAGCGTCCTTTGCAGCCACAGATCCTTGAAGCGAAGGCCACGTTGAAGGTGCATCGATGAGTTGGCAATGTGGGAAACGTTTTCCATTTCCCCTTCCCCCCTCCGACAATCCACGTTCTCTTTTTGCACAAACAAATCTTCCAGCGGAAATCTCAATCTGCACTCGACAAATTGTTGTTTAAATAAAAATTTAAAGCAAATTGCCACGCGGAAGTAAATCGTTTTGTGGTAATGGTGGATAAAAAATGTAAGCCACAGCATATCAAATTACCCCTCGGATGGAAGAGGAGATGTTCCCAGATGACAAAGTGCGCGGTTTTCCGAGCAGGGGTGTAACAAGGTGTAGCTGGAAGTAAGTCAGCTCCTTGATAAGTGGCACTTGGATTGGGATTCCAAGGACTCCCGCACTCCAAGGGGGTGGATTCATCCCGGGTTGCGGTTGACAGTCGGGCGCGTTTTGATGCGATGCTGAAAAATTGTTGCTAATTTTTTAACAGTCAACGGAGACGAAGTTCCGGAGATTTGACTTCAGAGTATCGCATTTCAGGAAAGTTGCCGTTGAGTGCAAATGGTTGGCATTTTAATTTTATTAGAACAAGAGCAACAAGCGGAGGATGAAAGCAAATCCCTTTAAGGATTTTTGCTTGTAGATCTATCTCTGAGATAAGATACGAAAAATCCCTTAGAAGTTTAAAATATTTAAAAAACTTCAGACTGTGCCTATAAAATATATATGTTATCGAATATTTCCACTACAATGAGTTATATAAGACTACAATCAACAAAACTCGTGATACCCAAAATCATATGCAGAAATTCGCCGGATGTAACAAATGCACCTTTCACCACAGAAACACAAGCTCATTGTCTTTCGTGTGGCTCCCCAACCTATTTCCCAATGCAATTTAAGCAGCCGCAGAAAAATGTTGCCAACATATTTTGCACAATGTTTTCCTACGCACACAGGACCAAAAAGGGCAGACGAACGACTTGAGGGATTTTGCTGAAATGACATTTGGCTCCGCATGTGACAGGATGTGCAGGAGCAGGACCTGGTGGAGCAGATGGGAGGTCCTTACAGGAGCAGCCATCGGCATTGAAAAAAGCAATTTAAGTCAAGTACAGATGGCGAGAGATTGCCGTACCACCAACATGGCTAGATAGGTAGGTACAAGTTGGTATACTACAACTACAAGTACAAGTATTAAACCATTTACTGTATAATTACTACTTCTACTTTTAACTATTTTACAAAGGTACTTCTTAAATGAGGCACATCACCCGACTGGTACCTAAGCTTAATAAAGTACCTTTGCCATCGCTCTTGGCGAGAAAAAAAAAACAAATAAATGAAAGCAGCAGACTACGCATGCCAATTGTAGTCACTTTCCTGCCCCTCCAAACACATCACTCATCCGCAGGGTGTGCGCAAATTTTGATAAATTGCCGATGTTACCTTTTGGGGGGAGAAACCTGCATACATGTGTTGTCTGGCAGATGAAAGGACTCAATTCGAGAAGGTGAAATCAAGACAAATGCATTGCGCAATCCGCAAGGAGAAAAGTGCACGCCATCAATCTTAATTGAAATCCAAGTCGGCAAGGCAATGGAATTGGAAAACTTTCCTTTTGAGGGCCAAGCAAACAGGATGCGAGCAAACAATAAATCTGGAAAATTATTAGCAGCGCCAATCGAAATCGAAGTGCAAACTTGCACAGAACTCTTGAGGAGAATGGTTGGGTGACTTACGCCCAAAAAGGAGGAGGACCTTCAGCCAGGCGTGATAAATGGCAGCCAGAACCACAGGGAAGTTTCATTGGAAGAGAGGTGGAGAGCTGCGGCTAATTGAATTTAATTGCCCACTTAATGGTGCAGTGAGCTGATGACCAATGCCGGCCAAGAAAGCGAATCGAGTGCGGATTGAAGTTCAAGGTATGGGGGGAAAATTGAGTGGAAAACTATTCTGATAAATACAGATCAGTTAGCAAGATACTAAAAGGGTAAATAAGTTTATAACTAGGAAATGTTTTGGGGTACAACTATAAGTTAGAATGGATTAGGAAGTGATTTGCTAAAGTTTCGACTGCGAGGAGGAAGTACTGCGGGAATAAGGAACATTTGATCCAGCTCGTAAATCCAGCGTGTCATTACTGCAGAATTATAATTTAAATTTATATGGAATAGATAGTTTGTAATCATATTGCTTGTAAACTTACCCAACTTTGTGCCAGATATCAGAGGACATGCGCCATGGAAAGTGCGTGTATCGTAGTCGTAGGACTTTCTATCTATATTGTGCCAGAACAATGCCGAACCCTTTTGGGTTGGCACAGCAAGATTTAATTTGGGGAAAACTGTGGCTCCACCATGGTCCACGTTATTAAGCTGGTAGATAGTAGATAAAAGGGCTTTTTAACTGACTATTAACTATCTCCCTTAACACTTACATAAAAGAGCACCGTGGCGATTCGATCGCCTACCGTCTCCAAAGAGAAGGTTTTCGAGTTGAAATAGTCGTAATGTGGCACAAAATGACCCCCGAAGCCATACTTGAGAAACTGCATTTTGCTTCCACTGCGAGTATTTAGACCCGTCATGTCTTCGATTCTTCGTCCAATGCGGTTTAAAACCTCCAGATCATCAGGATCGATGTTTTGGTGAGGAAGCCAAGCGCCATCTGCTGATCTACTGGGATCTATTTCATCAGAGCCCTTTTCCACTCGAAATACTTTCGCACGCTCCAGGAATGGCTTGCCCATCGGCTTCAGCTTTTCAATCTCAGCATCACTTAGAACATTGTGATAAAAAATCACATACGGATCCAAAGAAAGTTCTTCCATTCGAAATGGGGCTAGTTTCAAGAAGGGCGTAGTAATGGTATTATAGCGACAGTGAAGCCTCGAGGGCTTGGATTCACCCATCTGTCTTCTGCTCGAGGATCGACAGAGTTGATTGAAGGATTCATCGGATTCCCAGGACTCCAAGTTAATACTTGGCTTTGGTTTGTTCCTCAAAAAGTGTACAGTGAGTGCACTACCAGCTTCACCAAACATGAAATCCCGCATCAGCATGTCGGTTGCGATGGATACATTGCCTGCAAAAGATTCATCTTCAGATTGATGTTCCTAAAGGATACATCATGTACCAACCACTGGCTATTAGAGAGCGAGCGAGTAGCAATGTAACATCCGCCTTGGTGATCCCCATCACCTCATGGTATTTACGTGGTTGATCCACCAACAAATCCTTGGCTGCACTCAGCCACTTGGAGGCAATTTGGTAGCTACCCGCCATGAAGGAGAACGTTCCCATGGTAAAGCAATCACTGGCAGACATCTTACCACTATTAAATATGGAAGATACTATGTTACTGGTCTTGAAGGGATTTACTAAACGGACTAACCCATATTGAACTCCATCAATCCAGCCTGCAGACACATCCTTTGGCTCCAAATCATATGTATGTAGTATACGAAACATGGCTTGATTGGCCTCCATCAGATCGTTTTCCACCGGGAGATCCTCTCGCATTTTCTCGACTAATGCAATTTTCTCTGATATTTTTTTTAGTTATTGAATTTAAATACAAAACGAACAGAGATCTTACCTTGCCCCACTGGCTTCTTTAAGAGCTTCTCCACCTTTTCCCAATCCTCGTGCATCTGCCTCATGAGGGATAAGCTGTCTATGGGATTGGACAAGTACTCCTCCTCCCTGTTTTTAGCCTTTTCTAAAGGCTGTTTAAACTCCTTAACTATTCTAAAATATAAAAATTAATAAGCTGTAATCTAATTATATCTTAAATCACCTTTTCAACATGATGATTTTTTCATTCAGCTCAGTTGCATAACTATCGAGTACGATAATGAGTTCTCTATCTTTCTCCAGCAGGTCCATCTTCTCCTCCACTGAAATTACATAGTTTTGGCGATCTCTGTAGCCCTCAGCTATCCAGCTTAGAACAAGAATAAATGAGACTGCAAACAATACAACAGAGCTCATAGTTTCCAGCAATCATTTCAATAATATCTAAAGACTGTCTAGTCGGTTTTAAAAAGGTATTATGCGCTGCACATTCAATTCGATATGTTTATTGGTTAGTTAGTTATGCTTAGTTAGTTACTTCCCAATGAAATAAAACGTCTGTTGTTTTATCTTAAGTTTTAGCTGTAATATTATTTGTGTTTCATTGTCTTTCCCTCGCGGTATATGGGTTGAATGAAAATCTAGTCATATTCGTGTATCCAGGCTGTCATTACTAGAACCAAAGTACATTATTACTCAACGAACTTGTCAAAATGCACCATCTTACCCCATTTGGAACCATGAAAGACGGGACAAGCGGCGTGCATAGTGGTGGGCTCCATGTCGTGGGTGTCGCCATTAAGATTGTACCAGAACAGAACTTTTCCCCGTTCGGCAGGTACTTTAACATTTAAACGCGGGAAGACAGTGGCACCTCCGTAAGGAGCATCATTTAGCTGAAACATAAAAATATGAATTTCCAAGGACTTTTTCTATAAAAAAACGCACATAAAACATAAAGGTGGCCATCCGATCACCAAATCCTTTAGATTCCGAGTTTCTCTTTTTGAAGAAGTCATAGTAATTAGTGTAGGGAGCTCCAAAGCCGTATTTGATAATATTAATGGGATTTCCCTGGCGGATTTGTAGGCCAGTGATATCCCGCATCCTCTGAGTCAAGCTATCCAAAAGTGGTCCACCGAGCGGTGTGCGGTAACTGCTCCTTGCCTCATTCTTATTATCGTCAAACATTTCTGTGGGTTTCAGTAGTGGCTCCGCCAAGGTTATTAGCTGCTGGATATCCTTATCCGGCAGGATGTCATGGTACACCACTATATGGGGCTCCAGAGAGATCTCCTCCATTTTGAGGGGAGCCAGGATCAGGAAGGCGGAGGTGGTGCTGTTGTAGCGACAGTGGAGTTTTGAAGGGTTCGGAGAGAACGAGGAACGGCACAGTCTCTTGTAGCCTTCACCCAACTTGGGCGAACTGTCTATTGCCTCGTAAGGATTGGCCTTGAATTGGTCCAGCAAGCTAATCGAATTGTCTGCGAGATCAGGTTGATCCAGAAGTACCTCATGGGCTTCATCTCTCCGGTCTGAAATAGAATATGTAATATCTGTGTAATACATTTCGTCAGAAATCTTCACCAACCCAATTCCACTAAACAGCGAGCCTGCAGCAGGGCCACATCCTGGCGATTCATTCCCAGCACCTCATAAACCCCGGAGTACTCCTCTTTCATCCGAGCTTTGCTGATGGTTATCCACTGTAATGCCTGCTTGAAGTAGCCCCACTTGAAGTACATCTTTGCGACTTCAAAACAATCCAGAGCTGGCAGTGTGGAGCTAATGATTGGTATCACAGATTGTTCGGTAGGATACAAGGAAGATCTTTAGTAACTCACTTGAACCGAACATTGTCGATGAGACCGTTGGCCATATCCCAGGGCATCATTCCATAGGTTTCAGCTATTCTGAAGATTGAGACGCTGGCTTCCTCGGTGTCCACCTGCCAGGGCAGTTCCGGTAACTTTCTTCTTAGAAATTGGATTTCCTCTGCAATTAAGAGAATAAAATGAAAGATAGATGCTCATATAGAGGTTTCATGTCCCACCTTCTCCCACTGGTTTCTTCATAAACTCTTCCAGGTACCGCCAATCCTGGTACATGTGTCGAATGAGTGGAAAACTGTGGAGAGGATTGCCCAAGTACTCCTCTTCTCTACCTTTCGCAGAGTGCAAAGGCTGTCTTAGTTCCTGGGCTAGTCTGTTATAGAAAATATAGTGTTATTAGAATAGTGGTAACATCTTTATCTCTTGCTAACCTCTTTAGTTGGGAAGCCTTCTCATCTATTTTTTCGGCGTAATTCATTAGATTATCAATTAATTCGACGTCCAATTGCATTAAGTCCATTTTCGCTGATTCCGTATCTAGAAATTCCTGACGGCTCTCCCAATTCAATGTGCTTTCAACTTTGCAAAACATAAGCCATATTATAAGAATGTGCACCTTTTCGAACAGCATAGTTAAATACTGATCTGTTTGATTGGAAAATGAGTCTAATATGCTGTTAGAAAAGATCTAGCAATTAACCGTGGATAATTTCATTAAACCATGACAATTCTTTTTTAAAAATTAGTTCAATTTATTTAACGTTTTAGCTCTATATAGAAACACCAGGTGGTCTTACTCGTCTGTTTTCATAATAAATTTGATCATGACTGAAAAGAGAGATAGGGAGTTTGAACTTATAGTGGGATATGATGCTATCGCACACACCTAATCCAGTGCCCTCGATGATGGGGCAAATCGTAGTGGAGTGCTCCTCATTTTCGAAGGTTATCAATACATTGCCCCTCTTGGGTTGAACAAGAATATCCCCATTTGGCATGGTAAAGGCACCGCCCAAAGTCACATCTTTTAGCTGGAATATTGGGAAAAATGCAGGATTGGGGAAAACTTACATTTGTATACCACTCACGAATATTATCACTTTGGCCTCCACATCCTCGAAATTCATAAGGTTCAGCTTTGGGAACTGAAATCAGAGAGGAACGTATTCAGTGAAGATTTATATTTTCCCATATCCTTACTTCACCTTTGTGGAGTTTCTAAACAGTTTGAACGGCTCAAAAGGGGCCAACTGAGCGTACTCGACTATGTAGAAGGTGTCCCAAGTCTTTTCTACTCCTGCCATGTCCAAAATCCGCTCGTTGATGCGTTTCAACACAGGACTATATCCGTCGGAGATGGAACACCCACTAATTCCGAGCTTAAGCTCGAAGCGATCGTTGGGTGGACACCGCTCGTATGCGTTCTCCACATGCCTAATTTCCTGTTCGTAAATACTTCCTGGATAGAGGATAATAAAAGGGTCCTGTTGCAGGTCCTCAAACTTAATGGGTGCGTAGGCAAGGAACGAATGGACCCAGTCATTAAGCTCGCACGTCAGACGACCCTGATGTCGCGGAACTTCGCCTCGACAATATTTTTCCAGAACGGTCGGTTTTGGCTGAAGATCCAGTATGGGTTCCATGGGATCCCTTAGGCTGAATAGCTCCATCTGTCCAGCTTCCTTCATGAGATGCACGTTTTGGGAATTCAATCGAAGTGCTGATTCGTAGGCATCATATGCGCACTGTCGATCTACCAGATAAATTGGTGTTAATACCCATTAGTTTGTCCGGGAGTATGCGAACCGCACTCAGTTTAAGTAGGGTCCTGCCCAGATCTCGATAGACCTGCCAGCGTGGTGCGCCCAGTGGATTGAACAAATCTCTGTGCCTCGAGAGGGTGTAGTTATGGGCAGCCACTTGTAGCCACTTGGCTGCACCCAGATAGTCCTGCTCCTCGTAGAGCTCCAGTCCCAAGTGATAGCAGTCCAAAGGTGAAAGATGCAAGGAACTAGTGGAATTAAGTTTCCAAAATGGTAAACACTTATATAGACTCCCACCTGCTTCGTTCATCTTTGGCAACCAGATCCGCGGGCTCGTAGCCGTAAAACTGGGTCAAGCTATGCACACTCCTGGCCGCTTTCCTGAAGGCTTCCTTCTGAGGAAGCTGCGGCAGTAGGCTCTCCACCTTCTGCACCGCCTCGGGTGCGACCAGATCCTCCATGTACACCTGCCAGCCGACCCAATCCTGGTGCATATGTCTAATCAATCGGAAGGAGTTCAGCGGATTGGAGAGGTACTTCTCCGGATCCTCGTTGGCATCTTCTATGTCGACGTTATAATCTTCCACATAACTATATTAAAAATATTTTCATCTCAATTGGTACGATTGGGAAAGGATTTCTGACGCACTTGTTTATAAGGTCGATCTTCTCCTCCAGCTTTTCGGCATAGTCACGCATATTCTGCAGGAGATTGCGCTCTAGATTCAGCATTTCCCGCACTTGTTTCTCACTTAGAGCCTTAAAACTGTAACAGCCAAGGATCAAAAGCAGAATCGCAAGCCAAAATGACACAGCCATGATTGGTTGGGTATTGGAGAAAACTAAATTTTAAGGATGAAGAACACCAAGTCCGAAATGTAATGCATTCGACTCAGCTAAATATCTGTGACTAAATAATTCGGCAAGGAAAATCCATAAATTGGATTCAAGAAACATAATACAATTCAAACCACTAATTTTTGGACCTTTTTACAAGCTTATACCGAAAACAAAACAGTAAGACAATTTTTGACACAGTGTACTTAGCAAATGCACCCACCCATCCAGAATTGGAGTAAGCGGAGTTTTCCACCCAACTAGTGCTGCCAGAAGGATGGCTACTATCGGCAAAGTAGCAGACTCCACACATCTCTGATTTCTAGGAAGTAAACAAAACATCTGATATTGTTTTTGTTTATCTGTTGTAACATTTTAGTAGTATTTGAGTTTTACATCAGCTCTACTATTTGTTTTCAGCACGATGACGTCGTCGTTGTGTCTATTCTGCATGACTCGTTTCGAAAATAAAAGCCTCAGAAACATTTTTGAAGTAGCCCTTGAACAGGGACTTTCAAAACGCAATGAAAAAACAGCTTCTGAATGTATGCATAGTATGCATGTAAATTATTATAATCTAGACGCATATTGAATAAAATGAGTACTTACTATCGAAATGATGTCATCACTAATCTCAGTCGATTATCGATATACGAAATCATCGATTCATCAGCTGTTCGAATAATTGCGAGGATTTTGTGGCAGTTTTGTCTGAGTTTTCGGAAAAGTGCGAATTAAGTGAAGCAGTGTCGTGAAGAAAAGAGTAATTATTGATAAACGTTTATTAATAGCTAATATAATCGGCGAATGTGTGATAGTGTCTCTGTATTAATTACTACTTTCTTCGGCCTGTTAACACTGCTAAAAACAGGATATAGATCTAGGCAAGAAAGAAGAGAAAACTTGAATATAAATCCATAAGCGTCGAGATAAAACAGCTAATTCTTCGAAAAGTCAACATGCTGCTGCAGCGGAACAAGTAAAACTTTTTAGCGGCTAATTTCTAGCTTTTTTCTATGATTTCTGTGTGTTTCATGTATAATTTAATTAGTGTCCCGCTGTTTGCGTGTGTTCCTCCCACCCTTCATCACATTTTCCCTGTTCTAATACGTTTTCCCTGTTCTAATACGTTTTCCCTGTTCTATTCCAGTGCCCGCGAAGATTATAGCCAGGTTTTCAATTACAGCTTTTGTTTGTCTAACCAAATTTTATCAATTGCGTGCTGGTGCTAACAAGAGCAAAACCCCACCTCCTTTTGCTTTTTACTTCTTTTGTACTGGAATTTGTGTTTGCATTTTATTTTTAGCCCGCTTTCGATGTTGTTATTGCCGTTCTCATTTTGTTACTTCATCGCCGTTTGCCTCTCCGTCTTTGTTTTGCTCTCCTCTTTCCGTGACAACGCTCTCTCTTGTGTACACTGAACAAAATGCATTGGTTTGGTTTGAATTATAATGATATTAAGTCTTTTTTAATTACTGGCATTATGAATATACATGAAAACTATATATTTCAATAAGAATATTTAATTGCGTGCGAGTCAGATCGGTCGATTAATGTTCCTTATTGATTTCCTCTCTCAAAAAGCTAAGAGAGTGAGATAAACTCTCATTGGGGGCTTTGTTGTGATCCACATGTTCCATTGACCACTTTTTAACGGACCCACTTGAACACAATGATACGCAAGAAGATTAAACCATTAAAAAGATAAATAAGTAACTTAATTGACCCACATATGCTTAAAAACCTTAAATATGGTTGTAACTTGTACAGTTCCTTGCTGGATTCCACTCAAAGCGGCAACAGCTGTTTGCCACCACCATTACCTCACTCCAGCGATCTGGCAACGCCGCGCAGCCCTCGCTTTTGCGCTCCACTGTGTCCACAGTCATTCGCTTTTATTTATACGAAAAATAAGTGTAAGAAAGCAACGTCTGGCTGCCTATTTTTTTTATTGATTTCATTCCTATTCCGGATCCGATTCCGTGTTAATTGAAAACGTTAATCAGTCGCCCGCTAGTTGTGCTCTTATCAACACTTTTCGCGCGTGTTTTCCTGCGTGAGTGAGAGTAGTCTGTACATATATTGCATTTTCATATCCCTAGGAGGTTATAGCAATATCGCGTTTGATAAAAGATAAGATAAAAGTGGCAGCTAATCCATCTAATTACTGATGAGCGATTGTCTAGGACCATTTTACTCACACTCACGTGCGCAGCGAGTGAAATTGATGCCCACTCAGTTACTTCTGTTCTTTGTTCGCCGTGAGTTACTGTAAATAACCGCATCTAAATGGTGTGATAAAAGCTCACATGTCGCCAATTGAGTGAAATGTGTTTTATTTTGTACTTTCTGGTTGCGAGCCAAATTAAGAGCACATAACAACAACAATACATGCTGGGGAGATAAGCCAACCCACTCGAAATGCCACTCAATTGCGCGACTTGTTGCCCTTCGGTTTTCCGAGTGAAAAGTGGTCGCATAACTGTTTGTTTAGAAGAAGGACAAAAGAGAAGGAGATTTACAATCCCAATACTACTGATATGAAGCTAATTCGTTATATTTATGGAAATTCTAGTGCCTACCCCCAGCTAACATAAATCTATTGATTAGATTTGGTAATAATTACTTGATTGTATCAGAAACAATCTAATTACTTGTTTCATCGTACAATGTCTATACAATCAATTTGGTGTTATTAAAATATAGACTACAATAAAAAGTAAAGGTTCAATACTTTTGAATTAATAGTTTCAACCTTTTATTTAGAAAAACAAGCAAGAAGCGTAGAAAAGACTTGATCTTGGTTATACCTAAAAAAAACTCGTCACTCTCTTCGAATCCCTAACGTCCGGGGTCATCATGTTCCACATCACATCACTGATCCTATCTCCTGTCTGCGGCATCGAAGCTATTGGACTTCAGCTTAAGGCTTCCCCTGGTCAGTTGATTCAAGTCGATGATGGACAGATAAGGCTTGGGGGGCACATTCACGGGCAGGGGAACTTCGATGGTGACCGCTGCTGATCGCTTGCCCTTGGAGCCACCAACTCCTCCGCCGTGGTCGCTGCCCGTTTTCAGGGCACCCAGTGCGAAGGGGGAGTACTGATCGTGACCTGGGTGCGCGGAGCAACTTGCTGTGGCGGCCCTCCGGTAGTTGCGGTACCCGCTAAAGCAACTGCTTCCAGGAGCCAAGGGACGGGCGGGCGAAAATCCTCCCTCGTCCGAGGATCCGCCTCCTCCACCCGAATCGTAGCATATACTTAGGTTTGTGTAGGCAATGGGGGCGTGGCATCGGGGCGTCTTGGGACGGGGCTTCACCTCGTAGCGGGTTTTCGACCGGGATCGGGAGTGGTGGGCATGGCGGTTTCGCCCCCGCCTTTTGCTCCTGACCTCTGTCACAATCGGCATGGGCAGGATGTTAATGAAGCGATAGTACTGAAGCAAAGTCCTGGCCAGATTCCTGCCCACGCGGTAATCTGGAGGAAGATACCAGCTCATTAGGAACCCTATCAGCTTAGTTTGCAGGCATATACTCACAGCCATCTTCGTTGTACAGGGAGATGGTCTTGCCATCCTTGAGGTAGTGACCGGCCATGGAGACCTCCAATGTGTAGGCATTCACCGTGTCACTGAGTCTCTCGCAGCTGAATCTCCGCATGCTGCCAGCCTTCCGTTCGTCCGCATTGAACATCGTGTGATCCGCCACGTAGTCCTGTGCGTTGCTAGCGAAGAGTCGCGGGAATACCAGGTGTCGCTCATACCTGTAGACATCCTCGTAGGTGTTCCCGTAGATAAAGCAGCCGTGCATGCTGCTATTCGCATGCAGATCGATCACAAAGTCAATCTGATAGGTCTGAAATGATATATTGTACGAACACACGAATATAATGCCGATCAAATCGGTTTCAATCCCTCTGCTCACATCTGAATTATCCAACTCCTTCAGCATGCCCTTCACCGCGTGCAATTCTGGTTGCGTGAACTCGGATCCTATGTGCCAGTTGCGATTCATATCCTGTCCCATCAGATTGCAGCGATTGTTTCCCAGAAAGACCCCATCCGGATTCACCATGGGCACAATTTTAAATACAAAGTTATCCCTCAAAACGGCAGCGATGGGATGATTCCCAACGAGAAACTCGATGAGGCCCTGGCACACATGGGAAGCTGGAGCCTCGCTGGAATGCGTCCTGCAGAGGACTACAATCACCCGGATAAAACTGCGATCCAAGCGATTTGTAGAGCGCTGCTTGGCAGTCACGTGGTCGATGGTCAGCAGGTCCACGTTGCGATTTTGCTTTAAAGGGATATCTCAGACAAAGCTTTAATCAGGACATTCTGATGACTCACCAACGATTTGACAAGCACACATCGGGTGAACCGCTTGTCCGATCCTTGCCGGGCATCAATCACATTCAAATAGGACTGCAGACGCGAATAGCTATAAGGCCAGGCCAACGCAAACTGGTAGACATCCTCTTCCTTGTCGAAGATAAAGGCGAAGCTCAAGACATAGTGACCCTGGTGCATGGCCGATCGGTAGAAGAACACCTGCCGCTTGGACAGCCTCTGCCACTTGGGTCGACTGGAGCTCTTCACCAAGGGAGTCAGTCCCGAGGAGAAGAGATTCCTGCTCTTGCTGATGTTAACAATGTGAAAGAGCACTCGCTGATCCTGCTTTACGTTGTCCACGGTGAAGTTAAACCAGAAACGGAAGCGAGGATTACACGTATCCGGTCTAAGGAACAAATCGTACTCGAATTCGCCCACCAGCTCCGCTTTTCCCAGGTTTCCTGTTTCGAAGGCCGCATCAAAGCAGAGATGGCCCCTCTTGGCCTTGCCACTTTGACCCGGCGGACGGATGATAACCCGGGAAACGTTGCCCAGACCGCCTTCTCCGTCGCTGTCTTCGCTATCTGCAAAGGAATATCCATTAGAAGTATAAAAACTATGAATTGAGCCAAAAAGATTTTAAGCGGCATGCCTCTAGTTTAGGAAATAAGAAACTGATTGATAAGAGCAAATATTTCCAATATTCTTTTTTTGATCTGCGTAGTATACTATCTCTTAGTTTCTAATCTGTTCAAGATGAGTGTTTAATATCAATTTCACTACCATCTGATCCGCGTTCGTACATGCTCGTATGCTGAAGTGGATCGCAGGCTATTCCCAACATGATGACTCTTATCCGCTGATGCGTCTTTCTTTGGCAAAAATCTACGTTCTTCTAATGCAACCAAGCCAATCCGAGTGCAGTGGCCCTAATCCCTCGAGGCTTTGGCCTCTGCCCGGCCTGTCATAACTTTCTTGGCCGGGGCGCCTTCTAATCCTCCTCCTAATGCCACCCGGCTGCTATCTTAAATCAAGGCATCCCATCCCGCCGGTCCTTTCCTTTTCCTTGTGCCACATATGCGTGCCGCAAGTTTCCATTGCACTCACTGCACCTGCCAACGCCTTTTGGCTGAGCCTCGAGCAGCTCAAGTCGTCAAATGTCTAAAATTGAATAGTCGCCTCGCGGTTGCGTCGGCCCCCCAATCCCAAGCCCATGCCAAACCAATCCTGAGTTGAAAGCCGGAGGTGAATGTCTCGAGGCTTGAAAGGTTTTTAAATAGCTTCATTTATACCCTAACCGTGGGTGTTGTGATTTTTGGTCGGAATGAGGTATAGATTGCTAGCTTTTGTTCATGGTTAACTATTTTTCAATAACATCTTCATAAACTCCTAGTGTATTTTTACATTGCTTTGCTAGGGGATTCCCTCAACGTACTTATCGCGAGTATTTATGACCATTTCGCTTACCTGAGTCGCCCATTCCGCCGCCTCAACCCATCAACTTCTCTTTTCTTTGGGGCTTCGCTCCTTGGGCAGGATCAAAAATAGAAATTCAATTAGCCAACGCCTCCTGGCCTTTCACTTTTCTCGAGTGGGGCTCCCAAGACGGTGAAGTCGCGTGCGAAGTCTGGGCGCTGGAGGTCGATCTCTATCTGCTAATCCCGGGCAGCTCCTGGTCGCTCCTCGCCGCTTCCTCCGCACCGCACAGACGACTGCCTTGGAATCCGGAATTCGGGCTGCGGACTCCGGAACTGTGATTCGCATGTTGGCACTTTGACGTTGCCACGCCACTCACGTGTGTCGCCTTTTTGTTTGATCGATAATTCGCAGTAGTTTCCGGCTAGGGGCTTCGGTTCGCCTGTGGTTTTGGGTTCCTCCGCAGCCAGAGAGCAGTTTCCACAACTGGGCAACCGAGAGGAGCGGCAGGATTAATTGCGTTCAAGCAAAAACCGGGGGCTATTCAGTTCACTGGGGCTAATCGATACGGTCGTACATCGCAACGTGGGAACCGTAACGACTGCGTGTGTGTTACTTTAACGATTATGCCACCGAGAGAACCATGCACCACCCCATTAACATAACCAATAACCCCAAAAGCTACAGCTAGGACAGCATGTCCAAACGCAGGTAGCTTTTCCCTAATCCAAGTTAATGTTTCGTTATGGCTTTGATTTGCACTCTCTTGACCCTAACTCGTACTAATCATTTGAATTCATCACAGATTAGGCAGCGTACGGCCACCAAAGCGTTGCAGGAGCGACATGGATAACACCTCCACCTCGGACATTGTCATCATCAATGGCAACTCGCATCCGGATCTGGCCAATATGGTGGCCGAGCGTATGGGAATCAAGAATGGGGGCTGCTCCGTGTTCCACAAGTCCAATAGGGAGACTATTGTGGAGATCAGTGATTCCGTTAGAGGCAAGGACATCTACATCATCCAAACGGGCACAAAGTAAGTAATTCACTGGTGACCTTCTTCTGCTCACTAATTATATGTCTTTTACCCCCAAAAGGGATGCCAACAATAATATCATGGAGCTTCTGATTATGGCCTACGCCTGCAAGACTTCCTCGGCTCGTTCGATCGTGGGAGTGATTCCATATTTGCCCTATTCCAAGCAGTGCAAGATGCGCAAGCGCGGCTGCATTGTGTCCAAGCTGCTGGCCAAGATGATGTGCACCTCTGGCCTGACGCACATCATCACTATGGATCTGCACCAGAAGGAAATCCAGGGCTTCTTTGACATACCCGTGGACAATCTGAGGGCGTCGCCCTTTCTGCTCCAATATATTCAAGAGAGCGTGGGTAGTGTGCAAACTAAGCGAAGATTGAAACTAAATGTGATAATGCTTCTAGATTCCCGACTATCGAAATTCGGTGATTGTAGCTCGCAATCCGGGCGTGGCCAAGAAGGCCAACTCCTACGCCGAGCGACTGCGTCTTGGCCTGGCCGTCATCCATGGCGAACAGAAGGAAACGGATGCCGATGAGGTCGACGGTCGGTACTCCCCTCCACCGACCAGGTGAGTTACATTCCCTCAGTCTTGCCCGTAGCCTCGATCCTTCCTAGCTTAAGTTATTTCGTTGTGAGGTTCCTGTTTGATTTGTTAGCTGATTTATTATAGTTTGTTGTTAGCTTTTCTTGTTAGTTTTCGAGTTTCTGAAACTTTATACTGCGACCGAAGCTTAACTCACCTCAAATCCAGATAATTTCACTCTGCACTCGTTCTTGTTCGTCGGGTGTAAAGCACTCGAATATCAATCATCCACTCTTTTTTTTTTGTGATTTTTTAAATGCAATTTAGTTCTTCAGCATTGTAGCTTTGCATTCTGTTTGAATAAATTTAATTTTTAACGCACATACTCACAAAAGCACCATCACAATGCCATATATTTTGAGCTTCTGTCAGTGGCTTCTGTTCGTACTTCACGGCCAAGGCAGACACTTAATTAGTAGACTTTAAACTAAAAGCTAGATCCTATTAAAACGCTTTGAATTGTTTTGTTTCCTCTTTTGCGTTTTGAAATTGTTTTTGTTTAAATTTATTGTTCCGCTCTGCCACGAAATCCTCGACACTTTTTGGCGGGCATACGGAGCAGTTCTCTTGTCCAAATTTAAAATCCAGAAAACAGAAAAACAATCGAAATTTCTCTTTATTTGTGTTATGCAGTGCGTATAGCAATTTATTAGGAAATTCAGTTGAAATGTGCTTACCAGCGACGCCTAGGTTCGTATTTTAAACTATTGTTTAATTTCAGTTTAATTGTATTCTTTAACCGACTGTCATTTGTATCTTTCCCCACCCATGCCACTCCACCAACTCCCAACCCACCCTCACGATTCTTTTCTTTTTTGGTTTCGATTACGATTCGACCAAACAATGCAATGCACCACCACCTCGACAAAAACCAACTCACAATGTACCACAATGCACCACACTGCACCACACGAACTGCAAACCACGTGATACTGCCCCACACTAACCACTAGAAACTCTACTCCACAACACGCCCCAACCAGCAGCGCCCGCCAGCGAACCACCTCGGTTTCGGTGGGTGTTCCGGAGCACATTGTCAAGGTCAAGCCACCGCTGACCATTGTGGGAGATGTCAGTGGACGCATCGCCATCATGGTGGTGAGTACCCTGGATCTGCGTCCCAAGGCTTTCTCCGAAATTAACTTTGAATGTATTTGCTTTAATCAGGATGACCTGATCGACGATGTGCAGGCCTTCGTGGCCGCCGCTGAGATGCTGAAGGAGAACGGTGCCTGCAAGATATACGTGCTGGCCACGCATGGTCTGCTTAGCTCAGATGCACCGCGTCAGCTGGACGAGTCGCCCATCGATGAGGTATGTGCCGCCCGGAGTTAATTGCCCTGAATATGACTCATAATTTTGTTTACTATCTCCCTCGACAGATCGTTGTAACCAATACCATTCCACACGAGATCCAAAAGCTGCAGTGCCATAAGATCAAGACGATCGACATCTCCATTCTGATCGCTGAGGCCATTCGCCGCATTCACAACAAGGAGTCCATGTCCTATCTGTTCCGCAACGTAACGCTGGAGGACTAGGGGACCCACTCACTCATATAACCACTCACAAGTCACAAAAATAGTGTTGCAACCGACCCGTTTTGGGTCGTTTTTTGTTTGTTTATCGCTTTTAGACATCAATTCAACGAGCGCCCAGCGCACGTTTGCTCAAATAAAATTGATTGATCCCACATAATGTAGCACACTTTTAGGCCTCACATATACTCAACACTGTCCTACATGTTGTGCGTTCATCTAAGGCTAGCCACTTCCTTCTAGTTCGTAAGTCCAAGATCCCACAACTTTGTCCAAATAAAGCAGATTGTACTGAACTGTGGAAAGTTTGGGGCATCATAAAGGCACCTTCGGGCACTCAAGTGCTTGTCGAAATTTATGGCACTCATTGAATGGTAACCTCTTAATTGAGTGGCCCGTCAAAGTCGTAAATTATCGTAGACGGAAAACAATTTGCACGGCGATTGCAGCCGCTTTGCATTGTACCTGCCCAACAATTTAAGCACCAGACAGATGTCTTGCAGCGCTGTTATTTAACAAATATTGTTACGGAAACGAGTGCATCGCCGATAAGATAGTGCATCCCATCTCCGAGCAGTTCGTCGTGACAAAATGCGGAGAATCCCGCCTGGGCAGGTGGTTCATGCATAAATCATGGTCCATTAATCAGCCATCAGATATGTCAGACCCCATCCTACGGTCCCTCGATGTCGGTAAATTAGCATTGCTAAATGCCGGACGGATGACTGAAGAATGCGGTCCCAGTTCCAGCAGTGACGAGATCGGATGGAATTGGATTGGATTCATAAACCCAATATTTGGGCCAGCCCAATGGCGCATATTTGCGAGGTCTCTGCCTAGGCCAAGTGCGATAAACCCCGCGCTGTTTGCGCGCCAGAAAACCAAACAGAAATTGTGCTCCGGTCTTCGGCGTGACACTTGCTGCCTTTTTTTTATCGCGAACAGAATAAAAACAAAAACACCGTAAAGCCCAAGCTAATCCCACAAATCTCCGTACTCGGGCACCTGTTGGATTTGAATTGAATAGAGTGGCATAAAAATGCAAATCAAGCCCTAGCGAACATCGAAGGGGTATCTCGTTCCCATTTGAATTGCCAGACCCCAGCACCGAGTCACGTGAAGCAGCCGCATTGCGCATACGCCATGTTAGCCCTGTTTGCTTTGCTTTGGCGTGCATTGAACCGTCTTCCGTGAGGTGCTTACACGTATGCCACCTATTAATGGTCCATCACATCACTTTACTTTTAATAGTGCCCGTCGGCTAATTTGTTTTATCATTTCCATCACAGCATTCCAATTGCAATGTCAATTGTTTGGGCCCGAACGATTGTTGACTCCGTTTGTTGTTTCCGCTTTTGTTTCTCTTGCTTGACTTTTTGTTTATCACTCCGAAATTGATTTGTTAATTTGCCCGGCTTGTTGGCAAGACATTAGCACGACACTTTGGGCCCATAAATTGATTGGCCCAGCGGTTAGCACCTGTCAATTATCTAAAATATAATAATAATCTGCTTTTAACGCTCCCGTGCACCCGAGTGATTATTTGCCGCCCGCGGGCAAATGATATCTGCGAAATATTCCGATGATTTTCGTTTTGTCTGGCAGAACGAATCATTTTGAATAAAGCCGAAAACTAGTCACACGACCTGGCCAATTGAAATGACCGCTTTGATGATTTGAATATGCTTTACATTTAAAAAGGGTAACTCTATTCATTAAATTCAAAATTCTCAGAAATAAGTTTTTATGGGAATTCGCAGATAGTTATGGAAGAAACCTAAAAACTTTTTAGTAATAACTTATATAAACGTTTCAGGTTTTATGACTTCAGTTCGTGTGGCGCAATGATCTTATGTATATATTATGAATTTTCCATTCATTTTACTCGCATGATGTGACCACATTCAAATGCAATTCAGCAAATTCTGTTCCTGGTAAATACTACTTCGAATTTCGACCATTCCCAATTTGATTACCAATTCAGCAGCTTTCCCCGGGTCATTTGAGTACCCCTGATGAGTGTGTGTTATGGATAAAAATATACGACTGCCAGATGCTTAAGTTTTTTGTGTAGAGGTATATGGTATATATCTACATTTGTTTTCTTCTGGCTCGGTCCGGTCATGTGACCAAATTAATTCAGTTTCGATGCCGCTGCCAGTAATGCCGTGATAAAAAACAGGCTGCGTCTTTTCTTCCCAATCCCCCCAGCTATCTCATCGCATCAAAGCGGTTCTGAGATCACGTGAGCAGATGGAAGCAACTCGTTGTGACGGGGATTCCTGGAGCCAAGGAATGGCCGCCATTGAACCGGGTCCGTGACACGGTTTTCGTCAGCTTCCGTCGGTTGAAACTCTTCAGAAGCTGCACATGCTGACCTCAGACTGCATCGTAAATCCGGGCTGGTCATAAATTTGGATACCCGATCGGCGGGTTTGAGTCACGTGAAGTCTTACATCGGGTACTTTACAGTGCCACAGTGCAGCGCGCTGCATGGGGAGAGGGGCGTCGTTTTGAAGGGGTTCAGGGGGCGGGGCAGGTGTTGGGCAGCCGGCCTGATCGCCTTGCGTAATGTTTGGGGATCTTATACAATTAACTGAATGCACAATTAAAAGTTTTATTTGAGCGGCAATTGTCATTCATTGCAATTGTTTGAGCTTAACTTTAACTTCGTTTACCTGCCTGTCAATGCAGTTGCAGATACAAAGATAGCGATGCACAGAGAAAAACACTCTATAAACATGTTTTATTTATTTAATGCATTTCAATTTAAATTAAGTTTAATATAAAGCTTATGGTTGTTATGGCGACTTGTTTATCGAACCCGTCACCATTGCCTTACATTGTAGCGTTGGTATTTGAATGCATTAAATGTGTGCTTTGTGTAGTTCATAGTTCGTTTTTTTTCGGTGTACGAATACAGTTACTCTACGTGTTGTCCATGTCTGATTGTGATTATCAAAATACCCGCACACCTTGAGATTTCATTGGCCAGATAACTGCCGAAATCTGGTCATGCTCAAGGGCCGCCAAAATATATATATATTTAAATAATCTCAGCAAAGTAGGCCGCCCACGCGCACAGAAGATTTATGCGGTCCAAAGACTCAAGAAGAGGCCCCAAGCTTCCAAATCTAGTTGCTTTTTGAAATGATAGAAGAGAAAACAGGGGGTAGACAGCTCAACGATAAACACACAATTATCCGCACGCCAGCTGAATTAAAAGCAAATTAAATATACTCAAAATTATAATTGAATTGCTGGCGGGGTTCAGCTATGTACATTTAATTGTTGTCTAATGTGTGTGCCCACCATTGCCCCTTGGGGGTTCACGCTGCGTATGAGTAATGCAAATTGACCGCACAAGTCTTACATATCCCAACTGCGACACATAATCGCCATCCAATCTCCTAAACAAGTCACCGACCTATAAATATTCATACAAATGCCGCGAAAGTATCCCAGCAATGTCGATCGGCCAGAGATCAATTGTTACGGGGATCGATGTACAATTGTGGTCAATGCAATACCTCTCAACTATCTGCGCCATCAAGTCTATCAAGTCACATATGGAGTCCGCTTTCTTTGTTGCTTAAACTGAACTAATATATTATCATTAAGGTCTCAACTTGACAGATAATGTAGACCTTTCAGTCATTTATTAAAAATCATCTATCCTTAAGAGCACATTTTTGATTTCATTTATTGTTAATAACTAAAGCCAAACAGATTGTTAACTCATTTTTAATGATATCCAAATCATCTTGGCAATGACGAAGCAAAATATTATGTAAAATATATCAAATATTGAATACTTGGGAACAGTATAAATAAATAAGGCATATATGCGGTACTATTATTTTTACCTGCATTGTACGATGGGTATTAAAAGGAGAACGGAATCTGTCAGATGTCGCACTGAGAAAAGAGAAGGTAAAGAGGGTTTCCCCTGGGGAAATCCCAGGAGAAGGGCATTCAATCTTCGACCTTCACGTCCAAGATATTTGATTTTCATCAATCCGCTTGGATCGTAACCCATTCGTATTTGATTCTGCGCCATCGATCATTCGCTAGACGCGTGTTTGCCATTTGGGGAGAAGACTGTGCTTGGAAGCGACTGAGGTGAGTTGATTAATAGCCAGCCGGGCCTAAAGTCTCAATTTTGGAGGGCTTCCAGACTGACCCAGACCCAGAGCCACACAATGAGCAGGTGGCATGCAGCCAGTGCGTGCCGTCAAGGAAAAGCCCGAGAGAAAAAAATCCCCACCTTTGGAATCCCCAAGTTTCGGATTCTGCAGAAAAACTCTATGCATGCAAATGGAGTCCAAACCAGAAGAGCCAGGCTGATGAAACCAGTCCGGACCACAAGGTTCTTTTAAGGGGCTTTCAACTATCCGCATTTAAACTGCATATGTAATTACTAGATGATTTACTCGATCACAGCTGATGGACTGACTGATTGACGGGCTAACCGGTTCGATGTGATGCCAAAAAAGCCAACATCTCAACTACTCAGGGCGGAGTGGAGCGCTTGAGTCCCGGCGGATCCGGGCCATTATCTCGGCCGTATACTTGATTTACGGAGCGCACTCTTTCAACTGATTTATATGCGCAGTGTTTCGACGGCTGATTGATTTCCCGTGTCGACAAACGATGGACGTCAGTAGCTCGCGATTGTGGGGGCCATAAAGATTTATAGGTTTATATTTTGGGCCAACTTTGGGGAAATTATAAAGTAGCGTAGAAATTTCAAGCACTATTGTCGCTTCGACTATAACTCATTCACGTCGACTCGAATGTGTAGCATTACCATTTTGCATTAATATTCATTCGACTTATTTACTTAACTTGCAAATCCCATGGAAGATGCGAGCAGAGCAAAAACCTTTTAATCGTGGCCTCCATCGGTTAACCAGAAATTCACGGTGTGAAAATCCGATCAATTAGCATGCAATAAAACACAACTCTTGATTCGTAATGTTGCATTTGATTGCGTTTCCCATGTTCGGTGTCAGCACGTGCGGAAAATTCACAGCAAAAATAGTTGATTTTCCGAACTTGAAGGTAAGGTGACTGAGTAATACCCTCCACTTGTGAATTATGTACTAATATACAAATGAAAAATATATATTCCCGATATATGTAACGATTTCATTGAGGCTATGATTTATTATCAAAATATTATTTTCAATATCTTCATCCAAGGATTACCTCTAACTATATAAACAGCCACTAAAAATATTGACAAGCTGCCCGATCTAACAAGCTTTAGAAATTCACAAAATCCGTGATGCTATCCTGCACTTAGTACATATTATAAATGGTTAATTGCCAAAGAAGCCTAAGTGATATTGTATATAATAAGATAACGGAGCGAATTGGGTGTAGATAACTGCACTACTATTGTGGGAAATTTGCCAATTAAATCAAAGGGTAATTAAAAGGTAAGAACGATGTAGATAAAATATAAACATGGATAGATTCCCATAATTGAAAGTGTCCCCACAAAATTGAGAAACACATTATACATTATGTACACCTAAACTCCCAATGGTTGGAGCAACATTGGTATCTGCCCACTACGTATTTTCTTACCCGTATCAACTGGGCCTGTCCCATGTTACATGGAGCATGCTCCCACTCGGTGGCCAACCGATGGGCTGCGTCATTTCCATTTCTTCGGGCTGCCACACGACGTGCCCGCGAAGATGAAAAGCCCAGATCCGAGGTGGTGATCACTGGAGACGGAGAGCCGGTTTCGATCGAGAGCGGGAGATGGAGATAGAGATAGAGGTGGAGAATTGGCCGCGAAGATTAGTGGGGTCTCGCGAAGATTTCTCGGGTCTCGAGAGGAGAGAGGTGCAGATAGCATAACGAAAGCCGGCGGATAGTCTCGAATGCGCTGCCAGCGATTCGCGAGCGATGCCTATTTACTATATAATCGGGTCCCAGCAGGCGGGCGGTTGTTAGTGCTGCTCTTTCCGCGGCTCCAAATCATTCCCGCAGTGGATGGCCCCGCGATCGGTTCGTTTCGTTTCGGTCTTTGGTATCAGATCAGATCAGGGTATCGGTTTCCCGGAGAGTGTTCGCTGCTCGAGTGAGAGTGCCATGAAGCCCTAGAAAATAAGGAAACTAAGTCCCACGAGAAAGCACAAATCCCACACGTTCAGTATACAGTGTAAATAATCCACGCAAAATGAGCCAAAGAGCTGACAGCGGTCACACGAATAGTGGCTTCAATGGTGGATCCGAGGTGTCCTTGGACATACCCACCAACACGCTGTACCACACCTCGCGCGACTGCATTGTGCAGGAGGAGCAGGGTCCCGATGAGAGCTGCCTGGAGGGAACTCAAAGCTGTTGCTCAAACCTCTGGTCCAACATCTTCAGGAAGAAAACGCTGTACAAGCGATTCCCCATCCTGGTGTGGCTGCCCCAGTACAAAAAGGATTATATTTTCGGTGACATAGTGGCGGGCATTTCGGTGGCCCTGACGGTGATACCCCAGGCCCTGGCCTATGCCGGAATAGCAGGACTGGATCTGCAGTACGGCCTGTACGCCTGCTTCCTGGGCTGCTTCATATACATATTTATTGGGTCCAGTAAGGATGTGCCTATTGGACCTACGGCCATATCAGCACTGCTGTCCTTTCAAATCGCTGGAGGCAGTTGGCAGATAGCCACCTTGCTAACCTTCCTCACAGGTCTCATTGAGATCCTGATGGGAGTTTTCCGGCTGGGATTTCTCATCGATTTCGTTTCTGGTCCCGTGGGAGCGGGATTCACGAGTGCCGTGTCCTTGATCATCTTCAGCTCCCAGATGAAGGACTTCTTGGGCATCAAAACAAGTGGCAACACCTTCCTGCAAGTGTGGATTAGCATTGTGAACGATATACACAACATCAGCTGGCCGGACTTCATCTTGGGAATCGTCTGCATTACTCTGCTCCTGAGCCTGAGAGCCCTGGCCAGTTGTACCCTGGGTCCCAAGGAGGGAAAAACCACAGCGCAAAAGCTTCTGACCGGCATTTTCTGGACCATCGGAACTGCCCGCAATGCCCTGCTGGTCTGTGGAACTGCTGGCCTGGGTTACTGGTTGTTTGTCAACGGCAAGGAGAATCTCGTGAAGACAGTTGGCTTTGTGCCCAAGGGATTGCCCTCCTTTCAGCCACCACCCTTCCACATGGATGCCGTTGTCAACGAAACCACAGGAGAAGTCCTTCAGGAGGCCCAGAGCTTCTGGGACATGGTCAGCACCCTGGGATCTGGGCTCATTGTGGTTCCATTGATTGCTCTTCTGGAAACTATGGCCGTTGTTCAGGCTTTCGGTGAGTTGTCCGCTTATTTGATATCGTCATTTTCATGAGTTGGATCTCGTTCTTCCCCAACGAGTTCAAGAATCTTCAAAATTCAAGTAGGATATGAATCATCAGTAATTGGTTTATATTTAAAGCTAATTTTAAATCGGATTGACGAAAGCAACGAGTTTTTGTTTATAACCCTTATACCCTTATAACCCTTGTTGTCCCAAATTAGTGTCAACTTTTGAATGACACGTGCAAATATTAAAATAGGTCAGTCGCTTTATTCCTTGGGGAAGAACATATTGTTTTGCTTTCGAATTTCATTTGACTGGATTGTAATATTTTCCCCGTTTGGTTTTTTCCTTTTAGCTGATGGCAAACCCACAGATGCCACGCAGGAGCTGATAGCCTCTGGAGTGTGCAACGTGGCCAACTCCTTTGTCCAGGGTCTTCGGAGCAATGGCGGCATCGCCAGGGGAGCCATCTTAAATGCCAGTGGAGTGAGGACCCAGCTGTCCAATCTCTACACCAGCGTGATAGTGATTATTGCCCTGTTGTACCTCACGCCCTGCTTTTACTACATTCCTAAGGCGGCTCTGGCCTCCATTATTATTGCGGCGGTTATTTTCATGGTCCAGTACCGAGTGATCAAGCCCATGTGGCACAGTAAAAGTGAGTTGAAAATAAATAAACCACACTCACATGTTTGTTACCATACGTGTGTATTTCTCCTGCCACAGAAACCGATCTCATTCCCGGCCTGGGTGCCTTTTTCGCCTGTCTGGTTCTGCCCCTGCAACTGGGCATCCTCGTGGGCATCGGCATCAATGTGGTCTTCATCCTCTACCAGGCAGCCCGGCCAAAGTTGCGCATCGAAACGCTGGCGGTGAGTCATTCCATCCGAAGTATCTCAATCTATACCTAGAATAGCTTCAGTGGCTGAAAGTATGCTACAGATTCTTAAGATTCGGATGGCATTTTTATCTCATGTTCATCTTACTGTAGGAATTAATATACTGCTAGTTGATATGCCATAGATGATTCCTATGATATTAATAAGCCGACCTATCTTTATAGACAACTACTGGTCTGAAATACCTAATGCTAACTCCCGATCGCTGTCTGATCTTCCCCTCGATGGAGTTTGTGCGCAAGGTGATCAACAAGCAGGGTCAGAAGTCCACACTGCCGGTGGTCATCGATTGCACCCACATCTATGGAGCGGACTTCACGGCCGCCAAGGTGATATCCACCATGGTGATGGACTTTAAGCTGCGGGAGCAGCCGCTGTTCTTCTACAACCTGCAGCCGCGAGTGGCGCAGGTCTTCGAGGGTCTGAACAAGGATCTGGTGGTCATATACGATATTAACACCCTGCACGCCAAGCTGGCGGAGAAGTCGCCCCCGATCTGAGGGATCCAAAGAAGTCCGAAGGGGGAACAACGCTGCAACCTCGTTATGCGATAGTCTTAGCCCAAGTCTAGTTCGTAGCTTAGTCTCTGTCCTAGACCTAGTACTAGCTTAGTCTTGCCACCGAGGCCAGCGACTAAATCTAGATGTGGGCTGCCCACGCTCATCGCCTTAGTTGAAGGTACCATTACCATTCCACGGCTAGCCCAGCTCACCTTAATTAGCATTTAAGATGTGGCAATCTTCGCAGATATCTGCACAATATTATTTATTTGGCCTCTAACGGCGAAACGCTGTGAATTCCAGAGTCAGGGCTCCTCCCACCCGCGATTTTGCCGCTGAACATAGTATTATTTTCGGGTAGCGAACGGCGAGTTTTAGCATAAGTACTTAAATAAATCAAGTAAATATAAAATAGTTAAGTGGCGTTAAGAGTTTTACTTGATTGGCCAAGAAAGTGGAAATAAAACACTCTCATTAGGTATTATACGTTGTTACCAACTACTGGCTTTATTAAAGATTTATTCCAAGATTGATAGACTTTATATCTAAACAACATCATGATTTCTGGGTGTCTTTAATCTCAAACTATGCTGTGATTTTATTTGGTGCTTCGTGTGGGAAGTAAATTTTTTGGTTCGAAGGCATCAATAACAAGAAAGCATTACTCGAGATAAGATTGAATGAATATGTTTGACACCTATAATAAAATAATATTTACGAAACGTGTGGCAATAATACGACTTATCTTAAAATTTTTAGTCTGTTCAAGAACCCTTAAGTTAAAGTGTGAAATGAAGTTTCCATCCCTAACTTGTCAAAATTTCCCAGCACTGCGTAAAAACTGTCGTCTCATCAGCCGGATTCAGTTCGTTCAAAAAAATAAGCAAAATTATATCAATAGCTCGGGAAGTTGTTGAGCGCTATACAAGGAAAGAAATAACAATTTGCAGTTCAACGTAATAAATTACTAGCTAGCCTTTTTTGAAGTGATTTTTTTTTCCAGAAGAAATATTAATTTTACCAGATGAGCAAAGACGTAGGAATCCCAGAGGGTTCCGAAGGCTTTCATTCATATTATACGCAGAAAATATCAGAGCTTCAGTTCACTGTGAACGAACGCCAAAAGAACTTGCTCCGTTTGCAGGCTCAGAGAAATGAACTCAACCTCAAGGGTAAGGTTCTTAGAATGAATATATCCTTTATAAGATTATCCTGCCTTATCCACAGTTCGCTTGCTGCGCGAGGAGCTGCAGTTGCTCCAGGAGCAGGGGAGCTATATTGCGGAGGTTGTGAAGCCCATGGACAAGAATAAGGTCCTTGTGAAGGTTCATCCCGAGGGCAAGTATGTAGTGGATGTGGACAAGACCATCAATATTAAGGATGTGACACCCAGCAGCAGGGTGGCCCTGCGAAACGAGAGCTACACGCTTCACAAAATTCTGCCCAATAAGGTGGACCCATTAGTATCCCTTATGTTGGTGGAAAAGGTGCCCGACTCCACCTACGAAATGGTGGGTGGCTTGGACAAGCAGATCCAGGAGATCAAGGAGGTGATTGAGCTGCCTGTAAAGCATCCGGAATTATTTGACGCCTTGGGCATTACCCAGCCAAAGGGAGTGCTCCTCTACGGACCGCCTGGAACTGGGAAAACCCTGTTAGCCCGAGCTGTAGCCCATCACACGGAGTGCACTTTTATACGGGTTTCAGGGTCGGAACTGGTTCAGAAATTCATCGGCGAGGGTTCGAGAATGGTAAGGGAGCTTTTTGTGATGGCTAGGGAACACGCTCCATCCATAATATTCATGGACGAGATCGACTCGATTGGTTCCGCTCGACTGGAAACCGGAACGGGGGATTCGGAGGTCCAGCGAACCATGCTGGAGCTTCTGAACCAACTGGACGGCTTCGAGGCTACTAAAAACATTAAGGTGATCATGGCCACCAATCGCATCGATGTCTTGGATCAGGCATTACTGCGTCCTGGTCGAATTGACCGCAAGATCGAGTTTCCGCCACCAAACGAAGAGGCCAGATTGGATATCCTGAAGATACATTCTCGCAAGATGAACCTCACCAGAGGCATCAATCTTCGCAAGATTGCTGAAGAAATGCCGGGGGCTTCTGGTGCTGAAGTCAAGGGTGTTTGCACCGAGGCGGGAATGTATGCTCTGAGGGAAAGACGGGTCCATGTCACCCAGGAGGACTTTGAAATGGCCGTCTCCAAGGTAATGATGAAGGACTCCGAGAAGAACATGTCCATCAGAAAGTTCTGGAAATAGCTTATATAACTAATTTTAAAACATTTGAAAGCTCCATTATCAGACTGAATATAATAGTTGATATAAATAATACAAGTTTTGTAGTATATTCTTGATAGAAAAGGACAGGAGTGTAAAAACAAAGACTTTACTCAAGTGAAACTACTAGATTAATGTTCGTAATGGTATAGATATAACTTAGCTAATTTTATTTGGGCGTTGTAAGACTAACTTCTAGCTAGTGAAAGAGTGCTGGCCATGCTCACGCATTCACTAGTTCCGTTTCCGGACTCGGCGTGGTCGAGTGAGTCCACGGACCTCGAAAGATCCGGCTCGTCGGGCCGGAGTTCCTGGTTGAGGGCATGGGTGTTGTAGCAAAGCACCAGCCTCGTGTTCAATCCCTCGAAGACACTCACTACACTGGGCTTCAAGTTGAAGAATATGATCTTTTGCTGACGCCGGCGGAAGTCGTCCACAATGGAGGATATTACTTTGGCGGCTGTGAAATCCGCAGCATAGATATAGGTGCAATCGATGACCACTGGCAATGTGGATTTGCTGCCCAACTTCAGTACCATATTTCGAACAAACTCCACCGAAGGAAAGATCAGACATCTGTCGGGGGTGATCTTCACGAATCTGATACCTTGTTGGGTTTCCAGTTGCTCCAGCGTGACCTTTGGCCTGGCTGCATAGTACAGGATAAAGAGAAGATTCACACCAATGGCCACCATAATTCCAATTTCCAGGGGCAGTACCAAACAGGTGACGAAGGCCAGGATGCCAGGCACTAGATCGGAACCTGCAACGTTGAAGGTAACTTAGGAATATAAATACTAATCAAGGAAGTCTCAACTCACGTTTGCTGCGCCACATGGGCGTTACGACCTGGTACTGAACCTGGAAGATCACTGCCGATATAATAATCGCTGCCAGCACCGCCTTGGGAATGAAGGCGATGTATTCGGTGAGAAAGTTCAGGGCGAGCACTACGATAACACCGATGTACAGGTTGGACATATTGGTGCGACAGCCACTGGCATTATTCACCGCCGATCGGGCCAATCCTCCATTGCATCGATATCCTGAGAACAAGGAGGTAGCAATGTTGCCGACTCCACAGGCAATCATTTCCTGGGTGATATCTATCTGTTTACCCTTGGCGAAGGCCTTGCAAACCGACATGGTTTCCAGTAGGGCCATTAGGGGAACGATAACTAGTCCATATCCCAAGCTCTGCACCATTTCAGGAAAAGTCTGTCCCTCAACAGCAGGGATCCCAGCTGTTTCGTTGCCGGGCTGCGGTTCGATGGAAAACGGAGGAAGTGAGGGCGTGGGCATTCCCTTGGGAATATTTCCAGTTAGTCTGAAAGGATTCGTTCCATTGGCATCCAGGTACATGGTAACAGCGGTAAACAGAATAACCACTGAGGCATTCCTCGAGGTGGACAGAAACTTGATCACCGTGTTCACTACTCGCTGGAACCCGTTCCTTCTCGATTCGTCCTTTGGACCGATGGTGAACTTTCCGAGACTCCTCATGGCCAGAAGCAGGATAACACATCCAAAGCCCAAACAGGTGTCGGCTACGCGCACGTTTTCGATATCCCGGAACATGCTTATCCACGTTGCCAAAAAGGATCCACCATCACTTTTGACACCCAGCATCGAACGCATCTGGGACGTCGACACAATCAAGGCAACGGCACTCGTAAATCCTGCGCTCACCGGTCCAGAAACGAACTCCACCAAACATCCAAGCTTGAAGATGGCCATCAGAATCTCTATAATGCCGGTCAGAAAGGTCAGCAGTACGGATCTCTGCCAGGATCCTTGGGCGAACTGGAAGGTCATGAGTGAAGCCACCGCTGTGCTACCAATCGTGCTGTCCTTGCAGGTTCCCAAAAGGACATATACGAAGCAGCCCATGAAGGATCCATACAGGCCATACTGTTGGAGAGAAGCAGAGTTACTCTTTGATAGGTCAAAGGATCTACAGGATCAGAGGAATCTGAAGTGCAATTTTAACCGCTGAAACTTGCTTCTACTGAGACGCCCTAACAATCAATGATCAAGCCGTCAGCTGCACCTTAACTCGGTTCTTTTCCGTTGGCGTGAAGTTGCTAACAAGCTCGGAAAACATAATGATAACTTGATTAACCAATCAAAAGGGGAACGAGTAAGAAAATGTAAAAATAAAATTTTAAAAAAAGGTAGGCAACTTATGGACCTAATACCACTTATTGAGTGCATGGTTACTAACCTCCGGTGGTAGGCCGACCACCCCAGAATAGGCCAATCCCTGGGGGATAACGGTTAGTCCCACAGTGAAGCCGGCTATCAAATCACCGATGCAGTCTTGCCGGTTATAGTGAGGCAGCCAGGTGAGAAAGGGCAAACGCTTCAGGAGAGTCTTCTTCCGGAAGATATTCCGGGCATATCGGGAGCAGCAGGACTCGGGGTTTTTCGACTCCTTGGAGGCCTCCAACTGCTCCAGGCTCTTACTCTTCGAAGTGCGATGGTCGGTAATTAGAATGAAGTCCGTGGAGGAGCTGTCGAACTGCGCCTCCAGATTCTGATTAACCTCCGCCTGTTTGCGGAAGGTCACCTCGTTCTCCAGCGTGGACATTCTGGGCGAGATCTGTGCGTGCACTGATGGGTTGGACGACACGCCGCCGGAACCTGATGATCCAAGGGGCTGCGTCACGCGCTCTTATCTCCGGAGGCTGTTTGCCCAGATCTCGACGCGTGTCGTGTGTGGAAGCGGGATACAGGTTGTATCTTTCAGTTGGATCCACAGCGGTTCCATAAAGACGACAAATCGGTCTTGACAATGATCAAAGCCCCCTGCATCCGCCCCTTCTCAGTGTTTATCTTGGAATTGTCGGTCAGCCAACTGGCACAAGTGTCCCCTATTGATAATCGAAATTTTTCCATTAATCTAGCGTGGATCTGTGGCGAATCGATAATCAAGTGTGCACTACTTATTCACAGCTTAAGTATTGATCTTCACAGTTACCCATCTACACCCAGTTGTGTTTTGGTAAGATCTTGGGGTTGAAAGATCGCCTAATAATCGAAAGTGTTGAGATACAGTGCAGCAAGGTGGTTTTTTGATGGCTGATCTATTATCTAGTCGCTACTGTATAATCCCTTCCTATCTTATAAAGCTAACAAAGATTGTACGGAGGAAAGGAAGTCTGACTATTTTTAGCCAATGTAGCGTATTGCGTATGAAAAGTTCGCCATTCGAGCATTTCAACAGCAAATCTATACTGTAGTTTAAGCAATTGAAATGAATAATTATAAAAACTAGTCTTTATTGTCTATGTAAATGAAGGCCCACCCAAATCAATCACACAAATCGATCGTAAAATATTTTTTGTAGTTTTTTTTTTATTTAATTTTAAAGTTTTTACATGATTTTTAAAAATTGTATTTTAAAAGCATTGCATTATGTCATATAAAGTAAGATATCATTACATTATACAATTGTATGTTTTTCATTTGTTTTGTGTGTTTAACCATAAGTTAAATTTATGTTTAAGCATTTCATAATTCAATAGCAGTAAATTGTTTTCAGAGACCATGGCTATATATGTATCATATATATATAGTGTGTAAGTATTATGTATGTTATGTGTATGTGTTTGTATCATGTGTGCATGTGTGGATATAAACACGACTAAAACTAAAAATTGTGAAATATCGCCCCGTCTAGGGGCTACAAATAATCAAGGGACAGAATGGTAGGTAAATAAAATAAAATAAAATAAACGTGTGTATAGCTGCAGCGTAAATGTGAAGATTTGCTTAAGGAAATAACTACTTAGAGCTGCCAGATAGAAAGTTAATCCTGGATCTGCGTGTGTGACAATGAACATTCGCCTAACTCGTAACAAACAAATGATTATGCTTAGGTGGTGATCCAAACACAAACACAACTCGAACCGAAATCATCAATCTGAAGAACGCAACAAACACTGAACAAAACAATATGAAACAATTCTCTGCGTGAGAGCAACAACAAGCATGTGACAACACTATTGATAGGCTATTGATTTCTTTCGGTGTAAAATGTGTAGACTCCCAAGTCCCAGTCGGATGAATCCTACTGCCAGACGCCAACGGTGTAGTTCCTGGTCAGATGGCCCATGCGACGCTGACGTCCAACTGGAAAATATTCGAAAAATCGGATTAGAAATTTTCCTTTACAAAGACTGTTCTCTCAAAACGAAGCATGACGCACAACAGTTGCATAGTTATAATACAGTGTCCACAGAAAAAAAGTTGCCCTTGTTGGCTTAAGGCTAACCTAATCACATACATAGTTGCTAATCAGATTTCCTCTTCCGTAAATATTGACCAGCCTATTTAGGGTATATTTTCGTTCCGATCTCGGCTTGGAGCGTTAAAATTTACGCTATTTTGCTGATGGGGTCACCAGGCGATTCAAGGTGCTAACTTATGATGCTTCACTTGATGTGGTGAAATCATATGTATATGTCACTTTAACAGTGGCATATCTACTGATGCTTCACTATCATTTTCTAAATATAATATCGAATCAATACTCTCCAAGGAGTAGGAAATAGTTTAAGATCGCACAAAACTTAATATAACAGAATTCAAATTGAACAAAAGTAAATATATTACATAGCATTTAAATTGTGAAATCCATACTACTTCTATCTACAATTACATCTATTACCCATAAGATACTTTACGTACTTCATGTCGCACATCATTCTTCGGTGTTAGTTCACAGCTGGTTGGTTGGATTGGTTGTCGGGGAGCAGAGTACAGAGGTCGGTTGGTGGGGGAGTTTTGGACATAGACATAGATCTGTTGTTCTGGTTGCCGTGGTTGCTCATGTTGCTGTTGTTCTGGTTTGCTGGTGGTGTTGTTGGTTTGGTTTGATTTTCTTGCTGGGTTTTGCTTGTTAATTGGTAATTATCAAATCAAGAGTCGGACAAAGAAACACGCACACATATAGATGGCTTTCTGCTTGATTGTTGTTCTTGGGTGGTGGCATGTTGTTGTTGGTTGGTTGCTGCTATATATTTCGTATTTGTCTTTTTATTTACGCTGGTTCAGGCGTTTCACACGTACTGGAAACACAGATACAGGATAACGAGAGTGTGTGTGTGTGTGTGCGTGGGCGGGACGAAAGAGAAGAAACAAATAAATTGGCATTAGTCAAGTGGTGGCAACAAAGAGTGATAAAATATAGAGAAGGATTCAACAACGATTTAGTTTTGGGTTAGTTTCGAACGTCAAACAGTCAATCAAGTTGCAGGTACAACATTCAAGTTGGCCCAAGTTTTCTGGGCTTTATTCGGGCAGAGGTCCTTAAGACTAACTTTTAACTTTCAATTAGCTGGAAGCTTTCGGGGTTATTAATCGGGATTAGTTGGTATTTCATTTGGCTGCAGATCAAACAACAATTACTTAGACAGATGGGTACCAACTTTTCGTCTGTTCGAGATATTCTGCATCGTGTTTCATATTTTTGTAGTTTTTCATGGCTCTTCTTGTCGGTGGTGCTGCTTTATTTTCTGCTGTTAGTTGGCGGTTCTTACTGAATCATAAAAGTGTCTCAAATCTAGGTTTGTTATGGGTTTCTGCTACTATCGCTTTACTTTGACTCGGATCTGGGGACTCACTTAGATCATACATCGCAGTTTAATTCCTATACGAAGAGAACTTCATTAGAGCCGCCAATTTAGCCCACTGCAAAAGTTGTCTGAAGTGTGGAGAGTGTGCTGATTCGATTACACAAAACATGCAAATGGATTGGCTAGGGGATGACATGCAAGACATGCAGAGGATGGTTAAACTTATACAATTAACAAATCATTTACACAATGAGGCAATAACATAAACGGATGCTAGTGTTTATGACTGATCGACTAGGGGTATGTGCGCAATCAAAAGAAAAAGTCCAGCTTCGAAGAACCGAAGCTATAAATACTCTTGCAGATACAATGTAACTCATATTTTTTTTTTTTTGTAATTTTGAAATTATAATTATGTGTTGGAAGATCTAACAAGATATGTCAGCTTTTTTTTATATAATTTCCTAAGTTTTATAAACTTTCAGATACACGGACCTTCTGGACCTTTCTGATTATTGTCTGCAAGAGTATAAAAAGATCTTTGTTTAGCCAAGTGCAGTGTGGTGTCCCACTCTAATCGAAAAACTGCTGAAGCTAGTTATAGACCATATATATCGAGGCAATATATATAGCAGAATGCTGGTTGCTACTTGGGGCTTGGTTATTTGGCAATTCTTGCGAGTTAGCAGAAGTCGTGAGAGGACAATCCGTGTTCATAGATACCTGTGTTAAGCGTTAGAGAAAATTATACACGTGACGCCTAAACGGTTTCTGCTGGGTTTTAGAAGAGGCCTCGACCTAAAACATGACTCGTGGCACATGGGTATTAGGCTATATCCATGGATCACGAGTCTGCTCGATCTGCGATCTTTATCGATATATGTGGTATATGTTTTTAGTTTGATATTTCACTTCGTTTCTTTGGTTTCAGTTTGCTTTGCTTAGTTAAAGTCTCTAGAGTATATAGATATAGATTTTTTGGCAAGCTCGTGGGCTGCTTTATCTTTAGCTTAAACTTGTGCTCCTGCTTCCTTCTTCTTGTTATATATATATATTATATTATACACGTTCTTTCGTTGTTATGTGCTTGTTTTTCTTCGGTTCTTTGGGTTTAGATTACAAAACGCTTTAAAAATGGTTTAGTTGCTTGATTTCTGGTCTGCTTATTGAATTCTTGTCGACTTTCTATGCAGATTATTGAAAAATCTGAACTGCAGTCGCAACTCAAGATCTTTTCTTACTGAAAACGAGAAACAGAAAAAGGGAGAGAGAACAGAACACATAAGCAAAAGGTGATATAGACGAGTCACAAAAGGAAAGAGAAGTAATAATAATGTTTCTGGACTGTCTCGAGAACTGAATTCTGAATCGTCTTTGGCTGATATCTCTGGGTTCGTCTGTTTTTTGGGATATAGAAAGATACATAGTAACAAAACAGACAGTGTTGCGATGAGAGTGTGTATGTGGATGTGCACGGGTGTGGGTTAATAGCACGCATCTGATCTGAATGAGAGAGGATCGTGACGGGATTATTTACACGGATCAACTGCGAATGGATAAAGCGGCTGACAACGACGACATGGAAACAGATATAAACAAGTGGGCTGTGCTGGAATCAGTTTCCGGTTTCTGCACAGTACAAAAGTATCACCAAAATGTACCATCGATGGGGTATTTTTCTAAACAAAATAGCTCACATTGTGCTTAACGTTTACATAATTTTACATTTAATCTGAAGCTAAGACTCATAAACGAAAAGGAAAATAAATGTAAGAATACTTTCGCTATAGTTCATAAGCTATTTTGTTAAGGAATGAATACCGATGGCTATTCTGCTGGGCTTTTTAAAGCGCGGTTTTCATTTTGGGGTATGTACAAATTCTTGGTCAGCAAGATCGATGGACTGCATCCAGAGTCCAGGTGTTTCAGTGTACTTTTCGGGCAACGACAACGACAACATCGAGGATTACATAACCAATGAGTCAGAAAAGGGAAAGGCGCTAGTGGATCGAATGACTGTCTGTACATGGGCTCGAACTTGTGGTAGCTGTGGATTCAGTGGATTTCTGTGGTTTTCAGTCGTGTTCTGTGGCATTCAGTGGCTCCGACGGTGCGGCTGCAGTGGCTGCTCGACTTCTCACTCACGTGTGCGCTTGATAGACACCCTCATCGTCGTAGTTCGGTGTCACGGAGCGACTGCCCGGCACCACCATGTTGTCGGGATCGACATCCGGATCGAAGGCATCGCCGCCACCCCGGATAACCATGTTATCCGGGTCCTCTTCCACTTCATAATCCACTGGAGGCTGCGGAGATGGCGACGGAGAAGGCGTGGCCGATCGGTTATAGGCGACCAGATCCCGCTCAATCTCCATGTTGCCCGGCAGGATCAACTTGGGTAGATTGGGCTTTAGTTTCTGAACGCGGAAGACTGTCGAAGTGTCGATTTTGGGTGTTTCGAGTTTGAGAGGAGTGTTGCAAATTTACAACAGACAAATGGATAATTGGTTAATGTTCTTCTTGGCGGAAGTCACTTTACAATCTATGGTAATTACAAGAGTTTGGAGACGAGAGAGAAACAAGGGTTGGCACGGAATATTACATAGGGGGATCGATCTCAACCTTTCGAGATCCCGGCTCTAATCTATAGGGGTAACACATGGGTTAGCATCGGGTGGATATGGAAGAATGATATACGTACTGAACCCTCTTACAATTAAATATGTATTTATATTAAAATATTAGCACTAAATAGAGGAGGTTTTAAAGTATGACAGGCCTTTAAATGAGAAATTCTTTTAATTCTTCAGTGCTATTAATTTACCTATGACAACCATCTTAATCAGATTTTAAAATATCTTACGAAGTGCCCCTAACCCAGAACGATAACGACAGGTGAAACGAACGATAACTTGATAACGAAACGTGAACGATAACGCAACGAAGGCTGGTGATACGATATGAGAATGTAAGACGATGGGGTTAAGACTGGAGATCTGGAGTGACGATGAGGCTAATGAAGGCCAAGAACGGATTACCTGGTTACCAGACACAATAGAAAAATAGATAATAAGATAGACTAAAGTGGGGCTGGGAAGACGCAACAACAGAACGTAGAGCTCGGTTACCAAGTGGGGTCGCTCATTAAATCTTCTTCTCGGCTCCACTTCCGGATGTGGATGCAGATGCCTCCGCCTGTAGATTGCGCACTAGACGCCCTGCAGGTGGCAAGTTATGGGTTACAGTATCTGAAGGATCGGTCCAGGTGCGCGCCTTGATGAACTGCTCGAAGGCAGCCAGGCTCTTCAACCTAGTGGGTGAAATATCCTTGGCCGCCTTTGAGTCTGAATGGTCGTGATGGAGTGACGATTGATTGCTGGATGATGGCAAAGCGATGTTGGTGATTCCGCTGGCTAACATACCTTGTTGCAATTCACCTAAACGCGCGAGTGAGGCAACTCAGTCAATAAGAAATATACCTAATCCTATCGAAGGGAGCAGTAGTGGAACTATATGCGAAACCAACGCTGATCGCCTGCAGATCGCCGGGAGTGAAAGTAACCGCCCGGGTCATCTGTCAATCCCTAGGGTCAACTTACTTCTGTCGATGTTGCGCTGCAGGTGAGCGGCCACTCGGTGGCGGGCGTCGTTGAACTCCAGGTGCAAGCCAAGGCGCAGCAGCGACGAGTTCTTCTCCACCAGGTCGGTGATTTCCATCTCGATCTTGTTGCCCAGAACCGCAGACCGCTGGTGAAGATAAATTAAAAAGTAAGATCATGTTGCAACTACTATACTTTCGATGAATCGAAGGACCCACTCACCTGATTGGAGGCCCTAAACTCCTCGATGGTGTGGCACTTGAGCAGGGCTTGCACCAACTTAACAATCACGGGCGGACTGATAAAGTTGGTCTCGACATTTAATACTCTCAGGGTTTTGCTCTTCTCTATGGCCGCGGCTAACAGGAGGGCTGTCTTGTCGGTGAGGCCCACATTTGTTAGCGAGAGGACTTCCAAATGTTCGTTCTGAGGCAGTGCGGCAAACAGTTGCTCGAGTTTCTCGTCCGAGATGTTCTACAGGGAAGGGAAAATAAGTTAATGAGGATACAGGAACATATTAAACATTCAGGGCAAAACCTTAATGTTGTTCAAGTTGAGGTCAATCAGCTTGGAGTCATCGTCCTTGACCCGCTTGATGGATTCCTCCACATCTGTGTTGTTGGGCGGATCCATAGGGAAGAGCTTCTGCTGAGTGGATTTCGTAATGCCATCCCATCCCAGGCCCACGGGCTGACCCTTGTTGAGCAAGGAGGCGTGGTACTGGTCCTGATTCATCATCGAGTGGAAGCCGAGGATGGCGGCCAGATCGATGATCTCCTCCTGCGTGGCATCGTTAAGGGCGTGTTCGTACTCCTCGCCCATGTCAATGGCGATTTGTTCTTCGGCCTCGATGTCGCGGGCATCCCTTGGCGGTGGGACCCACTTCTTTCCACGAACCTTGCCCTGAACGAACGGCTCGAACTCCGGCTGATCCGGGGTCTCGATGGCCTGCTTATTGATGTGCTCGATCAGCTGCTTGCGATTGAGAGGCCCGGTGGCTTCCTTGGTGCACTCATAGCTATTGCGCTGGTCTGGCGGCAGGAAGTTGTCCTGCAGAAACAGGAATGTTCAAATTATCAGGATACAACGCCAATACAAAAAGGGTACTTACATCGGGATCCACTTCTTTGGCCAGTATGGTTATCTCCTCGGGGGAGAGCTGGGCCAGCAGGCTCTCCACATCCACATCATCGTACTCACTCAGATCCTTGCCATACAGTTTGGCGGGGGTGGTGAGCGTGGTTGTCTTTGTGGTGGCAGAAGTCTGAAAAGAGGACAATATAAATATTTTTAGGGAAAAGCAGGAAAGAAGAATTTCTAATAAGTTTTCCAATGAAATATTAAATAGGATTACATTATCTTATAAAATATATACTTAAAATGTAATTAAATGCTTCAGAAGCCTATAGAGTTTCTTTTCCCCACCGAAGATCTCAAGTGCGGATCAGATTAGTTAGCTTCCTAATCGCAGGGAAATCTTCCCACGTTTCTGCTCTTCTTTTGCTTCGACTAAAAGCCATTGTTTTCACTTTTGCACAGTTCACTTTTCAGTTTCCCGCTTTTCCGATGAGAGCGAAAGTTCACTAATGCTTTGCAGGTCTGGTAAAATGGGGTTTTGCGACACTTAAAGCTACTTTTCGCACATTTTTATGCTTCAGGCGAAGGCTCACTGGCGGCTGAGGGGCTCGGCGTTTGACCTTTGGCACCGGACGCAGCTTTATCTGCTGAAACTCGGCCACCGGCAGGGCACTCTCCATTCTGGACTATTATCTTTGCAGCTCGTAGGAGGTGTCCGATCGATACGGAATACGAAACACGGAATATGAAGCGCGCAATATGGCAAATCCAATTATGAATGCACTGAGGCGACTTGCAGCTTTCGGCTGGAGACTTTGCGACTTGGGACTGGGTCTGCGTTCCACCACCGACTGACTGGCAAGAGAGACACGCCGAAACACCAGACCACCGCACCACAAGACCACCGAATTAAGGCGAGACAACGGCAACCACATCGAAAGCCAAGCGAGAGTCGTGCAACATTTGCTTCGAACCAGCATAAAGACAGGCTGCAATCGCTCAGCCAGTCAGCCACTCAGTCATCCAGTCAGTCAGTCATTCAGTCAGTTAGTCAGTCAGTGAGTCAGGCGCTCAGTTCGGTTCAGGCCAACTTAAGTCGAGTCACTCAGCCAGTTGGCCCAAAGGGTTGCCAATGTAAATTAGGCACACTGACAAAAACTAAGACCATTAATTGCATTTGCTCTCTAAATCTCAATTTCAATGATTATTTTATTCATAATCATATTGATTTGTGGTTCAGCAAATGCTTTCCGATATTTCAACTCTAAATAACGTTGCAATATTGTAAAAATTAGAATGTATGATTTGTAGATTAACGTTATTTTGTTTCAGTGCAGTGGGCGGGGGAACGGGGGCAGTCAACTGTGGCAAGACTTCTCCGCGGTGGTGTCTGCACTTAAACGACTTCTCGGTGGGAAATTGTTGTGCAACTCCGCCAGATTTCAAATAAATAAGTCAACAAATTGTGGCCCATAAACAAGCCGAGCGGAAGTCGTCGAAAAGCCACGAAATCGACATTAGACATGGAGGAAAGGCAGCCAAACCGAGTGATTTGCATACGACAATTGTAAGAGTACTGGAAACATGGGGGGCGGAATGGATGTTCTGGCTAAGCGTGACCGAGAAGTGGGGGAATATCGTAGTTAGTATTTAGTGCGGGCAAATCAAGAGCCAAGAAAACAAACCGATTGAAAACTGGTTTTCCCTCGAGGGCAAAAGAGTGCCAAGGAACCGCGACGGACAATACAATGGCCATAAAACCGGGGCTTAAACTCCTCTTTGGTCGCCGTTTACTTAGCGCTTTTAACTGGCAACCGGTTTCGACCACAATAGGTACAGCTAAGCTGCCATAGTGTACCATCTCGCGACCAGCAAGTACTAGCAAAACAAACCCAGAAATGGCCAAGATGACGCTCCCCGATATTGTACGACCATCTGATGGCTACGGCTAAATGCTAAATGCCAGCCACTGACCCACTTCCATGGTGGTGCTTCTCGTTTTGGTCTCTTTAGCGGGGGCGATTATGTCAGCTTCTAACGCCTCAACTTGCAGCCAATTGTTGACATTTCAATTGGGAACAGAGAACAAACTCCCTCAGTGACACAGCGGCATCGCAACTCCACTCGATGCCAATCCAATCGAGAAGTTAGGCCTCTGGAGGTGGAGCAACTGTAAATTGTGGAATCATAAAAAGTAATTGCGAAAATAATTGAGTTCACGGCACTCCGGAGACACTCCGAAACGCTAGAGATCCAAGCAAATAAATTCGAGCCAAAACAAGAAACTAAGCACATATTTTATCTAGTCGAAGTGGGGAGTACTCTTAACTCAAGTGGAAGTTATGATCCAGTCAAGCAATATTCATGGCTCTTGGTGAGTTTATGACTGGGTGGTTATACTTTCAATATTTCATGGTTACTGTTCACGGCAAACCTTCAAGTTCCAAATAATGCCGGTTTAAATGACGACGTATAAACTATCGGAGCTGTTACTTGGGGTAATGCTTCCTGTTAAAATAGAGTACCTCAAACGCTACCTGTTCTCGATACCGAAATCCAGCCCACCATGCAGATCCGCACGGTAAACTAGACGGGAACCGAAATGTATCTGTCAGATACTCGTCGTCGACACATTAAGCATCAAAAACTGTTAACTGGCGTGCGTCTGTCAGGGTTTTGGGTTCCGAGAGCAAATTAGAAGTTGCGATGCGCATAAACTGCGAGTCTCGAGATCTCAGCTAAATGGAGTGGCAGGCTCATTAATTGCAACGGGCCTGTGGAACGTTAGTTTCAAATAAACCAACTTACGTGAAGAGCTCCTCTCCAGGTTCTACGCCCATTGCCTGAAGCCCTCTGTCGTCTCATTTTATGCAATTTCAAAGCTAGTGCTTATCATGACATATGGTAGCATGAAAGGCTTTATTTAATGGAAGGCAGTTGCTCAGCTCGCAAAATGGTATTAAGGTTCTGTCAAAAACAGCCTCACATACACTTGAGCTCTTGAAACGCATCATAACTTTTATATTGTGGAATTTTATACAAACACAAAATGAATTAGTGATTTTTATGCTCAATGTTTAATTGTTGGCCACCAGTACCTACTTCTAGCTTATTCAAAAATAGCTACATCTCCTACATTGTCAATAGAATACAGCTAGAACCCGAAACCGAATCGAAACAGGAATAAATCCGGCTTAAGGCCACAACGAATCCTTCTGGCCATGTGTGACCTACAAAACTGAGACCGTGAACAGCGGGCGAAATGGGAAACATGTTTTTCGGTGATTTGCACAAATGTTTTTGGTATCTGACGGATGGGCGGTCGTGGTCACCGAATGCGAAATCGGTCAAGGTGCTTAGGCGATTTAATTAAGCGGCAAACAACAGCGAAATACAGTTTTCCAGAAGCGACAAACGGCGGTGGTCACGTTTACATCGAAAATTACACATTGCCCGCGGAGCGGAAAAACTGTGGAAATTCAAACAGAAGTGCATGAAAAGTTGGTCGCGCACACGTCCCACGAAAGCAGGTACAGAAATAAAAATGGACCGGCTAATGACCAACTCGAAATGGTGGAAATTCGCGTAGGAAGCGAGGGAAACGGCCAGGGAAATTGCAGTTCGCGAGGAGGAGGAGCTCGTAGCCGGAAATTTCGAGCAAGAAACGTTAATTACATTTGCGACCAGGCTAGCTTTTATGGCCATCCGAATCCGATAATTAGGCGCGTGGAAAACCAGAAACCGTAGGTGAAAAGAGGCGTCCAAACGAAAATGAGCGTCGAGTGTCGAGTGAAAATGCGTATCTGGGGGAAATGCCACTTGCCACTTGCCACTTGCAGCAGAGGAAAACAGTGAAGTCAGATGCATTTTTGTATCTCAAGGCATTTATTTAGCGATATCATTTAGTATTATTGTGTCTTTGACGGGACTAGATTTCTTGTAAGTAATCCCAACACATATAGTCCACCTTTCTCCCCTGCGCCATCGAAGTTCATTGCATTTCCTTAGCCATTGATATATGGTACGCTTTATGAACCCATAAATGTATTGCCAAACCTTTTTTTTGCGGGGTGAAAATGCTTTATTGCATTTTCCTGCTGCTCCCCAAAGTGAAATATGCCCGGGAACTTTGGCAGCTTGGTAAGATGGTAAAGAAGTTTTTGCGTCTAAGCCAATCCCCAGAGCCAGTCAATTGCATATTCAGTGAACACGAATATGCTTTTTATATGGCAATATTTTATGCAATTTGCATGCCAACAGCAGCCAGCTTGTGAGGAGGAAAGAGGTTTGGCCGGACCAGGAGGTCGACCTCCTGAAAGTTGAGACCCAGTTGGTCAGTGCGAAAGGGAATCCGATTCTGGTCGGGCTATATCTACATACTGATTCTGGTTCTGGCTGCAGTCGGGCGTTTCAATTGCTGAAAACTGAGACGTCGATAGTTCCGTCTCAATGCATTTAAAACAAGTGAACTCAAGACAGTCGAATCGATTCGAATTGGAGTTACTCTTCTATAAAAAAGGTTTGAGCTTGTAGTGCCTTAGTAGTGTCTTAATCTAGACATAATACATTGTATCAATTCCATTCACACGCAATGCCTTTATGTTGAGATGGTACTTGTATATTGGGCAGCAGCATCACCGAGCATACCCTTGTTCTGCCTAAGTACAGGGTATAAGCCTCGGTCTCTGCCGCATCGTTGCAACCAGAATCTCCGATATCAAAGCGGTTATGAGGGGCGTAAAGCAAGGAATCACCGGGGTGCTGGCAGAAACTGACAGTTGGCACGGCCATGGAAAACATGGAAAACTCGGAAACTTGGCAACTCGGCTGCAGTGCAGGCAACTTTCCCGATCCGAATTGAATTGAATCCGCACATAATGCACAGATGTCGCTAAAAGTTGCAGGGGGGAAAAGTGAAATTTGAGCAGCAGACGCATTTGGACAAAATGAGAAACGTGCGTCGCATTCTCAGTTGGAGACTGAGCCCAGTCATCAATAAGATGCCCAAGTAAGCCAGCCAGTCAGCCAAGTCAACAGAAAATCATAATAAATTATGGTCCTCACTCTTGAGACTTCACAATCCCCCCCGAACAGTACGCAAATTTATGTAGTTTACATTTGACTTTGAATTTAAAAGTGCCTTTGCTCTGGGTCACGTTCCGGCAAATGTTTTTGCCCGGGAATATTGTAAGTAATAGGACCCCCTCCCTCCCCACCAGGCAGTTTCTGGGCTGGGTAATGCGACAAACTGTCATGGGTGTCAGCCAGTGAAAGTTAAGTGGCAGTCAAATTAAGATCTATGTAAATTAATTCAAAATTCATGTACATTTTCCCTTTCTCGCTCCTTCTGCTTTTTCATGGGTCGTCGGGGTCTTTGACTTTGGGTGTACGAGTATGTGCATCTAAGCACAATCATCTTTTGTTTACACACTCCCTGGGAATTGTTTAAACAAACAGTTGCAAGTGCAGCGGGTTCGCTGACCCCTGAATCAGAATTTCCACCGTGAGGTAATTTTCCGGATAAGAAAAAAAAAAAACGGATAGCCACAAAGTGTGGCAACCATCGCATGCAACCATCTTTGTCGCCAGAAAGCACGCTATTTCTGGGCGATTAAAACCGCCACCGCTGCAAATCCCGCATTTAAGTGGGCGTGGAATGCAGGCTTTTGTATACATAGAAATAACCCAGTCAGTTAGTCAGCATGTAATGAAAACTGCCAAATTAAAATTGCTGATGAAATTTATGGCCTTATGTAAGACACGAATTTCCCACACATGCCAGAGATTATCTATTCATAAATCGGCAGTGAGCCGCATTTGAAATTAATCATGGCAAGTAGATGCATGCACGCATCTTAATACATTTTGATTTATTTGTTTTGTTGAGACCACCATCACGCTCCTAATATGGCCTGATGAAATCTATGGAAGCTCGTGGTTACATGCTACTTGTTTTCGATGTAAATAAACCTACTCTATCGATATGATATCCCAGATATGATTCATTTACTTCGTTCCATATGCAAATATATAGATTGTACAATAGATCCTTATGCCCACATACTTTACCACACATTATATAACATATAGAGCCCATCTGCTTTCCGAATCGAACTCACCTGCAATTAAAAAGCGAGAGAACAAAATGCATTATTAAGTGAAAAGGGGAAACTTTGGCCGTAAACAAAAAGGCAGTGTCAGATTTATGTTTATTGTGAGCAGATAAAATGGCAGCTGGAAACTTTCCCAGAAGACAAGTAACAATACAGGACAAAATCGAGGAGACGGGCCGGGGTAATTACATGAAAGCCACGCAGAGAAAATTATGTGAAGAGATTAAATTTGTAAGATAAATTGGAGTGGTGGGCAGGTCGTTGCCTTGTCAGTCACTTCCCAGGGAATCATAATATGCATACATATATACTTTGATGGCAGATTGGAGAGCTGCTCGCACACAAGGGCGCATAAAATATAAAAAAGCGGTTGCGGTAATAAATGAAAATTATGCAAACTTCCAGCCCGAATGATGAAGTAATGCCCATCCAAGCCAGAAACGGTTAACGGACCGTGTTATAAGGTTGCAGATCCGAGGGACTCCAAACTCCGGGCTGCGTACTCCGGACTACAGACCTTAGACTACAGACATCCTGTCTCTCAGATGAGTAAGTGGAAATTTATGAAAATGCGACTGGTGAATGCGCGGGTAATAAAAGTGGGCCGGCGGTCTCTTGGCGGCTTGGTCTTCCGGCAGCTGCACTTCCACTCCCACTTCCATGGAACTCGTAGAACTTTTAAGCCAGCGGAAAACCCACAAGCTTGTTTTTCCCCTTGTTAACAACCGAAATCTAAGTGGGCAACAACTTTGCCAAAAACTTTGTCTGACACTTCAGGGGCTGGATATTTTTAAGAGCTTTAATCGTGTCACGGCATTAGCCGACGATATTATCAACTTTCGCCGAGCACTCAAATACATATATAAATCGAGAAATATATATTTATATAGATTTATTTATATTGGAACAGTGAGGTGCTAAATGAACAGAGCAGGTCGATTGCGCTTGGGTAGCAAATCTGAATATTAGCAAAGCACTTAACTTTTATGCTGTCATGTGTTCAATGTGTCATATTTCAGTTGGCTATTTATAAGCATACAGTAAGTTTCTTGATTGCCAAACACATTGTAAATATAAATTATTATTTGATAAGCGGCTCATCATAACAACGGATGCAAGTAACCAAAAGGGGGAACTGATATGTTTACTTTTATAATGAGGTTGCCATAATTATTATTTCATACATTCAATGTCAATGAAATAAAAACATCCATTTGTAAGAAATCTCATTTTATTTTAGCTTGGTTTCACAACTAAAGTGGCCCTCGCCCTTTTTACACTGCCGAAACGCACTGTAGATAGGCACTTTGTTTTGGATTTCTCGACGGACAAACGAGTTTAATCTTTTTTGCTCAGCGGCTACTGATGGTTTTGTCTTTCGTCAATTTTCATGCGTTTGGCGTCAATTAAACGACGGAAATGAGCAATTTTATGTTGGCCGACTTTGCCGTTTTGGTTTATCTGTTTTTTTTTTTGTACTTGTGCCCCTATTCCGCGGATGGGAAAATAGCTTTTCATGTCTGCTTTGATGGCTGTCCATCCGTCCACGGCAAAGCAGAGGAAAGGCGATTAATTACTCAGCTCAGCGATGTTAAATGCGAATTTGACGCCCCTCGGATTTTCTTCCGGTTTATATAGTTCCTAAGTGCGGGAAGGTGGTGGAAGGGTTCCAAGCGGTTTGGTCGGTTTAATTGGGGGCAGAAAAGAGCAGGGATTATCCCACGCATTTCGAGAGGAAAACCAAATTAGGGAAATCACAAATTCGCAGGGCGGCCTCAGAAAATTGGCGCTGTGTCCATAACATCCTGTATTATATCGCATTATTATATTAATAATAATATTAGTAAAGATTTGGGAGAATGATAATCTGTCACAGGTTTGCGAGGGATTAACAATCTCGAGTGGTGGTGGATGGTCGATATCTATAGCGTCATTGCTGGGAAGTGAGTAACTCGATATGGGAGAGATAAGGCTCGACATAGCGGTAAACGAATTGAAAACAGCTGTTTCAGCGCGATAAGGGAATTTAGCTTGAAATTATATAAAAATGCTAAATATGCCGAAATCGAGACACAAAACAAAGGTTAAAAAAAAGAAAGCGATGACATAATAAGAGCTATTAAATGTATGAATTTATTAATGGTACGGGGAATCAATAAACAGTCGGCGGGACGGAGCAAGGGAGTGAAGTTGAATGCCGAAAGAGAGCGAGAAGAGAGCGCAAACTCCAGAACGAACTCGAAAGAGAGCCAAAACTGACGTAATCGGCAGAAGAGAGAGGCAAACAAAAACTAAATTAATGAAATGAAATCATTCAAGGCAAACAGCCCACAAAAAAAAAAACATCAATGAAAAACAATTTAGACACTTGAGCGGCAGCAACAATTGCAACACTACTAACCTCCATGTTGTTGTGCCTTTTTGTTTGAGCGTTTGCTTCACCCTTAGCTGCCCTTTGTTGTTGTTATTGCACTGTATTTGGTTTTTTGACACGCACTAGAATTTTTCGCCGTTGATTTTTGGGCGTGACACACGAAAAACCGTTTGAAACCACTTTTGTTGACAGAAACCCGCGTGGTTTTTTGGAACACTCTAATCGCTCGGATCGCACAAACAATTTGCAGCCAGCGCAATTGTTTAATCGTAACTAGTTTATTAAAATACAAAATTGGAATGGCACTAAGGTGAGAACATCGGAGTGTGGCCGTTGGTCTAACACGAAAAATAACTGGCGAATGGGGGCGGTTGGGATTTTACTGTTACTGCTGCACGGTCCTACTCCGCGGACAGTTCGAATTCGAGCTCAGCAATATGACCGTACTTTTCTAAGTGCATTTTACTTCTATTTCATAAAATAAGTTAATTAAACTGTGAGTTTTTAACTTGTTAGTTAGTGTTTTACTCTATAAATTTAAGAACAAATGCTGAACTAAAAGGCTTGAAAAGTTGACTTGTCATATAGTTTTTCAGTAAAGGAGAGAGATGTAGAAGAACAGAGAATTGAACGATCTGGAGTTTACAGTTTTAGAGCAACTAATACAGAGGAGCGGTAAAGGTTTAGAGCTACTGGAGACTCAAAACATTAATGGGTATCATTTGAAAAATCGAACCGAAATTATAAACCGGAAAAGGACCCTTCTCTCATAGCTTGTTACCTGCACCCCCCGAAAACCCAATTACGTTTAAATCTAAAATGACAAATTTCCATACGGGTAATTTTTATGGGCAGAACATAAAATTAAAATTAACCAGATGCACGCCATAAATCAAGCGGCTGGTCCCAGGAATCCAAATGCGCCATTTTCCGCCCTGCATATCATTTTCATTCTCGTTTCGTTTTATCAACTTTTCTTGTGTAATTTTTGAGCGAATTGCGTTAAATTAATTAGGGTGATGGGCGTGGGTGGCCACGGAGGGGTCAAAGAGCGCGGGAAAACTTTCGCGGCATTTCCATGAACAACAATAACAGAAGATGCTGCATATTTGTGAAGGGGGCTTTAGTGGGTTAACTACACGGTAAAGAATTTTCTACATATTTGATAGTATAATAAAAAAAAATTGTTACAAAAATCTTTGGTTTTCAATTATTAAATATATTTTTATTAATTATTCCTTTATTTATATGTGCTAAGCAACTTAATTCCTTGCACTGAGAGACTTCTTCAAAACGATTTACAAAAAGGGGGAAACATTTTTTTGGGCAGTGCAGGGGCCAGGAGGCGTGGCTGTGGGGCAGAACGTGATGCGCAGACAAATAGAAGACGTCATAAAAATGCCATTGTAAGTAGTTGAGCATTCTTTTTTTTTGGCTTTCGCTGGCATTGTGACAGGAGGTTTCAGCCGCTAGTTGTTGTTGCTGATATCCTTGCAGGCTGTTATCCTTATTGCTGCCCTGTTTGTTGCTGTTGCTGCTGGTGTGGCAAATCGACAAAAGGCACGCAAAGGAGGCAGAAACTCATTTCACTTGTGTCGAAAAGATAAATGCGAAGCGCTTAAAAAAGCAATTACCGCATAAATTGCGCTACAACGCGGTATGGCATATACAGGCGGCCCTCGGTACAGTGGAACAGCCCCCCCCCCCCCCCAAATTACACCCCCTACCAGCCTGCCCCCCTTCTGTTTGTGCACAGGATGCGGCGCATAAAACTTGCCACAAAAGACAGTCCTTCCTCGGCGGCTTTTTCACAAAACAAACGTTGGCAACACGCGAAAAACATGCAAAATGCATTGGGGAATTCGGTGGGTTGGGGGGCTGGCGGGGCTTTTATCGAGGGGAGTCCGGCTTAATTGAAAAATCAATAGTGGAGGGCCCCCCGCACTCGCTCACTAAACTCGCGTAAATCAAGTTAAAAATCGCAGCAATCAAAGCACCTGAAGCGCAATAAAAACTCATTAAAACGGTACTCAACATGCACTGCACAAAATTGACTCATTCAAATTATATGCAAAAATATATGGTTGAAATGGTACTTTGCATTTTTGAATAAATGCTGCATTCTAAATAAGACAATGATTTGTTAAAACCTAATGTTTTTTTTCAGTGTTCTTGCAGGATACTGTGACGATTGGGGGCCAGGTGCTTTGTCCGGACTCTGGACTACGGACTACGGTTACCGCCACGGCCGTACGCCGAAATTGGATTTGAACAAATTACAACACATCGATTTCTCATTAGAGGAGGGGATATGGAAGGGAAACCGGGGGGAAATCTGAAAAAAGGAGATGAAGGAAGCCGAAGCTGCGACATTTGATGGCGACAGAAATCACTTAAAGGGAAAATTTAATTGACTCGACTGCGGAAGTCAGCTGCCAATTTGTTGGCCATGCCCCACTGGCACAGGAAATTTCGTCGACTTCCTGATTTAAATAATAACAAACTGTGCCGATGTCTGCTTGAGGCGCCCCCCATCCCCATCCTCGCTACACGGCATCCTGTAAGTCTAAAGTCTTGCTTGTCACGCCAACTGACGGCAGGGAAGCCCCCTTCCGCCACGCCCCCGACTTCCCTGTGCCGAGAACATGATTGGCGTCATCAGCGAAGGATCTGCAAAACGATATAGATATAGATATAGAGGGGGTGCCAACGTTGGTTTTGGTCATCGTTTGCCTGCCGGCTTAGTTGAGTGTCAATATTTGTGCTCCCCTGCGTGGGCGGTGTTTGTTTGCGGGGCGTGGCACTACAGGCCATGGCAAATTAAAATGTTTGCCTTATGATGCGGCTGGAAATATAAACATGACAGGGCGGAAGGCTGTGCAAACGAGATGGAATTTTGGGGTAGTCCTTCTAGTAACCGACAAATCGATTTGAAAAGGGGTTTTCATAAATAGTATTCGAAGGTAATTTTAGTTTTTTGATAATCCATCTGAAATTTATGTTGCCAGAAAGGCTTTGTATTGGGCAGTGCAATTTCGATCACCACTCGGTGAGTTGCAGCGACAGTCCACAAGGATGTGCCAGGATGTGCAATGCCATCGCCCACTTGTTCCTTGTTTTTCTGCCTGTTGACTGAGAACTCTTTGCATTTGTTGAACAACAATTTCCGGCCGACAGGACGAGCGACGAGCCGAGTGGCCAGCCGAAGCGAGGCTCAACTGGTGAGGTTTTCCGAGGCAGTCCGAAGGATAAAGGACGAAGCCGGAGCCACGAACTGCTATAAGAAGCGGCTTCCATCGGCTGAAAGCCAGAGTCGCGTCAGCAACGTCGAACTGAAAACAACGCGACTTTTGGACGGGAAAAGCGAATGCTAAGCGCAAACGACGAAATATCACGCATACGCCGCGTTGGACCGAAAAGAATTGCAAGTGAAGTGATATAAAAAGAAACTGAGGGAAAAGAGTTTACGCCTTGGCTCGTTAGTGGATTTTTTGCCTTTTTGGGCAGTTTACGAGCGGCTCAGCATAAATTGGTAACGTGTACATCCTTTTTTTCGGCGGTTGGAGGGACATAATGTTGCTCATAAAAGTGCGTGAGCTGGGAGTATTTGTCCATGAATGGAATCCCGGCCAGAAGACTCATGAATGAAGCTGCAGAGCCAACTGCTAGTGATTTATGCCGCGGGCTTGTCTGGCATTGCTGCTTTAATTATATGACAGCGGGAACTTTTTACTCTGCTGTGGGCATTTATGAACGCCAAGCACGCAGAAATGCAAATGGAACCGCAGAAATTGGACACGTGTGTGTGTGTGTGGCAACATAAGGATAACACCGAAACACCGCAGGACATTTAACACTTCATTGACTTTTGTGGCCCCTTCTTGACTCACCGACCGTCCGACTGACTGACTGACTGCTAACATTCGACATTCCTGTGCAAAGTTTCATTTGCATTTCGTGTGCGCCGCCAGTGAAAATTAATGGCCGCAATGCCTTGGCAAGTTTTCCCTTTTTCGCCTTGCCAATTTGTTTGGCTTCGAACTCTTTAATAAGTTTGCCAGGCGCCGCAAAACTTTTGCCAGCGGCGCAAATTCTTGCCTGTGCCCAACTCCTCTGACAACCTTTGACCCTTTTCACACACACACACACACACACATGCATAAACAGAGGCACACGTGTGCGTGCTGCCATGTTGCCATGGGTGTTTGATCCTTGGGCTTTGACATCTAATTTATGAAGCGCTCGAAAATCCAAGAGGAGACACACATTTCCGCTCCACGCAACAGGCTGCAAGCTGCTCCTTCCCCGGGGACTCGTTTATTAGGGGGTATCACGCAGTCGTTTGGTTTTATTTACTACTTTTTTACTGCACAACTGCGACTGAAATAATAGTGCTGTTAAGTTGGTTTAATGGCTTGTGACCACAGAGCAATAAATAAAGTTTGGTGATGATTTCGTTTGAGAGAGAAATTAAAATGAATTGAAATTAAAATAAGATAGATTGTTTAATCTCATATAATCTCATTAGTTGTATTTCTGAGGTGCCGAACAAAGTGTGTGCTATTTACTTAGATATTTTTCTCGTTTCTCTTAGACTGGAGGCTAAAAATAAACAGCTTAAGGAAGAACAAATCCCAATGGCCATTTGCCACCAGCTCCCCACTTACTTTCACCGCCCAGGCCCTTTTCTTTTCATTTTCCTCCTGACCTTAAGTTATGCTGGAAAAGGGGGCCGTGGCAGCTGCGTCACATTCCTCAGCTTGTTAGATTTGTTGCCCCGCCGAAACTTTTTTAATGAGTTTCATAATCTTTGATGCGCTTCGCTTTGTTTCAACTGCCCGCCCCTTCGTCCTTTCGCAAGTTGGCCTAATGATGTGCGAGCCACGGAATGTGGCAGCGTCCTTTTCAAAATTGTTTTTCTTCTTTCGGGGGAACGCAGGACATAGGACATAGAACGTGGGGCAGAGAGTTCCAGGGGTCGAGCACTAAAACTTATTCAGCGACTGCCTCGAATGCGATAAGCGTTTAATTGAAAGAGGCCCCAGGACTTTTGGGGCGGCAAAAGGGTCCGGATTTCAGCTGCGATGTCCGTTCCAGGTCGCCGGATGCCTGATGATTGCAGTTGGCAGCTTGCAGTTTGCATTTCAATCCACGAATGCAGCTCAAAAACTCATGACCGCATAGCCTTTTTTGAATGAATAGGGAGTAAGTGCACTTGGCAAAATGGATCGTGCTTTAAAACTGGTGGATTCATTTTTGCCATGGGTTGCACTCAGCAATATTTTATAATATTTTATATTAGTTTAGGAGATACGTCTCTCTCAATTAACATACATTTTTTTTAACAAGGCCAATCGGATTAAATTCGGCCAGAATACTTAAATTATTTCAGGTGCAACTTTTAGTTTCACTCGTAGATTTTGATCCTTTTTCGCAACTGAAATGCAATTTGGCTTAAATTATTTCCCCACTAATTGAGAGCGTTTCGAGTGGATTCGAGTGGAAGTTGAGAATGCAGCGGGAAGAGGCTTTCAAAGGGGAATTCCGAGGGGCAGGTCAAAGGGTCGGGTCGAGTGGCATGCATTCCGAGCACATGTTGCTCATGTGGAAACCTCTCCTTTTCCATTTCCCACTTGCCATTTAAATCTGGAAATCTAATTCCCTTTGTGACGGCTCGTTTTAAATTAAATTTGTTTAATTTCCATGCCACGTACTGCGAGCTACGAGCTACTAGCCCTGCCTCCTTTTTTTTTTGCCAACATATTGGGCAACATGGCGAGTACAAATGCGCAACAAAGGGGGAAAAAACATCAGTGGCATCTGGCAACAAGAAATGCAATTGTGCAACGCATCCTTGAATCCATCTTCCATTCTCTCTCGGTCTTATCCCCTTCGACGGCCCACGCGGCGTATGCGTAATTTGTGTGCTGTTCCCTGTGTCGCAAAGTCGCGGGAGGGAATGTGAAGAAAGTGGGGACAGAACTTTTCGTGTTGCCAGCAGGGAGCTGGGGAAAAAGAAAGATTGAGACCAGCATGCAATTCTCCAGGGAGCAGGATGAACAGGACGGAAACCAGGCAACGGACTACTCCTTGTCCAGAGATAATCCTCTGTTCGCCGCATTTTCTTTATATTTTCTCAGATTTTTCCGTAACCTTGTGGCCATAATTTTGATAAATCACTCTGCTGAATACGCTACATTAAAACTATATTTCCTGGACAGCCAATCATTAATATAGGGAAGTGCCGTAGAAATCTTTTTGGGAATTTCAATTCAGTTCGATTCGTCTAAGAGTATATATCATTTCACAGCGCACTTTTGGAAAGGACAGGAATCCATTGATATAAGTAATGAATGTAAGAACGACTTGGGCAAGAGTATCCGTAGCCATCTCATTTGAATCTGTCACTCATTCATGATATGTTTCTATCTACTGGGGTTTCCTTTGCTGGTTCTTTATTTTTTTTTGCCAGGCGTGCGTGATGGAGGTATATGAATAATCTGGCCGTTATTTCCATCTGCTTTTCGCTCACGATTTCCCCTTCCGCTTTTCATTGCAGCTGGTACCACATAATCCACCTCCGCCTCCGTTGCCCATTTCCCATTCGCACGAGCGTAATGAGGCAATGAGACGGTGGGCAGCCGGAAAAGCAACAGCGGGAAACTCAGCCGAGGAGCCATGACATCTGGAGTCTGCCGGATTCTGGAGCTTTGGCCTCTGCCCGAGTGAAGAGCCCCAACCCCCAGCGATGCTGCGCGATATCTTTCTGTATTTAGTTCTAATCGTTTTATTTTGCTTCATTTTCATGGCGCAGTTAATCGTCAACGTTTACGCCTTCCAGCGCCAGCCGTCGCCCAACAAAGCGGAGCGCAATGAAATTATATTTGTCTAGAAAGGAGACAAGCTCCCCACCCACAGAGCCCCCAAAAGGCACAGAGAAATAAATTATCAAACATAACTAAGCAAAATATATACTTAAAACATACTTGTCTGGAGACTGTATAAGCCATTAGCTCAATATTCGTTTTTACAACGAAATAATGCATTCATAATAACTAGGAGTTAACTTGATTAATAGGCATTTAAGTAAGCATTAACATCGTAAACGCATAGAGATCACATAATAAGCTCAAGATATCATATTTTCTTCCGGTGCAGCTTTGGGGGGGTGGGAAAAGAAGGCAGGAAAATGAAGACGCTACAAAAGCAAAGGCTACAAGTCAAGTCGCGGTGGTTTCCATTTAATAAGAAAAGGAACTCAACTACGTTCAACTCTCAGTTGAGTGAGAAAAGTGGGAAAAAGCGCAGGGAATAGGCGGGGAAATCCAGGGGAAATGGGTGGAATAAAGGGGGTGAGGTGCGGAGGGATCAGGGGGGATCACCGCGGGCGGAAGATAAACCCTCGAAGAACTGTTAAACTAGGTTGCGCGCTAATTAGTAACGGTAGTCTTGGGAGTGCACAATACGCGCCACACACCACTACACACGACCGCCACTGAGACACATGGATACACAGAGAGAAAAGTCATTAAAGTGGGTTTCAGACACAATGTGCCATTTAACACGAACTTTTAGTTTATCATATTGCAGCTTATTTGATTTTTATTTCGAAAATAACTAAGTGAAATCCAGATGCTTAAAGAATTTTGTTTGCCTCTTTTGTACACCTTTGAAAATATTTCTTGGCGCATTGTCGTATTACTGCGAGTTTTTCATTTACCCGAGCCACTGATATTGTCGTCCTTTTTTTTTTTTTGCTCTGCATAAAGAAAGTTTTCCACAGCGGCAAGTCGCCACGGGAAAAGGCGAAGAAAAACCACTGAAAAATCCGCAGCAGCAGGAGCTAAAGAATTCAGTATAGTTGCCACCGCTAGAGGAAGCGAATAAAGAGCAGAAATTAATTTCATAATTTTTTGCATTTTTCATTGAACACTTTGCTGCCACCTCCGTTGTTTGTCTTTCATTATAGTCTTTTTTTTTTTGCGATTTTCCATCAGCTACAAAATTAATTCACATTCTGTTGTTAAAGTAATGCATTGAATGTGACACCGAGAAATTTTCATTTACCGTTTTCCCTGCCCGCTTTAAATGGGGCGTTTTAATTTTCCGACAATTGAAAAGTGTTGGGCTGACTTTTTTTTTTTCTATCGATTTCTAGCCGCACTCGAGGCGGCAGTGTTTCAGCCTTTTTGGGTTTTTTCTTTTTGTTCAATGGCTGTTTTTCTTTCTATATTTCTCTGCTGGCTTCTGTAGCTTTCATATTTTTCGGTTGTTTTTCCTTTTGGCACGCCGCAGCGCGTTTTATTGTTTTCTTTCGAGCCTGAGCACTTGAGTCCTCGAGGGGCATATACACACTTGACCCCGTTTGAAAGCGGGCATTGAAACTTCACAATGGGTCCGGAAAACGGGGGCGGGTGCCGAGAGGGGGCGTGGTCGGGCATTTAACTCTTGCCGGGGCAGTTTAACTTGATTGCTGTCAGTGTGTCCAAATGGAAATTAAAGTTTCATCAAATGCTCTGAGCTCTCTAAGCGGATGTGGGCCAAGTTTGCCGAGAGTTTTTCGAGGGGTTTCGCTGAAAATTTAAATTGAAATTTAATCTGAACGCAGCACAGAGAAGTCAGACACACACATACACACACACCAGCACACACCATTCATATCGAAGGAGAATCAAAATGTATTAATCGAAAATTATAGAGTTTTACATCTAAACGAAAATCCAATATAGAGGAACATTTTACGAGTACGGTTATATACTCCACTATACATACTTAGATATATGATATATACATTCGAACAATAATAGTCTTAGTTGTCGATCGATAAGTGCTCAGCAGCCCAAAAAAACATATTAAGCCCCTTAATTGTATCGAACTTGTAGTTAGATCTGAACAATTAAAACGAAAGTCGAATAAATAAAATAATGCAGATAAATGTTCTTTGGTGAAAAGGAGAGAGCTGTGCATTTTATTGGGACAGAAATTTAATTTGATTTGATTTGCATGTAAACTCAAAGGTTTTTTCGTAATTTCATCAAGTGAAATTATTCCTAGTGATGACGAGCGGCTACCATATTTAATTCATTTGGTATTCCCTTGAAATATTTAAGTAACCACGAGGAGTCTTCCGTCAACAAACCGAGGGATAGCTGCACCTCATTTGCAATGCAGTCATCCCACAGGATCATCTGGGATTCCTTTTCAGCATCCGTCATCGAGGTTAACCCCACTGTGCCGGCCCAGGCTTGTTTAGCCCCCTGGGCTCGTCCATTTTGGCGAATTGAGTGACCAGTCCATTAACGTTCCCATTTTCATTTTGCAGCCCCTTGAGGAAGTGTTAAATGGCATCGGGCAATTGGCATGAGGAGAAATGAATACATTATTTCAGCCATTTAGCTCTAAGGAGCGGGAAAGACGGCAGAAACCGCTTGTCATGTCACTGGGTCCTCGGACAAAACTTTTGGCTCTCGTCCAGAATGCAAAAAGCAGAGCCCTCCCTGTTTTCCCATCTGCTTTATTTTCCTTGTATGCAACAAGCTTGTGCCTTCCCTCTTCCCACCCACAGAATTTTCCGGGGCCACTGCATTTTTGCTGCTTTTTCCCTTTTCCTTCTGGGGTTTGTTTTTATTGCATGCCAAGATGTCTGAGCTTTCAAAAGACCAGTGGACATGATGGCCAACAAGAACAAAGAGCAGTGGCGCAGAGGGAAGCGGGTTGGCAAGGGGGCATGCAGCTGAAATGCCAGGGAAATGGATTTTTGCTATTGTTATTGTCGCTGGTCTCGTTTGCGAATTTTATTGCATTACAATGAACTGCGCCTTGACCAAATTTGGTCAACAAATGGAACGAAACGAATGGGAAATGGGATGGGATGCAAAAATATATGTACACATAAAGAAACATTTCTAATTGCTGGTGATTTTAGCATATGTGTTGTTCGTCATAGGTGTATATTATTTTGAAAAAAATAGGGTAAGTAAAAAATAATGCTTTATTCGTGATGCGAGTTGGACTTAGCCGAGATCTGCCATCGAAAATCGCTTAAGACAGCCGACAGTCAATTTTTCACTTGGCATTGGCCGACAGCTGTCGAAGGTCGGGAAAGCACTCGAAAGAGAGGGAAATGCGGGAAAATCCGAACGGCTATATGGGCAAAGCGGACAACAACTCGCGCCATTTATTTCATATTTATTTAATATTTATTTTGTGTCATTCGCCTGCCCACTTTGATCTGTGCAGCGACAAGCTCTTTGCCAAAGTCAAGTCAGCTGAGGAAAATGATGCGCGGAAGTTGAGGGGGCGGGTCGAGGGAGTAGGAAAATGAGTCCTTGTTCCACCCAATTGACAAACGAAAATCAAAACTAATTAGACGCAAATTAATGAGCCATGCCACAACAGAATCACCAAGAAAATCAGCAGCCACAGTTGAGAGAAAAAACAAATGTGCTGAAAATGCGATGTGAAAATGTGAGAAGCTGACAAACAATTTGGCAGCGTGGACAGCTGCGGGGGAGGGGTCCTTCCCACCCCCACCCCTCTGTACCACCCACTTCCCTGACCTATCAGCTAAATGAGGGAAAACTGGTCGACTATCAAAATAAACCACCAAACAAAAGAGAAGTCTTCATTGCGGCTCCCTTAAAATCAAAAGTCCGAAGAGACATTTTTGTTTCTCCATAGAAAATGTGGGGAGAGATCAACCACACACACACACATATTATCTAATACACGCAACACCAACACGCACACACTAATAGGAAAATAGGAATGGACCACACGGCGTATGCGCAATTCGCTTTGGCAGCGAGCCAACGCTCTATACTTGGAGATCAACGGAAAAAGTTGCTGATTTTTTGCCAGAAATTATTTATAACTGCTTGTTCATGCACAATCACAAATATATACGCTATATACAGTGGTATCTGTGTCTTATTTTCAAATCGAATCGCTCTTTTTGCTCTTCTCCCAGCTGTGTTAACTTGGCCAGCCGAAATGTGTATAGCTAATTTGAAATATTTCCATCTGATCGCTCCGCGGAATCGAGTTGAAGTAGCAAACAATGGAGCGGGTATATGAATGGATAGTTTCATTTGTTTAAATGAATGAATACTAAACTTACTCGGGGAAGTGCTAGAATTTGGGCGTGGATATGTTGCTTACCTGCAAAGAGAATGCAAACAAAAGAGGCAAATTAGTTTATTATTCATGTGCCACATATATAAATATTTCATAGATGAACGATTTCACCGATAAACAAATAATTAAACAGACAAATAGCTATTCGAGTATTTTTAGTCATAATTAAAATTCCTAATCGATCCAATTTGGCCAAATTAACAGAAAAATATGCAAAAATGCAATGGAGAAATATCTAAACACAATTAACGTATAATTTAAACTTAGAATTAAAATGTCGTTAATTAATGTTGGTTAATCGCTCTTGGTGAAAATATATTTGAGATATATATATACATTCAGGTTCGTTTAATTTGTCTAGACAAATTTATGGGGTACGAGATAAATATATATAAAGAAAAAATGCATTTACATGGGGAAATAAGACGAAAAGTACCTATAATTTTATTATCTGTGATATTTTACCTAATACCTAATTACAGAGATAAAATTAATCATATCACATTTATTATTAATATCGCTTAACGCCTGCCACGTTTTATATGCAAAATTTAAGCTAGAAAGCAAAACAATAACCGAACTGAATATAATCAAATTTGGCCAATGAGTTGGCACATTATAGATACACATTGTGTGTATGGCGCACATGAATTCCAAGAATCTATATCCTCTGTGAACAAAATGCTTTATTATCTGATTACTGCGCCCATTCGAAATTTGCAGCCCCGAAAGGCCAAAAGCAGCTCGCAGCCAATTAGCCTCTTGACTGAACCCTAATGGTCCCCAGAAGCCCCTTTGTTCCCTCTTCTGACCAAGTTAATTGCACAAAATGAGTGGAAACCAGCTGCCGCCATGCGACGAGCCACTTGAAGAACATATAATTTATTTTATTACATATATAAACATTTATATATTAGGAGTCGGCCAATAAAACAAAATTGCTGAGGAGGCTCCACATTATGTCCCTGGCTTGGATTTTCCTTCCCCAACCCCCGTTCCCTTTACCTTGCACATGGGAAACAATCGTAAAATGCTTAATTAATGCCCACCTACATGCGAAGGTGCAAAAGTGGGCCAAGTCCTGCTCGGGAGTCGGGTATCCCGGGAAAATGCGGCGTCGCATCACTTTTAATTAAAAGATAAAAATTCCCTGTCCAACGGTTTACGAGATGGTTGGAGTTCGCGTTGGGGAAATGCGCCTTTGGAGGTGACGCGTCAAAACGCATAAAACGAAGAACGAGAAACTGTTAAAGAAATTAACACACAGAAGACAAGGGGAGACTCCGGCTAAAGTGGCAACTTAGTCGCAGGACGAGGTGCGGAACGTGAAGGGCCAGATGGAAAATGTCTGGTGGGGGCCAGAGACGAGGAAAGTGTGGGAAATGTGAGCTTAAAGAGCACTCTTAAATCAATTAAAGCGTAACCCAATAAAATATGTAAATCATCATCACATTCAAAATTAAGTGCAGTTATGAGTTGATGAATCAAATTCAAGCTTTTGGAGTGTGTCAAAAGTGGCAAGCTTAAATAGCTTTTGTGAGGATAATTATAAATTTATCTCGTCGCCAAACTATTATGAACGAAGTAGAACGAAGCAGTTAAATGAATTTAAGAGGCTATTAAAGTTAACTTTCAGCTAGACGACAACCCACAATTTAAAAAACCTATAAAAAGCTCTGACACGACTTCCTTAAAGGATATTTGTATCACCACCGTGCTCATCCAGGATTTCACTTCTACAGCTATTTTTTTGTGATTTCCTGTTTACTGCACTTTTTAATGGCTTAAGCTACAGAATCGATCCGCAGACTGCATTGACTGCTTCACTTCCACTTGCCTGATAAACTCTGCCCGGTGTTTTCCCAAGGAAAGCCCAGAGCTGAAAGTCAGTGAACGGAGTGGGTGGGACGGGGCAAAAAGAAAAGGAAAAGCCTGGAAAAGCGACAGAGCGGAAGTGTGTGTGTGGATTGCTGTAGCTGTTGTTATTGTTGCGCCTTGATTGCTGCCTGCCATGAAAACCTGCGGATAAAAAGTCAACTATTCGGGCGATACACAGAGAACAATTCAAAGGACTTGCAATATATGGAAATCTATGCACGTTATTTGAAAGTATAACATTTACACTATTTTGTTTATTGTTATGTGAAAGGATACCCACTATTGCTGATACCTCTTTCGGTTGCATGTCAAGTTATGGATACTTTCTTTGGGTGTACTTATAAATGCTAGTCGGTAGGAATGCTCATATATAGGACTGCTCTGCGCCAGCTGGAATCAGTTGGAGAATGTTATTTTCCTTTCATCCTGCCCTTTTATTTTCCCCTGCTTTTCCTGAACCTTTCCCTATTTTTTGCTGATTTGAGAAAGGCAGTGCCAAAATGCCGTTGGGCAAAGGAAAAACAAGCAAGCTGGCAAACAAAATGCGTGGTGAGTGGGTGAGTGGGTGGGTGTTGGTTATAAAGACGGAGGTGTGCTGGCTTCGAGAGTGTTGGTACATTAAGTGAAATGAAATCCTGTTAAGCGAAACAATGAAGCTATTAAAAAAAAAAATATGTAAGCTGCTCCGTTTTCCACATGTACGTGTGAAGTGGAAAGGTGATTTTCCTCCCTCAATTTCTGCATTTTACCAGCGGCAGGTAAGCCCCATAATATCGTTTAATAAATACTTTACAGCTTGATTGATTGCTCCTTCAACGTTTTGAATTCCGGTAGCGACAGGTGGGCCAGAATCTCTTACACCTAAGTAGCTCCGAAATTACCACCCCCTAAACTCGGATAGTACCACCAAGTAATTTATGCGACCAGGGTTTTCCTCGAAAGCAAAGCAAACGAAACCACCAGATTGAATCCCATGTGGCTGGCTACAATCAAAACGGCAATTGTGGGCTGGCCATTCTCGGCCCCAAAAAGATTACCCCCCACATCTCGCAGCCCCCCCCCCCAAAAAAAAGGCTCCTCAAACGCAGCGACCTGGAAATGCTTCATCTTCCTGCCTTTTCAAACTGGGAACCCTTTTAGTGGTCGAGCTGTTCCTTCCCAGAATTTCCTGCTCGCCGGGAAAGTATGTGCATACATTAGTCGAGACCTGGGGGAAATTCTCTGCCTCGATGGTGATTAATGTGTCTCGGTTTTTGTTTATTTTCGGGAACTCAGCCAGGCGCAAAAGCGTCACTAAATGCCTTAGTTAATTAGCCATCGATGAATAAGCCAGGGAGAAGAATCGCAACCTTGCTTTAAATAATTATCCTTCTTGCTGTAAAGGATTGTGTGTAGAGGGGAGGACAATATTTTAACATACCTTGTTGCCTAAGGAGTCTACAACTCAAGTTGATAAACAATAAGCGCTATGGCTTTCGCTAAAATCTCGTGACTATTTACCCAGTAAATTCACAAAACGTCCCAATAAAATAGGATTTTCGCTTATGTTTTTCCCAGACAGTTTCCCTTTTCCACGACTAAGAAAATATGAAGAATTTCTTAAAGACACAATGACGCTCTCTCGGAAATATCAACGACGAGTGGAACTTTCAATCCGTCGGGCATTTGTCAGTTTGACAGGCGGCGGGGGCGAATTTCCCACCTACATTCCCACTTTCCCACTTTTCTACACTTCCATTTCGTACCTTGGTGGTGCGAGTCTTGTGCCACTGGGAGGTTTTCTTGGTCGTCGTGGTGGTGGTGGTGGTCTCCTCCTGCTCCTCCACCTCCACGTCCTCCTGGTCGATGACGTCCTTGTCTTTGGCAGTGTCTGCCATGGTGATGCGTGTGTTCTCGAGTGCTGTAATCCTTTCTAGCCCCGAATTCTTTGCATAAATGCTCTTTTCTCACTCTGCTCTGCACAAATATTATCGTATAATTTTTCTTGAATTTTTTCCTACGGCCTGAGTGTGAGTCACTAACATCTTCTCTCGCTCATTTTCACTGGAAACACATTTGAATTTTGTTTTTATATCTGCGCATGCATATGAATAAAATATTATTTATTATTTATTTATTTATCTGCTACGAGCGCTGATTTTTGTTATTTCTTCGCAGATCTCTCTTTCTCCCGGAGAATTTATCGCTGCAGCTGGCCCGAAAAGTGAAATGCTTGGCTATAATTAATTAAACGCGTTCACCAACAACATCAGCAACACTTTCGAGTGCAAATCGTGCGCCAAACTTGGGCGGCAATTAAATTCTGTAATTATTTGTAAATAAACGGCAATGGACGTAGATTTATGAACTTATAAATCCGCCAGAGGCGTGGGGATTCATCCATAAATTAAATACGGATTTGACATTCATGAATTATGGAAAGGCGACCTCTTCCCGCAGCGTACACTTCTATCCTTTACCCAGAGTATAGGCGAAAACTTTTTCGATAATTAAGTAAATTGCTTCCGCAATTTAAGAAAGAAATATTCATAAACCACATCTCAATTAATGGAATTTCGTGTAAAGGATTCATCCAGAAATTAAAAGCTTTTGAAAAAGGATTTGAGACCGCAGTTACACAATTGAAAAAAAAATAAGAAATTATTTTTATACCCATGTATATATTCCATATTGTGTTCTTCATTTTGAATTTAGAACGATAATGTAAAACCATAAAAATATTTATGCAGTTGGCTAAGAATTTCTCTACAAATCACGAAGACAAGTTTTTCGTATGTATTTGACAAATATTTCATTTTATTAAGATTAAATATTAGATGAGTTTATTTTATTTCCAAGGAAACGAGCTTGTGGTTAAATTTGGTCTGTTGTTGTGTGTGCAAATGTCCCTTTTTTGGGTGTTTCGAAATTGTGTGAATCAAATTGTGGAATAAAATGGAGTGACTTTAAAATTCACACTTCATGAATGCATAAAAAAAGAAAGAAAAACTTGTTTGCAAAAATATTTTTGGTTGAGTGAAAAAGTTCATGGTTTAAAGAGTGGCCTTTGTTTATTCGCCAACTGCAGTTTTTCGGCGCTTTAATTGTTTGAATTGTGTTCAGCGGGTCTTAAATTCGTGTCGTGTGTTTTTGTGGGAAAATTGTTTTGTATCAAAAGCATTTTCATTTAATGCACTTTTATGGACAGCAGGCGAGAACGCCGCTGAAAATCATTTGTTTTCATTGAATTGTTTCTAGTATCACTGATGTCGATGTTGTTGTTTTTTGTGGCGTGTGTTGAATTATTATTTGTTTGATTTGGGTTGCATGTTCTGTGGGGTGTTGCACTTTTTTGGTTCTGTTTGTATTTGTGTGGTGTTTTGTTGTGCCTGTTTTTGTTTCGGCTTCGATTTGCATTGATAGCGCGTGGGTTCTACGAGTTTTCAGATGGGTATTATGGCATTATTGGCTGGATCTTCGCTGGCATGCAAATTTTTAAGTGGAACAACATTTGTCGGGCACAGTTTTTCAGCCTCGCGCGTCGAACGAACTGAGTTGCCCGAATTTTCTTTGCCACTCGCTGCCAGTCGAAATGTGCGGAAAACCCGGGGAAAAGTGGGGTGCCGCTATTCACGAAAGGAAAGAGAGCTGGCCAATAGAGCGGCGCACACAATCAACACTTAATGCGGCCGCGGGGAGCTGAAAAATTCCGCAATTCGCTCATCATCTTCAAAATGAAAAGCTCTCTTATGCTATACACTTTATTTTATTGTTTTATGTGCTGCGTGTGTGTGTGCAAAAATGCTGCCTATTGCCACATTTTGCCTTCACTTTTTATCATATTCTTCGCATTATTCGCCACCCTTTGCGGCTCTTGTCAACGGGTCGTATGCGTAATGTGACAGTCTGTATGCCACCTTCCTCTCACTTGACTTTTCCGCTCAGAAGCGCCGTTGTTCGCGAACTTGCCAAAACAGGTGAACACGATTTTTCGGAACACGAAAAGCAAATTAAGCAAATTGCCAAAAAAATATAGATTTTCGAATTTTAATTCTGATTTTGGCTGCCTCGATCTCGATGTGTAGATGCGACTGCCTTTGGTGGCCAACTGAATGGGGCAATCACACTTCCCGATCGAATGTTACTTTGGCTTCTTTGTTGGCCTTTGTCTCACCTTTTGTTTTGATATTTTCCCGGGTGTTAATCAGTCATCCCCCTTTCAGCTTTCCCCCTGCTCCGATTATTTTCTTCCATCATCCTTGTCGCGTGCTTATTGCGTTTTGCCTATGGGTATTTTTAGCTTCTAGTGGACAAATGGCGTTGTAGTGCACCAGGAAAATCTTGTAGTTTTCCCAAGACTTATCTGGCAATCTGGCAATCGGTCGGAAAATGAAGGCCTCAATGGCGGAAATCTCGGCTAATGATTTGTTTGCTTTTAATTAAACCAAAATTTTCATTTAATTTGAATAGCATTGATTGGGTTTTCGCTGCTAAAGGGTGGCTTTATCCCAAATCCCCAGCTGTCCTTTTGCCTGTGTAATTAATTGCTGCGCCTTTACTTTTTTCCCGCTTCGGGGCAAAAAGTTTTTCTTTCTTTTCGACCAACAAAGTTGTACTGAAAACCCCCTCCAGCTGGTTCGTATAAATAAACAACAACAAACGATTTGTAGGCACAGCGCCTACTAAAAATAAAACGCTCGGATATTTCCACCCAAAAAAGCAAGAAAATAAAATATTATTTATAGCCCAAGGCGTCTGTGTGCGTTCGAATGTGTGTCTGTGTATATCAATATGCAGTGAAATGATTTTTGAATTTCCAATTCGCAGCTGGATTTGCAGCATGTTGATGTAAAAATCACAGATGCAAATGCAGCGCAAAAAAAAGGGGGAAAATGGAAACGGGCGCAGAACTGCGAGGTAAAAATCAGGCTAGAAAAATGGAAAGCATTAATGGGGGAATACGGCTGCATTTTCCTATCGATGTTTACAAACAAAGGTGGAAAATAAATCACCGGAAGTGGAAAGGGTGTGACAGGCGTTAAGGGCTTTAACCCCGCCATGCGGAAAATAGGGAAAAGTGCATTGACAGAAAGAAAAACTCACTAGCAGTTTGGAAGGCATTGGCGAGGTGAGTCAAGGTGAGTTTCCCCCCAATTTTCCGCCCACTGCCTCATGTCAAAAGTGATCATTGACATTGTCGCGCTGAAGGTGTTCTATGCGCACACACACACACACACAGCCGCAAAGGAAACTCTCACGCACACAGCCGTACCGGATATCCCACACACAAACTGTGAAAGAGTTGCAGGTGTGCTAAGAGCACCTTTCTCTTCGATAATTAGCTCTTTCGGCACGCACACACCTGCTGCTCCTGCCGAAAAATGAAAATAAATGCCAAATTGGAGAGCTTGAGGTGAGCAAACTGTAGCTTCTTCTTCTCCGGCGGCCTTTTCCTTTATTTTTCTTATTTTTATTTATTTTTATTCGGCTGTGAAGTGTGTGTGAGTGTGTTCGTGAGTGTTTGGGTGTGCCGCCTCACTCCCACCTGATTCATAGTTTTAGCTGAGTGACCACACTGCTTTCAAGGTAAATCATTTCCGATTTAGGCGTGGGGAAGGTGAGTTCACCGCTCGCAAGGTGGGTTTTAAAGTTTGAATGGAAAAGAGACCTCACCCTATCCACTTGTAATGATTTGGATAATTTAATTTCTAGGAATTCGCCTTAAGTAATTCAGGTAAATATGTATATACTTTCCAAGCCAGTGGAGTCAGTCAGGCATTCGAGCAATTCACAAAGGAAATCCAAGTCAGAAAGTTCGTCTGTATCAAAGGCCAAATAATGGTTACAAGGGATATAAGAGCGAATCCCAGGACTTTCCTCGCCCACCAAAATCCCCTCGTTATTCGCTTCTGCGGAGGAATGTTTGGCTCGCCTGACCATGTGCCTGTCTACGCCCCATAAATAATGTTTAATTTTATATATGTTTCTTTCCGAGCCATTAAAATTATGTAGGTTATAATTTAAATAATCAAACACAAAGAACGCCAGAGAGAGAAACATCAAATGGAAGGCAGAAATGTTGCTAAAGAATTTCACCTCGTCTGGGGTCGCCCTCCCGAAAAACACTGCTACATATAGTAGAGAAAAGCGGAGAGCACCGAGTGTTCGGTGGATTATTTATAGATTTTGTTATTGTCAAAGTGTGCTGGTGAGTCTTTCAACGAGGGGGAGGGGGAGGGGGACCGAAAAACAAGTTCAGGGATTATGGGATGGACCTACCAAGTCCATCAATGAATCAATTTCTGCTGGGGCCCACATTTAAAGATATTATGCGAACTAATTTTTTAAGTTGTTCAGCTTACATCTATAGTTCACCACTATAACCTATATTTTAATCAATTTCGGGTAAGGTCTCTAAATACAAATATAGACATATTGCATATATATGTGAACGATAAATTCAGTTTTTGGCCAAAATATCGGAAATAATGGTCAAAAAATTGAACTGCATATCTCATTTTACTCCTAATTAAATTCCCAATCAATAAATGTTCAAATTTAAAAATTTTAATTTTTTGCCATTTTTTGCAAATTTTGATGATGTAACCCCTTATAAAAATTGAAAAATTTGAAAAAAATTTTTTTTTTCCTAATTTGTCCAAATGTTTTACGGCGTGAAAGAATTGGTAATTAGATGCAAAAAAAAGTTATCTATTTAGCTATATGACCATTTTTAGTCAAGTAATGGCAAAAAAACCGCTGTACGCATGCATTTTTTGTTGAAACACGTTTACCTTATCTTCCCATAAAAATATTCAGTTTTATGTACAATTATATAAATAAAACCCTTTGATTAGGCTCCCTTACAAATGTATGCATTCGAAAATATCTTTTCTATAGAGTCCATTAAAGACATGTCCATAAAATGAGCATCAGGCGTTGACAACCATAAAAATGACAGAAATATATAAACCCGGAGGCCGAAAGATTCAGCTTTGCCTTTTGATTTTCAATTTGCATTTAACGAGCTGTTCGAGTGGTTTCTCCTGCAGGCGTTTGTTCTTGCATGTTGGACTCGTGTAAATTAATAATTTTTCCCAATTTATTTGGTCCCTGCTAATGGCCAGTTGATTTATGGCCTGGGACCCGAAGTCATCTGACGTTTTTATGGATGTTTGTCCCCTGGCTATATGCATTTCTGATTGCGGCTAATAGTTTTTGGACAGTGGGTAGTATATTACACAAACGCACTTTGAAATTATCACAAGATTGAAAAAGACTGCAAGTCATATTTGGTTAAATTGGCTATGAAAAGAAGGAGAAATTCAAACTACACATTATTTGAGTGAATAACAATTTGATTAATTGTTACAAATGTTCCAAGTAGTAAACGCTCTCTTTCGAAGAACGTTTCGAAAGCTGTCGTGTGTCGAATATCAATCATACGCCCCGTTGAGCGCTCCCAGAATCGAAGCTGTGTGTTTTCGAGAAGTGTGGCCCAGAATAGCTGAGGCGAGCCGATTTAGCAATCAAATTGCAGTTGTTCACATGTCGCAGCGTTTAAATGTCGTCGCCCACTTCCGGGATCAGTTTTTCCTTTTCTCTGCTGGGCTTTCCACCTCCCCAAGCTATTTTTTGGGGGCAGACAACTAATTAGAGAGGCACATGTGGCGATCAACTTCGCTCGGACTTGCAGTTGGTCGCGCATTTCAATTTTATTTCTATTCATTGATTTTCTGTTCACTGGCTCTTTGTGTTTTCTCGGTTCCCTCTATTGCAAAACCATCGACAATATCGCCGAATGCATTCGACCAGCGGCGGGGAAAACGAGCAAGCGGGGAAAATCGTTTTAGTGAAAATAAATTGAAAATCTTTTGGAACATATTTTGTATGTTGTGATAGATTGCGAGCATTTTCAGCTGTCAGCCATCTCTGTTTGTAGAACATGCACATATGTGGGTGTTTGTTTGCCTTCTGCTTTGCTTGCTCGCCATTTCACTCGATTCCTTTGCATATCCGCAGTATTCGCTGACTTTGCTTTGTTTGTTCTGCTGGTTCTGCTTGGAGTCTGGAGAATCTGGAGAAGATTGGGGTGTCAGGCTGGGAAAATAGAAAGGGAAACCGAGGAGACGGGCAAGAAAATTCCCTGGCATACGTAAAAGTTGCACTCCCTTTTGGATATTAATAACTGAAGAGCAGCCTTTTCATTGCATACTTTCAGGATCAGCGTTTTGATAAGTGACCAGAATAACCGAAATTATCACGGCATCATAAATAATAGAGTTAACAATAAGTTAATTATTCATTGGAATGAAATTAATTTGCTTCGCGTTGTGAAGAGAAAATTAAATAAAATAAATCAGCGCTCTTGAACCAAAAGTAGCAAGTTATTAACATGCGTAATTAAATCCATTACTGAAACATGGCAATTCAGATTTTGTGTAATATGGGACCAAGCAAAAAGCATGCATAAACAAAATGATAAATTAAATGTATAACCACAATTCAGAAAGTACAATTTCAATAAAAAATTGTAAAACTATGCCCGAGGCTAATCGTTTTTATCTTTGGCAACCAGTTTTCCTTTAATGAAATACTTTCTTCTGCACTAAACAAGAGCATAAAATCTTCGTTTTATTGCTTATAAACAGGTTCATGTGTCTGTTTCCTATTCTTTTCCCCATTTGCATGGCGCGTTTTGATTGATTGCGCGAACGCTGCATGCTGAACAAGACAATGGGGAAATGGCGCTGGGAAATGATTTTCCGAAATGTTCAAACCATCCAACGCGCTGGGGCTGGGGATTGGGGACTGGGTGTTGCGGGTGGGAAAATATTCATGACAGCTGCAGCTGTGGGTGGCCGTGGGCGGGAAGTTGGTCGTTGTGTGTGAAAATCTGGTCAGTGCGTGGGAACTGCAGTGACCGTAGTCTGAATTTAATCAATCTAATGCATTCAGCCCCAAACACCACACAAAACACCCAAAGTCATTGGGGAGCACTCATCAAATTAACACCTCAAAATCTCAATCGCTCATGGGGCGCTCTGATTAAATAAGAATAAAGCTGGAGGTAAAATTGCAGGTAAAAATTTTGATTAAGACAATGTGCATTAGCTTGAGAGTAAATATATATACATTTCTTGATTAGAGCCGAGTAGCAGGGATAAACAAGAAAACAAAAGCTATTCGAGGAAAAGTCGGAAAAACTGCACAGAAACTGCAAGGTTAGATATAAATATTTGCAAGTCACGTCATCAGCAAGTATGAAGTATGAAGGAAAAAATATTCATATTAAAATCTGCTAAAATGAAAACAATAAAAAAATAAATAATAGTAATATACTGTTCATAATATTTAATATTAATTTAAAAAGGAATTTTTTCACCGCTTTTATATATTTTTGAATATTTCTTCCAGCGTTTTTCCGAGCTGCCTAAGCGATCCTCTGCGAAGGAGACCGCAAACTGCTTAGCCAAATTGCTAATAAGCCAACACAAAGCACAAACATCAAGATGATGGGCCAAAGGGGCGGGGCAGGGGGCGGTTGAGGCAACAATGGCCGACGGCAGATAAAGAAGTGTGTCGATAGCAGCTAAGCGTACAAGTAATAAAGGAAAACTCCGAGCGGGAAAGGGGGCGGCAGTCGTCGTTTATTTTTAAACATATTGAAAAGGCAAGAAGAAGCGGTTAAGTTAAGGCATCGGTCGAACCGAATGAAAACAATTTTATTAAGTGAAAAATACGATGGCAGAAAACAACCCGCAGCCAAAATAAACAGACCAAAGCCAAGGCAAGCAAAAGAGGAAAAAGGCAGCCAGAAAAGCGGGCGACCGAAGCGGAGTCCTTGGCAGTGGGAAACCCAACGGGTTGCCCCCCGGGGTCGGGCGGTGCGGAAAAAGGGGGCGGGAAAAATCGGAGGATATCTGATTGAAAGATGCGTCGAAGCGTCGTTGTCGATGTCGAATCACCTTGAACCACAACAACGCCACGAACAACACGATACAACGCCGCACGCACAACGCCTGCCAAAGTTACACTGAAAAAAAAAAACTTGGGCTTGGCTAGAGTAGCATGCTTAAGAGTTAGTAATTGAACTTAAGGTATATTTCACTCTCTTTCTCTTTCAGATGATCTGCTTTGTAGTTAGACTTGAACACTATTTTTCAATTCAAAAGTGTTTCTTGCAGTGCAGATCAGACACAATTAAGTGCGAAGAAAACGGAAGCAGACGACAAAATTTTACGAGCCAAGCAACCGAAACGAGAGGCGACGATGAGCGGAGGGGCGTGGCAGGTGGCGCAGGGCGGTGCAGGTGACAAAAGCACCGACGACGGCGACTTCTTTACATAAAAGATTGACAAGTGATTTTCGCACCTAAGTGGCAAGCGCAGGAAAGAAAACATACAGCAGCAAGAACAGCAAGGCAAGGGAAAAGTTTTCAGCCGCTCGCTAGGTTGTTTTTTGGAAAATGGAAAATTTGTTGGAGGAAATTGTTTGGGGGCATTGTTCGTGCGGCACAGTTAGCTAAGTCGATGGATTTTCTCACCCCCGAGCGGTTTTAATTTGTTGAGTGGCGGAGACTGGCCAACTGACCATTGAAAGTGTGGCACACAATTTGATCGAATGATTGAGTGGGAAAACTTTAAGGACACGAGCGGTGAAGCTGTGAAGCTGAGTAACTGAAAAGGTAATTTATGAGATTAACTCGTCCTCTAACCAAATCGGGTGGGAGTGATTGAAGAGGTGGCCTATTAAAAAGTGATTCATAACAGAAACAGCAGTGGTAAAAAGGAGGACTGAAATGCGAGTATATTTATACATAATAGGTTTTCCAAGGGGTTAAGTCTTTAAAACCAACATGTTTAAATTCATCATTCAAGCTTTAGTTCTATAGTATGTCCTTGGTTTTGGTCCCTAATTTCAATTGAACACCGAACGGACATCAACAACAATAGGTGCACCTTCGGAGCCTCAAATTTCTAATGAAAACTGCATGGACGAGCACATTCAAATAAATCCCTGGCAACAATGGACCTCTCGAGTTCCGTTTTTGTGCCCCCCGGGGATCGACTTACCGCATCGTCTGTGATGGCCATGATGACTGCTTGGCTTGCTGATGGCTTCTATTGGGTGGTTTTCTATTGATGCCCCGGCGGTGGGGGGAACCGAAGGGGGGTAACTGGGGGTCTAATCCGCTTTTGCCAAAACAGAAATTATCTTGTGTGGGGCAATCTTGGCTATTGCGCAGAAATTCAATTGAAATATCTCAGTGTTGCGCTGAATGGGAAGCTATATATGGTATATATAGATTTTGGATCTCACTGGCACACACGCACACACACACGCGGATGTCCAGAAGATCGCACGTCACGAAAATCGGGGGAGGGATACGAAACTAATCTATTTATTTGGCTGATTGACTGCTAGACTGGTCAATCTAAACCATTCCAATCCATTCCATTCTGGCTGGGCTAGATCTATATAAATCAATAGTTTCGGTTGGTTCGATTGGCTCGCGATGCGCGCTGCTTTGTTTTGTGGCTTTTGCGATGCAACTAACCGAATGCAAGCGCAAATTCAAGTCGGAAACTGCATCGAAATGCAATCAAAGTGCCAATTGACGTCGAGTATCTGCTGTTTCGATACTATAATACTGCTCTATATATATATATATATTTACATAGACCAGAGTGGGGTTAACTTTCGATTTCTCGCCGTTGACAAATTCCTGGCATTCTCGCTAATATTCCTCGCGCGCCTTTCACATTCACGTAAATTCCTCCTCATTTTTCCGACGAGCGGAAATGGAAATGGCATCCATTGTCAGGGCCAAGTGGCCGATTCTGCAGGAGGCCTCTTAACTCGAACTTATGGCCACTTGGCCGCAATTAAAGCCGGTGCCGCTTTTCGTTTCAATATTAATGGGCGCATTAACCGCAAATTGCAGCCAGACTGCAGTAATTACATTCGTTAATTTGCAGCACGAAAAATATGGTTCACGATGGAAAAACAAATGCGAGAGCTGAATTAATTTAAAAAGTTGAACTTAATGCCGATGGGTGGGTGAGTTCTCAGAAAATCCTTTGAAGAATTAACAATATGTCTAATTACATATTGAATTTTCCCCATTTCATTCAAGCGCATTGAACAATGCAAATATTTATTCAAAATGGGTAAGTACCCCTGATAATCGTGAATTCCAAAACTGTTTCATATTTGTATAAACCACCTGAAATGTAGAAATTGAGCCTAAGGGCGGGATAGTCACAAATGGATAGACCGAATGAATAGATTTTCTGCACTGCACCATTGAAAAACAAGTCAATTGAGAACATGGCCAAATGTCAATTTTCGGCATATGGAATTATGGAGCGGATTTTAGGGGTCAGTGGCTCGTTTGGTCATCATCAAGTGGAAATAGTAATTTATGGGGATTATTTATCTGCGTGCGTTTGAAAGGGGGAAAGTGGAAAATAGAAAATGGAAAATGGAAAATAGAAAACGCAAGATGATTCTGTGTAAACAAGCAAATGTCAGTTTGCAGTCGTCGGGCTGTTGGTAATTTATTGTTGAATTGGGTTAGACAAACGTTTGTTCAGCTGAACTAATTTGCCAATTGCGTTCGTACTGTTACTGTATTAATTTTAGCGAAATGCTAATAACCTGAGGCCGTTGCTTCTGTTTAATCAAAGTGATCCCTTAAGTTCGGCCAATTTCCAACTAATTGGCTTATTTTCATTTGCATTTCGGGCTTTGGAAACTCTAGAAGAGCTCAGGAAAATCTGCACAATTTCCTCATCCAATTGCAAATAGACAGAGCTCTTCTACAACCTTCTTTCGACCCCCTTTTTTCCCTTCTGTCTCGGAGCTCAGAGCCGAGAAAACTACGCAAAACATTTTGTAAATGAATTTTATTTGTCGAGATTTTTGCGGCGCGCCCCAATGTAATTGAAATAAATTCTCAATAGAATATCCGGCCAAAGTTGGCGGAAGCCTATGGCAGGCAATGAAATTATTTGTTTGTTGTTCTGGCGGAGATGTAACGCTCTGCAAAATCCAAATCCGAAATCCAGGGGATTTCAAGACGCTGAGCAATGGGCAAATTTCCGTTGCGGCAGGTCAAAGAATTGGATTCGAAGGAGCGGTTTTCGATTTGATCTGGATAAATAAATAGAAGGGCAAAGTGTTTGAAAATTAAATGAAATATATGCCAGTCATAAGGCGGATTTTCGCCAGAGTGAGACAGCGCGAGCGGAGCGAGAGAGAAGGCAAACCGCTCGGCAAAATAAATGGCACGTTCATCATACGCCCCGTGTACACAATTTGGCAGCTTTATTTATATACCCCAGCATGAATGCTGTAGCATATACGCCGCACATATTCGCCTTATGTTTTCACGCAAAACGTTTGCTTTTCAATTATATAAACATATTTCGATTGTATTCAGTGTTCAGTGCTCAGTGGCGGGGCCAGTGTGTGCATTAAAATTATAAATTGTTTGAACAGCCAAGGCACAAATAAATAAAACACAGAACCGCGAACGAGGCGAAGCGAACCGAAATGAAAGCGAAGCGCATAAATAACTGACCAAATGTACTCGAAATTTGGAGGTGGGTGTGGGCTTCTCCTCTCTTTTCCGAGGGAGTGGAGGTGGGACCTGGGAAAATCTCCTTGGGAACTGCAACAAGTGAATGGAAGCTAAGCGAGCGTCAAAGGCCAAGAGACGCCTGACATTGAAATGTCGTCTTGTTGTGTCACGCCTTTCAACCAAACCAATACACACTTTGCCATGCACTGCGAGAAATCGTTGGGGAGTGGCCCTTTTTTAGTACCACTATTTGTGGTAACATCCATAACTCTCGATCTTTTCAAACTAAACAACTCGGGTAAAAAACCTATCCGGTATATGGTATATATATTAGTAACGAATAATACAAGTTTTAAACCCTAAAATCAAAAAATATCTCAGTGTAGTCACACACACACAACACACGTTTCAGTGGCTGCCAGTGAAATATATGTTTGGACTTCAAGAGGCGCCACCGCGTTGACAGCTGTCAATGAAAAGGGGGTGAAGGGCGCAGGGATCTGTGGGAGTGGCTGGTGGTGCGGTGGGCGGTGCGGTCGGTGGTCCAGGCGACGGGATAGTGGGTGGTGCAGAGACAGCTGTCCCTGCGCTGATTAGCGCTGTGGTTGGCCGCATTTGCGGAGTTCGCTGGCAAAATTCAAAACAATTTAATATGCCAGCTAGCGCAATAAAATCATCGGGAAAATCGCTGTGGTCCACGACAACCAGCGGAATATCCGTGGCCAGGCTAATCGGGCGGAAAACTCTGAATGGTTTTCCCCGAAAACATCACCAACTACAATAAATCCGTTCGGAGCTGAGCTGGCCCCTCACGGATTCCAATTAATCTCCGTTCAATATTATGATGTCTAATCAAGAGAATACTGGACGGGACAGCAGGACAATGGACGTTGGAGGCCACAGGAAATTCCATTATCCCAGCAATCTCCGCATGGGGCTCATGTGTAATATGGATGTGGTGTCCGGTTATGTGAGTTTACGGCTTGTTGCACAAATTAGCATGCCCCATTTGATTGGAACGGCGGAGCTGAGCAAAGATTTGCTTAACTACATTCCAGTCGGCAGGAATAATATGGCCGAACTTTCCGACCGCAAAGTCGCTCGTTTGGGTGTTTATTAAATAGTGGTGCATTTCCATAATGTTTGCATTAAATGGCGCATAATCAGATAATTTAATAATCGCAAATTGGGCGTATTTGATGTTGAATTTTCAGTGACAATAGATTGAGAGTTCGATTTTGTTGAAACTAATCAATCATGAATATTCTATGAATATTTTATTCAATTTAGTCATTCTCTTTAATATTTATTGTTTAGTTTATAAGCAAATACACAGAGGCTTGAACCATACCCCGCACCGCACAAATTACCGTCGTTTAATGAGCTAATCAAATCAGGAAACAACGGTGAAATCAACTGTGAAATTTATGACAGTTTTCCGCTTCGCCTCGAATTAAGGATAACGAAAGGCAGTGGGGATGGGGAGTGGAGAAAGTGCCCGGCGTATCTCCGACTTTATTTAACTAATTTTGCATTTTCAACTCAAACTCGACTTTGGTCACGTATCCCTGCGGCTGGAACTTTGACCTGTTAAGCGCATAAAAATGACAAAAACGGTACGTGACTCATTAGCCGCTTTCGCCCAGGAAATGCCGCCGGGAGAAAGTGAGCGGGGAAAGCTGGCTTGGGCAGTTCAGCAGTTCAGCAGTTCATGAGCTTCGGCAAGGAAACCGGACTTTGGCAGCGCAATTAGTTCGGCAAGCTGCTCGGAGCGAGGCACATACGATCCTGTTTTGTGTATATGGCAACATATGCCCTGGCAGCAGCACATCCTTATCCCTGCCCCATTCGCAGGACTCCGGCTGGCTGAGCTCATGCGTTTTCATTTCCATTTCGGGCCCATAAAAACGGCAAAACGGAAAAACGAGAAAAGGCCGAGAGGCCGACCCAAAAAGAAGTAAATTGCAATGCAAATTTAATTTGGCTGCCATAAAACTCGACGAAAGAAAAACGGGCGGTGTTTTGCTTTTCGCCCGGCGAGGGGCGAGGGGGGCCAGACAGTCGTAAAACAGCGGCGGGAAAATCGAAGACTTTCTGCGGGGTTTGGGGTGGGGTAGCGGTAGTGGGGAATACGGGTGGAAGTGCGTGGCCGCCGCGCCAAGCCGGAAATGCAATTTGTAATTTTGTGCAACGATTTGTGGCAATTAATTGCTGCCCCACCACTTGCACCACCCGCCCCATGCGGCACCACCCAACTTTCGCCCAGTGCGCGCCAGACCGCAAGACACGGAAACCTCAATATTTATTTTTTGTTTCGCCTTCTTCTCGATGTTTTTTTTGTTTTTTTTTTTTTTTGGTCTGATACTTGTTTTTTTGCCTCTGCATTTGTTGGCGGCACAGAATTTATTGCATTTAATTTTTTTGCCATTTCTCTTCGAGTGTGGGGATTTTTTGGCATAGCTCGGCATCGAGTATTTAAGTGATTTCTGCTTAATAATAATTTAATTCCCAGCTTTTTTTATACGCCATGCCATTTGAAATCTTTTGTGATAATTTGCGCCGAAATCAAACAGCTGCAAAATTTGTATTTTTTGTTGGCTTTCCCCCGGCAACGTCGCCTATAGAAAGTGTGGCCGAACATATACATACATATGTATATGTGTATATAATCGCCTATATGTCCGTCTATATCTGTGCCGCGGTGTGTGTGATGTATAATGTATGGGAAGATTTATAATATTCGTGGGACCGTATAAACAATTCGCTAAGACGCACATAGAGAAATGGCACTTGGTATAAATAATGTATAGCCAGAGTTCGCCATGTTTTGGCCAATTTCACAAGCGAGGAGACCAGTACGGCAGAAGATCCCTTCAGAATATGAGAATAATGATTTATAGTCTTTCATAAGCCAAACGATCGGGGGTGGCCAACTATTGAGGAAATCATTCAGTTTTGGGCGGATTCTTTGGTTTAAACTTGTAGTTCCGTAAGAATATTTTCGGAAATATGTAAAATGGAATGTCATTTACTTTCGCAAAAATATGCGATGTTTTTATATAAATTCAATGCAAAAACAAGATGTTGTTTTGCGGCATATATCCCCCCACCAAAAGCTTGGTAAACAATACTTGAATCGAAAATATTTTTATAAAAATTTCCATGCTTAATAAATTTTAACGAACTGTTCTTTAAGTTGATTGCGAATATGCACTTAACATTAAAGCTTTTGGAAATAGTTTCCATTAAGAATTTCCCAAGTTCCCGAATTTTTATAGCTTCTTGAACGGTTTTCAAATTCAGAATACATATTGATTTTCATGGCTATTCGAATTATGTTTGTACTCAGCACACGCACAATAAGTTAGTTAATGGATAATGGCGGCTATTAGATGGATCCATGGGTCAGAGTTCACTCACCTCAGTGATCTTCATGGTGCGCTTCACCGTTTTGCGGGTAACTTCGGTGGTTTCCTCCACGACATCGCCATCCTCATCGATGGTCTCCGTTACCATTTTCTCGGTCTCGCCGGGAATCACCTCCTCGGTGTGCTCGGTGACCACGCTGGTTTTGCTCTGGGCATCGGGTTCGGGCTTGGTCTCCTCGGCGGAGCCACCGAAAACATCCTCAATGTCCGACATTGTCTCTGATTTATATCCTTTTCGATTGGAGTCGAGCTGATTCACTTGGCTTTCTCTCACGTTCTTGTGTTCACTTTCACTTGATCACTGGATCACTGATCACAACGATAACACATAACACGCAGAATTGCTTGGGTTTTCTTCTTTCTTATTTTCTTTCTTTTAGCCTGAAAAATACAAACGACCAGAGCTAGAAAAATGAATATTTTTTGTATATTCCGCTGGGCTTTTGGCAGCCGCTGGTTATTATATAAACAAGAGGAATTTCACGGCGCGCTGGTTTTTTAGTAACTTGTTTTCGACCTAAGGGCGGTATATTTAGAGGTACTGTAGATCCTTCGTGGTTTACGCAGATGCCTGGAGCCTTCGATCCTCTCGGGAAGTGCTCGATTATCGAACTGTAAAAACGTAACGTCGACCAGCGGCCACGAAAGGCGCGACAACAACGGAGAACGGAGAATTACGGAACAATGGGACTACGGAAGAACGGAACAATGGGACAACGGAATAACGTAGAGCCGTGGTGACAAAAGGCGGATAAAGCGAAACAAGTTGAAAGATGGAGCTATCGAAATCCCATCACATCACTTCAGCCTGTTTCGAAAACAAATCCGGAATAATTACGGAACAACGGAACGCACACGAGGCGAATTACACGATCACGGGTCTTCTACTTGCTGCCTCCGTCCTAGCTTCTTCTAATTCTTCTAGTTAGAATCTTCTGCCGTCTGCCACCGGAACCGACGCCGGAGAGCAGAGCGAGACGGTCTGAGTTCCGGAGGGTCTAGTGGGGCAGAGGCCCCCAATGTGTTAGCCGCAGGTGCGAGCGGGACGGCCCGAGACCCCCAGCGCTCGGGAGAGCGCCAGCAATTCTCCACACTCTCTCCTCCACTCTCACTCTCAGTTCTCTGCCGATCTGCTGCCGCTGCTGACGTCTGCTCAATTTTGAACGTTGATCTTCGTCGCGTTTCAAAAGTTTTTTGTTGCCTTCGTTCCGATCTTTTCTACACTGTGTGCCTCTACACTGAGAGAAAATCCTACCAAATTGGATTTACATTTAGAAAGCTTTATTTGGTAAAAAGAGGAAACTATCTGACAATATTTCGTATGTTAAAAAGTAAAAGTACAAGGCTGTGATCCCACATGTATCCTAATCCTTCCGAAATTGAACTCCAGAGTTCTATAAAATATCAAAATATCTGCAATGAAGTAAGAAGTGAGTTAACCATTTTTCTGAGTGCAGTATTTCTGTTCTTTCTTTGAGCAAATGTGAAATTTGAATGCGAATGAGTTCGCTCGCTAATTGTCCGCCTGTTGCAATTTCTTCGTTTGACCAGGCGAATGCAATTAGTGCGGCTGCCGGACGTCTGAGGCCCGTCAGAATGTGAAACTCCGCCGTGAAGTGCCAACACTCCTCATTCGCCATCTCATATGGTCTGTACTCCCCTTACTCCGCATACCCCCTACTCTCCATACTCCCCGTCAAAGACCCACGCACTCTTCTCGTCAATGTGCGTGGAGCTATTTTGGGTGGATTTAACAATAGACAGAAAAAAGAGGCAGCCAAGGATGAAGATAGTGATATCTTCCGACTTTGGAATACCTAAAAAAGAGATTTTGATAGTAAGAATAGAGTTTTACAATAAGAATTATAGAATGTTTATTCAAGAAGTAAAAATATCTTATAAACTTGAATTTAGATAGATTTTAAAATTAATTTACAAACCAATTTGTCCACTCTATCAGAGGGACTTACTATCCCCATAAGCCCGTGTTGCATTTCCCTTTTTCCAACATTTTTTTTCCAATAAGCCCAGACATCTCATCGATACCCTCTGTGGGCAAACAACTCTGAATCGGGTGGAATACATTGGGCTGATCCGGCTGGCCATTTGGCCGGGCGGCATTTGACGCCGTCTTTTCCTTTTTCATGCGCTTTTCTTTTTTTTTCCTTTATTTTCCGTTCGTTTTTTTCCCTTTTTCCTTTGCCGTGGCCAGCGTTCGATGTGCGAGTGGAGGCAGTGCATCACAGCCAGCGGGGCCTGTACAGGGTGCCTTGTGGCAGGGGCATCTGTCGGAAGATGCCCATCTCAAGTGATTTCACCTTCTGCCTTCTGTCCGATTTCTGATTTTGTGCTGATTCCGATTTAGATTTTTGATTAGCGAACGCTTTCAATTGCTGGCATTTGGGGGCTTTAGTTTTGACAGCGATGTGCGGACTTCCTGTATCGCATCGCGGACTGCACAAGATATATGAAAGACAAGTGTTTCGAACGGACCCCCGGTTTTCCCCGCAGCGCTGTGTAAACAAAGCGCCAAGCACACGCAAGACGGAATATTCTAAAATTAATTCTCGAAAATGTCTTTTCAGCTCGGCAAACGCAGCGACATGATGCGGGACAAATGCCTGAATATAGATACATCCAATGGATGTGTCTCTGATGAGCAAATGCAATTATGTGGCATGGGATCAGGGGCAGGGCGGAGTTGCGGGCGCTGGGTAATGAATAGAGCCACGAAATAGAGCAGCAAACTCCTTCGTATTCCCCTCTCGACGGTCCTGTTCTGCATCTGTGTGTTTGGATGTGGAAAACCACACTGATGACAGACAAGCCACGGCAGAGGAAGCCAAAGGATAACATGAGATAACACACATCAAAAGCCACTCAGACACCCACACACGAACAGCGGGGGTTAGGCAAATAGGATGGGTTTTAAGGTAAATAAGGATAATGATTAATCAGTCATATGCAATGATATATCTGTATGATTTCATTTTGAGATGCGGTTTATGTTATACTTAACTTACTTGCTATAACACACTTTTAATGCATTTTATTCGAATATGTTTTAAGTGCTATATTTTTGGAGCCCTCTGTGGATGCACGCACATGTGCTCCCCATCACAGCTGCTCGTGATCCTTTGGCGACGAGAAATCAGCGCTCAAATATGATTAATAAGTAATTTCTTTGTCAACAAGTGACTGGGGATGGCCTGCTATGACGACAGCGGCGATAACGACAACGAGAATGAGAACGGAACGACGCCATGGAAATCTTTAATAAAATACATGCATAAATAAATTATAGGGCAAGCAGAGGCGAGGAAAAACAAACTGGATGGAGATGAACTGCTCTGAATGGAGGCAAACTGGTAATAAAACAAAGCGGTGACGGCAAAGACATACAGAAAGATACAAGATACAAAGGGGTGACATGTGCAGCCGAGGCGTGACCGCACTTCCTTTTTTTCCGGCCATATATACAGGAACCTCTCCACATTGCCTTTTCCCAGCCACTTTTCAGAGCTCCTTGGCCTTGGCGTTTCCCTGTTTATTTCACAGTTGTAAATTGCACAAAGTAAATGAAGTGCTTTTTATTATAATCCAACAAGCTAACGTTGCCTGTTTTTAGCACAAAGAGAAAAGGAATATCTCAAAATGTTATTAGATTATATGAGAGTCATAGGTTCTCTGGAACTGTAAAATATAAATTTCAAATAGCACAGCGCAAATTCAAGTCTGCAGTTTGCTGTATTAAATTGATTGCCGATTTTGAATATATTTTTCTTTGTGTACTCCTCCCATTCCGAGCTTTTCCCTCCCTATATCACGAGTTTTCTTTGAATGCGGCCCGCTTGCCAAGTGTCGTTGACTCTCGCTGACCTAGAGGGAAAATAAAACCAAGGGAAATGCCTTGCCAAGATTCATGTGTAGATGATTCTGGGAAATGAAGAAAGTTTCAGTCTCGACATGCAGAAGCGGAAGGCCCAAAAACGATTTCTGTCAACTTCTGGAGAATTTTCATTGCCTGCCGTCCATTAATTGAGCTGTTGGAGGGCTGGTTGGGAAATTGCGGGAAATCGGGGAACAGCAGCTGGCAATCGACCGATGTAAGGTTCAGATTCGCCAGCACTCGACTTGTTTGACTTGCGATTTTCCTTTTAACTGAAGCGAAATGCAGTTAGCAGCAGCAGCCGGAAAGTGTAGAAAAAGACAAACACCCGGATAGTTGGATATGGATTGGTAATGGGCTGGGTTGGGAATGCAATTCAGGGGAAACTAAAGCGGAAACTGCAAACAGTAGGGATTCGCACAGCATACTTTTAGGTGCAGCTTGGCTGGAAGCAATGGAATGTCTCTAATCTGGTAGCCAACTACTCCAACTACTTCTACTACTACTACTGGCATGCATAAATCTGCAATGGCGAAGAATCTCTGGCCCCGCACACCCGGCGAATGAGCAATTTCCCAGCAATTCTTTGGCCATTGCCAATGTTTGCCCTGGCAAGCATGCTGCGGAAAATGTTCGCTTATCGGAATCCAAGTGGGTCTCAACACTCACCGCAAAAGAACACTGTAAAAAACCAAACATTAGATGGCTTATATCTTGACAGCTATGTTCAAATTCTATAACATTTGCTTTGGTTTTTAGCATATAGATCTAGGCCTGCATAAAAATTTGTATTTACTTGGATATAGCCTTAGATATCGATATCATTTCTTCCAGTTGAAAAAAAGCTTAGAGTGGCTTCTCTCAAAAGAGTGGTACTGGGGGCGAGCTGCAACTATTCTGGCCAAGAAGGTTTATCATCAACTGCATGCCGCAAGCTAAAAGAGTGGGTTGGACTGGAATATTTGCTAAGTATTCCGCATTTGTATCTGTGCCAGTAGTCGGAACTGTATCTGCAGCTAGCTGCGGGCTGTGGACAGTGAACAGTCGAAGCAGAAATGGAAATAAATAGTTGCCTTGCTCTTTTGTCTAATTAAAACGTTTCATTTCGTTCCAGCTCCATTTGTTGACGTCACACGCACAGAACACGTGTGTGTGTGTGAGCATACGTTGGCACTGAGATAGTAGGGTATATTGACTGTCAGGAACGAAAGGCCTCCATAAACTTAAAATTGTATACTGTTTCTGAAATAAAATAGCTTTAATCTGATTATCAAAATGTTTATTATAAGAATTAGGTGTGTGATATTAATATTAAGAAACAATATAACAATAACAATATACTTTAAAGGTAAATATTCAATATTGCAGTTACTGAACATCTTTCAGTCGACAACTTTGTCCCAATCGATTTGCTGGTTGCGTTGCCTCTTCTTCTCTGTGTGCGTGACGGACAAACGCGCACGGGCGCACTTTTCCGCAGGCCTTGCCCCACTCGGCCCTCGGGAAAACCCACCGTTGTGGGCTGGTCAAATGGTTTCATCTTCATTTGGTTCTGGTCCTGTTTTTCTGGCCAGACATACATGTGCCGGGTCCTGCTTCGCCATTATGATGATTTATGAACGGAAATCATTTTTCGCCCAGTGCGGCTTTTCTGTGTGGTCCAGGGGATGGTGCTAGGTCTAGGCCTCCTTTTTGAGGTCCTACTCCGCCCCGAAGTATGCAACAGTTTTCAATTTCGTTTCCGTTTGCTGCAAACTTTCGCTTCACACTCGGCTGGCTCTTTTAATTTGAAAACCAATGCTCTGCTGCTCTGGTTCGGTTATTTTCAGTTCGGATTCGCATTCGTCCGAAGTTCGATTTGACTTCATTTGGGGAAAAAGTTTTGTCGAGCAGCTGGCCGCAGATTGATGAGTTTTCTTTTTTGGGTGGAACATTAATTTCCCTTTAACAAATTCAACAAACTTTCTTCTGCAGTGGGAAGATGGTCTTCTTTTGCTCAGCCCGTTGGATCAACAAGTGGTCAAGGATTGCTAAGTTATGGTACGATTGTTTTTTTTTATAGCAGAAGCTCTATTTGAAAAGCTTTTCAATAGGCTTTTAGCCGGGATGCTTTTGTGAGGACAGCAACCAACAGCCATCACAGCTTTAGTGCTTTAAGTGCAATTTTCAATTTTAAGAGAATGTAAACTGAACGAACGAAAGAAAACGGTAAATATCACCGCCTAAAGTCAATATAGCCCTTTTAATACATTATTCCTGTATTCAGTTTAAATATTTTAGATACAACATCTTGGATTATTGGTTTTCTCTTACTTGAGGGGATTCCGCAGTACCAAAGATAGTGAGTCATCGCTGCCAACAGGTAAACCCTAAAGCACATTGTGGGATTCCCCCGCGGTTCTAAGAAACACGTATTTTCAAAACCCCGCTTACAAAGCTCAAAAAGCTCAGCTCACTCTGGGATTGGGAGGCTGTGGAGCTTTCCAGAGAGAACTTTCTCCCGTCTCCAAGCTCCACCAATCCAATCCGAAGTGGAAAACGAGCGAAGCGAGTTTCGTGATGTGGCGAACCATCAGTTCGACTTTCGACGCGCTGCCAGAAACATCGTGAGCGCCGCTTATCCCAAAGTATATATCCAAGAAGTATATATATTATATATGCTGATTCCCAGAGAGTGGGAGTCCGAGTTACTTAAAAAAAAAAACAACACAAAAACTGAGAGTGTTCTAGTGCCAGTCAAGTTGGTGTTTAGCGCATTTGATTTTGAGCGGGCTGCAATAAATAAACAACGTTTTTCCCACCGTTTACTAAAAGTTGAAGCTCTAGAAAAACAACAAGTGAAAGTGCTTCCACCAACCGAGGCAAAACAAACGAAAAACCCAAACCAAAAACCAAAACAAAACCAGATCATTCAGCTGATTACTTGGCGATTTCGTTTTTGTGCATTTGTGATTAACTTATTTTTAGCTGCTAATTGTTCCAAATCGAAGGTCACGAAATCGCCTTCGTTTGCCTTTTGATTCAGCCTAAAAATCTCAGTTACCAGTATTTGTTAGTCTTCCGGAAAATATAACCAATGATAAGTGCAAATAGGCTAACCAAAAGTGAATTAGTAATCCCGAAATTCTTTGTGGACTGGTGAAAGTAAAGTTTAAGTAACAAACTTTGTATCTTCTTTAAAATATCATTTCATTAATTGCTGTCCCTGAACTTGGGCCACTTCCTTCCGATACAGAAAAACATATATAAATTCCCGACCGATCCCAGGAATAACTGACGCAATGAGCGCCGTTGATGCTATAATCAATTACAAGCGCAGTCCCAACGAGGACTTCTACGGTCTGCTCCATTGCGATGAGAACTCATCGGTAAGTTGCCATCCAATCCAATCGTGCCACCACTTTTTATATCTATGTATCTGACCACCCAACTTCAGTCAACTGCTATCCTCAAAATGTTTCCACCAACTTTTGCTATTCAGGGCTGCCAAACTCGCTCTGCTCATCGAACTTTTCCTTCGAATTTAATTAGGGACTAATCGAATTGTGGCTTTCAAAAGTGCGACTAATCGAATTGGGGCCCGTAGTTCGGACCAGTTTTGAGATGCGGTGGCCTAATTTAATAGCTTTTATAAGCCTTAAAGTCAAATTCCTTATTAAATTCTCGTGCAGGCAATAGAAACCTTCGCATGAAATCATCTATGAAATCAAATACAATTCGTGCGGCGACTGAGCACTGAAAGAAAAAGTACTTACGTATTGTTTTATTTTGGTCAATGAGAAGAATACACTATTAAATATTGCCATATACCAATGTGAGCTCTGCGAGTATCAAAAGTTCGGAAAAGTTTTCTTGCAGTGTACCCCGAAGGCGAGAGGTTTGCTTTGAGAATTAGTTTCAATTACTCAGTCAGCCATCGTAGATTGGCAGAATTGGCGTTGATCCGCCCGCCGCAGCAGATGCAGTTCGAGCATCGAGTGCAGCTTGAGTCACAGGTCCAGAGATCCAAGGGCTCACCATCCTCACCAGCGTTAAGAGGCCATCTAAGCCACCCGATTGTGGGCTGTGCCAACTGCTGTCTGAAGAGAATTAACGAGCTTGGTTTTGGCAGGCAATCTCGGGCGGCTTAATGGCATTTACCCATCGGCAGACTCGACTCCAGAGCCCTGACATTCATCCTGAGCTGTCACATTTTCTGGCTCAGTTGATGTGAAAGGTGCGAAAGGTGCAAGAACGCCAGCTCTAATCAAATTTATTGGCCCAGAAAATACTGAGGCCAGGGAACCACACACTTTTTGCGAGCTGTCGACTGCATCAGGCTGAGTGGGAATGGAATCTCTTGAATAATGCAGGAGCTTTGGGAGTCGAGTCCTGAAATCGATTTGGCTGAGCATGTAAACAAAATCAAATATTTGTAGAGAGCTTGGAGAAAATCAGAGAAGCAGAGGGGCACTAAGCATTATGGACCGGCCCTTATCACGTAGCCCTAGATTTTGCCACTGACCCCTGACCCCCTCTGTCATTGTATGCCGAACCATCTCTATCGGCTACTATCTATACTGCCCGACAATTATCTCGACTTGGCGCCCATTTCCCACTTAAGAATGCAGCCATTCCATTCTCATGCAGATTAGTCTGTGAGAATTTGCATACGCAAGCCAAACAATCCTCTAACCAGAGCTACACAAATTTGAAATGTTTTCAGGGCTAATTTGCAGAAGAGATCTGCAAGCGATTCTGGCCATTTTAATTGGCCGGGTGCAATCTGATGGGGGAATTAATCAAGTGGAAATTGAAATTGGTTGGGTTGATTGCGGTGACAATTTATTGGCTTGCAAGGCATTAATTGGGGCCATTCGATTGTGTAATACAAGGTGAAGTACGAAGTGTCTGAACTTTCCCCTGGGAATCGCATTCCATTGGAACAGCCTACAAAGTAGTAGTTCGAGATTCAACGAACGTCTTTAGAACAGACTGCATTGGTCTAATTATAGAAAGCCCAAGGCTGCGGTTGCTTCGGCCCCGTACTCGCTGGCGTATGAGCAATATTAATTGTAGCTGAAATTAATCATACGCACCGTTGCAGAGCATGGGTTGGCACAGCAAATGCACGCAAGTAATCCACCTGCTGCTGCTGGAAGAGAAAAACATCTATGGGGAATGCAAAGCATCAATTCTGTCAACATCATAGGAACACATATATTGTATATTCCGAATACCATGGTGACCTAAATATGTTAGCTCTATGGCAGCTGCTTTTTGACGTTTCCCCCGCGTACAATAGACTCGAAACCGAATGGAATAAAAAGGGACCCATACTGGTCATTCTCATCTCTTTTCTGTGCTGCTGCCTTCATCCTTTGTGCTCCGTCCGATGGTGCGCGAAAAGCCATTTCCATTTACAAGACAATAAACAAGCAGCTTTGTACGGTGAACACTGGGCGAAAGTGAGTATTTTTTGGGCATAGCTCCGGCTACTATAAATGAAGTGGAAACTCTGTCAGCGTTTGGATAAATAAGTTAGTATACTTTTTTAGCAGCATGAATCCCTAGTTTTGCGCACAGTGCACTGTGAGCATCATCATCGTCATCATTTTTACTTCAGGTCCCGAGGATAGGGAGTATCAGATCATCGTTGGTAGCTGTCAACTTGTTGCTTTTGGCCGAAAGACACTTGGGCTTAATTAATAACAATTGTTTGCCAAGTGTCAAAAGCCTTTTGCCAAAGTCAAGGGCACTGACAAGTGAATTTATTTGGCAGCAGCATTTCAAACCCTCAAAGTTTTTCGCCGCTGCCAGCAATCCTTCCGCTTTTCTTTCTGCCAGTACATAGTTTTCCCAACCCGACGCAGTAATGGCAAAAAGCGACAGCTTTTCTATTACTTTAAGTGGTGCTTAACTGTGCACGAACGTTTTTGCTCGTCAAGTTTTAATGTTTGCTTATTGTTATTTCGCTATTCGGTGGTTGGAGGTGGCTGCGGGTCTGGAAAGGGGCGCTGATCCCCCCATTTTGCGGGGGATTTGTTTGCCAGTGACAGCTTACCTGAGCTGCGGTCTCCTTGGAAATCTAAATGCCACAGGAGACGTTCACATATCGCTTGTGTCCTTGTTTGCCCTGCCATTATGTAACGTGGAATATGTACAATTTGTTTGCCGGAAAGGGCATTTTAAAAATGTATGCCACAAAATACTTAGTTAATTTGTATGGCAGGGAACTCATCGTCGCAATTCACTTAGCTTGCCCGACTAATTTTGCCTTTCCTCTCCGTTTTCCTTTGCAGCCCGAGCAGATCCAGGCCGAGTACAAAGTCCTGGCCCTTCAGTACCATCCCGACAAGAACTCCGGCGACAAGGAGGCGGAGGCCAAGTTCCAGCAGTTAAAGGTAGGCAAAAGGCGAAAGAAAACACGGAAAAAGATCCAAGGGAAAGCGGCTGAAATAAAGAAAATGGCAAGCGTTTCGGAATTTTACATATTTAATGAAGTTTCCAGGCGTGTGGCTGCTTTCGGGGCGCGGCGAATTCGGGTGGATTGTGAATATGACAGCCGGTGGGGCAATATGTTCATGTTGAGATGAAAGTTACCGGAGCAAGCTTAAAATTAAAAGATGTTTAAACTTGATACTTACTCTGCTTAAGCATCCTGGCAGCAGGCGAAGTACTTCGAATGTGTTTGGATACCCCGGGCGAAATTAATCCAAAATGTATCTCTGATATGAGAGAGAGCTCAGGGGACAATTATCGAAGCCGCACCAAACGAATTGCTTTTGGAATATGAGAATTATGAGGGATTTACATTTTAAATTGAACCATATTTGAAAGGGATATTCATTTATTTTCGTCTTAAAAGTTCGAGAGTTTAAGGTGTCTGAAAATATTTAAGCGCATTTTAAAACAATGTTCAAAACAACACCGATTTATTGTTTAAAGTATTGGTAGCGTTAAATAGACGGCACTAAGAATATGACAGCCAAGTTCTTTATATATTCGAATATATATGGAAATTCAGAGCGAAGTGAAAGTTGAACTTCTCGGAAGTTGGCGGACCTTCAGAGCCGCACAGATGGCTCAAGTTCAGTTGAAAACTTTCTGTTTCTGATCTTGATAAATTGTTGGGGTCTGTGGGAGGCATTTTCCTTGTTAGTTTGATAGTTTCCTTAATTAGCTACGAACCGAACGCATCTATTCAAAATCGTGTCTGTCAGTTGGCAAAAGTTTTAAGCTGCATTAAACAATGGCTGCCCTTTGCACTCGCACACTTACACACATGCACTTAACCCACTTACACACAGGCACACTATTCAGTGGCACAAACACTCGCACACACACGCAGCCCTCATATCCTCAAATTGAATTTTCCAGGCTACAAAAGAAAAACAAGGCGGCAACGATGAGATAAAATAAATTACCCATACGCAATATATTTTTTGAAAACGTTTATTGATTTTTCTCATCAAAGGACCAAAAAGGGGGGGGGTCGGGGGACGAAAAGGGCGTGTCGAAAACCTGACAACTCATTAACGTGTGGCTAAAAACGAAATTAAATTGATGTCAAGGGGAAAAGAGTGGGATGCCTAAAGTAAAAACAAGGCTTTTTGATGGGGGATGATCAGCTTTTTGTAGAGTGGAAAATATGAAAATAAAATTAGATTTTATCAGATTATTTAACTGAACTTATAATAATTGGGAGTAAGTAAAAAGGTTGCACTTTCTTAAAAGCGATTTTTCCCGCTTCATATTCCAAAGTGGAAGTACACATAAGGTGCATTGTAAGTTTAATCAGCTAACTAATTTGACATTTAAATTAGCGCTTCGTGGAATTGCATTTAAATGAGCATAGGGTGCTTTCGGTCATCTGTGGAGGTGGGTTAAGTTCCTAATTGAGTTTATTGTAGCTCCCTACAGGTTGCTGATGTATTTTATTTTCCATTTCCCCGGCGAACACGAAGTTTTAACACACAGAAATAACAAAGGACCAAATTAAGGCGAAACCCGAGCCCCTCGCCCTTCAATATTCATGAGGGTCCTTGGTCCGTTCGCCCTGGACTGGGCAATTTCCCTTGCCGAGACGTAATAATACTTATGGCCGTTCGGAAGCTCCTCTGTCGCTGTCCGCCGGAAAAGGAATGCGCCGTACAATTTACGGCCCGTAATATCGGACGTGCATGTGTGCGGTGCTCGTAAATATGTCAGGATATGCAGGAGGACTTACCTTTATGGCTGGCCATAAAACAAAAACCGTGTGTGTGGGCCCATGGAGCGTTTAAAATGAAATGTTGAGATTTTCAGGGGCGATGATTCCTAGGCGAATTCCACAGCTTTTCGCCGAACAGTATGCAAATGAGCCGGGACTTCATCAGCATGGCATTCGCCTAACAACTTACAACACAATTTTCACTTGTCAAGCTGTCCCGATAAATGCCTTGGGACGTCAAGCAATACGGTTAGATGTTACAGTAAAAAAAAGAGGATAAACAAGACAGCAAGGATGAAGGCGCAGGATCAGAGTATAGAACTGCGTTCTGATTCTGGTCATGTGCAGATCAGCCGCTTCCGAAGTGTTAATTGCCGTTCTCAAAGGGCCCGAATGATTACCATGAAAAACAGCTAAACGATTGCCCTAATTGAAGACAAACAAACCAGTTGCCTCCAGGTTTTCCAGCTGCTTTGGATCAGAGGAAGAGGGGGGGGGGGGGGGATTTGAACCTTGTTTGCTGACCCACATAATCAGTGGGTAGTGAAATAATTGATTATCATGTAAACAGGGCCCTAAAAGCCGACGGAACAATAAAACAGCAGGCCAGCGATGAAATCTCAGAGCTCTCAATTGAGCATGTGTGTCAGTCGATGTCTGTCTATCTGAGATAAAAATATACCCGAGTGTGTTCTAGTCATCTTCAAATCATTGCCTTTCATTATAAACGTGTCCAAAAGTATGCGACAGTACAATGGATAATGGCCGTACAAAAATATGAAATTTGATATGTATTGGTATACTTTTAGACATATTTATATGGGATTTAATTACACATTCTCATTATGCATAAATTCATCCAATAACTTTCACCGTGTACCCTTTTGTGTGTGTATTCAACTCCGTTGGAGCGTGTCGGTGTCTACCGTTGTGGCCATAGGTGTATGTTGGGTCTGGTCGTAAAAGTAGTCAAGATACATATCGAGGCCCAGCCGAGGCTATCAAAATCACTTGAGCGTGCAAATATGTGAAAGCCTCTCTGCAGTTGAGAGTGTGTGAGTGCGGGTATTCCCCACTTGTGTGCATGGGTGTGTCCTGTGTGTGTGGGGCGCCAATAAGTGTGCTATAGTGTGGCATATGAAATTGATTAACATGCAGGAGGCCCAACCATGGCGGAAAATAAGACTTGGGGACTTGGGGGTTGCCACCCGAAACCTGGGCAGCTGTTGATTTTGCACTTGAGCAAATCCGAAACCTGACATTCAGGGGGCGATCTTCATCGTCGGGGGCATGGATGTTGTGTGTGTTGTGCTGGTGCCCCTTTCATGTTCACTTTCGAGGAAAATACGTTAAAGCTGCTCTTACACAGTTTGTGCTGCAAAATGAGAAATTTCCGTGAATCTGTGCGGCAGATTATTCATGTAAGGAAATTCCAAACTTTGTGAACAACAAATTCCAATGAAATATCAAAGAGAAGGTCATTGGAATTGGTTTACAAGATATTGAGATTGAGAGTGGTCTTGATGAATTCCTGCGTTGCCGGATTGCTCTACTAATAAAACCAAAAATTTATAGATACAACTTTGATTGCTCAGAGTCGTGACTCTGCCATAAAAGTACGATTAAAATGTTTCTTGTTTTTTTTTTGTTTCGCAGGAGGCCAAGGAAACCTTGTGCGATCCCGAAAAGAGGGCCATCTACGACAAGTGGCGCAACAGCGGCATCTCGATGAGCTACAAACAGTGGCTGGGCATGAAGGAGCATGTCGGTCAGGTGAGAAGATACACGATTGCCGAGAAAGTGGATAAAGAGGTATGCGATATGGGCCAGGAACTCAGCGAATACAGAGAAGTAGTCGCCCCGTCTCCCTCACTCTGTCTGCCCTCTCACTTCCTCACTTCGGCACGGCGGGAGCCCCGATCCCTTAAAGTCGTCCTTGTGTCCCGCTGCACTGCGTCAACGCTTGGCCTTGTTTTTTAAATTTCTTTTCATTGGTTTGTTTGCCGCGCTCGTAATGAAATTTGTAAGCCAAGCCGGAGTTCATTTTTGCTGTAGCACAATTAACGCGATTATTCATTACCCGCCCGAAAGCCACCCACTTTCCCGCCCACAAGGCTCTATGGTAATTTCCGCTGCCGAGCGAAGCGGAAATTGTCGTTATCCATCAGCTGCTGACATTGTCCGGCGCTCAAAAGGCGGCGGGGCTTTTGGGCCCCAAATCCGCATTTGCAATTCTAATTTTCAGCTCGGACACCTAGCAAAAACGGGAACAGAATAGTCCCTTGGATTCTATTAAATTTCATTCAAGGTAGTTCATTACGAAGAGGGTGTGCTTTTGTCTCAACTTTTGTCTTGTAATTAAAATTTGTCATTGTGTCTTTTAATATCCTTAAGAACTTTCATTCCTTGGAACTTTTTTCTTGGGAAACCCCATTATTATTATTAAGTCGTATTTTTCGTTTGGTATTACCAATTCCCAAACTGCCAGTAGCTCACCAACTCCGGAACTTTATTCCTCACTTGTCAGTGTTCCATGTGATAGATGTGTACAATAAATAGCCAATTAGAACCCCCTTTTCCCTTACCCCTTTTTTTTCTCTGTGTCTCTCTATAAGCCCGCTCCTGAGTGCCCAATGATATCCACCGAATGCAAACCTATCTTGTATGTGCCTCTTCATCCAACTCTGTGTGTGCCCGTGTGTGTGATTGCATGCGAAGCAAAGGAGGACCAATGCACCGAACCAAAGTGCCTTGGTCCTCGACCGAAACCGCGGGAATTTGATCTAATTAAATGCTTTTCCCACCCACTCACGCTACGCCAACCAAAACAAACAACCAAACAAAAGTCCATGCACTGGGTAACACCCAAGACCAAGGATCGCATGCTGCCCGAGACCGGTGGAGCAGCTGCCCAGGGACCTGGAACCGGTGCAGGATGCAGCAGCGGTGGCCTGACCGCAGCATCCCCCAATCCCGCCCACCGGCGGGCCTCGGAGGGCGGGGCGGCCTTGTACTACGGGAGTCGCAAGGGCGAGTGGGGCGGCGAGAACACCGATGTGGCCAACAAGTTCCGCAACTACGAGATCTAAGAGGGTCGTCGGCCACATATAGATGTTTCAATTTTAAAAATATTTCAAGTCAAACCGATGAGCGAGCAGGAGGAGTTGGGTGTCTATCCCGAAAGTTATGCAATTATATCAAAATATTCTGAAAGGGAAACAAAGTTTATTATCGATGTGTAACTTAAGCGTTGCGAACCACAGAGCACAGATACTCTTATATAGATGTTTATAGGTGTACAAATAAAAAATATATAGAAAAATGGTAATTAACTAACGTATATTTAAGTGAAAGAAACTGTAATTTCAATAAACTCCCCCGATGAAAAATCCCAGGCGGAGCGGCAAGAATTTTAAGTTGAAGTAATTAGTCAAATTTTATCGCAGTCATGCATATATGAATATACACACCATATACTATATATATATTTATGTAATCAGTGTATTTGTATATCGATGTTTCAAGTACCATGAATGTACCAAGACAATCCCTTGGCAGCAAACAAAACTAAACTAAAGCTAATGCTAAAGCTGTAACTGAAACTAAACTATTACTTAACTGGTGACAGTCTAGCGATTCACCCACCACGAGCCAGAAAATGAGAACATATTGAAAGACATGGCAAAGCGAATTTAAACCTCTATACACACGACACATTTGCATAGTCAAAAAAAGTAAATCTCACTCGGTGTCCTTTTTAAATGCAACATTGCGAAAAGCTCCACTGAACTGTTTTCCCTACCTGAAAAATCATTTTCGCAGAAAATCAACAAAAAAAAAAAAAAATGTGACAAAATATCAAAGAAAAATCAAACAAAAAAAAAGTGCAGAGTTTATATAAATGTTTTGATGGATAGAGCGGTGAACTTTTCAACTTATACATATAGCAGAGATTATTGTCATTATTATTGTACTATTATGCGCAGCGCAGAGAAATAATTACTACATAAATGTTGTTGCTGGATTTAAATGCATTACTTATACAACTACATATGAAAATTGTTTTAAGACATACTCTATTGAATTTATTCAAATACACACATATTGCGGATAGAGCAGACCAGATCCAGATCAAATCGGAACAGAAAGGGAGGAACAGCTGCAAGCCAAAGGCGTGACCCCGCGACCCCCGACCCCTTAGAAGGGGCGGTGGGCGGGGCTCCAGCTAGTACTAGCAATTACACATTAATTAGTGTTGGTTCTAACTTAGCTGGCGAATGTTACACGCAGCGAGCGATCAGATCACAAATAAATCAAATTTTTGAAAGGGGTTCCCACTCCTGGCGGAACCTCAGGTATTCAATCACGTTTCTTTTTTTGGGGTGACTAAGGAAATGAATGTAAGTATATTAATATTCTTATTTTTATTCTAGAACTATGTTCCCTTAAAGCTTAACTGGGGTTCTTTAGTTAGCTGCTACGTTAACTAGAAGCTGACTTTCACTCATTTTGTTTGTTTAACTCCAAAATCTGCGCATAGGTGGCCAACGAATCATCCCAAAGTTCACAGGGACGACGATCAGATTGATCATTCTCACGGATCCATCGATTTTGAACTTTCAAAATAATAGGTTATAAAATTATGAATTTGATATAACTAAAAACTTACCCCACTTCGAACCGGCGATTATAGGACACGCACCATGCTGTGTTCTTACATCACCCACTCCAGAGGCGTGGAGATTGTGCCAAAATGCAGCTGAAATGTAGATCTTTTTTTATAAAACGTAAATATTAAAATATTTTAGAAGTATACCTGCATATTTCTTTGGCTTCAATAGAGTTCTTAGCTGCGGAAACGCAGTACCTCCACCTTGGGCAACATCCGAAAGCTGTAAATGGTGGAATGTTAAATCGAACTTATTTTAAAATTCCAACTACTTGCATAAAATAGAACTGTGGCAATGCGGTTGCCCATTTCGGGAGAGGAGACCAATCCGGCATCAAACTGTTAGTGGAAAAATAGATAAACCAAATATCTATCTGAAATATATATCCCAACTCACGGTCGTCTGGTAGAACCAGTCCATGTGCTGGCCGTAGTGTCCTCCGATTCCGTAGTTGGCGAACTGGTGATCCTCCGCGTACTTCATGTTCAAGTTGGTCATGTCCGCTACTCTTTGATCGATGGTTGATAGCACCTTGTGAGCCGTGACTGGGATGAAGGTGAATTGGCTAGTCCTCACATTGGACACGACTGACTCATTGTGGCTCGTTATTGTGGCCCTCATCAGCCTGTTCTCGGTCAGTTTTCTTATAACATCGATCTCGCTCTGGTATATGACATCGTGGTAGAGTACGAGCAGGGGATCCTGGAAGAGCTCCTCTGCCTTGAGAGGAGCTATCCACAGGAACGGATGTGTCTCAGTCACATAGCCACAGCGCAGATGACGTTGTTCCTTGGGAGTGAGTCGCCAGTGGCCACTGCAGGTTAGGCTGTAGGCCTGGAACTCGCCCACCGGTTCACCCTCCTCCGGAATGGGCTATAATGAAAATAAATTATAATAACAGACTTGAATTTCTTTAGTACGAATCACTTACAGCATGTTCTAGGATGGGTTTGGATTCATTTAGTAGAGCCTTCTCACTCAGAGCATTCAAAAAGGTTTCGTAATTCTTGGCGTGCTCCTCACTGGCTGATTGAATCCCGATTAACTCCTGGTAGGTATCATTCAGACCACGGAAGTCCTCCAATTCCTTCTTGGCCTGCACAAGAAGAGCCAGAATCTGAGGCTTGAGTTGCTCCTCCTTTTCCCCACCCGTCAAACGATCGTTAGCTTCAATTAGCCAGGAATGAGCCAAACGTGGATGCTGATCCCGTAGAGCCAGTCTGGCTATGTCCACACAGTGCTCCGAGTTTAATTGGGTGCTAAGTGATATAGAAATCTTTAGTATGTTCAATACATTAAGTTGCTATTTCCGTTTACCCATAATCCACTCCATCCAAGATACCTCTGGCCAGGTCCTTGGCCTTCAATCTATAAACATACTGTAACCTTAAAAGCCCATCAATGGCTCCTTCGAGCTCTTTTTTATCGGGCATTGTCTCACGATTTCGGAATTTCCTAAGGCGAGTCAGCGGTTCTAAAAGTGGAAAATCAGTAGTATTACTTTTAAAGCAATGTGTTTTAATCTTACTCTCGCCTGTTGAAGTCGCCATGAGATTCTCCACTCGCTGCCAGTCTACTGTGAGTCTCTTGTTCAGCAAATATTTGTTAATAGGACTCTCAAAATATGATGGACCCCATTCACGAGCCTCGTTCCTCTCATTTTCGAACTCTCGCAGTCGGCTGTTAAATAAATCATAATAAATAAACAAAGACTTATACCTTTAATTCAAATTTTTCTTACGCTTTCAGAAAATCCAACTTATCCTGATTATCGGATAGGAATTTCTGCATATGCAGCACCATTTTCTGTTCATAGCCAAACACTTTGGTCATCTCATGTATGGAGGAAAAGAACTCGACTCCAGAAACGGAGGGGATTGCTTGGTGAAATAGCAGGAAAAGTACTGAAAACACCGGGAAAATCATTCTGTCTGAGATCCGCTCTCGAGAACTCTTCGGTTCCAACTGATGGCGGCATTTGACCCCTCGGAATATTACAATAGCAGCAAGAAGTCAAGAATCAGAGGGTCTAGTCTATCGGAAACCAGTTCTCACACGCACCCAAAGAAAGTGCCGGGTTCGTTGAGCCGGCAACTGGTTTTGGTTAGATAATAACAGTTGTGGGTCTAATGTGGAAATGGCATAATACGCAGATGTTAGTGGCTTGATGGTCAGTTAAGACGATACTATACTTATGGAGATAGCCCAATTATATCTGAATAAAAAGCTTCATACAAAACTGTTGCGTTTTTCTTTTTATATGACATGGTTACTATTTCAGATATAAGGTATGATGCATTGCAAATTGATGATTAAGGCGTACCTAATGGCCGAATAATTGAAGTTTCTGTGAAGAATTTTACTACATATTGCTTAAGATAAGATTGTCGTGAGACGCACGACATGCCGGTTCTTAAACTTTTATTTGTGGTTATATTTTTCTTAAGTCTCAGCATGGGTCAAATTGAGGCTACCCAGCCGCGCTTTGCAAGATCTGTGGTGAATATGGATGACCTTCTGAACATGGAAGACGATCTGGTCTCCAAATTGGAAGGCTACGCTGAAAAGTTATCTTATAAAGCCAATACCATCAGATGGTGAGTCAAATTGGTCAGCATTTCTAAAAAGGGCTCATAAGGCTTACTTAAAGGGGAATTCAACAGATGAGGGAACAGCTCGATAAGAGCAAGAAGGAGCAGTCCTTCGATTTATTTAACAGGTACTCCTTCATTCGTCACATGCAGGCGGATTGGTTGATGTGGAAACAATATTTAGATAAACCCGTGATTCGTGGTTCGTCATTATGTTTTAATATATTCAAGCTATAACGCTGTCATCTCTGTAGATGAGTTGAATTATAAACAGATGGACAATTTGAGGATGCCCCAGGAACTTGACTTGTTTGACGCATCAGAAGCTATAAGAAGAATGCAAGCTACTTACGCGATGTTATCCAATGACATAGCGGAGGGTTTCCTAGATGGAGTTCAGTACACGTATGTAGAAGAACCATTTCCTCCTAGTTCTTATTTAATCTATATCAATCCAAGTTCAAAACTGTCACCTATCGATTGCCTTGCAATGGGTCGACATTTGATGAATCAATCGCGATGGACGATTGCCGAACAATGGATTCTGGCAGGTATTAAGGCCCAGGATCGGAAAGGTCCTCAAACAGAGATGATCTTACTGAGGGGGCCGACAAAAGCTGAACTCTTTAGAACACTCGGTAAAGTGCGGTTCGAAAGGAGTAAGTTCAAAAAAAGGCAAACTATGGTTTTACTAGGAATACATTTTTGTTGATTGTAGGAAATGAAGAAGGAGCCCTGAAAGCTTATCAAGCTGCTCTCAAGCATTCGCCCCATGATCTGGAAATATTCCAGGAGTATCAAAACTTGAAGAGGAGGGTTCTTACGTTATCACCAAGTGAACCGATCCGAGAGGAACCAAATGATGATATCGAAGAAATGGAGCTGCCGCCTTGCTGCAGTGGTCGTTGTGAAGGGCCGCGAAAACTCAACAGACTATATTGTGTGTATAATTGTGTAACTGCTCCTTTTCTGCGACTGGCCCCCATCAAAACGGAGATTCTCTCGGTTGACCCCTTCGTGATTCTTCTACACGACATGGTCTCTCACAAGGAGGGTGCTCTTATAAGATCTTCCAGTAAAAATCAGATCCTTCCTTCCGAAACAGTCAACGCCGCAAATGAGTTTGAAATTGCCAAGTTCCGCACTTCAAAGTCAGTTTGGTTTGACAGTGATGCCAACGAGGCGACTTTAAAGCTTACTCAACGTTTGGGTGAAGCAACTGGCTTGGATATGAAACATTCCGAGCCTTTTCAGGTCATCAACTATGGAATTGGAGGCGTCTTTGAAAGCCATTTTGACACGTCGCTTGCGGACGAGGATCGATTCGTTAACGGATATATTGATAGACTCGCCACAACACTTTTTTATGTCAGTCCTTCGTTTGACGCTAACAGTTTTCTTATAATCTTAGCGACTCTTCCAATTCCAGCTAAATGATGTTCCACAAGGCGGTGCCACCCATTTTCCGGGTCTAAATATCACTGTCTTTCCAAAGTTTGGAACTGTTCTCATGTGGTACAATCTGCACACGGAGGGTATGCTGCATGTGCGAACAATGCACACCGGCTGCCCAGTTATTGTGGGGTCCAAATGGGGTTAGTAGAGCTTGCATTTCTGGATCTTCTTGTGTTTTATAGGCTTCATTACCCTTCACAGTTGTCAGCAAGTGGATAGACGACAAAGGTCAAGAGTTCAGAAGGCCCTGCTTAAGATCGCGCTTAGACTCAAAATATTTGTCATCAATAGAGAAGATTATTATCTAGCCTTTGCCAATAATAATTAATAAGTATAAGGAAAAAACATATATGGGGAAACATTAAAGTTGAAGCGAAACAAACCCCAGACGAACTATGGAATAAGGTGAAACTAATGGGTGTATCAATATGATTATGTACAGAACGGTACAGAATGCTTTTTTTCTCTAGCTGGATGCACAGTGGGTTTCAGAATGCTGTTCTGGAGATTGGTGCTCCTGGGAATGCTCTATCTGTCCCTGAGTTTTGGCCAGTTGCGAGAGAACAATGCCCAACAGCGCTTTGCAAGATCTGTGGTGAATATGGATGATATGCTGAACTTAGAGGACGATCTTGTCTCAAATGTGGAAAAGCTGGCGGAAGCGCTTGCACGAAAAGCCAAAACCATTAAATGGTGAGTAATGCGTAGGTCCAAACAATCACAAGGATTTCTTAATGCAATGCAAGCTTTGAAGGGGCGTCTTCAAGATGATGAAAAGGCGACAGGAGTATAAGTCGTCTATGGAAATTTTTGCCAATCCGATTGACACCTTTTCCCTCATTCGTCACATGCAGTCGAACTGGTTGATGTGGCTATTGTACTTGGAAACGCCTGTTGGCCAAGGTTAGATAAATGGTTTGAGATATTTCTTATTACTTAAGAGTCTCTTTGCACAGAGGAATTGTTTTTTGTGGACTCAAGGATGCCCCTATTGCCAAAGTACTTTGACTTTATAGATGCCGCTGAAGGCATTAGAAAAATGCAGGCCACATACCAGATGTTTTCCTCAGATATAGCCAAAGGCTTACTAGATGGAGTGCAATACAAGTAGGTGATGATGTCATCCTAATCAAGAGGGAGTTTTTAATTAATGTAATTACTTAAAGCTCTTCTCTAAAACCCATCGATTGTCTCGCAATTGGTCTTCATCTGATGAATAACTCGCGTTGGTATGCTGCCGAGCAATGGATAAGTGCTAGCATTGAAGCCTATGATCAGAAAAGTTCTCAGACCGATATGGAGTTATTGAGGGGACCAAAACTGGCTGACCTGTGCAGAATACTGGGTCAAGTACAAATGAAGCAGAGTAAGTAGGAAGTGCATTCAAAAGGTTATTTGGGTTGGGCATGAGACTTCTATTGATTGCAGGAAATCATGAGGGTGCTCTTCAAGCCTATCAGGTTGCGCTAAAGCTTTCGCCTCATGACCCAGAAATATATGAGGAGTATCGGATCCTGGAAAAAAGAGATCTTACGTTGTCAGATATCGAACCGATTGAACAGGATAAGGACAACTCCCACGAAAGATTGGTTCTTCCGCCCTGTTGCAGTGGTCGCTGTCAAGTTCCCCGAAATCTGAGTAATCTATATTGTGTATATAACCATGTTACCTCCCCATTTCTGCAACTGGCCCCCATCAAAACGGAGATTCTATCGATTGATCCCTTCGTAGTGCTCCTCCATGACATGATCTCCCAAAAGGAGAGTACTCTCATTAGAACTTCGAGCAAGGAACACATGTTGCCGTCTGCCACAACTGACCCAGATGCATCCGATGACGAAACACAAGTCGACACATACCGCACCTCAAAGTCTGTTTGGTATAGCAGTGACTTCAACGATACGACCAAGAAGATAACCGAGCGCTTGGGAGATGCGACTGGGCTGGACATGAACTCTACGGAGTTCTATCAGGTCATTAACTACGGGCTAGGGGGTTTCTTCGAGACGCATTTGGACATGTTGCTGTCGGAAAAAAACAGGTTCAATGGAACCAGTGATCGTATTGCCACCACACTCTTCTATGTTTGTATCCTGAGTTTTGAAAAGTGGCTTGTAAAGATTAATTTCTTCTCCGTCAGCTTAATGAAGTTCGCCAGGGCGGCGGCACGTACTTCCCTCGACTAAATCTCACGGTATTCCCACAGCCAGGATCGGCCCTCTTTTGGTATAACTTGGACACGAAGGGTAACGATCATATGGGTTCCCTGCACACCGGCTGCCCGGTCATCGTGGGTTCCAAATGGGGTTCGTAGACTTGGAGCTCAGATTGATTTGGGTATCCATGAACACATTTCCCTCTACAGTTATGAGCAAGTGGATAAATGATATGGGACAGGAGTTTACAAGGCCCTGTGTCGAGTCAAGTTTAAGCTCAAATGAGGTGTTATCAGCTGAGCGGCTTATAATTTGACTTAAAGGATTTATTTCTTCATTTTTTTCCCATAATATAACAATAAGTAGGTAAAAAAAAAGGAAGTATATACTATTGATGTGCATTATTCGTGGTAAAGTATAACCAATGGATCAATAAAGAGCACTTCTGCTTTGATTGGTGCGAGCAGAGAATAGAAAGTTCTTATCTTGGTATCATAGAAGCAGTAGAGACTTCCGTTTTTTCTGAGCCTATAATCATTGTTTTCAATATTTAATTTCGGGCTTTTGGGCGGACCGAGCAGAATATGATAGCTTAAACGCTTTTGCATCCTGATCAACTGTGCATTGCGTGGATTTGACTTCAGAGCAAACTCAACAGTTTCAAGCGCCAGAGTCCAATTTTCTGAGGAGCGATTAAAAATTAAATTACTCATTACAGATGAACCAACTTACGCTGTTTCACATAGACTTCTGCTAGTTTCAAGTATAAATCAGCAGACGGAACAATTGGATCCCAATAAGCTGAACTTTCTAACATGGATATAGCCACATTAAGCCACTCCTTGGACTTGTTATAGTCTTTCATTTCCATACTGTGATCCGACAACGCAACGCAATCGCGGAGAGACATCAAGTGCCTGTTGCAAATAATTTCCATGTATAAATATTCTAATTTTAAAGCACTCGAAATATACTTAGTCTGAGTGCCTAAGATTACACCATTGGCGATATCTTGCGCAGTCATTAGATAGGCGTTTAACATTTTGGAAATGCCATGGCATACTTCTGAGATATCATTTTTGGTAGGCAAGTACTTCTTAATAGACATTAGAGATGCCAGTTCATCTGCAATAGTGTTCAACTTAAAGGCGTTTAACAAGCGACCCTTTTACTACCTTTTCCTGGATCTTCCTGTAGGAAGAGCTGCCAATGTGTCCAGTCCGATTGCATATGATGGATTAATGAATAACTTGCCACTGGACTAGATGCTATGGCCAACTTGTCTCGTTCAAACTGAATATGATATGTGGCCAAGTCGATAAGGGCTCTGAAGAATATTGATTAGACCTTAACTACCCAACTACTTAACTTACTCGTCAATTGTTTTCAACTTCGTTTCCAAGGCGTATATATAGTTTTCTAAATATTTCACTACATTTTCTTGGATCTTTAAAATATTTATCACTTTGGATTTTGATAAAGAATGTCGATTTTCAGAGTTTGAATATGACAAGTACACAATGATTAGTCCAACTGAAAGTATACAGGCGGACTTCATGACTATAAATTCCATCTGATGATTGCTGAAATATCTGATATATGATTTAGCAATCATTGCTGCTCCATTTGTTTCGTCATAAACCATAACTAAAACATTTAAACAAGTCGAATTGATTTTATTTATTCATTTTTTATTTTCCTGACTTTGGTATAAAGATCCTCCACCTGACTCTCACTAACAGGACTTAGAACTTCATAAAGATCCTTTTCTTGGAGACTGAGGTTTTTATAACCATTTAAGGTAATATTTAGCCAGTTCTCCGCCTCCGTATAGTTTTTCTTGTCGTATGCATGCAGAGCGATTTGCAGAGACTCCAAAGGACTATTAAACGAAAGGAAGTAGTATTATTTGATATAGATTCGTACCTTACCTAAATTCAAAATTTCCCTGAGTTTCGTTCTTATGGAAATCCTTGGCAGCTTTAATGGAATTCGTATATTCATCTTTCGTTGGCATCTCGCTCCACATCTCTTGAATCTCGGTTATGTACTCTAGTGTGCAGGTTATTGTCTTTCTGTCGATTGTAGGATAATCATTACTTTATTTACCTGTGGCTAAGGGCTTTTCCATTAGCTTTCTCCAAGCTGGCCAATCAAAGTGCAAATGGTGTAATAAAGAGAAGCTATTAAGAGGATTGCCCAGATACACTTCAGGATCTTTTCCCACTTTATCTAGCTCAGATTTTCGATCATCTATATAACTGCACAACGAAAAGTGTTATAGATTTTTATATATTTTTCATCTATTTACCGATTTAAGGTACTAATGTGATCCTGCAGGTCTTCCGAGTAGCCCCGTAATTGTGTCTTTAATCGGGTATCGAGATCTAAATAGGCTTTCATCTTTGTAGAAGAGGCCCATTTGGGTAAAATCAAAACAGCCAAAAGAGGCGAAAAACCAAGAGCGCTCCACATGACTGAGGTAGGAAAATAATACATTACTTTGAACCAAAACTTAAGTCACCCGTAGCGTGACAAACTAAATAGTAAAACCTCTCTCAATAATATTTCCACCTTTTTTATATATTTTATTATTCATTATTTTAAATGCTTGTCAAACAGGGCCTCCTAAAAATTTGTTCCCTTTCATTTATCCACTTGGTCATGACTGCAAAAATAAATTATTTAACTGAGCATATCGCGATTTGTCTATACTATATTACCCCATCTAGAACCCACAACTGTGGGACAAGCTGAGTGGGCTGTTCTATTATCACCATCGCCCTTGTGATCAAGATTGTACCACAGAAGTGCTGAGCCCTTTTTGGGGAACACGGAGAGTCCGAGTTTCGGGAATATGGTGGCCCCACCTTGGGGCACGTCACTCAACTTTGGATGATTGGGAAGAATTAAAAACATTCACCCTATAACATGTATTACTTACATAAAACACGGCAGTGGCGATGCGATCCGAAAAGTTGTCCAACTGGTGAAGATTAAAATTTATCAGGGAAACCAACTAAAGAAAATGGCCTTACTTCTGCATCCTCTAAAAAGTCAAAGTGGATGCCGTAGAAACCGCCTATTCCGTAGTTCAAAACCTGAAAGGGGTCCGCGTCGTGGATGTCGAAATTAGTCATATCCTGTGTCAGTTGCGATAATCTCTGGATCAATGCGTTATTCTCAACTAGCCATGTACCCTTGGTGGTGCGATCGGGGTCCTCTGTATAATTTCCGTCCTTACTCACGGTAACGGTTCGGGCAAGTTTGCCCTTAGTCAGGTTCCTAATGCTGACAATGTCCTTGTCAGAAACTACATCATGAAAGAGCACCATGTAGGGATCGAGGGACAGCAGTTCCATCTTCAGAGGGGCCAATCGAAGGAAATACGAGGATGTCGTTTTGTACAAGCAATAAAGTTTCGCGGTAGGTCGACATTCCGAACTGCAGCATTTCTTATAGACTCTTTTGGACTTATTCTTCTAAATAAAAAGGAGTTAATTAATAGTTTAGTAATACAATTACCGTATACCTTTTCCGCTGGCTCCTTGCCAATGCGAATATTCATCTTTAGCCGAGAAAGGGCTCTTTGCAGACTGACCTTTTCCGGCCAATTCTTAATAGCGAGTTGCAGTTCACTCATGGCCAAGTATCGAGAACCTATAGAACTTTATGAGCACAGCAAAAACTATATACATGCTTAATGCTTAAAATCCTACCAAGTTCATCTTGAATCTCGACGAAAAGCTCGTAAAAATCGACCAAGGGCATTCCGAGTTGGGAATAGATATACTCGATTTCTTCATCTGCCTCGTACATCTTTAAACCTACCATCAACCACTCCTTGGCACGAATAAAGTCCTTATAATTTACCATGTGCCTGGCAATCGTAATACACTGCATTCCATCCAGCGATGTACTTAGAAAATAATATTACGATTAAAAGGAAAGGTAAACGTATTTAAGTGTTACTTGTGATGGATGTCCTGAAGAACTCCCTTGGCCATTTCGGCAGTTGGCAGTGAATAAGTCCACTGAATGAGTCTCAATCCTCTAATGGCCTCCTCAACGTCCTTTAATGTTGGCATTTCCGGAGCAATCGCAATTATATCCTTAACAAGAGCTAGAAAATCGGAAAATGTTGAATCACTTCTACGCACTAATATTACCTACTCCCCCATGGCTGCTCCTCCATGAACCACACCCAGTTTACGTAATCCGAGTGCAAGCGGCGAGTGATCCGAAAATGCTTAATAGGATCTTCGGCAAGATTCTTCTCTCGATCGTAATCAGTCATTTCCAAGTAGCTTTAGTGATAAGATCTCATAAATAATCTCTTAAGTTACAGTTTCTACTTACTATTCTAATGTGTCCACTCTTTTCTGCAATGCATTTGCAAACTTCTGTAAGATATTCAGTAGATAGTGCTCATAGTCGATAAGTTTACTCATGTCGTATATAGATATAGCATAGTTATTTTCCAATATTTTCGGTTTGCTATGACTCTTAACTAAAACTAGTAAGTACAAAATGGCTAGTGAAATGAGTAGCTTCGGCATCTCGTGCTAAACTGATCGATAAAACTCGGAATATACTATATTTATCGCCTTCAGTGAGGGAAATCAATTTTTTATGCTCTGATTTCACTTAATTCTCCAAGCCAGATGAAAGATGAAAACTTATTTACTAATAATATGTTTTAGTTCCTTTTATGTTGATCTCAAGCGTGTAGCTCTCTGTTTTATTATGGGATGCTGATCGGGAACCCCTACTTTTGTATTAGAAATGCCGAAAAATACCCAACTGTGTCAATGTTTGTTTAGCTGCACTCATGGTGGTAGGCAGACAGTCAACGAAATTGTCTATCTGGAATCCAGAAATCCAGAACAGTTTTAAATGGGACACTGAACAGTCAAAATGTTCCGGCTAAGTATTATTTTATCGTTGCTCTGCGTATTCCCAGTCAATGGAGATTACTACTCGGCTATAAGTGAGCTGGAAAGACTACTCGACGTGGAGGCTTTTATAGTAGAAAAGTTCGATGAATATCTTGAAAGGGCTCAGCAAGAACAGGAGAACTTAAAAAGGTGATCTTAAGCATTAAAATATCTTTCAATCAATACAAAAATGTTTATTTTTGCATCGAAGATTTTTAGATCAGATAGACGAGCAGCAAAATGATCGTGGCGATCTCGAGGAATACTTTGGAAATCCAATCAATGCCTTCATCACCATTAAACGCCTCGTTCATGACTGGAAGTTCAATGTATTTGATCCTGTGTTTGACTCCAGTAATTTTGAGACCTACAAGAACAACTTAAGTGATTCGCTCGAGAAGATCAACTTCAAAGGACCCACCCAAGAGGATCTACATGGAGCCACCCGCGCTCTTCTTCGGCTGCAGAATATGTACCAACTAAACACGGACCACCTAGCTTCTGGCGTTCTCCATCCTGGCGAGAAAAACGCACTGGGCACCTCGTTGAGTGCAAGTGACTGTTTTGAGTTAGGCAAGAATCTCTGCGAGATTAAGGAGTACTCTTACGGTTCCGAGTGGCTATTGGAGGCCAGAAAACGATTGCACGGGAAACCATTAGGTTTTATATCACCCAATGTGAGCGATGTCGAGATACTGGAGCACCTTTCATCCGCCTTCAATGGTTTGGGAAATCTAAAATTAGCTTATAAATTAAATAATGAAATATTGGATAAGAAGCCTGATCATGAGGAGGCTCTCAAGAACAAGATATTGTACGAAGGCCAATTGGCTAGGGAGCGAAGTTTTGCTCCCAGAAAGCAAGTGGAACTGCCTCAGATAGCAGAAAAAGTAAGTACAATACATTCCTTACTAAAATTATGATAAAACTCTGACCCAATTCATAAGGAACAAAAGGAGAGCTACAAGCTATATACGCAAGTTTGTCGAGGAGAACTCCATCAATCTCCGCGGGAGCAGCGGAATTTGAGGTGCTGGCTCTACCACCAGGGAGTTCCCTACTATCGTCTTTCCCCTTTCAAAATCGAGCAATTGAATGTCGACCCTTATGTCGCCTACGTTCACGAAGTTCTGTGGGACAGCGAGATAGATACGATCATGGAGCACGGCAAGGGTAATATGGAGCGTTCAAAGGTGGGTCAAAGTGAGAACTCTACCACAAGTGAGGTCCGGATAAGTCGCAACACCTGGCTATGGTACGATGCGAATCCATGGCTTTCCAAGATTAAACAGCGATTGGAGGATGTCACCGGACTGAGCACGGAAAGTGCGGAGCCCCTGCAGCTGGTCAACTACGGAATTGGGGGACAGTATGAGCCGCACTTTGACTTCGTGGAGGTGAGCTCATCCAGTATGTGAGATGACAGAGCTTCCACACTTTTCTGTACATTTTTCAGGACGATGGTCAAAGTGTTTTCAGCTGGAAGGGCAACCGCCTGTTGACAGCTCTTTTCTACGTAAGCCTTCTGCCATTAAATTCAAACTCAACTGAAACCCCATCATCTTTTTCTTCAGCTAAATGATGTTGCTCTGGGAGGAGCCACAGCCTTTCCCTTCCTCCGATTGGCTGTTCCGCCGGTGAAGGGAAGTCTTTTAATCTGGTACAATCTGCACAGTTCCACCCACAAGGACTTTCGCACGAAGCATGCTGGTTGCCCCGTTCTTCAAGGATCAAAGTGGAGTAAGTAAAGCAAAAACTGTTTTAGTTTCCGATGTGAGATATTCTATCTTTTAGTTTGCAATGAGTGGTTCCATGTGGGTGCCCAGGAATTCAGGCGACCTTGTGGCTTGAGCAGTGATGAGGGAAAGTTTTTGCACTTGAAGGACATATAAAAACAGCAGTAAAATTATAATGTAATCCTTTCAAATAAATACTTGTATTAATCCAATAGATATCCAGTAGCCATTTTATACTCACCACAAAGGTTAAATAACATTTGGTAGATAAACAAAGTTCAATCGAATGACTAAAAAACTAATCTCACCACTTTCCTAAGATATATGGGAAATGGGGGCCTTGGCCTCAGTTTAGCCCCACGATTCAAGCCGGTCAGTCGAGCGTTCTCCAGTCGGTTCGAAATACGATCTAATACATAATATAGAAAATATCTCTAGTCATTGACCCGAGGGCCAAGACCAAAGTGAAGAGCGAAAAGACTGAAAAAACGCCCGAAGACATCTGATTATGCAAATGCCGGTGGTTTTTAGTGTTTTGTGGCTGCTTCAGCTGTTTCTGCTGGTGGAATCCGTTGCTGGAGCTAATTTCGCCAGGGGAGAGGAGCAACTGCAGGCTCTGCTAGACACCGAAACGCAGCTCATCGATGGGTTGCGTGATTATATCGAGCGATTGGAGCGTCAGCTGGAGGAGATCCGAAGGGAGACCTCGGCCATCGAGGAGATCCACAGTCAAGTGGATAGTGTGGAGGAGTACATGGGTAATCCATTAAATGTCTTTGGTATTCTCAAGAGGTTCGAGAGTGTATGGCCCGGATTGGAGCAGAAGGCGAATGCCACTCTGGAGATGGTGTTCGGAGAACGATTGTCCGACAGGCAGTTAACCCTTCCCAGCGAGGAGGACTACGAGGAGTCCCTGAATCATCTGCTACATCTGCAATCCGTCTACGAATTGGACTCGAATAGCCTCTCCTTGGGCGTGGTGAATGGATTTAAGCTGGGGTGAGCTGAAGCCCAGAAAATGGAAAAACCAAAGCAATCAAAAATTGTTTGCATAATTTTAGCTCCTCCATGTCCTGGGGCGACTGCCTGGAAGTGGCTCGCAAGTCGGACTTTCCTGTGGCCAGGTTCTGGCTAGAATCTGCTTTAGAGAAGCTGCCCTCCGCCTCAGAAAACTCCACGGAATCGCAGAGGGAACGGGAAAGCGGACGTGTGCACATCCTGGAGGCAACTCTCAACATTGAATACCGCGCTGGTAGGTTGGCCTAGGATTAAGTGCAACATCTCGGACAGAATTCCCAATTTCGTTTCTTTTATTTTCCAGGGGAGCTTTCCCGAGCCCTGGCAACTGCCGAGGAGCTCCTACTGCTGCTACCAATGAACCAAGGCATTCAAAAAGCCAAAAGAAAGATTGAAAAAGCCATGGCCAAGAAGGAATTGCCCAAGGGAAGGGGCCAAAAGTCGAAGGCAAAGAAACAAGTAAGTGGGTGAATCAGAGATGCAAAATACATTTTAGCCGCAGGTAGTGTCAATTCAAGGAGTCAGAGAGTAAGATTTATTATTAAAGAGTGATTAAATATTAGACTAATAACAAAAATATGTTATTCTTTTACCTAGATATCCAAGTCCACGGAGCAGCTGCTCATTGAGGAGATTTGTCGCGGAGCAAAACAGCAAGTCACAACAGGAAGCCGCTTCAACCACTGCCAGTTGGATGGAAGTTCGCCCTGGTTGCTCCTCCAGCCCTCCAGATTGGAGCCTGTCAGTTCAGATCCATATATAGTTTTGCATCACGATGTATTGACGCCGAAGGAATCCAATGAATTGCTGCAACTTATAGATGAGGAGGAGGATACAAAAGGAGTTAGCTATCAATCGCTGAAGCTATCCAAACTGGCACAAAAGAAGCTTGGAAGGATTAGTCGTCTCCTGGGACTTGAGATTTTAGAACTAGATCCCTGGACCGGACGTCGCCATGGTCACGAGCACATCACCAAGTTGGAGCATAGCTCGGAGCTGAAGCATGTGGCACGTCTCATGTTGAACGTACGTGTTATCCAGCGCGGCCTAATTAAATGACTAATGTGTCACTAATTAATTTCCGATCCCCGCGGCTCAGTTGCAGGCACCCGGAATGGGAGGAGCAGTGGTGTTTCCGCAGCTAGAGCTCGCCGTGAATGTCCCACGTGGCTCGCTGCTCCACTGGCGCACACGATTCGCCGGGGGCTCGTCATCCGAGTGGGACTACCGCAGTGGCCAGGCCATCTGTCCCGTGCTCCTGGGCGTCCAGTTGTGTAAGTTGCGGCGTGGTTGGATTTCGCCTGCGTGCCGGGATTCAGTTTGCGACCCAGTCGCACTTACCACATCCCAAAACAAGCTGTCATCGCTTGTCAGTCGAACGTGCTGCGAGATACCCTGTATGGGGTATATAAGTTCTCCACAAAATATTCGTACAAAAATATTTTTATCGTCGTTAAAAGTAATATCAATTCTTTACATGGCTTACTCTTTCCAACAACTGCACATTCTCACAGTCATTTCTTTGGAGACGAACTCTTTACAGGGTATCGCATGGTCGACATTCACTTTCCCTTTGCTAATTTCCATTTTTATTCATCTCAATTTCGCATTCAGCCGCGTGGACAGGACTCAATTGACGTGGGCAGCGAGGCCTGATGGGTTTTCATGGTTTCCCGATCCCCGCGACATGTGCATTAATTGCCAGCTGGGGAATCAAATAAAGTTGACCTTGGCACTTGATTAAAAATCAGCCTTTTATTGCGTTATTTCCCATTGGGAGTGCCCATCCGACGGTGTGAATGGGCTGGGCAAACAAAGGCTGCCATCCATAATTGTTTGTTTGTTTGTTTGTCGTTAAGAGGAAGCCCGCTACTCAAACACTGGGCCATAAAACAAGTGTGCTGGCCGCCGCCTCTGAAGTCCGTAAATCAGCAAAGATTGCGGATCACAACAGTGTGAGTTATGATGGTCGGCTCATTAACAAATCATTGCTCCAAATTGGCAGCCTGCGGGGGAATTATCATCCATAACAATTCATAAACAATAGACCGCAAGCCAATATGAACTGTCGCAACAGTCGGATGCGAAATGTTAATCAGCGCTGGCCGGAGCTGCTAAATAGTCGAACTGCAGTCTTAAATATCAAACAGCTAACTGCCAATTAGCCAGTATTAATATGCCTGGCTGGTCTAACTCTAGCTAAAGACAATGCCCGATTCGAATCCGATTCGAATGCGAATCGAATTCAGAATTAAGAATTCGAAACGAGCTCGCCAGGCCGATAAGCATCAGTAAATCAGCGCAAAACAAGCCATAAAACACACCGGGCCGAAAAGAAACCCGTACGCTCCTCTTGCCAACTTCTCCGCATCGGAACATGCACAGAACTGGCTAATAAAACAGTTTTCTTCAAATCATAGGCCACCGCAACTAGTTTCGCCATCACACATGCGAAATTTATTCTCGCCGCCGGTTTGCTCTCCGCATCTCTGGGAATGTCTCTCGAAGATGGCCCCAAGATCAGTTCGCCACAAGCCGCGAACATCGCCGGACTTGCAGATCTTCAAGAACGTACCGCATATACACAGCAAGGATATTAATTAGAACCCTAAAGGATATATAGTGCAACCATACAATGCGTGGACTAGTGTTACTGGTGGGACTGATCTTCTTACTGGCTCAGGGATCCCTTGCCTCGGATTACTTTTCATCCATTACGGGCCTGGAGGATCTCTTGCATACGGAGCAGTATCTTACAAGGGAACTGAGGTCAAAGGTTAATGCAATCCAAACTGCACTACAACAGCTCGAGAGGTGAGTAGAACCATGAAATTGATCGATAAAGTTCATAAAGGGGGCCCAATTGAGAGTTCAGGATAGACATATCCATTTGACTATTGACTATATACAACAAATCGTATTCGCTTATGGATTATACAATAGCGTGATAGCAAAGTTAACCCGTATAAATGTTGTCAAGTCACGTCTTTGGCTGAATAGGATTAACCAGTTAGCAACAACTTTTGAAACTGGATAACACTTGTGTTACCAAAGCCTTTGAATTGAAATCAGAATATTTAGGGATACACTCAGAGTCCCAATACGAAGTGGATTTCGTTTTAGTGGGAACTCAAAGATCGATTTTTGGCCCAAAACAAGCCCACAGTAGTTTTTGATAGAACACGATATTTGAAACAATGCTAATTAAATTACAGCCTTTGGTCGTAAGCAAATCCATTAAAGTTTTACTACCCCTTGACTAAACTAGTTTATGTAGGTGCCAGACTTTATGTCTGCTATATATTTGCAAAGATTGTCATGCCAGTGACTTTGGCTAAGTGTTATCACAGACGTCAACCTGTCACCAATCTGGAGTAGTTAGACTAATCTGCTGAGATAGATATTTGATCATTTCTGACAGTTGGCCGGATCAGCGAATATTGGTTATCAGGTTTTGGCTTTGTGTTTGGCATTTCGCTTTCGTTTTATTTGATTTCGCCCCGTTGTTTCTTATCGCGGCGGTCTTTAAAACTATTATGAATATAGAATCACACATAAATTAGAATTAATTAAGCCGAAATACGTGTATGGGCCACTATGACGACACGAGACTCATAAATCGACCAAACTGGTAGGCAACTCTAGTCCGAACTCGTTCAATCCGCAGCGAGCTATCCTCCATCGAAAAGGAGCACACCATGGCCGCGTCGGACACGGAGAACTACCTGACCAACCCGGTGAATGTGTACCGCCTGATGAAGCGCCTTCACACGGACTGGTCTCTGATGGAGGGACGAGTGCAGCTTATGGCTGAGGAGATGAGTAAGTGCGCCCACCACATTCAAGGATTACTGCTATTAACACTTACCTTCTCACCCAGATTTCAATGCTACCAGGGAGTACGGCCTGAGCTACCCCAGCCAGGAGGACGTGGAGGGGGCTGCTCTGGCTCTCGTCCGCCTGCAGAGCACCTACAAACTGGACGTGGCCCAGGTGGCCCAGGGCATTCTGAATGGCGTCAAATACGGGTGAGACCTCAAAGTGGGTTGGGTGGCGGAAGCGGATAAGCAATAACCAGCCAAGCTTAAAATACGGGCTATCCCATCTAATCCCAGTTCAATCGAGTGGCTCCCCTTATTACTTAAACCCAATCGAAATCACTATAGCAGGTGTTTTGCGAAGTCTACCGACTATTAGATCGTGGTGAACTTAGCACTTTTGAAATCGCAACTTGCAATAGTACATTAAAAATATATGTTAATGCTTGATTTTATTGATATGATTATAGCCATTTAATTGAAATAAATTGTTTTAAATGCGCTTAGGTGGTCCCGTCCGCTTCCGAATACTATAAATTAGGCATGTTTCCTGTTTTTCATAACTTCTGACTAAATCAGCTCTTAATGCGTCAATGGAATTTTAATTTTGGAAAAATCCCCCATGATCAGCATACATTTATCCCATAAATCCCATAAATTTATCCCATATTGATTTTAAGGGTATTTTGTAGTTGAAAGAACCTATCAAAACTCTTCCAGCTTTTATTTTTAGCTCCGATATGAGCTGGCAGGATTGCTTCGAGCTGGGTCAACAACTCTTTGAAATGGAGGACTACAACAACACCAAGGTCTGGCTGCGGGAATCGATGGAACGCTTGCGACGTCAGACCAGCCACGCCCCCAGCCACCTAGCGCCCACTAGCGGACCGGATACGGTTACCCTCAACAAAATGGAGGCGACGGCCAAGAGTTTGTTCCAATTGGGTGAGCAAAAAATAAAAGCAGTATGGCTGGGGGAATTGGCCAGTTTTCAGGATACTCATTCGTTCGATTTTAGGCGATTTCGACACTGCTTTCGAGCTGAGCCAGCGAGTCCTTCAGTTCGATCCCAAACGCATAAGGAACTGGCATCTCGGTGACAAGGGAACGGCGCCTCCGGAGGACATCGATGATGTGTATCTACCAAAGCACTCGGACTCCTACAGCGTAAGTCTAAGGTCACTTTGAAATGTGGAGCTTATAGTTTAAATCCAATCCTACAGCTATCGCAGGAGTTCGCCAAATACGAAAAGGTGTGCCGAGGAGAGGTGCATCCAATTGTCCGCCAGGAGTTGCGGTGTCGCTATAGCCGGGGAAACCATCCGTATCGCTTTCTGGCGCCACTGAAGCTGGAGGAGCACAGCCTGGATCCCTATGTGGCAACCTTCCATGATATACTGAGTCCCGGAAAGATCTCGCAGCTCCGGGAAATGGCTGTTCCGCGCATGCATCGCTCCACAGTGAATCCCCTGCCCGGCGGACAGCTCAAAAAGTCCGCTTTTCGGGTGAGCAAAAATGCGTGGCTGGCGTACGAGTCCCATCCCACAATGGTGGGCATGCTCCGTGACCTGAAGGACGCCACCGGGCTGGATACCACCTTCTGCGAGCAGCTCCAAGTGGCCAACTACGGTGTGGGTGGGCACTACGAGCCGCACTGGGATTTCTTCCGGGACCCCAATCATTATCCGGCGGAGGAGGGCAACCGCATTGCCACTGCCATATTTTATGTGAGTTGTGACAAGGCCGTAATCCCCTACATGATTTAGTAAGATTATCTTATCCGTGTACAGCTATCCGAGGTGGAGCAGGGTGGGGCCACCGCCTTTCCCTTCCTGGACATCGCCGTGAAGCCGCAGCTGGGCAACGTTCTCTTCTGGTACAACCTACACCGCTCCCTGGACAAGGACTACCGCACCAAGCACGCCGGTTGTCCAGTGCTCAAGGGCAGCAAGTGGAGTAAGTAACCTGGACGGAGTTGCTACACAACTAAAACTAACTAACTAACTAACTAATTAGAACTTCAGTTTTACGAGCACTAACTAAAGCAATGCCCACACCAAACTAATTGTTAATCACATTTAATACACTCATAAGTGAAGTGAGACCACCAGCTACCTCGAGTTGACATACACAATTAATGTGATTCATTCATCCACCCGATCTTTGCAGTTGGCAACGTTTGGATACACGAGGTGACCCAGACCTTCGCCCGACCCTGCGACGTTTTCCGGGATCACGAGGTGTCGCTGGAGTACGAGATAATCAAATAAAGATCGTGATAGTCAGGTTAACCCCAGCGTGTCTCTTTTTTGGCCTGAACAGACTCAGTGGGTTAAGGGGTTTGAGTAGAGTTTGGCAGAGTCACTCAAAGCTATAAAAACACTCAAAACAAACGAAGCGAACTGGCTTTGAGATGAGCCAAAAGCCAGTTGCGTATTCATTTGCCGGCTTCATTTGCATAAACAAGTTCACGGACAAAGTTTCATTGGGGGATTTGAATATTTTCGGGCCTGTGAAGTGACAACTGCTGCGAGCAGACAAGTGAAAGTAATTAGCGTGGAAATTCAGACTGGCTGGAAAAGTATGAGATTGAGTTGTGATTCCTGGAACATCTGCCATAACTTTTGCCTCTATATACACGCACTTACACAATTCAGTTTATTGAACCCACTTCACTTGATGGGCCCCATTCAAGCAGAACCTGGCCCCCGCGGGCAGTTCTTTGACCAGAAACGCCGTTCCATTCGATTGGAGCGCTGGAACTGCTCGATCGACACCCGCAGCTCGAAAACGCTTGATCACAAACGCCGCGAGCTTTTTCTCATCAGATCTTTCAAAGATCGTCGGTCTTGCCGCCAACTGAAAACAGTTCCTAACGATTCGCGGCTGGAACAACAAGCAAAAAGCGATCCGCGTTCTGAAAACCGGTGGCGTTTTATCGGTTAAGTGCGATGCTTTTGGCCAAGTGCGTCCTTTTCTTGGTCCTGCAGGTATTATCCTGCCACGGCGAGTTCTTCAGTTCCACCTCGGGCCTGGCAAAGCTGTTCGAAACGGAGGTCGTCCTCCTGGCAGAGCTGCAAAATTATGTGAATGAAATTAACCAGCACGCTGAGGCGCTACAGAGGTAAAAGGGATAGAATTTTAAGCCTATCTTTGAAGGATAATGTTTGAAAGAAAAACAATATTAGAAAACGTAAAGATATACAATTTCCTTACGATATTACAATTAATTGTAGTAAATTAATTATATATGAATATATCTGCACATTTTACAAAAACTTGTGTTGATGTTCCAATCAAATAATTATGTTAATTTTATGAGAGTGGAATGAACTGAATTAAAAGAATTTTGAAGACTAACGACCATTGCTCCTCCAGAGAGAAGCTTTTAAAAGGCCAGATTAAAATGGAAAGTTTTTCAGGTTCTAGCCGAGCCTACTACACTTTGATTCCAGATGGTCAGCTTTAATCAGATGCAAATGAGATACGCATTTCGCGCACATGCCACTTTTAATTGGCAGAGCCCATCAATTTTCCAGGCATATATTTTTCCAGATGAAAAATTAGACTGAAAAACAATTGGCAGTTGTCAGCCGGCAGGCGATTGTGAATTTTTCATTTCAGCTGTCATCTACACAACCGCCCACGTAAATCAAAAATGCACATCGAACTACTCGGGTGGGCAGATTTCTAGCTGCTGCTGGTTCGATTTTGGCTAATTAAAGTCGGGTGTGGGAGAGATGGCTTACCGAAATATTAAATTCTAGTTAGCTTCGGTTAGTTTTATTACAATTATGCTGATTTTGTGCCTCAACGACTGACCGGTTGCCATAAAAGTGAATGGCAACCCAGCGACTTGTCGCCGGATTGCAGATCTTAAACTCCCCAACCATCGATGCTATTTGTTCGGATGCGCCGGGTGATATTTATTTTATGGACTGCTAATTTATCCTATTTCTTGGCTTGATTTATTCGCGCCGGTTATTATACTAATTAATGGCTCATATAAAGCACAAATCGCCGGCAAACCACTTTCAGTATCTTGTTGAAATTTGCATTTCATTATCGGGCAAATCGATTGCTACCATTCGAGATCGATATCTAAGAAACAATTGCCGCTAGTTTATGTTGTTGTTCAGAAATACTCATAAGTGTCATCGACTTGGCAGATTTTGGATTTTAAAATATGGTGCACTCATCGCCTCGGATATGCATAACATACAGTGTTATTTGTTTATCATGCGCATTTGCAAACCGGATTCCTGGCCGTCTAATAAGAAACCGTTAACAAATTGTAAAGTATAATATTTATACCGACCTGAGTCAGCCGCCGTAAAAAACTGGTCTTTTAATGTGGAGGCCCTGTAAAAAATTTAATTTCTCTGCCTTACTCATTGCTTGGCGTCTCATTTTCAAAACCCAAATAAAATAGATTTATTGAGAACAAGTGCTGCCACTCAATCATCTGCACAATAACATTTCCAAATTAGTTGTGTCTTGCTTTAGATTCACATTATGATTACGCTCCCAACTTAATGACTTCTAAATTAGCCACAATGCAGGCGACAGGCGTGAAAATAAATGCGTTAAATATTCAAAACAGGTAACCCACCGATAAAACTAAACTTGAATACATTTCTGGGCAGTACTGCTTATTCTTAAGATATTTTTTCATACCTTAATTCTGAAAAATGGTTCCAATCAGCAGGTGCTTAAATTCATTAACACCAGGGAAAGAGTTTTTAAAAGGTTACTTAGCAATCATTTTAAAACGTTTGAATATTTCTAAAATATGGAAAAATGCGAAGATAAATCTTAAAATGTATAACAATTTATTTACTCCAGAGATATCTGGTATCTTGTATCTTTGTATCTTTGTATCTTTAAAAAGCCCAATTAATTATACTTAAACTCCGGTTCCGTTTTGCCAGTGTATAAGTATAAGTTTTAGTTTGACCATCCCAAATAAGTTAATTTATGCAAATTCCTTTAGTTATGAGTCTGATTAATGATTACTTTGTTTATAATCTCAGTGAGATCGATGCCATCCGCGTGGAGCACCTGAATGCCGCCGATGGAATCGATGACTACCTCAACAATCCGGTGAACGCGTTCCGGCTGATAAAACGCCTTCACAGCGATTGGGAAACCTTCGAGGGCAGTGTTACGGCGGATTCGAGTCGCTCAAGTGGGTTGCTTTCTATATCTATATCTATATTTATATTGTGTGAGATGTGATATGAACTTACATTCCTATAGACTATCTAGATACCATGGCGAGTCTTAAGGAGAATCTGAGCTTTCCTTCTCAGGACGATTTTGTGGGATCGGCGATAGCTCTTACGCGACTTCAGCAGACTTATCAATTGGATGTGGCTGAGCTGGCCAGTGGAATCCTGAATGGCGTTAAATATGGGTGAGCAATGGCCATGATATGAAAACTCCATATTATATATTGTTTAAATGAACCATAGCTCTGTATTGTGATGCACAAGCACAAAGTGCTTGTTTAAATGATGGCCCAACAAAATCTTGAAGCTTTTGCGCTTTTAATTTGTTGTCATAAGATGACAAAGCAGCAATTATAAGTTTTTTTTTTTATGTTGTGAATTTTAGACTGGGATATTTGAGAGAAACCAGTAGGGTGGGAAAGGAAGCTATAAAGCTAACGACTTGGTCAATCTAACATCATTGCTAATAACTTATGTTTAACATACTACTATAAGGTTCCGCCAAAATAAACTATTAACACGCGTAATTACTATATATTAACCCTTTAGTACGGCCATGTCGTGGCAGGATTGTTTTGTCCTTGGCCAGCACCTGTATGCCCTGCGAGATTACAACCACACGGTGCCATGGCTGCAGCAGTCGATGCAGTTGCTCGGAGAACAGTCCTACGGGTCGGAGTCCGCATCCCTAGACTTTATGGAGGCAGTGGTGGAATATCATCGCGAGATGGGTGCCCACGAAAGTGCCCTGAGTCTGGTGAACCATGTGCTTTCCATAGAACCGGACCAAAGGAGTCACCTTCTGGAGGCTCGTCAGCAACTGGAGGAGCTAATCACGGATGGGGACAAGAACGGGTTGCTTCACTTGACAGCACGAAGACCTGGAGACTACCATGAGTCCCGGGAGTTTCGTATGTACGAGCAGGTGTGTCGAGGCGAGTTGGCACCACTTCCATCCAAGCAAAGAAATCTTAGGTGTCGCTTAAGGAAGAGTCGCTTGGGCTACGCACCATTTAAGTTGGAGGAGCTCCACCTGGACCCACTGGTGGTGCAATTGCATCAGGTTATTGGCTCCAAAGACTCGGACTCCCTTCAGAAAACAGCTAGGCCTAGGATAAAAAGATCCACTGTGTACTCTTTGGGTGGAAATGGAGGTTCCACGGCAGCCGCCTTCCGCACCAGTCAAGGTGCCTCCTTCAATTACTCTAGGAACGCAGCAACGAAACTTCTTAGCCGACATGTAGGTGACTTCTCAGGTTTGAATATGGATTATGCAGAGGATCTGCAGGTGGCAAACTATGGGATCGGTGGACACTATGAGCCGCATTGGGACAGCTTTCCCGAAAACCACATTTACCAAGAAGGAGATCTACATGGCAACCGAATGGCAACGGGCATTTACTACGTGAGTTTATTGCAGTTTCTCAATCTTTTAGAATAATTAATTGAATACTTTCCAGCTAGCTGATGTAGAGGCCGGTGGAGGAACCGCCTTTCCCTTTTTGCCACTGCTGGTGACTCCAGAAAGAGGAAGCCTTCTCTTTTGGTACAATCTGCATCCCTCTGGAGACCAGGATTTTCGAACGAAACACGCCGCTTGTCCTGTTCTTCAGGGCAGCAAATGGAGTAAGTAAATCTTTTTATACCTTGCTACTAATTCAGTTTATAATGAATTCATTAAACTAGTTGCCAATGTATGGATTCGTGAACGCAATCAGGATAATGTAAGGCCCTGTGATCTCGAAAGGGGACAGGAAATCTCACTGCATTACAGGGACTTCGACTAGAAAATTCACTCAACGCCAATTAAAATAAGATATTAATTTATTAAATGTTTATTATATTAAATTACACCTAATCTCGATAGGCTAGCGACTTGTAGCTATCTGAGGTGAGGTTGCAGGGACGACGGAACTCCTGGTATCCCGAGTGCATCCAGATGTTGCCAACTGTAATATGAACATGAAGTGATAAATACAGTTTTTAGATACTTATGAAAAGAGGAAAGTGTACTTACTCCGCTTGGAACCCACGATAACTGGACAGCCAGCATGCAAAGTGCGAGCATCCACATGCAGGGATCGATGAAGATTGTGCCACATGACCAGAGCTCCTTTGACAGGAGGCAGGAACACATTAAGCTTGGTGAAGACAGTATAACCTCCTTGTTCCACATCAGAAAGCTACAATATCAGAAGCTTGTAAAAGATTCAGAACTAAATAAAGAACTATAACCCACATAAAACATGCTGGTGGAGATGCGATCTCCTTCGAAGTTCTTCGGCAGATTGACCTCAAAGTAATCCGGATGCGGCTCGTACTGCCCTCCAACTCCGTAGTTGGCCACCTGCATATGCTCCGCTCCGGCCATATCGAATCCAGATACAAACTGGATGATCCGACCTACGGAATTCATCACCGGGGACTTGTAGTCGAGCCAGGTTTGCTGACTGACCCGCAAGTCCCTCACGGTGCCTTCTCCACCACTTCCGGCCACAGCGGACCTAACCATCTCCTCCTTGTCCGCTTCCTCGAAGATGGACAAAATCTGTTTGGAGCTCAGCATTCCGTGATAAACATTTATATCCGGATCCAAGTGTACCGGTTCCACTTGAAGTGGAGCCAAGGTGAAGTAAGCATGGCGTTTTCCATCCAGGTAGCATCTTAAGGGATCACCACTTCGCTCTTCGGGCAATCTTCTGCCCTGGCATAACCTAGTATAGTTGGAAAACCAAGAGGGTTTCGTCTCCTGGACATTCTTTCCTGGCACCCTGCTCTCCAGATACTTTTGAGTTTGCTGGGCGGAATGTGTTGGTTGCGATTCAAGGATCTGACTCAGTAGTCTTGCGGCTTTCTTTGGATTGCCCAACTCAAAATTAGCCATGGATGCATACTCACGGATATCTGAAAGGTAGTGATCCGCATCTTTTTCCTCTCTTGGACTATTTCGAAGAAGGATAAATGCAACTTGAAGCCATTCCAGGGATCTCTGATATTCTCCGAGATCGAAGAGCTGTACACCGATTTCGTAGCATTCACGCCATCGTAAGTCCGAGCCGTAGTTTAAACCGCCGATGATGCCATCGGCCAAATCGGAGGTCGCGAGATTATAGACCTTTTGTAGCCTGGCCAAGCCCTTGATGGCTCCCTGGAGCTCAGATTGATCTGGGTAGCCCAAGTCCCTGCTCAGAACCTCCACGAATGCACGGAACTCTTTTGGGTGTTCAGAATTTATTGTATGAGTTAATTATGGGATAACAATACCTACCTTCTCTGGCGTTGTTGGCGAGTATGGGTTCAAAGATCAGCGAATCCCAATCCCGAACCAATCGCTTGATCAATCTGAAGGCGTGCAATGGGTGCCCGAGATAGTCATCCAGCTTTAATTGGGATGTCGCCCACTCATGTTCCCGTTTTATTTGCTCAACATACCTGTTAAATACTCAAGTAATTTTCCAGACTACTTTGTATTGTGTCGTAGTACCTGCGGTAGAAGTCAAGCTGCTTTTGCTGGGACTCCACATATGAACGCGTGGCATTTAGGAGTTCTTCTTCCACTTGTGCTAGATCCTGCATACTGTCCACCGATGAGTAAAACTCACCGTTCGCTACTCCAACCCAAATTATAAGCTGGAAAATCCCAATATAAAGACAGTGCCGATCCAACATTATGACCAGAGCACTGTGAACCACGAGTTACTGATGTAGACTGGTTCTTGTTCAGGTACGAACTGAGCCAAATAGAACGATATTCCATTTGGAAACTGTCACGTATCCAGACATAAACGCTGTGCAAACAAAGATGTCAGATACAAACACCCTCACAAGTGATGCTAAGTAAACAACTATTTCGATGTGACTCTCTAAATCTCTCCATCTCCTGCCCTCAAATTTCATAGCTGAACAGGTGGTTATATTCTCATTGCAATTATTTATTTGGAGTCTCTCATCCGTAATCTAAATGACTGCAGACAGAGTGTTCTTTAAAATTTGCTAAATTCGTTACTGCTCATTCACTTAGTACGAGATGCCGGTGTTGTCGCGGATCCAGTCCAAGTATCCAGTGACACGGCTGAAGACAGCGGGAGCACCAGACTGGCAGCCGGCGGAGGAAACGAAGGAGGTCACTCCGACCAGGCGGTTGCCCTCGTGTGTCACCAGGGGACCACCGGAGTCACCTCCGCAGGTGGACTTTCCGCCGTTGGTGTTGATGCAAATCATGTTGTCGTGGAGAGACCAAGTGCGGCTGCAATCACTCTGGGACATGATCTGGACATCGACAGCCTGGAGCCAGTCGGGCAGTGGGCTGCCATCGTAGGTGCCGCCCCATCCGGAGGCCACGGCCCACCATCCGGCGTAGTCCTGGTAGCGGTCGTTGTAGCTGGGCAGCTCCACCTTGTTGACCAGGTGCCAGAAGTCGACGTGCGGGGTACGGATCAGGGAGATGTCGTTGTGCAGGTTGCCGCTGTTGTAGTGGTGGTGCTGGACGAAGTTTCCGCTTCCAACCCAGTGGGTGTACTGGGGCTGGTTGCGCAGACTGGCTCCGTAGTTGATGGTCACTCCACTGGCTCCGTTGGTGCAGTGGGCGGCGGTCAGGACCCAGGTGTTTCCGATGATCGAGCCACCGCACCACCAGTTTCCATTGCCGCTGAACAGCAGACCCACGATGTAGGGAACCTTGCCCTCGTAGGCTGGGTAGCCGTTGGTAATGCGACCCTGGATCTTGACATCCTTCACCGGGGTGGGGACCAACTTTTGCTCTGGGGTAGGAATGGCTGTGGCTGCGGCCACGGCCAGAGCCAGGAATACGAGCAGTTTCATCTTGGACAGGTCTTACAACTCATGGTTTTTCCAAAAACTGAACGCACTTTTATACTGAATACAATGGCTTATCATTCCCAGGAAACGACGGCTGTATATTTTGTCCAGAATTTGGCATGATAAGTTTGGCGTCTGAGAAGTGGGAGGAACGGAACGAGTCTTTCGTGAATATATGGCGTGTACTCAAGATTTCAAAGTTTCGTATATTCTGTAATGTGTGAAAACTCCGTTGTCTTACCATATTTCCCTAAACATTTTGTTTTTATTTTTATGTTAGTCTTTAAAGTTTTGATATAATGGTAAAGTAATCGTAGTATGGACTTTCCATTGCAATGCTGAATGAGTACAAAAATAATGAATGAAAGCCGCAATCAGTTCATAATTTTTAGCTGGTAGCTCCTAGTAGTACATTTTTATCAGTAGAGAAAGACGTTTATTTATGGTCGCTACTCAAGTAATTATCATTCATCGTACGTGTGTCCTAAACTAGATTAGAGACATAAGTGTGATTGTTGAGGAAGATATGCGTACCTCGTAAATATCAAACATAAACCTTTCAGATCGTCAAAGACGTAACAGACTACGACTTTTAGAATTTAATTATTTATATATCTAGTTTCCTGTTTAGCTTAAGAATTGAAAAGTATCCTTAAAGGACAAAATTTAAAGCGTTGATTCATTTCGTCATGCGATCGCGACTTTTAAAGCTGCTGCTTAGTAAATATTTTACTGATAGAATATGATAGTATGTAATGTAAATGTATATTTATTTGATTTTTGTATGTTGGTTCGATTTGCAAATGTGATAATCGTCTTGACAATCTTTAATTTTATATAAATTGTAAGATCGAAGGATTACATTACAGACTATGGACTTACTCTAATAATGGCACTCATCAATTGCCAAGTACAGGCAATAATTTAAGTTTTATCAGCCAGCTTAACTTGCCACGACAGAAATCTGGCAAAATATATTGGCAACAAGTATTACTAAAAAGCGACAAGAAACCATGGTATTGATAAGGCGATGGTATAAAAGCTCGGTCCGTTTCTGAACAAGGCACAAGTTGTTAGACCTGCCAAGATGAAACTGTTCGTATTCCTGGCTCTGGCCGTGGCCGCCGCCACAGCCATTCCTACCCCGGAGCAAAAGTTGGTCCCCACCCCGGTGAAGGATGTCAAGATCCAGGGTCGCATTACCAACGGCTACCCAGCCTACGAGGGCAAGGTACCCTACATCGTGGGTCTCCTTTTCAGTGGCAATGGAAACTGGTGGTGCGGTGGCTCGATCATCGGCAACACCTGGGTCCTGACCGCCGCCCACTGCACCAACGGAGCCAGTGGAGTGACCATCAACTACGGAGCCAGTCTGCGCAACCAGCCCCAGTACACCCACTGGGTTGGAAGCGGAAACTTCGTCCAGCACCACCACTACAACAGCGGCAACCTGCACAACGACATCTCCCTGATCCGCACCCCGCACGTCGACTTCTGGCACCTGGTCAACAAGGTGGAGTTGCCCAGCTACAACGACCGCTACCAGGACTACGCCGGATGGTGGGCCGTGGCCTCCGGATGGGGCGGCACCTACGATGGCAGCCCACTGCCCGACTGGCTCCAGGCTGTCGATGTCCAGATCATGTCCCAGAGTGATTGCAGCCGCTCGTGGTCTCTCCACGACAACATGATTTGCATCAACACCAACGGCGGAAAGTCCACCTGCGGAGGTGACTCCGGTGGTCCCCTGGTCACACACGAGGGCAACCGCCTGGTCGGAGTAACCTCCTTCGTTTCCTCCGCCGGCTGCCAGTCTGGTGCTCCCGCTGTCTTCAGCCGTGTCACCGGATACTTGGACTGGATCCGCGACAACACCGGCATCTCGTACTAAGAGCTTAGTGTTTTTCTACTAATAGCTTAGTGTTTTCTTTTCCGTTTATCTTTTTGGAATTTTTTAATAAAATTTGTAGAACATAAATTTGCGGACTTTTATATCTTTGTACTATTTTGAATGTTCATGTTTTGTTTGTTTTGTCGTTTGCCAATTTTGTTACAAACCTATCTCAAAGCGAAATTTAATTTCGGAAATAGTTAAGAGCGTTTTGCTCTATAGACTGAGCAGTCTATTTAGATGGCGCCACATAGTAACTACGAAGGATATTTCTTATTCGCCTGCGCAAGACCTTCTTTGCTAGAAATAATCCTTTTATTATTTCCCCCAAAAAAGGAATGAGTATTATTAAAAACCCTTAACTTTTTAGTCGGAGGTGCCAATAGGGAGCACTAAACTACGGCAATATTTTATCACATGATAAGTGCAGAGGAAGTGTGTCTATTGAAAATTTATGACGAATGAATTCACGAATTGTCAAGTTTGTAACGCTTAGAGGTACATAAAATAATATTTGAGTCATTGCAAAAATGTAAATTTATCAATTTAATCTTTAATCGAGTTATACGGTACAAAAAAAAATGCCAATGTACCCAAGAAATCTGTTAAGAACTATTATAAATCAAACTGAATTTGTGCCGATAACCAGTTACGACTTTAAATGATGTTTGTATTTATTTGGCCACGATGAACTGATAACAGCTTTCACTCACAATTTTCGTCTATTATAATAGGCTTCCGTTGAAACCAACTTTTTTATTATAAATGACAGCTTAGCCAGTACATCCTATCATCCTAGTTAAAATTCAGGCTAATATATTTTATTTTGGCTAATACCGAATGCAAAATGGCCGGCCATTTTTCGCCTCCCTTGGCCTTTTCACATTTCAGGCCAAATTCGATAGTTGGTTTCCGGAGCACCGCAAAGTATGCAACGCAGTGAGGCATATGCCGCAAGAATAATCCGATTGGTATTTACTCACCCGCACAAAAACCCCTTGTATCGGCTAACAGCTGATGCAGCCGGAGCTCCACTTGGCGCACTTGATGGATGAGTCCTCCGGCTGATAAATCGCCACCCACTAATCGAACATCAGAGCCGGATCGGAGTGCCCCCCTGCCGTTGATGTCCTTTCAATTTCGAGTTTTTCCTTCCACTGGTGAGTAGATACTTACAGTATACAGATTTAAACAACAATTTCATTAGTTTAAGAAGCTAAATGCTATATTTTAGATTACTACTGTTTATAGCATTTTCTACCAGCTTTAGCCTGCCAATCCTGCCAATATGTATATCAACATGTTTGATTTCCAATTCGAATTTATTGCATTTTTTTTGTACTACTTAAACTAGGCAAATATACAAAAGTAGATAAATTCCATACGAGTCTAGGATACAGCTAGGTTGAAGTTGGTTCCCATGTACGATGAACCGATAAGTAGAACAGATGCGACCTTCTTCGGCCTGAGTGCTTTATTTACAATAGGAAGTCGATGGCCGATGACGAAGGATGAGATTTCGCACTAAAGATTCGTTGCATACGCATACTAGACTCCGGATTAGATGGCGAACTCGCCGTGATCCTCCTCCAAGTCGCAGGGTCTGCGGAACTCCTGTCCCCGCTCGTGGATCCACTTGTTGGACACTGCGCCAGTGAATATGGTAAAGATTAATCTATGGTGACTAGTAAATGGCGCAGAACTCACCCCACTTGGTGCCTGTGAGTACGGGACAGGCGGCATGGCGGGTCCTCACGTCGCCCTGTCCATCTCTATGGAGATTCATCCAAAAAGCAGCCGTTCCCTTCTTGGGAAACAGAGCGGTGTGCAGGGATGTGAAGACAGTGGCTCCTCCCTGCTCCACATCACTCATCTGAGAATAAGGAGGAAAAAAGGGAAGTAGGGAAAAGTTAATATGATGATGCTATATGATTACATTAATCTTTAAACAGCACACATATTTTTGTAAAACCAATTAGTTTTGTTTACCAATTCAAAGCAGCACCATTGAGCACCGACTTACAATAGCTTGGTGAGCAAAATAAAAGTATCTATTATAAATGAGAAGCCACATTTGTAAGGTTGCCTTGGTTTTTGTATATGTTTCTCAGCCACTGTGCGTTCTTTTGCATTCCCGGCTTTGGAATTTCATTCACTGGCATTGCAACCTACGCATATCTCTATATAAATAAGCCTCACTAATGATTCTGCTGGCTTGGGCAAATAATGTAAAAATGCACAGAGTTTTACCATTTGTGTGTGGGATGTGCGCATGCATATAAATACGAAAAAAAAACACGCGTACACATCGGATTATTATACTTAAAACGGAGTGAAAGCAACTTACATAGAATAGAACGGTGGCAATGCGGTTGCCCAGATTGAGACCCTCAAAGGCGCGCTGCTCCTCTTTCTAGAAAGGATTAAAACGCATTTTAATAAGGTTTTTCTACTTTATTTAAGGTATGTAACTAATGGAGGAAACTCGGAAACTCACCCTGGCAAAATCAAAGTGCGGCTCGTAATGACCTCCAATGCCGTAGTTTACCACCTGCAGCTCCTCGGCGGAGTCCATATCCAAGCCAGTCATGTCTGCAGTGCGCTGCACTACAGTCTCAATCACCCGATCCTCCTGGGTCTTTAGCCAGGCGGACTTGCTGATCCTGTAGTTCGCCGTCTCCAAGGCTCCGGTCACGGAGTTCTGGACCGTGGCCCTGCGGAATCGCGGGCGGGCCATCCGCTTGATCAGATCGATCTCGCTGTCGTACATGGCATCGTGATAGATCACAATGTACGGATCCGCGTGAACCTCCTCCAATTTCAGGGGACCCAGACGCAGGAAGGGCACTCTGTTGGTGACATAGCGACATCGCAGGGATCGCAGATCCGATGGTGATGGCTTTAGTTCGCCTCTGCACAACATCTCGTAAGCCCTTCGTTCTGTCATATCAAAGATGGCCGGGTCACTCTTGGCCACGGGCTGCAATTGGGTTATCTAAGTCGTAGGAATCTTTGGGTACGGTTACCTTTTACTTACCAAATCGGACTTGGGCATTTCATCGGTGCCATCGTCGCCCTTCATTTTCCGCAACTGCAGCTGCTGGGCAATCTCCTTCTCGTAGAACCGCTTGTTTCCATTGGCTCTCTCGTGGTGGGGCAGCAGTTGGAGCAGCTCGTTGGTCATTGTCAGCGCGCTCTCTATGTTGCCTGAAAGAAATAAAAATACTGGCCTTAATAACAACTTCCCATTTGAACAGAAAAACTCCTATACAAACTCTTCAACCTGCAACTAAAGAACATCAAAGCGACTGAACCATTAAACGGGTCATAACTACTTGAATAAACAAACAGCACATTATTTAAAGTCAAGAGTTTTGCACTTGACCGGCCGCACAATTAATTCATCAGGGTCTAAATGGGCCTTAAGTGCGATACGATACCCAAACCCAGCGAGCCAACGAGGCTCGGCCCCAAAGTATGCCACAGTTTCTTTGAAAGTTTACCACCTGACCTCGAACTTCCTGAGTTACTGGGACTGCTGGGCCATCAAGTCGATTGGATTGTTTCCAAAGTTTGCAAGCTGCTCACTTATTTATTCATTTGCGTCCAGGTCCAGGCTATCATTTAACCCGGCTCCCCACTAATAAGTTCTGCCCGTCAGTTGTCGTAGAATCCGACTTTAACCTCCGCCTCCACTGCGACCTCAACTTTTGAGGTCCTGTCGGCGACAGGAATTTAAATTTGCATCTCACGACACATGTGTGCCACCGGGAGCAGGAGCAACTGGCAGGGGGAGTGCGAGATGAGTGGTTGGGTGACAGAAAGCCTGTCACTTGCCTCGAGGGCGAGACCCATTTGTGTTGTTTTTTCGTGTCGTTTCTCAACACAATATGGCCGCACTTCCGCCCCGCCCCCGGCCACGCCCATCGGTTGTTTGTTGAGCTAGACCCAGAGCATAGTAGGATAAAAAGTGAACCAATATTCACAAGTCAAATTACATTGCTCATATCGTTTTGAAAGCATTGAAAGTGCCAGTAATTAAAAGAAGGCAACTAAAAGCATGCAATGCTGGGCCAAAAAGTCAGGACTAAGACTTTCTAAAATCTCTGCACACTTTTAGACACCGAACTTAACAGGCTACGTGTTTTCTATGAATTTCTTCATTCGCATGGGAGATGAGCAATCGAGTGGACGTGTTCACAGAAGTCGCGGATAAAACAAAAACGTAATTGTGATCCATCACAAACATTTGCGCAGATCGTGTGCTTATCTCACAAACAAAATCTATTTTTAGTCACTGCATAACGGTGACGGCTTCGGTTCGCGAAACTTATCAGCAACTAGCAATTTCTAAGCTGTGTTGTTTTTGCCCCTCGCCCTGCGCGCTGCGCAAGCGGGAGGTTGTTACAATTTACCTTACAAGTAAACCGGTAAATCTTATTGTGTTTAGTAAATATCATTTGCATTATACGGCATAAGTATAAAGACAATTGATATAATGGAGAATTCATTTGCTCAATCGCGACCTAGCAATGGGTGCGATAAATTTGAGAAAATGAGGAAAGTAGCAGGTGTTGAGCCAGGAGAATTACGCTCCCAACTCCGCGCCAGCTGTGCAGTTGTTTCCCCTAACCTGGAAGGTATGCCAACTCAATCTACGGTCTCCAGCTTAATGGTGACAATCAGCAGCAACACCAATGCAAGTGTTACCTGCACTATTTCTAACGTACAGGCCAACATGATCTGTACTCCTACATACACTGATGGCACAACCGTGACCACTAGCATTTGCCCAACTACGCCTTATGACAATGGACTGCTGACACCTCTGTCATCACTGCCCAATAAGCCATCTAAAGCGAATTGCCCCTTTCAAGCACATGATCGTACTGTCAACAGGAAACGAAAAGGCGTGTCTCAGCCCCCATTACCTATCCTCACCCCTTCTCCAAGCCGTAAAACTAAAAGGCAGGCCACTATGCCACTCAATGAGGAGGCCTCTACCTCCACTGCAGCAGCATTAAATAACAATCGCTTCGCGCTTTTGTCTGCTGAAGCGGAGAATATGGAGCAAGACGTGTCGGATGCTGATTCTGACATTGAAGACTCTGCTGCCCGAGATGGTGGTGGACAATCCGCTAAATATAGCAAACCCCCAGCCATATGCGTACCAAGTGTAAGTGATCCGGTCACCTTGGAACGGGCTCTTAATCTGAGTATTGGCTCCTCAAACTACTACATCTGCACCTCTAGATTTGGTGTATCCAGAATCTATACAGCCAACCCTGATGCTTTCCGCACCGCTGTAAAAGAACTAAATAAGTTAAATTGTCAATTCTGGCATCACCAACTTAAAGAAGAAAAACCCTACAGAGTAGTGCTTAAAGGAATCCATGCTAATGTTCCTAGTTCGCAGATAGAACAAGCATTTAGTGATCACGGCTATGAGGTCCTTAATATCTATTGCCCCAGAAAGTCTGACTGGAAGAACATTCAGGTAAACGAAGATGATAATGAAGCTACAAAAAACTTCAAAACTAGACAAAATTTGTTTTATATTAATCTTAAACAAGGCCCGAATGTTAAAGAGTCTCTTAAGATAACTCGACTTGGCAGATACAGAGTCACTGTTGAGCGCGCTACACGTAGAAAAGAACTGCTACAATGTCAAAGATGCCAAATTTTTGGACACTCCAAGAACTATTGCGCCCAGGATCCTATTTGTGGTAAATGTAGTGGTCCCCATATGACCGGGTCCGCTTTGTGCATAAGTGACGTATGTCTGTGTATAAATTGTGGTGGTGATCATGTCTCGACAGACAAAAGCTGCCCTGTCAGAGCAGAGAAAGCCAAGAAGCTAAAACCAAGGTCCAGGCTGCCGATGACTAATAATATTGCCACACTCAAACCTCCACAACGTTCTTCAAGCGGTTACATACCAGCTGAGGCATTAAGAACCAACATCTCTTATGCTGATATTGCTCGACGCAACACGACTCAATCTAGGGCTCGTGCTACTGTGCAGGCTGAAGTTATACCAACGTCGGACAATAGCCTTAACAATAAATTTATGACGTTAGACAACTCCATTCGGGCCATCAATACGAGAATGGACGAACTATTTAAGCTTATACACGAAACTGTAGAGGCTAATAAAGCTTTCAGAGAACTGGTTCAGGTTCTAATTACACGTATTCCTAAATGAGTACACCCCAACAGCCTAGCAAGGAAGCTAGGAACTGCAGCTGTGGTCAATGCTGACCCTCGGACTAGAGTCAAAAGAAGACTCAAGCGACACCACCCTCATGACCTCCCTAACCTGGTTTTGACCTAGAAAGTCTTAGTTTTAAAATTCATTAGAATAATCAAATAAATAATAATTACTATGTTATATCAACTATTATAATTCTCCCTATCATTTTTAGGATTAAAAATCTGTTAGTCTTAAGTAACCAAGACACATTGTAAAATAAAATAATTTAAGCAGATCAAATTAAGTTGCCGCATGGGTAACAGTGCGTTGATCAAATAATAAAAACATCATAAAAAAAAAAAAAAAAAAAAAATGAATTTCTTACTGTGTGGAGCCTCCTAGAGGCAAGGAGCACCCACTGGGGATACAGATGCGTGTGTGAAGCCAGCCCGTTGATGAACGGATAGGGGACACTAACCGGTGTAATAAGACGTTAATAAAGCATACAACTCCCTAGCCAGAGGACGTGCCGATCCTGCCCTGCTCTACGTGATGACTTCCCTCCTTTCCACAACAAAGTCGCACTGGCGGCAGATGGCCAACACTTATTCGCACTTAATGGAGAACCCTGAGAGCGGCTCCAGGTGGAAAGTATGGAAAGTGGCAGGACAACAGGAGGCAAGTGGCCGGCGACTGAGTGCAATTTCCTGCAACCAAATGGACCTCGAAAGTGCCATGCAAACGAGCCAGGACAACAACGAGATGGAGTGGCGAGCACACTCTGAGAATTTAATTACCGAAATTTAAGGACATTTTCGGGTTTAGGGGGCTGTGAAAATTTCTAGATTTTATAAGTTATTGAAGCAGCACTGCCATGAGCGTATGCTAACATAGTTATGGTTGTACATAAAGGTAAACGCATAGCTTTTAGCGAAAGTTTTAAATAATTTCACGGTCTGAAGCATGCAACGCTTGAATATTTCTTGTCAAAGGAGCCAGTGAAGTATTTAAATAAATTTCATTAGAAAACGATATTTCAATTTAAGCAGCGGTTTTTGCAAGTGCAACCGGGGGCACTTTGCGGACGGATGTCGGGGAGTCGCACTGGACTCGGACTTGCACTCACCCTCCTTGTAGGTGGAGAAGGCCAGGTACTCGAGGATGTCGGCCTTGGTGAAGCTCTGGGTGTGGTTGGTCGGCTCCTCCAGCATGCGGGCCATCGCCTCGTTCATCCAGAGCACCGTGTGGTAGTAGTCGTGGTTCACGTACGATTGTCTACCCAACTCGAAGCAGTCATCCGAGGACATTTCCGTGCTGCGGGATAATAAATTTGGTCAGTGAGTATCCCAGGGACTTGGCCGCTCCACTTCGAGAAGTTTATTTTTTTGGTAACCAGAAAATCGATGACTGTGCTCAGCTTTGTATAGCTCTAGCTTACTTCCTTACTTCTCGCATGCATTTAGTTGGACAAAAACTTACCTGTACTGAATGCCATTCAGCTTGCCCCTCGCCACACTCGAAGTGTCCAGTTGGTAGGTGTCTTGCAGGCGGAGCAAGGCCACCGCCGCGCCATTGAGGTCCTCGTCGGAGGGGAACTTCAGGAGGCTGCGATACTGGGTGATGTTCTGCAGGAAATCCGTGCCCACGTCGTGCTCCATGAGGTTCTCCACCTGACGCCAATCGGTGGTTAGCCGCTTAGTCAGCAGGTACGCATTGATTGGATTGGATACATAGGCGGTTATATCATGGGAGGCATCCGAGTGCTCCCTCTGGTACTCGTCCATTTTGCTGCAATTTAAAGAGAGGGCAAAACTTAGTAGACAGAAGAGCAAAACACATTGCTTTAAAATATGCACCGTATTTCAATAGTTAAAAGGTGCTGAAAGCTGAAAAATAATTGTTTACTCAATTAAGTTAAGTATCACGACGCTGAATCTATAATTTTAACACTCGACCTATATTTGAAAGTGTTTATTCACCATATATATATTTTTGATTGTTAAAGAACTAACCTAATTGAACACTTTAACCATTTCCTTATTGATACAAAATGCTGTGCTGGTATCTACGTGCCTTTATTTTATTCTTATTCCATAACATACTTATACTTAGGTGAACAATAAGTTAAGCAAACTAAGTGTTAGCAATAGGTACAACCCACTTGTTATATACAGTCGTTTGGGGGATGATGATCTTCCGCTGATTATAAATCTAATTCTTGTTTTTGGTCTTTTAGCCGTTCGGTGTGTCAAGTTCTTGAATTCGAAGTGGATGGTGTACAACTAATTAGAGTCTAGGATTAACTATTTCCAGGGTATTAGACCACGTTGACGCGGTTGTCTGGCGGAGGTCGGTGGCACCACAAGCTGCCCAGCACTCCCAATCCGATGAAGAACATGGTGAAAGTCGACAGTCCAAGGATGACGCCAGTGGTCACATCGTGGACAGGAAATCCGGGGAAGGGGTCCACCACGAGTATCACAAGCAATCCGCAGGACTTGAATAGGCAAAATACGGTGACCAGGATATAGCCGGAACTATAGCTCCTGTTCGGCAGCCACTCGCAGTGGCGCGACTTGAATCCCAGGAAGCCGAGTCCCATTCCGGAGAAGGAGGCCACCAGGCTAAACTGCAGGTAAAAGGACTTTCCGAGCTGTAGGCGAAGAAAAAGTGTTATTCAAATGTTTCCATGGACAAAATGAATATCTTTAAAAGTATTTGAGAGTACTTACGTGTGCTATCATGTAGATGATGAGCCCCGCATTCATGGTGCTGCCCAAGACGAGCATCAGGGAGACAACGGCCAAGGTAATGGTGGCATTGGCCATCTTCTGCGGATAGGAGCTGTTTTTCTTGCCCTTTCCCTGGATGCTGCTCATGTCCTGTTCCCGTTCCTGCTCCTGCCCCTGCTCCTGGACCCTGGGACTGATGACGGCCATGGATCGATCGGCGATCTGCATGGGAAGCGGCTTCACGGTCTCGTAGTGAAGTCTCTGGGGGGAGAGTCGATTCTGGCGAAGTGGCAAGGTTGGAGGGACTCCTACTACCGCTCCAACTTGTTGGCTTTGGTAGATCTGTTGGCTTTTGTAGATCTCCAAGCGCCTTTCCAGCTGCAGCTGCTCGTGGTGGGCGGCGTTCCGGGGCGTTGAGTGCGCCAATCGCGGAGGCGGCTGCATCTTCCTGGGCGTGGTCAGGAGCTCGTGCAGGGCCCTCGTAGCGGCAGCCGCATTCTTTTGCTGCGGCGTTGAGGTCCTCGCTGCGTACTGCCTGCTCAATTCCATGTTGCTCAGGCAGGTTTCCTGCTGCTCCTGCTCCTCCGCCAGATCATCGTCGTCCGCATCCGTGGGCACCACTGCATATCGATGGGCGCGGCCATTGTGCATCTGTATGATCTCCTGGTTCTCGTCTACCAGCTCCTCGTCCTCGGCGGTGGGCACCATCTGGTACCTCTGGTTGCTATTCTTATCCACTATCAAGAAGGTCTTGCTGCCGAAGTCGCTACTAAAAGCATGCTTAATCTGGGTTTGATTGGCATTGGTATTGTTGTTAATATTCCTGGGCTTGGGCGGCAAATTAAGTATCGGTGGCAAGCTGGCAAACTGGGTCTCCTGATGGGGTTCCTCGTGGAAGGAGTGAGGCTCCTCCTCTTCGTGCAATCCATGTCTGGAGCCATAGCGATCCAGATTATCCTGTGATCGGGCCAGTCTCTGTGCCGCCTGTCCTGGAACTATGGCGTATCTACTGGCCCTACTGCTGTTCAGTTCCTCTAGGGGAACCAAGGCATAGCGACCACTAGAGGATTGCGGCTGGTGTTGCTGCTGCTGAGCCAGGTGTTGCTGGTGTATCTGCTGTTGGTGTTGCTGCTGCTGCTGCTGCTGGTGTTGTTTCCGCGTCACCGATCGCGTGGACATGCTACGCTGCATTCGCAGTGGACCCTCGCGGGGATCTCGAGTGGCGCGCGGAGGAGCCGCTCCAAAGTTCATCTGGAGGCTTCTGTTGTAGATGGACTCCACTCGCGACGAGTTGCCGCTGGGCACCGGGTAATACTCGCTGTTCTGGCAGAAGGCCGGGTTCGTATAGTTATGCTGCGACATGTTGGCACTGTACTGGTGGCAATTCCACAACCTCTTAGGGGTGTTCTTTCACTACTTTGGGTTTTCTTTGGGTTCGTAGCACTGTTCACGATCCGCTCGCCTCGGCAACTGCGACTCGACTGATCTAGAGAGCCGTTCCAGACGGCAGCTCCTCAACTTCCTCCACTTCCTGCGCCGGCGCGCAGTCGAGTGGATCGTGCTCCGATACGAGTCCCCACCCCATAAAACACCATTTACTTGTACATAAGACACCCGTACACCCGTACAATGACCGACTGTGTTTGGCGCGTTCCATTAGGCCATTGGAACCGAACCGAATGTGAAAACCCAGAAACATCTGCTCCTGCTGCTCGACGAACGAACGGGGGTTGAAACGCATTTCACTTCCAACTGAGACGTCTCAACGCGATCCTAACCAAAACCTAAAAACCCCTGGCGAATTGCAGGAGCAGCCGGCGTTTTATTCGGTTCGCGTTTATCGGCGTTTTTAATTCTTATTTACCAACTCATATGCGCTCCCTTGCGACTTTAATTCTGTTTTGCTACCACTTAGTTGGCGAGTTGAGGGGTATGATGAATGTGTTTTAAATCCACCTAAGATTATACTCGAACATAACCAGTGTAGAGCAGATCATATCAGCACACTGTCATCACCGAGAATTCAACATAATTTAACTATCATAAAAGTGTTTTTTCTTTATTATAATCATATAAGAACTAGTTGTTCTTGTTCCTTTTGTTCATCCGCTGCTTTGTTTCTCGACCGAAATATTTAAAATAGTTTATTGTTTGTTGAAAACATATCGTGCTTTTATTATATATGGTTAGCATCCGTATATCGGCACCATTAAAACAAACTTTTAATGAATGCTTTCACAAAACAGTTTAGTTTAATATGCACATATTTCTGACGTAAAAGCGTCAAGCCATAAAGTAGAGCTTAGCTTCAGTCAGAAAGAAATGAAACAAAAGAACTTAAGAGATTAAATTATTTCACTTCGCTTATTTATTTTAAGGGGTACCCTTCAGTCGCGCTTGCTTCTTAAAAATAATCCTTGCTCAGCTCTGATGTTTGTGCAGACCAAAAACCTTCCCTAAAGGCAGCCCTCCCCGGATTTTTGTTGCCCAAGCGACCGTTACATTTGGTTGTCAGAGAAAAACGATAAAAAACGAAGAGTTCGTGGGTCAACTTTATCCGGATTTCGCCTCCCACGTGCATACATATGTACATGCCTTTGAGCCCGCAGGTTGGATGCACGCGTGTTGTCCTTTTGTGGTGGCCAACTTAATTGCCTTTTGGCCAGAAGCAAATCAGCGCAGCCGGGGGCATTTGTCAAGCGGATTAGCCAGAAATTGGAGGCACCAACAGCTGGTCGGTGGGAAAATTTAAGATGCATATAAAGTTAAACGCCGGCAGACGGCACGCGACTAGAGTGCGGGGTTTCTGCACAGTATCCGAAGGATACTCGGATGCAGATACTCAAAGGCAGGGGCAATGACAGCGCACAAGGATAACAGACAGAGACGGCAGGCACACAGCTGTCAGCTGTTTGCGAGGATCCTGTCTCGTCCTTTGTTGTGACACAACCAAGGTACAAATGCAGGAACAGAAACTCAACTAAACTCAACTGAACTGAACAGCAGAGAAACAGCCGCAAAGATAGATCCTGAATCCTGAGTCCTGAGTGCGACTGGCATTATTTGATTAGGGGAGTTGTCTCACCGCATCCTGCACCCTGCTCTCTCCCCCATATTATTTCCGCTGCCAGTTGTCATATATATACGCCACATAGATCCCCTTCGCATATAAGCAAGAGATATGTATCTGCAGTCATGTGTGTGAGGGGCGCCTCCTCAGATACATTTACAGATACAGATACACACTCAGTTGTAGTAAAACAGCATAGGTGCGTGCAACAGCTGCCCTCGCACGTGGCAAAAGTAATTACCAGAATGCAAGCGACTACCTGAACGTCTATTCAAGTCCCCCATTTACGGACTAGCAACATCTTGGCACCATTTGCATAAGAATTATTTATGCTAAGTATCACGGGGGTCCGACTGGAGCTGGTTTTTGAGGTCTAGGGTTCGGATAATTATCCGAAGTTACAAACTGAATAACTCAGATCTGTAGGGTATAACATAGAAATAACTCTCCGCATTTACTGATTGTAACATGCCATGAATCAAGCAAAGTATTATTTATCTGACGGAAACTATTTCAAAATTCAAGTTCGTCTGAAACATATATTGTAAAGTTATTAAATATATAACAAAAAAGTGAAAACTGCAGCAATAAGTTTCAAATCAGAAGGTCATATTCATTACAGATAATTAAATGGAAAGCAAACAAAGCCACCAATTACTAATTGTATTTGCTCGTTAGCTATTGGCAAATAAAAACAATTTTAACTCTCAGCGGTTCAATTAAGTTATTGCAAATTTAATTACGGCCTAGAATGCGGGATTTCATAAATACCGGGCAGTTTATTGGCTCAGATAAGCAACATTAAATGGCTTCCCAATCAATTTCTGTGTTTTTAAGTCCAATTAAACAAGTGGATGCAAGAAAAGGTATACTCACTTCTTGAGAAAGTTCAGCTTGTCCTCCTGGACGCGTATGTAGCCCTCCAAGTTGGTAATCAGTACGGATTCAGTCTCCAGAAGTTCCTCCATCTCGGCCAAGGCCGTGTACACCTCCCCGTTAGCAGGACCGCCCACAAGTAGCAGGATTCCCAGCAGGAGCATCAATCGCCAGTCCGCTGCCATTTTGAAGTCTCTGCAAAAAGATGGAATGCTGTGAGCTTAGGCGCCTTACAGTTTGTTGCCAAAAGGTAAGGTATAGGTATAGCCTGAGATTTGGCCTTAAATCTCCGGCCATGTGTAAAGTGGAAGCTCTAAGCTCAGTGAACCCGAAATCGACTTTTATATTGATTAATATCGCCGCCAGCTAGCAGAAATACAGAATTTGGGTTTCGAGGGGCAGCTGCTGCTTGAGTTTGGGCACTTGGCAATTTATTTTAATGAGCGTTTTTTAATTTGACCTGCCATCGAGCGGATTGTTTTATGGCGTTTACTTTACTGCACTGACGACAATAAAACGGGTCCGAAACATTCGATGACCCTCCACGGAATGGAGAAATGCTCTTTAAGTGGCCGTTTTTCCTCCGCCAGAAACAATTTGCAATTTATATGTACTTCCCTTATTGCCGCAGCAAATATCTATTGGAAAATGTGCAATTTGTCACAGCCGAAAGTGGAACGAGGAAAATATTTAGTTTTACATATCTTTGCCTCACAAGCTGCTCGTCGAGCTTTGACTTTGCCAAATGCCATTTGATTTTAGCAGAGGGATGTCTTAAAATTCCGCCCTACAATTTGATGGTTTTTATATTCGTTTTGCTGCTGTTGAAGGTTTTATGTGTAGCTTTTAATTCCATGGACAAGCAACCCGTTTAATCACTCACTCACATGTAAACCCACATTGCGGTGCCCTGTGGCCTTTGTATCTTGCGATGTATCAAGTTTCATATATTGTATATCGGTGTATCTCCAAGTTTACTTAAGCCAATATACCCCCATCAGTCTCAGATGACAGGAACAGCGAATTCAAGTTTGTTTCCAGTTCCGTTTTGAGGCGGGACAACATAGATTGCGGCTTAGTTAACGTGCCAATAAATTTTAATTGATATTAATTAGCTGCGCGCTGTTAATTCGCATCTTTAAGATAAATGCGGCACTCAATTTGCATACAGAAGATGTTTGTCTGCGGTGGTTCGCTGGATTCGGCGGATTCGGTGGGCGGTGGCCCAAAAAGTCCTTCGACAAACCACAAGGACGAATTAAGGCTGATGCATGCTCTTGTAGGCGGTGGGCGTTGAATAATTAATCAGCAGTAATTAATTCTGCCAAGGCGAGACAGAGAGGCTGTCTCGCACTTGAGCAGGTAATTGCTCACATTAATCAGTCAGCAGAATATAAGATCTTTTATTAATACGCGGCATTTTGGCCAACACTTCTGGCCACTTTGGTCCAGAATTATGGATGTCCCAAAACGAGTCGATTTATGTCAGCTAACATGTGTTAAAAGCGAACCCGGCTGTCAGCAAATATTAAATAATCTCGCCCAGACCGGTTTGTCCCCTTTACCAAATTCTAAATCTATCTATTCGAATTTCCATTTCTTGTCGTGGAGTTTCGACACTCTGATCAGAACGAGGGCAACAGCTATTAAGTTTTACGACATGCCGTTCAATAGCATTTAACTTTCTAGTTTCCAGTTTGGAGCGATGTTCCTGATGCCAGATACAGTTTTTCTGGTTAAGTTGGCCCTGCATCTCAGGGGAAATTAATTGGGGTTCAAGGAACTCCGTTATTTATGCAAATGTATCTGAAAGATACGCGTCGCTGCAGCGGACAACCGAACCTAACCGAACAGAAATCGCTCATTGTGAGTGATGATGGCCAGGCCTTTAACGGTTCACACAATCCCATCCCGAACAGCGTTACACAATCAAACTTATTGAAATGCAAATATTATTTCACCCAGAGAATATCTGCAGTTCGTGGAATTTCTGCTTTTGACCAGTTCATCGAACTCTCATTATAGAGTGTGGACCAAATTACTCGCTTTAATTTGCAAAATTCCAAAGCAACACAGGGGAATGTTTGTTGCCATGAGGTGCACATTTGCAGGCACATAAAACAAAACAGCAGGAATAAGCATCCACCTACGCTGAAGTATGCAGAACTAAGGTGCGTTTCATGACTGTGAGGAGGAGTTCTTGGCCGTTCGTTGATACGGAACATTCCAAAGCCATTTATGACTCTGCCTAAAGATAAAGATATAAATACTTTAAAGGCGTACTACAGACTGCAAATATTTATGAAATTAATACAATCTATCTTTCTATAAATGTATATAATTAGCCAGATACATTTGAAAGACATCTAACAAAGCTCACATCTAACAAAACATATAGATAATCAGGATTAATACGACTGTCGCATATTGTCGGCTCTCAAAGTAATCTCAACTATAAATGTCAGCGTATTAGCTATTATTTGGCCGTATTAAATTAAACATCTTTATGGTAATGCTTATAAAATTGAATGAATGCGGGGCCATTAAATTCAATTCATTAAGCCACAAAATTTACGAGTTGCGATCGGGCTTTTTCATGTACAGTTAGCTGATTATCCTTGCTTTTGTGTTAAAATATTAAAGGTAATAAAGCAATATGCATATTGATATGTTTTTTATGCAGAAGCACCTGCCAAGTTGTCTGGTCATTTAACGCGGAATTTCTCACATTTCTGGTCGATCAAACTGATGGAGCGGCATACAAATGAAGCGCATATTGAAAATATGCAAAATGCAGAATTATTAATATTAAGAGGGAGCTGAAATAAATGACTGCGAAATGTCAGGCAGCTTTAATTACCATAGACTGCGGTCGCCAGAAATTGCAAACTGACCAGAAATTCGGCAGAAGATTCATTCCCGGGACAAAGCTGAAATTGGATTTCACGTTCAACTAATTGGCAGCAAATTACAAACTTCAGCCGAGTGGAAGAGAGCAGAAAGTTGATATGGTTACGGAAATTAATGCATGGCTGCGGAAAATTCGATTTCAGTACCGGCCAAGGCGGCGATTTGCCAGCACTTTCATCATCACATCTTCACTTCAGTCGGTTAGTTGGGCAAACTAATCTCCCAATCAATTTCAATTCACGCCTCATCATCATCGCCGCTTTTTGCACCTCTTGCGGTGCGAATTGTGGTGCAACGAAATGGACTTTCGTCATCGGATTGCATTTTCCTCGCCGGCCACGCCTCTATTTCACAGTCCGCCCATCTGAGCATAAGGCCCAACTGAAATGCTAGCTCGGCAATCTTTTGGTTTTGGCTTGCGTGTATTCTGTGCTTTATGCAATCTGGCAACAATTTTCATTTTCGTTGGCTCTTATTTTTCATGATTTTACTGCACTTTTTCGAAGAAAGGCGCGCGGCGAAATGAAAATTAATTTTCTGTCGGCTTTTGTTCAACAAAATTTGTTATCTTGCGCCCTGGCGCAATTAAGTTATGAAATACTTTGTGTGCAAAACGCTGACTAAGCTCTGCATTCGACCCACTGGCTGACTGACTGCGAAAAGTGACGAAACGGGAATCGAAATGGAAATGAAAATGAAAATGGAGATGCTTGACTGCTCCACGGATACAGGTACACAGATACTTCTGTGCCGGGTGACAGCGAGCTAGCATTACTCGCATTGCATCTGGCCAGTCAGCAAATGCTTCCTACCTGGCAAAGAGTGTCCTTGTTGGCGTAGGAAAAAGTTTCAAACGGTGACCCGGTTGGCCATATTGTATTGGCCCAAGACAGTGAAGCCTCTGGCTAGACTTCCCAAGTACCACATTTCTACATTTGTGTGACCAAAGTTACAACTGCAACTAGGGAACATATCACACATGGCAACCTCTTTGTGGTTGTTTCACTGTGCCACTATGCCACCTGTCCCACACAATGAGACCTTGCTTATCGAGAACGGCATATGCACCTGTTTCCTGGGAGCCTGCCTTCCTTTTAGCCGCCAACAAACTGCGACACTTTCGCTCAAATGAAACTGTCAGCAAACGGCACCAATTCTATAAAATGCAACGGGACAATTTGAGCAGGGACGACATCATTATTCAGGTGCAAATGCAGCGGGAGGTACACCACCCCCCCTCGAGTGGCAGCCACGCTGCCAAGGTCGACTGGCAGATGCATAGTTAGTTTGCTGGGTTAGGTATCACCCATATTGTGGCCACCACAATATCGTCCATCAATTTTATGAGCGGTGAAGTCGACGAAGCTGCTGAAGCGACTCCGAGATGGACGAGACCAGAGCCCAGAGCCATAACTCAACCACCGGCAGCCCAGTAGTCCCACTGACATTTATGAGCCACCGAAAGCAGACTCATAACTGTGCATCCGTAGCCAAATTGGAGCTGAAACGATGCTTTTGACTCTACACTGAGGAAAACAAGTGGTGGCTAAAGAGATGAATAATCTTAGAATATCTAAATACTAATTTATATATGACACTACTCTAAAAAACAAATATACATAGTGACGTTCGACTTAATCTTGGTGGAAGCACTTTAAAGTCCATAAATATTTATATTCTTGTGGGGGTAGAAGTGATCAAATATTATAAATATTATATGTTTCATTGGAACACTTCTTTTGTTTCGGGGTCAATAATTTATCATTTCTGAAAGCTGCATGAAACTAACGTTTACCAAGTATAAATTTGTCTAATCTGAGAATACCTAATCATAACATTTATCAGAAACTGACATTGTCTTAGGACTTTTCTACCTCTTCTTTGAATGTCTTTTCGAAACTAGTTTTCTTGTTTTAAAATAGCCAGAATTAAACTTGAATCGATTTTGGGTGGAGCTACTTTGCTTATAAATGAATTGTGTCTTTATAATTGATGCTATATTATAAAGAGGTTAATTAAAAGCGTATTAATTGCATGATTTGTAGAACTGGCAAATAATAAAGAGATATGACTAAATAATTAGGAGTTTTGCAAGTTAAGTTATTCAAATTGAATGAAGATATTTCTGTAGTTTTTAGGTACATGGAACAACTAGTATATTTCCATGTCCATATAGAGATTTTCTCCGTGCACCTGCTCTTTGAGCCCTGGCATTTGTGAGCTGCCGACAAAAGCAAGCTCGTGAACAGTTTTGGCCACATTGTCTCTATGGGCCAGTGGCTGTTAATGTGGCACGAAGTCGCCAAACTGCTGCCACCGAAGTCTTCCATCTGCTAAATGTCAGGCCCCCCTGGACCCGCGGACTGACCTTCCCCAGGCGGAGCTCTTCTTATTTCCCATGTCTGCTATGACATTTGCCCATTCGTAATGGAATTCGGCGAGGGTACGGCTTCCTAGCCAAAAGCTTCCCTTTCCATTCAATTTGGCCAATTTGAGTGGCTCTGCTCGTCGATCGAATGCATAATTAAAATCGCATCGAATCGAACCGTCGATTTCGTCGTTGGCACTGTAATTTGACTCCGAGTTTTTCCTTAATTCAGCGACTTAATGGACTCGTTAGACGCGCCTCGCCATAACCACTTCATCATCATTATCGCCTTAAGTATCATCATCATGAGCACAAACTTTGCCCTAACCACCGAATGAGGTCTCTCCACTTTGTTGATACGATGCAAAAAAAAGTCAAAAAGACGAAAAGAAGAGTTCTTTGTGGAAAAATCATGGTCTCGGTCTGCCTAGTTTGTGCAAATTATGCAAACAATTTGGTTAAGTGTAATTGAGTTGGCCAGGCCAAGAGCGTGTGGCAATTTCTGTTTCAGTTTCCAGGCCACATGCTGCAATTGCTCCAAGAACTTGGATTCAAAGTCGTAGATAATGTGATTTGTCTGCCAGCAAAAGTTCCACTCGCAGGGCGTGAACTTTTCAATTCTATAAGCGTTAATTTGATTGTCACAACTTGTCGGAAAGAAAGTACCCAGCACTGGAGAAAAATGATGATGGATTATGAAAGTGTTGTAAAGAAGAGTGTGATGTAAACACGTTTGCATTCATTGCTACGCACGCTGATTATTAGCTTTGCATACTATCAGAAATATTCAGGAAATTCCAGAAAGCACTTTTGATAACGTACATATTTCGAGAAGTTCTAAATAAAATTTTGATAATTCTAACGAACAATAAGGTGTCATCTCTCGGATCGAATCCATCCCATTTAATTTCTCGCTGTGTTGGAAAAATGGCATTCGCATTAAATATTCAGTAGGCAGGAAGGAAGGACTCGGGACGCGGGAGTGATTCAAGTGCATTCAGCGAGTTTGCTAATTAGTAATGAATGACAAATGTTCGCAGCTCATCCCCAGCTGCCTTAACACCCGGCTGGCCCCCATGATTAACCCATGGCGAAGTGCTTTAATGCCAGTCAGATGCCGTCATGGAGCGTGTGCACACATAAATTTTACAATTCACCTTGAAATGTAAGCATAAAAGGCGTCCCCGATGGAAATCGCAATACCAAACCGGTTCAAAGACTTTGCTGAACATTATAAAAGCGAAAGATGAGCTGGGAAAAAGGCTGGAGCGAAATGGGCGCAAAAACCAGACAAGGAAGTGGGCCAAATAGCAGCTCCTTGTCGACATTGTCCTCACTTTCATTGCATTCCGCACATGGATGGAACTGGTGATCCACTTGGCAGCCACTTTCGTTTTCGCATCCAACTCTATTATTGCCAACCGGTCGTCATTGCCGAACTAATTAGCAAACAAATAATACTGATCAAATGGACGTAAAGGCGAAAGGCCGAAAAAGCAGGCGGGGAGCAACGAACCAGATTGCGGCTAAATTATAAATTTCATAAATTAACACACCTTGCTCGTAAGTTAATTGAAGCTATTGAATCCGATTGTATTTTCAAAAATACACGCCTAGCCATTAATCATCCAAACCAGAGTCTAATTGGTTAAGTATTTCCAATTAGACAAGAAATATCCCGCTAATAAGAGCGGCTAAATGAGGTTTGTGTCCGTGCTAAATAGGAGTCACTTCAACTGGGTTTTAATCATAGACATTTACCAGGTACATTATGTTATATATGTTATACATTTAAAAAAGGATTCTGTTATATAAAGAGTAACTTTATTACCCTTTAAAGTAATTGTATCCTCTTTACAAACAGGTTTGAAAACAGTTTAATAAACTGGTTATTTTTAAGTCACTGATTGACTACCTAATATTACTTATTCATGTAATTTGCTACTGAAATGTATAGTTAAAGGAAGAAAACAATTTGTTTCAAATCTATTGATTCCTTGCTGAACTAGGCCATCCTTTTTCGCACAGTTGGCAACGCAGTGTTTATACCCTTTGCATTGGAAGATGAAGTGCACGGGAAACGAGACCAAAACAAATGCCTACAATTGACTACGTGACTGCGGCACTTCCTTCTTTTCGCCCCCTGATCATCATTATATAAACACACCCAGACGGACGTAAAAAGTACATATACACATTGACGCCTATGCCGCACAGACTTTTTCGAGTCCAGATATTTAGAGGCTTATCGCCAGCGGAGATGGAGGAGGAGGGAGGAGCATCAGCAGTAGGAAATGGGGAATATGTGGGGGCAAAAAGCGGTCAATTGAATCGCCATGTGGTGACAACAAGTGCATATAGAATAGTATGTGAACACTCAAATCAGTTTAGTTTTTTTGTCACAGCGCAGCAGAGCATTTCTCTCTAATCAAAATCGAATATTCAATTTAGATGGCCCACATTCCCGTCATTCAAGTAAAAAGACTCGATTATTGTTATCAGTGCACGACGGATGCCGGCAGGAGGAACACGTCAGAAGTTCTAGAAAATGTATCTGTGGAATTTCTTTAATTTACCCTGTGTTTCTTATGCGAACTTGTTGCTGGATCTCAATGGATGTCAATGAAACTGGCCGCCTTCTTTGTTTACAATTCAACGAGAACACCTCGATTGCATTGCCCACCCGCACTTCGTATCTTATAGATACATTTTATGCACTCTAACTGGAAGCACACAAATCACGTTTGTTTTAGATATTTTCGTTTAGACTCGAATTTAAGGATTGTTTTCTCTGGTCCCCCGAGGAGTAAATTCCCTTTTTCACAGTTTTGACTACAAAAATATAATTTGTGTTTCTGTTTAATTCGCGTGCGCGCGCCGAGAAATACCGACTGGAACTGATTTTGTTTTGCTGCCGCCTCGAATATAGATAAATACCGACTTCCAGATCCAGAAAGAGAGAGAATTTCTGGTTTCTGTTTCGAATTTAAGAGAAGAGCACCAATTTCGAATTTCGAAGTTCAATTTAATACCACAAAAGAGAAAAAGAGTTGAAAGAGAGAAACTTGTACAGCATTGTGGATTTCATTCGAACAGCTGTTTGCGGATCGTATATGGTGGCGGGCAATTTGAATTGTAATTGGTAAAAAGGTGAAGCAATGTCAAAAGACTACTAGAACAGCCATTTCGATCAAAATTAAAAACACTTCTCCTTAGTTTCAACATAATTTGGCATCTTTTTTATTCGCGTTTGCAAAAATAAAGCTTTTCCTTCGTCACTTACAAATGGTAAATAAATACATGGATTCAGTGTTGATTTTGTTTTTGATGGGCCCTACAACTGTCTGGCCAGGAATATTTATAAAATCACTCCACACGGATATCTAATCCTAGTCCTCCTTAACGGTGAAGGAATGCGTGAGTCCCTCGTAGGGATACTTTCCGCCCAGGATGTACTTGTACTCCCCGGAATGGCGAATGCGATATTCCCCGGGAAGAGTCTGCGGACTGATGTCCCAGTAGATGTCCATTTCGCTGAAGCCCAGGATCGTATTGGTTCGGTGCCAGACCATTCTGAAAAGTAACGATTTTATTAAGTACCAACATTTATAACCTCAAGCTGGCGCTTCCTACTTGGTCTCCCAGCTGGCATCCGTATAGGCCACCTTCCAGCGATCCTCGTTGATCTTTCGCTCAATGGTGAAGTAGGTTTTCTCGGTGAAGAGGTTGTTACGCGGATTTCCGGATATGTAGGTGACCTTCACCGTCTCGTTGATGCCGTACTCCTTGTTGGGCTGCGACTTCACGTAGCCAAAGTCGGTGTTTATGGGATGTCCGTCGAAGAGAACCCCGGTGTTCAGCGATAGCATCACATCATTCATGTACGGCGGACTTGGACCCGCATCCACGGTCTCATTACGCATCATGGCCTTGGTCAGGCGTTCGAAGACGTCCATGTAAATGGAGTGGGTATGGGGACCGAAGATCGTGGAGGCGGCCTCGTAACGCTGCGCCTGGTACTCCTCCGGGGTCACCGTGTAGCTGGTGTATATGTTGGTCAGTCCGGCGATGATTACCTCGGTGTCGATGCCTCCGACGGCGGAGGCAGCTGCTCGAATCTGGTTTCGCAGACGACGTCCTGCCATTGTGGTGAACTCGCAGGGCACGGCGGCTATGATCACATCGCCGATCTTTAGTAGCTGATCCGAGACAATCTTTGGCTGCCACTCATAGGGAAAGGTGGCCTTAAATATGGATAATGTACATGTTAGATATGCTTAAAGTGCACTTAGATTTTTAAATAACAGTTGCGCATTAAGTGATGACCTATAGCCTGGCTATAACTACCTTACCTTGATTTTTATGAGCTGACAACTAATTTGCGTAACGTTTCAGTTTAATTACCCCACTTAAATGTGCATTATAAAAACAAAATCCACTACATAAATTTATGTATTCTATTCCAAAATTGGTATTTTGTTCCTTTGCACTATTAAACACATTTAAATTTATTTTCTGATGCACACAACACTCAACAAAGTTCCAAACAAATGGAATGATTTTTGTGCTGCATACCTTTAGGCAATTTCAGAAATTCTTTTAAAATCGCTATTGTTTTTTTTCAGACTTGCTTTTTAGTTAATAATAATTGATTAATGGAAAAACTCACCCTGCCGGTGGCCAGAAGAATGGGCTTGGGCTCATGGCACTTGATGTCCTCCTGCGTGGGAGCAGCGATGAAGTCGCGCACAAAGTTCCACATGGGGTTGTCCGTGGTGGTTCCCTGCTCGAAGCTGAAGGCTCCAGGTCCATCGGTGGTACCAGCAGCAAAGCTATAGCCCATGGCCGGCTGACATCCCCTGATCTTGTCGACCTTCCTGCTCAGCGGATTGTAGGTGCTGCCATTGTAGTTGGGCATGTCCACAAACTGGTGGATGAACCTCACATCTCCAGTGACCTCCCGTGCCGTGGACTCCTGGCTCTGTTCGTTGAGCAGTCCCAGAGCAGCATCCGCCAGACGTTGACCCAAGATCTGGGTGCTTTCGAACATATCCTTACCGGGTCCGGAGGCAAAGCAATCTCCCTCGCCAGTGGGACAACGGGAGGTCAGTAGATCACACTCATTGCCGGAGATCGAGCACTTGGGACCCATTATATTGGGGGACACATCGCCAAGGTTGGATGAGCAGAAGGCACCCACGAACTTGCCCTTTCCGGGCATCTTGTTCGGATTGTACTCCTTTTCCAGGAGCAGGGCGGCATAACCCACATTGTCGCTGGTCACCAGTCTGTTGGTATTGTTCATGGAGGTGGCATGCACCGCATACCAGTTGAAAGCGCCCAGGAGGTTGTTTTCCAGGTCGACAAATCGCAGCTGGGTCAGTGTCTTATCCGTATCGTGCTCGTATTGGGCACGCTCCTCGGCGGGATTCCTCAAGTAGGATGAGGGCGAACGATTGATGTTAACATTTAGCACAGTAGTTTTGGACAGCAAGATGCGACCATCCACCAGGTTGTCCGTCGCCCTTTTGATGCACTATTATATAAATTAGTTATTTCGTTTCCGTACAAATTCAGTTGAATGTCAAAACCCACCAGATACAGTCCCTGAGCCATCACCTCAAACGTCTGAGGCACAAAGCCCAGAATGGAGATGTCATAGAGCAGATGCATCAGGAATCCGCCAGGAGCACCGTGCGTGTGGGTGCCACTGATGGCCACATTATCATTGTGGTAGATGTTGCCATAACGTGCCTGGAGTCGTTTTATCACCTCCCTCTTCAATCCGTAGCCCATCATTCCGGCATCTGCGCTCACGAAGGCCACTCGGTTGCCCTTTTCATCCTCCACCACAAAGGCACGGGCAAAGACACGGGTGTGGATGCCACGACCCACTTGCTTGATGTTGGCATAGCCCATCTATCAGTGAAAAGTCGAGATATAGATCACTTAACTGTAAGAAGACCCTTAATTATGCTTACGAAATTGATCTCCACTGGAGGTCCTGTGATATCCGCGCGGCCCACGCCCACTTTGTAGGTGGCACTAACCAATCCACACAGGAAACTTACGGCCAGAAAGGCCAAGAAGGCCATCTTGCTATTAGCCATTGTTAAATGGAGCACTTAACTTAAATCTGGAAATATAACAAATACGATAAGTCTTAAATGTTTATCAATTTATTAATGAATCGTATGGTAACACCCCTATCCTAAATAAAAACGGGTTATTTATTATAGCAATTTAAACAGTTTATCTTTGGCAAAAGTACTAACCAACTAACCATGATAAAACTAGTCACAATTTTCGAACGATCATGTCAAATAGCAGTTAGCATTCAGCTACCACGATATAATTAAAAAATATGTTTAACCGCATTTTGGGCAATTAAGCTAAAATCCTATGCAAAAAGTATGAGTATCTGTGAGTTTTCAGTATGTTTGCTTAATTACTTATAGCCTAATAATGAAATTAATGAATCAGTGAGGCTGTAAATTAATAGGTGTTAAACTAATTTGAAACATTAAAATACATTTGACTTTATACTTGAGTATTTTGTTTGAAATTAGCTGTATACCCTTCACTTCAATCTTTTGATTAGTTGTTTTTCCGGGTGATTGTCTTATAAGTATCTGCAATCTTTCCCAGCCAACTTAAATGCGCAGAAATGAAGATACCCCGCTCGTATTTGGCAACTCAAATCATGTGTTGCAAGTATCTGCAACAAAACGCAAAGGTGATGAAAGCAGCCATCGATTGACAGTTGGACAGCTGGATCCAATCCGATCCACTTGGCCGTCATCCGTCAATCGGTTATAGATAAAGCGGACAAATGCAAATGCTCCGCAACCGTTCGCAATCGCACTTCGAGATTGAGGCGGGCGTGACCTCCGGCAGACCCACTGACAATAACAATAACGCGCCGAGTAGCAATAACAATAACAATAATAATAATAATAACAATGCAAGCAGCCGAATCGCAGTTGAATAAAACAGACGGGACATCTCTTATCAGCAGCTGAAGAGCGTCTCCGGAACCGGTTTTTATCAGTTGCGAAACCAGGCGGCTTCTTCAGCGGCTCAATGGCTAGCGTACAGTTGCGGTCAATGGAATAGAACCACTAGCTGTGATATCGTATAAATATTCAAATTAAAGAAAGGGTGTTCTTGAAAATCTCCGAATTCCAATACACATGTTCTTTATAATGTCACTTGTGCATATATTTCAATTATAATATAAATCAAATCAATTCTCCGTGTATCTTTAGTTTTTCCTTCCTCATTCTGGGTAAGCTATAACAATAGATACTTCTCAGCTGACCAACATGGTACGTCTTAAAACCAAAAGTGGTTGGGGTTTTCCACTCCCGCATTAGCACCACCCCCACCGTTGCCCCTATCAAAGTCGTTTCCCATTTTTTCCGCCTGCTTTTGTTTCGAACTTAATGATGAATCGACTTCTTTTGTATGCGCACTGGGTTCCACATAGAATTTGTCTGTTCTCAGTGCGGATTGCCGCAAAAGGCGTTAAGTAGGAAATCGACTGGGTAATTGCCGCGCATGTAAAGCAGTGCCAGTGGCTCAACCACCTGACCACCCCACCCGATCCGATTCCCATAATCCGCCGAACACTTTGCATAATTTACACACCGCGCGGCTGACATTGAAAACGAAAATTAAATAAATATGCTCGGCCATAAAGAGCCGAAGTGACTATCAGCTGCAGGGCCATCGCACAAGATACAAAGCACAAGATACAAAGATACAGATACAGATACGAATGGCCCGGCGCACGTATCTCGTGTGCGGATTTCGATTTCAGATTCCAGATACTTTTGCAATCGCCTGGAGGCTCAAAAATGTAACGCTCGCTACAGCAAGAGAGCAATCCAAAGATACAGATACGGAGGTGGAAAAGTATCTCTTGGATACGGGCCGCCAAACGCTGATCGCCGGACAAACGCGCCAATTGAGCAAATTACAGAAGATTTCGTTTGATGAGCCTTTTATAAGATGAGTAGTAGGCTATGTACTATACACACATATCTGAGGTTACTTGCACTGATTTCGGGAAGCTGGTACTTGTTTTTGAGGGTTATGCAATGTGAACTCCTTTTTTTTTTGGGCAGCCTGACCCTGGCTTATTCGCTCCAGCACTCACATTCACTGTTCAATCGTGGTGGGGCTTCAATTGCCGTAGTTATATTCGCTGTGCGCTTATCACACGCTTCTTATCTGCCCAATTAATGGATAATGTGCAGCATTTGCAGTTGCAGTTTGCCGCTTGTCGATGCCAAAGGCCGATTTCAAAACATGCTGGCCCCCACTTGATTTTTCGATTTATTTATCTTTCCACGAACGCGACCGTTTGTTTTTTGATTTTTTTTCGAACCGCTCCCCTCCAAAACGAAACTATCTCGAAACGAAACCGAGCCGTGGGATTGGGTCGTCGCCTGTTTTGCGCCCAAGTTGGCACTCGACTGTTTGGATCGAGCCAACCATTTCGGCTGAAAACCAAGCCGCACTCGATTCCAAGCCGAACCTGAATCGGGGACTTCGGCTCTCGGCGTTTTGATCTGTGAATGGGTTTTCGGCTCTTTGGCCTCTCGGTTTTTTTTGGGCGCTTGTGGGGGCGCAGCTACCATCAATCCATCAGTCAGTCGCTCAAGCGGTCAACCATTTCGCTCATACAAATCCATGTTCGATGGGAATTTCGAACTAATGGGTATAAACTTCTTCTGAGCTAAGAAGGTACATCTATCTATAACTGACTGCCCAATTATATTAGATATATTATCACAGTAGACTACCGACCGTTCACTTAGTTTTCATCTTAATAAAAGGTCTCCCCTTTTTGCTAGGTGTATTCTTGGTTTTGCCCGTTCTGCATGCTTTAAATAATCCGCTGATAGCTTATCATATCGTTAGTTTCCGCAGATCGGGAGTACGAGATTGGGCCACTTGGGTGCTTATACCCGTAGGTAAACAAGTGCGCACTTTGACCCCTGCAAACAAGAGAATTTCGCACTCCAAGTCCTCGACATTTGAATGTATAATTGCATGGAATTTGCTATATGTTAGTTATATGGCTGACTCTGAAAAACTCACCCCACGAAAAGAAGACTGCCGACTTCTTTCGGGATCGACCTACGCGCTTCTACTGAATGGGCTCCCAATTGATTTTTACGATCGATCGAACTGAGGGGTCTTTAAAATAACCAATTGATAAGGTTTAACTATCGCTTAACTTTGAGTATATTAGCCTAGATTAGCCGTGTTTTATTTTCAGCGATACGGATTAAGAACGTGCAATTGAAAGGGGAATATACGGCTCGCTTTCTAGAACCCAAATTTGCAACGTACTCTTAGATGGCTATAATATTATATTAACTCCTTTATGATTATGTCACCTTCAAGACGAACAAGCTGGTGGATTCGTGTACTGGCCACTATATGTTTAACCTCTATGCATTTAGTAATATTGTTTCCTTTGAAATAAGGTTTAAGTAAAGAAGATTCTTTAGAAATTTAACTCAAAAATGGCTTATTATTCACATTAATACACTGTAGCGACAAAACAAAAAGTTAACGTTCGTTTCAAAACCCGATAATCGTCTTGTTACTATTACCATCGATTAGTATCGATAGGACGTCGATGACTCTTTGCGGTCAATCGCACACAGCTGACTGCGTGGGAGAACAGCTGTTTCCAGCTTTTTCAGAGGACGCCCTGCGTAATTATGAGTAATTTTGCACTCGAGAAGATTGTGGAATAGCGCTTGATTGACAACCTAGAGTACGTCCATTCCGCGCGAGCACTAAGCCAAGACAATACGCAAGGGAATCCAGGAAACACGGCAGTGGAAAGCGCGAGGAAGAGCTGGAACTTCGGGAGGAGCAATTGAAACCATGTCGAAGGCTGTGAATAACATGAGCATGGGCGACGTGGAGCCGCAGGAGAGGATGAAGCACCTGTCGCACTGCGGCAACCTGATCGAGGTGGACAAGAACATGCCAGTCACGCGGTGAGTCCTTCGCGTCCATGGCCGTTTCCCGCAAGGCTGTGACCTTGGTTGGCCAAGGACTTGTGGGCTCTCAGTTCCTCACACTCAGCCAATGTCCTTGCAGGTACTACCGCTCTGGCACCGAGATGCTGCGCATGGCCAATGTTTACCTGCGGGAGGGCAACCACGAGAACGCATTCATCCTGTACTTGCGCTACATGACCCTCTTCATCGAGAAGATCCGCCAGCACCCGGATTATGGCAGCGTCAAGGCCGAGGTGCGGGATATTAACAGGAAGATTAAGGACGAGATTATGCCCACGACGGAGAAACTGAGAGCCAAGCTACTAACGCACTACCAAAGGGAGTACGAGCAGTTCCTGGCTAGCAAGGAGGCGGAACGAGTCAAGGAACTGGAACGCGAACGGGAGCGGGAAAGGGAACGTCAGCGACAAAAGGAAAGGGAGAAGGCAGGTTCAAGTGCTATCCCATCCCTCATCCCGGCCAATTTGCACGTGCTCATCGACGAAGGCAACCAGCCATCGGCTCCGGACCTGGGCCTGCTTGACCAGGTGGTCTACCCCAATGACTTTCCCACGGGCGCCAATCGCAGCCTGCCGGGATCGGGACTCCTGCTGCCCGCTGCCAGCGAAGCAGCCGCCGACAAGACAACCAAGTGAGATTCCCCCACAGACTTTAGACTTTAAACATTACATCAGTGTTGCAGTCTATAGTTCGTTCCTAAATGACAAATGCACAGCTTTATGTAAATTCTTAGTTTAAATTATGAAACCCCAAGGATTTCTGTAAACACGTAACCCCAGCAGGACTCCAATTCATGTTAGCCTTATAAAATGCGTTTGCCTCATTCGAGGTTTGAAATTGGAAACCCAAACAATCATTTGGCATAGACTTGCTTATCAAGCAATCGTTAGCTATAAACCGATCCCCAGTTTGATTATACATGATAAGAAAACTGATAGTTCCCTTAACTTGATTGTTTCTTCAAGCAGTTTATCTGTGTTATCTACTTTATGAGATTATAGGATTGGTTTTTGACGTTGATTGAACAGCTATGCAAATCAAAAACTTTAGTTTAGGACTACGGTTCGCTAATATATCATTAAGCAAAACATGATTTCTCTTTTAAACATATCCATATTTTTAGCTCCAAGCCAAGCTTCGATCGCAATCAGAAGCCATCTTACAACCGCACAGATTCTCTGCTGGCTGGCTCTTTGCGCCTCGTTTACGTGCCCGGGGACACCATGGAGGTGTTTCTGAAGCTGGCCCTTGCCAACACCTCGAAAAACATCGAGACATGCGGCGTACTGGCTGGTCATCTGTCCCAGAACCAGCTGTACATCACTCACATCATTACGCCGCAACAGCAAGGAACTCCGGACAGCTGCAACACGATGCACGAGGAGCAGATATTCGATGTGCAGGACCAGATGCAGCTGATTACGCTGGGATGGATTCATGTGGGTTTCGAATCTTTAGTTTTATAATCTTGAATTGAGAAATAGCCTTCTTCCCCAGACTCATCCAACTCAGACTGCGTTTTTGTCCTCCGTTGACCTGCATACGCATTGCTCCTATCAGATTATGATGCCCGAAGCTTTGGCTATTGTGTGCGCGCCTAAGTACAATACGTGAGTCATCGATTGAGTCAATGTAGACAACACCTGACTATCTGGTATCCATATCTTTCGCTTCCAGTACTGGTTTCTTTATACTCACGCCACATTACGGTCTGGACTACATAGCCCAATGTCGCCAGTCGGGCTTTCATCCGCATCCTAATGACCCGCCGCTCTTCATGGAGGCGCAGCACATCCGAATGGATAACCAGGCCAAAATCAAGGTCATCGATCTGCGGAGATAGTCACTCAAAAGCACCGATCCATCAGATCTAGCAATAGCTCCAGTTTCGGTTGTCAAACAGTGATGTACCATGGAAATTACAGAGATTTAGGCAGATAGAGAATAACTATTTTCGGCAAACAGAGAGAAATGTATTTTTGCAAGCTGTTGATCCCGCGGATCGTCCATACACCACTTATAGCACTCGGCGGCATTTGTTGTTGTTTATTGCGTTCCGGCCTCTTGGTTCGTTGCATTCTTTCACTTAAGAACCTCTAATGTGATTTTCAATTGTGGCTTACCCTTGCGTTCGTTACTATCTTACTATAATTAATATGTTAGGCTGTTGTCGGGAAATCCCCGGCATTCTCACACACTGGCACACACACACACACACACACACCCCGCAGCTTACAGTGCAAACTATTCGGAGCGCTCCAAAAAAGAGTCGTGTCCTTCTACGGCTTACTACTTGCAATAAACTGTTGTTCAAAGACGAATCATCATAAAAAGCTATTATTAAACTGTGCATGCTTACCTATTGTACTAAACTGAATAAATATTTATGACTACTGGTTTATGGTTGCCCACATTTTTCAGTCTTAATAGTTATTGCTACCAAGATTTGTGGGGCGGTAAATTGGGGAAAGTCGGTAATCAATGATATGTTTTTGTTATTTTAATTTTAAATGGTATATATTATCCTGAACGCCATTTTTAAATATTGAAAATCTAGCCGTAAGATGGCGCTTTTATTTTCCCTTCGCTGGTGAATTTCCCTTAGTAAAGTTTTGCATTTTCTGTTGAAATGCGGCACTTCGCTTGGTGAATATTAATAAAATAATATTACTGAATTATTATAATGAATTATATTATTATGATTGAATATATTTTATAGCGATTAATTAAACAGTTTCCAATACCAAATTCTATTATTTTTAGAGAACATAAGGGGTGGGAAATGTACATTTCCCTCGACCGTTAAAATTTCCCACCGCAACCACCTTTTGGACCCCTGTTAACCAATGTTTTCCATGTTGTCATCCAGTTTAGCGCGTTTTCTCGTCTGGCACGGTCCTGTTTTCCGAGGTGTTCCCAGTGCAGCTGCTGTCGCCTCCAACCACCTGGGTGCATTTGAGGAACAGGAACCAATATTGCGCTACATCCAAGTGCTTAACTGAGTGGCAGTGAATCGAATTGGCCGCAAAGTAAGCGGCATTAAGTGCGTAAAAATCGATAATAGAACAGTTCCTTGTGCTCCGCCCACCTGGGATCACCTGGTGGAATCTCCTCCTTCTAGTCCCTGCTGGGTTCGCCGAAGCCAAAAGTCGGAGCACTTTCACCCACCCGCGGAGCCGCTGATAATGCCAATGCACATCCCGTTTCCGTTTAATTGGATACCCACTCTGCCAGTCGCCCGATGCCAAGAAGTAAGTGCACTCGACGGGCTCAGCCTTTGTCTTTCGCAGAGGCCCCCTCCCCCCCTTCAAGTGGGCGCCAGTTTGCGGTTTAATTACCAGAGCCACCGCCCAACCCCACTTGGTCGCCCACTGGTGGCGGATTAGGTGCTCGGATCTAAAAATAAGTGCGGCAGGAAGAGGAATGAAAAGAGCAAAAGTGCCGACGAACGGAAATAAAAACAAGCTGAACAGCAGGATTATAACCTGCCCTACCACAAAACACACGTTCAAATAACATAATCAATTGTATATTAAATCAAAGGATAATTTGAAAGGCAGTGTATAAAGTCTTCGGCATGATAACATTGCATTTTCTGCATGCCAGTTAAGTTAAGTCTTTATTCGTAATACATGTTGTATCTTAATTGGTTTGTAAGTGCTTTCCTCCTAACAAAAACAGATTACCCTACTCGGGCACAGCAATAGGGAAATGAAAAGGATACTCGTAAAATAAAGGGTTCTTGGACGAAGATAACAGACAGTTACAAATGAACAAAGCGCTCTCTGTACCTATCATCCATCACTCTTAAACCGAAAACTATAAATTAGTACCACTCAATGCGTTGTTAAGGTTCAGGACTCTTTGCGAGTGACAATGCGGAAGTGGAGGTCCTTTGACTGGGCTTGTGTCAGTGAGCTCCTCGCTGGTGCCTGTCGTGGCACAAAAAGGACACCCCAGTTGACATGACATTTGGCTAACCTTCATAGCAAAACTGTCTACCGCTTCGTGCAGCTGGCTGCTCATAACTGGCGCTCGTAATTGTTCATTTTATTCAACAAACTCCACCCCCCAAAATAAATTGTGGGATGGTTCGGCCTTGCTGAAATTCTTGAGTGGCACTGATGTTCCGCAGAATGACGTTAATATAATAACAGAATTTTCTCGCCTGCCTGGCTATTTTTATACCCGCCCAAAACACGCTTCATTCACGTGCCCTCCGCAGATGGCCAACGATGCGTATACGCAATGTCTCTGCGCTATCTTCTCTCCTTTGCTCTCACCGAATTGACCTCTCTTTCGCTCTTTTCGGTGTGTTATTTCGCACAGCACGTGTTTACATTGTAAACAGAGAAACTCGAGCAGCTGTGAATGAATGCAACCAAATTTAAGAACATTTGCACAACGTGAAATCGTCAACCACTTGGCACGCTCGAAAATTGCGACCTTGCCAGACATGCATGTGAATGAATGAACAGCGGGGGTCACACGAATAGAACTATCTAATTGGAACTCGAAAATGTAGATTAGAAACATGAATTTGTTTAATTAAAGGATTTGTACCTATTCTTCGTAAATACATTGTATGACTTACAGTTAGATCGATCTATTGGAGCTCCTAATGTTAAGTGAATCCTTTATCTAGATATTTCAAAGCATGTTCTTGTATTAATCTTAAATCCCTGACAACTTAGCCTTGATTGTAAGAGATGAGATGAAGAGACACGAAGCCAATGGTCGCACCTTAAGGCCACTTAGAACGAAATTACTTCCGTGAACACATTGCACCCCTGATTCGCACTGCAGTTCTCAATTATCAAATGTGTTTTATGTTTGGCCTTAGGGAAAGCCCACTTCAGCCCACATCACACCAACACCCTGATTAGACCCCTTCTTATGAATAGTAGTTGCACAGATGGCATTGTTTATTGGGCAGTGGAAAGAGGCAGAGCACAGCCCGGGCAAAAAAAAAAAAAAAAAAACAATAACAAACTGACTTGAGAATCAAAATTAATATGAATCTGAAATGCAATCGCCGAGGGCTTCTCTTTTATTTATTATTTTTTGCGGCGCTCTCTCGGTCGCAAAAGTTACTGAAAGCGGGAAAAGCTCTCGCTTCTATCATTCCGACAGTTCAGAATGGAAAAGTAGCGCGACGCCAGCGGATGACAGCCGAGAAAATCGCGCGCGTCCCTCAGATATAAAAATCACAAGTTGGCAATAAATATATCCGGTTCGGGCAGTGAAAGTATATTATTTATACTAACCAGCAAGCCTTTAAAGTATTGAAAAAGCCACAACGACTCGCGAGTGATCATTAAAAGCATATTTAACCAATAGTTAGATCAAGTTAAGCCGAAGTCTCCGATAAACGAACACTCAAACAGATAGTGCGAACGTGCCTGAATTTCGCAAAGATTCACAGACTTCAATTGTGTTCATACGTATAAGTGAATATGCACGATAAGGATGAGGTAACGTTTCGTCAGGAAACTAATTAGCTATTGATCTGATAACTGACCGATTGCGGAAGTGCCTCCAGACCGGACTAATTAATATCAATAAGGAGTGATAGAGGGCATTACGAAATAGTCGAAAGATAAATACTGGATATCTCGGAAAGCTCGCAGGCCAAACAATTATATAAAGAAATAAAACAATATCATTTGAGAGCTTTGCGAGCATCCAGCGAATCACCTTCAGTCCCACGGATTTGTGGCCAGGTTTTCTCTGCTCACGACTTTGGAAAAGTCACCGCCATCTCAGGCCGAGATTCCCCGATTCTCAGTTGACAGTCACCGATCGCTCCAGCCACTTGTTCTATATGGTCTCTTTCTACATATATGCACACGTCTCTCGCCTTTGGAATCTCTCTTTTGTTTGCCTGCTGTCGTCAATTAGCCAGCTGACTGCGGTCCCATGGCTCACCCTGCGTATACGTAATGGGCCAGTGGTGCAGCTGTCGCTGAGTCCCCATTATAGCACCCTCCAACCGAAAATTGTTGAACTTGGGTAGTTAGAAGAGGCGTAAACCAGTGCGAAAGTCAACGGAATTCACTATTACAAAAGTCTGGATATTTTCGGTGGAATTTCTCGAGCTTCGAGTTGCTCATTTCACTGTATATGACTTCAGTTTGGTTGGGGGGGTGGCTGGAATAACCCCATTCGGGCACCGAAACAACCACAACCACAGCGATAATGAACAGCCGGTTTGACCTTGACGGAAATTGCAAACAAAAACAAAACTTTGCCGCTCGCGCAACAAATTTCCATGGCAATGACAGAGAAAAAAATTAACGAGCAATTAATTGGACATTTTTCATAGTTTAAATAGTTTTGTTTTTTAAAAGAACTAAATGGAAAAGTGAAATTAAATAATAATATTTTCGCCTACAAAATGTAGTTAAGTTATATATTTTCCCTTTGTATCTTCTCCGTGCCCATCGATACAGATACAAAGATATAGTAACAGTGACATGCACGTGCCACTCGCTGCAGGCAGCTGAAGGTAAAAAAGGCGGGGAAAATCTGGGAAAACCGGCGGAAAAGCGACCTGTGCCTGCAACCTTTGGCTTGGTCGGACGACCGTGGCCAAGAAGAACTCATTATGCAAATGCAACAAAGCAGAAGTCATGGAAAGGGGTAGGCGAGCACGGGGGAGGGGCCACAAAACCCGAGCAAACAAACAAACAAATCGTTCTGTCTGCCGTCACACGGGGCGTATGTGTAACATTTTCCGCTTGTTTGCGCTGCCCGAATAAAAAGGGGGATAAAAAACAGCTTTTGCTGGGCATGAATATATAAAACAGCATACAAGTACAGCTAGGGATTCACAAGTTCAGTCTGCAGTGGCAACAAATTGAACCGGGGTTTAAGCGGAACTTCCTTTGATTTGGTTTATTTCACACCCAGTGAATCTGTCAAAAGTCAATGTCTTAATATGCATATTTATTTTTAAAGGGGGATTCTGGAAAAGTAATATTCAAAATTCAATATATCCCTGTTTACTGACCAGCATTTTCATTCATATCAAAGTAAATGAACAAACGACACGCATTAATAAACAGTCGCATCGCAAACATGGCCATTTAATTACTTTTGAGTTCAAATGAAAGTTAATATACACATCCCTGCTTTAATATGAATTATATATCCTCATCAAGTGAACAATTCAATTTTCGTGTTTCGCTGCTTCCCATGAATTCTTGATGGCATCGCAAATTGTGCAGCAAATTGCTGGCGAACGAATTCATTTATTGCCTCTGCCAATCGATTCGCAAAGGACAATACGACACTTTTACGGATCCGACAGACTACTACAATCAAAGTGGGTGGGGGGATAAAACCCCATTCAATAAATCCAATTTCCACCATACGAAATCTCAAAAACAGTGAAGCAATCAATATAAGGGCACTAAAGTGAAAGATCTATGTATGAATAGATGTGAGGTGTTAGGTACCCATTTTTTCAAGTATTCAAATGTTTCCAGAGCAGGTCATTAGGGAACTCTATCCCATTATTATAATTTTAATCAGAAGCTATCTGATGTTATCAATTTCAATCAATTGCTTTATTCCCCAGGGTATTTAACTTCAATCATACTTCTGAATTTGGCTTAACTTTTCTCCATAAATGCTGTCGTGTTTTCGCTGATTTTATTATGAAATCTGCTTTTGTTTTTCGCAATTCTCTGGCACAAACAAGCGCATCCGAGAATGTGAGGGACCCCCAGTAAAAAAAGAAAGAAAAGAAAGTGGGAGGGAGAATTGTTGTCGGGGAAATTACAATTTCATCGCGTGCTAATCGTATTACGTCAATGAGGCAATTGATAAATGCTAGGGAATCGAATTCGAATCGGACGTATTGTCATCGAAGTTGAACCTGTTGTTGACGGAGCTGCTGACCTCTGGGTGATTACTCAGGCGGAATTGTAGCGAGAGCGAGTAAACAAGTGGCAGAGATACGAAACAGGGTATTATATATTCGACTATCGGCTACCCGGTACTCAATACTTGTAGGGAAAGTGTTTGCTCATGGTTGAGATTGCTTCGCTGTGCACCACAGCTGATCTACATACAACTCAGACAAGCAGTGTAATACTATTTAAAATAGTTACCTATTTAGTAAACTTAATAGAAATAAATAAAAATATATATGCAACGGATTGAAAGATAAGCAAACATTCTGAGGAAATTAATAAAACATTTTTTGAACCAAAATATTTTTTTTTTCAAACATAATAGAATGTTATGATATATTTTGTTTACAAGGGAGTAATATTATAGAAGTAAAGAACATATAACCCCACCCTCTCCCAGCATAACGATCATAAGAGAGTCGTTATAAGAGAGCTTATTGACATTGAAACGAGCTGAGCAAATAAGAGTTTGGTAGACAGAAAATTTCACTCTCAGCTCTCCCAGACTCTCTCCCAGCGGTTCTGCTCATGTTGGGGGCTCTGATTCCGGCGGTTCTTCGCTCGCCAGTACGCTCCACTCGCAGTTAGTTAATCGCGGAACGAGGACGAGGTGGTTTCGACTCGGGCGGATTGGATTAGATCGGCTTGCATTGATGAGCTAATTAGACGCGGGAATTGCTCGCGGAAACAACACTGAACCAGAAGCAGTCAAAGCTAAAAAACAGGAATGCCGTTGACCAAGAGTTTGCCAAATGTAAGTTTCAGCTGCGATTGCCAAGCGACTGACACGTGTTGCTTTTGCAATTGACTGTCAGGCGGGAGAGCGCAGAAATGAGAGTGCGACTGAGACAGTGGCGGGTAGCGAAGGGTTGTTTGTGAACTACCCATAAAGATAAAAGTATAAGTAAATACGTTCATATATACAGCAAAAAGATATTCAAAATAATCAAGTAGAGGAGAAGAAACCCCAATGAAGCAACCCTTTACCACAACTAATTATTTACTTTGCAATTCTTCTTGCAGTCTCCGTCGCTTTTGAAGCGCGCCGGCACCGAAAAGTTGCGAGAGGTGTTCCTGAAGTACGCATCCATCCAGAAGAATGGCGAGCACTATATGACCAGCGAGGACTTCGTGCGAAAGTTCCTGGGACTCTTTTCCGAATCTGCATTTAATGACGTGAGTACTTTGTCTGCAGTCGGGTCATTGCAAGGTTATATTGCATAGCCGCCCGATAAGACCGGACATATCTTATCGCCAGATAGCGCCCCCGTTGGCGGCGGCACATACATAGTTGACTATAAACATAAATCAGAGCCGTAAAACTAACCACTAGCCACTGTGATTCACGGGTTGACCTTGACCCACCCGCAAACATGTAGTAAACCCATAAACCAAATAACCCGGCAATCACTTGGCTGCCTCGTGTCTAACCGCCAACGTCACAGATTCTATTTTAATGGGTCCGCTTATCAGCTTTATGGTCTGAGAACCGAACTGAACCTGATCGCGGATCGTAGGTGCCCCGCAAATTGGAACTGATTCAATCAGGTGCCGAAGTCTGCGGGGGCAGTTTCTTTTACGGCTCCCCGTTTATCACCCCACTAGAGAGTAACTACCTAATGTCTAATGTCTAATGTCCACTCGAAAGAGATTAACCTGTCACTCGAAGAAATACCATAAATGAATTGCTTTTAGTGACTTTCTAGTTCCCCATCACATGTCTGAAGTTATTTAAAACAGTACATTTAATCAACCAACATTATATTTCGAATAGGAATCGGTGCGCCTGCTGGCCAACATTGCGGACACGAGCAAGGATGGACTCATCTCCTTCTCGGAGTTCCAGGCGTTCGAGGGTCTGCTCTGCACTCCAGATGCCCTCTACAGGACCGCTTTCCAGCTGTTCGACCGCAAGGGCAACGGCACTGTTTCCTATGGTGAGAAAATACTAATTTCTATGCTAATAAACTAGTACAAATTCTATCCAATTAACAGCTGACTTCGCTGATGTCGTACAAAAAACTGAACTGCACTCAAAGATACCTTTTAGCTTAGATGGCCCCTTTATCAAGCGCTACTTTGGTGATGTAAGTGCACTGCAATCATACGATTATTCAATGATTATAATGTATACCGATTTTTCCGAACTGTAGAAGAAGCAACGCCTTATCAACTATGCTGAGTTCACGCAGCTGCTGCACGACTTTCACGAGGAGCACGCGATGGAGGCCTTCCGCAGCAAGGATCCAGCTGGCACTGGGTTCATCTCGCCATTGGACTTCCAGGACATCATAGTTAATGTTAAGCGGCATTTACTGACCCCCGGCGTCAGGGACAATCTAGTTTCGGTAGCTATTGCAGTTGTCATCATTGTGGATCATCCTTCTAAGGATAATATTTTCAACCTGACTAGGTAACTGAGGGTCACAAAGTGAGCTTCCCGTATTTCATCGCATTTACCTCGCTGCTGAACAACATGGAACTGATCAAACAAGTCTACCTGCACGCCACCGAGGGCAGTCGCACGGATATGATCACCAAGGATCAGATCCTCCTCGCCGCCCAAACGATGAGCCAAATCACGCCGCTGGAGATCGACATACTTTTCCACCTGGCGGGCGCCGTCCATCAAGCAGGGTGAGTCTTTGGTCATAACCTTGGGTTCAGTGTTGCCAACTTTGGATTCGGATTAGCAAAAACTAGCATTTCATTTGTGTTATAAGTTAAAGTGATGTAATCATTTGCTAATTTAGGTTTTTCTTACTGTTCATTGTAGGAGTTATATGTTATTCAGTTTAGCTTATCGTTCGTGTAATGTATTGCAAAACTTAGCAACCTTTACTTTTCGAAGACTTCTAATATGAAAGCTCTCACAGGTTTGCCTGTTTTAAGTGAAATTTTGACATAATAGAAAATCAGTTGACTAAATGATATATGTTTAGGTGTCATTATAAGTATACAGCTAAAACTATGAAAAGAGGAGACTTGTATTTATGGCTTTACTTGGCAATGGCTTAGTCCGATTGTATTAGCGTCTAAATCTTTTACGTGGGCGATCAACCTAGGGAAATCCCCAAAAACGAGTGTCAAGTGTCTTGTGCTAATTTTTTCTTGTTTGTATCATTTTTCTCTCCGTGTGTTTCTCTTTATTTCCCCTCTTCTCTGCGCTGCACTCGCAATTCTCACTCTCAAAGCTGGTGGAAGCGCAGGAGAAAGATACCTCCGAGTAGGCAAGTGATCTCGTCCTTCCTTGGCCTGATTTCTGCTTTTTGTTCGTTTATGAATCCACTCCTAGAATCCCGTCCCCTCAAACCTAACTCAGTTGGTGTCTCTTAGTTTCCCTTACCCATACATACTATGTGCTGATCGAAACTAATCCGGATCTTATGTTCCCATTCCTCCAGCCGCATCGACTATAGTGACCTGAGCAACATCGCACCCGAGCATTACACCAAGCATATGACACATCGTCTGGCGGAGATCAAGGCGGTGGAGAGTCCTGCGGACCGATCTGCCTTTATTCAGGTCCTGGAGAGCTCTTACCGTTTCACTCTCGGTTCCTTTGCCGGCGGTAAGTTAGGATGCACTTTGTCCTCTTAGGTAGTTCACCTATCTATATATTATGTACCATTAGCTGTGGGCGCCACTGTGGTCTACCCCATCGATCTAGTCAAGACTCGAATGCAGAACCAGCGAGCGGGTTCCTATATTGGTGAAGTTGCCTATCGAAACTCATGGGACTGCTTCAAAAAGGTAAGCCTGATCATAAATTCCCTGAAGTGATACAATCCTGATGATTTAATCCACAGGTGGTTCGCCACGAGGGATTCATGGGTCTCTACAGAGGTCTCCTGCCCCAGCTAATGGGCGTGGCCCCCGAGAAAGCCATCAAACTGACGGTGAATGATTTGGTGAGGGACAAACTCACCGACAAGAAGGGCAACATTCCCACATGGGCGGAAGTTCTGGCTGGTGGATGTGCCGGTGCGTCGCAGGTGGTGTTCACCAATCCCCTGGAGATTGTGAAGATCCGTCTCCAGGTGGCGGGAGAAATCGCTAGTGGGAGCAAGATCCGCGCGTGGTCGGTGGTCCGGGAACTGGGACTCTTTGGCCTCTACAAGGGAGCCAGAGCATGTCTCCTCCGCGATGTGCCATTCTCGGCCATCTACTTCCCGACCTACGCCCACACCAAGGCCATGATGGCCGACAAGGACGGCTACAATCATCCACTCACCCTGCTGGCCGCCGGTGCCATCGCCGGTGTTCCGGCCGCCTCCCTTGTCACGCCCGCCGACGTCATCAAGACCCGCCTTCAGGTGGTTGCCCGATCTGGACAGACCACCTACACCGGCGTATGGGATGCCACCAAGAAGATCATGGCCGAGGAGGGACCCAGAGCCTTCTGGAAGGGCACAGCCGGTAAGTCGGGACAATCTTCCTTAGGGGATCTCTATTAATGTCTTATAACCCATTCCACAGCTCGAGTGTTCCGTTCCTCACCACAGTTCGGTGTGACCCTGGTGACCTACGAACTGCTACAGCGCCTCTTCTACGTGGACTTCGGAGGCACTCAGCCCAAGGGATCCGAGGCGCACAAGATCACCACTCCCCTGGAACAGGCGGCTGCGTCGGTGACCACCGAAAACGTGGACCACATTGGTGGCTACCGGGCGGCAGTTCCTCTTCTGGCGGGAGTGGAGTCCAAGTTCGGGTTGTATCTGCCGCGATTTGGACGCGGAGTAACCGCTGCCTCGCCCTCGACGGCCACGGGATCCTGATTATATTGGCGCCACCGCCTGCCAAGCGCCACGTAGTCTACGGAATGCAGAAGGGATTGGCGGGATTGGGCTCCGGTGGAATTAGATATGGGATATATTTTTTGCTAGGACGCGTTTACACAAAATACACAAACACACAGAAGCACTGAGTATATTTTTAACGAGGATCAGGGAGGAGCAGCGCCGTATCTATAGTACTATTGTATCTGAACAGCCGGGTTCCTGGGCACCCAGCTCTGAGCAACTGTTTTTACCACACACAGGAAAAACCTAGAGAAAAGTAAAGAAAAGCCCATTTGAGAGTATAGAATATCGATTTTGGCCATGGTGCGTATATATTTAGGCAAGTGTAGAACTGTTTTTGTAAACTTTGTTAACTAGTTTAAAGTCTAGAGCATCAACCAATCACTGAACGTCAACTTTTGCACTCAATGTAACTATTAAAGCGATAAAACCTTTTAATCTTAGTACGAATTTGTTCAAAACAATTATCAAGCAAAGGAAATGCAATGAATGACCTCTTAGCTAATAATGAATAATTAAATAAAAGTCAATATTAAAAACAATCGCATTTTCGGAAAGAGAGTTGTCACTCCTAAAGGTTTTTGGGTTGGGCTTTTAATTGCTAAGCAAAACAACTGTTTTTGTATGCACTATATTTTATTATTTTATTCCCTTACCATTTCAACGAGCTTATGCCTTCGTAAATCTTTTGAAATCAATTTAGAAAACAACGTCAAGCCCACTTTCCTACTCCCATTGAAACTAGCCCACAGATAAAAGAACACGCCCCATGGAAACTGCTTGCCAACTCAATCGAGCGTCTAATTCATGGCCAATTGCCACTAAACAGGGTCGAAACGCATCTGATTAGAATTGTGCGATGGTGGGCATTTGCAAATCGCTGTTGACAAGTTTATTTTAGCACTGCCCATTTGCTTTTCTGGGTTGCCCAGACTCGGTTTCGAAGTCATCAACAATGCTGTCCGCCGACCATGACCGCTAAAAGAAACCGTTAGGGATCCCAGAAGAGGGTTTCCACATCTGCCCCAATGACCGGGTGCACTGGACGAGATCGGTCGCCGATCACTGGTCAGCGATGGGTTATAAAAAGTGCATCGATGGCAACTTATTGGATGCAGTTTCATTTTGGCTTTCGAAGGGCGAACAATGCGTGTTCCGTCGGTTCTGGTTACATTCCTACTGGGAGTGATCCTAGTTGATCGTTACGCGGCTGGAGAAGATCTAGCAGACAAATCGTGGATATCCCAGATGAAAAAGCTACGCAGTGATCTTCGAGACTGCTATCAGTCTGGAATACACCAAAGTCTGTGGTCCTGCTTCCGCTCAAGAAGCTTGCACATCTTCGAGGGCATCATGTCTTCCCCAGAGATTTCCATTTACGATGGAGTGCGCCTGGTGGCTGCTCCGAATAGTACTGATAACGCTACAAGGCCTGACGATGAGAGGAAGGATTTGAAGCACTTAACCTGGTTCGATCAATTGGCAGTGAGTTTGGCCAAGGGCTTAACCACACACACCTTGCAAGTGAACTTGGGAAAACTGACCGAGAGATATCTAAGTAGTGGTGGGTTTTGGTTAGCTCATACTTCATTCATTATTCATTGATGGTCAATATCTTAGATACTTCTAACCCAGATCCTGTGGGAAGTGCCCGGGTGAGAAGACATCGTTACAACATGATCATTACCATGATGTTTGGAGTGACTGCTTTGGGAGCCATCTTAGTGCCCATGGGCTTTCAAATGCTTTCGATAGTTAGTGGAAAAGCTCTATTACTGGCCAAGATGGCTCTGCTCTTAGCCTCTATTAATGGCTTAAAGAGGGTAAGTGGGTATTAGGGTATTTGTAGACCTTTAATCTAAATCTTTTCCATATTCACTTGCAGGTGGCCAACAATGGATTGCACTATGGACTGTACCACGTACCTGGAGAACATTTAGGAGGTTACTACGACCGAGGGGATGTGAGTCACCCCAGAAATGTGCCTATTCCCGTAGCAGTGGCGCCCACTTTGGATATGGGATTGAAGTAGGAATTTTAAACATACATAGAACTGCCTTAAAGTATACATTTAAAAGTTCATATAGGAAAATTCGAAAAACTCGATAAAAACGTTTAACAAATATATATTTATAGTTTATACGCGAATAGAGCACAACCTAAGTTCCGCTTTGATTTAAGATTAGATTTATTTCATACGATTAATTTTCAAATAAAGTCGGATTTCCATTTGAAAGAGCTTTTCTCCTAAGCTTTTCCTCAGCCATTTCTGTTGGCAATGCTCGCCGGGAAATTCACCAGAACAGCCGATGGTGGTGAGTAACCAAACAGCGGCAAGTATTTCAAAAAAAGGCAGTGGAAATCGAAGCGAAATAATAATAATACAGGAGCAGGGAACATAATAAAGAATAGTATGTTTTATGAAAATGCAAAGACCAACTTCATTAACACAAAAACATAAAACATAAAGTTTCCTTAGGGGAAACCACATACGAAAAGTGTAAAAAAAAACTGGGAGCTCGGCAAGGACGACTGGCTATAAAAGGAAATGCGGCGCTGATAAGGACCAACACTCGGTCGTCGAGCGGCAGCGTAGACGCATCGTCCTTGTTTTCGTCCTGCAACGGTTTCTTGGTTTCTTTTTCCCTGTGAAACAAAAACGCTTTCCCCGGCGCAATTTCAAACCCGCATCAAGTATACGCATCGTGTGCCCAGTAAGCATCGCGTGCCTCCGTCGCTAATTCCACGCTCTAATGAAGTTATTGGGTGCGTGATTCCTGGTCTAATCTCATAGCTCCGGTCAGGCCAAAGGATCAAAAGAAGGCGCACCGGAACTCGAGGGTTAATTGAAAAGTCGCCTCAAACTTTGTCAACTGATTTTCAATCTCCCCGCGGGGATTGGCCATTTTCTCCTTAGGTTTCGCCAATCGAAAATCGCGATGAAGTTGGTTGTCTATCTCTATTTCTCCATGATTGTGCTGGGCGTCCAGGTGAGTGTCGATTGAAAGATGTAACACAGAAAAATATTAATCACCACATAATTATATTTCTAAACATAAATATTTGCCTTTCGTGAGTTGAACAAAACTATTGTTTTTAAAAAGTGCTAGTTTATTCCATTGGAAGCCATCTGTAAGCCAGAAAAATGTCTCATAAATATACATTTTTATTCCCTGTGTATCAATAGAAGACGAAGTCACGCGTGTAACTCCTTGTAATTCGATCAACAAGTTGGGCCAACTTTTGTTTCCTCGTTGTTCTAATGACTTGATCTAATTTCTCTCGGCCCAGATTTTTTTGGCCAGATTGATTGATTCTAGCTGTCGGCGTTATTGCAAAACTTTTCGGCAGCCTTTCAGTTCTGGCTTATGCTAGAACTGATTACCTTCATTAGGCTCACGTTGCAAACTCTAGTTGGTAATCAATTTATGGAAGTCCAAGCGGGTCAGCGGGTCAAAGTAGCATAGTAGCACGTCGCAAATGAATATTTAATTCGATTTGGTAATGGCCCAATCAGTGGAAAAGTTCCCGTGACATTTGTTGCAGCCGAAACAAAAATAGAACCTCTGCTGGCTAACCAGCTAATTATGATTGAGACTGCTCCAAGACAGATAAGATAGCAGCGCCTGAAATAGCCGAATCGAATCCATCTTTTCAGGAGCGTGGTTGAGATAAATGGAAAAGGGTGAAAAATGATTGGGAATTTAATTTCACAGAACAGCAGTAGAACAGCACTGAAATATGATTCATCTCTGAGTAATGTAAGTTATTGCGATCAGAAATGAAAACAATATTACACATGCAAAAAGGATATTCAAATATTAGTATAACCACATTTGTCATGTTAGCCTGCCAAAGACGGAAGGCATTTGAAAATGTTGGAAACTGCTGGACGATTAGGGTTCTACTTCTCACTCCTGGCTCCTGCCATCCATCACCTGAAGAACCTGCGATATGTTTGTTTAATGGCAACTTTGTGGGCAGAGTCGTGAAGCCAGGACGTTGGCAATCCACTTCACTGGCCAAGGATAAATGTAAATTTCGCACCTGCCATTGCGCCGTGGGCGGTGGCAAAAACCAAACAGTCATGGGCGGAAAGCCCAGCGAATCGAAGGCAATGAAACTGCAACTGACTCATTCCTTCCGTGGTCACTCACTTTGGACATGGACGAGATTTTCAACACTCGGTGCCAACCTTCCGCCCCTTCCGCCCCCTCTGCCACTTGCGCAAATCCACATCCTGCTCGATTGCCTGGGAGTCCTGCACTTGATGTGCGCTTAATGTTGACACCGACGCTTTGGCACTTTACAGCCATTTAAGCCAGGACATGACAGCCACACCCCTGCTGTCCCATTTCCGTCCGCATTTTCCTGTTTTTCCTCTATTTCCTCCCGTGCAGCTTCGTTTTTCACTCTGGCAACATGTGAGAACGACAACAATTAAAACATGAATGTCATCGGTTGCAACAGAGGGAAAGCGAGTTGTGGAGCGGACCGACATGGTAAGATAAGCTTAAGCGTTCGGAGGTGACCCCTAATTGCACCAGCCACAAATTGGGTGCTTAGGAGAATGTCCTGAATGGAATATACCGCTTTGTTCTACTCAGTTTTCGAACATGAATACTTACGCTTACAAGGGAGTTCACTTATGAAGGTACGTAACGTGAAGTATGCAACATGATGTGATTGGACTTTAAGATCAAGTTCTATCTACCCCTATAATGTTTTCGGGCCTTTGTGAGCTGTTATTGAGTCTGGATTAGAAGGCCTCATATCTTATGCCCCAATATCTTCGTGGGATCCCTCTAATTTCCATAAATTTCCTTCATCATGTGGCAGCAGTTGCGCGAAATTTATGCCATCTATTCAATTCCGTTCGGGCAGAACTCGTGCATAAATCTCGAATGCAATATGTTCGACATAAATCGGGGAGCAGGGGAAAGCCAAGGCATTTAAGGCAGAACTAATTTCCGCCGTGGCAACACTCGAATTTCCCGCTTTATATTCCCTTGCAGCTTATGTGTGATTCAAAAAGCAAAGGCATGACGTCAGAATGACAGGATCAGAATAACTTTTTTTTGCCAAACTGCGTTTTACAGTTCATTTGCGGTGGCGCGAAATTAATTAAGTAATTAACGCCAATAACAACGCTTCGTGTCGCTTAACAGTGCGTATGCGTAATCGAATTCATTTGCGGCTTCCAATGCTAATCCCTGGATTTTCACATGATGACTATGAGCTCTGACAAATGCCGAGCTTAACTTTGAATCGCGAATTTGAATGAATTGCTGACGCAAATTGGTCAATTTTTTGGATGGGAAATGAATAGCGGAAGGGTCATAATTAAACCATTCTTTTTTACCCAAATGCTCGCTTGTTCCTTAGCCTCGAGGGACTCGTTTCTCCTTCAGTTCGTGGCCATTCATTTGACTTAGTTCCGACTTGAGCAATGCTTAGTTGGCCAAATTGTTAAGCATCCGGCATTATGCGCATACTTGAGCCATCATCACTCAGTTAGACGAATCCTTTCAATCCGACTCCCTGAGTGAAATTTACGCCCGCCATAAAGGAGTCTAAATATTTTATGGTCGAATGGCAGCCTGTTGCTTTGCCGGACACCGGCGAGTGCATCACTTATTCATGGCGAGGAATACGGCAAGTAGCTCGTCCTTAAAGCCGCCTCCTTTGAATCCATCTCATAACTTAGTCATTCCGCCACCGAAGAATCCAATCCCCCCACGGACTGCAAGTGTTTGCTTTAGCTGAAGGATTACCACCGGATCTCCTGCCGCGATGCCGAAAGTCAATATTTACCCGGCCCCCGAAAAGGATTCCAATTTTGCCAGGTGCTTCCTTCCGCCACCGAAATTTCAACTTGGGGTCGCTAAGCGAACTTTTAATCAGCTCACAAATATTTCTGGCATCTTAATTCCCGGCAGTGGCATGTGAAGACCTGATTCGCATATCCTTTGCTAATTAGCGGCTTTTCCAGAGCTGGAGTGACGGGAACAAAAGAATCTGACGCCTAAGGCGACCTTGAGGGCTAATTCCCCCCTTCCCCGTGTCCTGTGAAAAATGCCAAAAAGCACTCGATTCAGAAAAGGAACAATAGGCTCATTAATCAAAACACGCGACCTAGCTGCCAAAATTGAATATTCCTGTTTTTTAATGAAGACTTTCTTAGGAATTAAGGAATGACTTCATAAAAGAATTCCGAATCATTTTAATTTAAATTGTTTATTTAAATGAGCTATCATTACAAGTAAGCAAATCTACAAGGAACAAGTCAATTATCAAAGAAAAAGTTATTTTTGCACTGCCATATAATTTCAAGAGTGGTGCTAATAAAAGCCTCGCATTCAATAGCCCATAAATGCAGGAATGCAAGTTCAATGGAGGTGAAGGGGAAAGGACTTTAACTTATCGGGCTTCTGCGAGGGATTGTCACAATGGCCATAGAACTTTTCTATTTTTGCCGATCTCCCCTCTCCGCCCACGAACTTTCAGCTACTTTGAATGAGTCCTCCAATCTCCGTGGCAACTTTTGGTTAACGGCCCAGGTCCCCAATGGGTCCTTTTGATGGAGCAGCTGGCGCATCCTGCGATTCGCTTAGTTTGACAAAAGGCGTCCAGTGTGATTTTCGCCCACACTGGCACAGGCACAGTTCACCCCTCGAATCCGAAATTCCGATGGCAGCATTGTGATTATGCAAATCAGGCCGCTGCCAAGTGTGTTTTCAAAGGGATCATGTTTATTATTTATTTACAGCCTGTTGACAGTTTATCCAGAATCTCTCGACTCCAATCCTGCGAATCTCGCTGAAAGATTTGTGACGTCAGGGTGGCAATCCTGGGCTCTTTGATGGCGAATCTTCCCGGGTCCGGGGATTAAAGTTGCTGTGGCACAAACCGCCACTAATTGACAGTTCCATAACGCCCCGACGACTCGTTAAAGCCAAAGCTCGAGTGTTGTGCAAACAAATGTCCCAAATGCCGAATAACGAAAGCCAAAACTTTTTGGCTTTTTGGCCTTAACGCAATTATTTCTGAGCGCGGCCAATGCGTCACCATTTATCAATTTCCCAGCGGGCTGGGTGCGATTTCAATTAACGGGAAAATCTGGAAAAAGTTACCACTAATCAATCATAAAGCGAGAAAAGCGGAGCACAAAAAAACTGGGTCGTAGGCTGGGGCTGAGTGGGTTTTCTTAATAAAAAGTTTTAACTTTTGCGCCCGATTTGTCATGCTTAAAATTTCCTCAACTCCCTCGAAAGCCTGATATACGAGTATATCCTTCTTGGCCGAGCACGTCCTGGTCGTCATCTGCTCGATTTCTGTTTATTGGAGAATCGTGTGTGGTAGTTTAATTAAAACCGGCTATTGTCCTCTGCCCGGATGACCTCTTGTCCACCACATCCCGTCCTCTGCAGTTGCATTGTGCGAAGAACGCTAAGTGCCGCATTAGCTGCCCCCCGCGAGGATTCCTTTCTTTCGATACAACTACAGAAGTCGGCGGACATTAGCCGCCAAGGACATCCCGCTGATCCTTTGGCCCCGTCTCGGTACTCCCACTCTCCTGGTCTGGATGTATCTCCCTTGTGCGAATTGTACGGAGCAGGAGGCAGAAGCTCCGGATCTAACTCCAAGCATTGAGACAACTTTGTATTGGAACCTACAATGCCTCCAGTTTAGATTTGTTTTTATATTTCCTATGTACTTCAGTTTATCATAGATATATCCGATATGTCGTTTGCTTGTTTTGCAGGGGGTGTCCTTAATTTCTTTGCCATTTTTTCCCTTTCAGGCCTGGCCCAGTGTAAAGCGGTCCTTTGAGCTTTTCCCCAACCCTGCGATGCCGCACAATGTGCACACGGTCTCAGGTAAGTTACGATTCGCATGTGCAGCGCGCGGCGGAGGAAAACTTTTTAGTCAAGTGCCCTCGGCGGAAAATGGAAAATGCACTTTGGCGGCAGCGACAAGTTTAAGGCGCTTTCTAAACCTTGTTTACTTGTCTCTCAAATTGATTTCTGCATAAGTTGCGAGCGCTTCTTGTAATATTCCATGCCATACGTCGGCACTCGGGGCGTATGCGCAATTTGTATAGCCAAGCAACCCGAATATATTGCCCATTAAAATTCAAATCAAAGTGCACTCCACTTTTGCTTTTGCCCCCTCTCCGTGACCAAACTGACCCAAACTGGCCAAATGGAAATGAAAGATTACAAACTTGTGGCCACTCGTTGGCCAGAGAGCAGAGATATTGTGTTTCCTGCGAACGAAAAACTTAATAAATTTCAATGTATTGCCAGCAACTCGTGCCAACTTCAATTGACCTAATCCCTCTGCCGCCCAACCGCCCAGATCCATCCATCCACTTTCCTTCTCCCGGGGGAAAACCATCGTCAGAGCAACCGCATGTCGCAGGTTCCAATAAATGGAAAGTTGCATCAGTCTCGCAATCAGGTGAAACATCAACAAATCTGTGGCACTGCCGATTTATAATTGCTTTTATTTATAGTCAGGACAACGTTCACTTCGGGAAGGTGATGGTTCCTGGGCGGGAAGGGGCGGTTCAGCTTAGTGACGTCACTTCCAGAAATAGCCATACAATTTCGAAGGACAAATGAAAAACCACTCTAATCCGGGGGATAAACAAAGAGGACCTCGGGTCTTCCAGATATTTTGCAGTTACAGAAAAAGTTACAATTATGAAAAAAAAAATGTTCGGAAAAGCAAGTTCAACATGCTATTCGAAATAATTGAAAGGCTTCCGGGTGAACTTTTTTATTCAAACTCAAAGCATAGTACAAAAAAAAGGACTTAACTGATATTCCGCTGAAAGCGGTAATATAATAGGTACTGTAATTCCCCTCTCACTTTTTGCCAGCCCAATAAAGCAGCTTAATAGTTTATGATTATTTATTAACTAGCAGCCACTTTGCGTACCATTATTTAATCATAATGCCTAATTACTTATGAACAGAGCTGTTTTATTGTGTGCTAGAATGGTAATCATATAGATATGTTGAGAGGCCGAAAGCCGTCATTCTTGAAAACAATTAGCGAGTGTCATAAACAAATTGGCGCCAAGCGGCAGGACCCACCTCCTCCATCCTGCCAGGACCTTATTCCCCATCAAGGGATTCACGTACGAGTACATCCCACAAAGCCCACACAAGTACACTCGAAGTATGTGACATGCATGTCAAGAGTGGAACAAAAAAGAAGTCAAATAGCAGTTTAATTGTTTTCGGCCCGGTTTGGGGGATGTCAGAGAGCAGGAGGTCATAAAAATCGTGTGAGTGTGTGACCCGGCTAATAATGCTGGCCATAAATCAGCCAACTATGGCCGGCATTAAGTGGATGCGCATGATAAATTAATTGTTGCCCAGGAGCCAAGTTGGAAACAATCAAAGGGGATTTCAATAGCCCACCCCTAATCGCCGGTCTTCTCCAGGGTAACTTGGAAATTCGCCAAGACAAATTGGTTTCGGATTCGGCTCGAAGGCATCCAGTGCATTGGGTGCACTGCAAGGAATTCTAACTGGAATTTCATACATATACGTCAGTCCTGTACTTTTCGTAGAAACCACTCCTAGTAACTGATTTCCCCCAGTGCTGAGCCATTAAAACCCACCCCTTGCTTTTACCCCTTCCTCAGATTGCATGCATGTGGCCTCCGAGGCAGGTGACTACATCTTCAAGAAGCTCAACCCACTCAACTCGGCCCTCAACCGGGAGGCCGCCCTGCTCGAACTGGAGGTGGCAGGAGCTGCGGCAGTGGGTGTTGTTCCGGGGGAGGGCGCAGCGGCAGGGGCAGGAGCAGGAGCTGGAACGGCAGCAGATGTCCAGGAACTGCAGCCGGAGGTATGTGGGCTTTATGTGATTGGGGAGCCAGACACGATTGTGGAGATTACAATGAAGCACTACGATGCGAACTGCGAGACAGGAGCCCTAATGGCGGTAAGTGCTCGGGGGTGCCACTAAATTGTGCCCAAGTGTAACGCACTTTCCTCGATAGTTTGTCGACGGCTGGGAGCTGAATGGCGAGTACTTTCCGGGCATTAAGGATCACCATCGACCGCTGGAGGAGCGCGTTTACGAGTTCTGCAACAACTACAGACAATGGTGGGTGGAAGTTGAGCTCTGTGTTTTGTGTGCTAATCCTATCTTTGTCCAGGCCCCGAGTTAGTAACAAGAAGTTCTTCCGCTCGAGCCAGAATGCCGCCTTGCTCCAATACCGAATTCCCGTTCGAGGCTCCTTTGTGGCCAATGTGCGGTTCCACAAGATCACGCAACGTGAGTACAGCAGCTCTTGACATCACAATGCTAAAAGAAAACATACTCATCCTTGTTTTAGCCTGTAACGTTTTGGTCCAGGACACGGCCGCCATGTACAAGATGACCAACTTTGGGCAGGCTCGCAACTGCACCATCTCGGCGCTCTTTCCGGCTGTGGTCTCGCTGGCCAGTTTGCGGATTGGCGGCAAGAGTGTGCGGGCCCAGCCGAAAGTCAACTACGATGTAGGTGCAGAACTTGAGTAACCGCGTTAACCAGCTAACCTCCTTTCTTCCAACTAGTGTCAATTGCCCAGCGATCGCTTAGAAATCGGTGGAGCCGCCGGTCTGGATGCCATTGGAATGGAGCAGGCCAGTGCCGTGTGCGGTGCCTCCAGTGACTTGGGTCCCGAGCAGGCCATCTTTTGCGGCGTGAGCACCGTGCGGCTGGTGTCCTCCGGTCGCTATCAGAACCAGGCGGCCATTGTCCTGCGCAAGGCGGATGTGCCGGACATGGAGATCGCCACGCTCATCTGTGCGCTCTAAGTTAGCTTGGCGAGGTGGGACGCTGTCCAAAAATGTACATGTTTGTAAAAAAAAATGAAAAGAAGCCCAGAGCATTGGACGGACGACTCCTTCCCGGACTCCATCGTAGTGCTTAAACTTAACTCTTAAATTAATCCAGCTAATTCGCAAAGTATTCGCTACCCGAGAGGCATCTTAGGTAATATATATATATATATATACATGTATATCGAACATTCTGAGTGTTGACTACAAGAAACGTGTGTGTTTATTTCTCTTGGTATTCCATAATCTGTAAAGACTTTGGGTCTTTTTTATACTGTTTTATAACCCATTTTATGGGCTGCGATTATCGACGTTGATAACAGGGGTTAAGAATAGACGGGGGGCATTGATAAGGCTTATCCAAGGAGCTTAGATGCAGCCAAAAGCGCCAGCAGGGAGGCCAAACTGAGGGCAGATAGTCCAGCAGCACCTCCGCCATTATTATCATCCGTATCCGGCTCGTTTTCCAACTGAAAATGCGATTTCCGATCAGTGGTAAGTTAAAGGGGTAATCCCATTAAGTACTCACGCTCTCAGCCAGGATGGCCTGGAGTTCCTTGCAGCGAGTGCGCTCCTGGTAATTACTGGTGGCTATCCTGCAAATCGTCTTGCTCAAACATGCGTTATCACAGCCCTCTGCCAGCTTGGGATCGGAGTTGGTGAACTTGTTCCTCCAGAACTTCCTTAGCAAGTCGGGCTTCTCAGCCATTTCCAACAGCAAGCGATCGATTCCCGCGGGACTGGTGTCCTCGGTGTACTCCTTGGTGAACTGGTACTCCAGCTCCCACTTGGGCTGCTCGTCGGGCGTCAGGTTGGCCTCCGTCAGGTTGAATGTGTACGTGTGGTGGTCCAGGACCTGCCAGTTCTCCGGGTGGAGTTCGTACAGCCGGTAGTTGGGGTTCTTGTTCGAGTAGGAGGTCAGACTACCGCCATTCCAGTTGACCACCGTGGCATAGCCGTCCTCGGAGTAATGCAAGTTCATCTCGTCCTTGTGGGTGTGACCACTGAAGACTCCAGTGATGATGCCATTGAATCGGGTGAGAACCCTATTGTATTCTTGAGACCAGTTACACCAGCAGTCTCCATCTCCAGCGGGAATATGGGTCAGGATGTGGACCGATTCTCCCGCCTCCTCCGCAGACAATAGAGTGTCGTGGAACCACTGCAGCTGCTCCTGAATCAACGTGGCATTATAGAACAACCACCAGTTGTACAGGTAGCAGTCCATGCTGTTCAGGGCCACAATCCTGTGTCCTTTGCTCGGGGATGCAGTGTAATATCCTCCTCGAAGAACAGTCTCCTCCGCCTCGGCGGGCAACCACTTGGACCACAAACTCCACACGTGCTCATACAACCAGTCAACTCTAAGGGAGCTGGGAATCTCGTCGTTTCCGAAACTTGAAAATATGATGTGATAAAATAGGATTATGATATAAACATTCAATTTCAAAAAGCTCCAGCTTTATAACCTACAATCGCGTAAAAACCAATTACTTGAAACTTGAGTGGATTATTTTTAAACTAATACCACCTACCTTTCAAATTGTCCAATTAGTAATTGTAAATATTTACTATGGGCACCGAATAACATTTTATGGGTTTCCCGAGGGGAGCAATTGTGGCTAATTCTTGCAATAAACTTTATCTGAGTGGAAAATACAGAAGTTCCAAAACCATGATTGTTTCGCTTTCTCTTTGTAGAATAGTATCGATAAACAGAAGTACACTCAATTGAAATTTATCTAAATAACAGTGGTATAATTTTATACCTAACTGTGTTAAAAACACTATCAATGGTCTTCTAAGTACCATCAACTGTTTCATACATTTAAGGAAGTATATAAAAGTTCTATAAAAAGTGGTGGGATATAACCAAATTTGGTTTTTTGGGTCAGCATAAGTCCAAATAACCAAGTATTATCGAGAGGTTGTGCCTAATTCAAGGCACTTGCGGTCTCGTCGCTTTGAAGTTTTCCCTTCTGCGTCATTAGATTAATAATGTTGATGGACTGCAAATTACGGGTACTCACACATTTGCTGGATGTGGCTCGTGGTTTCCAAGACATGGGTAGATGGGCGTGTCCGGGAAATACTTGGCCAGCAGTTCGTCGATTTCGGACAACATATCCAGGTTGCCCTGTCTGGTGGTGGACCACACGTTGTGGGGCGGCACATCTCCAGTATGGTATATCCACTCGATCTTGTGGTTTTCCTTGATGTGCTCGAAAGCACTAAGGATGAGGCGTTTGGGGCAGTCACAATCACGGTAATCAGACCAAAAGCCAGCAGCTGCCGACGAGTCAGATCCTTCGGGCAGGGAATTTCTGCAGCACATGGGCTCATCGCAAGCTGCATTGCTGCCCTCGGCGTATTCAGGATCGTAGTGGATGTCGGTCAGGTGCAGGACAAGAATATCCTCGGAGGTCTTGGCGGGCAAGTTGGAGTTCGATTCCTGGGGCAAGTCTCCCTGGATGGACAAGGTGAGATTGTACTCATCCTGTTTCACCTGACAAATTGGGATGGGCAGCATGCTGCAAAAGGTGTTCGACTTTGCCACAGTTTCGTTCAGAATAAAGTCCAGAATCGGCCAGTTGAGATCGAATAATCCGGAGCACACCTCCTGGGTGCTGATAGCAAAGTAGTCACACATGCCCAGCATCAATTTCTTCGCCTCATCATCCCTTTCCGGACCACTCAGCTCGCCCTCGGTGAAAGTTCGAGCAAACACGTTGATGGTAGATCTGCACAGGGTGCAGACGAAGAACTGGTCCGTTGAGGTGAGATCGGCCATGGATTCCGTGAAAATGGCCTTCTTGCTGTGACTACTCCGGATGTCCTTTCCCAGCTGGCGAAGCCTCTCCGTCTCGATGCCAGTTCGGTGGTACTTCAGGTACTCACGGCTTATCTCTTCCGCTATGCTGGCTGCAAAACGCAATCACAGATGTCAATGGGTGCCCTTCAAACTGTCAGTTGGGATTATCTTTTCAAAAAACACACCAAACATTTAACTATCTAATCCACACCTTTTATATATTGATAGACACTTCAACTTATTCGAATGCTGTTCCTATACACACATCAAAAGGTAATTCATACTGATACCAATAAGCTCAAAAGGTTAGTACTACAAGCAGTAACCCACCTGATACAAAGGATGTGGCCTGCTGATCCTTAGACAGGACATCGTAAACGGAGGGCAGGCTGAACGCCCCGCACCCGACGAATAATATGCCGATGCCCAAAAGAGTTGTGCCCCGGATCAACTTCATGGCGAGACTGCTTAAGGGATTAAAGTCGAGCCCCTTACTTATAGCCTCATATCACCGCAATCAGCTCCTCCACTTATCAAATGCGATGATATCGCACAACGAAATTTCCACAGTCAACTGCCTATACTAACTGAAGTTCTTTAACTGCTTTTGGCTTGACCACTTTACAAAAGGGATGATATCTGACAGCTAAACTACTAATTACATTTACGGTCTGTAAAGTAGATGTATGAAACGATTATAAACTCATAGTGAAATGAAGAAGATCGAAAGCATCTATCCAATCGGTAGTATTTACACAGCTGACCTCGAGTTAGCCTAAGATTCCATTAAGTAGTTTTCTTACATATATCATTCATAACATTGTAACAATACAAGTTGTTATTAGGCTTGTAAGATCATACATTTTACAGAGTTTTTTTTTAAGTGTTTCCATTAGTGAGTCAGATCATGGCGCGATAATCGACATTTGATCACGATTCTGACCATAATCGGTGTGTCGTAAATTATTACCTAAAAGAATCGTGTGCACGTGCTTACACTTATCCGTAGTTCAATATTCGGCAAAAAAAAAACTGTAGCCAGCTGCTTGTTTTATGGCCAGCACGGTTTAATAAGCTAATTTTCGCTAATCGCCATTAGGCGATAAGGCAGCCGGCTGAAAAACAAAGTCCCTCCACAAAAATCATCCAGATTAGTTTCGATAGGGATAAGCGCATACTTCTATTTGCCACTTGAGAGCGGTTACTTTTAGAATGGAATCCATTCGGTTTATATAACTTAGGGGGTACAAATGAGGATTACTACAAGGCTAGGCGGATGGAGAGGACTATAGCCAGCAGGGAGCTAACGCTGAGCAGTCCCAAAGTGGAGGATCCTCCACCGTCGTTGTCATCGTTGCCCCCTGGGGTGCTGGGACTTGGGGTGGTGGCTTCAGTGCTTCCCGACGACGATGTGCTCTCCTCATTGTCCAGCTGAGGGAAGGGAATCATCACTTAGTTGTGGATCGAGAGATTTATCCAGAAAGTAACTTACCGAGGCAAACAACTTCTCACGCAGCTCCTCGCAGCGTTCTCGCTCGGAATTGATGGTCACAGCAGCTCGGCAAAGAGATCCTGCCAAGCAGCTGCGATCACAACCTCCATTCACCTGGGGATCTGCTGAGGTCACTCGGTAGCGCCAGTACTACAGATGAAACGGGTATTAATGATATGATATGGTGACCGTAAAGATGATATTCTTCAGATGATATTAACTTACCTTTCTCATCAATTCGGGATTCTCGGCGAACTCATCGAGCAGCTTGCTGATTCCGGCCGGACTCATATCTTCCGTGAACTCCTTGATGAACTCGTACTCCAGGAACCACTCGGGCTGTTCATCTGGCTTCAGATTGGCAGCAGTCAGGTTGTAAATCCACGTCCAGTGGTTGGTCACAGTGTAAGTTTCGGGATTGACGGCGTACTCTCGGTAGTTGGGGTTCTTGTTGGAGTAGGTGGTAACAGCACCTCCGTTCCACGCCACTGCGGTGGGGTGTCCTTCATCCTCCGAGTAGTAAACGAATAGCTCGTCCTTGTGCGAGTGTCCTGTGAAAATGCCACTGATTGTGGACCTGAAGCGGGATACGCAGCGGTTGAATTCCCGAGCCCAAACGGACCAGCAGGTTCCATCGCCCGAAGGAATGTGGGTCAGCACGTGGACATACTCCCCGTTCTTCTCGGCCTCCAACAGGGTATCGTGGAACCACTGGAGTTGGGGAATCTTGTCCGTGCCACTGTGATACAACCAGAAGTTGTCCGTATAGCAATCGTTGCTGTTTAGAGCGATGATACGGAAGCCCTTCCTGGGCACCACCGTGTAGTAACCTCCTTTAAGGATGGTTTCCTTGGTTTCAGCCGGCAGCCACTTGGACCAATCGTTGTACAGGTGCTCATAGAGCCACTTGGTGCTGATCTCATCTGGAACGCCCTCGGGACTGAAGCTGCAATAGTCCAATAGTCGAAATAGATAAGCGAATGAATTGAAAATAGTTGAAAACATAATAAATTATCGGGTGCTATGCAATGCGAAAATAAAGATAAGGATTATTAGTCCACTTATACATCCGGGATAATCTGAGATTAGGAATCCCAATTCATGCAATTTATAAATATCAAAATTTAGATTTTAAGGATCCCCTACTTACAGGTTGAGTGGATGAGGCTCGTGGTTTCCGATGCAGGGATATACGGGTACATCTCCGAAGGCCGCGTTTAGCCGCTCACTGACCTTGGTCAGCACCATGGTGTTCTTCTCCACGGAAGTGGCCCACACCATGTGGTCCACTATGTCGCCAGTCTGGTAAATGAAGTCGCACTTGGAGTTGGCCACCGCGTTGTCCAAGGCTGACTCGAAGGCGTGCCAAGGCAGATCGCAGTCCCGGTAGTCGCCCCAGTATCCAGCTGCATCCGACGTACCCTCGGTGGTCTCCTTGTTCCTCTGACAGCACATGGGTTCCGCACAAGTGGCCAGGCTGCCGGGGGTGTAGTAGGGATCATGGTGAATGTCGGAGAACTGGCAGATCCTGATGTCCGAGTCCTGAAAGGTGGGAGTGTCCGACTTGGGGCCAGCCGAAGCCTCTCCAGTATTGTCTATAGTCAAGGTCCAATTGTAATCTTGATTTGTACCGGTGTTACAGAAGTTAAACTCCATGAACAAGGAGCAGAAGCTCTGGGAATCACTCTCGGAGTTCCTCATGATGTACTCCACGGAGGGCAGGTTGGAATCGATCAATCCCTCGCAGACCTCCTCCGTTTGCAGATTCAAGCGGCGGCACACGTCCATAGCGAATTCCTTCATCAGAACGGAGCTATTCTCCCCGTGGAGCTCGCCGTCCTCCTCGCGAATGGTGCGAATCAAAACCCGCGTCACCGAGCGACAGGCCACGCACGCAAAGAAGCTATCCCTGGGCTCTAGATCGGGCATGTTCCTGGTGAATATATCCTTCTCACTGTGCGACTTGGCCAGCTGATTGGTGAGCTTCAAGAACTCCGCCGTCTCCACTCCGGTCTTCAGGAAGGTGATGTACTCCCTGGCCAGACGCTCGGCTATGTCGTCTGCAATGGCGGACAGGATGTGGTCGTCCAGGTCGAAGTCCACGGGCACTCCCGGCAAGTTTACGGCGGAGACCACCAGGAACCCGGAGGTCAAGGCGATCGCCAGCAGGATTCCGATTGCTTTCATGGTTCGCAGAGCAACTGGAGCATAGTTTCCACGTGTGGGGCCATTTATAGCTTTCGGTTATCTCTCAGCCAATGGCCACCCCATTAACCAGGCCGGAAAACGCATTCATGGCAGAGATTAGCCTAATCTCGAATAGTAGAACTTTTATATGATTATATTTTTGGCATGAGAAGTGGCCACAATCTGCCTCCGGTGGGGCAGATTTCTAAATAATCATATCGCAAAAATTACCATTTTTGACCATTCACCACAAATAGGCAATTAATAAGTCATATTACATATTTCGATATAACTTTCCCTTTTTAACTAGATACTTTATGATTCAAAGAAGCCAGAGCCTATAGTGTAAACTGATGAACCTTATCATATCTGCTTTGCTAATTTAAGTATAAATGATAAACAAAGTTCTTGAGATCGTTTTTGCTTATTGAACAAGAAATCAAATTAAGTATACACTTTTTCAAAATGTAAATGAATATAACTCAACCATAGCAATCGTGTTTTTCATTGTTTCATTCGAAACGAAACAGATTTCGAAAAGGCTTGCATTATACGTTGAAACAAATATTTTAACTCATTCAATTTTTGCCGCCCAAGCGAATAGGTGTTACCGTACGCGAGTACTGAGCGAAGTCCATCTGACTGGTCGCACCACCACTACCGCCCGGGCATGGTCACACTGCACAAGCGAGTGATTTATAAATATTCGAAGAGGCAGGGCGATAATTGCAATTGAAGCAGCGTTGTGAGATGCCAGCCGAAGTCCAGGCCAGGCTGTGAGTGTTCAGGATCGGCTGAGAGCAGGAGCGCACCCAGTGCGGGATTAGCAGGGGATTACCAGGCAGGATTAGCAGCCTCCGCAGGCAGACGCAACAACAAAAGATTCCCGAGAAGTGACGCCATTTTCATTGCGAATAAAGAGCAGGTGGGGCACAGAGTAGATATACGCCGTGAAGAGCCACATAACAGCAGCCGAGAGTATAGCACAGTGGGCAGCCAGGATGAGCAGTCTGATCAACTTCCTCAACCCAAAGCTTAAGCCCTCCGTAGAGACCGATGCCGTCTGCGAGGATGGCTACACTGCGGCCAATCTGGTGGCCGACGACGTCGAGCAGCTGGAGCGTGGATTCATGTGCTTCGCCGTCTGCAAGCCGCCCATAGAGATCGTATTCGACTTCCCCAAGGCGGTGGACATGAAGGTCATCAAGCTGTGGCCCTCCTGCGGAGCCCTACGATCCACTGCCTTCGAGCTGCATGGACGACACGATGGTATCTGGGAAAGGGTTGCCTTCGTACGCGATCTGGGGCGTGGCGTGGACTCGGTGACCTTCTGCTACCAGAGCGACTACAACTCACGGAGCAGCTCCAACTCGGAGCAGAGCGAGAAGGTGTTCTTCTTCAAGTCCGCCCACAAGATCCTTGCCAGCACAAACAGCGTCAAGGTGGTGATCCGGGCCACGGAAAGGTGTCCTCCAGTGCTGAGGAAAGTTCAGATGTGGGGACTGCCCGCTCGTTCGCTGGACAAAGCCGATCGCGAGCTGGTCAAGACCATCTGGAGCGAGATAAGCGATCCCTACGGCCAGAGGGACGCGGCCCAAACGCCCACCGGGCAGAGATCACCACCGCGGAATGTTCCAGAGCTCAGGGACCAGTCGACCCTCTCTATTCCTGAAGAGTTCCTCGACTCCATCACCTGGGAGCTAATGGTAAATATCAGAAAATCCTAGCTTTTTATGTTTAAGTAGTAGTACAACTGAATACATACCCATGTCAATTCATGAAATCAATCGTTTTGCACGGTTTTATTATTCATAATTCTTTATAATCTTTATGAATCAATTATCATGTCTTTATCAAAACCAAACAAGGTAAATATCGGAAGTCATGTAAAGAATTCATTTTCTTCATAATGAGAATTGCATTATAATGTCCGAAACGCAACAACACTTAAATATAAAGATAATAGGATGCTCTGTGAACTGTTTACTTTGTAGCTCTCCTTATCAATTCTCCCATTGCCTCTTCAGATCTTCCCCACCGTGCTGCCATCTGGAAAAGTGGTGGACCAGTCCACCATCGACAAGCACGCCGAGGAGGAGGCCAAGTGGGGTCGCCAGCCCTCGGATCCGTTTACAGGCCTGGAGTTCAATGCGCAACGCAAGGCGATTCTCCACCTGGCCCTAAAAGCGCGCATCGAGAAGTTCCTCATGGAGAATTCGGAGCACTTCAAGGCGGTGCCCCGTTCGCTGGGCACCTCTCGCCAGCGTCGTCGTCACGCCTCGCAGTTCGCCAGCAGCACCTGTCAGCCGGGACAGATTAGTCCGGCTGCCGGAACCTATTCGGCACTGAGCAACGCCTACAAGCAGCAGCAGCGGAAGAGCAGGGCCACTGCCACGGCCACATCCTCATCGGCGGCATCCTTCGGCGGATCTCCGCACTCGCCGCCGGCGGCCAAAAGAGCAAGGCACAGCCAACACGGTAGCGCCTGTGCCACGGTGACCTCGGCCACAACCTCCATCGATCAGGCCATTCAACAGGCGCTGCAGAAGGTGACGCGCTTTAGCCAATTGCCATCGAACTCCAGCGCAGGCTCGGGATCCTCAAGTGCTCCGCCCGCCAGCTGCATCAACTGCCGGAGTGCGCAGTTCGGCTACGAAATCCGCACCTGCCGACATCTGGTCTGCCGGGAGTGCCTGGTGCTCCTCTCGCAGGATCAGCAGTGCGTGTGCAAAGTATTCTTCCGCTGCGCCGACGTCGAGCGCTACCACAAGCTGGATCCTTAAGAGCTTCCCCGTACATCTCCCAATCGACCGCCTTCCGTCGATTGCCGCAATGAGTTTGGTTCTCCCCATCCGGTTCAGTTTGTAAGCCAGTCAATCGCTTTAGCCCCTAGGCCTCGTCTACGTTAGTTTATAGTCATATCAGAGTCGGTCTGGTCGCAGAATCGCAAAATCGCAGTTAAGCCAAATGTGTACACGCGCGAGTCCCTCCCGATTCGGCAGTATGTATCAGTATCAGGTCACGTTTAGTCATAGAGCAGATTACGGATTACCGATTAGCAATAGAGAGTGCGCGCCTAGTTTTTGTAGACACTTTATATACAGTCCCCGAAAGACAGGATCGTTCAGCGCGAGTTTATATATTCATACCAATTCTACCTAGAATAAAGTACAATAAAACCTAAGTCCAATGTGTAATCAATGGAGAGTAGTAGCGATATATTCCACAGTTTGGCATTCATTGCGTTTTTTAAACTCGTTTAAACAAAATGTGTTTCTGTTAAGTTGAAATTGTCGAAAAGCTTAAAATTTTAAATTAGTTTTAGTTGTAATTGCTTTATTTGTACCGGTTATTGTTAATTTTGAATCGGAAATAATTGTGCATAATTTTATGCAATGTGTATTTTTTTATCACTACTCTCAATAAATATAAATAAAACAAAATAGTGGTTTTTAATATGTTTACATTTCTCACTTAAGAATTATTTTTTACGTTATATATCAAAAAAATCTAATTTGTTATTTTTTACATAATAATTTACATTCTCTTCATGGTAACCTACATTCCTTTGTGGCGCCCTCTACTGTCACTCTCTTAGTACTACTCCTTTCGCGTGTTATCGATATCGAAGAGAACAGCTGATTACACATCTGTTCTGCGATATTTCAAAATCCTTTTGGTTAGTACGTTTTTTCTAATTTTTAATGCCTGGTGAGGCAAATAACACGCCTCAATCCGGACGGAGACCCCGACTCGGATTGAGTAGGCGTGGTTGCCAGTCAACGCCCTTAATAAGACTTCAGAGAGACGATTCCGCTGCAAATACACCAAAATGTAGTGAACAGGAGACTCCGCGGGCACCGCCTTTATCGCTGAGCTCTCGCAGGATAGGATTGTCCAAAAGCAGGACAGGCTTGTCCAAGAAGAAGCTAGAGTTTGCTGCGGCCCACGGAATTAAGGACGAGGAACGGGAAATAGTGAAGAAAACAGCAAAAAAGGATAAAAAGGAAAGGAATGATGCTCAAGAGGCTCTTGATGCGCCAGAGGAGATACAGGAGCACGGCAACCAGAAGAACCAGCTTGAAAACAGTCCACAGAGCAGTAAAATCGTTGAGCTACAGGGCGATATAGAAATCTGGCGGCAGGGATTCAAAGCTTCTGTGGGTGACCTACTAACTATGGCGGAGCCAGGACTCTCAAGAAGCGATCTCCTTACTCGGCTGGGCATTCCCCACGAGATGCTACGCTATCTGGAGGAGGAGTGTCCATAGTTAAACATAGCTTTAAGATTTAACATTAAGAAACTCTATATTCCCATTGCAACAAAGAGGAAACTAAAAGTTATCAGAAAACTAGTACTTGTGTGGGCGAACGGGCCGCTCGGGATCAAAGAGCTTGGGGTCCTGCAGGAAGTCGAGGTCCTTGTGGTATCCCGGCATCAGCAGGCACTGCTGGGCACGCAGAATGGCCTGCTCCACTTGCTCCTGCCGGCGCTTGCATAATCCGGTGATGTGACGCCCGTAAATGCGACCCGTGTATGGCGATTGGAATTGGGAGAGCAGCTTCACGTTCTTGTAGTGCGGCTCGATGCTGTGCTTGCATAGGATGCACTGCTGGGGGTCCTTTTCATAGGGATTCTTTATGTCGATCGGCAGATCCAAGTCGGACGACTCCGGGGCAGCTGAATAGAGGCGGCTGACGGTTCCCAGCTGCTGTCTGCCCACCAGATTGACCAACGTGGCTATTAAATTAATAATTATTACGACTTCAATAGATAGATCAACTGTTTCACTCACCATTTTGTGCCAGAAACTTTCCTAATTTCAACATGCTAAATATTTTTATTTCCAATATTTACCTCGTGTTATCGTAGAACGATATCGATTACTACTCCGTGTAGCTGTGAACAGCTGTTCGGCAGTGCTGGTAAATTCCAGATTGTAACATGCGTGCAACCATCGATAAATCGATTAGTTCGCAGCTTAATTTATATTTAATAAAACACAAAAATGAAACCGAGATCGCAAAAAAGCCAAGGAAAACCCAATGGAAAACCAAACAGAGGCGCTGGTAAGGTGGGCCACAACCAGAAACCCTACTTCAAGAACAAGAACAACCAAAAGGCCAAAGGGGTAAGCGAGAAAATCAAGTATGTACTCTGAAATGGTATACACCACACATGTTTTTGCATTATCTTCCCAGGAAAAGCCAAATAAACCGGAAATTCGGAACATGAAACGCAAGGAAAAGGCTGCCCAGGAGGCTGCGGAGCGGGAGAAAGTTAGAGCGGACCGGGATGCCCAGGTGAAGGCCTATAAAAAGAAACGTTTGGAGAAAACCAAGGCCATCAGCAAAAGGACCCAAAAGGGACAGCCCTTGATGAAGGATCGCATGCAGCTCTTACTGAAGCAGATCGAGGAGATGAAACGCAACTAAGTGAGTCGCAGGACCTCTATGCTACACTAGGAACACTTCCCCAGCCTCACAATCAGTTGTTCATCTACACATACATATATGTAGTGTACATAAAAACGTTTACTTTTAGAGTAGGGTTACTTTAATTTTAATTTAACAAATTGTTTTTCACAATTATATTCTTATAAAAAATGTTACCTAACCATGTTTTTCTATGGTCTTCCAATGGATTTCTTATTTATGTATTATAAGTACTTAAATTTACTTTTTTATAAATAAGTTTTCTGTATTATTGATTTTTGTGCACTTATTTATTTTTAAATTCTTAAAACCCATTAACTATAAATCGTTTTAACTGTTACAAGCCAATAATACAATTTGAAACAAATGCTCCCATATCACTAAAGAAGAATCCTTAAAGTTTCCTGAAAAATAATAGGTGCAACTACTAAATGGCCGTCAGCCGGGTGATGGACAGGGGGAACTACGCGTACCATTCGGAGCTACAGTGCCCGATGGACGTGCCGTAACTGTCTGTACACCCGGAAGTGCGACTACACTCTCCCCGTGAGGGCGGCCGGAAACAGGTCCTTCGGCAAGGTCATGTCTCTGCCGAAGGCTCCTGGCGAATGGTAGTCGGGCGAAGAGAAGACAACTCTGGAAGATTACCCCAATCCAAGACGGAACAGACAGCGTCGAGGGATGTGTGGCCGAGGGGGAACTCGGTCTCTAGCTGGCGGACTCTGCGCACCTGTCCACCCGCAGTTTCAACTCGGACTTCTTGCGGCACCTCGGGCTCTGCCGTGGGCGACCTCCTTTCCCGTGCACTCGTGGGAACCAAATGAATAGTTTAGAAGTAAATGAGTCTGATGCTGCTCCAGAAGCATCACCCAACCGAAATCCTTCAGTGGATTCGGGTCCTGGCTTTGTCAGGCTGAAAACCAGGCAAAAGAAGCTGCTGCGAAAGGCTCTTCATGGAGGGCTGACCAGAGAAAAGGCTCTGGAGGTGGTGCAAGCTCTTCCCATAGTCAAGGGACTCCTACCCGATCCTTATGAAAACCAAACCGCCAATCCGTACCCCTCGGGTTTAGTTGAGTGCGTGAGAATCGGCTTAGCTGCGGAGTCTGCTGGGACTTCCCTGACCAGCGAGCAAATGACCATGATCAAGGAGGCCATTATCGACGTCACCGTGGAGAAATCTGGCAGTCAGAAGCCCCAGTTCGAGGGATGTGTGGCTCGAAGAGGATGGCTCCTTGTGACTTGTTCCAACTCCTCCACCTCAGAATGGTTCAAACAAAATTTTTGCCACATCCAGTCGAAAGTAACCACTAAGCTGAAGCTAATGGATGAGTCTGAACTGCCAAGGAGGAATGTCGTTCTCGGATATTTTCCAGATAGTCTAACCACCAGCAGCCAGAAGGTCTTGGAAATCATTCAGGCCCAGAACCCAGTCTCAACGGCGGAATGGAGGGTTATGAACAGGTTGACCCACGGTGAGCTACTGCATCTTTCCATGGCAGTTGACAATGAATCGCACAAGAAACTGATCGAACTGAATGGAACGATATCCTTTCGATTCGGGCGTGTAAAACTTTGTTTGAAAAACTCCCTCGATAGGAAATCCGTACTAAATGGTAGAAAAGAAACGTCACCAAATAGAAAATCCCTGGACAAGGCTGCTGTAAGTCGGGAAATTGTGCCTGCTCCGCAGGAACCAGTGATCACAAATGATAGTCCGTGGAACCAATCCCATAATCCTTGGCTCAGTCATAGTAATCCTATGATGCAGTGGAATCAACAACAGATGCTCAGGTATGATCCTTATAGTCCAAGGGAACTTCCGCCGAACTTTTTGCATGCCAGCTATTCGGGATTGGGCTATGGGAATGAAGGAGACAGGAGGCTGAGACCACGAACTTGGCCAGGAAACTGCTGATGAGAAAAGGGTTCCAATACCAGAGGAAGTAAGTTGCTACTGTAGGTGTAGCCTAGCATACTAGATTTAAAATGCTAACATGCTTTTCTTGTTGCAAAAGATGGCATGATTTTCAGACTAACAAGGAATATTTTCAGGATATATCAATTGACGAAACATCAAACTTAAGGAATTACAGCGACTTGTCCTTCATTTTCAGCACCTTATCTTGAGGTATTTAGAGTTTTTGATAAGTAGACATTTATACAGGACTCGCCCAACTGCAAAGATAACTCTTTTTAACCCATAACACCAGATCTCACAATGATTCTGCTTACAGCATTCGAAACAATATGATACAGTAACACTGGTTACACTTAAAGAACCTGGCTTAGATGATACTAAAAACACAATGATACCGTAACACTGGTTACACTTAAAGGATTTCGATGACCTTCCTTCAAGTTCAAACGGGCTTCACGAAAGGGATCTCAAAACTCAGAATTCTGAATTCCTTTATTCTTTGGCAAAACATGTGGTTTTGAAACCAATGCATCATATTTCATTAGGGTTTCTATTGAAGGAACGACATTCTTTACAATCAATATCTCTCTTCAGAGTTTCGCATATCATTACATCTTCCGAAAATGTGCATTTTATCAGTAAAATGTGCTTTCAGCTTTCAAAAGAAGTCCTTTGCGAACCATAACTTCATCTCGAGCGTTGAAGTATTAGCTTTTCCGCGCACGCTCCTCTCGCTAATTAAATCTAATGCAACCTGTAATAAATTCGCTTGTCGCGCTTTTCCGGTCGTGCGAATCAACCCTTTTTCGCGCGTTGTGTGTATGCAAATTCTGGCGGCAAATTGCCCTGGCGCCATTGAGCCTTATCATCTATGGCATCCTGAGTCCTGTAGCCTGAGTGCCGTACCTGCCGGAGTCACCCTCGTAGATCCTCGGATTCCCTCGCGATTTGGCGTACAAAGTAATTTTCTGGCAGCCACGCGATTCAATTTTCGGCAAAATATTCGGCATAATAGTAAAGTTTTATGCGAATTCCGCTGGCAGAACATCCGTTTCCGGCTGAAAAAAAAAGAGAAAGGGTTTCGGTCACATTGAACTCCACCCCTCACTTCAGATTGACAATCAGCATGCGGTCTCATATCCGCTGGATGGCAAACAAAACCGGGGAAAACTTTCACTTAGGCGAATATTGCGAAACTATTGGGCTGCACAACCCGTTGACACAAATCGCACTAAATCAAAAATTATGCTTTGCACAAATAAAGCGAAAGGACGCCGGCGAGGACGAGGTTGCCACGCAGGAAATCGCTACACCCTGTGGCCATAAATCTCATCTAGTCAAATATTGAATTACGCCGGATGAAGAGGCAGGGGATGCGAAGGGCAGGGAAAGGGTTCTCCGGCGATTCGCAGATCCACTTTAGTGGGTCAGAAGGATGTGGCACATCCCTGCAGATTCGCTATATTCTCATTCCCTATATATGGTGTGTGACATTTTTCCGGCACATCGCTTTGTCCTGTTTATTTAATAAAAATTGAAGTTATGAGTGCTCAAGGGTCGTTTATGCGTCGATAATGAATAGTTATGGCTGTTTGAAGGGTTCAGATTCATAATGCTTTGTTTGGGTCGCTTATGATGCAATTTATTCATGTTTATGTAGTTATTGGGTGTTGGGGTGACAATGGGTTAAGGGATTTTCCTTCTTTATATTCCGATTTATTGATAAAAAACCAATAAAAACACGCCCGTTGCCAACAAAACAACAACACAGACATAGGTGAGTGAAACGTACATTTTCAAAACTACATGTTTAATCAATTTCAGGTGGTTTCAAAAATACAAACACCTACAGAAATACTGCAATACTGCGATACATTTTCAGTTTGCCTGCTTACCCTAAAAACTCTCAATAAAACATGAATATACAACCAACCAAACAAATGTTTTAATTTCTTATTGTTTTCGCTCAGCTAAATTGTATATTTTCTTCGACATCAATACAGATAAAATACGACTCAAAGTAAATAATAGCAACGCCGATTCAGCTGTTTTGGGTTTTTTTAGAGCTCCCGGGGGTTCACCTTTCGATTCAACGACAAGCTCTTCTTCGGTAAAAACCAAGCTGATAAGGGAGATTATGATGTCATTAGCAGTTGAATCGGAAATATTTAATCAAGAGGCATCCCCGCCACAGCTTCAGTGTTAATTCAACGCTCAGCTCAGAAACAAAATCGCCGGATTATATTACTATCACAATGATATACTTTAAATTCTGCTGGCTTCTAGTCGCCGTTCTACTCTTCATTTCCTCGCAAAATGTCTGCGCAGCTCCAAAACGAAGAGGAAAACCGAAAATTAAGTTTCCTAAAATCAACATAAATATCCATCATAACAGTAAGTTTTCAATTGAATTTCATTGTGAAGGAGGACCCAACTAACTAATATAATTATTTTATGTTTCCAGATATTAAGATCGGCTAAAATTTGGATTTGTGTAATTGCATCTTAGCGTATTTGTTGTTGAATAAAATTACATTATCGTAGTTATATGTTTCGCCATTGTATGGTTGCATTAAAAAATAACCTATTAAACTTACTTAAAACATATTTATACATACCACTATACACATTTTGGTTGTTATAAGAACGATTTGAGACCTATGTAGATTTTTTGTTATTCTATGTTAAAAATAAAAACAATTTACAATATGTCTCGCTTCCAAATTTACCTTGTCATTCTCTGCGTCTTAATTTGCAGCAAACCCAACTTATTTCTAAATTATACCGAATTTTCCAATTTCAAAGGATTAACCCTTCGCACCCCACAATGCTTAAATGCAAAACTTGTGCATAACTCACTGGCTTTCCAATCTTGTTAACGATTCGGTATGCTAATTAAATTCTTGCCAATGCAGGCGGGAAAAGCAAGTGGCCTCGAAAAGGATGGCCGGGAAATTTTCACTTTCGCTCGCTGAGATAAGGAAAAATCTGCCTGGAAATTAACACCCGAACCGAAAAAAAGTTGCCCAACAATTTGGTTGTGATCCTGCGCGAAGGACCAACTTCTGGCCGTGAATTTATGGGCACTTGGGTGCGGAGTTGGGGATGCAGTTGCTCTTATCTGGCTGAAATATTAACGGTTTAGGCTTAATTACAAATGGCGACGATGCCCGAGGACTCCAAATTAACTGCCTGGATTTTTCGAGGGGTAAGAAAATGGGGCGGCAGCCATTAGGGTAATTATTGACAACAATTTCAAATTTTACACATGAACAAGTCGAAAAGCACAATAAAATGGCGCCACAAAATGTTTTGCATGCACTTTCCATGTTCCCGGTTTTTCGTTTGTTTCACTTCAGTTCGGTTTGGTTTTTGGCTTTGTTTTTCAAGTGCTGCGGCTCATAAATTACGAAAGTGCGGGCTGTAAATCACAGGATCACCCCTTTTTTGTGCGCCCGGTGAATTGTCCATGTAAATTTCGAAATTTCCAACAATTTGCAACACTCTTTCTCTTTTTGGCGAATGAGCACGTGACCGAAAATAAATGGCAGGAGGTAGTGTGAACAGAATCCTTTGAGGCCCGGCGCATAAATTTCAATTAAAATTGAAAAGCCATGAAAAATAAAATCCCCCACAGGGAGCAAAGTGATAACCATGAAAACTTTTTACATGGAGTGCTCGGATTCTTCGAATAGAGTGGGCAGTTTTAATTGTGGACAGCAGGTGCAGGCATCCATGAAAGTGGCCCGGAGCAGCGGGTCAGAGCCACCAGTTTTCAATTAAAACTCGAAAATATTTCCAATAATTGCCGAATAAGTGAAACTTTGTCAAGCAGCCCGCAGGGATGTCCAAAGAGTTCGAAATGCCTCCGAGGAATTTTAGTGGAGTGAATAGAGAACACTCCGAGGAAAACTTCACACATCATCACCCATTTGGGATAGATAATCTGGACATCCATCATTGGATGACCTCAGAATATTTCCTCGCAACAATCCTTTTGGTAAATACGTCAGCACGAAAATTAAATTAGGTTTGAGTATTATCGGTAAATATTTTTTTTTTTATAAATCCAACCCATTCTTGTGCACAGAAATTACAAGTAATAGAAGCTACTTCATTGACATATTTCACACTTCAGCAGATCGCTGGCAATCAAAGGACATCCATCATCACTGGCCACCTCTTGGCCAGGACTCACTTTCGATAGACATCTGCAATCAGCTTTAATCCGGCGACAAATGTCAAAACTATAAGCTGACACTAAACCATTGAGGCACTTCAGCGGCTAGCGGTAAACAGCAAGTAACAAACATCGAATATAAATCCCCAACCCCTGGACAGAAAGACAAAGAGGGTGGCGACTGGTCACCCCTGTCCGATCCAAAACTGCTCTTTAACTTGCAACAGTGAGCGGTTAACAAGCGACGCGTGCCGCATCCTGTTTTCACACGCCACAAAGCTCGAGTACAGTTGCTGCTGCATGCGAGCGTAGTTGTTGTGGGCGGGACTGTACCCGTGTCATCGTTACATAACCTCACAATGAGCCATGACATAATTCACTTCCTGCCGCATCATCAGCAAGGGACATCCCCTGTTATTCAGTTTAAAGTCGCATAACTCTCAAATTAAAGTGACCATGCGACAATTTTCAATTTCCACATTGTTCATAAATCAAATTGCGTTTACAATGAGCTAGCCAGGGGGCATTTTCAGTGGAAAGTGGGCGGGGTTACGCACATGGGCGAGGGTTCAAAGCGTCAGCACTAGTACCATTTGATGGGTTTATTGAAAAACTGCCCAGAATTTTTTCTATTGTACCCTGTATAATAAGAGGGAATAATAGTGGAGAGATGCAGTTTGAAAACAACGATGGTCAAAGGTATATATTTTGTATTCTTCACTGGTTGAAAGGTCAAAGAGTAATGCTAAGTAGATCAAGGTGGAATTTGTACTCTCTCATAATGCCTCGGAAACAAATGTAGTTCTAACTCTAAAGGGTATTAGGTACTTTCGAATATCCCTCGAATTTTCATAGCTCCGCTCCCTTTTATTTGTTTGTTTTCAGGGTTTTGGTCCTTGTTTTTTCGAGTGGTTCGGTGTTGACACACAAGAGATAAGGATTCTGAGTAGTTCCTTTGCCATGTGTGACAGTTATGAGCATCTGCAATCCAATTTAACCAGAGCTGCCGGCAAATGGCTTACCCCTGGCGGAATTTTGGGGCAAAAAACACAGCAAATAATCGCATTAGGGCCTTCGTGATAAAAACGTAGACAATGGGGACATGTGTCAAAATTTTCACTTCGATAAAAGATCTAAGAGCCACAGACACATGTGTTGGCCAATTTTAGACATGATTAGCTCGAAATCGGAGTGGTAAGTTTTGAAATTCAATTTTTAAATTGGCCCAGCAGCCAACCTTCCATTCCCTCAGAGTAAACACCAAGGGTTTTTTGGATGGCCCATAAATCTGAAAGAAGTCTTAACATGTCAACGACACTTTACCCAAACAAGGTCCAACTTTATTCAAATGCCAGGAAGCAACAGGAAGGGCTTGGCGAAGAATTCGGAGTTGGACTTTCTTAATGTCTACAAATTCCTTTCGCCAAATCCAATACAAAGCCCACTGACTTTGATTTATCACGGCGGGGCGTGGTATTTTTAATTTACAAGCCCGTCGAGCTCGCCCCACCATCTCTTAACCCTTTGAGACCGCCTGTCTGCATAATTATGTCCGTGTGCCCGCAAATTTATGGACCTGCCAACGTCTTGGGCCCGGAACTCCTGGACTTTCACTTTGTCAAATGGATTTTCTTGTAATTGGCTTCGGTCTTGGTCTCTACTTAGTGGGGACTTACTCTAAGTTATGTGGCGGTCAAGTGGTCAGTCTGATGAATTTGTCTTGGTCCCAGATTTGGGCACATATGCATTTGTTCTACCCAAAAGGAAGGGTAAATTATAATCTTAAGATTCTAAACAATCCTACATAAGTATTTTCCCACTTTTAAAATACTAAGTCTTTTAAATTGTTCCTCCTCCTCTTGAGCACAAAAACCCACTCCTGGGAAAACCACAAACGATGACTGCATCAAGTGAGGTTTAATTTAAAGGTGGGGGAGATGACAAGAGCATGACAATCCTTGGGAGCAATTCCTGTAAAATTCTATGACTTCGTAACTAATTAGCGCAGCCCATAAAAACAATGAAGGCGGCGCAGAGGAAAGCGGGGAAAGTCACCCTTCAGGAGAGCCCATCCTCACCACTTTCCCATTTTCCCATTTCCCTAATGAAGTTTGACGTGCTGATGTGCGGTGACGTTGACGAGAATGAGGATGAAATGAGAATGAGGATTTCGGGATACCCACCAGTGGAAAATTCGCAGTCAACAAGTGAAAGTCAGCCCGCGGTAAAATTCAATGATGATGTCCCTTCGCGATGATGATGACTTGAACTGTGACGAAGGACTTTGTTAAGGGGCCATAAAATGCATTAAAATTAAAAACGTGTTAAAATGCTCAAGAATAACTCGCGCAATCTTTTTAATGAGCTCTTAATGAGGCTGCCTGACCAAATCAAGAAGCAAAAGCCAGAAAATACCCAACAGAATTGAACCAAAAATAATTTGCGTCTCATTTGCCCGGTTGCGCAACTTAAAAAATCGTAAATTATAAACAAATTTTTAATGAAAAAAACTTCATTCCAGCATATGCTTCAGGTCGCCACCCCCTTTTTTATTTTGGAACTCCGGATTTCGGATCCGTATCTGTGTGTGACTTTTGTTGCTGCCCATAAATTATGTAAATTTCCATTCGAAATTCAAAATTAAAAAAAAAATGTGAATAGAAAATTGGAATGGTGTATTAAAAACGATGTCCTGCTGGCTGTAATAGGGGTGAAAGGTCATAATAAAAAAAAAACAGGCGGCGAGGGGGCGTGGCCAGTAAACATCATAAAAGTGAGAAATATGCCTCTTATTTTGTATTTTGTAATTTGTTTTGTAATTCCGCGCCTTTTTGTTCTGAAATATGAGGAAAAAATTGCCACATTTACCCAAAAACAAATGCGATCGGGGGAAATGCGACGCGGGTAAATGGATTTTTCATTCGATTCCTCCTATACCCTCACCACCGTCCGTGGGAATCCCCATTTTCCGGAGCTAACCCGCACCAAGTCTACGGATTTGGTGCCTTAGTTTCCCTGCCTCTCAACTGTACAAATTGGACGAGACAAGCTGCAAGTTTTCGGCAAAAAGATGCATAGATACGCAGATACTTCTTGGTATCACATAAATTAGGGAGGCATTCGAGGATGCGATGGACTGGGAGTCAGACATATGCAAAGGCGTGACTACGGATGCTCAGGTGAAATTTATTGGAGCGAAAGAATCCGGCACGAACGTGGTACACTAGCCAGCAGGGTGAATCTATACAAACGTATATACGTTTCGATTAAATAAAATATTGCGTACTATTTTGAGGATTTTATGTGAAAAGCATTTGAGCATTGATTAATTTTTTTTTTTTGGCCATCAACTAATCTGATAAATAACAAGCCCAAGTGTTTGCAGCACAGTGTAATTAGCTGACGGCTGCGGTAAAAAGTCGACTGCAAGTTCTTTTGTGGCTGCGCTTAATTTTTAATGCCGCGCCGTGAAATTTATTGGGCCGCCACAAATTTGAGTTAATCTGCGAGTTGCCAACGGGCTTAACAGTGCCGTGACAGACTGTACTTTGCAGCGGATGAGGATTCGCGCCTTGGCGTGGGATTCCACGAAAGGATTCTGGGTTGAATTCAAGGATGGGATGGAAAATGGCGCCGCGACAGACTCATTTAAAGTCCCAACTGAAATCAGCGTTGATTTAATTTCAACTGTCAGGGGTTAAGGAGTTAACCCATGAAAGGGTACGCGGTGCGATAAGTGCTTTTCAATGCGATGCTCGCCAGGATCTGCAGGACTCACGACTTTTTGTTTGGCCCTCCATTGCGAGTGGCAGATTCCTCGGTGCGTCCATCAATCAATTGGCCGGATGGCTAACGAGTGGCATGTCCTGATGTCCTGCGAGTTGCGAGTGTTGGTCCTGCATGTCGCCATGTGAGTTCTTGAGGGTATCCTTGTAAATTGACAAAATTGAAGCCAGGCAGTGAGCTTGGTCGAGACTCGGCTTGCCACTCATCAAACGATGCATTCCAACCATTGACAGTTGACCAAGAACGATGGGTTCCAAAATGGTTTTGTGTGGATGGATAACTGGGATTGGGGATCATGTGCGTTATAAAAAACGAGAAAGGTGAGAGCTAGAGTTAGAGTTGGTTAGCTCCTTCGCCCCAAAAAAGATTACTAAAAATAATCTAAATGCATAAATCCCTACTATAGATATTTATTCTCGGTGTAGTGTAACTACCCCCTTTCAAACAGGCAGATTTTAAATTGCGACGCTTAGCCAAGGACAACACCATAAATATTTATTAATGAAATTAACTGAGCTGGCAAAATTCAAATTGAAATATCAACGCAGTAATTAAAATTCATGCTGAGCTCCTCCCTGGGGGTGGCACTGCCTGAAACTCCCAAAAATTTGATGCCAACTCCCCCTCGTAGCGATGATATACGAGCAGAAGGGTTTTTTGGCCCATTTGCATATGTCTTGCCTCTGGAATGATAGCCTTAATTGTGGCCATAACGTGTTGTGTGTGCGGTTAGCCATGTGCCGATGCTGAAAACCGTGTGTGTGTGGCTAAGTGGTTTTCCAGGTCGCCTACAACGCCATTGAAAAATCCACCCACACTTCCCATCTATTCACTATTCGCTCCACCAAAAGTGGCGCTCATTTTAATGAGCAACAAATTCAATTTCAACTTTTGTGCGCCTTTGTTCCCGAAAATTAATTCATTTGCAATTCATGGCCGTCAATTGCGTTTGTTTAGCTTTTCGGGGGGCTGAAGGATATCCCCTGGGAACTGGCGATTATTTGGTTAGCTTCAATTTATGCCGCCGGATCATGAGCTCCAGTTTTCTATTTTCCACACATAAATCAAGCACTCACTGACAGCAGCGAATGCAAATCATGTGCAGAGTGTATCTTTTTATCCACACCTTTACACTTGAACTGAGGCCGAAATGTATCTTTTTATCCTAACTAAATGTTATATTACTTTTGACTGAAATTCAAGACATGTCCAGCTGGTTCTTTTTTTCCGGGTTCTGCTTCCAAATGATGTGCTAATGCGATACTAGCTATGAAAATTAGGATGCGCCTGGTAAAAGGGGGTGGAATGAGGTATCTAGGGGATGTATCTGCGAGCTATTGTTAAAATTCCAACAGCTGTCCTCGTAAATCAAAATTATGAGTTTTCAATGAAAGCTCCGCTGAATGGAAACTTTTAAACGGGCATTTGATGAATGCTGGAAACCAATAGTGGACAGGGGAAATTTATAACTATTACTTACGCACGATTAAACCATCAGCGATAGATACAAAATGGGGGAATAGATCTGCGTCTTTGTCGCAAATTGCAGTCATTTGCTGGGCTTAAACCCTTTGCGAACACGACGGCAAAATGGAGCCTAATGAGGTGACCATAAATGCAGAAATGGAACCATCAAAATATGTCAGAACTCTCAGTCTGACGGATGGGCGGGATTTCTCTGCGAGGGCGTGACGAAAATCCAATCAAGCTGGATAAATATTCAGGCTCAGCACTTTCCAAGGAAAACTAATATAGAAATTAGGTGTGTAATGTGCTGAGCGGGCCATAAATATTTCCTATTCTCGATTCGCATCGCCCAAGGAATATTTGCAAATGTTTCCACAACACTGAGCCCAGTGTCTTGATGTCCTGCAGAGGGTGACTTGTCCACTGTCCAGTGTCCACTTCAAGTGTTTGCCACATCTGACATTTGTCATCATGATTCGGCCATAAATACAAACTGCGCTGCACATAAATAAACATTTTGCGAAATTGTTTTGGGGAGTGGAGTGGCGGGTGGGGGATTGTTCATTTCACCAGGCATTGATTTTGATAAACGATTACTATCAATATGGGAAGAGACAATGATCTCTAGGTTTTCTTATAAAACATACTCCATAGCTTACGGATTAAAAACATCCTTCAATTGCATATACATACGTTCCATCCTTTGGCCTAAGGAGCAATTTATATTTTATAATGCCATTCCCCGTGCCAGGACTCCCCCACATCTCCTTCGAATCTCCTTTGAATCTCGTCATGCAGCAAAGCCTGTCTTTGATGTGTGTGCTCTCTGATGGCATATCAAATGTGGAACTATCGATGGATGATATGCACATGAGGATGTGGGAACACATCGCTCACCTTGGCAAACAAACAAGTTAACGCAATTAGGAGTCCTTGCCGAGGAACTTAATTAAGACGGCCGCCTGCCAGGAAATTTGTCAATGGCAACCGAGTCGAGCAGCCGCAAAAGGCAAACACATCAATCGCCGGAGGAAACCCTTTCCGCAGGACGCGCCTCTACAAGGATACGTGGAACTATTCTAGTGCGGTTGGTGTTGCAATTAAATTAACATAAACTTCGGGACCAGCCAGGACACGTTTTCCACACTTTTTGGCCCAAAAATTTCGACTCAAGAAAGGGGTTGGGCTGATCATTTCGTTCGGGGTTGGTGTGATGGTATCCTTGCTCGGGAAGCCCCAATTTGATTGACGCCGCACGAAGCGTTAATAACTTTAGCAACGCCTTTGTCCTGCGGCGGACTTTGATGATGACTACGATGATTATGACGAGCGAGTGGATGCGAAGGACTCGGGATGGTAATGAGCAGGAGTTCCCGCAGTTCCTGGGTGGGCGATGATGACGCACTATCAGCAATCATCATAATTGCATAGTTTATCCGCGTGTGCGTTTGTTTGCTTTTAATATGGCAGCCTGCTCTATTTGTTTACTATTTAAGCCCGCTGGTTAGCTCCTTTTGCCCTTCCTCTCCTCCCATCCACGCAAATGTCCTGGCTGTCACGCAACTCAATTATTTCCTTCAAACACATGTAACTGTTAATTGGCAGAGCGTCTCCCGGGCATCATGCATGTCCCGAATGTCCTGGGTGCGCTAGTTCTCTATTTTGATACCCGCTCCTTATAATGCGGATAGTTTCCCTGCAGCCAGAAGCTGAGATTGCTTTTCCCGCCCAAAGGGTTGCGATTAGTTGTAGTTGTAGTTTTCCATTGCCAAGGGGCTCTACTTAATCTGCGGGTAGATGAAAAGTAAATAGAAAATTGTAATGAGCGTCAAAATCAAATTAAAAGGCGAGTTCTTCTAGGAAAATCTTCGTTGTGAGCAAAAACATATGAAATCCCAAAGGGGATAGTTTTTATGCACACGTTATGTATAACTATGTAAACCAAATATATAATTTTAAGGGAGTACTTGAGTACTTGATGTTTTCTTGACTTGCATTCTCTACAAATTTCCGGACTTTCAAACTTTAGATAAGCAATTTGTTATTTAAAGACTCCCAGCGGAGAAACCGCGATGGAAAAGCAAAACGCTTTCGCTCGTCTCATTTTTTCTGTTTCAGATACTTGGCTGCATATGATTTATGGAACAGACAAGCAGCCAACAAAAGTGGGGGAGACGCAGTCGAAAGATTTACGAGTCCTTCACACACAGGATGCTCGCCATGAGGCAACAAGATGGGAATGCAAGTCGCGCACGCATGAAGTGAATTCAGGATGTGGGGTATTACCTCCTCAGTTTGGAAGGCATCCTCTTGCCTCTTAAAAAAAAAGCAACAAGAAAGCCACATATCGCGACACGTCTTTAAAAGTTTTCAAACCAATTACTGGGTAAGTTGCTAGTAAGTTCAGTGATAACTTACAGCTTAGCAAGGACTTATCTTAAGAGAGAGATACGAATACGAATTCGAATAAATTGAGCTGCCTAATTGAGCCATCCGAGGAACGTGAAACTCCCTTTTCACATCTAATTTGTCTGGCAGTTGGACTTACACATCCATTAGACATTATCGAGGGCCATAAAACCGTGATGGAAAACCAGCTCCTAAGGAAACGATAGTCGATGGCCCCCGGACATGCATCCTGTTGTCACATGCTATCAAAATCATAAAACTATCCGCCCATCGAGTCCTTTGTGCGCTAATAGACTTCCCAGGATCCATTCGCGTTTTTGCCAATTTCGCTTTTCCGTCCAAGGAAATCATTTCTGTTGTATCGAATCTTTTGTTGCTTCCTTTTGGCTTTTTGTCTCTGTTCCTGCCAGACGGCAAGTCTGATTCCCGAGTGTCCTTAAGTGCAGTCTGCCTTGACTTTTCACAAAATCAGGAATAAATCCGGGTGTGGGAGCCACTATAGAGATTAGTGTCCAATAGCGATGGCATCTTTCGGAGCAGAAACAGAAGGATATACGAGATAGAGATACGGAAAATGCGAAACAAAGCTCGTTTAAGCCGAAATAATAAACGAATAAAAAGAAAGCCCCGCTCCACTTGAAAGTGTCACAACAAGTAAACAGAAGGACCCCTGAACTCACTAATAACTCAGACCAGAATAAATGAGAAAATCAAATAAAAACAAGTTAAAACTTCCGTGAAAAGGCGAAGAAATGAAACGAAAACAACAATTAGAAATCGAGGAAGGACCAAACCCTCGTGCTCGCATTTTTAAGCAGTCGAGTAATTACACGTTTAATTGCAATGGGCCAGGACTTTTTTTTTCGGAAAAATATGCCAGGACTCGGGGTAAAAAATTACTTAAAATTCAGACATAATGAAAGCTGTTGAGGGAATTATGCTAATTTCATACAGCCTGAGCTGGAGTTGCTCAGGTCCTTTCCTCATTCATTTCCTGCATTTTGTCCAGCTTTCCGCCCATTACGTGTCCTGTTTTTCCAAGTGGCGAACGAAAAGAAGAAAGGAAAATGTTGCCGAAAAGTGAAAGTTCGATTTATGCAGCTACAAATTCACTTAGCTACGCAGAGTGGTCTCGCCTTTCGCCTTTCACCACCCGGTTTGCTCCTTGATGTACGCACATTTTTGGTTCCATTTATTAGGTTTTCCTTGCAACTTCCTGTGTGGCAAGGTCCAACCCCTCGTATCCATTGATTCGTGGCTTATTTTTTTAGCGCGCCTTTGCCCGAATTTGTAATTAGCCACGGGCCCGTCGAGGGGGATGGGCTGGACTTGAAATCGAAGCGGGCAGAGAGTCCTTTAAAAATGTTGTAGAGTTCAAAAGGTTGATTTCCTAATTCAGCTGTTGATTAGTTGACGCAGTTCTGGCAGTGATAGGGTTAGGCCATTTAATCGGAAGCTAACGAAAAGGATATCAAGAGATTATTATAAGACGGTAGTAGTACCCATTGAAAATTCATGTGAAATCTAATTGTGGTAGTCTGTCATACAATGCTTGTATGGGCTTCTTAAGATTCTAATATGCCTCTAGATTGCAGGGTATTACCAAGTCCTTTTCCTATCCTCACCAATTAGCTTAAACTTTCCTTGCGCCCATTGCACTTGATGGAATTTTCCCCGGGGCAAGTTGATTTGTGTAAACATTTCTAATTATGAATGCGCTGCGTTGTAATGACTTTGTATCTTTAAGCAGTAATCCCGCTCCTGGACATTCCGGCCAGTTGGTGGATTCCCACGTTGGGCTTTCTCTACAGCTTATCGTCAGCCGCCAGAGATCTGCGCTCCAGCCAGATTATATTGCCGAATTAAATGATTAATAAAAGTTATCGCAAATGGCAAGAAAGCGAGTCAAATTTGTCGCCGAACAAAAGTGATCCCATGCATCGCAGTGAGACAATATTCATTTCTGCCTGAACTGCGCGTTAACAATTTTGATGCGAGTCCTTGGCAGGAGGCGTGTGTCACGCCCCCATTCAAATTGCGGCATAAACATGCAGTTTTGGCCCACATTTATGACACTCGAAACGCGTGTCTCGGCCATAAGGTCGTGGATCAAATTGTATAATATTAATTTCTAATTGCATAAATTTTGCCTCGTTACCGGGAATTCTCCTGGCTGCCAAAGAGATATTCCATTTACGATTTTTCGGCTGGATCGTAAAAATTAAAGCGCTCCAAGGTGTTTGTGTCCTGGCACAAGGATAATCCCGATACTTGGTCTCGGTTTCGGTTTCGTGATGTGTTTTTATTTGCCGGTCGCTGTGCCGCTCAAATAAAAATAAAAGCAACCATCAAATGCCGAGTTAAAATGTTTTATTATTTCACTTTATGCCCATCAAACGACGTGAGTTTCGACCAGGAAAACAAACAGGATGTGAATGAGGATGTGGATGTAGATGCGGCCGGGGTTTTTGAGGTTCGGAAAGACAATTGCCAAATGGTTTATTGTTTTTGCGGCTGCTCTGTGGAGCGTTGATAAGTCCACCGATTTGACGATGTTGCCGCTGGATAAACAGGGTCTTTACAGGGTTCTTCACTCAGCCCCTTGGGGCAATATCTTTTTGAAATTGTTATTAAAATCGCAATGCGATAAGATGCCGTGGGGAGCGTGTGTATCTTTTGACAATTATTTCGATTGCTGGCAAGTGGTACAGTTTCACTGCTTTAGTTATTGAGAAAACTTTAGTTCAACAATTTGGCTTAACTGGAATTTATCGATCTATTTCCATTCACAATCTTGTTGTGGCTTTTCGCAATTATTTATATCGCATGAAAAGCATTTTCCAACCGATACGTGACACTGGTATTCGAATCGAATGCAGATGACGTGCACCTTGGCTCGTCAATCGCTAAGTGCCCTGATTAATCCACAGCAAACAGAGCGGAATTCCCCGTTTTCCACTCGGATTTTTAGTCACCTACGTGAACGGCGGCATAAAGGTGTTGTGCCGAAATAAAACAGTGACTCGGCTGAGATACTCGTATATCGCTACGTGCGCACCGGCTGATTGCATTTACGTGTTGTCACCTGCTTCACCCGGACCCCTTTGAAAAGCCACCCTTTCCACCCACAATGACTGCACTCCAGTCGGCGGCAACTAATGCGAATGAATGGAGCCAAGCCGCACGCAGCCATCGATAAGCAGCTCGCGGTCTGCCCTTCGACTGGCATCACCATGAAAAACGTACAAAATAGCCCCAACTATCCTAGAATCCAGCCACTAGATTTTGGCAACATTGAGACGTGGCAAACTTCGGGCTAATCAGATGCAGTTGTAATTACGAAACTCCTGCGTTGAGAGTTCGAGAGTAACGAGTTTAGGAAATGGGATTAGCTGCGGATTCCCAACTGGTAAACGAGGAAATCCTTTTAGCGTTGCAGGCACATTGGATGCCCAAATCTTTAACTTTATTACTATTGAACCTTTGAAAAGTTATGTAATAGTTCTTCAGTCAAACTGAATTTTCAGAACCTTTATATTTGAAATATGGAATTTTCTTTGACTTGATGGAAAATGCCCTACTTTTTGCCACAAACTAAACCTTTATGTGGTGTCCACATATAGAAAACCGACCTATGACCCCGGCGAAGGGTTATCTGCGAACGGGAATCTTCGAAAGAGATAGTGGGCGGAAAAATAAGCGGAACGAAACTGGGAAAGGGGGCAAAGTCGGAGGCACGTCGGGAATTCTAGACTTTGACTTTCGGCAAACTTTAAGTAAATCTGCTTATCTTGCTGGAAAGTTTCGCTCTACGTGCCGCCGTCGCGTCGCGGTTGCCAGTTGCTTTGTTCCACCCACAAAGCCACTTGGTAACCCCACACCTTCCATAGCAAAACCTCCATGCAGTAGCCTCTTTCGAATCCAAAAGGAATGCAGACCTGTCATAACGTTGACAAAGTCTGACACGTTGGCATTAGGCTGGTCAAAATGCGGACTGCCTATCGCAAAGGTCGCTGTCAATCATTCCAGTTTCTCCCCTTTTTCAGGTGGAATGGCAATGGCAATGGCGATTGCACACTGTTGCCAAGTGGAATTAATTGAAATTCTCGCCTTCAGTTCGAAATCATTGGATATGTCCTGGCTGCAGGGCTGGTCCTTTGGTCCTCAAGTGCATTCACTGATTTGCATATGCGTTTGCTCAGAAGGAGGAGGGCGACAATAGCCTGTTGACATTGCATCAGTTCAAGGAAAAGTTGTCAACTTCAATGAATACGAAAGTGATTGAGTCAGGCATACAACAACTTGGAGTTCATTTATGTAATTATGCATGATATATAACATATGATATACAATACAATAACATTAAGTATGCTATCTTTATCCTCAAAATACAACATAGCAGAGTTCATTTCAACACCAGATTGAGTTTTATCGCCCCATAAGCTTTCTTAAATTTAATCCTTAAGTTTATTTTACGCTTCCTTTAACGACGCCGACAGAGAGCCGTTCAACCCATCGAAGGACATTCCTCCTGACCGAGGCTCTTAAAGGCATCTGGCGCAGGACCTCTATTCCCATTCTGCATCCTTGTTACGATTACAGGACTGCTCCCATTACAGCTCCTGGCCAAGTGCAAGTGCATGGCCCAATTTATGGTCAAATGCTAATTTTGGCCATGTCCTCGCACAAAGCGCGAATTGCTCCTGTCGCAGGACAACGAGGATTGGAGTAGGAGGCGCGCCAGAACCAGGACCAGGACTTCACCCCGAGGACTCCCATGCGGAGTCCGTTGCGGGCCAGTGGCTGCAATAACTCGTCTCCCTGTCGGTTCGCCTGCTCGTCTGCAGCTGCCAGATGGTTCCGAGCACGCAGATCCCCGGATCCGGGCAACTTTGTGGCTCCCGGTAATCCTTGTTGCACTTGTTGTACGCCTCGCCGTCGTTGCCATTAATGCCCGCCAAAGAGCGGAGGAGTGGGTGGAGCGGGGGCAGTGCAAAAAAATGCTATTATCTTTTTAAATTGTCTGCCAGGCGGCGGAGCAACAGCAGCAAAAACATCAGCCGTGGCAGCAACAGGGAAAAATTCCACTTAAAACAACTGAAATACCATTTTACCAAGTTGACCAACTACACTTGACAAGAGTCCAATTTCTAGCGGTGTATTTGTGTAAAATCCCAAATAAGAAGACTTTACTCGTTGAGTTTTTGTAAGAAACTGATTTTATTTGGAAATATCTTCGGTTTAAATAGGTGACATGAGAATCGCATCTTAAAGTAAATGGCCTACGCAGAGGCCTAAGTAAATAGTCCCCGCCTTATCGAGGTCCCACGCTCGGGCACATCTGCCTATCTTGAGCGGCGAGGACCTTATCTGTGGTCTCCCACTAAGGGACTATTTTAGGAGGCGGGGAACGATCTCAAGTGACTGACTCATGTAGTGTGCACTTAAATTACATGTTTTTGAGCAATGCACCCATGTCGCCTTAGATAACAAAATCCTAAATATAATTTATCGCTCTCGATTCATTTACATAAGATATGAACGGAGCCCAAAATTGTAAGTCTTTAAATATATTCGTGTTCATGTGTGAACATTCTGCCAAAGGGCCAGCAAGCTGAGATGTACATTAGTATATTAGTTGCATTTATAACAGTAGTGGACTGTATTTATTTGATATATGTTCATTTATTTTGCAACTAAGATTTCAATGGGCCTAGTTTTTCTGGCTTTTAATTTTATTGGATTACAATTATGGTTTATATTATTTTTAATTCAACAATTTGTACTCAATTAACTTATTTTAAACATTTTGCTTTTTCTATGTAGAAGTACATTTTCTATTAAACAACGATATAGTGGACTGTATATTTTTATTTGTTATATTATTTTATTGTTTATTTACTATTGATATTTATAGTACTGGCAACGGACCTGCAAAGGTTATTGCTTGCATTCTTTGTTGCACAGCACATTTCCGTATGAAATATATTATTAATACTATCATTAGTATTAAAGCAATAATTAATCCAGCATGTCCGGAAATATGATGGAAATGTAAATCTTTCAATTTTTGATGGTTCTCTTTCATAAATTTAATTTCATTATAATTTTATTGATTCCTTATAAACATAATAATTTTCTTTAAGAACTTCTGTCATGTTCTCAATTCTTATTTGCATACTTCTAAAATTGGAGTTAACATCTTCTGTTGTTCTCTTTAATAGATTAGAAGTTGAATCAACCACAGATGTTTGTTTTTGAATTAGTTTATCAAGGTTGTTCTGGTTATCTAACAAATTCTTCATATTTTCTTCTAATTGCTCTCTATCATCTTCATCCATTATACCAAATAAAATATGATACAAGGAACCCATAAATTCGAAAGGAGCACGCTTGCTTCTAGATCTAGACTGTATCATAAACAATTTATTGTTTTCTTCAAGTTCCGATAACTGACTTTGCATATTATCTAAGACTAGACTACATTGCTCTTCAAAGCTATGAAGTCTTTCGCAAACTTTCCTCATACTTTGTATAAGCGCATTACCCTTTGTTAACATTTTAAAATATGGATCCATTTTATAATAGATAACCAAATTCCAAGAAGTACTCACAATCTCAACATCTCCTAGCGGGTCTAGATATATTGCTGAGGTTTTATTTATTTTGTCTATAGAATATCTTGGTGCTATATCTTTAGGTAATGCGCTAGAAACTTGACAACTTAACACAAACAACAACATTGCCATAATGATTCCGATCTTGGACATTCCCGATGTCGCTCTAGTTCGTCTTTTTGGCTCTTGGTCAGCCTCATTTTTGTCAACAGACTTTATTCCTTCCAAGGGACAAATTTTAGTAATGGGTCTAGTGATATATCCTTCCTGCATCTTTACTTTAGCCACTCGGACCTTATCATCATTCCCCTTATGCACCTTTTCCACCTTTCCTAAAGGCCATCTTGCAGGATGACAATTCTCATCCTTTAATAAAACTATTTGCCCTTCTTCTATATTAGGAATTTCCTTTTTCCATTTATTCCTTTGCTGGAGCGTATGCAAATATTCACTTTTCCACTTAACCCAGAAATCTTTCTTCATTTTTTGGATAAGTCTCCACCTATCCAAATTTCCGATTTTTTCATCTTCCATTGGTTCGACTATTTCTAAAGGTGGTCTTCCAATTAAAAAATGACCTGGTGTTAAAACTTCTTGTTGGTCCTTCTCACTAACTATAGTGTATAATGGCCTTGAATTTAAGCATGCTTCTATTTGACATAAAAGAGTTGACATTTCTTCGTAAGTCAAAATAGTGTCGCCGATTATACGCTTTAAATGGTATTTCATTGACTTAACTCCAGCTTCCCAAATACCTCCGAAGTGAGGTCCTGCCGGGGGAATAAAATGCCAATCAATCCTGTCCTTTTTAAGCTGCGCTGCAATCGTTATATTTTCTTGTATTGCATTAAATAACTCTTGATCTAATTTTCTTGCAGCTCCTACAAAATTTGTTCCGTTGTCTGAATAGATATTGGAACATTTTCCCCGTCTAGCAATAAATCTTCTGAGTGCTGCTAAAAATGCGTCTGAAGTTAGATCGCTTACCATTTCTAAGTGTATGGCTTTGGTGGCCATGCAAACGAATACAGCAACGTATCCTTTAAATGTTTTTTGGCCACGATTTTTTGAACATTTAACATAATAAGGACCTGCGTAATCTATTCCAGTATTAAGAAACGGGAATGTCATCGTCACTCTATATTTTGGCAAGTTACCCATTATTTGCTGAGCTGTATTTTGTTTATACCTTGCACACGTTACACATTCTCTTAAATACTTTTTCAACGAATTTTTCAACCCGAAAATCCAATACTTTCTTTGGATATAGTTTCGCATTAGGTTTATCCCTCCATGCAATGTTTCCTTATGAGCATTTTTTATTAATAAGCTTGTTAGGTGGCATTTTTCTAAAATGATTGGATGTTTAACATTAAATTCTGCATTGGAATTTTGCAATCTTCCTCCAACTCTTAGAACCCCATCCTTGTCCAAAAATGGATTCAATGACAATATTTTATTATTTGTCTTGATTTCCTTTTTGATTTTAAGGCACTTTATCTCTTGCCTAAACTGGTATTCTTGTTGTTTCTTAATAACAACTGTTTCCGCTATTCTTATCTCCTTTACTGAAATAATTGATGAATAGGCTTTATTTCTTGTTTTCATCTGCACGAATCTATTTATGTATGCTATTATACGTATAAGTTTTTCTATACTGGAATACCTTTCTATCAATTCGTAAATAGGATCATCTATTTTGTCATGTAATACCGTATTTATTAAGACAGGTTCTTCTACAGACTGCTGCCGAGGCCAAAGTTCTTTTGGGTCGGCTAGCCATTTCGGACCTTTCCACCAAAAATCACAGTTGATCAACTGGTTAGAATCCACTCCCCTGGATGCTAAATCTGCTGGATTATCCTCTGACTTAACATGATTCCATTCAGTATTTTTTAATTTCCGAATGTCATCCGTTCTTCTTTTTATAAATTTGATCTTACTTTGACCACTGTTAATCCATGCTAAGGTAATCGTGGAATCACTCCAAGCATAGATCTCCATTATATTGTCAATTGATCCTTTTAGTCTTTGGATTAATTCACTAAGCAGGTGAGCTGCACACAGCTCGAGTTTGGGAATTGTCTTCCTATTTTTTATAGGGTTGACTCTACTTTTGCTAGCTATTATATTAACATGAGGTCCTACTTTAGCATAGACTACTGCAGCATATGCTTTTTCGGAGGCGTCCGCAAATCCGTGAATCTGAATGACTGAAGAACTGTTTGAATTAATCCACCTTGGGATTCGAATATTCTCTAACAATAATAAATTTTCTTTATATTTTTCCCAATAATTTTTATCTTCTATGGATAATTCCTGATCCCATTCACTTTTATTTATCCAAAGTTTTTGAATAAAAAGTTTTCCTGAAACCGTGACTGGTGCCAACCATCCTAACGGATCAAATATTTTTGCTAGCGTTGATAACACAACGCGCTTATTTATATTTTTTGATTCATCATTACAATTTACGCTGAACTTAAATAAATCCTTTTGAGGTTCCCATTTTAGTCCTAAAGTTTTAACACATTCATTTTCGATAATATTGAGAACCTTATTGTCCCCTGTGTCCTCCACAGTGGTTAATATTTTGAAATTGTTGGAAATCCATTTCCTTAAGTTGAATCCAACTTTCTGCAATTCATGGGGAATTAATGTTATTAATTTATTAGCTTCTTCTACCGAATCAGCTCCAGTCATTAGGTCATCCATATAGAAATCATTCCTAATTATTGCACTAATAACTTGGTTTTTACATTTATCTGCAATATCTACCAGAACCCTGGTAGCCAAATATGGTGCAGATGCAGTTCCGTAAGTGACTGTGGTTAATTTATATGTTTTAATTTTTTCTTTTGGAGAATTTCTCCATAAAATATATTGATATTTTTGATCATTATTATCTATTTTAATTTGTCGGTACATCTTTTCCATGTCTGCCGAAACAACAAATTCCCATTTTCTCCATTTAATAATAATGTCAAAAATATCTTTTTGAACTCGTGGCCCAACCCACATTATGTCGTTCAAACTTTTGTTATTCGTAGTTTTTGCTGAAGCATCAAAAACTACTCTCAATTTGGTCGTAAGGCTTGAATCTCTAATCACTGCCTGGTGCGGTAAAAAATATTTGCCTTCATCACTCACTTCAATCATGTGTCCTAAATCCATGTATTCATTCATGAATTTAGTGTAGTCAACCTTAAGTTTTTCATTTCTTTTTAGTTTTTTCTCCAGATTCATGTAACGAGCTATCGCTTGTTTCTTTGAATCTCCTAAGGTGACATCCTCCTTGAATGGAATTGACACAATGTATCGCCCATCTGAATCTTTTTTTGTCGTTTTGATAAATTTATTTTCACAGATTTCAGACTCGATATCATCTTTTTCTTCTTCTTCCACTTCCCAGTAGCGATCTAACTCTTTTATTTCTATTGTTGTGGCTACAATGGTTTCTTTTCCTTTGGATTTTTTACATCCAGAAACTATCCACCCGAAATCAGTTTTTTGCCCAAGGAGACCGTCTATTTTTATAACTCCATTTTGCAGAATGTGAGTATATACGTCTGCTCCAATGATTAAATCAATGCGACCCGGTTTATTAAAATCGGGGTCGGCTAATTTAAAGTTCTTCCATTTTTTCTGATCAACATTAATCGTGTTGACTGGAAGTGCCTTCATAAGTTTTGGGAGAATAATTGCTTCAATTTCTAAATTTTTCGGAGAATTTCTTATCGAAATAACCGCTTTGTGCTTGGAGATGCACGTTCCTGTGGAAGATACTCCACTTATTTCAGTATGAGACCGAAATTTTTTCAATTTTAGAATCTGTGCAGACTCTTCTGAAATAATTGTGCTTTGAGAGCCACTATCAATCAATGCTCTTAATTGTTCAAAGCCTCCATACCTCGACTTTACTTGAATCAAGGCCGTGGCCAACAAGGCTTGACCTGTTGTTCTACACGTATTCACTTTTTCTGGATTATGACCTGCAAAGTGAAGTAACGTGTGGTGAGGTTTACGACAAGTCGAACAAAGCTGCTCGCTTATACATTTTTTACCAAACGGATGCCTCAGACATCTTAGGCAAATCCCATTTTTTCTTACCCAGTCAGACCGTTCTGCTGGATTCATTATTTTAAATTTATGGCATTGAATTAAATAATGCCCTGGTAGTTTGCAATATGCACAATTGTCACTATAATTTTTATTCTTGTTATTATTAATCATTTTCTTTACAGGTTTTACTTCCTGTGAGAATGATGATATAGAATTGAGCCTTTGCTCTAAAAAGTCCATGACATCAGAAAGTGCCTGTATTTCTTTTGTCTTTTTAACATGGCTTTCATATAAATTGAGTGATTCTTTATTGAATTTCCGAAGAATTATGTGAGCGAAAATTGCATCCACATCTTCTGGTAATTGTGCCTTTAATTTTATAATATAAATTGACTCGTTAATCGTGTCAATAAATGTCTTTATTTGCTTATTGGATTCTAAATTTAAATTTGGCATATCCATAAGCCTATTCATATGATCTGAGAATATGTTTCTTTTATTCTCATATCGCTTGGTCAAAAACTCCCAAGTGGCTTCATAATTTTCTCCAGAGCCGAGCAGTAAATGAGTAACCACATTTCTGGCTTCTCCTTTTAATGCTGACTTTAGATAATTAAATTTGAGAGAAGGACTGAGATCCTCTCTCACATGTATGAGCTCTGTAAAGAGTTCATTAAAAAGATCCCATTCTTTGGAATCACCAAAGAAAGTGGGAATCTGTATTTTAGGCAGGGTTGGTAACTCCTCCGCCTTAACAACCGTCGACATTTCAGCTTTATTTATTGTGCCACTGAGTCGACTATTAATGGCTGTAAGAATATTTTGTTTGTCAAATTCAAGTTCGCTAATTTCTTCTTCGAATAGCGAACTCTCAAAATGACTATTCACCTGTTCAATCAGGTTATCTATTTTATGCCATAAAAATTCAATTTTATTTTTCCTTATTTTAAGGAAATCTGGACTACTGTCTATTAGTTTAGACGTATCTTCTAGATATACTCGAAATTGGCCAACATTATTACGAAATGCCTGCTCTACTTTTAAAGCGTTGTTTTGTGCTATACCCTCTTTTTCAGGGTGACCACGCATTTCAAGGTTTAATGTAGGGGGAGGGTTTGATTTAGGGACAGTGTTTGATTTAGGGAAAGTGTTTTCTACCGACTCGCCCTTAATTTTTTCATTTTTATTTTTAATTTTTTCTAACACCATCATTATTAAATCATACTGCTTCGCGTTAAAATATTCATGATCGACAACGCCGATCTTTAACAAATTGCTATGATTAGCAATGAAACATTTTTGAAGCTCATTTAATTTTAGAATTTCTACATCTGTTAATGTTGGTTTTACTTCCAACTTTCTAATTTCCAAAATAATTTCGGACTGCTTCTTAAGGAATTGAATAGTCTTTTCTGACATCATTTTGAAAATTTTTTGTAATTTCTTAATATATATAGTACGTGTATATGTATTTTATATGTATTTATATATATATGTGTGTTTGGATAAACAGAAAATTCTTGTTTTGACTTAGCTGATGTCGTTGTTGTTGCTGCTGCTGTTGCTGCTGTTGTTGCTGCTGTTGCTACTGCTGTTGCTGCTTCTGCTGCTGCTGTTGTTGCTGCTTCTGCTGCTGGTAGAGGCTCCTTTGAATTTGACTTCCTTCTCTTCTTTAAGGCTCCGTCGATGTTTAAAGATGATTTTTTTTTTTTTTTGGCACGTTTTATTATTTTTGTAGTCCAGTCAGATTTTTTGTTTTTTAGCCATTTATTTCGGCATTTATGCTCTTTTGGCATATACACTGCACTCTATTTATGAGCTGATTTAATGCTATTAGAGCATTTATAAGGCACTGTTTTCAGGCACTTTTTATTTAATTTATGCTCTTATGGCATATACACTGCACTCTATTTATGAGCTGATTTAATGCTATTAGAGCATTTATAAGGCACTTTTGTTATGCACTTTTTAATTCCACAATTGCTGATGTATGGCCTCAAGCACGCCTTACCACAATTTATAATGGTACACAAAGCAACCTTTAGCTATAGACTATAAGGTGCTTGTTTTAAAACATAAAAGATTCTTTTGTATCTTTTGCTTTTTATATTTATACTCTGTTCCTTACCTTTGGTAGGGGGAAACAAGAGTTACTTATTTTTGCTACCTTTAGCTGTAAGATGCTTAAAGGAGCTGGCCTTTCTCTGAGTTCCTTACCTTTGGTAGGGGGAAACTGCAGAGTCGATTAAAGGCTCGATTGACCAAATGTAAAATCCCAAATAAGAAGACTTTACTCGTTGAGTTTTTGTAAGAAACTGATTTTATTTGGAAATATCTTCGGTTTAAATAGGTGACATGAGAATCGCATCTTAAAGTAAATGGCCTACGCAGAGGCCTAAGTAAATAGTCCCCGCCTTATCGAGGTCCCACGCTCGGGCACATCTGCCTATCTTGAGCGGCGAGGACCTTATCTGTGGTCTCCCACTAAGGGACTATTTTAGGAGGCGGGGAACGATCTCAAGTGACTGACTCATGTAGTGTGCACTTAAATTACATGTTTTTGAGCAATGCACCCATGTCGCCTTAGATAACAAAATCCTAAATATAATTTATCGCTCTCGATTCATTTACATAAGATATGAACGGAGCCCAAAATTGTAAGTCTTTAAATATATTCGTGTTCATGTGTGAACAATTTGTATATAAAATGATAAATAAATAACAGTATGCGCCTACACATTCGATACATTTCCCTTTAGATTGAGATATATAGATATAAAAACAAGTTTGTAGAAATATTTTTGCGAGTGCTGCGTCACAAGGAAATATGGATTAAAATGTTGCCCGGAGAAAAGCCAGAAGGAAAAGCGGAAAATGCGGAGAAGGATCCTTGTGGGGCTGGCGCGTTAACTTGATTTTTTAAGTGCCTCTTCGGCGCATTATGAACACGGCCCAGCCGATTAGAGCTACCCATTTTTCTCCATTTTTTCCGCCGCGCTTTTCATTTCTGCTCATGCATACGAAATTAGTGGCGATACGGAGCCCAAATTCGGAGTGAAGTGCAGGAAAAGCGGGGAAAGCTGTCCACAGCAGCGTTTATGGCTTACAGCGAGTTAATCGCGCTGTCATCATCCGTCGCTCGTTTGTCCAACTGGCAGCAATTGTCGCAATTGCAGTGGTGTACACATGGCCCACTGTTTGTGCCACTTGAAGTAAGCGGCTTATTCTGCTGGCATTTCACTTGACTGAAGTCCGCTGAAAATCTTCGAGCAAAGATGATGTTCATGGGAATCGAGACTTAAGGCTGCTCATTGTCTGCTCCTGGCTTTATCAAATAATTATGGGCCATTATCTGGAACGGGTTCATCAGTCCTTCAAGCTAGGAGCTTCCGACTTTACGTTATAGTTGCTAACTTTCCAAAGAGGCATATGAAATATATTTACTTCAATGCTAGTCTTCCGAACTTTCTGTTGATTTTTCCCAATTTTTAATCAACTGCTTACTGCTCGGCAGCACGTTCCACCGAAAATTCCACTAAGTGGGTGTGGCGAGGTCGTAAAAACTGATTTTAATGCCCAGCCGAAACTATGGGGCAGTGCCAAAGTTCCTGCCCCTGCCACTCCCCCACGCCCGATGCCGTCTTTGTCTTTTACAACCTTTTGTCAGTCGTTAATTTTTATGTTTATAGCGCAAATTCTCGCCTTGCTGCACACACGCTCAGTGAATTTTCAAAACCGCAAAATGGAGCGCCAATTGTTAGGCGGGGGGGGGGTACGATTCCGGGAGTAGTACGACGTCGTTCGAGGTAGTTAAAACAATAACAATTAGCTGCAAGCCAAAGTCGTTGGCCGCACGCCGAAATTAATTAGCGAGCGAAGGCACTGCATTTTGAGGTTAAGTTGAGCCCAAAAGTGAGGTTAGCCTGGGGCAGAGAGTGAGGTTAGGTTCATTCGAACTGAAAGTGCAACAGCCAAATCGAAAAAAACAAAGTTAAATTATTGTGCTGACTGGACTGAAGTCGGTTGTCGGCTTGGGTTTGGGTGGGAAATCTAATCAAACTAGTGAAAACTTTCGACCGGAAAAATTGCACATTGAAAGTTTGTCCGCCTCTTCAAAGAAACTTTTTCTGGCTCTCTCTAACCCTCTATCTGTCTCCCTTCTTGGGCGGAATAATTGCCAAAATGGAAAGCCAAAACTTAAACAAAAACGCAGACATTAATGAAATTTTGATAAACTTTTGGCCGGAACTCCACTGCAACAATGAAACATTCGAAATATTGAAAGGATAGAAAGAGAGAGAGAAAGCCAAGTGCAATTTGAGCAGACAAATCAGAGCAAATTATGATTTATTGAATTTTAATTTAGTGCCAGTGCGGAAAATTTGCCATTAATATTTGAGGATTCTTAGCCCGGAGCCAAAAACTGAATCAGAATTTACGCTCATTGCGAACTTTGTGGGCTCGTCGAGTGTTTTGCAACCCTCAGGGGTGGCGCCGAAAAGTACAGTCGCCTCCAGCTTTCTAGCTCTGCGCGTGCCTGACTCACGCATTATTCAGCAAATCGGAAGTGGAGAGGGCGCAGCTGGCTGTTTGATTTCTGGGAGTTGGCTGGCCCTCCTGGAATTTAGCAAATGTGCGTGTGCGTATGCAAATTGCCGGCCACATGTCATTTCTGACCATTTCCGCTCGAGGACTCGCGTCAGAAGAGCCCAAGGAGCTGAAAAACAAAAGGGGAAAAAGGCAATACCTCTATGATCGAATATGAGAATACCCTAATGGTGGATAGGACATTTAAACTGGATCATCCTTTGGAGATCTTTGAACTGTTAAACTTAATCGAAGGGGGTATCATTTGATAAAAATATCTAGAAGAACTAAAGTCACTTACATATTGATCGTTTCTAAATTAGCCAAATGATTTCATTGTAATTACATTGAGTTGGAATAGAGTATTTAAAAGTTAATTCGTAAATGACTCAGATACTTCTATTACCCGCACTGAGGGTATTAAAATAACAATTACGATAGCAACCCCTTGCTGACTAAATCGGGGTGGCTCGTTCATGTTCCAGCTTCCAGATGGGGTGCCTTATGCGAAATGCGAACTTTTTTTGCAACTTGTTTTACCCACTGACCTTGAAAAGTGAATTCATGCAAATTGAGCAGCTGAAAAATCAACGAGAACAGTCCAAGGGGTGGCTGCGGATCGAGATCAGGTTGCTCTACAATCTAAATACACGCGTATCCTGGCCATCCATCCCCCTGTGGAAACCTCAGCCAAGTTGCGAAAAATTGCATTATTTAGCAACAGGGGAAAACAACAACAAAGGGCGGAATAGCTCGCTTATCAGCGATTTGCTTATCGCAAATTTCCACATGGAAATCCATTAGTCAATCCTCCTGTCTTTTTGCCTTATTTGTTTGCCTGTAAACCTCTTACCTCGCCACTTGATTGCCTGGCCAATCTGGAAATCCCCCAGGAACTATGTCCCCTTTTTCGAGATGATTGCTTGGGGAGCTATCAATTACCAGCATATATCTGCATATATGTACAACAGGCTGATCAGTAACCCTATATCGTTGAAAATGAAGTGAAAATGATCTTGAGAGTGTTCATAGCCTCCACTTGTTACCCCAGTTTATTAAGTTTCTTCATCATCTGTTGACTAAAGTACCAAGTTAGAAAGGTAAAAAGTAAACACTAATTTGTCATACTTAGTATTGAAAACAAAGCCGTGTGCATTAGTGTGGCAACAGCTCGCTTTATTTGATAATTATTGATCAGCAATATACAAACGATTAGATTACAGACAAGACCCAAAAAATACTCAATGGTTAATTAATATAAACTGACTAAAATTAAGACACAAGAACCTTAGTCAATTGCAAGTGAAGTACTTAATTTTTAAAGACGAAACTGTTGATTCGATGGGGAAAACAACGTTGCAAGTTGCATCCTGCCACTTTCTGTTGAAGTCCTGTTGAAATATTTACGTTGCGATAAGGACGTTTATTCAGTCCCAGTCCCGCGCCAGTAAAAATTTGTTAATGAAAAATGGCAAACAATTTCGCTTCTTGGCCTGCCTGTCTGCCTTGCCACCGAAAACATGGCGAAAAACAAAGGGACAGGAGACAAGACTTTTCATTAAAATTGCACAGGCGTAGAAGTGGTCGTGAGAGAGGGGGGGGGAGTGGTTCAAGGATTATTTATGGGAGCCTGGCGGAAGCTGTCGGCGCAGCTGCCTTTCACTGGCTGCAAATGGCATTGCAATAAAACGAAATTAAATTGCTATTTTGCATACATATTATGTGTGCCCAAATGTCCTGGACACTCTCACACACTCACACACAGACACACACCCACACACATTCTCATATTCATAGTTGTCTGGATGGCGAACAATAACCAAAATATTCGGAATCCTTTGACAACATCTGGCCTCCCAAATAGTTTTTAACCCCTGCCACCTCAACCACAACCCTTTGTAATTGCTTGACGCTTTTATTAAAATGCATAAATGAATAGAATTATTTTGGGGCAAAGACACCTTTTTATAGCCGCCATTTAGAGCATGTGTGGAATGGCTTCGAAAAACCAGTTTAGGACCACATAATTTGTGCGATGGCTCATGACCAAACAATTACAAATGACGAAGTTAAGATCCTCGCCAAATGCACCACAAATGACCGCAATTAGCCACCCTACTCTCTACCGTACACTTAGAGAAATCTTATGGTCTATAAAAATGAGCGCCTTAATTTGATCATTCCTTCAATATAAAAATGTCAAAGTTACTAAGCTTGTATCCCTTCTTATATTCTTATATTTAATTGGTTCCAAGACTTGACTACCCTCTTTTTTTCCCTGTGCATCCAGCGGACATAACGAAAATCATTGAGGCAGCATCCATCCGCAAATCAGGGCAATTAATATTAAGTGGATTATTATTTAATGACCGCTGCACGCACTCGGAGACACTGAAGAACCCACTCGGAGCGATCCAAGCACTATTCCAACCCAAAACCACATCAACTTGAATCCCATTTGGTCCTAACTGTTATGATTCCGAATGGAGTTTTCTCTTATGGCTGTCATATTCTAATTACATAAGAGCACGCAGTTATTACACGGATTCGCCTAATGCCGCAGATACGGATGCTGTGATTTGATGACCCCTGACCCCTGGCATTAAAATGGCAAATTGACGTTCATTTCACGTGCTAGTGGACCGTATCCGTACTCCGGATGTGCGGCGATATGAGCAAAGTCCTCATTGAATGGGCGTCGCTAATTGATAAATTGCTTCGATGCGTGGCTGGGATCCATAGTCGCATAGTACAATAGCTACTCAAATGCCGCAGAAAATGCTTAGAGAAAACCACTTTCAAAAGTGATTAAAGATACATTTTTACCTATTTCACACGTTAATTGAGCAGCTGTTATAGGATCTTACGGAATTTCCTAGAATTAATAGAGCTTCCATGTGGATTATAAAAAAAAAACTCATATTCACAAATAGGGATTCACAACAATTATTGTAGGTCAGGAGAGTGAGGAGGGAGCAGAGGAAGATAGGGAAACTGCGATGCAAATTCAGGGGACAATTAAAATCCGAGATTGCATCGGCTTACGCAACAATGTGACATCCACGTCATCGTGGAGTCTCCGACTTAGTCAGCAGACGGCCAAGATGGCGCCCGGCGGATCTGCTCCGGTTCCGGAGCGGCAAAGCCGTGTGCACCAGGCAGTGATAAGGCGACAGAGAGAATCTCGCATGGAATGACAAACGTGGCCCCTTCGTATCAGCGGCGGAGGAGTGTATCACTGATTAGATAGTCGGGCTCCTTTAAGCCCCACAGATCACTGCGAGAGATAGGTTTCACTTTTCACCATCGATTTAGGTTGTCAATTGAAAGAAAGTAATAAATTGATATTGAGATAGATAGATCCCACTAGATCCTAAGTGATTCCAGTCTCTGAATGGTCAAAAAGATGATTTTAAAATGGTAACGTAGTTTGCATACAATACTACGATATTTACAACATGGGTTTACATTCTCATTTATTTATTTATTTTTAGACAAGCGTTGATGGCTTGTACATAAACATATGGTTTTTAGTTGAAGGCACATTCTAAGAATATCAGAAACCACAACATTATGGAACATTACACCCGTTGTGATCGCAGAACTGAGTAGTTTCCGATACCATTTCGACTTTGTATATTTCATTGTTCCATATGATATCCAAAGTACACTGCCAGCCAGCCCGCAATCAGCAGCACTCGGAGAAAAAACGCAAACAGACGCCCCTCATTGAGGACCAGATACATTTCGACCCAAACCCAAACCTTATCAGAGAGGCAAAAATGCTGCTGTTTTACTAGTTGATAATTAGGTTCTTTGATGTGTTTATTATTTGTTCAAGCGGTAACGTACATACTAAAGATACATTTGCTGGGGCGAACTTGCTAACTTATTTATGATAACATTATCACAATCTGGTGTGCTGGTAAATCAAGGTGAATTTCGCGGTGTAAATTATTCACTTGTGGCTGCTTTGATAATGCTGCTGCTGCACTGCGATTTATTGATGAACAATCCAAGGAAACAAATTTATAAGGGAATTATGAGAGCAATTTTGAGGAGACAGTGTAGGAGCGTGTTAGAAAAAGAAGGAGGAAAAGGAGGTGGTCTCCACTCCTTACTGCTTCTGCAGATACTCGTCGAACAGGTAGACGGACAGGGATGGGTCGGGGACCTTCATCAGCTTGGCGAGGTCGTTGGCATAGCCGGACAGCTTGCGCACGCTCTCGGCCTGCTTGCCCAGGAAGTTCTCCTCGAAGTAGTGGGCCAGCTCGGGATCCCTCTCGGCGTCGGTGGCGTGGGTGGCACGGGAGTGCACGTGAGTGGCTCCGGTGGCCAGCTGCTTCTCGGTGTCCAGAGCCAGAGCCAGGGAGTGCAGTTCGTCGACCTCAAGAGTGCCGCGCTTGGTGCTCACGGAGCCGGAAGACTCGTGGCGGGTGTTGAAGTCAACGATTCCTCCGCGACGGGTCACCTGCTTGATCAGGGCAATGCTGTCCTCGAAGGAGCGGTCCGAGAGTCCCTGGTACAGCTTCTGGAAGCCGGGGCGGTTCTTCTGGTAGGAGTTGAAGTGGGTGGCCAGCAGGAGGTAGTCGTACGACTTGGCCAAGTTGGCGTTGATGTAGGACTGGATCTCGGGCTCAATATGGTCAATGCCAGCAAAACGGGCATTACAAATGGAGTTGGCTACGGGGAAAAAGCAAATAATAAAGATCACACTCTTAGAATAGGAGAGCAGAAGCACATCCAATAGTAATGACATAGTCTTAATGGTTCCTAACTAGGTAGTGCCATACTAAACAAGGCAATAGAATTTTGAATTTGTATTTGTATCTTTAAAATAATAATGTAAGGGCCGTAATGCAGTAAGAATTGGAAAGTGTTCATTTTCACGAAATCTGAGATAGTGCAGAAATACATCCAATCTATATTTCACTTACTCTTGCCTGTGAAAAAGCCCGTGAGCGCTTGTTTTTATTATTATGTTTTACAAAGATACAAAAAGCAACAACACAGATTAGCCACTCTCTCTTAGAGGCGCTCTCTTTACTCACCCGAAAAGGCTGACGTAGAGCATGCGGTGATTACAGTGTTCTGGCAATATTCATCATCCTTGGCCAAGGCAAGAGAGCCGAGGCACGCAAAGAGAGCGAGTGCAACGAAAAATTTCATGTCGACGGTTTACTGTAAATTAAAATCAAATTCGAGAGGCGAAAACAAAGGAAATTAGTTTCACAACAATTGACAATTGGAAAACAGACACTTTTGTTTTCATTTTGGGCGAGTTTTTTCGTTTTGCGTCGTAGCGTTTTCTTGAATTTTCTGTGCTCTTTTTTAACAACAAAACCACCACCAATGGAATGTTTTGGTTTTTAAATTTATATGGTGGTCGGTTTAAAAACACAGTTTCCAGAATATTATTTTCTAGTTTTCGTAACTAAACACTCACAAAGTAGTTAGTTAGTAATATTAAAACTCACTTCCAGTGCCTGTGCTTTTATTAATAATTCAATCGCTTTATGTGCTTCTTGGTGAAACTCTGAAAATCAACTGCTGTTTATAGCGTCGCGTACGTCTCTTTCTATGCGATCGATATGGCTGTGTGTGTGTGGTTTTGGAGAGCGTGCATGGGCATGTGTTGTTTTGCGCTCAGTGCGGGATTTCGGTGTCATTCAAATATGGCCGCTGCCAGTGCTGTTGTTGCTGCGCCTGCTGGAAGGTGACTCACGACAGGGTTGTCAGCGTGTGCAAAATATGGACGCTGCACTTTGGATTTCAAGTGGTTTCCTGAGAGTTTTATCAGCTAACGATGAGAATTGAAAATAAACTGCAGATAAACCATCTACCTCCTAAGATAATGTTTTAAGTTTTGATATATTGGTAATTCACAGCAGCATCGAGCTTGAGACTGTTGCTATTTACAATACATATTATTGCTGGGTTCGGAGATAATGTAGGGTTTCCCCAATCAACAAACAAATTATGTAATTTGTAAGTTTTCCCACCATGTATCCTTCTTATCAAGTGTCATTCTTGGAGCTCTGCAAGCGACACGTAAAAAAGAGCCGTCGCCATATTAGCAGTTATCAAAGTGGGTGACTGATCCCCCCTTCGAACGTGCAAATCAACTTGACAAAATGTGAATTAAATTGTCAGCAATAATTAAACCGCCTGGCAACACATGACGTGGTGCTCTCCCACGGCCAAAACAAAAACAAAGAACAGCTGATGCGCATCTCAAAAGAGCGGCCATATTGCATTTGATAAATTTACTTCTTAGTAAGTGGGGATTATCTGACTAGGAAACCCGACTTTATACAAAGTATACCCATATTGAGGACGTGTGTATCACATTGAGTGCGGCAATTATCGGGAATATTCAATTATCAGCCATTTAAACGGTTAACAAAGAACGGGCGACATGTTGAAAAGATAACAGTGCACACTCTCCCATCACTCACACACACACGAAGAAAAACCGAGAGCGCGCGCGCTTAAAAGTGTTTTGTGCGCCGTTCGGAGCGACAGTTCGCTTTCGAGTTCGCTAAAACACAACGTAGAAAGGCCTTAGCTCCACTGAAAAATCAGATTAAAGCTGTCAGCAGAAGGTACTGGAAAGCATTCGAGAAGTCGAAAATAATCCCAATCAAGCCCATCAAATTGAAGCAGGCGACGCCTTCTGCGCCAGTGTGTGTAAAGGCAGCTAGATTTTCAATTTCAACGCCTATTTAACATTGTAGCTCAACTCGAGTCGCCTCATTCTCATTTGTGCATTTCAAGCAAATCAAACTAAAGTGAAAAACAAATTTTTGTTCTGTGATTTTGTGTAAAGACTACGTTCGACGATCAAAGATGGTGAAACTAATTGCTAGCCTGCTCCTGTTGGCCGTGGTGGCCCAGGCCTATGGAGATTTCAAGTGTAAGTACTAATGTTACGTTTTATTCATCAGAATTTCAAACAAAACAAAGGCAGGTCATCGGAAAAAAAACAATAAATTTCGACGCAATACGCAAAGAGAAGCAAAACATTTGTAATGCGTTGAAAAGAGCATGCGCCGTTTCTCTTTGACGCTCTTTCACTCTCTTTCGTCAATGAAGTGAAGTTACCAAACCAGTTGATTTAAAAGTTATTGATACTTCCGTTGCGCTTTGGGGAAATGATAACCAGTTTTTATACATAAATTTTCATAATTAAATAATGCGAATTTCGCTTTCATTTCCATGAATATTGCGGTATAAATAAGCTTGACTTTTTGTTGTTACATTTCAAGGCGCTCTTTGCACACGGCTTTTACGGGCCGAGTGAGCTAGCATGGTGAACCATGCTTTTTGCACACGGCACTACACGAAAACAAATGCCGTTACTATGGCGGCGAGAGCTGCGCACGTTACCAATGCAGTTACAAAAACAGAGAGAGAGAGTGGGAGAGTAGGCCATTACAGTTTTGCACACGGTTTTTGTGCCCTAGAATAGCGGCATTTCAAGCGCAATTTCAAAGGTTTATGCAATTACGCCCTCTTAAATGCAATAACCAACAACGCCCTACCCCTCAGCCAAGCAAGAAAGCAAGAGTTTCGTGAGAGAGCTTCAAAGGGAGCGAGAAGAGCATCAACTAAAAGAAAAACAAAACCTAAGCCATGAAGGTCAAGACCAAGAGTGCAAAGGTTTTTAAAATATTAAAATTTACCTAAGTTCTGATTACAAAAATAAATTTTTTAAAGCTGAATACTAGCCATATATTGTTATCGTGGTCCCCCGACTTAACCCAACCTTATCCCATTGCAGGCTCCCTGGCTGTTCCTGAGATTACCAAGGACTGGGTGGACATGAAGGATGCCTGCATAAAGGGCATGCGCAATCAGATCCAGGAGGAGATCAACGCCTCCTACCAGTACTTGGCCATGGGCGCCTACTTCTCCCGCGACACCGTCAACCGCCCTGGATTCGCCGAGCACTTCTTCAAGGCCGCCAAGGAGGAACGTGAGCACGGATCCAAGCTGGTGGAGTACCTGTCCATGCGCGGTCAACTGACCGAGGGAGTCAGCGATCTGATCAATGTGCCGGTAAGTCGACGACTCGCCTAGAAAACCCAAAAGCCCAGCTAATCCTGGCGAATCCCCCACAGACTGTGGCCAAGCAGGAGTGGACCGATGGTGCCGCCGCCCTGTCCGACGCCCTCGACCTGGAGATCAAGGTGACCAAGTCCATCCGCAAGCTGATCCAGACCTGCGAGAACAAGCCCTACAACCACTACCACCTGGTGGACTACCTGACCGGTGTCTATCTGGAGGAGCAGCTCCACGGACAGCGCGAGCTCGCCGGCAAGCTGACCACTCTCAAGAAGATGATGGACACCAACGGCGAACTGGGCGAGTTCCTGTTCGACAAGACCCTGTAAGGAGGTGGAGATAGAGAAGGCGCAGCGCCCAGTCACGCATCAAAATTATCAGCCAGTCGAGTTATCTGTTATCTGTCAGCCCAGAGAGCCTTCCCGAGGGTCCGCTATTAAATCATCACCAGCCAAGTCGGCGACTGGCCAATAAATTATCCGTTCGACTGCGATCCTCAAACCAGCACAGCAAAATTCCACGTCTGTTCTTTCTTATCAACCACTTGTGATTTCCGTACACCTCGGGAGGGGGCTCCACATTATGCAATCGCCGAGATTTCGCCTAGGCTTAAGTGGAATCGCTCATTCGCATAGTAAGACACTCAGCACAACCCATTCAATACATCCTATATCTTTATATTTTTCTGTCAATTAGACGAGCAAGTTCTTAAATAAATAACAATATATATGTAACGAAATAAACTGTATATGCGTTTGTTTTTGAGGGAGTTTTTTCAGATGGAAAACGAGGGTGATTTTATTCTTGTTGATAATTTTCGATGGGGATTTCACAGAAAAAGTGCTATATCTTGGGAAAGACACGTCCAATTGTGGAGTGGAATACCTCGTTGAACTTGTAAAAATATTCCTAAACGACGGGTAACTCATTTAGAGAAATTTTTGGTTTGAAAATTTTTTCGATTTTTTATGATGTTACCCCTTACAAAAAATGCGAAATTTGGCCGAAAAATTATTTTTCCAAATTAAAGCAAATATTGATATGGGTCTTTAGCTGAGGACCCCAGCTGACTAAAAAAGTGCGTTTTTCAGCCTTGTGACATATTTTGGCCAACTTACAACGAAAAAACTGTAAAAAAGGTGTTTAAAACTGGAATGTTTAAGGAAAAAGAAATTGTGTTTTTGGGAATGGTGAAGTTGTAGGTTATTTCGTAAAATCACAATAAAGCAAAACTTTGTTTCTACTCTCTGTTGGTTCAGTAAGCCTATCAGATTACAGAGGTCCTTGGAGAGTTGAGTAGAGTGCGGAATCAAGTGATACGCCTTACAATTGATACACTTAATATTTGGATCTACTTTCGCTAATTTTTGCTGTCTTCCCAACTCCAATTTGCTCAGAAGATAATATTGCAATCTCTCTGTTAGCCGATTAACCCTTTATTGTCCCACGACAATGCACTTGATGAGCCGTATCTGGGATCACGTCTCGCCTGTCCATCGTCCGACGTCCATCAGTGGGCAGTGTCTAATGGTTGTACGCATCGCATATTCCGTTTGATAAATGTCAGCATCTTCGTCTCGAGTCCCATTATTGACCCTTTCATGTGGTCCCCTCCCAGCGGTGGTAACCCCGTACTCTTAACCCCTTACCATGCTAATCTGATTGGAAAACACAAAAAGCCAACCATAAAGAGGAAGTAAAGCGAGACGCTAACTGCACTGCAAAAAATTGTATTCACTTTTACTATATATCACGAGGTTCTTATAGTAATTTCTTCCCCTTTGCTCAAATATTGTTATAAGTAATAAACTAGTATTTAGTTTTCAGTGTGCTACTTGCAGATGGACAGGAGCAAGTGCACGGAATAATTCATAAGTCACTTGTAAAAATGTCCACAAACACATCGGCCTTATCCACCCCCTGCCCTGCGGCTAATGTGTGCTCGATTCACCCCTTCGATGTCCATGTCCACGTCCATGTCGATTCGAGTGATTGACAGGTCATGCCATGCATTGAATTATGATAAATTGTGGCAACTGTCAAAAGGCTGAGCTCGGGTTTCCCGCCCACCACCGCCATCTTCGACCAGATTTTCCGTTTTCCGGAGCGTGACCGAAGTGAATGGGTTAGTGCGTGGCATTTTAAACAATTTCATAAGCTAATATTTGAGCAGATGTCCTTGTTCGTTGCGGATTTAAAATTGCATCAATCCTCTCGACAATGGGCCGCAAATTTTTCGATAAGCGCCGCAAATATTTAAGCGCAATTCGTTCGATTGACCAAAAAGAAGGGGCGGAGTTTTTCGGGTGGTGTGTCCAGCATACAAATGGCCCATGACCTTTGGACCCACTATCAATCTTGGCCAAAGGAGACAAACTATTGTTCATGCCTTTCGACCAATTTGCCAATGATTTTTATTGCCTTTTTTATAAATGTTGTTTCTTAGTACCCTGCATATGATCTCAATATTTATTTACAAGCAGAAGCACTTGTATTCTTGCAATGTCCTTTGACTACAGGGTATCTTAAAGTCGTATCGATAGAAAATAACTTTTTTTTGCATATTTTTTTAGTTACACAGATAGCCAGCCAATTTGGCAGTGAAATATTCTGGACAGGGACGTGCGAGTGATTCATCCTGCGCATATCCTTCAGATAAAAGTGCCTGCACGCTTATCGCGCTGACATTTGTCCTGCTCCTCGTTCGCTGACAAATTTGCAACGCCGGCCAGAACAATAGGCATGAAATGGAAATAGAAATGGAAATCGGGAAGTGAGTCCTGTCCACTGAAGGATCCTGCGTCAAGCCGAACCGAACCTAAGCGAACCGAACCGAACAGAACCGGTTCTGAATTCAAGTGGCAGCAGCCAGCGCCGCAGGACATCCGCCGCCTGCCGCCAGGAGATGATTTATGTCCGAATAGTTCCTTTGTCTTTCGCTCATCTGAACTGCACTGCCCTCACTTCGATTACTTGCCACTTTCTCCGCTTGTTTGCTGTTCTCACCATAAATCTCTGGGCGCCCATTTAGGAGTGACAGCCATAGCCCCCGGGAAATCCTTTTAAAACCGGTTGAAAAAGTCAAGCGGCGAAAATGGGTTGGTAGAGAGCTATAGGATCGAACACTCCTATATATAGCTTATATAGCTATTGTAATGATGAACTCCAATTAAGAACACAAGTCCGTTTTAAGTTGAAGGCAGCCGTCGGGCTGACATATATTTATTCAATTTCTTCTTTTGATTTTAGAGTAGGCAGAAATGGTTCTGTCAGCTCAACGTCTACAGAGTCTCTCCGATTTTACAGTTTTTTATATATTTGGACTTAGGCTAATCCGCGTAGCTGCGCTGCCGGGTACGCCAGCAGCGGAGCGGCGTTCTTATGTATATCTTATATATCTAGGCTTATCGGGAGAGCGAGATATGTATGTACGTATGTAATATGTATTTGGTCGGCGTGTGAATGCTGACCATGCACTTATACTTTTTGCCTTCGAGTGGGCAATGCACTTATACTTTGTGGCCTTCGAGTGGGTGATCATGTTACATCCGCCCTGGCCTAACTGCGTGCATAAACATAAACATAAACATAGCAACAAAGTGCTGCCATAAGTTAATATGCTATTTTATTTAATTGTTCTTAATATTGCATAGGCACATACTACATCTCCCTCCTTTTGAAAAATAACGTAACCTAGTGAAGTTATTTTGATTATTAAATGCAAATTATTTTATTTTTATTTTTATTTTGTTTGTGTTTTTGTTTGAACAACAATAGTTGATTTTATAATGCAAAGATAAAAATATACGTAGTGTATGGAAAATTTGTATAAATGATTAAGGAAAATATAAGTTTAAATTCAATCATGAATGAAATTTCTTTAATCTATCTTTATGAACTATTTGTTTTTTGTTTTTATTAGTAAGTAGCGTAATATTGTTATTATCTCCTATGCTTTCTATCTTATAGGGCCCCGTATATTTAAAGTCTAATTTATGACCTACCTCATTTCTTAGTAAAACTTTATCTCCTACTTCTAATTCTATGTCTTTTACTTTTAAGTCATAATTTTCTTTATTTTTTTCTTTGTGTGCTTCAAGAAGTTTTCTTGCTCGAGCATATGCTACCTCTAACCTATATTTACTCTCCTTAGCGTAATCATCTATGTTATATATTGGTTCTATGCTATGTAGTTTATTAAAATGTTTTGGTAAATTACTTGTTCTACCGAAAACTAATTCATATGGACAATAATTATGTACCATAGATTGGGTCGTGTTGAAGCAGTATACGAAATATTGAAGCCATACGTCCCAATCGGTTTTGTCCGTCGATATGTAGGATCGTATATACTCGTTTAAAGTTCTATGACTTCTTTCTACTACTCCAACTGTCTGGTGGTGATGAGCTGTTGATGTTATATTTTTTATTTTCAAATATTTACACAGGTCAGTAATTATTGAATTCTTATACTCTGTTCCCATGTCCGTTATGAACGTCTTCATTGGACCGTACTTTAGAATAAAAGATTCAAATATAGCTTTTGCGACTGTTTTTGCGCTTTTATTTGCTATTGGTATGGCAACTAAGTACTTGGTTAAATCACATATGAGAGTGACTGCGTACTCGTTACCATTTTCTGACTTGGGTAGTGGACCAATTGTGTCCACAACAACTCTATCGAAAGCATGTTCTGGTGTTTCAGTTATCGTCATTGGAGTCTTTGTGTGCTTTGTTGTTTTTGCTTTTTGGCATTTTTGACATTTCCTTACGTACTCTTTTATGTATTTACTCATATTTTTCCAGTAATAATGTCTTTTGACCTTGGCCAAGGTTTTTGTAATGCCTGTATGCCCTCCTTGTATTGGATCATCATGTAATGTAGACAATATAGCTTCTTTTTCTTTTTCATTATTTATTTGGGTCACCGGGTTAAGTAGCGCTACTTTTAAATTCTTTAATATTTTATTGCCCATATTTTTAAATTTATCTATTGAAACGTGTTCAAAGATTTTTTCCCACGGTGCCATTTTGATTTGGCTGATATCATATATACCGGCCTGCAATTCAAGCCTTTGGAGAAATTGATCTAAATCAAGAATTCCATTAGTATAAAGATCACCAACATCATATCTTGCAATAATTTTCTTTCCATGTTTAAATAAACATATCGAGTCATTCAATTGTAATGTCACTACTTTTCGTACCTCGTCATTTGTTATGACTTCGTATACGTTGGGCTCTGAAGCTATTTCTTTGGTTTGCTTTTGCAAATCCAATTGTTCTTTTCCTGCGCAGGATTTTTGTCTACTTTGAAATCTTGTAGTGACTTTTAATATATTTCCAGTTATATCTTTTAGCTCTTTGATGGTTATTCTTGATAACGCATCTGCTACATGATTGTCCTTGCCCTTTAGATACTCTACTGTAAAATTATATTCCTCTAGTTCAAGCCTTATTCTAGTTAATTTAGAGCTGGGGTTCACCATCGAGAATAAATATGTCAATGGTCTATGGTCTGTTTTCACAGTGAAATGTTTTCCGTAAATGTATGGTCTGAAATGTATTATTGCCCAATGAATTGCTGCTAACTCTTGTTCTGTTGTACTCTTATTGCTTTCACCTTTCGTAAAAGCTCTGGATGCATAAGCAACTGGGAGTTGGTGGCCATTATGGTTTTGAGTTAAAACTGCGCCACACGCTTGCTTGCTTGCATCTGTTGTTATGCAAAATTCTTTGCTGAAGTCTGGGTACTGCAAGAGTGTTGGGTTAATTAGCTGAGATTTTAAATGTATGAATGCTTTTTGACATTCATCTGTCCACTCGAATGGAACATTCTTTTTACATAATCTTGTTATGTGCCGCGAATAGTCGGCGAAATTTTTGATAAAACGTCTGTAGTAATTGCAAAATGCTACAAAACGTCTAGCGCTGTCCGCATCATGTGGAACTGGGTAGTTCTGAATGACATCATATTTTTTGTCATCCGGCAAAATTCCTTTGTCTGTGCATTTGTGTCCCAAAAATGTGACTTCATGCATGAAAAATGAACATTTTTCAGGATGTAACTTTAGGTTGTATTCCCTGCATTTACCAAAAACTTCAGTGAGGTTTTTAAGCATATGTTTTTCGGAACAACCTATGACTATTAAGTCATCCATATAAAGGAATGCTTGAGACGGTTCTATTCCGGAGAATGCTATAGTCATCATTCTTTGGAATGAATTAGGCGCTATTTTTAAGCCAAATGGCAATCGCGTGAAACGATATGAGCCATTGCTGGTTGAGAAAGATGTTATATCTCTCGAGCCTTCATCCAGTTCGATTTGATGAAAACCTGACATTAAATCAAGGCAGGAGAAATATTTTGCTCGACCAAGTTGGTCCAAAATATCATCTATTCTCGGTAGTGGAAATTTGTCAGCTAAAAGTTTCTTATTAATTTGGCGATAGTCTATTACTAATCTCCATTTCTTTTTATCAGAATTCGGGCTTGACTTTTTGGGTACTAATAGCAAAGGGCTATTGTACTGTGAAACTGATGGTTCAACTATTTTATCTTTTATTAATTTCTGAACTTGGGCTTGTATTTCTTCCACTTGACTATGAGGACTTCTATAATTTTTCGTGTATACTGGCTCATCATCTTTTAATCTCAACTGTTGTTTATACAAATTATTAACTGTTATAGGTTCTGATTCTAATGCAAATATATCTATATATTCGCTGCATATATTTTCTAATTGTGATTTAAACAATTCGGGGAAATTTTTCTTTAATTGAGATAAGACAGTTTTATTTCTGTGTTCACTATTTGCCTGAACTACATTGTAGTTCGAAAGTGGCTCATATTTTAGAGTGTCCATATTGACTAATTGGTCGGAATCGGTTGTATTTAAAATTCGGACAAATGTATTACTTGATGTTGCGATTGTATTTGCAACATAAATACCAGTTTGAATTTCCTGGTTTGGAATTAAAATGTTATCATCTTTTGATGATACTATTAATCTTCGGACAACTTGGGATCTTGCTGGTAATAACGTTGTGTTAATACCAGAGCTGTATGCTATGGGAATATATATTGGAAATTTCAAATTGTTTGGTCTAATTATAAACCAATCTTCTTCTTGGTTTAAATCGATTTGGCAATTATATTTTTTTATGAAATCTATTCCGATTATTCCATCACACGGTATTGGAAAGTTTTTATCTACTAAATGAAAATCGTGTGGGATAACGTATTTACCTGTCTGTATCTCAATAAAAGTCTGTCCTCGAGACTGAATTTTCTGTTGGCCTATGCCTTGAATGTTTATTTTATTGGTTATTTGAATATTAGAAAATTTGTCAGAGTTCTCTTTGAGAATAGAGATATCTGCACCTGTATCAAGTAGAAAAACTAGTTTTACGCCTGTTTTGGCATGAATGAATGTAGAAAATATGTTGAGATTATAATTGATGGTGTATACTCTACGATCTTCTTCTACTGAGTACCTAAAGGCTGTTGCGAGTTTCCCTGTTCTTGGATTACTCGTACATTGGCATTGTTTCTGTTGTAGTTGTTCTGACTGTTGTTACGGCCTCTGTTTCCATTATAACGGCCTCTGTTATAGCCATTATAACGGTTATTATTTCCATTATAGCGGTTTTGATAACCGTTATTCTGGTAACCGTTATTTTGGTAACCGTTATTTTGGTAACCGTTATGGTAGTTGCCTCTAATACTATTGTTATTAAAGCCTCTACCGCGGTTACTACCTCTATTGGCATTTCCGTATCCTCTATTGGGTCTGTTACCTCTAAAGTACATCACTTTATTGATGTCACCGGTAACTCTTGTACTCGTTCTTATGTATGCGCTTATCGCTGCATCCATAGTGGTGCAAGTCCCTGCTTCCAGTACTGTTTTGATACTTTCGTGCTCAGCACGATGTATCATGGTTTCAATTGCCTCTTTGGTGCTTAGACCAGTGGCATGTTCTAGAGGTATACCCTCATCGATATAGGAAGCTTCTAAAAGTTTTCTCAGGCTATCAACTTCAGCGGTAAATTGCGTTGCAGTTTTACCTCTCTGCTGAACTGTTGCTAGCTTTGCTTTGACATTACTGGATGTCTCACCGACAACTACTTTCTGCAATTTGTTTATAATTGCTGGAATTGTCGTTTCATTGTCAACTGAGTTCAAAATTGTGCCAACTATTTTTGACTTAATGACCTCAACTGCAATGTCTTCAAATGGTCCCTTAGCTAGGTCTACCAATTTGATTGCCTTAATGAATCTTTGTAAATGGATCTTTTGCCCATCAAATTCTGGCACTGTGCAGGCGACTTCCCTAATGTAAGACCTAATGGCAGCTGCTTCTTCTGCCATGGTTAAGTTATTTTCGGAGTCGGCTGCGTTATTTGTTTTATCGTCGTTCTTCAGCATTAATTTTGCTGGTATAGTTAGATCGTGAAGATCTTCCTCTTTAATGTCTTCCTTGACTATAGTCCTATCTTCCTCGTCAGAGTTAGTGCTGTCTTCATTCAAATTTATTCTTAGTGGGGTGTTTACTATGGTTGGAATTTCTATCTGGAGACTGAATTTATTTTTTATAAATATTAATTTTTCTCTTAATGTCACCAGTAGGTTCAAAGCCTTAGCACACTGTTTGCGTTCCAAATTCTTTCTATTTTGTTGGATCAACTCTCTGATTTCATTATAACTATTTACCAAGACTTGGGCATTCCTATTGATTGTTACAGCTTGTGTTGATCTGTTTTGCGTTAAGCACTTATAGGATTTTCTGAAATTTTCATTTTGATCTTTTATCTGATCAACAAGCTTTTCCCAGTCCATGCTGTGGTATACTCATAACTTCAAATTTATTCATTTGTATATATTTTTTTTTTTAATGTAGATAAATTCAATATTACGTTTTATATTTTTTTTTATTTATTATTTTTTTTTTCATATAATTTTTCTCATATTTTCATTCATAATTGACTTTATTAAAGATCTTCCTTAAATATTATCTATACCGTTAGCAGTGCTACGGTATCGTTTCTTAAGACACTTGTTATGCAGTTTGTATATTTTTATTAATGCATTGGATACCATAATTAATGCAATTACAATTAGTATTATGGTTATCCAGAACAAGTCTGCATTTTGGACTTCTACTTTATTTATTACATTGGCTGTAGAGTCCACAGTTTTAGTGTCTATTAGACCCATTTTGGGTATACTAATTTTATATTTTGGAGAATAGAATAGAAAATTTCCTTTGTATATACTTTTATTTTCAGTTTTACTTATTTCATTTGTCTCTATAGACATTTATGTTTGGAATTATCTATTTATAAAATCTTTCAATATTCGCAAGAGTAAAAAAAAAATTGTATTTTACATTGTTGCCTGCCTGATTCTAGCTATGGCTTCACGGGCCATATTGGGTTAACAGGGCATAATAGTATATGCTCCGTTTTACAATATTTCTTACAATTTTTCTTATCTATATATATTTTATATTTACTTTATATTTATATATATTTATTATTATATTCTGCTGTTGATGATGCTCATCAGGTGTCAGCTGGGCGTCGCCGGGGGTGGCACGCTGACACTCCCTCGCTGCTGTCTATTTGTTGGGTGTCAGCTGGGCGTCGCCGGGGGTGGCACGCTGACACTCCCTCGCTGCTGTCTATTTCTTTGCCGCTGAAGACGTCGATGGTCGCTCACAAGTCCCCAGGCAGTGGGGACTCCAGATTCCTTCGCAGCCAGGGGGGCAGGACTTCTTTGGTTTTGTTAATGCTGGTGCTGGTGCTGGACATGCCTGGTATTTTGGAACTTCATTAATTGTGGGTATATTTTTAATATTATCTGAGTGAGTTTTCTCGAGCTTATGGGTCTTTAATTCTTGCTGATATTGCAACAAGTGGTCTAGCTCTGCATGTAGCTTTAGAGCTTTCGACCAAACCGGTGGCGTTTGCTGACCGTATATTAGCCACCTTACGTGGGCTATACGTTTATTCAGCTTAGTTTTCAAACCGCCACGGTGTTTGCCCATACTCAATAGAACTCTACTCACTCAGATTTTTCCTTGGTTTTTGCAGTTCCATTTAATTAGTCCAGTCTTCTTCCAGTCCAGTGTTCCTTTGTTCCTTTGTTTTCACCAGCTTTGGTCAATTCGTCCAGCGTTGGACGACTGTCACGGTCGCCATGTAATGATGAACTCCAATTAAGAACACAAGTCCGTTTTAAGTTGAAGGCAGCCGTCGGGCTGACATATATTTATTCAATTTCTTCTTTTGATTTTAGAGTAGGCAGAAATGGTTCTGTCAGCTCAACGTCTACAGAGTCTCTCCGATTTTACAGTTTTTTATATATTTGGACTTAGGCTAATCCGCGTAGCTGCGCTGCCGGGTACGCCAGCAGCGGAGCGGCGTTCTTATGTATATCTTATATATCTAGGCTTATCGGGAGAGCGAGATATGTATGTACGTATGTAATATGTATTTGGTCGGCGTGTGAATGCTGACCATGCACTTATACTTTTTGCCTTCGAGTGGGCAATGCACTTATACTTTGTGGCCTTCGAGTGGGTGATCATGTTACATCCGCCCTGGCCTAACTGCGTGCATAAACATAAACATAAACATAGCAACAAAGTGCTGCCATAAGTTAATATGCTATTTTATTTAATTGTTCTTAATATTGCATAGGCACATACTACACTATTATATTTATTAATATTTATATTTGCTAACAATGCGCTGATAAAGTTTGTTTTCAACTAAACCTTATTTTCTGAGATATTATTAACTATTATAACCATCCGAACTAGCATGCAACGTACTTCTTCTTCTTGTTTATTGTGCTTCCCAGTCAATTTGCATTCACTCAATCAGTTTGTTTGGATAACTCTTTTGAAAAAAAAAAATGGAAACCGTGCGAGCATATCCTTGAGGTCCTTGCACTTTCCTGGCTTGCAAACTCAAACATAATCCATCCACCTTCACTTTTCCACACTCTCGCTCTCGATAAAGTTGTAGGTAGCTAAAAGTACCACACTCCACACTGGAGGCTGCATCACGCAAATGATTAAAATTCAACAAACATCGGTCAGGAGAGCTCTGGTGGAGCATCCAAGCACGGAGCAATCTCCAGCTCCGCCCCACAGCGTTATTGAAATGTCTTAGCAGCTGTCCAAACATCCTTCCGCGCTGAATCCTTGCAGGGAAGCAAAGGATTCTGCTGATTTAGCATATTGACTCCTTGCCAAGGAGCGAACTTATACAAGATTTATGCGCCCGACGCACGCCAGGCGACAGTCGAGATAAAAAGGATTCGTATAACTCACGCCCAGCGAAAGGACACCCAGGATAACAGCACTGAGAAAAATGAACACCTATTTGATATACATATTATACCTTTTTTGATGTCTTTCTCTTGGGATGTCTTGAAAGTAGCTAAGACTAATGATGATTCGATTTTTTCAGTGTAGCATGGAAATCTGGAGTCGTGGAAGGGGAGTGCAATAAATTGGATTTGCATATTAGCACACTAGCAGGATAGCAAGCCTGGAGCTACATAGAGGCTGCACCCTTTCGTCTGAAGGAAAGGAAATTCCAATGGGAAAGATCTCGGGTGACCACCACTGACCTCGTGTCCGGGGTATGGTGGGTGCCAAACGGCCATTAGGCAGAGCGTCTTAAGTACGAAATCTTGCCTAAATTGGGAATAAATCATTAAAAATATGTCCACAAAGGACGCAGAGCAGGGGTGGCGGAATCCTTTGAGCTGTTTGCCGAAAGGGTTTGCAACAATTTCCAGAATTTGCGGCCTTCACATGTGGGCTGGGACCTTCAGGAGGGTTGCGATATGGACATGTAATTCCCTTTGATTTATAAAGATAACGACGCAGTGTCGTGTTTAATTTGCAGCCCACCTACTCCCCCAACCCAGCTATTTACATTCATAAATCCTGGCACAGGACTCTTGTCCAAATGGTCAGACGGAGAATGACTTATGTGAACTCGGCCGCAAAGTTTGGTAATTATGCATGGCCCAGACATATTACTTTCGCTGAACCTCCCATCTTTTTTGTCTCAGTCGGGCATCTTCAAAGGGGAGTTGACATTTTTTAACTGACCACTTTCATTGGCACAAGGGAACTGCCAAAGTTTTGGGCCACAAACTTTGGCTTGACATGACTGAGATAAAGATTAGGTTCTGTCGCATTCACTGAGAAAGAAACTTGGGAGGCTATACCCCTCAAATATGAACAAAATATTTAAAAAATTTAATTATTACATGTTTTATTCGTTAATTACATTTTGGGGTTGTCTACTTGTAAGTTTATTTTAAGAATATTAGTTCGAGTTTAATTTATCCAATAAATAACAACTTTTTGGCAGTGCTGCACCTTTGGTTATCGTCTGTAGTGTTTATTGTCGCTGCCTCTGACTTTTTACCCCCGAACAGTTCAATGGCCACAAGTATCAACTATGAATTTCCCCAGAGGGTCATTCCGTGGCGAACTTATGCACCCAGGTTGGCATCGGTGGCTTGGGATCGGGATCGGGATCTGAATAGAGGAGTCATTCGACTGGGAGGCCAGTCGAATAAAAAGCTGATTTGCATGCTCCAAGCCGGAGCATTAAAACTAAAGAGCAGCATCAGCAGCAGGACATAAAAAAGGACCTGCAACGTGTGAGGTTAAATAGATTTGGCGCAAGGACATGGCTGGAGAAAGCGCCCCGCCTGTCTGCCTCACGCGCAGTTATGCCGCAGACATGGCTCGCTTTTGATTTAAGCGCATTGTTTGCGTTAAATATTTGCCATGCCGGCCACGTTACCATCCACCCCCTCTGGCCAAACCCACCTAGACCATTTCGCACAGCCAGGACCCGGCGGAGCCAAAGCCAGCCACAGCTGCAACCAAGAGCTCCGGGCTGAAAGGCAGTGGTCTGAACCTGAACCAGCACCACGAACTCCCCGTGCCCAACCACGGAAAGTCAGCGTGACATGGGGCTCTAGACGGGAGAAGGAAACGTTTCTACACTGAGAGAATTCTCACTGCAATGCAGCAGCTTGGAGTTCTTGAATTGCATTTCTGCCAACATTTTATAATTTTACCTCACCGGTTTTTAACCCATTTAAATACATCTAGTTGAGTTGAGACCATTTTTTTGTAGTTTGTATGCCTCAGTGTACCTTTTCTGCTAATCGGACCAAGGAGCGCCCAACCAAGGACCCAAACGCTCATCTGCGGGCTAAGAAGCGAGCAATCCTCGCCTCGTGTTTGATTTCCGCTTTCAGCTCCTTGACTCGCCACACACACATCCTTGGGCGTCTTGGGGCGAAGCAGTCCTTTCTTTCACTCCGCCCACGCGGCCAAACAACTTAAACTTCACACGCAGACACGTCTGCGGGAAAGTGGCAAGTTGGTGGTGCAAGGATATATTTTGCAGGGAACACGGGGACTCAACACAGAGAAGACGCATGAAGTGCATTAGTTGCAATTGAATTTGTACATTGTGTGTGTGCCTGCCGAGCGAGCACCAGACTCCTTTCGAGTGCAATTTTGTTGCCGAGCTGAAATTGGATTCCATATTGCCACTCAGCGAACATCTCACAGATGTGGCTTAATCGCCCCCGCTCAGAACTAAGCCCCAACCACATCCTCCGGCAGAGTTAATTAGAAAGCCGGGCAGGTACTTGCAGCTGCTTGAAGGACGCTAATTGAACTGCCACAGCTGGACCTGAGCTGCGATTATCGGCTAAAGGGATTGACCCCATCCCCAGATTAAGCAGCCAAAAACAAAAGCCATTCTCAGGGCCAATATCGTTTGACGCACATCAGTTAATAGTTCACTAATTCCTTTTCCTTATCCTGTGACACAAGCCCATCCATTGAGTGGCATAAAGAATTCAAGTGGTTTTAGGTTCTTGATGATTATAAGCGACAATGGTCGCGCTTTATTGAAAGATTCATTTGTGTTTCTTTGAGAGTCTGCTGGATCGATCCAACCCGATCGCTTATACAAAATATATATATTTAGGTATATAATTAGAAGTGTAATCGATTCATAAGGTAGTACATAGTAAATGTTACATATTCCGTAGATTATTATTTTATTATTATAAATAGAGACAAATACGCATATCATGAGTGATTTATGTATGAATGTGTTAAGTGCTAAATGTGGGAGTACAATATATGCTTGTATGTGTGATTCTAGAATTAGTTTTTCTCGTATTTTTTTTCATATTTTTTTTTTAGTTTGATGATTTAATGCCAATGATGAATGTCGATGAGTGAATGTGGATGAGGGTGTGAGTGTCTAGATGAGTGTGTTTGCTTGTGTGCGTGTGTGTGTTAGCTTAGAGAGAGGCTGGCAAAGGATTATTGCTGCTGGTATCGATAGACGATATTCGATAAGCTACTACGGGATAACGTTCTCTGAGTTAATATTAATTTTACATATTTTTTAGGTTTTTGGTTTGGTTTTTTTTCGGTTGGTTTTTCGGAAGCAAAGTTGGGCTGAAACTATGGATCGAACAGAATTCGTGGTGTGGTCCTCAGACTCTGCTTGCCTATCGACGCCAATCGATAATTATCGATCAGTTTGCCATTTCAACTTTGTTTCGATAAAAGATCATCTCACAATAAAAACAATTTGTACTTTCGAAAAGGGGGAGGGGCGCTTTTGCTTTTGCTTCTGCTTTTTGCTTTCGCTGACTGCTTTCTCTGCTTTCTCACTGGCTCTCTTCGCTTTCTCCGCTCTCTGCCTTCTTCGCTTTCTTCGTTTGATTCGCTAGGATTTGTTTAGGGTTATCTTTTTTGCATTTTGTTACATTTGTGTAGGATGCAGGAGTGCTGAGGTTCATGTTTTTTGTATCGTTCAATGTTACTTTGTAATTTCTCTCCGCTCGCTCTTCGCTTTGTATATTTGCTTTAGTTTTCAACAAGGAAATCAAAGGATGCTCGCTTTTTGCTTAGTAAGAGATACACAATAAATATTCGTTTTACAATCGCTTTCCAGGCAAAACCCAAAATGGAGGAGTGCCAAAACAGGAGGGGGATCTATTTTCAGTATCGATACTTCGCTTTCGGGATGAGCCTACTCAAATCCCCGTCCTGCGGCACATTTGTCTATTTTAAGTAAGTATTTTATTTGATTTCTTTACACATGTAATTGCATTTTTTTTTTTGTGGTTTTTGTATTTTGTTTTTGTTCAGGTCCAAAATCAAATTTGACTAATTCAAGGAATTAAAGTTTCATTGCATCTAAATAAGGTAAAGTGTACTTTCATTAATATTATTATCTTATTATTTGCATAAATTTCCTTTTCAATAATAGAAACGAAACAAAAAACTTAAACAAAATTCCACTATGGCTCTACTACTCCTTCTCGCTCTCTTTCTGCTCCTCATCTCACTTTCTTCAATCCTCCAACTTTCTTCTCCTGAGCCTCGAAGTTTGAAAGAGACGGAATACTAGTTTTAACTAAATAAACGGAATTTAACACAAAATCCTTGGCACGATGCATCCTCGAGTAATCCTTCGGGTAAGGGGCGGGGGTGGTGGGCGTGTTCTGGGCCGGGCGGGGCGTGGTCAACGCCTTTACCTGAGCAGCAGAAATTCTTCTATGTGAGTAGGCGCGACCACGCCCAGCCGCGGTTTCAGGACTCCCGTCCCGCCCCCCTTCATTATGAAAAGGATCTTCGAGATGACCAGTGCCAGTGTGTTGGTGTGTGTACGTGTATGTATGTGTGTGTGTGTGTGGGTGAGTGAGTATGAGTGAGTGTATGTTGGTGTGAGTATGAAGTACTTATAACGAAACATACAAGGATCAATCTCCAATAGATTATTAAATAGTACAATGAAAACTTCATATACAATATATGCCATATATAATAGATACTCGATATACGATACTCGCAGTGCGTAATGCGTAATAATGCAATAATAATAGCCAAGATCAATATACGTTAAAAGATATACATGTCTAAAGTCCCTACAATATGGTACTCCTCTCGTTTTAGCGAATATATTTTAGTTTTTTTTTTTTTTTGAGCTGGGTTTTCAATATTTTTTTGGGAGTCGCGGGAGTGGCAGCTTTGATATTCTTTTTTTTGGCAGCGTTCTTCTTGGTCTATATGTTAATGAGTATTTATATATGTGTATGCTCTATAATATTTAATCGGGGAAACATTAAAAGTTTGCATTAATTTACTTTAGTTTAGTTTACTTGATTTTTGGTTTAGTTTAGTTGAGATTGCATGCATTTTGATGTATGTATGGTATTTGCTTAGGTAATTATTTCTTATTTCCTTTGCCTTTGTATAATAAATTGCTCTTGAATTTTACTATTAAAATTTCTCATAACTCGCCATTAAAAAAATGCTCGTTTCGTTTTGCTCTTTCGTTTTTTTCTTTTTGTTTTTGTGGAGTGTATAAGTGATTTTCATAATATTTTCGTTAGTTTGCATTTGGTTTTTCGTCATTTAACATTTATATGTATATTTGTAAGAATTAAACTAGAAAAATTCTAATCTGAGGTAATTATTCCATTAATTTGTATTCGTGTGTGTGTGTGAGTGTGTGTTAAGAGAGTGAGTATAATATTGGTACCCCATTGTCCTTTTTTTAGGACAATGGCAGTTAGTTGGGAAGCGTGCTTAGCCTAGAGCTTAGATATCTATGCCTGGGGGTCCTTAGGGGACCCGAAGCGGTCTACTTAGCGAGTGATTACTTTACTTTTTTATTCGAGGCAGCCACAAAAACGTTTCTTGTCAATTTTGATTAACTTAGGGTAATCTTGTCTCGAATGCTGGATTGCGTGTAAATTTCGTCACAGTTATGAGTTATCGAAAAGTGCATGATTGTTTCGTTTCCTAGCAGATGTGATGCAGACTCAAAGTGTATTTTTTTGTTTTATTTTCTCTTTGTTTTTGTTTTTTTTTTTTTCAATTTTGTGGAAGAACTAAACCTAAGCTTACCGAAGTACTCGTACAATATCCAAAATAGACGATCGAATTCGATTCCTATGCGAATTTTACAAATTTCAAGCCAAAAAATATACCACATATGATTTTCTTAAAGTTCATTTGATTTCAGATCTCGTTCATCTTTAATGCGCTCACAGTTGGTGTTCCGAATCCAAATCCGAATTTACGAATCTAAGTACACGTATATATAATCCTTAATCTCTTTCGAACTTAAGTGCTAAGCCAATGCTCACAGATGTTGAGTTTCCTTCGCGATCTCATCTCTTCCCTATCGATTTCAAATTCAATTTTGCAATTACCAATTAAATATCACATATCGGGGAGCTCTTTTCAATCGGAAATCAAGTGAATCCAAATGCAAATGCAAGTGCATATACGAATCCAAACAAAAGTGTGTTGCAAAATGATTGTTAAGTTTGTTAATGATGCCAATTGTAGTGCTTATCAACTATTTTGTGGCTGTCCTGCTTCGTCCTTTCGCTTAGCCTAAATGATTCGTTTCGAATGATTCGATTGGAATGATTTGATTTGCCTTGGTGTTGTCTTCTTACGCGTGACTGTGTGACTATATATCCCTAAGATAATGGAATGCGATGAGACGATTGAGGTCCTGAGACTGTGGCAGTGTGTGTGTGTGTGTGTGTGTGGCGTTTGTCTCTGTATGTGTTTGTGATGACTGACGTGACTGGCGATGAGATACATCGTATATATCGTATATGACATAGAGATGGAGATGATGGTTACTACACCGTAATACGTATTAAATTTACACTGAAAGTCCTTCATCTCTACTTCGGAATCCTTCTCTCCTATCTTCTGCTTTCTTCTCCCATTTCAATCTTCAAATCTTCAATCTTTTTTGGTTCTGCATCTGAGGTATTGTCGGGTGCTAAAGAGCCACACACTCGGCTACAAACGTTTCAACAATGAGGTAGAAAGTTCTGTTTGCTTTTGTTGCTTCGTAGTTAGTCTCTGTGTTCGCTGGAAGTCCTTGAATTCTTGATTAGTTCGCATACCTGAATTGCCTGGATGTTCTATATAGTACTTATGCTTTATCGTTATTCATCTTGCCTTGCTTGGAGTTTGTTTTTAGTCAGTCAGTCTTGGATCACATTTCAAATATCGACACACGACACGCGCACAGGATCAGTCCTTCGGTTTCGCCTTCTATCTTTATCTGTATCTTTATCTTAAGCTTTATCCCTATACCCATTAAATACTCATATACATTCATACATATGCTATATCCTATATGCTATATGCTCATGAAGCTTAGGCTATGCTTTAGTGCTAGTCTAGGTAATACATGATCCTACAGAGAACAAAACACAACATCGAGGATTATAAGTTTAAAAACGAATCGTGGGCACTGCTAAAACCTAAGTACAACACATAGACACGACTTGGACTGGTGACTTATAGCGAAATAAATGGCAACGATTGTTCGACAATTCATACTCCACATCAGCACTAGTGCGCCTCAAAAAAGATGTATAATATATTTGTATGTTGTAGATATAGTGTGGTGTCTAGTGTAGTGGGAGTGGTGTGTGTGTTAGTGTTTCCTACATAACCTATTAGCTAAATCAAAAAGCCCAGAGGCGGCGAGTTGGGGCTTTTGCAGTTTCCGCAGATTGGCTGCCATTGGGGGCCTTCGCTCGTATTGCTTGCTCAACACTCCAGTTTGCGTTGGGTCACCACTAAGAGGGACCCACGCCTAGTAATAGTGAATCTCTGGGGGGACCCAAAGATCTGATCAACCGACTGTTGGTCCACTTAACCAGCGGTTCGTCACACATCGGTTCGTTATACTGCTCGCACTCGCTGCTGCTTAAATGCTACGTAACCCTAGGGATAATTCCAATACAATATTCAAATACAATGCCAATAGCAAATACGGATACGAATTATAGTAAGTAAACCAAATTCGTTTCTAGCAAAACCTGTGCAAAATGCCAAAAATGCAACTAAATTTTCCTCGGGGATCGTATTCCTGCGTATATGTATCTTCTTGACCACCATATAAAATATATGGTATATGGCTAGCATATATATAATATACAAAATACACTTAGACGCTAAACAAATGCAGCCCAATTGGGATGTGAGGCAGACGACCTCAAGCGAACTCAGTTTGGTATAACTTCAAAGAAAGTGGGGACCTTGGGTAGAGGGGTTGGGGTAGGGGTAGGTAGGTAGGTATGTATTACGATAGGTAATAGGAAGATAGGAATTACGAAGAATTGATTTAAGGTTTGTACTTTGGCATGAAATCTTCAACTTAACGAGAACAAACGTGAACAAAAATTCGACTACAACATTGACCATCATCATTCTCATCTCAGCTTTCTGCGCTTTCAACTCAAAATTCAACTAAGAAATTGATTTAGTGCATCAGGGGACGCAGGTAACTCAGTAAGCAAGTTAGCTAAAGAACAACGCAAAGGAAGGGGTATAAATCCAAACTCGGGAAACTGGAGTGGGGTCGTCTCTAAATAAACCGTTGCATTCTTCCCATGCAACCCTGGGTGTTCGTTCTAAGCTATCTGTTTAAAAGCTGCGATTAACATGTTCCTACGTCGAGTAAACTATGTACTGTGTGGTTTAATTAAGACTCTATCGATGTGACTAAACTGAGGTAGCTGCTAAACTAAGTCGCGATCGGAGGAAACTGGATCGGGAATGCTTTTCCTACCAGATGCTAAGCAATACATTTCGGTAAAGGTTTCTGCTCCTTCTAGTCGGCAGTTTTGTCGTCCGGCACTTAGTTATATTATCCACTTATGGGCTTTATCAATGCAGTTGCAACCGAAAAGAATGGGTACCAAACAAATGAAAGAGGGGCGGGGACAAAATAAAACGAAATGGAAATTATTAAAAATATTTCATTTAATCATTTGAAAATTCAACAAAAATTCAATATTAATCGTAGTAATAATAATAGCAGAAAGTAATGTAATTTTATTCCTTTTTCGTTTCGTTTCTTTTATTCAAATACAATTAAATTTATTTAGTTTCCATACGGAGTACGAATAATAATAATAAAAATCAACTAAAATATTCAACTAAATTACATTAAAAGTAGACATTCAAGTTGAATTGCCAAAATGTGTAGGAGAGTAGGAGCGTAGGGGTTGGTGAGGGGAGGGGGATTAAACACTGGGCGAGGGGTGGATTCCTTGGGGGGATGGATGGGGCTCTCATCATGGGGACTTGTGTATAACATAAAAAGGTACAAAGTATACATATATTACACATTACGAATTAGGCATAAACAAAAGTGTGCTAAGTGTGTATATTTAAAATAAACAAAAATTACATTCGGATGGACAAAAAAAAAAAAAAAATCAATCAGTAAAATTTGGCGGTTGGGGCGGGGGCATACAAAGTGGGGGGATTACTCTGGGTAGTGTAGTTGTAGGAAATATCTGCTGCGCTATATTGCCTTGACCTTGGGAATTCGGATGAGGACTGCGGTTGAAAGTGCCTAAACTTCACCAATTTGTACATTTCGTCATCAGATGATCTGAGAAAGCTCGGAGGGAGCCATCAAAAATTGGTTTTTAAGAATTTCGGTTAAAGTTTAAACATTTTGCTGCTGCTTCTGCTGGGCTCTACACACGGATTTTGGCATGTTTCAGTAACTGAAGATCACGAAAAGATTCAAAAGGGAAAGGCGCGCAAATATTTCATTTGTTGAACATAAAATATGAAAAGTGCTGGTTTTTTTTTTTTGAGTACAAATTATGAACTAAACAAAAACTGCTTTTAATTGTTTATGAATTGATTACTTGATTTAAACGTACATATTTTGTTTTACTTCGCCTTGATTTATCATAGTTCGTTTATATGCATTAAGAAAACATTGTTATTTGTTATTTGTTAATTGTTACTCGTTATTTGTTATTGATTTTTGCTAAGGAGGTAATATAAATTACATTTTAATGTGTTTTACTCTCGCTCAATCGCCTTCTCTTCCTCATTAAAGACTCAAGACCTCTACTATGTTATTCATTCGCCGTCTAGTGGTTGCGATTCATTAGAGTTAGTTGTGATCGGAAGTCTGACTATTAATGTTTGGGGCTCTCTCTCTTTATATTCGTTCTATCCTTTCTTGGTGGCTGAGGTGGGCATAAGTTTGTGGTTTTATCTCTCGACTGGACGCGATCGAGGCGCCGTCCTAGCACATTTAACTAAAACAAACACTGAATCAAACTAAAACACGGGCTGACTTACGAAGTAGTTGGTGGTGCGGGTGCCACTGCCTTTGGTGCAAGGCAGCTTAGCTTGCGTAGAACTTATACCAATACAATTTGTAGTGTAGTTTAGCGTAGGGCTAGGGGTTACTCCAATTAAATATCTATATAACTATATGCTGTATCTGTATCTGTGTGTCGTGTGTCATGTTTTGTGTGTGTGGGTCTTGCCTATAAATAAGTTCACTTCCTCTCTTTCCTCCTGCGCGTAGATGTATGCTAGATTAAAAACCTTAAATTTAGACGAAAATTATATATAACTGTGCCAAACTTATATATAATCCTCTCAAGTAAATGCCAAAAAGTGTAGTTTCTATCAATTTAGGTTAGTTAGGTGTACGTTTTATACGGTATAGGGTATATGGTATAGGGTATGTACTTATAAACTTAACGGTAGGTAGCTCTATATAAGTAGGAATAACGAAGACATCTCGTTATCGTAGGTTTTGTTTACAAAAAAAAATTTACTATCACTCAGTTTGTCCCTTCATGCGTTCTGAAAAAATTGTCGTTTAATTAACGTGTATTATATTTGGTATGTAAAATGGCGGCAATGCTAAATGCCCAAAAAGGAGGCGTTCGATTTGTGATTACTGAAGATTACTGCAGCACATGCAAGTTGGGATTCCATTCCCGATCCCCAGGGTTTCGTATTTCAAGCAGATCCCACACCAAAAGTCACCAAAGGGGGATAATAAAAGGGTTCGAGGTTGGGAATCTAAGGAAGGGGATTTCACAGTTATTCGAGGAGGTTTTTCAAATTATTTTTCAAAGAAAATTCCAGACACTGCTGAGAAATATCCGAAATAATCTGAAACGAAAGATTACCGCTTATTCTAGGAGCATTCACAAGTGCTTTCGGGGTTGGGGTTTTACATTTTTCACAAAAATCGTATTCCTTCCGAAGGTCAACACACACAGGGATACAAATACATTTTCAATGTTCACAGGGTATGAGCAAATTGGGGATGTCACAGTTTTGGCTGTCTTAGTGGAGGCAATTTTGGTTTGGGGTCGTGGTTTAGACATTTTCTGAAAATGTTTGTTCTCAACCGGCGTCACAAGGATTTCGTTGGGCCTGGCCTAGTCACAATTTTGTGTGGGTTTAGAATTTTTCTCAAAAATTTTGTCCTTTCGAACGCTCACAGTGAAGGTTCTTTAAGAGTGCCGAGTCTTCTCAACGACATCATTCCGAAATGGAATGCTGTTTGGGAAAGACCCGTCACTCTGCTCACAGATGATTTGACGAAACTTAGAGGATCTAAATTTAAGAGTTCGTAACGAACTCGAGGGATTCAGGGAATGGGGTAACACAGCTCCGGCTGCTGATCGATTTTGAGTTTAGGCTGCCTAAACATTTTCTCACAGTGGGCTACATATCAAAAGGGGTTTTACTTTTAATTTTATTAAAATTTCACGACATTTTTAAACGGGAAATTAAGAGAACCAAAGCTGGATAATCTAACACAGTTTCTGCTGATCTTGTTTAAGGTTTAGCTGGCCTAAACTTCTCTTCACAGGGTAATATCAAGGTGTTTTAATTTCAATTTCATTAAACATTTCACAGTTGGTAAATATCAAATGGTTTTTACTTTCAATTACATTCAAGTGTTCACAGAATATTTAAGATTTAGGTAACCTAAGAGTTCCATTCACAGTTGATTGATGTTGAAGAAAAACTGAAGATTTGAATTGCCTTGCATAGTTTTGTCACAGACGGGAACATATCAATTGGTTTTTAATTTTCAATTTTATTAAAAATTTCACAGACGGGAAAGTTATTTTAGGGTTTAATCTGCCAAAGCAGTTTCACAAAAGGGGACTTTTTATTTTAATTCGATTAAATACTCACAATTTCGAGTTCGTGGTTGGGGGTTTGGGGGGGGACTGAGAGATTGGGAAGGACTTATACCCCAGGATTTTGGTGACTTTTCTAAGCACGGAATAAACACAAAACAGGAAACATTGAACCGCTCTATAAATTGTTGGATGTTTGCTTGCATACCATATTTAAAATTTAGAAAAATCGACCTTACAACAACTTACTAAACTAAATCGATAGTGAGTGCCTGCATGTGGTTTGCTCGCACCTGCGGGGTCCTCACTCTACCTTTAGAGATCCATCACATACGGCTGCTCTGCTATTTAGACAAAGAGAAGAACCCTAGACATATACAAGAAGATCGCTATAACCTAACACTTAGACTTAATAATTAATGATCACGCTGCGCCAAAAGTATTTGTATTATATTTTGTTTTCTTTTCATTTTTGTTTTTTCGAGGACTTAACTAAGAGTTTGGGGGCGTGGGTGTGGGTCGCCTGCTTGAAATACTCCTGAAAGGGGGTGGTGTTGGTGTTGGTGACCTTGTTGCATGTGCCGCCTGGCTGCTATGGGTGGGTGGGTGCTTTGCAGGGTGTATTGAATTACTCTGAGGACTAACTGAACTTTTTTTTATGAACTGGAGCGAGAAACTAAATCGGTTCCAGAGGTTCTCCTTTCGCTTACTAAAACTAGGAATAATTACCAATCGCTTAGGTAAAGATGTGCAACTTATCGATTATGTTGTTTTTAAATTTAGGTTTTGTAATTTTACGTTTCATAAATTGTAGCAAATGTTTCTTCATGATCTCCCCATCTCTCTTCCTGTTTTACTCTCCTACTCTACTCCTTCTCCTTTTATTTTAATGATTTTTTGTGTTATTGAGCAGCACAGCAATTATCATGATTTGTTTAAACAATTTAATGCCCTGCCTTCAATTTTTGCTAAATAAAACTTTTCCCTCAATCGTGATGTAAATGTTTCTTTTTTTGACCCTTCATATCTCTACTCGTTTTTTCCTTTTTTTTTTTTGTTTTACGTTTCGGTTTGTTTTTTTTTTTTTGGTAAAATGTATAAAAAATTTGCTTTATAAAATAAAACTAAAAATTGCTTTTTTTTTCGTTTAGGTAGGTGTGTGTAAACAAAGAACTAAAAAACTCAACAAAAATAACAAGAAATTCGTTTTTAGTTTGCTTTGTTTTCTCTCGGTTTTAGATGTGTGTTGTGTGTGTGTATATAAAAAAAATCAAATGATTTTAAAAAACTAAAACACTCGCTTCAGGAGAGTTGGCTCGTATACGGCCTCTCCTCCGCCTGCTTACTCCTTTTTCCTCAATTTTTGTTTTTCAATTTAGCTAGAGTAACAAATGCGGCAGGCTGTTGTGGCTCCCAATTCTTCGTTTTAGTTCATGTTGAGATAGTCGTTGAAGAGCTGCATGCAGGCAGCTGCGCCGCCAGTTGGCTCCTCCATGTAGAGCTGACTACTGGCGTACTCTGGAAACCTCCAGATATTGGCCGCCTCCAGGAGTTCCCCGGCCGACGAGGAGGAATTCGAGCTGACGTCGGAGGCATCAGCCTTGCTGCTGGCCTGCTGGCTGCTGTTGTCCTGACTGATGCTCAGGTTGCACAGGAGATCGGTGAAGATGTCGTGGCTGCTGGCCGGTGTCCTTTGCCCGGTGGATCCTGGCAGCTCCCAGATGTTGGGCTTGCCATAATGCGAGGCGCTCCATCCGTTCGAGGAGGAACTGGAACTGGTCAGCGAAGCTGTGGGCGAGGCTGCATGTGGCTGTTGCTGTGGCACCTGCTGCTGCGGTGGCTGCTGGCGCTGCAACTCCTTGAATCCATCCCTGAGTGTTGCAGCATTTTGTGGCGAACTTTGGGCCGCCCACAACATCATCTTGGAGCCATCGTTGCCATTGCTGCTGGCCGTCGGACTCAACGAGGGCTGCGATCCACTGCCCGAGGAGCAGCCGCTGCTGCTGCTGGAGCAGCCCCACAATGCCGAGATGGCATCACTCTGGCCCCAAGTGGGCTGCATTTTGTTGCCTGTATTGCTGGCTGAATTATGGCTAATGATTAAGTTACTAATACTGCTGCTGCTGCTGCTGCTGCTATTGTTGTTGCTTGTGTTTGTGTTGGTCAATAGAAGGCCCTCGAGTCCTTTCTGCGTTGCATGTTGCTGCTGTGGCTGCAGGTTGTGTTGCTGCTGGCGCTGTTGCTGCTGCTGTTGGTGCTGCTGCTGCTGGTACTTGCTCATCACATCCGCCATGGCCATCATGTTCATGGTTTTATGGGACTGTTGAGGGAAGTTGCCCCTCTGAAAAGTGCTGACCACAGGCTGATGTTGCTGCTGCTGCTGCTGCTGTTGTTGTTGTGACTGTTGTTGTTGTGTCTGTTGCTGCTGCTGTTGTTGTTGCTGCTGTGGTTGCTGCTGCTGCTGCTGCTGTTGCTGCTGCCGCACCTGCTGCTGATGCTGCTGGGCATGCGGATGGGCTCCAATCAAGTCCGGATTAATTTGCTGCTGCAGCGGTGCCGAGTAATCGATGGCGGCATTGTAGAGCGGCTGCTTCGGTGGCTGCTTGCTGGCGATGGTGTTGCTGCTGCAGCCGGAGGCCGTTGGAGAGCCCTGGGCATTTGGCACCTGAGTGGTGGTGGCACCTGTTCCCACGGGCGACTCCAACGGGGCCTCATGTTATGCGAGCGTCGGCAGCCGCGTCGCCGTGGTCTTGGCGTAGCAGAAGGTCAGCGGCTTAACGAAGTGCGTGTCCTGCGTGTTGCAATACGGACAGGTCACTCCGTGCGAGTAGTCACTGTAGAAGCTCAGACGCTGCTGCGGATGCATTAGCATCTTGAAGCAGTTATTGCACTGCAATGGGAGGAGGGAGAAGACGAAAATGGGTGAAAATTAAAACGATTGCCATGCACATTCATATATCCTTTAAAGCCATTGCAATATAACACTAATATAACATTATTGGGCCATTAACTCACCTTGAACCGCTCGGCGCAACAGGGCATGGCCGCAAAGATGTCGTAGGCGTACATGGTGCCCAAAACCAGGCTGGAGCCATCCCACGGCTCCTTGCAGAATCTGCAAACGATGCAAAAGGCACAAATGCATCATTAATTTATGACTTCCCTTTCACAATTTCCCCTTTCCCAGATGCTCACCTGCAGTTGATGGCCCGGCTGCTGGAGGTTCCGTCCAGGCAGCTCATGCAAACACAGGTCAAGTAGAGAGTGCGTCCCTCGTATTTAACCTGGAAATGTAAGGAGGATTGGAGTTAGAGCTGGTGTGAGAAAGCGGAAACGGTGAAAAGGGTGCAGACAAAAGGACAACAAAAAAAGGGCCAGGATCCAGCCGCATAAGTCAGGCAGGAGCCCAGGGGCCAGGGGCCCCCAAGCAGACACACCAACAATGAAAAATTATGGCAGGAAAAGAATGAATTGCAACGGCGGCTTCTAAGCCCCTGAATACACTATGCAAAAAGTTGGGATGCACGCTTGCGATTGCGAAAAGACTTTGAATAAATTATTTGCTTTATTAGAGTTACTTGAATGTAGCAACGGAATCTATTAGAGAAGTTAACCCAAATAAATAAATAGTAAACGTTCTACAAATAGCATTTGTAAGATATAGAATACATAAAGGAGTTTTATGCATGAGTAATACCTTCAAATATCTCAAGGCAAACAGACTGTCAGAGATCCATTTTTACACAGCTCTCTTTATGCGAACAAACTTGCAAGGAAATTAGACGTACTTTTTCCATTTAAATGGCCTTCAAAAGGCTTGGCAAGTCAAATAAACCGCCAGTTAGCAAACAGCTCCCTTTGTTAGGGTATCAACTTTCCACTTTTGTCAAAGCGCGAGGAAGCGAGGGGCTTAGGGGCCGTAGAATTGAGCGCATTCTTGCATGCCCCCCCCCCCCCCCCTTCCAACAAAGGGCCAAGGACTCGTGGGCAGCAGAGGGGGAGGACGAGGACGAGGAAGTGGAGCTGCCACTGCGACGCGACATAATAATTTCAAATAAAATGCAAAATGCATAAACTTGCCCAGGAGATTGCTGCTGCCGCCCATGAACAGAAGACCACGCCGAGCACTGGAGTCAAAGTCAAGGGAAAAGAGGCATATACAAAGGAGCCAATTCCGATTGCAGCAGCAGCAGCAGCGGCAGCAGCAGCGGCAGCTGGCAATGAATTATAAATCCAGGCTTAATTTAAAGCCCCCAGAAGTTGGGGAAAAAAGGGGCGCGACTGACTGGCTGGTTGGCTGACTGACAGGCAGAGCTCTCGTAGGGAAACCAGGGAAAGCCCATGGAAGCGTAGGTCGTGCGTGCAGTCCCTCCATATGAAATGCAAAATGGCAAACTGCATACTGCTAACTGCTAACTGCAAACTGCAGTTTTTCCCGGCTCGTCTTTGGGCGCTGGCGTAATTACGCTGACTTAAATGGGTCATAAATTGCGGGGTCTGTCTGCAGTTCCCGGTCGCCGGAAAAATGAGCAAAATGGGAGTGGCGGCCGATGGAGTAGTTCGCCCGCTAATTGCAGCTGAAAGTTCTCGGGGGCACGTGGGCGAGTGAAAGCTGCGTCGTGGTCGTGGGTGTGCTAGAGGTTGCCACGCCACATTTGACGTTTCATAAATGATGGCTGCACAGAAAGAAATGCAGCTGGAATATATGTTCACATTTATCTTGCTCCACTCCAAGTGTCAAGGCGAAGAGTAAATCATTATAATTCCAGCGTGTGGGACAGTGTAGATACAGTATATACTTGGTGGATCGTTACTCACCTCGATGCAGCCGCTGGAATGCTGCTTGGGACTCAGAAAGAAGGAGCCATCAACCAGTGGATAGCGATCGAATACGAGCAGCGGCTCCTCGCACAGAATGCAGGCCACCCGGCTCATCTGGGATTGGGCCAGCGATGAGAGGATGAACAGGCGCGTCTCATCGTTGCCGTGGTTGCCCTCGTCCTCAATCTGAAAGATATAGGAAAATGGAAATCAAAGTGTATTAGTAGGCTAGATTCAATGAAACGGACTAAACGGACTATTCCCAATTTAAATGTTGCCCAGCTGCAAAAATATTGAATTTAGAAACAAGGTTCGTTTACCCCGACACCGCTGTTACCACCACTGTCAACGCGAAGGTGGTGTCCAATGAGCATTCCCAATATATGTCTGCCGAGGGACTAAACGAAGCAACCAGCCAGCGTCTAAGCGCCAACAAATGAACCATAAAATCCAAACGTGCCGGGGAAAACAGAGCGGATAGCGCTCCGTGTTGTCTAAGCCAAAGTGGCTAACACGTTGCCCAAATTGAATGAACACACACATACACACACACACAGCCAGCTAGCCAGGTGTGTGGACTGACTGGTCTGTCTTGGCCTGGCCTGTATGTTAAGTCAGCCAGTCAGCCAGTCAGCCAAACAGTCCAGGCCAATTCCCAAATCGATAATCAATATGGCGAGCCGGCAGAGGAACCCACCCACGCTGGCACGCTTCATTTTCCACCGGCTGGTAATAAAGCCGTCAAAAAGGCAAAAGGTGTTGAAAGGATCCACGAAATATGGCTAAGGTGGGAATAGTTGCAGCCACCACCATCGCCGCCAATCAGAGCCAACTAACCCAATGTGAATATTTGTGACTCTCTTTGGGTAATTGACGATGGTCCGGCACCTGACCAGACGGAATAACAGCACTCAGACTCAGGGCTGTGACCAGACCAGACCAGGTTGAATAATTCAGTGGAATGGCATTGGAATGTATCGGAATTAAGGCAAAGGACACGTAGAACCAATCAATTGCAGCTGAGGAATGTTTCTGTTTCTGGGACAGGTTTAATGCACTTTTAATAATAAGGAGCAGTCGCTAAAACCTCTTGGAATCCAATGCCAATATTTGTTGAGAACTTGTGTTCCCTGCCCACTTCCATTCAAGATGACACTCTTTTCTCAAGCTAAATAATCAACAAATTAATATTTGCACGGGGCCCACAATGCAATGTTTGTTTGTCAAGTTCTTGGGGGCCCCGGTAGAAACGGAGCTCATAAATCTTGGCAACAATAAAATCAACTCCCAACATTGTTTCAGAACAACGGCTTCGATTAATGAGTGTTTGTTTGCCGGTTGGGTCGGGGGAAATTGGGGGAAATTCGTCGCGTAAGCGTAAGCGATACGAGGCACAATTTTCACTCATTAAACAAAAGAAAGCCAGCGAAAAATCTTCGGGGTGAGTTGCTAAAGCAATTAAGTTGATTGCTCAAGGAGAATGTGCGTGTATCTGTGGGTGAATGGTGCTCGTCTGGGATTACGGACAACAATAACAATAACCCACCAGATAGCAAAGCCAACTGCAGCAATAATCTTTATCCTTGCTATTGCTCTTAACACGGCCAAAAAAAATGGAATAAAAAGGATGCAGACGCACATGTAGCGCACATTCCATCAAAACGTTGGCCTGGCTTTCTTCTACACAGCGAGAAATTTATCAAACTCCTTTCGATTTAAACCAATACTTGATACTATAGCTTTAATCATAATTAATATCAACATTGTGCATAGCTTTGTTAACCATTCCATATTATTTTAAGTTATATCCCTCAACTTTTCTCCGCCGAAGCCATAAACATTCCGCAGCTCCATGTTGGCTACGTGACGATTTGCTAATTTCATCCGCCGCCTGCAGTAAAGTTGAGTTCCTTCTGCGCTGACGGTCGTTGGCCAAAAACAGGGAATGAACTCAGAGACGAGGCCAAAGGATTGAGGACCTTCGCCTCTCCTCTTCATAATTTATGAGTATCGCGTGTGCAAAGTTTTGGCAAAACCGCATCGGGCGACTCCAACAAATTATAAGCATGAAATTATTATTGCTGAATTTGAGATTATTGCGGCGAGAGCGCAACAACTTTTCATGGAGCTCTTGACAGAAGTCAAAAGTCGAAGTGCAATAAACTCACGTCACTTTCCTCGGTTCGCGCGGGTTTCGTTCAGACCTCGTCGAAGGACACTAATGAAGCCATTGAGTTGTCACTTCCTTCGGACGCATAAATCAGAAGGCAGCACTTCCTCCCGACCATAAATACCGACACCCAAACTCTCACTGGGGCCACAAATCAAATAGGGTTTTCTCGCCACACCCCGAAAACCCAAAAGGCAGAGACAATGGCCACAGAAAACTACTACAATTCAATTGAATTCGGTTTCGATTCTCCTTAGTAGTTTGGGCCTCCTTAGTGCTGGGCTTTTCATAAACACATTAAATTAAATGGCATTTCTTGGCTTAGTGCCGACGTAAGTCGATGGAGCAACTACTGCTCTTAATCCATTAAAAATGCCACCCATAAATATTTCACTCGACGAATCTTTCCCGCCCCTCCTGTTTGTTTTTCTCGATTATTTTTTTTTTTGGCTCCTTTAAGCTTTATGCAAAAGTTAATAAACGTGTTTCGCCGCCTGTTTGTGCAGACAGTAAGCAAACATGTGAGCCTCCATCGCCTCAGTAGTTACCATTTTCAGAGCTCGAAAATTCCTCATTAGACACTGTGGGCGTAACTGCGAGGAAAAACTATTTTATTAACCCGGAAAAACTGTTTATTCTCAATTGTCAATCGCGCGTGTGAGTGGGGAAATTGAAAAATTGTCTGCGCTTTAAATGGTTATCCCCGCGAAGAACCGTAGGCGTTTTTCATCGCAGAGACAAAAGAAATGGCAGAATAAATTTGAAAATTGTCATCGGCAAAACTGACAGCCAGAGTCTTGGTCCTCGTGGGCTGGTGGGCTGGTTGTTTGGCGAGGTGGGCGTGGTGCTAGGTGCTTAATTTAAGCAGTGTGTGGAATAACTTGGCTGTCTCCCCAGAAAGACACTTTGATCAATGGCCCAGATGTGACCTGTGGATTAGGAGCTAAAGCCAATGACAAGCCAGCAACAATGCCACCAACGACTTGCCCCAAACCAATCAACCAACCAGCCAGGCAAACAGACAACAGACAACAAACACAAGACACTGACAATGAAATGGAATTGCAGTTGCTGAATTACGTGGATGGGGGAGTTGGTGCAGTGCCACTTTTGTAAATGAAATGGAGTAATAATATTTTGCGACAACAAATGCAACAGCAAAAAACGTAGCATAACGCCAGGCGCAGCTGTGCAGGACTCAGGGAAAACGAAGGAGGAGGCGTGGTGAACAACAATGCAGCCAAGCAACAAATACACAGCGAGAAATTACAATACAATACAATTAGAAAAATCAAGAAGCATTGATTTTGGCTATCAAAATGCATTAAATATCTACTTGAATTAAGATTGAATTTTAAAGTATATCAATGCAAGTTTTTTCTTGCTGTACATCCAAAAGCATGGCAGACAAACAAACATTTCAATAAATTCAAAAAGTACGAAGCCAGACAATGAAAACTGCACAACTGAAACGAAGGGAAAACAAGCAAAAGGAGTGCCAAGTCGAAGGGAAAAGCGAAGTTGGTGGAAAGTCGGTGGAAATGCACTTCACTCCACTCCACTCCACTCACTGTTGTACAACTGTGAAGTGGCTTAAAAGCTTGTCGAGGGGCGGCAGCGCCGAAGAGGCAGCTGCTATCCGCATTGTTTTCCCCTGAAAATCTCATGTCATTTGCACTTAATTCAAATGCGCGACACAATTGCAAAATAAAAGTACACAGAACCAAAAAAAAAAAAAAAGTAAAAAAAAAACGAGGAGGAGGAAAAGGGCTTTGCATATCTAGTCAGGGTTTGTCTGGGTTATAACTTCATTAGGCGGCGCAGTCGAAATGTTTTTTTGATAAGCTGCCTTCGCTTTTGCGAGTTCAAGAAACTTTTGCGGCCGCAACCCCCCCCCCCACCATTTTAAACTCCAAGACATATCCTGTGCCAAGTTTTTGATGTCCTCCGTCCGCGTCCGTCATAAGCAAAAATTTTCCTTTCACTGGAAGCTCTCGAAAACAAATTTTAATTTCTCTGCCCTCCAGATATACGGATTTTTGCATCTTTTGCATTCGCCATTAGCCATTAGCCGAGTGCTCGGGATGGCCCTAAGCTGCTCTTGGCCGGTTAGCATCCTTTTGACCTTTAAATATCAATTTGCAAATAAATTGTATTGGTCCTTGCTGCGAATGGTTTTTGTTGGCATAGACTGGACTTGGGGTCCGCCGTTATTTATCGTGCGTTCAATGTGCTATGGCATAATGGCTTTCTTCGATTGGCTAAGAGAGCAGATGAGGAGGTTTATGTATGGGCCACAAAAGGAAAAGGAAAAGGAATAGGGCAAGAGCAAAAACAAATGCAATTTCCAATCTGAAAAGCTGGCGCCTTGAAGCATACTTTTGCCTTTTCTCGCAGTTTATTGAACTGCATCCTGCCGCGAGGCTGCTTTCCCTTTTTTCTTCCCTTTTTACTTTTCGTTGGCTGCTCTCCTCCAGTTTAAACTTTATTCTCGGGCATAACAATTATTTTTATATGAAAAGCAAATTTCAAAGGCATCTCCCAGACATTCGCCAGACATTGATGGTTATTGGATCCGAGTACTCCACGCCTCCGCACTTTTCCCGCTAAGCAGGCAATTTAAATGCATTCGGTGGCAGTTAATAGTTTTATGATGGCGGTGCCCTATTGCTTAACTTAATTGTTTAATTATTTTTTAAGGCACTGTGTTTTGGGTTTTTTTTTTCCCTTCCGTTCTCTGCTGCTGCATTTTACGAAGTCACAGTACATTGCTTTGATTCGAACTTAATCCCCACGACATTAGCAGCCAAAACTAAACGAACTGAAAGCCATTTCTCCCCGGGGGAAAGCCATGGCAAAATGCGGAGTGCGGAGAAAGAGCAAGTGTATCCTCTTCGGTGTAATTTCTTCCACTTAACTTAATCCCCACGATGCTATACGGCAAACAAACAAACATATGTATCGCTGCGACTGGCGTGGCGATGCAACTCACTCCTTCACTTATATAATTGCAAAGACGAGGGTCTTCTATTTGCTTTAGTTCGCTTGTTAGCTGCTTATCAACTTGGCAACGGTGCGTATGCGTTATGTTTTGCTACATTTAAGCTTGTTTAAGATTAAAGAAAGCAGTTTGTATATATATATGAATGGTGTCTCAATGTAAGAAGGGATTTTTAACTTTCTCACACACCTTTAACTAACTAATATTAAAAAAAAAAAAAACTAGAACCAGGTTATTTTACAATTTCTATTGCAATCGCTATAGTTCTATGGTTAAGCACCACATGCAGCTCCCTGGTGCCTTATCACACCCATGGATCAATGAACCTCAACCGAACTAAACTTCTTCCAACTCGAGGCGATAAGTGCTGTCAACAACAGAAATAGTCGGGCCCGTGGACAGGCCTCCATTTGGAAGTGCAAATAGTTGCGGGAAATGAAGGGGAAAATGGGAAAGCAGATAAGAGCAGGGACAAGTGGGAGTCAACAAACTGAGACGGTTGCATTTGCCCACCAATTGATCGCAGAAAGGGGTGCATAGCGCAGTTGAACCTAATTAAATTTGCCTTTTTTCCGGGCGTTTTTCCTACTTTTTCCAACGTTTTTCCCCCCTTTCATCCATTGGCTGTAATTTTTATCGCCGCACTGAGAAATGGCTCGGAATGGAACTCATTTGGAGCATATCTTTATAATTGCCACACAGCCATGCTGGCTAACAAAAAAAAAATGCAAAAATAGTAACTAAAGGAATAAAGAAAAAAAAAAAGGAGCAAAGACAGCCGTCTGCATTTTAATTACAATACAAAAGAGGAAAAGCGTGGAAATTCTAACCTCAGGGAAAAGTTATAAGCTGCCAACGACAAAAAAATAAACAAGGAGAAGCGGCCAAAGTTTGATTAAAACAAAAGAGTCGGAAAACTTGTTCCTTTCTTGGCCAAAAAGGACACTCGATAGGCAACTCCGAAAGGAAAGTTTTAAGAATTTCATTTCAAATGCAAGTCTCAGCCACCCGAAAAAGCAAATGCACTCAACTCCGCCGGGAAAACTTTAACATTTCCAGGTTAAAGGTTCAAATAATATAATTAAAAAGGGGGTTTTGACACCAAACAAAAGCTCAGTTGAAGACCAAGAAGATGGGCGCGGGTGTTGGGGAGGGGGGGGCAACTATAAAAAACGCAGCCAGACGCAGACAATGAACGAATACACACACACACACACACACACACACAGTCACGCTGCCACAAACAAGATACGCACATAATGAAAATGTCAAAATAAACACGACATTAAAAACCTCCAATCCCCGACACCACACACCCATTCCACTTTGTCCTTTAGCCAGAAAATAACACACACACACACACACAAACCAAAAGTGAAAGAGATAGACGGCGGGCGTGAGAAAGAGACGGGCTAACAATCGGACAGACAGACAGACGGAGATAGGGATAGAAGCCACTGCACTCGACGCCGCTTTAAAGGCCAATAAATGACAAGGGTCCTTGTGGCTGCACCTCAATGAGGGCTTATTTGGCACTCTGGAGGATCTGGAGGACTTTTACCAAGGAGAACCAGTTCCAAAGGCACTAAGACGTGCGGCTTAGGTTCCAAAAATATTTTTGGGTAAGCTACTGCCACAAGACCTAATCAATCTGGGCTTAGTTAGCATCACAAGCTGTTGGTTACAGTTCAAAGGTGAGTAACCGTAATAAGGAGTAGTTACAATTATAACACATGCCTGAACATAAAGTACCAAGTTTGGAGTACCGAGTACCTAGTTTCTAGTTCCTAGTTCCTAGTTCCTAGTTCCCTGTTTCCAGTTCCCAATTGCATCGAAGACTTCCCATCTCTGTGCTTCCAGCTCATGTGATGATATGACGATGATATCAACTTTTCTGCTGCTCATCAAGAGCGCTAATCGTGCCACAAAGGAACGAATGCCGAGACAATGCTCTCTATACTCTATATGTGCCACCGAAATCCGAAAAATCCTCACTTTCGCATGCGGTTGAATCACTTTTGAAGGTGTCACTAACATCGCTAAGTAGCTTTGGCTGGGAGCTTTGGCTCATTAGCATTTCTAATTAAGGAGCACGAGCACAAGCTCGTCGTCTCGCATATGAGCCGCAAGGATAATGACACCCGCCACAATTCAGACGGAAAAACGAAGGTGGTTTTCAGCGAAATGGAAAGTCTCCCCCCCCCCCCCCCTCCACCATTCACTATTTAAAGCTGGCCAATGGCCATGTAAGCTGCATATTTGGGGGCAATTAAGAGCGTGCCACCCAGCATTTTCACGCCGCCCCCCGAAAGAAAAACTGACCCAGACAGAGGGCGCGGCTGAACTTCTATTAAAAGTGAAAACATTTACATTAATAATTAGCCAGGACCTCCTCTCTCCCCTTAAACGTACAGCACTTTGTCGGACACTAAAAACTTCATCAACAACACAGCGCACACAAATTGCAATTAATCAAGAAAAGCGTGGAAATGGTGAAAAGGCTGGGGGGTTGAAAAGCTGCGCTCGTCCAAGTTGACAGTTTAACTGACTAAACAAGGTGCGATAAGTGCTTGTCTCAGACGGCAGGAGAACAGCCAAGTTGAACAGCCAAAAACAGAAATCAGCACAGGACAATGACCAAGGAACAGATGGAGACGGAGGTCCTCAGAAGAGAGGATCCAAACGGAACAACACAGCCACAGCTGCTGACAGCGCTCAGCTGAAAATGAAAATGATTTAAAGCACATGGCTAGAAACACGAACGTTAGCAATGCACTCAAAGAAAATTCTATTAAAGGGTGAAGCAATCCCAATCTCATGGATTCAAGATAGATAGTATATTTTCCAGTGAAATCTCATTTTCCACAGCTTCTGCACCAAACTTTCGCTGGTTTGCTGGCCCACAGCTTTTGTCAAGTTGTTCCTTCATGTCCTTTTTTTCGTAATGACTTAAAGTTCAAAGTGCTATGCTACTCGGTCTAAATTTTTTGATTGCGTTTCTGAATTTTTCATTGCATATACTTGGGCGGACCGCAGGACTCTACTCCGCCAGTTCTCCTCACCTCCGTTCGCAACTCCATTTTGGGGTAATCAAACTAATGAACGTTTGAGCTGCGTTGAGCTGGGGCAAAATGCTTACAAATTGCACTGTTTGGTCAGACGTCATGTGTGTGTGTGTGTGGCCAGTCAGTTGAGTTTGAGTTCTCAGGTGCTTGACTCCTTGGTGAAAAGCAAATTCCTGGCTTTCCAGGTATGCCAAGGAGCACACCCGCCACACGCACAAGCTCGTATATACGCTAACTGTTTTCAAACAGCAAACCGCAGAGTAATTAAATTGCAGTCGACTCTCGTCTGTGGGTTTTATTTTTTCATAAGGCTCAGTCACCGGATTGAAGGACGAATTTTGAACTTGCTTGGATGGGGTGGGATGATAAGGATACGAGAGAATTTCAAGCACGCAGGATAATTTCATTACACAAGCACACAGTGATAGACAGTAAGTGAATCCCTAAATGAATCCCGAAATACCGAAATAAATAAATAAATAAAAGGGCATACAAAAAAATTCAGCAGACACGAGACATGAAAAGGGCGTATCATGGCATTTTCAAAGGCAGTCGTCGTCGATGGGGCGTGGCCCTTTGTTAATTAATTTTTGCAATCACTTGCCGGCTGAGATTCGCAATGATTCGACTTGAGCTGCTTATGGCTAATGAACAGAAAACAACACAACAATGGCCAAGGGAAAATTCACAAGAAGGTAAAGACAAATCAAAAACCAATAAAAGGCAATAGAAGCGAGTGCTGCAAGGACGAGTTCAATGCACTACTCAACTGAGCACTTTTTCCATTTTTTTGATATTTATTTAAAAGAAGCTTAGGGATCAAAGGAGAGGAGCTGCTGGCTGATAGCAAAGGCAGCGCATAAATTTTGCCGGCGCTGCAGAAATAAAAAAGGAAATCCATTCAAGGATACAAAAACGCGTTAAGTGCGCCAAATAAAAAAAAAAAAAATCGAAAGAGAAAAAACGATAGAAAGGATATGCCAGCGATATTGCAAAGTTAAATCAATAAATAAAGCATCCGAGGAGAGCAGTAATGTAGGGGCAAACGCGGGTCTGCCGGGAGTGGCGCCCCATCAATGTCATTAAATCAATGCTGCCTGTCGTTGCCAGCAATAGATAACGACCAGGACAAATCGAGGGGGGGTGGGGTGCTTTTGGGTGGCAGGACGTCGGATGTCTCCAGGAGAGGAGGCACATGAGACAATGACGGCGACTACGACGACGATGCAGCGAAAGTTTGCCAAGTGACATTAACACAGGCGATGGGTTTGGGCAGATTGAAGTTAAGGATCTGAAGGTGGCCTAGAAGGAGCCACTGCCAGCACTTAAAATGCAGGACTAAACTACACTGAAGAAAATACGAACTTATTATGCAACAGATGCACTTGATAAGAACTCTATGGGATATCTTAAAGCTTTCTATTTTTCTGCGTGCACCAGAGACACCTTCCTATGGGGACGAATATCCTTGCAGAGCAAACTCCCGCCGAACTTTAGAGAAAGCAACCGGAAAGGGGGACCCGTGACAAGTGGCGTCTGCCGAGAGTTGTTGTCAGACACAGCCCGCGACAATGCCAAAAACACAATTGGGGCGTGACCAGGATTTAGGTGGTGAGGGTGAGGGAAGGTTGCGGAGATGGCCAGGAGAATCCTTAAGCGGCAACCCAGCCGCCAATTCATCGCCCACTCAAGCCGAGACAAACTCAATTGTTTTTGCGCAAAGCCAAGGCAAATTTTTGATTGAATTGCAGACAAAAGAGATAATGACGGGGGTTTGAGGGAGGTGGTATTCGGGATCCATCATAGAACTGCTGATGGATTAGTTTGATGAAATTTAAGCGTCCATAGAAATATCTTGAATGAGGTAGATGGTCTAGATTTTCCCATTAAACCAAGCTAGTATATGATTAAATTATAAATTGAGGAACTAAACTAAACTAGATTTTAATTCATTTGACTTACAATTAAATTAGTTATCAATCAAGTTTAGAAAATATTTCCCTTTCTAGGTTTAAGCTTATTGATTTGCGGCAGGAAACTCGTGTCCTTGGTGGCCGAAAGGAAGTGAAATCGGGACCAAAACCCCGACAAGCTAAATCGAAGCTCAAGTTAAATCCGACAGAGGCACGTGACCATAGGCGGCCAGCAGAGCGGAAATGTTTGTCTGCCACTGGTTTTCTCCTGGTGCCTCCACATCCAACACCCCATAGAATACCCCCTCTTCACTGTCTGGCATCGGGCATCCAGAAATCCAGACAGCAGCTACAAGATATAGCCATGTAGATGGGCGATAAGGCGTCAAAGTGGCAACAAAGTCAATAAGCAAAATGTTTGTGGTGCACAAAATGTTTGCCACCAGCCCAAGGCATTGAAATCCTTTAATGTGCTGTTAACGATAAGCCGAGCAAAAGAAGAAGGAGCAGCAGCAGAGTATATACTATATATATATATATATATATATACCCCATTATCCCCGATATGCAAAGGACTTTGGCCAAAAACTAGCAAGAAAACGAGCAGCGAATATTAAAACAAATAAGCCGGCACATAATGGACTGCCCCAGGATGGCTTTGGAAAGAGAAAGCACGAGACAGAGACCAATAGAAAGAGATGGGTATGCCGTGCGACGTCTAGAAAGAGATAGCGACACTGGGTAGAAACTCCCTCTCTACGCGCGAAGTTCTTTCGACCCATGTCAAATAAGTTAAACAGACATGAAAGGCTCCTCTGTCCCTACAAACCGATGAAAAAACAGAAAGTGGACACTAGAGAAAGAGAGACGGGTAGCTTGGCAGGGAGAGGGACGGGCATATATCAGGGAATGGACTGGACTGGACTGGGCTACACCACACTGAACCCCACTGAAGTTGGTCAATGACTCTACAAAGTCTGGAGTTGAAGATTTGCCAACGAACACGAGCAAATAAAATAAAATTAAACGAAATTTATTTACTTATGCGAGCCAACGGATGCGACTAATTGCCGCTAAACTCGAGGCCAAAATTAATGAAAAAATATGCATGTGAGGGTTCGCTTTTTTCCGTTTTCCGTTTTTTTCAGGTAGGAGCAACTCGTACTCAAAACCATGTGTGTTTGTGTGTGTGTGTGTGTGTGTGTGTGTGTGTGTGTGTGTGTGTGTGTGCCGAAAGTTCGATGAACTTTACCTTTGGCTTGGTCGTAAAAATCAATAGGCGGACCCTGCAGTTGCCAGTTTTAAAATACATTTTACATTTCTCCAACGCCAACGAAATGAGCATCAAAGGCACTTCAAACATCAGCATCATCAGCATGTTTCGACAGCCGGCTCGGCTCGCTCGCTTATGAATGAACAAAATATAAGGCCAAATGCCCACAAAACACTCCGTCGACGAACTCAACTCAACGCAACTCATCGGCAGACTCACTTGAAGTGCAAGTTTTTGGCTTTTGGCAGACTGCGAGGCGATTTCCCTACCCCACATCCATATCCCGCCTCCTCCTTGCAACTCCGCAGTTGCTATTCTTCCTGCTATTTAAAGGCATTGGTTGCGATCTTTACGAGCTGAAAGCGAAAATCTGCAACTGCAAATGAAGGAAGCCATTAAAAACGCCTCATAATTTAGCGAGTAAGCACTTTTGATTGGAGCAGAAAGGGAAATGCACTCACTTAAATGCAATAATGATGGCAGATATAGCCATGTGCTGTTTTGGTATTCAACGAAATTGACGTGTTTCATGACAAACATAAAAGTTGTAATAATAGATGTGTGTGCAAATGTATGTAAAAATATTATTAAGTTGTATTGTGCTTACGAATGCAGTTCATTCAATGCCTGAAAAAAATCAGCAAACATACCATTTTCAGCTGAGATCGTAAATAATGTTTGGTATTTTTCTCCTCCTTTATGGGCGTTGTTTCCGATCGGCTTTTCGCGATAAAAAACGCTTGCCACACGCTCGTGCCCCCAAGTAAAAATCGAGGAAAAGAAACTGCAGCAGCTGTGGGTAATTGAGTTGTTGCAACTAGCTGGCTGTAAGTTATCGCTGATCGGCAGCGATTTGCATTATTAATTAGAGGCGATTTAGAGAAATATTACGCATACGTCCCGTGGGCCGGCTGGCTCATCTTGAAGCTTTAAGAGCCACGCTGATGATGATAATTTCGCTCTTGGCCAAACACCATTCATCAGCGAGCCATGGCAACGGCAGCCAACGTTTACTTAGCTCAAAGTGGTAGGTGTTGAGTCCCCGGGGGAAAAATTGCACAACCTTTTTTGCGGGCCAAGATAATGGAAAATGAAAATGGAAAAGCGCCGAGAGTCGATTCAAATGCACAAAGTCAAACAGGCGGCATGAAAGTCAACGAACTGCAATTTAAATTAATGCCTTACCATTGCCTACTTTGCGGCTGTCCTGCCGAAATATCACAAATTAAACAAACAAAGCTCTTTTCTCTATCTCTCTTTAGAAATATATATATATATATATATCTACTTGTGCGCCATATCTCCCTGTATTTTGTTTACTCAGCTAATTATTGTCATAGGTTAGTGTAGGCAGCTATGAAAACGTTAACTGAAAAAGGCTGAAAGCAAAAGTAGGTGTTGCTGCGCGTTTATGGCCCTCACAAGCAGAAAATGTATTTTTATTTTATGGTTGCTGTGTGCAGTTCGAAACTCAAATGATACGCTTTTGCTGTCATCAGAGCGACATGATAAATTCGCTTAATAATAGAGAATAAATCCCCATAGTGGAACGGATTTTTTTTTGTATGAACATCATATTTACAGACCCTAGAAACTGTTATTCACTGTGCACTGTTTGTTTGGTTATTTATTTTAGACATATTTTCACACAAACAACGGGCCACATTGGCCAATAACCAAATAATGTGCGTGTAGGTCGACATCTTCTGGACTTTTCCTGCTGTTTCTCCCAGCTTTTTTAACATCTTGACATCTTTTTTTGTAAGTTTTCTTTTTTCGGGTTTCTGCTTTTTCGAGAATTATTTAAGTGCCGCATATGCTGCTGCTGGGCTGGCATTTTTGTTGGCATTTTGTCAAAGCGAACATGTGCAAGCCATCTTTTGAACTGGCTGTCTCTGTCTTTCGCTGTCATTAGAATGGATAATTGTGGAAGACGACCACTTGATTGACAAGCTGACAAACGGAAAGGAAGCGGGTGGAAGGGGCGGTCTCCTCGAGAGGTACATACGTAACGTATGCCATAGAGCCATAGAGCAGCGTGTGGCAGATGTCAACAATTGTTTGCTTTTATGGCCAGGCTTCGGTTTAGAGCCACATTCTTACGAAGCGACGCTCAGGCGCAACCAAATGGCAGATTAAATATCGTTTACACGAGAGCCAAGACATGCCACAGTGGCTCGCATTTCTTATATATTTAATTAAGTATTTAAGTATATTTCAGCCTGCAACATTGAGTTGCATAAAATATTAAGTATCCTCCATGTTATCAGCATTAGTTTCATTAATTTCCTTTCCGTTACTTTAATATGTCAAGTACTATAGTACTTAGCAATGATATATATTATATTTTATTTTTGGCTCCACTGTGCGCTTTTCATTCTAATTTGCATTCATCAGCTCACCATCTAATTGCACAACGCGCGAGTGCGAGCGAGATGCCGTTATGCGAGTGCGTGCATTGCGCTACTTCTCGATTTCTGCCGCTCTCCTCACACACACAACCGTAAATTTGAGTGTGCCATTGCAATTGCAGTCGCTGCCGCAGTCGACGTCGCTGGCGAAGCGAGGCGGGTTAGCGACCGCAAAACTATCTGACATTAGATTACTGCGATGGCGGCCAAACGACAACAGCCGACGTCGACTGCGGCAGAGGCAGGGGCAGCGAATGCAAGCGCAACTAAATTGCATGTGTTGGCGTTTGGCGCGTATGCACTTGCGTGTGTGAGCGAGATGGAGAATAAGAAAAGAAGAGAGAGAGTCGATGGGCGATTATGACACCGCACGATGCCAAAAACTCACGGGGATCTCATGGGTTAATGGTGGCCGCGGGGGGTTAAGAGCATGAAGAGCCTCATGGCTTCGAGCCAACTTTACTTTACAACTGTGCGTAATAACTGTGACAACTGCAACAGCGAGTGGGTTAAGGCATTCAGATACTCTGAGTGCTGCTATCGCGTATATATTTTATTTATAATATATAATGAGTGCAAAGAATGAATGGGGCTACTTATGGCATACAACTATCATACTCGACTATACTTATACTCTATACTTATAAGTTTGATATACTACTACAATATATTTGCCTCTATCTTTTCCTACCTTTGACCCCAAAAAACCGGCAAACCTCATGAATAAAGATACATACCCCCAATCTTCATCGCACAGCATTCACTCAGCTGCTTAGCTCACTTTGGCATTCAGCACTCGACATTTTTAGCGAGACAGCGGATCAAAAAAAGCGCTGAACAAGCGTTTTATTTCTATTTAGTTTTTCGCGCGAATTTTAAGTGCAATTTCTTGTCGATTGGCAACAATGTTGCTCAACATTTTCTTATCGCGCCGGTGGCATCTTGCCCCCCCACCACCAATCCTTTCAATCAGCTCTCTTGGTGGCAATAGGGGGGGAAGTTGGGGTTGGAGCTCTGAGATTTTTCATAGAGATTGTAGCACTCGCGCTTGATTGACTGCGTGCCTTTGCAGCCGCAACAAATCAATTTACTCGGCGCAAACAGAGAGGCAGAGATAGCCGATGCTTGTTGCACATGCCACTCGGCTTGGGGCACTCCCACTCCCCTTCAGCTCCCTTTAGCCAACACAAAAGCTCCACCTTGTGCGATGGCCAAATTAAATGCCCAGCAATTTATTGTCTGCAAATGCAGCGAAAATTGCAAAACATGTTGCCATTTGCCGCTTTTGGTGGCAGCAGCAACTGCACAGCGGCAACGTGCAACTAGCGATGTTGCACTTTCAGGAAAAATTAAAATAGTAAAAACTTACAAGGTTATTCAATATAACACCTACTTAAAACAACTGGTTCATCAACTTCTCTAATAGATTATTATATTATACTTTTAACTATTTTTAGTAGTTATTTTTTTCAGTGCCTAGTTGATGTTGCGCGTTGGTGGCGCCTGTCGATGATCGCAAATTTGAAAATTGCCAGTTTAGCTGGTACGGCCGCTTGGCCAAATTTACAGCTTGTAAACTGTTGCCGGGGCGGGGGGCGTGGCATGTCTGCAGTCAGCTAAGTGATTTGCCACAGGAATACCACGTTTATTTCACCCAAGACGGAAATGCCTCGGTTTTTTGGTTTTGTTTTTAGCTTAATGGAGCGACTCCACCTACACAAATTGGTTCGCATTAACCCATGAGCGGCCTAAAGAGAAAATCTCTCATAATTTCGATTCGAAGTCGCTGTCTTTGATCTGCCCGCTACCGAAGGTCCACGATTGTTGTTTTTCGGCCAGCTGCCCGTTATTAATTAACAGCTGTGCGCTTATTATGCAAATTAGCCGCAGATGGGAACCAGAATTATTGTGTTGGTAACAAAAACTATACTAAAAGTCGAACGAGCCGGTCTCGATTCATCGTTTTATCACCAAGCGCCGTTTTTTTTATACTCACGATTGCATTGAGTTTATAGATATCGATATAGGAAGTGGTGGCACATACCTGCAATGAGATGGGAAGGGGAAAAAGGTGATTAATTCAAAGTCATATTGTGGGGATTAGGTAAGTTTAGTTATATGTATGTAAGATAAGCTCATTCCACCCAAATATATATATATATTCCACATTTGGTATGCTTTGCTAGCTGGCTAAACTTAACGAATTACTAAAAGCCACCGAGTTCTATCGAATTACATCTTTAAACTGATAGTCATGGCCAGCATTCAAGGCTTAACCCACAAAAGCGAAACTCCTTTTAAGGAATCGCTGGCTGAATAGGCACAGAATTTATTTATCCATTAATTGTGAAGTGTCCTCTTCTCTATCGGATCCCCGATGAATACACAAAGTCTATAATTCAGCATTAAATTATGCAGATTATCCGTGCTGTTCAGTGTGCGTGTGTGTGCCACAATCCACAATCCACTAGGCACTTGCCACATGCATCATCTTTGGACAATGTCAACTGCAGTTGGCGGCGACTAATGAAGAAATCGCACACTCGAATTTATTTCGCAATCAATTTGACAAATGTGCAGAGCCTACATGGCAGCGAGATGGCCAGCGAGAGATAGCCAGAAACCCAAATGGCCAATGGCCAATGGCCAACTTTTATAGGTCTAGGACCCCAAAAAGAAGTGAACTGCTAGCCGAGCGAACGTCGTAAACACACATTTTGTGGCCAATTGTTTTGTTTTGGCTGCGCGTACAGTGCGCGTCATAAATTCAACGCTTACATCGCAGATCAGCTGGCCAAACACGGGCAAGCATTTTAATGGCCACCTCATAAATGTCGGCAAATGTCTAAATTAAAAGAGTGTCTTCGGTGATGGGAATTTCGCGACATTGACCCAGTTCCTTCAACAAGGAAATAATATTAACAAAACACTTGAGGTTATAATGCAAATTTGTGTATGTTAGGTACAAATTATAAAGAGCTAAAAACAACCAAGTTTATCTCCTGAATAAAAAAACTTTTAAATATTTGCCCATATAAGTAAAATGCTGAATACATTAGTTAATATATTACCCACAACAAGGTGCCATTAATTCGTGTCTTGTAATTAAAATGCATTTCGAGCGACCAGCCTCATTAAGGTCAAATTACAGTCAAGCCTCGCTTTGCTGGTCGTCTGCTCGCCGTCTCGTCGTCTGTCCATTTGTCAGCGCCTGTAATTATGTATGCAGCCACGCCCCCTCGCCCCCTTGCTAAAAACATAAGTACAGTGCACAAGCGAAGCACGCTGGCAATTAATTTGCCGCCAGACATTGCAAACTTTTCAAGAACAAATGCTAAAAAGCAGAACACTGAGCACATAAAAAGTGCAATTTGCTGCACTCCGATCTGCTCCGATCTCTATATTCACCGTGGGTGTCACATGTCGCCCAAGTCGTGACCGAACTCAATGCTGCCAATAGATGGGTATATATCCAATAGCTGATAACTGCCCTGCCAAGTGTATTCAGGAATGTATTAATTAAAATATTTAATTACTTATTGCGAGTGCATAGTGCATGGGTTTGCCTCAAACTACTTTGAATGGAAGTGATAAGTAAAAAAACCTCTATCCTTCTTAACTAAATTATAAAAATGATACATTCGACGTTCATCAATTTGGTTTATTTCTGTCTCTTTCACCCGCCCGTAGTGCCATCTCTTTCGATCGTCTGTCGTTTTGTTTGCCGCTGTTTGCCTTTGTTATTTATGCATTTTTGCCATGGACACTCCGCTCGTCGGTCATTACCACGAAAACCTCGAGAACAGATAGTGTGACACCCCCTCCCTCAATGGCATTTTACCCGCAGCAAACATTTTTAATTGATTTTCGCATTTAAATGTTTGGTGTGAAAAGTGATGAAAATGCGACGACGACGGCGACAAAAAAGGCAAATGCAAATTGCCAGCAAGCTGTGAAGGACGATTTGCGTCTGAGTTTCGAGCATGAGTCTGATTTATTCATGAATTCATTTGCCAGAATGCGTGTTTTTTTATTTTAACTGCGGGGGTGAGATATGGTGATATGCTGATCATTGATCTCCCAGACGGCGATAATTGCTGTCGATTGCGGGCGGGAAAATCGCGAACACGACAAATATGAATAATAATTGGCGGTTAATTATGACATTACAGCGCCAAATACAGTGGACACTCTAAGGTTTGAACAGCAAGAATTTGAAGCAAGTATGAAAATGGCATTGAAAACTGATAAATGTAGTCTTGTAAGAGGAGTTTAGGTTACATAAATATATTTTAAAATACCTCAAATGCCCATTAAACTAATTCAACTGTAATTATTGACGTGACTAAACTATTGCATTGTACACAAAACAAAAAGCGCTAATGCTGTAATCCCAACAATCGACACTCATAATTAACACATTTAGCTAATAAGTTGGCGCAGAATAAACAACATTAATCACAGTTTAATGGCGAATTAATCAGACAAACAGCTTCAGCTGGCGAAGCAGCTCAGATTCCCATACGCTGTCTCTTTCTGCGCCACAGCTGCCCTCTCTCTTTCGCGCGCAAAAGCCCACGGCGACGGGCAACTTTTATTGAAAGTTCCAATAACAATAAAATAAATCTTGGCCAAGAAAAAGAGATAAAAACAGCATTAGCTGGCCATAAAGCAGCCGGCCCACTCGACATGGCTGAAAAAGGGGGGAAATATTGTCAACCGATGTCTGTGCGGGAAAAAGGTAGATATATATATATATATATATATAGACAGGCGACAGACAGACAGATAGACAGCCATAGTGAGACAGAGACGGAAAGTCAGACAAGTGCCAAGTTAATTGCATTAAAACTGAAATAAAAAGCGAAGCTCAAGATAGCAGAAATTATGAAGTGCAGCAGCAGCAGTGCTGATGTTGCTGTTCTTGTAGTTGTTGCTGCTGCTGCTGCTGTTGATTGAGGCGCATAATCAGCGGAAAAGGGGGCGGGGCGGGCGGCGGCGACAAGCGCATTAAGTTGTTAACAGCAAATATTTGCTTCATTTGCGCTATGATTGCAACAACAGCAACGAGGAGCAACAGCTGCGTGCTGCAATGTGCAACATCCGGTCAGCAACATTTCATGTTGCAGCTTCTTCACTTTATTCAACGATGTCATCGTTCTCAACGGAAAGTAACCAAATTTGGTAAAAGAAAAACATTTATTTTGTCTTTAAATTCGTTAAATTTTAAAACTATTCGTATTAGTTCATAAGAAGTGCATAAATATAAGACTTAAGAAATCGCGAATAGCTGAAGAATTCGCATACTGTATAATTGCATTGCTATATTTCTCATTGTTACAATTTGTAATTCCACAATTTAAAGTGGAAAATTAATTAGGAATGTTAATTCAGGCAAAGTGCGAGAGATTTCCTAGGAATTCTATTTCGTATTTCCCCGAATTGTTCAAGTGAAATTCTTCGTGCGAATGCAATTTTTTTGTAGTGTTTTAATGGCTTGCGCAACTAGCTTAGTTTTAGTCGCTTTTCATGAGTTTGTGTATTTCGTATTTTTTAGTTTTCGTGTATTTTCAGTTGTTTTTGCCTGCGCTTGCCACATTTTCTTATCTATAAATAGTTGGGCGTGCTGCCAGAGGCGATGCCGCTAACGTCGCCGTGTCGCTGCCGCTGAGCTGCCCACGCCGAGCGGTCAATAAACTTCGCGAATCGCGACACATGCAAATTGCAGTCAGCGCAAACAATTAGCAACAGCAGAAACATGCAAAAAAGAAGCACAAAGCTGAAAACTGAAAAAAAAAGACAGCGGAAAATACGCGGCACACACATGAAAACTCCGACCTATCGCACATTTTTTCCTATTGGGCAGTCGCCTCGTCAAATGTTTTGTTGCTACGTTTGTGCTCATTTTTTTTTTTTTTTGCTGCCATTATCACAGAAGGCGAGAGAAAAGAGCGCTTAACAATTTAGCTTTTTGTTTTATAACTACAGCAGGTCTGCCCGCACTCTTGTCATATATTACAAAAGTAGCTAAAGTGGCCACTTAATTGAAGGGGAGCTGCTAGAAGATACTTTTCATTCAGACTTAGATTAAATGTATCTCACAAATACATTTTCTCATTAGGTAGCTGGCGAAAGTCCCAATGAATTCGCACAGTTCTTATTATTCTTATTCTTATTATTTTATTCATAATAGCCACGTATATTTGCTAGCTGTAAACTAGCTAGCTGCGCAGCTCCGCCGCTGCTCTCCCACCTTCACCTCCCACTATCGCTGTTTCATCTATCGCCCGCTCCATCGCACACTATTGGCGCTCTCTCGCTCCACCCGTCCCGCTCTCGCACGCTGACCGAGTGCATTGCACTCATTCCTCTGCTCTGCGCTCCACTGCGACGTCGGCAGCGCTGCTCGCATGGCAAATCAAATAGTGCAACAACAATGGCAGCAACAACAACACGGCGCAGCATTCGTCATCTGTTGTTTTTGTTGCCGCTGCTGCTGCTGCTGAATTTGACTAATTGCATTGAGTAGAGCGATGTTGTTGTTGTTGCTTCTCTAGCTGCTTTTGATGTTTTTCGCTGATTGTTGTTGCTTTTAATGTGCAACATGCCGGCACAATTTGTAATTAGTCGCTAGTTGCCTGACTTGTAATGTATTTAATGCCTAATGCTTTTCACATAAATTTGCATTGTTTTTCTCCTTTTTAATCTATTTATCTGCTTTTTATTCCCTTTTTTATTTCGCACAGCGGATGTTTGGCATCGTTTTTTTTTTTTTCGTATGTGGGAGAAAGAGAGGCATTGAATGGAAAGATCTGGCACACCGAAAAAATTGTAAATTCGAATTCGATAAAATGTGCCGAAAAACAAAAACACCGCTGGCCATTCGAATAGTTCCCACTGAGGGTGGGTGAATGCCAGTTTAAATCGTTAACGCCACAAAAGATGATTAATGAATTACCGCTTAATTAATTATTCGATTAAGTGCTTTGTAATGAAGTCATCACCCAATCATTAGATAATTAAGACATAATTAAGTAAATACATCTATCGAATAGCTGATTCACGGCCTTTGTTTTGGTTTTAAAAATAAAGGTAATAGTTGCGTTTTGCATTTACTTTTTTTGATTTGCACAATATCTATGTCATATTTGTATAACCTGCACTATAAGTCTGAAGATCCACATAGACAGCTGAATGAATGCTGCACTTCGGATACTGAAGATGATGATGTTTTCGCTATCTGATTCGCTAGCTCGGCCAAGAGTCAATAGCACAAACTATCGCAAAGATCAGAATATATATACATATATATATTTTTTATATCATTTGCATGTATATTTGCGTTGAGATATCCACAGGTATGTAACCTCCACCGTTTCGCAGTTCAGTCCATTTCATTGAATTGGAGCGATGAACTCGCGTGTTTTGCTATTGCGAGCGAACGGGAAATGCAAAAACGCAACGAAAACTACAACAATTTTAGTTTAACGATGCCACAAATTCTATAGATATTCACACTATATGGGTACTAAACAATTATGCTAACAACATTAAAGACACAATTAAACGATGCTGGAAAACCACTTTCTCGCCTGCCATGTTTATGGTTTTAAATAAATTAACCAGATTATCTAACTCAATAATTGCGAGAAGTGCATAAAACCAAAATTAAGTGTTATATATCGCATTCAGATAGATCCCCGCTTCCGCGAAAAACACCCACGCCCCTGGCAGGCGGAAAACTTGATGTTTTTATGTGCCCCAGACAAGGTTTATGGTTTTGTTTTCGATCCCCCGCACAACAACAAACAACTACGAGTACATACGAAAAGCGCATAAGTCACGTCCTGGGCCAACATAATGTAGCTATATGCATAGCTATAGCTATAGTACTTGCAGATCCGATCCGCACATGAACAATCGCAAATGGCATCCGTCCGCGTTTGTTTATGGCCACTAATTCAAATTACACCGAGTACTACGACTCTGGCCAAACATATGTGCGCCTAGTGATATGTGCCCCACTGTAGAGTACAATACAATATCATATAATAAGCAACAGCAAGCACATATATTTGAGTCCGAACAACCTTCAGGGTTTGCGAACTGCCCCCTTATCGAACACATATAATACTTTGTTGCCGCCGCTGCGTTGTTCCATTTAGAGTTTTTGTTGGTTTTGCTCGGCATTTGTACTGGGTATATACACTAATAGAAACGTTAATATTTACTTGATATCGAATGATCGAATGTATCTATCCATATGTCAACTTTTAGTTCATTAACATGGCTTAACATGGTCAGGATCACAAAAAAGAAAGGTATGTACTTTAACACTGTTAGTCCTAGAGTATAGGGTATTTACAAGTCTCTCAACTTTCTTCCAGACAAGGCAAGACCAGACTCTCGAGTACGGCCACAGTCTCTGATTTACTTGAGCTTAAAAAAGCAATTTACTCGCATTTTTATTACTTATGGTAAATATTGTTGGGGATTTTATGGCACTCGCATCCTTGAGCAGCTCAAGTTGTAGCTGATTGAACCTTATCGGTCCGAACAGCAATAAGTCGGAGGGTTGGTGTGGGGGCGGGGGGGGGGGGCAAAGGAGGAGCCATCAACAAGTAGAAATAGCTGCGAAATCCCCCCAAGGAATTTGCGGTTCGCTGCAAATTGGGTCGTACTACACAGCTCATCGAGAAAGGGGGAGAGTGATTTCCACCGTGTATATAATAAATTAAACAATACCATGACGCAATTTGGCTCAATCTCTCTCTATTTTCGTCTGAATTTTTATGCAAATTGAATTGTTAAAACAATAAACACAAAAACAACTGCAAATAACATGGCTCTCTGTTCATTTGCATCTCAATTGAGATTTTTGTGTACTTTTGACCATATAGAATTGGACGGCTGGATAATGCACTTCCCTAATGCGAAGTTGTCATGCGAAACAAAGAAAATGAAATGTTGATGACAGTGGATTACATAACCAGATAACGAATATTACGGCAATTGTTTTATTTTTGCAACAAGTATCTAGCTATTTAGGTGTAATTAAACATGTTTCCATCTTAAATGTTGCCGCATTTCTGAGTCGCTCAACTTGAATTTTCAATTTTCTCCGCGCACTGAATCACAGAGTTTGCACATCGAGAAGTATTCGCCTTTCCATCTGTTCGCCCTGCTTATTGGGTTAATGTCTCATTGTCTCCGTTGCTGCAGACGATTCAATTTCAGCGATAAATAAAATAAAATTATAACAGATAGCAGACAAAGCTGGGCGACCTTAAGGTGCCGCCTCAACTTTCGGTAGGGGCAAGACGACATATGTGTTCTGTCTCTGGTGACCAGGGCAATTGCTTGATTTATATTCGGGCAGATACAACACGACGACGAAAGAATAAATACGCTGAAATGAGTTACAGCCCATGTAAAATGAAGTGAAAAAAGTATCTGGCAGATACAAGAACGCGATCTTCTCGCTGAAGATAGCGGAAATTAGCTGGAATTTGGACGACGTGCCTACACGTGTGTCTTCGATGACCCAAATCCGATTGGGAGCCCTAAAAAAAAAAAGCGCTCTCCAACTAACTAGCTAATCGCTAACAGCTAGATTTTTTTTTTTTTTTTTTTTTTTTTTTTTTTATTTTACTTTGCTTTTAAAAAAAAAAACATTATGTAATCTGATCATCATCTTCGTTGCGGTTGCCGCCGAATGCCTGGTGGTTGTCAACGCATCCCAAACCCGACGACCCTTTTCACAAAAAACTGGAAGGAGTGGTGGCAGACAGATCAATGAACAATGGGAAATGCGAACTGGGATCCGAAAAAGGTGGGGAAAAACAACTGCGGCACGAATACCAGTTCTTCTTCTTCTTCAGGTAGAACGGACACACAGAGGCAAAAGATTCCGATTCCGATTCCGCCTCTTCGACTCTTTCAGATATTTTATCTCCGAAGGCGAACTGTGTTGCACTGGGAAAATAGCAATTAATCGTAGGGGAAAAAACATAATCAAATCGGGATGTGAGAGATTAAAAAACTCAAAGATATTAACATTAAGTGGATTACGCTCATATACGAATATTGTGGATGTTGATTTTCAGCTCTCGTTTATGGGAAAAAATGGGCAAGATTTCTTGTAGTGTTATTTCCCCGAGATGGCACTTGGAATCGGATTCGCATTCAGTTCCAGCTTTAGCTGCACAATCAGGATTTGGCTTTTGTCTTTGCTCTTTTCATTCATCGAAAAGAAGCCCGCCCGCCGAATCGAAGGAAATTTAAGACGACAAACCGAACGAATTCGGGCCATATAATTTCGGTCTGAATTACAACGATACCCGGCAGATATTCGCTGTGGTTATCAGTATAAATGGCAATGGGATCAGTTGAGATCGGTAGACTCGGGTTTTTGGGGGCGTGCATTGTCAATGAGGTGGAGAAATCGGGGAAAAAAAAGGGGGATAATTAAAGGTAATACCATATATATGCGTGCAAAGTTATCGCTGAAACTTGAGCTGGAGGAAACTCAGCTAGAGGATGTGGAAAACATTAAGAAAATTATCAAACCCATCCGCCAAATGCGCTCTTTTCTAACCATTCAAAAGGATTAGGCATCGTTAAGGACATTACAGAAGTATATAATTCGAATTTATGGATGTGGTAATAACTTCCCGCAGTAAAAAAAAAAGAAAATTGAATAAATGGGGGTTATAAAATAATTTCTCTAAGTATCTGCTGCTTTTGTCTCTTCTTCCAGTCGGTTGGCGTCGCATCTAGTGGAAATAACTCACGCTACCCTGAACTTAATCCCCATCTAATGTTCTCTAAACCCAAATTATGAGCCCGGCAGGCAAACCCTTTCACTTTAAATCCCTCCAAAAACCATTGATAAATCAAATTTTCATATCCGAAAAAAAAGGTAAACGATTGCGAGAAGAGCTTAAAATTAATTGAAATTGTATATTTTTTGCGTAGTTGGAAAACATAAAAATAAAACTGCATAATTGGGCAAAAATGCGCTTTAAACCCGGCAGAGTTATTCGGAAATTATTAAAGTGGCAAGAGGCGTTTTTGTGAGTTGGTGGCGACTCCCTGCCTGGCGGAATAATTCGCTTTTAATTGCATTTTTAGCGCTTCGCAGTTGAAAACTACAATTTCAATGGCCAAAAGTTAAAGCAAGTCTGCTTGTTTGTTTTGCCATCGCCCAGCGGACTTTGTCTGGCCAATTTAAATCCATTTTGCATTTGCATAAAGCCAAACGATGGTAGCTCCGTTGGCCATTTTTACTTATTTTGACTGCAAAACTGCGGAATGGGAAAAACGAAAGGAGTACTAAGTCGGGAGTAGGGAGTCCCCAAGGAAGCAGACCAAGTTGAAATGTTGTCGTTTGTGTCATTTGCATCAGAGCTTCAGCAGCATAAAATGCACTTTATCAACTACTTGCAATCTTGCAGAAGGATGTCCTGGCTTCTTGCAACCTATTCCGTTCTCGTTGCCGGGCTCTGAAAAGACCGCAAAAGTAAAAGAAAAATGGGCAAAAATATGATTATTTGCGGCGATTTATTAGCCGCAATTTAAATTCATAATTTCAGGGAAGTTTCCAGGATTGCAGTTGGGCAAAAATAAGTAAAAATACAACCAAAGGAACTAGAGAACTGAAAGGGATGGGTGGGTTTGTTATTGCAGACGGCTAATCCCAGAACGACGTCTGTCTGGTCCGCAAAATGCAGCTTAGTCCCATAATTGGCAGCCTCGAAAAACTGCACAAGCTGCCATATCGATATTTGCATTCTATTTTCATACTTCTATACGGATGCGGAATCGTGTGGCAGACGTCTGGAATAATATGCACCGTACTAATTAGGCAAACTACTTGCAACACTTGCACACAGCCACTCGTGCGGCAATTAAAAACGAGTTGCCAGCAATTCAAACGTAACAAATTAAAGCAGACGCAGACAGGATCATCGCAAAGGACGAATGCAACTGCAACTGTGCAACCACAAAAGGGTTGCAACCCCTAAAAAAAATGCAGTGAGCTGGACAGAATTTGCATCTGAAGCATAGAACATGAAATATTCAAAGTATAGATAGTATAACTATCCATAGTTACAGTAGCTTTTTTGTGGTTAGTTTTTTATTTAAAAACCAAACATTCTCAATATTTATAATGTAATAAATAATAATACCATTCCGTGAAACGACAGATTTGCAATACAATTGCGACAAAGGATTTAGGCAGCTGGAAAAGACTTATGTAATTCCCTTTGTCAGATTCCTTTTGTCCGTTTCTATTCGATGATCTTGCCTTATTTGTTCGCTTTTTTGTTTCCCGTTTTTTTGTCCAACCAGATCCTGACTTCTTGAACGATAGGGCTGGAGTTATAGGGGTACTTTCGTACAACTTGAGCAGGCTGAACCTGCGCAGTTGGCAAATTGCGTCGTCAGTTCGGAAAAGGGATTCCTCGCAGTAAGTTGAATGCGCAGTTCGTTGGATTGACAGCACATTCCGATTTCTAAGGAGGAAGGTGTTCGAAAAGTGCGTAGTTCGTTCGCGGGCATCAAAGTGACAGCTTCATAAAGGACTCGACACCGCAGATAAGCCGAGGCCCAAGGACGAAAACAATTGAATCGAGACGCAAATGGTTAGCGACACTGAGCAGTGGGATTAGAAACAGAAAAGGTGGTGCCACAAAGGGAACACATACATACATATATGGACAGGTAAGGACAGAGTCAAAACGAACGGTTTGTTCACCTCTTCAGCTCCAGCGAACTGCGCAAACAAACAGCGGCAATAAAAGCATACAAATTCAGCCATTGTGTTGGCCATCGCAGCTAATAAAATTTGCTCCGCCAAACATAAACCAGCAGCAAAAACAGAAGCTGCATTAAAAGTTAAATGGTTGGGGAAATGGGAGGTTTGAATGGGGGTATATTGTTCCTAGCGAATCTGTATATATATAAACTATTTCAGGTAAGTAGTGAAAAGAAAAAAAAATAACAAATGTTGTTGAATATTTTATTAAATAAGTCCATGCAAACTGTGCAAATTGTGATGCAAACCTTATTTGCCTTAAGATACATTTATCCAATACGTTAAGTCCAAACTACCCAAAGAAAGGGTATGCAAGCCCGCAGGACAGACAACACGTCGTATGAGCGATGAGCAGAGGTACCAACTAGAAGAAACTGCTAGCTGGCTGACTGGCAAGGCAACTAATAAACTTTTTGCCATTCCCTCCGGCCAAATTGTTGGCCAACTTAATGCAGCGGAACTTCGCCTCGGCCATTTCGCCGTGTTTTACAACTCTTTCAGTGCAGCAAATGTGCAAAAACAGCAGTGCAACGTGCCACATTCGCCATGTGCAGCGTGTTTATTAAGCGCATTTATGCGTTGTAAATAAAAAGCCAAAATTACGCGCTCAGGAAATTGCATTTCGCATTGAAGACATCGAAAGAACGTGGCATAGACGGGGCACTAGAGGGTTAAACGAAGAGTGACACAATTCGGTCCATAAAAGTTTTGAATGCCCGCTACGTGTGCAAACCTTTCAAAAGGTGTGCTTGCTTAACTCTTGGGAATACTAACTAATTTTACATCGAAACGCATAAAAGCAATGCTTTAACTCTGAGTGCGGCATTTCGCAGGCCATTATTTGTGAGATTTAAAGTTCGAACTATAAAAAATATCAAAATTTTTATCATAATTAATGCGTCCGTTGGGGATTAGGCCAATAATGGGGGAAAAAAAAGTGATTTATGCCCAATGCGAGATAAGCATTTATTACATACAAAAAAAAATGCATAACAACTAGAAATTTCAGCACTCAGTGCAACAGGCCAACTCACCACGGATTACCGACCATTACCAACATTTGGTAGAAGTAAAATCATAAACTTACCTGCAACGAGAGAGAAAACATATGAAATTAATATCAATTAAATGGGATTTGCTTGTTTTGCTGGGCGAGGGAAAATTAAAATTTAATTACACCAGCGTCCAGACGACGACGAAGGCCACCACAAAGGTCGGCGGGAAATAAACGAATAAGAATGAAGCAGAGCTCAGTGAAAGTTTTTCCAGGCTGGCCTCGTAACTAACGAAAACTTCTCTATTTTTTTCGCCATAAATGTTCTTGCCCTGGCCATTCATTCTGGTCCGTTCGGATACCAGTTCATCCTCCCCGGAGGAGCGGAGCACCTGCAGCTGGCAAGGATTCTTTGTCTGGGCGAGCGTCATAAATATCACATTTGCGGCAGACACACATCCACACACATCGACACGAAACACAAAAACCCATACACCCACATGTGCATAAAAGCCATGTGTGTGTATTTGTGCTCAGGGATATGGCTAAAAACTTATTTGGCATTGTGTTGCATACAGCACGGCGCATTTACCGCATTTTATGAGGTGCAAATAAAAAGTTTGCCATAAAAATAGCTATAGACATGTGAACACCATTCAGCGAAAAGGAAAACTACACAGCAAACAAATATATCTCAATGCTATTTAAGTAATGGATCAAAGTTGCACTTGCAACAAGCCAGAATACTTATAATTCTCCCAGCTAGTTAAGTCCCATGACTATGTGCTATTTTCTCTCTGTGTAAAGTCCTCTGGTCGTCGCGCAAACTAAGTAGAAAAATGCATGTCTGGCACTCTGGAGTGTGTCTAACAAGCAATCGGAAACACGCCAAAGGAAGTTGCATTCCCGACCCCCGCGATGTTTTCCCTACACCACCGTTTGCCCCGTCATTGCCACGAGCTTAAAGTGAAGTGAAGCCGAGGGGCAGCTTTAATTAATTTGAGTGAAAAACGCACGTCAGGCACAGGTGCAATTTATATACATATATATTCTCTACCCCCACCCACCACTCCTGGCGAAAGCAGTGCTTGAAACAATAATCCCTGGCAGTGGGAGGAGCAGGAGCAGCACATTTATTATTGAACTATTTATTCCGAGGCCAAGTCAAGTGGAGTCGCCGCTTCTTCTACGTGCCGCGTGAACTAAAAAGCCAGCAGACAGGAAAATAAATCGGAGGGAGAACCACCGAATCGCGTATGTCAACGACATTCGCCCAATGTTCTTCTTATGGAGCCGAAATTGAAATTGATTTGCAAGTTGATACCCGGCATATTAAATAAAAGTTGGAGTCGAGTGGCTTAAAAACGAGTGCACACCACCACATGGGCACACACGAGTGTGTAGCGAGTGTGTTGCTCGAATAATGGGGAAAAAAAGAGGTAAATCCCCGAGTTTAATTGCCAAAGTAAACAGAATGTAATTAGGGGAACAAAGTTGGTCTGTGGAGTTGGCCAAATCGAATTAGTTTCGTTTACATTGGGGATTAGTTGTATTTAGTGGCGGTCCGGTCCAGGTGCTGCCACATAAATGCTTCTCAGCCAGCGGAAGTGGACTTCCAGAACTCACTGCAAAATCGAATTTTCCCGCAAGCACTTTATCAGTGAAAGGTCAGACTGGGTGGTCCTTCAAATTTCTTATGCACACAAAACTAACAAAAAAAGAATGGGAAATGGGGAAAGGTGAGCACTTGGCGAGTCTATGGCCCAGACACTTGAGTCGGGTCGAGCGGCTATAAAGGTGACAATAACTTAACGAGCAATGAACTCGGTTTGTTGTAGCTGCCTGTTCTTGATGAGCTTGTTGTAGTTTGGCACAGGAAGAAATCAGGACTCACTATCTCAGTATTCAGTATGTTCAAATATCATTGAAGATGGCGAAGATCTCATCATGGTATCTAACATTCTTAATTGTTTCTGAATCCCAAAGTAAATATCCTTTTTATAATATATAGCAAAACTCACATTTTTCAGTGCACCCGTTTTTGTTACAACTTCTGTGTTGTTGTGACCGGCGACGATGTTGCAAGGAAGTGCCACTAAATTGTGGCAGATAACAACTAAAAGGCATCGGCAAAAACATGGAGAACAGCATGTGGTCAGAGCCTGGTCTTTCCGAGTTTTTCCTTTAAAGTTCCTGACTGTTGTTCACTTCTATCCCAACTTTTTTGCCGTTTGTTATCTTTGAAGGCAACGAAAGCCTTCAATAGCTAGCTACCCAAATCCCTCCGAAAAAAAAGAAAACATTTTTATATGCTTGCTCGAACACAACAGTGCGTATGATGAATGGCAGTTGAACTACCGAAGCAGCTCCTCCAGCTGCTCCTCCAACTGCTCCTGCCACTGCGCCTCGATTTTATTCCGTTTGTTGATTTGCACGTGTGAACCGAGAAACAGGAGACAACGAACCCGAAGCAAAGAAATGAGCTGCTGAAATGGCAATTTAAGTGACTGTCGACTTGAAGTGCAGATAGGGGTTCCCCGGCGGAGGGTAGGCGACTGTTTGCCAGATGCCAGGATAAAAGCTCAAAGGCAAACACATTCCCATCCAAAATGCCAAAGGAACCAAACACACGAATCGCACGAAATATTCAAACAACACAAAAGGAGCAGCCGAGGCAGCAGATGAACAACAATAATAAGGGGTTATCATTCGAGACTCGTTGAAGTACTCATTCTTATGAAATATTTACTTTAAAGATAATGGAACTTAAGGCCAAATGATCTTCACATTTTTTTCCATCGAATAAAATCAATCTATATAATTCCAATATACGAACGAAGGGCATAAAAGCAATTCCACAGACCATCGATAAGTAGAACGAGATTGGAGCAGAAACGGCGGAAATCTTTACGTTTACAGTCCAACGCCTCTTCCCTCATCATTTAAGATTCCACCCAGCTCATTCCACATTCATTCACTCACTCACTCACTCATTCATTCATTCATTCATGATGGATGCACTTTCAGGTGAGAGGCACAAGCTGCACAAGCTGCAAATGCATCAAAGTGGAAGACGTCGCTCAAGTGGAAGCGGCGGAAGGGAGACCCGTGGAAAACCCGTGCCGGAGGAAAAAGTCATTAAAATCGCATAAAAGTGGGCCCAGGAAGAGGTCCGACATGGCTGTGACATGGTCGGTCACTGACCAAAATGATTAATTGTTCTGGCCAACCACCTTTTTGCCAGTGTGCAGCAGGCGGCGGCAACGAGTCATCAAATCCTCACCTCGATTTATAGTAATGACAAAAATGTTTGACAAAATCATTAAGTGATCACACAAAAAACTCATAAATAATTATAAACACCCCAAAAAGGAATATTAAAATAATAAAGAAATCGCTTCGAATGCTTTTTTAATAACTTTTGTGACCGCGAAATAAATGGTTTAGACTGGAAATGTGAACTGCGCCCAAGCGTTCATTAATTTAAAAACGCTTTGGAGGGGTTGGGGGTGTGAAAACCCATTGTTTTTCCCTTTTTTTTTTTGTGTGAAAAATCATTTACGCTTTTTTTCCCCAAGTATTTTCTGTTATTTTAAACCGCAATGGCAATCCCGCCTGACGCGAACGTGCACCATTAATCATCGCCAAATGTAAGCGGACTTGTCACAGAAACTGTGTTTTTTTTTCTCCTTTCGAGGGGTGCAACACATTTATATGCATTACTCCAACTTCAAGTAACTCTCACTTTCCTCGCCAATGTCAGGCAATTAAATGAGTAGTCGTCTTCGTCCCCGTATGAGTCACCCAATATTTCATTAAGCGAAATTAAACTGCAGACGGCGAGTGCAAATAAAACGCAAACATTGAAAAATGAAAACTCAAACAGCAAACACAGAACTGCCAACCAGCCGAGAGGAAAATAAAAAAAAAAAAATAATAATAAAAAGAGGAGCAAAAACTTGACATTAATCATTACAAGCGCAGACAAAGAGCAAACGTTGCAAGGAAATGAGAAGAAAAAAAGCTGGCAGATAGATTGTCGCGTGTGTAGTTTCATTTTGTTTTTTTATTTCTCTAGCCAGCCATATGGCAAAAAGTCGGGTAGAAGAAATGGGAAAGTATCAGTTACAAGAGCAGGAATTGAAGTACTCCACGTAATACTAGTCTATTTATTATTTACAATCTATAAATATCACATAAATTAATACCCCAAACGCCCTGATTTTGCAATTAAAATATCTTTGTCGAACATTCCTGAAAAGTGAAAGATTTCTCAGATGCCCAGACGAAAAATCCGCCCCAATGGCATTAGAAAATGCGATTCATGGGTCAAACCCAGTCGAAAGTCGAAACTCATTGGGAATTCAGGCGACCTGCTCTCCTCTCCACGCCGTCAGCCGGTGATGTTAAGCGCAGCAATTCCAACGCCATAAAGTATGCCATAAAAAGCCAAGTATTTCAAAAATAGACAAGGATAGGCCCAAAAGGACGAAACGCGACCCGCCAGGCGGCACGCCATTAGTCGCCACATTAGTCACGGGGGATTTTCGGGAGGCTCCAAGGCAAACACACACACGCTCGCGGGAAACTTTCTCGATTTTCCAAGTTGGGAAAAACCCTGGGAGCCTCGCTGAAATATGCAGCACAGCGGTTGTCTCTACACGGCTCTGCAAAGGACATTAAACCCGACTCGGAGAGTGTGGGAAATCAATCGGGAGAGGCGAGCGAAGTGAGATAGATAGGTTCCCACGCAGGCGCCATAGGCATCCAGTCAGCCGCAAGGCTCCTCCACTCGTGAGCTTTTCCCGGCGAGAGAGAAAAGCCGGCCGGCTTCGGCTGCGGCTTTTCCTCTCATGGCCATGGCCGTGACAATGGCCCTGGCATTGAAGTGCCACCGGCATCGCCACCCACATTTGGCCCACCAAATGGTTGTCCTTGCACTTGCCCTTGCGTAGGCGCAGAACGGGAAACCCCGGCCCCTTCTCAATGGAAACCCCCCCCTCGCACAGGCTTTTCGTTTTTAATGCTCAAGCTCACAGGCTGTTTTCGTGGGAAAAAAGGAAGCAGCGCTGAAAAAACCCGGCGAGAGTTTTCTTTTAGGAAATAATATACATTTTCCCATTGATACATACAATGTGTAAAAAAAAATAAGAAAATAATATATGTTTGTAGTCATATTTTCATTTCACCTAATAGCTGACGATGCAACTTTTTCTCACGGTGTAAGAACCTCCTTGTGAATGTTAATAAACCGTGCCTACACACTTGAGGGCGTGCGCAGGCCTATGCCTCCGAAAAGTCCCCTTGCCCCGAAACGAAAGAATCCAAGCTTTGCCGGGTGCTTTGACCTTGTCCTTGCACCTATCTCCCGCCCCCTGGCACGCCCCTTCCGCCTCCTGGGGTAGTTATTTGGCAAATGTGTGCGGCACGCAGACTTTCTGACCCCCCAAAAAAGCAGACTGACGCATTTATATATTATTCAAGGCGAAGGTCGAATTCGATGGGGAGAAAAGCCGCCCCCTATTTATATATATATATATATATATGCGTGGGAAAATCTGAGTTTTTGGAGCTCGAAGGGCGTCGGGGGGTCGGAGCTTTAAGTGGGATTTTTATGGCATTTCGCTGTAGACACAATTTAATATCAAAAGGGAGAATAAAAAGTAAATACGGTGTAAGGTGTCTGAACTGGCAGACAATAAATAGCCGGGGTCCTGGGCAATAAAAGTTGATATTCCTTTTTTGCCCCACCACGCCCCTCCTCTGCTGCTGATACCCATAACTGTAAATATTTGATATTTAAATTCGGAATTTCGGAATGAAGCCAAAAAGTGTGGAACGGGCGTAGCTTTGTCATAAAATTGATTGGTCGCCTGTAAAATCCCAAATAAGAAGACTTTACTCGTTGAGTTTTTGTAAGAAAACTGATTTTATTTGGAAATATCTTCGGTTTAAATAGGTGACATGAGAATCGCATCTTAAAGTAAATGGCCTACGCAGAGGCCTACGTAAATAGTCCCCGCCTTATCGAGGTCCCACGCTCGGGCACATCTGCCTATCTTGAGCGGCGAGGACCTTATCTGTGGTCTCCCACTAAGGGACTATTTTAGGAGGCGGGGAACGATCTCAAGTGACTGACTCATGTAGTGTGCACTTAAATTACATGTTTTTGAGCAATGCACCCATGTCGCCTTAGATAACAAAATCCTAAATATAATTTATCGCTCTCGATTCATTTACATAAGATATGAACGGAGCCCAAAATTGTAAGTCTTTAAATATATTCGTGTTCATGTGTGAACATTCTGCCAAAGGGCCAGCAAAGCTGAGATGTACATTAGTATATTAGTTGCATTTATAACAGTAGTGGACTGTATTTATTTGATATATGTTCATTTATTTTGCAACTAAGATTTCAATGGGCCTAGTTTTTCTGGCTTTTAATTTTATTGGATTACAATTATGGTTTATATTATTTTTAATTCAACAATTTGTACTCAATTAACTTATTTTAAACATTTTGCTTTTTCTATGTAGAAGTACATTTTCTATTAGTGGACTGTATATTTTTATTTGTTATATTATTTTATTGTTTATTTACTATTGATATTTATAGTACTGGCAACGGACCTGCAAAGGTTATTGCTTGCATTCTTTGTTGCACAGCACATTTCCGTATGAAATATATTATTAATACTATCATTAGTATTAAAGCAATAATTAATCCAGCATGTCCGGAAATATGATGGAAATGTAAATCTTTCAATTTTTGATGGTTCTCTTTCATAAATTTAATTTCATTATTCAATCGTTCAAATTCCTCAGTATGATTTAATATTGATAGTTTCAGCGGATCCCAAATAATCTTCGGCACTCCACTAACTTCTCCTATATAAGGTGTTGATAATAATTCTTCACTTTCGGACTGAATGTTATGGTGGGCAACTAGAATTTTATCGTCGGTTCTTGCCGTACAATATGGCGCAATGCTTAAAACTCCTTGCTGAGGCAAATCAAACAATTCAATTTGAGAGCCAGTACATTGCAGACGGACTTTTGAATTCACAGGAACCTTATTCCTTTGCTGGAGCGTATGCAAATATTCACTTTTCCACTTAACCCAGAAATCTTTCCTCATTTTCTGGATAAGTCTCCACCTATCCAAATTTCCGATTTTTTCATCTTCCATTGGTTCGACTATTTCTAAAGGTGGTCTTCCAATTAAAAAAAGACCTGGTGTTAAAACCTCTTGTTGGTCCATCTCACTAACTATAGTGTATAATGGCCTTGAATTTAAGCATGCTTCTATTTGACATAAAAGAGTTGACATTTCTTCGTAAGTCAAAATAGTGTCGCCGATTATACGCTTTAAATGGTATTTCATTGACTTAACCCCAGCTTCCCAAATACCTCCGAAGTGAGGTCCTGCCGGGGGAATAAAATGCCAATCAATCCTGTCCTTTTCAAGCTGCGCTGTAATCGTTATATTTTCTTGTATTGCATTAAATAACTCTTGATCTAATTTTCTTGCAGCTCCTACAAAATTTGTTTCGTTGTCTGAATAGATATTGGAACATTTTCCCCGTCTAGCAATAAATCTTCTGAGTGCTGCTAAAAATGCGTCAGAAGTTAGATCGCTTACCATTTCTAAGTGTATGGCTTTGGTGGCCATGGAAACGAATACGGCAACGTATCCTTTAAATGTTTTTTGGCCACGATTTTTTGAACATTTAACATAATAAGGACCTGCGTAATCTATTCCAGTATTAAGAAACGGGAATGTCATCGTCACTCTATATTTTGGCAAGTTACCCATTATTTGCTGAGCTGTATTTTGTTTATACCTTGCACACTTTACACATTCTCTTAAATACTTTTTCAACGAATTTTTCAACCCGAAAATCCAATACTTTCTTTGGATATAGTTTCGCATAAGGTTTATCCCTCCATGCAATGTTTCCTTATGAGCATTTTTTATTAATAAGCTTGTTAGGTGGCATTTTTCTAAAATGATTGGATGTTTAACATTAAATTCTGCATTGGAGTTTTGCAATCTTCCTCCAACTCTTAGAACCCCATCCTTGTCCAAAAATGGATTCAATGACAATATTTTATTATTTGTCTTGATTTCCTTTTTGATTTTAAGGCACTTTATCTCTTGCCTAAACTGGTATTCTTGTTGTTTCTTAATAACAACTGTTTCCGCTATTCTTATCTCCTTTACTGAAATAATTGATGAATAGGCTTTATTTTTTGTTTTCATCTGCACGAATCTATTTATGTATGCTATTATACGTATAAGTTTTTCTATACTGGAATACCTTTCTATCAATTCGTAAATAGGATCATCTATTTTGTCATGTAATACCGTATTTATTAAGACAGGTTCTTCTACAGACTGCTGCCGAGGCCAAAGTTCTTTTGGGTCGGCTAGCCATTTCGCACCTTTCCCCCAAAGATCACAGTTGATCAACTGGTTAGAATCCACTCCCCTGGATGCTAAATCTGCTGGATTATCCTCTGACTTAACATGATTCCATTCAGTATTTTGTAATTTTCGAATGTCATCCGTTCTTCTTTTTATAAATTTGATCTTACTTTGACCACTGTTAATCCATGCTAAGGTAATCGTGGAATCACTCCAAGCATAGATCTCCATTATATTGTCAATTGATCCTTTTAGTCTTTGGATTAATTCACTAAGCAGGTGAGCTGCACACAGCTCGAGTTTGGGAATTGTCTTCCTATTTTTTATAGGGTTGACTCTACTTTTGCTAGCTATTATATTAACATGAGGTCCTACTTTAGCATAGACTACTGCAGCATATGCTTTTTCGGAGGCGTCCGCAAATCCGTGAATCTGAATGACTGAAGAACTGTTTGAATTAATCCACCTTGGGATTCGAATATTCTCTAACAATAATAAATTTTCTTTATATTTTTCCCAATAATTTTTATCTTCTATGGATAATTCCTGCCCCCATTCACTTTTATTCATCCAAAGTTTTTGAATAAAAAGTTTTCCTGAAACGGTGACTGGTGCCAACCATCCTAACAGATCAAATATTTTTGCTAGCGTTGATAACACAACGCGCTTATTTATATTTTTTGATTCATCATTACAATTTACGCTGAACTTAAATAAATCCTTTTGAGGTTCCCATTTTAGTCCTAAAGTTTTAACACATTCATTTTCGATAATATTGAGAACCTTATTGTCCCCTGTGTCCTCCACAGTGGTTAATATTTTGGAATTGTTGGAAATCCATTTCCTTAAGTTGAATCCAACTTTCTGCAATTCATGGGGAATTAATGTTATTAATTTATTAGCTTCTTCTACCGAATCAGCTCCAGTCATTAGGTCATCCATATAGAAATCATTCCTAATTATTGCACTAATAACTTGGTTTTTACATTTATCTGCAATATCTACCAGAACCCTGGTAGCCAAATATGGTGCAGATGCAGTTCCGTAAGTGACTGTGGTTAATTTATATGTTTTAATTTTTTCTTTTGGAGAATTTCTCCATAAAATATATTGATATTTTTGATCATTATTATCTATTTTAATTTGTCGGTACATCTTTTCAATGTCTGCCGAAACAACAAATTCCCATTTTCTCCATTTAATAATAATGTCAAAAATATCTTTTTGAACTCGTGGCCCAACCCACATTATGTCGTTCAAACTTTTGTTATTCGTAGTTTTTGCTGAAGCATCAAAAACTACTCTCAATTTGGTCGTAAGGCTTGAATCTCTAATCACTGCCTGGTGCGGTAAAAAATATTTGCCTTCATCACTCACTTCAATCATGTGTCCTAAATCCATGTATTCATTCATGAATTTAGTGTAGTCAACCTTAAGTTTTTCATTTCTTTTTAGTTTTTTCTCCAGATTCATGTAACGAGCTATCGCTTGTTTCTTTGAATCTCCTAAGGTGACATCCTCCTTGAATGGAATTGACACAATGTATCGCCCATCTGAATCTTTTTTTGTCGTTTTGATAAATTTATTTTCACAGATTTCAGACTCGATATCATCTTTTTCTTCTTCTTCCACTTCCCAGTAGCGATCTAACTCTTTTATTTCTATTGTTGTGGCTACAATGGTTTCTTTTCCTTTGGATTTTTTACATCCAGAAACTATCCACCCGAAATCAGTTTTTTGCCCAAGGAGACCGTCTATTTTTATAACTCCATTTTGCAGAATGTGAGTATATACGTCTGCTCCAATGATTAAATCAATGCGACCCGGTTTATTAAAATCGGGGTCGGCTAATTTAAAGTTCTTCCATTTTTTCTGATCAACATTAATCGTGTTGACTGGAAGTGCCTTCATAAGTTTTGGGAGAATAATTGCTTCAATTTCTAAATTTTTCGGAGAATTTCTTATCGAAATAACCGCTTTGTGCTTGGAGATGCACGTTCCTGTGGAAGATACTCCACTTATTTCAGTATGAGACCGAAATTTTTTCAATTTTAGAATCTGTGCAGACTCTTCTGAAATAATTGTGCTTTGAGAGCCACTATCAATCAATGCTCTTAATTGTTCAAAGCCTCCATACCTCGACTTTACTTGAATCAAGGCCGTGGCCAACAAGGCTTGACCTGTTGTTCTACACGTATTCACTTTTTCTGGATTATGACCTGCAAAGTGAAGTAACGTGTGGTGAGGTTTACGACAAGTCGAACAAAGCTGCTCGCTTATACATTTTTTACCAAACGGATGCCTCAGACATCTTAGGCAAATCCCATTTTTTCTTACCCAGTCAGACCGTTCTGCTGGATTCATTATTTTAAATTTATGGCATTGAATTAAATAATGCCCTGGTAGTTTGCAATATGCACAATTGTCACTATAATTTTTATTCTTGTTATTATTAATCATTTTCTTTACAGGTTTTACTTCCTGTGAGAATGATGATATAGAATTGAGCCTTTGCTCTAAAAAGTCCATGACATCAGAAAGTGCCTGTATTTCTTTTGTCTTTTTAACATGGCTTTCATATAAATTGAGTGATTCTTTATTGAATTTCCGAAGAATTATGTGAGCGAAAATTGCATCCACATCTTCTGGTAATTGTGCCTTTAATTTTATAATATAAATTGACTCGTTAATCGTGTCAATAAATGTCTTTATTTGCTTATTGGATTCTAAATTTAAATTTGGCATATCCATAAGCCTATTCATATGATCTGAGAATATGTTTCTTTTATTCTCATATCGCTTGGTCAAAAACTCCCAAGTGGCTTCATAATTTTCTCCAGAGCCGAGCAGTAAATGAGTAACCACATTTCTGGCTTCTCCTTTTAATGCTGACTTTAGATAATTAAATTTGAGAGAAGGACTGAGATCCTCTCTCACATGTATGAGCTCTGTAAAGAGTTCATTAAAAAGATCCCATTCTTTGGAATCACCAAAGAAGGTGGGAATCTGTATTTTAGGCAGGGTTGGTAACTCCTCCGCCTTAACAACCGTCGACATTTCAGCTTTATTTATTGTGCCACTGAGTCGACTATTAATGGCTGTAAGAATATTTTGTTTGTCAAATTCAAGTTCGCTAATTTCTTCTTCGAATAGCGAACTCTCAAAATGACTATTCACCTGTTCAATCAGGTTATCTATTTTATGCCATAAAAATTCAATTTTATTTTTCCTTATTTTAAGGAAATCTGGACTACTGTCTATTAGTTTAGACGTATCTTCTAGATATACTCGAAATTGGCCAACATTATTACGAAATGCCTGCTCTACTTTTAAAGCGTTGTTTTGTGCTATACCCTCTTTTTCAGGGTGACCACGCATTTCAAGGTTTAATGTAGGGGGAGGGTTTGATTTAGGGACAGTGTTTGATTTAGGGAAAGTGTTTTCTACCGACTCGCCCTTAATTTTTTCATTTTTATTTTTAATTTTTTCTAACACCATCATTATTAAATCATACTGCTTCGCGTTAAAATATTCATGATCGACAACGCCGATCTTTAACAAATTGCTATGATTAGCAATGAAACATTTTTGAAGCTCATTTAATTTTAGAATTTCTACATCTGTTAATGTTGGTTTTACTTCCAACTTTCTAATTTCCAAAATAATTTCGGACTGCTTCTTAAGGAATTGAATAGTCTTTTCTGACATCATTTTGAAAATTTTTTGTAATTTCTTAATATATATAGTACGTGTATATGTATTTTATATGTATTTATATATATATGTGTGTTTGGATAAACAGAAAATTCTTGTTTTGACTTAGCTGATGTCGTTGTTGTTGCTGCTGCTGTTGCTGCTGTTGTTGCTGCTTCTGCTGCTGCTGTTGTTGCTGCTTCTGCTGCTGGTAGAGGCTCCTTTGAATTTGACTTCCTTCTCTTCTTTAAGGCTCCGTCGATGTTTAAAGATGATTTTTTTTTTTTTTTTTTTGGCACGTTTTATTATTTTTGTAGTCCAGTCAGATTTTTTGTTTTTTAGCCATTTATTTCGGCATTTATGCTCTTTTGGCATATACACTGCACTCTATTTATGAGCTGATTTAATGCTATTAGAGCATTTATAAGGCACTGTTTTCAGGCACTTTTTATTTAATTTATGCTCTTATGGCATATACACTGCACTCTATTTATGAGCTGATTTAATGCTATTAGAGCATTTATAAGGCACTTTTGTTATGCACTTTTTAATTTCACAATTGCTGATGTATGGCCTCAAGCACGCCTTACCACAATTTATAATGGTACACAAAGCAACCTTTAGCTATAGACTATAAGGTGCTTGTTTTAAAACATAAAAGATTCTTTTGTATCTTTTTGCTTTTTATATTTATACTCTGTTCCTTACCTTTGGTAGGGGGAAACAAGAGTCACTTATTTTTGCTACCTTTAGCTGCAAGATTAGCTTAGCAATGCTTAAAGGAGCTGGCCTTTCTCTGAGTCCCTTACCTTTGGTAGGGGGAAACTGCAGAGTCGATTAAAGGCTCGATTGACCAAATGTAAAATCCCAAATAAGAAGACTTTACTCGTTGAGTTTTTGTAAGAAAACTGATTTTATTTGGAAATATCTTCGGTTTAAATAGGTGACATGAGAATCGCATCTTAAAGTAAATGGCCTACGCAGAGGCCTACGTAAATAGTCCCCGCCTTATCGAGGTCCCACGCTCGGGCACATCTGCCTATCTTGAGCGGCGAGGACCTTATCTGTGGTCTCCCACTAAGGGACTATTTTAGGAGGCGGGGAACGATCTCAAGTGACTGACTCATGTAGTGTGCACTTAAATTACATGTTTTTGAGCAATGCACCCATGTCGCCTTAGATAACAAAATCCTAAATATAATTTATCGCTCTCGATTCATTTACATAAGATATGAACGGAGCCCAAAATTGTAAGTCTTTAAATATATTCGTGTTCATGTGTGAACATCGCCCTTTCTGACTTTCTTCTTCCATTTTTCAGGTTCAAAGCGCTTTTTTTTTTTTGCTACTTTTTCGAGGCTGACAGGTGTTGGATCTGCTCAGCGAAGCGAAGTAGCAAAAAAGAGGAAATATATACATATATATATATACAATAAAAAAAGCAGCAACAAAAATTGCTCAATTGAACGAGGTCACTGGCTGGACGAAAGCAAAACGATGTTGCAAGGAAAAGGGAACTTCAAGTGGCAGTGAAATGGAGCGTAGAAGTTCAGGTCGCCGCTGCAGCTGCTGTTATTAAAAAGTTTTCGCCTAATTGGCAACTTTGTAGACAGACGAGCATCGAAAAACTGCCAAAAGAACCGCACAAATTTAAACACAAATTATTAAAATAAAACCGAAAAAAAAAACCATAATGGCCTCTTCAAAAGCATTCACAAAAAAAGTCAACAAAATAGGAAATTGAAACGAAAGCCAACAAGGATGCACCCTTAACCAGGATCCTTCGATAATGGCCAGCATAAAGCCAGCTTAAGAATCGTTATGACTGCAACACCAAAGTGTGCTGCAAATGTTGCAAGCAAACTGGTGGGATAAAAAGCGAGCGTTTCAGGGATGGTTGCCACAATGGCCAACTTGTTCTCTCTTTGATTTTATGGCCAGAAATTGGTAATTTCAACGCACATTGGATGGATAAAAGCAGATGAGGCGAGCAAGGATAATGACGTTGTCCCTGTCGTGCTGCATGCGAATTGGTCATAAAAAGCATTTGGCCCGGCTTAGAGCAGCTCAGAAATATCGTTCGATTATTTGGCCATCAGCTAAAGCCAGTCAACGCGATCTTTGGCAACAAAGTTTTCCAAGGACCTATGACATAAAACTTATGGGCGTTAAATAAAAACCGCTGAATGTCATTGCAATTTGGGCACTTAGAAAAAAAAAGAACATAATTAACATTTTACATTTACTTTTGTTTATGCACCAACTGGCCTTGTTCTTGTTGTTGCTGCTGCTCATGTCAGCCGAAAAACATTTAAATTTATTTTCGCAGCTGCAAAAAAACATTACCAAACAAATACTACTAAACAAATTAAGCAATTTATTTTCATTAACGCAAATAAAACTAAAGACTGCAGCCCTCAAGCGAATCGCATTTGTGTGTGTCTGTCTGTGTCTACAAAATTGTGATCGAGTCGAGGAGGAAAATGTTAATTGAATTTCGCTCACATATGTTGACGGTTGACATTCCCCCCCACATTTTCGCCAGCGTGAAAAACCAGCTAACAATTAAGAGAAAAATGTAGCATAAATCAAAGTCAGCTAGAAAATCGAAAACATGGCGCATTAAAACTAGCGCCAAACTTAGTAGATTTATAGAGCTCAAAAGAAGGGGGACATGTATGTAGTATGTAGGTGACTCGACGACTTTGGCTGAGGGTGGCTCCATAGGAATTATGTCATCGCCAGTGCTGAAATCGATTCAATTAAAATGTTTTTTTCTTTATTTTCTTTATTTTCTGGACGATCCAAGGGGGGAGGATGGTCACAGTAGAGTATAGTATACATTGAATCTGGGGCCAGACGTTCCGGCGAATTACAATAATTTTCAATAAGCTTCAGCTCTACAGTTGCAGTTGCTCGACTCGACATCTCTGACACTTGAAAACGCTCGACACGATGATGATGATGATGATGATGATGATGATGATGATGATGATGATGATGATGATAATGACGAGGATGATTGCAGTGCTGATGATCGTCATTAGCATCGGGCCAATCGGACATTATGTCAGTCAGCCAGCTGTCATACAATTGCCGGGACTTGAAGGCAAACAATCCCCGAAATTCACTCGAACAACAAATGAAATGTGGAATAAAGTGATGTGAAGTGAAGTGCAGTGCAGAGAGTAAGGAGGAATAAAAGTGGCGTACATATAAATTACATTTGCAGACACTGCACCTCATCCTCATTGCATTTCCCCCCTCATTTTGGCCAATTTCTCCAGTTCGCCAGCTCTTCGAGGCAAATGAAGCGTTAAAAAACACAGCGAAAAAACATCAAACAAAATTGCAACCCGTTGTGGTTCAGTGGCTCAGACGGCAGCTGCAATTTCCAACTGCAACTGCAACTGCAATTCCAGGCCGAGCCTTAAAAATTTCAATTAACTTTCCAGTGGGGAAAACAATGCACAAGAAATGCGGAAAATTGCAGAAGAAACAAGTGATAAATATATGAAATATTTAAAGTCTGTTGAAAAAGGCCTCGCTGAACAATTTGATTGCAGTGAATAATGCAATATTTTATTAATTCAATAAAACGGTTTCCTTGCCAGAGATAATTGTTTTAATTTGATTTTCTGCGAATATTGAATATATTTTAAAAACGTAAGTATACATTTAAGTGGAAGCTCGATTGAAATGTCAGTCAAGCGACCTTGCTGCACTTTTAACCATTTTCGAATTTATATGATTTTAAAGGCCACGAAAATTCCAACACCTCCTCGAGCTAAATATATACACTTACAAAAACATTTGTGCAATTGTTATAAACAAAGACGGGCTTTTGTTGTTTTATTTGCACAACTTTTCGTGTGTGTGTGCGATAAATCTAAATGAAATCATAAAAATTGAGACGAGACAACGTCGAAGTTTTGTGGGTGTGAGATTAACTCAAGCGAGGAATGAACATTAAAAAATAAATAAAAAAAAAAAATATATACATTTTGTTGTTTCTGGTGGTTTTCTCACTCTGGTGTTATTGTTTTTATTGTTGCTGTTGTGGATTGTAAACAAATGCTTAATTGTCGAATGCAAATGACGCTGACATGTGTGCTTTTTTTTTCTTTTTGTTTTTTGTGCTTTTTTTTTTTTTTTTTTTGTTTTGAATGTGTGGGCAGCAGACTTTGAAGTGTTTTTGCGTTTTTTAGGTTAAATAAATGTGCGTCTGTGTGCGTGCTCGTTAACATCGCAAGTCAATGCATTTTAAATTTGTTTAATGCGCGCCTTTTTAGCATTTGCGGTTGTAATTAGCGCAGCCAACGAGAGTTCACTGTGGAACAAGTCCGCTTCGAAATGATTTCAATAAAATATCATTTAAGCTTTCAAATGTATAAAGTATTTAAGTACTTGTTTAAGTAATTGTTGCAAACTTCCTCATCGCTTGGCTTAAAAACTCTAATTAGCTTGTAATTATATCGATGACAACTTAAGTGAACATTTCTGAAAATTCTGCAATTATTATTTAAAAAATTCCTAGGAAAAGGAATGAATCATTTGCTTCCATATATTTTGGAAATATTTTCAGTGTTTTTTTTTTTAGCTAATCGAAGTGATAAGGCAAATATTCAATACGAGATGACGCAGTGGACAGACTGCCAGCCTTGATGTCTCCATTGAGCGCTGCTCATCAGCCTCACCTTTCCCATAATCCACATCCACATCCACATCCACATCCACCTGGGTTGACATTTGGCATATCTCTGTTTATGGAGGCAGAAAACCGAGGCAAGTTCAACAACATTTCAATGTCGGTCGCTGGGTCTTCACTATCTTCTGCTTTCTGTCTTCTGGGCCCCTCTCATTCAATCATTCTCAATGTCTGTCAGTACATGTCTTCGTCCCTGTCCGTCCGTTTGTCCTTGCGTCTCCTTTTTGCAGAGCAACAAGGACGGCGCCGAGACATTATCCTGTGCCTGCCTCATCCAGGCGACAAACCTAACGACGGGAAATGCCCAAATCACCTACACACACCACAGCTGCGCGACAGAAAGAGATGGCCTGAGGGCGAGCGAAAGAGACATAACCGCAATAAGTTGATGAGGAAAATTGAAATTAAATTTTCCCCACAAAATGTCATTCAAAAGTGACTACCGAAAAAAGACCATAAGCTGTTGGGTCGATGAACTGCTTCTTTTGGAATAAGAAATAAAGGTTCATCAATAATTAAAAAAAAAAAACCTGTTAAATGATAATCATAAGGAATCATTATGATTAATAATCACGATATCATTTTCATTAAATTCGATTATCGAACGATAATTCACTAAGTGAATTTCTGCCAGCACCATTATTTTCTTGCCCACAATTGTAAATTTGTATACTCAGTTATTAGAAATATGTTTTTGTCACTGCCTCGAAGGCATTTAATTAAGCATACCAAACGACAAGAGGGGATAATAAGAAGCAACAAGGAGGAAAACTCGTACACATAATTATTCATTTTCATTGTGCACTTTGGAGGCACTTGAGCAAATTTTGTGCAATTTGCACCACGCAAAAGTGCAGAAATTGAAATAAATGGATGATAAGCAAAAGGGGGCAAGTTGCTGAAGCAGGGGTATCAAGGGGATGCTGGTGGGTGGTGAGTGGGGCATAAATGAAGTGGAGTACTCAATGTTTGTCTGGCCGCTGCAGCAGCAATGCAAGCAGCAACTGCAGCGGTGTCTGCAACATGTTGCCATGACAATGACTGTCGACGTTTGGCGCCGTCTGGCAAACACACACACACACACACACAGAGTCAACCGAACGCAGACAGACACAACACAATGCATATCAAATGCTTAAATGACAACAGCAACATCGGCGAATGCACTGAGAAAATAGGAGTTGGATACTTAGTAAAACCAATGCACAAAAGTGCTATTCAAAACAAGATAGAGTCAGGCTGCAATAATTTCAACTCGAACAAGATTGTCCTTCAAAAAGGGGCCACCTTGAATCATTACTTTCCTCCAATTTTCCGCTCTGTGCACTGCGGCAGTGGCATCAACTATGGTGGGGGCAGAAATGCGGGAAAAGCGGGAAAAGTGGCGTAGCCCCCCGCAAGACAGTTACAATAAATGTCATGTTTAAGGCAGTCAAGCGACGCACATCAAACTCCATCAGCAACATCCGCGCACAATTCAACAATGGCAACAACTTTGGCAAACATGGCCCGAAGCAATTCCACTCGCACCTGAGTGGGCGTAGACATGTCTGAGATGGAGTAGAACTTTTGCATAAATTTGCCGGCTTTAATAAAATTTAATTCCGAGCAGAATTTGCACATTGCACAACGGACGGTCGTAGCAGCCGCCAAATAGCATATGCCAAATTTTTTGCACTCCTTTGAGAGAGCGCGTTTTTATGTGGCAGACTGCATAAATTTCGGGCCTGTCCAGTGGCGCCCCATCAACTGAAATTTTTGCCTCCGCTGGAATTCGGTTCAAAATTCGCTGACACTGGTAAAGAACTGCCAGCGGAAAACTCTTGGTGCACAGAATGTGCAGTCATCAATCTGGAAAAGTGTCGCCACACCAAAAAAACAAGACAAAGTTGATACCCTTTTTCCAAACTATTTCCAAATGATGTGTCCTTAAATTCCCGTACTATTTCCCCTTTTAAACGAAACTTGGCAATAGTCTTCAAACATCGTATATAATTTCCTGTTAAGAGCATCCAAAAGTGGTGTACCATACCATTAAGTGCCTGTCGTTTCCCTTCAAATTTTGAATTTGACAACAGCTCGGGAAAATTTCCGCCAGCCAGAAGCCAAAAGGAAATGCCGTGATGTGTGGTGTCAGTTTGCAATAGGAAGGCGAATAGAAAAAAAAATGATCGCAAACAGGCAACGAACATTTATTTATTTCTATTCAAATTTGAAAAAAGAAAAAATACTCCGACTGCGATTGCGATTTTGGAGCAAAAAGCACAGACAGACACACATGGCGGAGCGCTCGCTCATCAATCATTTATATAAAAACTTATTTTCTTGCTTAAAGTTCGCCAGAGACAAAGATTGATTGGCATATTAAAAAAAAAAAGCGCGCAGAAAACAGAGCAGATCTCGCCTGAATCATCGGACACGCCCCTCTAAAATAAATATGAATTTATATAAGAGCGAAAGAAAGCAAAGGATTAAGGAAGAACCGAAACAATTAGCAGATGTGCACAGTTCGAATTGAAGTTCAATCCCCGGAGCTGTGTGTTAATTATAATTATAGCTGCTGCCTCGCTTTTTTACGCTCTTTTCTGACGCAAATCCCTTGACAGCCAAAATGTCGACAGCTGATTGGGAAAAAAAAAGGTTAAGTCCCCAGCCCCAGAAGTCTATGATATGCTGATTAAAAAATCAGCGAGGCGTTGCAACAACCCTTTCGGGAATCATTGAGTGGCACAGCAAATTGCTGGATGATTAACAAGTTGACTTGTCTTAATTATGACGAACCGCGAACCGGTTTTACTATTTTTTTTGTGATTCTGATCCGTTTTGTTTGACTTGGGGATTATTACTCGATCCTAAATCCTTTGGGCAAACAGGAAAAACTTTGCCGGGCGAACTTGAAATTTTCGTTTTCTATTTCTGTTTCTCGGTACTTTAAACCCGGCTAAAAACTTCTAACCGTCAAATCCTAGACACACTTTGTTTAAACAAAAACGAAATTCACTGCGGCGGTTTGTGCATGGCGTTTTGAATGGCATTAAATATTTATAAATTCAATACGAAATGCAATTCGGAATGCATGCCAAAAAGGAGCAGCCAGAGATTGAATTGTAAAGTTTTTAAAAGCAATTCGCTGCCAGACAATGCCTTCTCTTTCTGCATTTTGGCTGCTGCGTGCAGACATCGCATAAGTTGGCCAAAAGGGAAATGGCGAGACCAGCTGCACAGATACAGATATACAGATACATTCGCCAGATACAACAATTTTTGGCTACGCAAAACGTATTCAAAGCTCTCCCGGGTGGCAGAAAACCGAAAAAGACAGGTGAGGAGGTAGCTGTGTATTCCAGGATTTTCCCCCCAATTGTCCTGCTGCAAATTCGCCCTTGCTGCTTATGAAATATTCAAGGCGCACTCCAAGGACTTGTGCAGCCACGTACATACATACATATATGCTATGATTTCATGAGTTCTGACCAGGATGGAGATGGGTTCGCTTCGGTTTGACAACCGCAAATGGTGCAGCTCGCCTTGGAGGCTCGCTAATTGCCACTTCAAGCAATTCCCAGTCCAGAACTGCGGCTCCAAATCGGTTTTACTCGGTTCAATAGCCGTGTGCCCGCCTCAACCACAAGCCCAATCATATATATCAATCGGAGGGAGCAGCAGCAACCAACAATGGGATTCAACCGAGCATAATCCACAACAATGTGCAGTTCGTCGAAGGGTTTGGGTATCTCGAAATCCAATGACTGGCGGGGGCACCGAAAGAAATGTAATATATTTCATTACTTTATTTCGAACTAGATATTATTACATCTGTTTTTGTTTCTTTTTTTTTTTGTGTGTGGTAATTTTCTCAGTGCAGTGGCCAGTGGCGTACAATTGAAATCAACTTACACTTGAGCCAACCATCTCATCTCATCTCCCTTACTCCCACACGACCATCAAATTGTTTGGCTGGGCATTACACCGAGTGTAAACAGAAATCCGAAACAATTCCACAGGGGAATCGGGGTAATATAGGAGCCTATACAGAAGGGAATAATGCAGCAGAATGTGGGGGGGGGGGGGTTCGGATTGAAGGGGGTTTGGAAAAGCTGAATGAGAGGGGCGGCGCAGATTGAAATATAAGCAGCAGGCCCAAAGACTTTTCCCCTTGATTGACTTTCAATGCACTCATTGACAATCGAAGATGATGTGCACTGAGAAAATAGAATAGCGCTGTTTCGATTAATATATATAGTTTAAATAATACACAGTACTAGAGCCCATTCTGTCCACTGCTTCTGAGTTGTTTTTGTCGCACTAGCTACTCATGTGACTGCAAAAAAAAAAAAACAGCTTAGACAATGAATATTTCTATATTTCTACGCTGCATTTTCCGGGAATTCTAGCTCAGCTTGACAGCCTCTGCTGCTGACCAGCTGGAAATGATCTAATCCAATGAAAATATAAGCCGTCAAGTCGAGAACCATCTACTTGCACTTCTAAACCGAGGCATATCCAATTGCAAGTTTGTCAAGTCAGGCAGATACAAATTTGTTTGCCTGTCCTTCCAAGAAAGCGGGCGGATTCGATTCAAGTTGAGCCAACTTTGCGGTTTCTCAATATGAGTGTGTAAGCAACGTTGTCAATGAGTGTGCGAGTAAATACCCTAGGTATTCGACTGGTGCATTACATACAAACATATTTATTCATGGACATAACTCACCTTGACTTGATAAGAATTCAAACGAGTCTTTGGCAGCAAATTGAACGACGAAAAGTCCAGGCGACGCGAAAAGATCCCATTGCAGCCAGATGTGGAGCTGGAAAGAATCGTAGAGAAATATATGCATAAATCAGAAAAAAAATATAGATAAGCGCATATAAATGTGAATGCACAAATTCCTCTAAATAAAAATGTAAATTCACTGACAGCTGGAAAATTGCAAATATGACAGGCGAGCGGAAATTCCTCCAGTCTCCAATTCGAATGCGAATTCGAATTCGAACTCGAATTCAAGCCGGATGCGATGGCGATAAGGATTTCCCTCGCCAAACTATGCGCTTATGTAAATATTGCTGTATATATATATATTTATATTGGCCGCAAGCCACGTAACTTGGCATTATTCTGACTAATCGAATGCTACGTGACTCTCTAATAGTCTACATGTATAATGAAATTTCTTTTCATTTACTTTGCCCACTTTTACTGACGTCAGAAAAATAAAAACAAAAACAAAAACAAATGTTGCTCAAATGGCCTTAAAAGCTTAGGAATGACATTATAAAATTAAAACAAATAAAATTATTTTTAAATCCCTCTAGCTTTTTCGGGGGGGCGCGCTGGGAATTTTTGCCATATTTTTCTTTCAGCTTGTTTTATATGGCCTACGGCCAAAGCAAAAGCAAACGCAAATAAAGTTATCAACAATGGCCAATATAAGGCAAAAAAAAGAAAAAATCTACAGAAATATACAGAAATATACAATAAAATTAACAAGAAAAACAAAAACGAAAGCAAACAGAAAATGTGCAAAAGCAGTGAGAGAAGAAACGACATGGGACAAACATTCGAATTCATTTGTTGACCTTGACATTGAATAGATTTCGTTTAGCTTTGTCTCGTTTTTTTTCGTTTTTTGTTTTTTGTTTTTTGTTTTTTACCCCCTTCGGTTTATTTAAATTTTAATTTTATTTCTACAGCTCTTATCAGCTTGCGTGGGGGGGTGGGGGAGGTGGGCCCCCCCACTTAGCTCGTGTGGAATTTCAACTTATCTACAACAACAAAAACTACCTTATCTGCTTGTTGGAACAGGCGAAAGCTGAGCCATTAGAAATGCTATAATACGCTGTTTGTTTATTTACACCTTGACTTCGATTATATAACATAAACAAAGCAGACCGAATGTCGCGTCATTTTCGAGTTAGTCATCGACTTGTGCTAATCAACAGAGCGCTGCAAATTTGTAATTTATTTTTAAAACAATTACAAGCGGTGAGGAAATTCAATTTCGAAAGGTTAATTAAGCCAAGCGTTCCACTCCTCAGCCAACCAAGCCACCCACAACTTTCGCCCCTCGAGCGATTTCTGCTAATTTGGGCAATATGAATTTTAATTCGAATCGAAAAAAAAAAACACACACAGCTGCTGGTCAGTTCAGATCGTTCAGATCGCTATTCATATTGAATGAATGTGCTCGACCCGGTCTCTTTATTGTTTGCTTATTTTATTGATCGGATCTCGCACTCCAGATCGAGATGTGCACGGCTAATGAATTTTAATGGCCCAAATGCGTTGCTCTGGCCTTCTCACCGCCTATTATTGTACATTTTTGGCCCGAACACGTGCGCTCTTTCTGCTCTTTCTTTAGCAAGAGCTCCCAATCAGAGCGATCTTAATTTTTATGAGTGTACCCCTTTCTTTATTGGGGCGCACAACGTGCCAGAATAAAATCGAATATCGTATTTGGATGGCCCATGAATTTGGTCAGCGAATTATGGATTATAATCACACTGGCAAAGGCGAATTCAATGGTTTTTTAATAGGCAAGCAAGTAAGTAGAATAAATAATCATCTAGCTAGTGACAAGCACTTTGCAACACGACTGATTACAATGACTTCGACTGTTAACTTCATAGCCAGCCCCGGTTTTTCCAATCAAGCATCTCATTTAGCAGAGTGTAAGATTGTTTCATATTTCGATACTATATTATTTTACGAATTTTGCATTCATTTCGAGATCTACATGAGTCAGATCCGCCTCCTGTCAGCTCCAGCTATATAGCTTATAGCATATAGCTGTCATTGGAACAATCAATGGGCATTGGATTTTGGGGGCTGGCCGGTTCTTCCTGTCTGAAATTTTTGGACTTGAATTGAGCTGAAAGTGATGTGCAGACACAGCTGGGCGAAGTCCGAGTGGCGGAATCAGAAACCAGGTCCCAACCAACAAAATTCGAGAGCCATGAATACGCTGTAATTTATAGGCGGCGTCGCTTCCGTCGCCTGTCAAATTGAATGAGCCAAATGAGTTGAGCAGCCAAGACAAAGGCGTTTCAAATTAGAATACCAAACATTATCACATGTTGCGAGCAGCTGACTCTGACCTTGAATGGCCGACAAAAAAAAAATAAAACAAAAAATGATACACAAGCGAAACTGAAGTGCCATATAAGCTATTTTCTAGCCAAATGGAGTGGCTAAAATAGAGTGACCATGGCGCACTTTGAAGCAGTCTTTGCTGCAGTGTGACCTTCCGCTTTGCAACATGCACTTTTCTAGTATGGGATCTTTGATCTGACGAGGCCTTTGGCCTGCTGTCAAACAAGAGATGAAATGTCGGGGAACCTGGCTCAAATCCTGTTGCTGCTGTGTGAATCTGCGGGCGGGATGCTTTTTCATGGCGCTTTTCGAGATTTTCGCATCGATCCTGGGGTTCTTTGTTGGCGAAGGTAAGCAGAGGTAAGCTCTGCTTTTATTCTCTTCTAATTTAGAGAATATAAATTGGTTAATATATTGGTTATAATATTCCCACAAACAGATGGTCGTCTGTTAGTAATTAGCAGAGCTGCCTATATGGTGCACTTTTTTGGATCGATTTTTCTGATGATGAGCAGTATCTTGGTATGTGATCACTTCCGCAAGTCCACTCTCTGATCCCATATCATCTCTTACAGCAGATCGAATTTCTGGTGATCATCTATCTGGTAACAGATATAATCCACCTGATCTTTTGTAGCCCCTTTATAATCAATTATGCGTTAAGTTGTAGCTTCTGCACTCTAGAATCGATTCCTGTATTCTTCACCCTAGGTAAGTGATTGTTTTGTTTGACCAATTCAATTCAATTGACAAACCAATTATTTCCTTCAGCTTTTAGCCTTTATTTTTGGATAGTGGCATTTTTCTACTGGCGACGCCTTCTCTGGGAACACAATCCCGAAAACGACGACTGAGGCGAAGGGGTATCGTTAATTCTGGATCTTGAGTGTTTATTCTGCGCTCTTGTGTTGGTTTTTGCGCTATGTACGCTATTTTCTGTTTTGGCCCTAATTTCACACTAATTTGTAAATTTGCCTTTAATGCCAAAGACAAAGAGAAAAACGAAAAGAGCAAAGTTCCGCAAATTGTTTGTACAGAGAAATATATTTTGTATTCATCACTACGATGGAAGAGCAGTAAATGAATTGCAGGCAATCGGAATTGCAGAAGGGAATACTATTCCACTGTTTTCCTTCTCGGAGGAGTGGAAACCCAATCACTTCATTCCCGGGCAATTTTCAATCACGTGCTAAGTGCTGCCAGACAGAAAAAGAGTCGATTTGTCTGCCCAGCCACGTTAGCATGCAATGCAAGTCGAGAGGGGAAAACTCGAAAAATTGGAGGAAAAACTGGAGCTGATTTGTGTGCTGCATAATTTTCCGTGCCACAAAGTGAGAGGGGGGAGGGGGGGAGGGTGCCCATCAAGTGGCAAAACTATTTGCCCTATCACGTACAAATTAAAAATGTGAAATGTTTCAATTTCTGTCTCGGGTCTCGGGGATTGCCTCGCACACAAAACAAAAACAACGGCCAGCGAGCTCCACTTAAACTTCGATTGTGGATCCCCCGCTCCACTGTAAGCCCCCCCTCCCCCACCACTCCATACATTGGTTTATGTAAATTCATTTGCGGTGACTTTGCTTTGGCGCCCAATTAGTTTAATTTATGCAAATACAACGCGGGCCACTGACAGTGCGTGGCAAAAATATAAGTCAACGGATGTGGAGAGCCTGCGGTGGCCATAATCGATAATCGGGTGATTGGATAATTTAAAGGCCGAAAGTGTTTAATTTACCACTCGAAAATGCCCTTAATCGATTATGGAGAATCGTTTAATTTGGGTAAATCGAATTTGTGAGAGGGCGATAATTTTTTGTACGAAATTTAGTCATATTGAAAACGTACTGAATGGATTGATTTACAATTGTGTATACATCCTTCTGTTTATATCGTATTAAAAACGTTTTCCCATCAATTACATTCACTGATATGGTTTTAGCCTTATATTTGTGATACCAACTGTCCCTCTATGTGATACTCATATCTCGAGACCCGCGCTAAATTTAGACGTGTCTCCAAGCAGCTGCCCTCGTCGAATTTAATGGCTTTCATGTTTGTCCATGTTTCGCCGGTCCAAAATTTGCTCTGCTCTGCGATTGGAACTGATCTTATTTTCGCCGTTTTAACCATAGCAACACAATCTTCGAACTTCATTTGCATGGAGATGGGAGCTTCTTTGGGTCAGCTCTTTCTTCCGATGGGTTTTGTGGCCTCCAAGCAAATGTCACAGCTGCGACATGGCAATTGATCGATAAATTGCCAAATTCTGGGCGCCGCCAGAATTGCTAGTCTATCTTTAATGTTTTTATTTCCCCAGTACCTGTCCGTGCGATTCTTTCAAGCGCTTCAAATTGTCGTTGAGATTTGTACATTTGATAATTTGATTGCGATTGCTGTTATTTGTTGCCTTTTGGAGCGACCACACCTCTCGATAAATTAGACACTGCCCAAAATGCGCAACCAATGCAAAAAATGAAAACAAAAATAATAATAATAATGGCAAATGTAAATAGACGAGCGACGTACACAGTTTTCGTGCACTAGCCGCTTCTCACGTTTTTCCCATAAACAACTGGCTGTGGGCCACAGCCCAGCCCCTCTTCTCACCTGCATTTCGATTTTAAATATAAAAAGCAATAAATATGTATTTCTTTGTTTGGAGCTGCTGCTGCTGCTTCTGGTTATTGATTAAGTCTGGCCAACCCACCGCCCTCCTTCTTCTTGGGCCACGCCCCTTTATTTGATTGAACTTTTTCCTAAGCGAGGTAGATATTCGAAAACTGCAGTAGGCCAAACAAAGATAAATCAATGCAAAGCAGGAGATTGGAATTGCTAAAAAAAAAAAAAAATAGCACTTCAAATGGCAAAGTTGGCACCGCAAGAGTCGAATCAAAATCGAAATGAAAATCGCCGAAAAGGCAAATCAAATTAAATAAGAAAACGAATTTGACTTTCATTTCTCTGTTACCAAATTTTCCCCTTTTTTTATGATTTTTCATTTTACCTTGTTAGCTTGGGGGTGCGGTTTGACTTTTTTATATATTTTCCCAGGCTTTAAACACGCACCCCCAATAAATAAATAAAATAAAATAAATAAAATCACACAGCAATTTATTAACATTTAAATCGAATTTTTCAGAGAGAAGATATAGCGCATTTCCATGTAGTGAACATAAAAAAAAAACTACAAAACATATATGAAATGCAATGCAATAATATGCAATCTCTCCTGTAATAGAAAGCATCATAAAGTTGGTGAATCAAAAAATTATCAAACTAAACGATATTATTTATGTGTGAGCATATTTAAAAACCCCTGTTTTCTACGTTCAACTGCTTCCTCAATCAGTCCGTTTTAACGACTGCCTACTGTACTGAAATCTGAGCCAGGCAAAATACTGACCGCATCGCAACGCAAGATCAGCGGCGAGTGCAAATTGATTAATGGATGCTAAATATTTAAAACATTTTCCAGTTGCCTGTGTTAAGCGAAACCATGAAAAGCTGCCGCTGCGTTTGTTGCTGTTATTAATTGTTGTAGTTTATGCCTTAAAACGGTAACCAGTTTAGTTGAACCAGCAAAGCAAAGCAAAAGCAAACTGAACCCGGCCAAAATGACTATCGCATCGGTTCGATCTTAGCAAACGATCTCAAATTGCAGTGGAAAATGGAAACAAACTTTAGCTTCGCTTAATTGCGCAAATTTAGCCAAGAGGCTCTGATTTAATCCATGGAAATAGCAAATGTTAATCATGTGGGTTGTGTCTTGTGTGTCTTGTGGCTTGAATCTTGCACAAACAGACAGACAGATGCGATATATGTACGAGCCCATTGCTTGCCACACATTCGCCTTTGTTCCAAGTACGAAGCGGGCAAATTAATTAATAAAATACAAAATACAAAACCGGGGGAGCAAAAGTAATGGAGAAAAATGAAACAAATCGAAATAAGCATAAACAATGCTGAGCTAATTAAAAAAGCAGCAGCCCAGCAACAGCAAATGCCAGGCTAGACCGACCCACATCAAAAGCTAATCATTTTCATTTTCGATTTCGGTTATGATCGAACATAGAAATACTCAGTAGTGAAATGAAGATTAAATAAAAACCATAATTGTTTATAAGTATAATCGTGTTACATGCTGGCTTTTTGCACGGCATCAGACCTTCTCGATCACCCACTACCACTACCACGAACTCACAATAATAAAATAGAAACTGTTGCACTTGAAGCGCAACGTGGTAACATAAATCATGGCAAAAAGTCATTTTACGGCAATTCCAAATCGGAATCCACCGCAAAGGCCAAGTAAGCGGGGTGGAACGCATGAACTCGGTCTGAACCTGGCCACCTGAACTTTAAGCCCAGTAGCAATTGTTGGGGGAGGGCGTGTGCCAACAGTCGACGGCCACTAAACAAATGGCAAAATCTGAATGCACGGTACGTAATAAATTATAATTTGAGATACACTTTGGTATTTTCCAGATGAAAATTGATATAATACATCTAGACATCTTATTTTATAGTAATTAGTAATTTTTCGCAGTGCACACAGTCATGATTTAATAGGTAAATCAGGTTGATGAGCGTTGAACACAGTGGCTAGAAAGTAAACTAGTTCTAGGATCTTGCAGCTCCGAAAGAGCAACAGGGCAGCACCTTCTGGGTGCGCTGGTCGGTCGGTCTCCTTTCCGGCACGAACTAAAACTTTAAGCCGGGCCAAAATGCATTGGGCCAACAGTCGGGGGAATATAGAGGCTTTAATGCCTTTCCCGACCATTGCAAAGAGTGCAAGAAACCCATAAATTAGCCGGAGTGTGCCTTATCCATGTGTGTGCGGCACTGTGCTGTGGAATGGGATGGTGCTCCATCTGAGTTTGTGGTCAAATAAATAGAAAATTAGCCAGACATTGGCCAGCCGAGCAGCAAAAGCACAAGAAGCGAACAAATAATGTGGATGTTGCAGCGGCATAAAGAGAGCCATAACAACAACATAACAACGCCAGCAACACAAACAACGACGCACATTAGTCGATAGATATATATATATATATGTAGAGTCTACAATTCTGGAACTGAAACCGAAACTTTGGAGGCAGCAGAGGCAACAGCTCATTGCCGCTAATTAATTGCGAGCGGTCAGGCGGGGCCCACAAAAAGAGGTGTTTGCAGAAACTGAAACTGAAATAAAACAAAGTCTAGCCATGGAATGGAAGGGCGATTGTGATAGGGGCACCCCATATAAAAATGGCAAGCGTCAGCAGCTGCTGGTCAGGAATTTAGGGCTCCTCCAGCTGGAACAAAATCAAGACGAACCGATGAAAGGCAAAATATCTCACGCCCCTTTGCTTGAATGGCAAGTCAATGTTTGTAGACTTAATTTTAACCCAAAACCGTCATGGTTGCTAATCAGACTATATCTAATCCTTTCTTAATCTTACCTAATCGTGCACCTCCCAGTTTTAAAGCCTCACCCAAATATGAATCACAAAAATAAACGTATAATACTTGTAAATATTTTCTACACTCGCGTGTTAATCGCAAACAAATTAAAACTAATACTGCACAAGCCAGACTCATATGAGAAATGAGGCAAACGAGGAGGAGAGGGCAGTTAGCTGGTAATGAAAATGCCACAAAATTCCCATAATGCATTTCGAGGCTGTCTAGGAGACAACTTTGACTTCACGCTGCGCTACACAAAAAAAAACTAAAAAAAAAACCGAAAAAAGAGCTGTGAAAAGTCTCATTACTTTGGACAAATATGCAGTGTTGGTTGTTGGGGCAAATGTGCAAAGTTGCCAAGTTTCGGGGGGCCAAACTAAACGGAGAGGGCAGCAGCAACTAGACCGCAGCAGTTCGCGTGTTTTGCGGTGGCAAGTTCATAGATCTGCCACAGTATCTATCTGCATATGTAGCATTGCACATACAGATACATACATATGTATGTATGTGGAGCAGGCCGGCCAGGCGGCAACTGTGACTTGATCCCTTTTCACTGCTTCTCATGCCACACGCACAGTTTTTGCAATTAAAATGGATTTGCTGGCTCTTTTGCAAGACAGCACACAACATACAACATACAACACACAGCACACAGCACATGTGGGGACACATTTTTTCCAGAGGCGTCAAATTAATTGCCCCAACTTTTGCCAGCCACTAACATTTTATTTCGTATTCAAATGTTTCAATAGAGGAGCGGGGCAAGGGACGAACAGATCGATGGACAACATGTGTAAGCCAGGCCCAGACGACACATTTGAATATTATTTTCTGCAAAATTAATGCCTTTCTTAGTTCGTTGAGCAAACTCATGTAATTACACCCAAGAACTTCGTGAGAAAGAAAAACATTTGCATACTAATGTATGTATTTACTGGAGTTACAAGGGTAAGTAGGTAAGTTGGTAAGGTATTTAGTATTTAATTTAAGAACAATCCACGATCATTTCTTTGCCATCTAAACTGTAAGCCCAATATTTGGGCATTAGAGTAGCCTGTTCTCCTTGACTGAATTTGCCAGCAAATCTGTCAAATTTTTGAAGTTTGTTTGCACTTCGCGGAATTCGTGATCAATAAATATTTGAGTGGCTCAAATAGGGGATAGCAAATATCTGGGAATGCTCGGGGAGACTCCCATGCGTAAGACCAGTTGGAAGATCTTTGGGCATATAGCAACCAGGGAGAAGGTCGAGCCCAAGCTCGCAAAGCCACCGATTCGATGTGTATCTTTGAGATACGTGTCTGCAGTATCTGTATCTCATGACAAATTGAGCTGTCAGCGGCGACTCTTTGAGACCGGCAAACTTCCTCGATAAATCAATGTATTTTTCGTTACTTTTAGCTGTGAGTACCGCCAAGTGCAAATAGCAGAGAAATATTCAAAAATAATTGGAAACATGTCTGTCTGCGAAGCTGAAATCTCATCGCGAGTGCCCACATTAATTCTAATTGGCAATATTTTTTCAGTTCTCCGTCGATTTACGTTTGTTGTTTTTTATTTTCTTTGTGTGTTTTTGAGTTTTTTGTGCGCCTAACTATTTCTTTGGGACGCCGATGCCGATAGACAAAGGCACGATTCGAGGTGATTCGAACTCCACCCATTTTCAATCCACATTTTCAGAGTTTTGTGCAACTGACACTTGACATGCCAACGAGGGGCGGGATTGAGGACTCTAAATGAATGCACTCGTTTGATTTATGCATTCAATTAAGCACGACTACAGTGCGTAGGAAAACTGTAAGCGGTTTCGAAACGCCATATTTACCTTGTTAGCCATCATGGAGCGTTATTGTTGCACTTTCTTATCGTTAAACTTAAAAAACATATTTCAATTATAAAAATTAAGTGTACACAAGTTTATTCCTCTTAAAAACGTGTTGTGAAACGAAATCCTTTAGATAATATGGTGGATATGTTTGCCCACACTGTCAATCAGCAAGCCATAAACGTTTTTATAGCCATGTCTCGCACTGTACGAAACAGCGCCATTCCAAGCAAATCGGTCTTAAACTTTAATTGCAATTATCCAATAGACAAACTCCTTAAAATGTGCTCATATTTTCTGAATCATGTTTCGTACTTATGTACATATGTGTGTTACAAAATCGTTTTCATGTGCCTTTCTTCTTGTGGCTAGCAAACACGGCAAACAACATTATTGTTGGCCAGGCCAGTGGCATTGTTATATTACTGCCACCGACCAACCGACCGTCTGGGCTTATTTATGACCGCCAAGCTTAGGCTTAGATTTTTAATTAATTCAAGGTTTTTACGGCACATTCCCCGCGCTTCTCGCGCATAATTGTGTAATTGTTGTCTGTGGTCAGCCAACGCATATTGTATTGAAGCATGGTATATAAAATAAGGCAACAGCAACCACCTCCCCCTTTTTGGGCTGAGTCATCATCAGCAGCACCTCATCGCCACGCAATTTGTTACGTGGGCGTTGGCGTGAAAATTCTGGGCTAAAATACGGCGGAAAATGTCAGCGTGTCAGCGGAAAATTGTGGGAATTCCCTTTCGCAGGGGTCACAGTGCATTTACTATACCCTCCGCCAGCTAGATTGCAATTAAAATTCATTAGCAAGCGGACGGCCAAAAGTAAAAACAAACGAAATTAGTCGAGTCACAAGGCAAAGGCAATTCACTTAACAACGCAACAACAGCAACGAAACCCACATGGCAGCATAATTAGACCAAAACCAAACATGTTTGCTGCCAAAACTACAAAGGCGGCTTTTTACACCATTCTGTTGACAAACTTTGATGGGGGAGAATAGAATGGGGGAGAGCAACCACCACAATATGAATACAAATAGGTATTCCAACTTTCCACTTAGTTACTAGATTCTGGTGTGTTTAAATTAGTTATTGATACAGAATCTAACTAAAAACATATTTAAGCCTTAGAAGCTAACAGCAGATCTGGCAACTAAGATATCTGCAGAGCACGACCAACTTTCTAACCAAATTACAGCAACCTTTTTGTAAGAGTAAAAAAAATATATAAATAGGTACCAAAAAAAAAGCACACAAATTTCATATGAAATATGGTCAAAAACGAGGGAGAACGAGGGGGGCAGTGAGACAACAGAAAGGGACTACTAAGGGCCAAATGTGTTGAGACCACAACATGTTAAGTGTTATTTATGCGGTCGGGAGATTTCTTATTAAGATAGGGCTAGACTATAAGCTCGCTTTCCTTCTTCACCGAACTGTTCTCTCTACCTGTTAGGGCCATAATAAATGTGGCTCAGACTTATGACAACAAAAGGGTTACTTTTTGGGGTATAAAACGCTACAAGAAATTGCCCAGAAAACAGCTGCCGGCCGAGTCGAGACTGCGAATGGGAAACAAACAATTATTTCCTTGGGGAATGTAGCGGAAATCTCTTCTCAGATCGTGAATGACATAAGCCATCGCAAAGGAACAGAACATTCAATGGAAACATTTCCGAGTGCACTCACATTAAGCATACGCCGCGTATGCCGGCGATAAGAAAGTAAACCCGCTGGGAAAAAGATAACGAATATGCGCAGAGCTCAAACAAAGGAGTGGGCAGGGCGATATTTAATAAATTATTACACTTGGCTGGGGCAAAAAAAAAAAAACAAAAATAAAACATTAATAAATAAGTAAATAAACCTCGCTGGCACCGCTTGACATGACTAATTGAGAAATGGAGATCTGGGGAAAATGATTCTAAACACTAGGAAAACGCCCATGCATATCGATTCGATTCTATTAGTGGCACCAGTGTCAAGAGCACCAGACAATGTCATCATCATCATAGCCTATGTATTATTAAGTGCATGGTGTAAAAATAGACCTCACTTAATGCAAACCATATAAATTATAGAGCGTTTAATTGTTATTTAAGCAAATGAGATGAATTCACCGCCAACTAGAATATATTTTTTAATTACTGCGGTATTCAATTAAAGCCATCTATCTATTCAGATTCATTTGCGATCGATCGTTTATCGATCCTATGGATATGAATAGTGACATTTTATTAATTACGGCTAATTTGCTGCTTTCTTGCGCTTGAGAACGTGATGCAAATGCACTGTAATTAATTTTACTGGATCATTAATTCGTTTGGCAAAGAAGTGAAATTTTATTTACAAATGCCAATACAATTTTAAAGCTTCGGTTAACCAAAGGTTCGATTTGGTTGTTTGCTGTAATAACTGTGTTATTCCATACTAGAACTGACTAATTATTCAAATTCCCATTTTTCTGTGCACAAATGTTGAGCAAGTTGTCGAGTGAATCATTCGAATGGTTCGTTCGTTTGATAGAGCAGCTTTATTCGTTGTTGGTTTTATTGCTATTTGCCATTTTACTGTTAGAGCTACAACAAGTTGACTTAAAAGTGCATTGCAATTTCCAGCTAAACGCAGCAACAACAATAACCATAATAATAGTATGATGTCAGCAATTCAGAGTCAGTATCAATAGAGAGAAAGAGAGATCCGCTGTGGGGGTGGGTGGTTGCGGGAAAGAGAACGCGTTTTCATTGTGTGGGCGACAAGTTTAATTTGGTTTCATTTAAAGCTCGAGAAAGAGGAAAATATAGAGATATGTATAGTATACAAAAGCAAATCCTATTTTAGTATATACACATGTATATGTAGATGTAGATAATTCGCAATAATTGTTAACAATGACGTACAGTTCGCGCGATGCCCGCTGAGGCAATTTAAATGCAAATAATTTTGTAAGAAATTTACATCGACTTAAATTTGAATATAATTACTCAAATTAGACGCCGGCAAAAGCAACCAGCATATGGACAAATTGCCCGCAAAAGTCCACGCCCACTTGTTGAGCTTTCTACTTCGTACACTTAAAAATTAATTTTGCAACAATCACACACAGAGCGAAAGACAAAAAGCAAAAGCAAAAGCCACACAGCAAACGAGGTTCAACAAACGCAGAATTGTGCAAAAAGCGCAAAGCAAACAAAGTAAACAACAAAAGTGGCCACCACAACTAGGCAATTGTTTAAGTAACGTGTAACAGAGGCACAAAAAACGAATTTATTTGCCATTGCAGCAGCAGCAGATGATCAAAAGAAGCAGCAGCAGCAGCAGCAAAAGTGACGTGCACAGTGGGCTAAAACCAATTGAAAACAAAGTATATTTTAGTACATAAAAATAAAAATAAATTTATAACAAATCAGTCTAAGCAAATTAAAGAGAATTGTTAATTGCTACATAAAATGTAGCTCGAGCTTAGTCAACATTGATGACCAATTTTGCAATTCTTGCACCACTGTGCCTTTGCTACCGATCGCTAATGAAGATGATGTTGCAAAAAGAAAAAAAGTAACACGGGTAATAGAAAAATAACGGTCGTTGCCAGCTGCCAACTGAACATAAAAGTGGGCGTGGCGAACAAAAGCAAAAAGAGATGGCAACAGGGCGATTGCATTCGAAATTGAAAGCGAATTTGCTTTCCATTTTAGCCGCGCTGCAGTTTTGAAATTAACTTTAGTTTCAGGGTGACAGGTGTGCAGTGCGGCGAACTAAAAAAAAAAAACTAATTAAAAAACCCAAGACAGCGTCGTTTCGTTTTTTGTTCTCACGCTGTGGGGGATATGCCCGAAAAATAAAATTTTAAAAAAGTTACCAACACGCGCACGAAATTTTAAGCAGATTTCATATGCTAGCTATTATTATGTGGATTTTGTTTGCCTTTTTAAAATTTTTTGCTTTTCACCCACTTGCCGCAGGAAACGTGCCAAGATCGGCGCTGCCTCAGCCCCTTGAAAATAAACAAAATTAATATGCAATTAATCGCCCATCACAAAGGAACAACACGCTGCCAATACAAACAAAACACGGCGAAAAATCACAAAAAAATAAATACAATTGTTGTACGTGCACATGTCGCTCGAAGAAGATGAAGAGCCGCGATAAACATCTGAAACAGCTGAAAAGTCACCTACTCACAGCCCCAAAAAAAAAAAATTAAATAAAACAAGCAGGAAAAAACAAATCGAAGCAGCCGAAAAAGCAGAAAATCAACAAAATAATATCACAGGAGGAGCTGGAGGAGCCGCACCCCAAAATGTGTCAAAGATCAACTGAGAAAAATCGACGATGGCCATAAACAAGAAACAACTGTTGTGCACACAAAAAATAAAGTAGTAAAAGGAAAAAAATTATTATATTAAAAAAAAAAATATATATATATAATGATATATTAATATAGATATAATGATATTAAACCCTCTTTTTAAACATATTCTTTTGTTTCGCCAGATTGATTCAAAAAAGAAAAGATCCAAGCCATTTTTTCTTTCAGTGTTTAAATACTAAAAAGTCAAGAGAGCGAACTTTTAAAACAGAGCAGGAAATCAACGGACAGCTAAATGCAATTGAAAACGAAACTGCAGAAATCAGAGAGAAACCCAAAAACTTGGCGCCGTGAGAATATTAATTTTGAAATGGCCAAGTTGACCGAAAACTTGTTCGCGTCACTTTATCTCATGTGAATAATCGAATTTTCTGCGGACATAGGCGTGGGCGTGTGGGCGTGGCGAAAGGTTAGGCCAAATGACCAGAAGATGGCGCCAGCCAGGCAAATCCAGGCGCAAACAATGAAAACCCATTGATCGAACAATCGCAGAACAATTGTCAATATAATTTCCCATTAATGGCTGGCTAATGAAAGGGGCTCCATTCTTCTCTTCAATGCAAAATCTTGTAAATGAAAGTCAAAGTTTAGCCCCGATAAGACCGACGGACCACGATGTTTGCTCAAGTGCCAGCTGCCGATAAAGTCCGGCCCCCCTTTGTTCGAAACGCTCTCCTTTTCTTATCAAGTTGCAAGCTCGAGCCTTGAGCCTGAAAACTTAGCTATGTGCACACAGCTGTGTTTAAGTTATTAGCACCAATATACCGAATTTCACAACGATCGCCGATAATTTCCTACTTCTGATCGATCTACAGCGTTCTCTAATCAGGATTGTGCATGCAAATGCATACGAGTGCATGATCTACAATTTCACTTGCAAGCATATACATACATATGTACATATACATATATGCTCGTTTATGTGACAGCTGATCTTTTCAAGTGACCCACTTAGCGTGTGCTTGTGTACTTTCCTTTTCACAGCCCTCGAACACAACAATGCCAGCCCCTTGTGACCACGAAATGCAGTTTGTTTCATAAATATTTGCTGCAATCCGTACAATTTTCGGCCGTTTTTCCAGCGCCGCCTTAATACATTTAATTTTTTTTCGACACTGTATTTTTAGAAAGTGCGTGCGTAATTGAAGTTTTAGTCGCTTGGCAAATAAATTGCCGCAGCCAAGTCAATAAATTAAGCAAAAGCAGGCGGCACAAACTCACGGCAGCGCTGTGACTGCGAAATTGCAAACAAAATTGCAATTGCAACTGCAACTGCACTCGAGGCGAATGAACGCAATGCAACGCTCTGCTGGCGCCGACTGCTCTGCCGGCAATGCACTTTGCCAAGGACAGATCCATTGAAAAACCGCGAAGCAGCGAAAAGGCGACAGCAACAGCGGACTGTTGCAATGACTGCCTCGTGCAGCGGTGCGCCAGAGCACACTGAGAAAAACCAGTGATAACTAATTATTTAAATTTCAAAATGTAGTTTGATTTTGATTATCAGAACTGAGAAAAAAACATGTGAATTTACCTATCGGACTATATTTTTGTTCTGTTTTAAACATTAATTTAAGTAATATAAATTTAAATATAATTCAATTATAATTTAAATACATGACCTAATAATCTCAGTGCATCTGTGTGCCAATGCCTCTCTCCGCTTTGTGTGCGTGTAATTTATAAATATAATTAATAGAATTACACGGCATACGAGCGTAATATTGACACTGATATCATAGTCTCTCGTCCCATCTCCCTCACTCACTCGCTCACTGGTAGCTACTCCTCTTTCTCATAGTCGCAGTCGTAGTTTAATGCCCGCTAAAACAAAGCCCCAAGGTTGCAAGAAAAGTAAAAATAATGCAGTCGCCGCTTAAGAGAGAATAATATAGCCAATATAGAATAAATTTCAGCTCTGGATCACTCAATAAAATCAGTATTTAATATTCGATGTTTGTTTTTTTTTTTTAGCTCTTAATGCTGAAAGGTTTCATTCACTTCAATGGGCTTGACTGTATCTGTATTTAAAAATGGTTCTAGGAACGGGGAATCCACCATTGCCGGTAGACCACTAAGTTCGACTGCTTTGTTTTGGTATTTCTCTCTGCCGTCTTTTATTCATTCGCGGCACGTTCAAGGTTTCCTAGTTGCTCCTACCACCCAACCCACCCAGTGGGCTTATCTAGTTGGATTTTGGAATATTTTTCACACTTGCCACTGGTTATTTGCTAACTAGAAGTTGACAGCTAAATGGATGGTGCTTTGGCTCAATAGTTTTTTGCCAAAAAAAATTCAATTTCATTTTCTGTGCATTTTTTCAATTTACTATTCTCTTTGTTTTATCAACATTTTCATCAATATGCAAATTTGAGGAAAATTGAACGACATTTTTATTTTGGAGGGTTAATTAAAAGTCATAAATTGTCGCCTAATGCAATGTGAATATTTCATAAAAATCTGCCGATAAACTCTTTGTTGTAACATGCGAAAAATAGGTAAAAACAAAAAGGTGGTAAAAAAGGGGCGTGGCGTAAAGTGCATTTACCTCGCAGTGCAATAAATAAATAAATAAAGAAAAACAACAAAAGCGTGTGATTGACTTCACTCGAATGCGTGGCACGTTTTTCTGTGCAATCGCTTTGAATTTGGCTAAAGAAAAAGAGAGAAAGGTAGTATGTAGCTACGCACACAACTCGATTTTTTTTTTTTTTTACAATAAACAACTAGTTTCAAACGCGTTTTTCTATTGCCAATTTCAGCGATCGAGCGGATCGGATACCCGGGCGTATGAGTAATATTTCGAAGCGGCCAGCAAGTTAATTGAATGTAACAAATGAAGGAGGATGGGGTGAAATATAAGAATGCTTACAAGGAAAGCGTTGAATCATCACTTGTTACAAATTTAAGTAGTTCTATAAGCAAGCTACCTCTTAGTAAATGATTAAAATCTAAAGATAAACTTTGCTTAAATCAAAAGCGCAGCCAGTTGCGAATTGTATTTCAAACGCTTTTGTTTCTCATTTTGTGTGTGCTGTTTATTTGCTGATATTTTTGTATTATTTTTACTTCGTTTTTTTTATTTTTCTGAGCGCTTACGAATTTGGCAACTGCAAGTCAAATTTAATTTGACAGGCCGCGTAATGAACGAAAAATGAGAAAAACCAAAAGTTGAAAACTGAAAAATGGCAGCTGGCAGCCAAGTGGCCAAAAACAAAGCTTTTTATGGCCACAAAACCGAATTTGAGCTTTGACTTTTTTTTTATATATATATAGAGGCAGCGCATTCGATTTGGATTTTCATCGGCCGTTTTTCCATTGGCAAAATGCAAATCAGCGAGGATGACAACCCAAAATTAATGACGACAATAAACAATTATTGTATAATTGAAATTGACTAGGGGAAAATTGATTTGCGGACTGCACAACTGCACAATGGCCGCACAACAGCAACTGTAATCATAAAACTCGCCAAAGGATAACAAATAAAACAGGGGAAAATTAAGGAAAACCCAGACGAAACAAACAAAGCGGAAAAATGTTGACAAAACATGAAAACCAAACAGCCAGCGGCAAGGGCAAAAAGAGAAAGAGTTGCGACAAAATTGAAAAATAAAAGTTACGTATTAGCCAGACGACGACAGCCAGCCATAAAGTTGAATGAATGAAATGTCTGGCTGGAAAACTCGGAATTCTCCCGGCTCGAGTTGAGTTGAGCACTCTGAGCTTTGCTTGCCAAGAGGAAGGACGACAGTTGATCGGGTAATTAGCGTGTCTGACCTTCTGCCCGCTCCAGCCACGCCCCTTCTTATCTGCCATATAAAACAGCAGCGAGAGGGGCGCTGTGGTGGCTTTTGTTGTGGCACCTCTAGGGCCACTTGATATGGCTCTCGGAAAGTGTCTGCCAAGATGGCGCCAGGATAATTCGCTCTGAGTAGCGAGAAATGGAAATTGATTGCCGGCATTTAAATATTTTATCGATTGCGGGGATCCGACTTAATGGACCACTTCGTGCCACCCAGCTGACTTCAAAGCTAATCAGTTTAAGGTTATCCTTACAGAGAATTAAACAAAAAGAACTGTGTAAATAAAATAGTTATGCCTTGAGTTTTAAAACGAAACTGCTTAAAAGTCATTTAATATAGGGCTTACAGCAAAACCAAAGTCAAAGTCAAGAAAAACACGAAACCAAAGAAACAAAAACAGAGTTGCAAGAATGCCACCCGCTGTGAGGGAAACCTTAGGAAAACGAGAATGACAAAAAAAATCCAACTTCAGCTTAAGGCAGCTTTAAGCCAAGTGCAGTCGTTTACACTTGAAAAAAAAAGAAGCGCCCAGGGTGAGTAAACTGCAAGCCAACGTTGCCTTGCCGCACTTAAAAAGGAACTTGCGCTCAGCTGCTCAGTTTGGGTTCAATATACAAAATAAACTTGAAAAATGTATTCAATTAAAAAAGTTTTCACTTGCAACACGCTGGCACCTCTTGGCCCTCAGCCTTTTAGCCTTCTTTTCGTTTCTTTTCGCAGTTGTAAGAGTTCTGTTCTTTTTGCCAAGTTGCCAGGGAATGCTCTGCATAACTGTAAATGAGCCAAGAGGGGGCTAACGCCAGTGGGCGTGGCAACCACATTGCGGTTGCCTTCTGTCTGAGCTTCAATTCCACCAACCCCCCCCCCTCATATCCTTCTTTTCGCCCTTCCTTTTGTCTGCGCCTGCTTAGCATGTAAATAATGTGCACGAAATTATGAATGCAGCTAATTAGCAAAGCAGCAGACGAGTCCTGGGATCCTAGGATCCTCTTTTGTTAGCCAGCTTCTTGTTGCAGGCATCTGCTGCACGGAGAGAAAATATTACATTCCCCGCTTTCCAAGTTTGCTATTTTTAAGCCTTCAATCAGAAATTTGTAAGCATAACTAGTCAACATTTTCTCCTAGTGTTTAAATTCATTATGTCATTGAACCGTTTAACTGCGCTTAAATGCTAGCCGCTTGTTTTTTGTTTATGGCGCCACGGGGAGCGTTTAACTTAAAGCGCCGACAAATAATTCAGAGTTGAGGGAGCTGCTCGCCGGGAAAACACCACCCCCTTTCCCAGCACCATTAATCACCCTCCCACCTGGTCGTAAAGCTAAAGTTCTGCGTTTGCCACTTGCCGCGATTTATGGCCTCTGCAACTGAGAGAAGGTGGCTCGCTCGTCCAGGGAACTTCTTCACTTACCTGCAAAGAAATGTGGAAATATATTTGGGATTAGTTGGGAATTGATGGAAAGTATTAGGGATTAGCTTGAATGTTTATTAAATGCTCTATCCCTACTACCATGATTTTAAATATACACATTTTTTTCAAGGATTTACCTTGCTTAATACAATTAAACACAGAACTCGTTTTACTCAGGCTCCTAGGCCAAAACCTTGGCAAGTTCAACTGTTGATAAGAAACCCTCACCCTGCTGCTCCACAAATGTAATTAAAAAAGACTTAAATGTCAGCTTGGCCAGCAGATGCTACCTTAAGATTATAGCCAAGAGACTTCAGCTTGACAACGGAGGCTCAAGGCTTTTGTTATTGCCTGAATTTACGTTTAAACATTTCTGCTTGGTTTCTTTGTACTACAATTTTATCGCGTGCATAAACAAGATGCGGGTTAAAACAAAAAAGAAGTGCAAGTAAAAAAAAAACGAGACAACGAAACGAAGTCAACTCCAACTGAATTTCAGGTTTACTACAAAGTCATGCAACACGGTCATGTGCAACAGCAACAGAGCCCGTCTCTCTCCCACTCTCGAGACTCGTCAGTCGAATCGAATGCTGCAAATTATTGCAGGACATTTGCCCGAACGGCCAAAGGGTAAACAATTTTTTGCATTTATTTATTTTACGGCAAAAGGCTCGAACAGTCGCAACAAAAGAAAGTGAAGAAGATAAACACAAGAAGGCTCAAGAGATACGCTTTTGGGTCTGAAGAATGGGATACCCTTAACAGGACCATTTTGTCAACCAATTGATATGAAACTTTGAAATTCAATATATTTCGACATAATATGGCATTGTATATAATTTCAACAACATGGCTTTACAAATGCCACACATATTTGAAACTGAACTAAAAGTGTAAAAACCATCTACTGGCACTTCAGTCAACAAAACCCCTTTGAAGAGTATTAAACTTAATTTTAGCACGAAACTCGTACATCAACAGCACAATTACGAGCAAAAAAAGAAGAAGGAAAAAAAATGAGAAAAGGAAGCTGCTGCTTTATCAGTCTGAGCAATTACAAAAACCATCGGCGCTCCTCTTATTATTATTTAGTATTCAGGGCCTTCGATTTTCCAGGTCAGCGGGGAAACAGGAACGAGGACAACGGTTGGCGAGAACTGTAAATATTTATTTATAGGTTTTCTTCTTTTCTGGGTTTCTTCATTTACCGTCGGCGCTGCAGTGTCACTTTCTTTCGCTTTTGACCGTTTTCAATTTATGTTTTTTTATTGATTTAAATCTCAGGCAAATGCCGTTTATTTTTTTTTATTGCACTCACATTTTTAATAAAACGAAACGAAAGTAAAGTTGATCGCGACAACGCTCGTATTGTCGATAAAATACCCCCATCCCCCACAGCGAGCCCCCAATAAATGTTGCAATTTTATTATCATTTGCTGGGGGGCTGTCATCGGTTGGTGGAGAGGGGTGGAGAGGAGGAAGGGAGAAAAGGAGTTGCACTCGAGAAAGTGAAAGTTAGCTTTTTAAGGCAGAAAGCAAAGAGCAGCGCACACACATGTGTTTCTTTTTTTCTTTTTTTGCTCGCTCTCTTTCTTTTGCTGCGAGCCCAATTTTTTTTAGTTTTGGTTTGGTTAGTTTTGGCTTTAATTGAATCAACGACAACATTTTGTCCGCTTAAGGTTGCACACACTGTGGCACAGCTGAGTTAGTTGGCCCCACTCCTGTTGCCACATTTAACATTTAATTTTAATTGCCACTGGCGCCGCCTGCCCAAGTTCAATAAACTTGTCTCACTTGCTTGTGCCAATAGCGATGATGATGTTGCCGCCGATCGATGTGGCATGCTGCAATAGATGATGCATGCTGCATTTTTCGCATGTGCAACGGGCCTTTCAGCAATTGCCGCCGCCACACAATGAAATGGAGCCATTCCCCTTCCGATTTCTTTCGTTTCGTTGCGATCCGCTTCGATCATCGGATATCAAAAGGCTGCGATCGTTGCCCCAAACAGTTGCACGCATTATATATATATTGTTAATTACAAATATCGGTGATTGGGTTGCTCGGCAGCAAAAATGTAATGGCGTGAGAAAGTTTTTGCCACTCCATGGGTGCACATCCATTGATAGACTTGCGAGTTACCCTATACTCTATGCTCATTCAACAAGAAATTTGGATCTTACTCTCCACTCTTTTTTTCCCTACTGCTGCTTCGTTCTTCTGTGCAACAGGAAATGAATTTCGCCCGATTATCCTGCAATTAGCTCAATTCCTTTGCACACTTTTTCCCATTCCGTGATGCGATTAAGAAATTTGGCGAGCTTCTTTTGCTTCGTTTCTGCTCCCCATTTCCTTCGTTTTTTTTAAGCACATTTTTTGGCCCTCTGCTAATGATCTGTCACGCCCCGAGGCGAACGCATAAAAATGCATTTGGTGTCGTCGCGTTCGCAATAATAAAATAAAGAGAAAAGGCAAAAAAAAAAGGGGGGGGGAGCGCAGCAGCAGAAGGAAACCTACAAAAATGCATTTATTTATTTGCGGCGGCTTGATCGTAAAAATAATTTGCTTTTATTGCCCAAAAACGGGGCAAATGATGTTGCCGCTGTTGCATGCGCCCAAAAATGGGAATGGGAAGGAAAATAAGAGACTTTAATGCGTTTTGTGTCCTCGTCATGCTGCTAAAGTCGGGACCTTTGTGCCTCCACTGGGCTCCCCATCTTTAATTCGCATTATTTTATTTTTACCCTTTCTTGGTCTGCAAAATTCCGCAAATCAACGCCTCAAGCATCGAATTTTTTTTTTTTTTATTTATTTTCGTGTGCTGAAAGCCATTGACATTTGCCGCACCGCCCAGGCACTTATTCAATTAAACAAAACGCAATTGTTGTTAACACGAAACATCTGCATCTCTTTCCTTTGCGCTAGCGCCGTCTCTTTCGCTCGCCTGTGGCATATTGTCCCAATCCAAAGTCATGAAGCGTCAAATTGTTATGGCCAAAAGATGGAAAAGATACAAATGGCAACGGTTATCGCACAACAAGCGCAATCGGTCGTGTCGCAGGAGCTAGATGAAGATGGTGATAGAGACAGTCGTAGTGCCGAAGAAAGAGACCGAAAATGGGCACAGACAACAAACAAACAAGCAAGCAACAAACGGACAAACTAAGTGGGCGGGGTAAGCACTTGCCTGAGTGCAACTAAATAGATATTATATAAGCATAAAGAATATGTTTGCCTTCAGCCACGCACCCACGAAGGAAAAAACACAAAAAAAAAATACCAGCTTGAGCTACTAGAAAAAAGTTAAGACATTGCATGACAACTCTTAAGATATCCTGTAAAGCATTATTATCTCGCGAATCAACTGCAATCGTTGTGAATTTTGACCAGGCGATGTATTATAGCCCCATAAAATATGCTACGAAGTACTAAGAACTTGTAACTAACCATCTTCAGAAGGAATTCCAAATTCTTTAAGTTGAGAACTTTGGAAGACTTATATACCCTCCTCCTGAACCGCTGCTACAGGGTATTGCAAATGGTAGAGAGAGAACTAAACAAGCTAATAATCATAAAACCAAATGACTTTGAACGGCGTCGAAACGCTGTCCTTTGACAGGATGCATGGAGTACAGATGAAGAAAAGGAAACTGCAGAAGAGGAAGAACAGAAGAGGAGGAGGGAAAAGCGTGAAAAAATAAGACGAAGCGCTGTTGGGGCAGGGGAATCATCAACATTATCGTCAGAGTGACGATTAAAATTTAAGCTTCATTTGTTGCTCTTGTCTGACTCCTTCTGTTCGAGCGGGGAAATGGGGGGGGGGGGAATGGGGGGGGGGAGAAATGGGGGAGGTTGAAAAAATAAGAGAGTGATTGAGGGTTTTCCCTGACTAAGCCAAGGAGACTGTGATTGAGTAGGTGTCAGAAGTTGAATGGGCAATGGGGAAAATGGGAAATATGGCAAGGGTTAAAATGTTGCAAAAACTGCCAGACTGTCAATTTTCAATTTCTCCCACACCCCACTCCCCCCCCCTTCCACGACACCCATTTAGTCCATCTAGCCGCTTGCCAAATGAAAATTGCAACTAATAAACAAATAAACAAGACAAACCGGCGGAATGGCAGAGGAAAACGAACTGCAAGCGACACAAATTGCAAATGCAACACAAAATCCCCATGCAGTTCAGGGGCCACCACGCCCACAAAAGCCCGAATGCATTCACAATCAGATTGAATGGGCAAAATAATAGGGGTAAGTGGAGACCTGAAGAGAAAGGGGAGAAAGTAGGGAGTTTATTCAATGACAGGGTCAGGGGCAGCAGACAGACGCCGAATGTGGAATCGTTTTAATGGATATCAAATAGGAAACAAAACAAACATTCCCACACAAATGCATAACAGCACTGGGAGAAAAGTACTTTGAGTTCAATGCAAAAATATTCAAAGTATTTCCAAAGTATTTCCATATCCAAAGAACAATATGTATTAAGTTGGAATAAACTATGTTTTATTGCCCAAATGAAAAACATTGCCATTGTTTTCCTACAGTGTACTCCGATAGGATCCCAACTGCAGCAGGAGCGTTCCAATCAGAACTCCAGCTGGGGCCGAAAGAGACCAACAGATAAGGCGCGAGTGAGAGGGGAGAAGGAGGAGCAGGACAACAGTTTTGTTTCATTTGCACAAACATTTCATGTTTTGTGCTCCGTTCCTGTTCTGTTTTCTGTTTTTCTTTTCGCTTTTCAACTTGTTCATCCACGCCCCCTCCGCCCACTCCCTACCATGCCTTTCATCCTCCTTGCTCTTTCATTTCGCCAGGCTCGTTTTTACTGTTTCCACTCTTCTTTTTGCAATTTTTTGCACGTTGCGTTTTATTTTTGTGTCTGGCAGCTGCTCGACAACAACAACAATATTGATTGCAATTTCAGCCTGCAGTGGCAACGAGTGGAGTGCGACGGAGTGCGGGGGGGGAGAAGGAGTTGGGGTTCTCTTTCTCATTTCGCTGAATGGCCCAACACAAAAGCCTAAAAGCACACACACACACACACACATTCAAAAGGCAGACAGATAAACACTCACACACGCCCAAAGCTTGGCTTATGAACAAACAGACGACATCATGCTGGCTGAAATGGGGAAGCAGTGCAGCAAGCAGTGCACTGAACGAAGGAGTCTGGTTCCTGAGATAACGGCAAAGGTAACATGAGTGATTATCACATGTTAACAAACTTCAACGCAAATCTAAAACTAATTTTAGCATTTAACTAGTTATAGTACATACGGACTTAAAGTTTCATAGCCTTCATTTCAATATTTCGAAGAAGTGAATTGCTTCAGAATTTTCTTCTTCAACTTGGGTTCACCGATATTTTCCCGTGTAGATTTAAGTTCTGCATAACAGAGTGAGTGAAAGAGCGAACGCAGCGGAGAGGGACGGAAACTGCTGAGCCAACGAAGCCTTTAAAGTTGGCAAAAAGCCTGCGGATGGAGCCACACACATGTGCGCCACATACAGATGGATGTGGCTACGGATGTGGGTGGCAAGTACAGCAGGAGGTTCCAGGGAAAAACGAGCGAAAAGGAAGAGGCGGAGATGGAGTTGCCCTGGCATTGTCTGTTGGCAATGAAAATACGACAATAATGACGTCGAGGGAACTTTCCGCCGGAGAGTCATGCGCCGTTCGATAGACGGGCGCCCATAGAAGGTGTGGGTGTGCGGACTGCTGCAATGCACCAGTTACAGTGGATATTAAAACATCTACTAGTATGTTTAAGGAATATATGGAATTTAAAAACATATGAATTTTATTTACTTTTCTGATTTTGATTCAACATCAGCCAAGCTATAATACTCAATTTTAAATATAATCAATTTATGAATATCGTGACCAATCTGTTTGCAACCACTGTGCAGGCGCTACCCTGTGTTGCGCATATGTTTATTTAAGTTTCAGTGTGCGTGTCGTTTCGGCAAAGATTTCATTAATAGCTTTTGCGGTTGTGAGGGCGGAGGACCAAGTGGAAAACGAGTAAGCAATGCATACTTGATTTGATATTCAACAAAAGGTGTGTAGTTCCCCGGTTCTCTCTACCCCCACCCACTCTTTTTTGCACAACTCCTTTTCCCTAGGTGGCTTTTTCATACAAACCCACCCCCACACCCTTCGCCATTTCTCCTACATTTCTCTTCTATCTGCCCACACATCGTTATGCGCTTTAATTTGCAAATGGTTTTGCAGATTTGGTTGCGGTTACGAATTCTGTGGGGGAGTCTGCCACAGTGGTCACCCGTTGCGATGGAACTACTCAGCGTGTCCGAAACAAAGCTTTGCCGAACAAAAAGTGCCTGATGTGGCGCGACTTTTAATGTTTCCTCAATTTGACTGCCAAAAAAAAAAAAAGGTCGTTAATTGCTGAGCCGCCCCTTCCCCGCGCCGTTCTTTTATGGATCCCCTATGTAAATATAATACATTAACTACACTTTACGAAAATGTTTATTTCCATCTTAGAACCATAACTTTATGTTGTATACTTTGCTATTATAATCTTTCTAAGCTACTCCCATTAAACGATCCCCAAAAACCCCAAGTGATTTTTCCCCGTGCCTTTTGTAACCCCGTAACCTCCTACATGTGCCCACATAGCCATGTGCCCACATATAGCCATCGAGATCCAAGTCGCACCATTTCATTTCATGCTCGGCTGACGTCGTCTTTTGTTTATTTATCAACGCCGAGCGAAAAGTGAAACCTAACCTCACACAGTGTATGTTACTTACATATCTATATAGAAAAGTATATTCAGAAATCAGACAGAACCTATTCCAATACGCGGGGCCCACCAATCAGCAGAAAACAACAGAAAAACAAACGTCATCGATATGGATGTGTAATGGGGTTCCGCGTTAATAAAAATTTTACAGTGCAGAACAACTTTATGCTTTAAGTCTAGACGACAGTTTTTGGAACGTGCTCAATTAGTACTCAGCTGTGGGGAGTATGGAAACGAGAGGGGGGGGGGGGGTGAACTATCGAGAAAAACAAACACAGAATTTAAAATTAAATTTTCGCTCTGCCTCATGACTATAATTCACTCATATTTACTACGGAATACAGAAACCCCGGGGCCCACAGATAAACTATGCACCGATATGGCTATATCGCTACCTCTTTCTCGCTCCTTCAAATCTTCCGGCATCCAGCTGTCTCACTCTCGCAGCCTTAGTCAGAACAACAAAAGTCGTGCGAAAGTTGTTAATTTTCGCTATAGTTTTGTTTTTCACACCATATCACCGCACTTATAACAGGGGGATTGGCGCATATTGTCTGAGGCTTTCAAAACAAAACTATAGAGAGAGGGTTTAAGGTGACACGACTATCGGAATACCCTAAGTTCTGATGATACAGTCTGAGAAATATGAACCTCTGCCTTCCTATGTTATGATAATTAGTGATGATGATTTCACCTAGTTGATAGAATCACATTGTATCTGCGATATGGTAACATATGTATGTATCTAAAAATAGCAACTAAATGTATCTCAATTTACTCCGTTACATCTCAAATTGCCAGCCAGCTAGTCACACCCTTTAGACACCCGTTGCGTTTGGTATGCAAATGCAGGACGCCGACTTTGTTGCTACTTTGTTTTTATAGTCTGTAGTTGCACAAATTGTTGTAGTTATTCTATTCCCGGCGTGCCTTTCGCAATTTATTTGCAGTTGTGCGCGCTGCTGTTGCGTTTTCGAACTTTCGGGAAAGTATTGCGGCATTTTTTGCAGATTGGATGAAAATCCAAGTAATCAGGGGGGTGGAATGCTACGCCCACGTGAGAGTTTTGGGCCTACGAATGGCAAAGTATTTGCAGACAGCTAACGAAAGACAGAATGAGAGATAGAGAGAGAGAGAGAGGCAAGCAGGAAGAGCTTTCTGCAAAAAAGACGGGAAACTGGAAGAGGCACAAAAACAAACAGACTTCCGCCTCATTCACCCACCGAAAATGAATACATAAAATGTGTCTTAACCTTGACATTGGACGCTAAATACAAAAAAAAAAGAGGAAAACACAAATATGCCGGCAGACAAAACAAGTTAAAAGAGCGTAAGAAAGAGAGGGGACGAGCCGAACACATTCATTCATTAAACAGAGACGGCAAATTTAAAGGGAAAGGCAAGAACTTTTGGCTTTCCTCTTTTCTTATTTTTTTTTGCTCACCTTTTTGAATCAGCAAAGTTTGTTTATCATGGCAGCAACAACAAAAATTAAATAAAATAAAAATGGGCCGCGTGTGGCGCTAAAAATAAACGCCAGTAAATGCAAACAAAACAAGAAATGAGAAATGGAAATACAAAAAAACGAGAGGCGATAAACAATTTTATGGACGTTTATTTTTGAATTAAACGCAAATCATCACAAAAATGCTGATAAGCAGGAACCAAAAAAGAATGCAAGAGGCAAGAAATTGCATTTGAAATTGAGAGAACACCGAAACTTGGATACCCTAATATAGTTTAAATAGAAAAGGATCGGCCGAACTAAATATAGCTTTTACTTAAAAGCTTTTATAAAAAAGCAGATTTTACTGTTTATCGCTAAAACAGCAATTCCGCATTTTAGGTTAAAAAAAAGAGACATGCAAAAAAAAAAGTGTGGCCTTGAAAAGTGTGCAAAACAGAGAGTGAGATAGAGAGCGAAATCCAGAAGAATGAATGGAATTATGCCATAGAAGGCAAAACAAAGTTCTCAGCTTGGAAAGAGAGGGCAAGCTGCCGCGCGAAAGAGATGGACAGAGGGTGAGGGGTTGGGATTCTTAAAACCTGAAGATCGCGTTCAAAACAACAACATTAAAAAAAAAAAAAACACAAAAAGCGATCTAATTCCTCTTCGTGTTGTTCTCCTATTCGCATTTTTTTTTTTTTTTGATCGCAATGAAATAAATAATAGTATTCGCTGCTCTGGGAAACGGAAATATTAAAAGTAGGCACAAAATAAATAAGAACAAGAACACATCTGGGAAACATACCATACGATAAATGTCCGCTGCTATATGGCAGCATATAAATTTCAATAATTTTTCATTGCCTATGATTTATGAGTAAAAAGAATGCCAATGAAGAGTGAAGAACTACAGCAGAATAAAAGAAAGAAAGCCTTGACCCACCGAAAGCAACAAAACAAAAGATTATAATATTTTATTCATTCCCTCTGAGTTGATGCAAATCGTCGACTTCCTTAAGGGGAAAATATTCGCAAATTTCTCGAATAAACCAGCGCATTTTATTTAATATTTCTGCAAATATTGTCTGTATTTCGCAGCTGTTCAGTCGTCAAGGTTATATAATCTATGGAACCGGCAAACGAACGAAAAACGGGCAAACAAACGCCTCAATTGTTGATAACACTGTGCAACACGATAAAGGAACGAGAGTATCAATCTGGTATCTATTTGGCATGTTTGTTGATAACACCTGAAGCCACTGGAAGTTTTATCAAAGGAAAAGCTAAACAAAACTTATAACAACTGCAGTAAATAAATTCGAAATATTAAGGCCCCCCTTGTCGTTCAGTGTAATTGATAAAAGTTTTGTGAATAAATATTGAAACGCTTATGTACCCCAACCACATGCTGGGGAATTTCGCCACACAAATTTCGCTTTGTTAAACAAGTTAACCAAGTATTTAAGATGAAATTCTAGACAATAAGACTATAGCTCCTTATAATCTATATGGTTATCATGATGATATCTTGTACTTACCGCACTCGATCGGAATAGAGTTCGACCTCCTTGTTCTTCTGCTGCTGCACAAGTTGCTGCTGCTCGTAGCTGGCCAATGGCTTGAAGTTGCTGATATTGGCCAAAGCAGGCAGGTTATTCTGCTGCTGCTGTTGTTGTTGCAGCTGCTGCTGCTGCTGCTGCTGGGGAGCAATCAGCAGATTCTTGGACAAGCCCAATCCATTTTGCAAAAGGTTGCTGCCGAAAGCTGGACCCAGAGGCTGGATCAGCAGCGACTGCTGCTGTTGCTGCTGCTGCTGTGGCAGCAATTGCTGCACCGGCGACACGGATATCTCGCCACTGGACTGGGAGTCCGAGGGCGAGGTGGATCCACTGCCAGCTCCACTGGAGGATAGGCTGCCAGCCCTGGCGCGCAGGTCCAGGCCGAGGACATTGTTCGTATTGAGGATGTTGCTGAAAGTGGCCAGCGCACTGGTCTGCAGAACGCCGGAGGAGCCGTTGTTGCCACTGCTGCCATTGCTGGCGGTGTTGCCGTTGTTGTGGGGCAAACCCGACCCTATGACGCCCACATTGGGATTGGGCGTGAGTCCGGCGTAGCTGTTGCCGTTGTTGTTGCTCAAGGGGGTTTTGGTGTTGCCATTGACACCAGCACCACCACCACCGCCGCCGCCGTTGTTGTTGTTGTTGTTGCGGTTCCTCTTCTTCTTGGCCTTCTTCTTGTCGTCGTCCTCGCTGAGGCTGCCATTGGCCAGAGTGGGCCGGTTGCCAGACCCGTTGAGGTATATGACGCCCTGGCTGCTCGGCGGCACCCAGTCGAGGTCCTTGCGCAATTGTCCCCTGCCGCACTTGCAGCTGCAGGCCTTCTGGACCAGCTCGTAGCCCTTCTTGGTCCACAGGTGCTGCAGACGCTGCCGCTCCGACCAGGATCGAGCACGACCGTTGGCCTTCAGTGCCTGCAGCACGCTCGCCTCCCACCACTCGAAGCACTCGCGATGCATGTACTGGCCTGCGCTGCAGTTCTCGTTGTTGCACAGCACACGGATGCAGTCCGCCAGGGAGAGCTCGTTCAGGTGTATCAGGGTGTCCAGTTTGCGACAGTCTCCGCTGGGCAGGCAGCAGTGGACCATGCCCCCGCCGCCAACGCCGCCAACGCCACCGGTTCCCTGCATGGGCGCCATTAGGACGCCTGAAGAATTCACGTTCTCCGCGTAGAACTGCAGCAGTTGATGCTGCTGCGTCTGGTGCTGCTGCTGCAACTGTTGCTGGTGCTGCTGCTGGGTGCTGTTGCCGCTGCTGCTGATGTTGCTGTTGCGACGCGGAGCCATAAATTTGTGTTTTTTCCTCTTAATATGCACTCGTTGCGGCGAAAAACTTGGTTGGTTGGCTGGGTTGGCTGTCCTCGAGAATCCTCAATCTCTATTTCGAATCAGCATTTTGCCAACGATTATGAATTTCAAAATATTGCTTGTTGATTTTTTCGCGATTTTATGGTGCGATTTGCGGTCTATATAAATGCTGCTGGCATATATTTATTTATTTTTGAACCGATTCCAGAATATATTTCAACTGATGGTTTTGGCAGATCCAGTGAGTTTTCGTGAATTTTAGTGGGTTTTTGTAAATTTTTAGAAATTTTGCAGACAAAAGTCTGATTTTATACGGAATTTAATTTTTTTGTGTATAGTAAATGCTTGTTATTTTAGCGATTTAGTCTGTTTAGGTTTTAACTTTTCGGTTGCCTTTTTCAATTGTTTTCAGTTGGATTTTCCGAGTGGGTTTCTACCGAGATTGGTATTATTTTTAACTTGATGGGTAATTGCTTTCACTTATTGCTTTAAAAATTGTACACCTCCTTGCTGTGTGTATCAAAAATACTTCGAAAAATTCCCGTCAATGCAGTCTGTTGTGTTTTGCGTAATTTTCTGTTTTGTTGTTGTACCTGAGCTGAGTTTATTGTTGTTGTAGAACTTTAAGTATCAAAAATTGTTTTTTTTTTATTGTTTATCTTCGCTTCGTCCCTATCTCCCTCTCACACGATCGTTCGCTCTCATTCACACACGCGGCGCCATGTTCGGCAATTTTTCACATTTTGCTTCGCTTTCTGCGTTTATTTCTTTGCGCCTCTTATTTTTTTGCCGGCAAACAAAAAGGATTAGAGGATAGTGTAAATTTCCGATTGGTTTTTAGTCGCAGGACAATTGTAAACTGGAGTGTTCCTCTTCGATTTATTCGGTTTTGCTAGTTCTCCTGTTTTCCGTTTTTTCCCACCACGAGCGGCGCACGCAGAGAGAAGCCAAAAAACACAACCAACCAGATCGAAAGCGAAATTCAAACTGTTTTTGGTCTGTGCTTGCTCGCCGCGTTCGAACATCGCGCGTCGAACATCGCTGCCGGCGTCGCTGCTTGGCATTGGCAGCGAAGTTGGAGTTTTCCTCCACTCCGATTTTCCGCACTTCTTCATTCCGTTTTTCGGGGTTGGTGGGTGGTGGTTGGCTGGTTTTCACTTTCCACCACCGCCGCCAACCGCTCGCTTTTCATTCGGTGGAAAACTGAACAGATTTTTGGCGCTAAAATGAGAAATGGTGGGGGAAAATTGCGGAAGGGGCTACAAAAAAAGTGTCTAATTCACTAGAATTTTCCACTGTAGGCCAGAATTTGGTACATTTTCCCACTTTACAACGGAACTTTTGATAGCAGTTACATACTTGATTAGATTAAATGTCTTAAAAATATATGTAGGAGTTTAGACTTTTGTTAATAAGCTTCATTTCCATAGAAAATGTTTCTATCAAGCCGTATTTTCTTTAAACTAATAAGAATAATAATAACATGTTTCTAACTTTATAGCCAAAAAGGAATATATATTTCTCCCTATGTTTTGGTTCCAAAATTAAATGAATTCGATTATTATTAAATAATCTAAATTTAATTATTTATTAGAATTTTTAGATTTTACATCCATTTCATTTACAATTAGGAGCTCTCGATGATTCGCCAAAATTCACTTTCGTTGCGGCTCGAAGCTGGTTCGAATCAAGTTCGAAGCCGGTCGTTTCCCCTCCAACATGTTCGACTGCAGTTGCCATGCGAACGTCGAGCGCGTTGGCTCTGTTCCACATGCATGGAGCGTGCATATGTGTTTGTGCCAGAAACCGGCAAAGTAAACAACATGAAAACAGGGTTGCCGAGTCGCTGGAACTCGAACTTGCAGCGCACTTTTGCTTTCCGTGGCTAATCTTTTAATTCCAGTGGAAGTGGAAATGCCGTTCGATGTCTCCATCTCCCTCTGTCGGAACTGCCGTTCTCTGTCGCACGCTTCGATTGCTGTTATATATTTACATACAAACGTATCTATATAATCCCCTATATATTCGCAAGCACATTTGCACAAAAATACAAATACAATGAATGCATGCGAGTGCTGGCAATAAAAGTGGCAGAGACAAAAAGGAAGAGAATTAAAACATTGAACGAAAAAGAGTTGAAGATACCCTACCTTGAATTAAAACAACCAATTAAAACTTGAATACGCAGACCTATTACTGCTTTCAATTGAAACAAGTATGTACATATGTATGAATAATTGTAATAGTTAAATTGTTGATATTAGTCCTAAGATTACGAATATCGCAGGTAACTTTTGTATTATGACTACTTATTTGTGTTTTGACTGTAGGGTATTAAAGTTGCCACCAAAACCCAAATAAGCTTTCAAACGTAGAGCCTTTTTATTGTATCCTCGCCTTTGTGTATATATGTACATACACACATATAAAAATTCCCGCTGTGTTGCAAAAAAAAAAAGTATGCGAAAACGAATAAGAAGAAGCGGTAGAAATGGCAAAAAACAGGCACGTGTAGAACGAAAAGTGGTAAAGGGAAGGGATCTCGCAACCAGATGGGGTTTTCTTATAGGACTCAGGATCTCAGGATCCGGGGTTCTATTCTTTTGGTAACTGCGGTGCAAAGTCAAGGTCCAATTCCACTTATTTTCGAGTCAAACTGCGCAGTTTCCATTTTTTTCTCTCGATTTTGACCTGCCGGGTAGAAGAAGAGCGAGCAGGAGGGAGAGAACCAGAGGGTTCTGATATAATAATTAAGTCAGTCAGGTAGGCAGATCGGCAGCCATTGCGTAATAGGATCGTACGTACGAGTATATTTAGGTATGCATGTATGTAATTATGTATGTATAGGTTGTTTGTTGTTCTAGCTAAAGGATCGTCGGTGGAGAGGGTAAAAGAACAAAGGAGGGGCGAACTAGTTTGTTGTTGTTGTCATCGCCGCTTTATAATTCTCAAGGATTTCGCTTTGTGTTCTCTTCGACTCTGACCTAATTTTAATGACCAATGCATAACGAAAAAATAATAATAATAAGAAGAAGAAGATGGCATGTGTTCAAAGCGAAAAGGGAGAAGAGAAGAGGAGAGAGTCTGAAGCCGCGGGCAAAAGCTGAGCTCATAATTCTTCGGCGACACGCATCAAGTTTAATTTGCATAATTAATGGCAATGCAGGACTGCAACCCTGGGGGCCGAAAAAAGAGTTGCCAGGTCGTTAAGTTATGTTTTTAAATTAGGAATTAGGTATGAACCTATGTATGAAATGAAATGAAATTTCATAATTATTTCTATATTAGGCTACTGCCTCTAAGTTCCGATCTCTAAGCCATTTTAATGGGTAAACTTCTGCTTATTTATGTCCCATAACTTCAAATATTAAAGTGATGCCTGTGTGTGTGTTCTTTGCAACTTTCTGCGTGTTTCTTCGCTTCCTGTTTGGCTTCTAACCAGGGTGTGAAAGCGGTTTCTTCGAAGGAGGAACTTCGCGGTGGCGTAAGAGTATCTGCAAGATACTCGTTCGGATGGATAGGCAAACCCAACGCGAATTCCCTACCTCCTCCCTCCCACGTTTTAGCCATAGCCATCCATTTGTGCAGGCCTTTCCTTGTGTTTTTCGCCGTTCCTTCGCTTCAAAAGTCCCGAGGGTGTTTTGGGCAGATGTGTTCGACACCCACCCGTACTCCTCCATCCATCCAAACCCTCCTTCATCACTCCGCTCCTCTGGCAGAGCAGCATTATTTGTAATTACTCATACTACCGCGTTTATCCAATCGGAAGCAACTTTGAAACCCAAAATAGGGTTTGAAATTCAACTGGCATGGCAACCCGACTCAACCTCAAACCGTTCAAACTTCGTACATAGCGGTAAACATAATACATGCCAAATATATAGCCATAAAAAGAGACAAAACGGCGGAGAGAGTCGTGTTTTTCACTCGACGGAGGGTGTCGTAATTTCGTTTCGTTGCCAAAAATAACCCAAACTCCATTTTGTTGCCACTTGTCGACGGATGCAGATGATGGTGGATTCGTTAGGCAAGCAGCAGAAGGGTCCAGAACTCCGGCTGCGTCCCTTTTTGCGCCTCTTTTGGGCGGCTGGGGGCTTCAATGTGGGTCTGATTCACGCAGCTCTGCTTACATAAGCGAAATGAAGTCAGCATTCGCCCTATAGACATACATATTCCCACTTAACGAACGGATGTGCTACACTCCAATCGGATTGAAACCATTATGTCAACCAAGGAAACTACATACAAAGTATGTAGTTGGAAAATATTTCAAGAGTTTTCTTGATATCTATGAAATAAAGTTTATGGGTAAAGAAAGTAACAAATACATACTTAGAAGCCTAATTTAAGGTATTAGTTCCGTTTCTATACTCATTAAATCAATTTTTAACATAATGAGTGAAGGTTAGTCCTAAACTATCAAATTTAGCTTTATAGGAATGATCATGAATGTATGAAAGCACTTCAAGGAGTATATATGGCATATACATATCAAATATAATAAATATCAAAAATGCTTTTAGTCAAATGATATATACCAAATATGTTTTATTTGTTTGGTGCCATTCCTAAGGGCAGTTCCATTTGTTTTCGAGTTCATTTTCGGGGAGTAGGGGGTTTCTACGTTCCCTCCCACTTTGTACTTTATCCTGAATCCTCCTTTTGTGAATCTTTCTCCGTGACGCCAAGTGAAAGTGAGCGAGACGGCATATTCGAGCTGAAATTTCATTTGTCCTTTGTGGCAGCAACCACAAGGATAACGGTAGGGGGTGGTAAAAAGAGAAGAGCCAGAAAAGAGGAAGGAGTAGAGGCGGATGAAGAGGCGCACGCACTTTTCGGTTCAGCATTTTCGGGGTTATTTTTTATGCTGGTACACACAACTACAGACATGTATGGGTAATAAACATACAGGGTGCTCCGCAAAGAAGATTCCATAAATTTCAGCTCTGAATTCGTCAGTAGAATGAGAGACTCCGCCCACTCTAGACCAAACAAATGTTTTCACCAGGTAAAAACGAACAGGTAAACTGGAAAATGAAGTCGGAAAAGTAAGTGCTAAAAAGGAAAATGAAAAAATTTAACAAATGGCGTCCGCAGTGCCTAAACTATTTGAATTCGCCATTTCTCATGATTATGAAAGGAATTTAAGGAAAAAATAAGTTTAAAAATATCTAGATTAACGATTATTTGTAAAACAGCTCTTTAAATTAAAAACACATTATAAACAAAGTTCTTAGTGCGGTTTAAAGAAAAAGTTGAAATTTAACAATGTTTCTTTGAAAATAAAGTAATTTTTTGGCTTTACTTTTGGTTTTTATCCTTAGAAAATTATATTTTGTATGGCTTGCACATGTCTGTGCACGTTTGAGCGTTTGTATACCGATGATCTCATGCCACTCGTTTTTCTTATTTGAGTTTGGCAAACTTTTTGTTTGCCAGACTGACCGAAAACTCCCTGAAATTGCGATGTGACCAAGTTTGATAAGCCAAACACAGAAACACATGCAAATATAATGCAATTTTCGCTAACACGCTGACCTTCAACATCAATTTGCGAAGAGAGCGGAAGAAGAGGCGAAGAAGCAGACCCCGGCAGCGAAAAAAAAGAAAAGGAAGTGGCAAATTGACAGAGAGCTAAAAATACACACACACACACACACACGCGCTGATCCACTAATACCAGTGCAAATCGAGCGATTTTATAACATGAAATTGAAATTTGCTGCATGAAAACGAAATTTGCAACATGCCGAAAATGAAACGCAGTCGCTGCCGTAGTCGCAGTCGCCGTCGCTGCCGCAGTTCGAGTTGGAGTTGCAACAACCGCAACCGCGAAGGAGCGTGGATGAGAAGGAGCGTAAGAGAGAGAGAGAAGCGAGAGTTGCGCGCGCATTAGAACAACAACAAATGCATCGACGGCGTCGACGGCAGCAGCGCTGCCCGCACTTCGGTTTTCAAGTGCAAGGTGCTTGTGTGCCCCACCCCGCGCCACGTCCCTCTCCCCACGAGCTATTCAACTTCTATGCACTCTCTTCTGCAATCCTCTCTCTCTCGCGATTCTGCCACTGCAGAACAGACCTTGAAAGCAGATTCTCGAATTGCTTCCCTCGCTCTTCTTCTTCTGCAACTCCTACACTGAAAGCAACAGGATTATTATTGAGATTTGGTGGTATTTATAGAAGAAGACTTCGATTTATTGAAGATTAAATTCCACTCATCACTAAAATTCTTTAATTTGTATCCTATTCCCTTTTGATGGTTTGAATTTAATGATGAAAAGTACGATTGTTATGGCATATTTTTAGTGTATTCCGATGTTTGAAACAGAAGAAGCGGCGGAGTTAGACTTGAGTGGGCAGAAGAGTAGAACAGGCCTCATATTCGCCCCTCCCCCCTTTGAATTTTCGCTATTCTCATCTGTGCTGCCCACTTTTTGACATTTCGCCCACTTTTTCCTGTTCTTCCGGTTTTTGTTTTGCCTGCTTTCCTGTTTTCGACCCATAATCCTGTCCCGCAAAAGTCCACCTCTTCACTCTTACCGTCATCTTCTTCCCCCTCCCCCGGGATCCCTTTCTGCTTCGAAGATTCGCTTATGTAATTCCCAAAACGTGTTTGGGACTTGGGGCTTTTGTGACAGCATTCTATGTATCGAAATTGAATGACATTTCTCTTGTTTTCTCTTATTTCGCAGGGAAAAGAAATATCGAATGGGGGATATTGCGCAAAGGTTTGTACATATTTTTATGCGAAAACTTTGGGGGCTGGTTTGTCTACATAAAGTCCCAGTTGTCAACAACTCTGTTTACCAAAAAAAAAACACTATTTGGCATTCGTTATTTGAAAAAATGCATTTAAACTTCTATCTTGATTTTAGTACAAAGACCTTTAATGAGGTCGTATTCATATTTAATTAAGTGAATAAGATTTCACAAGAAGAGTGGAATTAAAACAAATTGTGAGGATGCGTTTTCTAACTTTTATATCTTTATTATAACATGAGCATTGCCATAAATGCCAACTATCTATACAATTCGATAACAAATGAATTATAAAACACGACTATACAACTTCCCCCCATATCACTATATTTTTAACTGCTATTCCTTTATGCTCCATTCAATTGATTTTCCCTTCTGACCATTTTGTTTTGCACTCCCTTTTGAATTGGCAGGAACAAATGAGTCATTTGTTTTCCTTTTTTTAGCAACTGTTGTCCTGTTCACTCTCCCCGTCCTATTCGGTGCTCCTCCTCTCACGCTCTTCCTCTTTCGCTTGGCCATTATCTATGCCAATGTTTTCCTGTTGGCCCAAACTCCTTGTTTTTTTTTTTTGGCTGGCAACTCCAACAAAACACGTGGTATCAAAATGCTGGCCAAAAAGCCGTGGGCCATAAATAAACCTCAATCCTGGAAACCCTGGAAACTCCGTTGGCGGACAGGGAGGGAGTTGCCCACTCCCACTCCTGCTCCCTCACTTTCCCATTCTTCTGGAAGGGGGCAACAACAAAAGGCAGTAATATCTCCAAGGAGCGAGCGAGAAGGATGGCCAGACCAACTCCATCATCTTTCTCCCTCTAGCACACAGTCCCCACTCCTCCTGCTCTCCCGCTCCTTCGCTCTCTCTTTCTGTTCCTCTCTCTGCGCAAGCTCCGTACAAAAACACCACCACAGGCAATTGGCAACTCCCCTTGTCGGCTCCCCGCCTCTCCCTCACCCAATCCCTGGCTCCTCTCCCCACCCTTCAGCAAACATTTTTGCGCGTGTCGCTCTCTCGACTCCAAAAACTCCAAAGAGAGTGTGGGGAAGGAGCGGGGGAGAGCGGCAGGGAGAGAGCAGAACTTTCCATGTTCTTGATCGTGAATTTTCTATGCTACTGGGGCCTTGAAACCTTGAAAAATTGTTGGTGGCCACGAATTGAGTCGAAGTGGAGCGAAAGAGAGCGGGAGGAGTGGGCGGTGTGGGCAGGTTTTATGTGTGCACGCAGAGCGGGAGAGGGACAGAGATAAATTGGAGTTTGGCGCAGCATTTGCCGCATTACGTCAGTACGTCAAATGGAAACTGCTGTCTCTTCTTCCTTCTCCCGTCTTCCCATCCCCGTGTTCCTGTGGAGCCTTGTTTGTGTGCGTGGAGAATTCTGGAATACAATGGTGTTTGAGTTAATAGGAATATTTATTTCATTTATTTACTTTATTTTATTTTGCATTTGTAATTTGATTTTAGGATAGACTATATTCTGTTGCCCGCAACTGTATTGGTATGCTCGCTTTCTGCTTGTATGAGTGTATGTATGTATATTTGCACATAAAACATTTTTCCATTTTCCTAGGCTGGCTTTTGCGTTGTTTTCCGCCTCTTGGGTTTCCTTTTCATCGCATTCATTTGGCTTCGCTCGGTTCTCACTAGCTCCCTTCCCCCGTCCCCCTGCCACTTAGCCAACCGTTTCCCTCTCCCACATTTCTTTCCTTTTCTGCGGAGTTTTGTCGAAGTTGAGAACATTCTCTACCTTATCCGAGGTCGCGTTTTCATGGGTGTGTGTGTGTGTGGGTGGTAGAAGAAAAGTGAGTTGGCGGGAGAAGTAAAAGTGGGAGAAGGAAAAGAGTAAAAGTGGGAGACACAAGGTGTTTCTTGTTAAGAGTTTTCCACATCTAAAAACTATAGTGTTAAATAAAATATTTGTTAATATTGTAAATATACAGTGTTAAATAATAAAAAATACAGAAATACATCGAAGTTTTTAAACTAATCGAAATAAAATCGATAAAAGGATAAAATTCCAATCCTATTTTTTCGGTGCACTTTATCGCTGGAAACTAGAAACTTCTGGTGGGGATCTTCCGACTTATCGGCATATTATATCGCCTGGTTCTGTTTATTTTTACTGCGCACTTTGTTAGGCGATTTTGTTATTTTGTTGCGTAGATTTCATCTTTGCGGCAACATACTTATGCTCATATTTATGCTCGTATTTATTTCTGCGCTCGTCCGAGTGACTCATAAAATTCCTCTTGGGGTGGGTGGGGGTTGGCTACAAAATCGTGTTTGCTTTGCCATAAGACGCTTACACGACTTAATAAAGTTAAGAACACAATCATTTATGGACATAAAATGAAAGTGAAGGCCAGGAAAAGCGAGGGATAATAGTGACAAGATGTTAGAGTATAAAAAACAGAATGACACTATGGCATTACACAACTTTCAAGGTGTTAGACGATATAAAAATGTATTATTATTTGTTATTTAGCTATGTTCAAAATCAATAAGAGCTGGCGGAATAAATAGAAATATTATTTTTTAATCTGTTGGTATGCCTGGATGACTTTTTTATGCTAGAATTCCAACTCCAACTGGATCCATAGGAATTTTGTAGATATTTTTTAAACCAATTTCTCCCTCTCAACTAAAAAATATATCGAAAATTGTTCTGTGCCACGTCATTCGCGCCGCTGATTTTCCTTTGTTTTTTCCGTTTTTGCTATATTTTCTCGGTTTTTGCAAATGAAAATGAAAGTTCTGACTGCGAAATACACACACTCACCCGAAAGCAACCCCCAAATACAGAGCAAAATGGCATGTGTATACAGAAAGAGCTCCACAAAATGTTGGAGCTCCTCCCACCGGGAAAAAACCCCACCCACCCGTCCGTCCGCCCACAACTCTGCCTTAAAATTGCATTTATTTATTTTTGGTCATTTATTATGGCAATTTAAAATGTTTGCTAGGGCCGATGTTCTGTATCCCCCAATCTTTTCTTTTTGGTATATATGTATATGTACAGTCTGCGACATGAATATCAGGGCGGTTGGCGTCACAGCGGTTTAGCAGGTTAATTACATGGCTCCAGACCACACCTCCCGATATCCCCCAGCTCTAATTTACAATTTTCCAGCCAGAGTTGCAACAAGTCGGTATAGTAAACGATTATTCGACTAACTGATACCGTTTCTTGTTTCTTGTAGAACGTTTAGCGAGAATGCTGAAGAATTCGCGTCAACTTGTTGGCGATATTTATGTTATGTTTCAGAGGTAAAGGCCATTACTCGTTAAGATTTACATGGTTCTTGAGGAATATATCCATTTAGTAGTAGTTCATCATACCCCTGCGTTCAGAAATTACTGGCCATAAAACAACAGTTGACTCAGTTTTGGGCAACCTGCTCCCAGGCCCGCCTCCATTGTCATGCAATTTTATTGTGGCAAAAAAAAAGATGCAGTAGGCTAAAAAAAAATCGGCGGATTCGGGAGGAGAAATGGGTAGTTGGACCTTTGTTGCACTTTCCACGAACTTCGCGTCATGCGATTTTTTGTCATTTGCTTGCGGACCGTTACATCCGCTGGCGCTCTTGTGTGGGGGGCATGCATTGTGACAATCGGAATTGGATTAATGCGCCTGGCTGCTCCGAAGTTGCCCCCTCGAGCTGCACGCCCCATGCCATTCTGCATTTTGATCAAACATTTTGCATGTCTGCTTAACCCTTTCGGGTGCGCAATTAGACCATGACCGTCATCGGTGCAAATAAAATGGATCCTGGGCCAGTGTAATTTCTTCAAACTCATTTTTTTGTCAATATCTTTGGTGCTTTGTGTAATTTGTGTCCTATAGAAATGGAAAAAAGATAGTCGTTTGTGTGTGAAGTGCCTCATCTTTAATTAAGAAAACTTTCCCACAGGATTGCGTTTACCCCTTTTTGAGCGTTCTGTTTCGGAATTGGCTCAATTGTGAACTTACGTAATGCTGGCCCCTAGCCGAAAGAAACGAATGCCATAAATCAACGCATCCGCTCAAGTTCCAGGAACCGCCCATTTCAGAAGCTCCGTCTATTTCATTATAGAACGAAAGCCAAATTGTTGCTATTTAATTGGAGGGGCCAAGTGTGCGAGGGGCAGATTTCGTAGGAGACCATTCCCGTTTGGGGGAAACTGAAGTCTGTCCACATGCGTAACTACGCATTTGCCATGCGGATTGAATGGGATTGGTTTGGTTCGGTTTGGAGTCGCGTCGAGTTGAGGCGAGGACGCAGGCTAAATTTCGGGTGCATAAATCATTCACATGCTGAATGATGCTAGGGGCAAACAATGTCAGCCAGAATGCGTAATGCTATAATGTGAAGAAAGAAAATAAGTTGCTTTTACAATTTAATAAAATTGAAATCTGACACAAGTATTTGTTTCAAATAAAGTTAATCTTGTTATTAAAGTACCCCCTTTTATCATTTTTTTCGACGCCCTTGGAAGTGGGACCTTGAAAACTGTCTCCCCATTTTGGAGCCCTTGAGACATCTGCCTATTTGAAATTAGACAATCCGCAGAGTTATTTTTTTTTTTCTTTTTTAAGAGATCAGAAAAAGCAGACATGGTGGTAAATTAACAAATTAAAATGGACCGAGCTCACAATCTTCTTCCCGTTTCTTCATTCCCCTTCTGCGGTCTTCACAATTCTCTACGCACGTATCGGAAATCTTTTCTTTTGCGTTCGGTCCCGTTTTTTATGAATCTATTAATTTGCTACGACCATAGGTTTTGTGCGCTTAAAGCAATCAAAGTGCCGCCTATAAACTACGGGAATAGACCGAAATTTGCGTACCCCAAAAATGTGAATGTTCAAAAGGGACGGGGTCACAGCTGTCATCTAAAAAAAAAAAAAACGAAGCGAGTCAGAAAAGTTTTCTAGGAAATTACATATATCTTCTGATTGGCAATAATTCGATGTGAAGATACAACATTGAGATTTCTTTAAGATTTTACGATCTAAGTTAATACATTTTGATCCAATATTTATAGATATTATAATAAATCTTGTCTAAAAACATATTTTGCTCAATAATATACAATATTATTTTCCTTGTGTCATTGTTTTGGTTTTCCAATTTGCATCCATCAATTTATGTGTCAACCCTTTTGGCATTTCGACCGCAAAGTCAATTGGCTGTCATTAATTTGTGACCGTTTGTGTGTCAGCTCATTGGTTTTTCCTGGAAAACGATGTGTTCACTTGTCCAGGGGGCAGAGAGTTCTGCAGAAAATCTGAATTCATTAGCCTTATGCATTTTCGAATGCAACTGGCCCCCGAAAAGCTGCAACGAATCAGGTGAAAATTGGCTAACGAGGCAGCTGCAAGTGAGTTGAATGGCCCACAATCTGTTGGCTGCACTCGGTAAATGAGTGCAAGTGGGCGTGGCGTTGTTCTGACCGGGCTCAAAGGCAAACAATGGACACTTCGTTAGCCGCTTATCACAATGGGCGAAAAGGAAGGGTTACTATCCACATAGCCACATATGTAGCTGCAACAACAAATTATCTTTTGACAAATTGTTTGGTGTCAACGCCTGGGGAATTGATGGCTATGAGTTGGTTACATTGGGAAAAAGGAAAGGAAAGTGATCTATTTGTATGAGCTATATGTATAAACACTTTTGAAAATATATATATATATTTATTGATAAAATGCACATCTTAATCGTTCTAAAACTTGTTTAAATCTCATAGAAAGTTCTAGGCAATAGCACATTTAGTTTTAAAATATATTTTTCCTCGTGCATTCATGTGGCGAAAAACGGGGTGTGGTCGCCAATGGCTAATCAGTTGGCGGCAACCGACTCGTTGGGCTATTAGCTAATAATAGGAGAGTCCGTGGGGAGGGGGTAGCCCATTTCCCTGGCCGGCGAGGTGTTTAAACTTTTTCATGGCCAAGTCGATGCCGTGGCGAATGCAGTCGCAAACAATTGCAGGAAAATCGGGGGAAAAGCGAACGGAGCGGAGGTATTTTACCAGCTAACAAAGCAAGCGATAAGGCCGAAAGAAGAGAAAAGGCAGCCCAAACAAAAGGCATGAAAAGTGAAACAAATGGCGGTGTCAACGCCGCCAATTGAGTCGTTTGCAGTGTTGTGTTCCCCGCCAACACTACCGCCCCCTTGGAGCCACCACCCCCGACCAGCACCAACCGTAGCCTTAAACTTGACGATGGCTTTGTCGCCGTCTAGGTTTCAAGGCCCCACAATCCCCCCCCCCTTTTGCTACACTGCTTGGGTAGTTGCCCAAGTCATATGCAAATGGCCTGCGGACGAGGCTGAGGGCCTAGGCAACATCGGCACCACCAGCACAAATATCAGAAACAGAAACAGCACCACTCACTCGCACCGCACCACCGTGCACCACCATCCGTGCAACAACCATACGGTGGGGCACTCAGACACTCGAACACTTCATGTGCCAGCCCACACAACTCCCCACAAGACAGTGGGACATCGCTATGAAGACTGCACAATCAAAAGCTATTAACTTGCTGTTGTATAAAAGATAAATACTTTAAATTATGTTATTAAATGCCTTATATTTTAGTTTAATTTCCTTCCATCTATATATTCATTCTATTAGCGAGTCTTCACTGTAGCTGAAGAATGCATGGCTCTTTGGCTGTGCGGATTCTAAAGTTAACCGCATGACGAATCACTTCGCATAAATTGAAACGCTACGTTGCATGCACCACGTCTGGTTAGAGAAAAAGAGGCCCAAAAAGGGGGCGGAAAAGGGAAAAGGGCAAAGAAAGGGGATTGGGGGAAGATTTGTAGCTGTTGCGGCTCCTTCAGCGAAATGTGCGTTGCCGCCGCCTCATAATTCTTCAAATGCGTGTGGTGGGTCTCAGGGGGTTAAGAAAAGGGAAAACAGAAAGAAATAGTTGTTGCTATGCTGCAGTTTAAGATTAAGCATTACTATTGTGTAATAACATATTCGAAAAATCACAGCATACTTTTCGGGGTCAGTGAATCTACAGCTAAGTACCTATAAGTACCTAAGTTCTATAATATTTTCAAACACAAATGCTTGTAAATGGTGTTTATGATTTTAGATGTGGTAATATTCTATAAATATTGACATTTTTCCAGTGTAAGGGGGCTGACGCGTTGATGAAAGCCTCTGTCTTCTGTCTTCTGTCTTCTGTCCCTGTCTCCGGTTTTCCGTCTCCGTCGCAGCTTGCGTCGCCGTTGCAGTCGCAGCTCGTTAAATCGAGCGGCAGACCCCTGCGTACCCCCCTCGGCCCACGTCCATGGTGCTTAACCCGCAACTGCTAACAATTTATTTGCGTGCATGCTAATTACGCATACACGTATGCACCAACACACACTCACCGCCATTCGTGTGTGTGTGTGTGTGTGCGTTTTTGCTTATCAAGATTACTATGATGATTCTCCTGCAGCTTTTCTTTTCTGCAAGAGTGCTTAACCCCATAGGGTTTTTTTTTCTAGAAAGGGTAACGCTTCATTCATGAATCGCCGCAAAAGAGCTTCTCTCAGTTGAAGAATGGATACGTTAATTGATGGCAGTGCATACGTTTTGCGCACAGTGTATGCGGTTTGTTTAAAAGTTAATATCAACTCAAGTACTCACTGTATTATTTATGTGACTTCGTATTGAATTTCTTGTGTATCAAGACAATTTTTAACTCAAGTTCACATAACTAAGTTCTGTCCAAAAATGTAAAATCCCACGTATTTCCCATTACTTCTCAGCTTTTTGAGTGAAAATGTGTAATTATTTCTGTCTCTTGCGGTTCGTCGTTTACTTCGCTTTTCTGCATTTCTACCTGATTTTACCTTTCGCACCGTTTTCTCGTCGAGTGGAGTGCACTTGAAAATGCGACAGCGACTGCAGTTGCAGTTGCAATCGCAATTGCAGTGCGGCCAGAAAAGTTGTATATGATAATTTGCAGCTCGTTGAAACCATTAAAATATCACTCTTACCCCATAATTTTCTCCTGCTCCACAGTTTTCCCTTTCTTCAGCCATTTCTCCGGCAGAAGAATCACGCACTGGCCGTTAAAAGGGCTTACCTTTCCCGCAACAATCGCAGTCACAGACGAGTAGTTCATAAATCCATACTTTAATTGGATTAAGAGCGGCTCGACTGGGCACGGCTTGATGCACTTGGAGAAACGGGGGAATATATTAAATTATTTATGGAAATATTAATAGTTCAATCTCTGAAGGCAGTCAAGTATACTTCACTCACAGGAAAGCTATTATTCTGGTGCAGAGGTAGCTTAAAATTTTTTGGTTTTTCTTTATTATCATTTGAAATTTCTCTAAGTGCACTTTAAAGAGTTAGCCAGGGTGTTCATTGCCCGGGTCGTTGTCTCATTGTTGTCATAGGAGCAGCCGCCACGTCTGACAATCTCCTCGTAGCCAAAGCTAGAGACCCCGACCCCGACCACGACCACGACCATGTGATATAGATGATTGGGATTGGGAGTAGTGGAGTTGCGAGACAAGCCCACGAGGCGGGGACAACTTTATTATCTAATTTGAGCGACATGTCAATGCGGATTAGGGTCACACGTATCGTCGAGCAATGCAAAGCCGACAATTGAGATTACGGAGTGGCAGCTCGAGTTGCTCGGGATTCAGCTGCACCTACCTGAAAATCGTTAGAGAATCCATGATCCGAGGGCTTGCATCTGAATTTATCTGCGGTGCATCCGGTGGAGGGTTTCTGCATTCGCCTGCGTCGCGAAGAGAAGGGTCTGCTCTTCTGCCGGCGTGGGCAGGCCCAGAAAGCCATTGTCTGGGTCTTCTTTTTTTTTTTTTAATGAACCCTTGAACTTGACACGGCCCCCAGTCTCCAGTCTGCAGTCTCCAGTCCATGTTGCATTGTCTGGCCGGACATAAACAATAATTAATGTGCAGCAGTGTCGGGGCAGCAGTGCCAAAAGGCCGTGACCAAAATGCAGGCGACCACAGGGTCCTGGGCAGGAACAGATATGACCAGGCCGAAACCAAAACCGAAGGGAAAGCCAACAACAGAAACAGACTGCAGAATTCGGAGCACACTTGAAAAATCATATTGTGACCTCTGTAGCTTGTTATGCTAATATATTTTGGTGGCTTTAAAGTTTTATAGCCATTTATTTGGCTAAGTGCATCAGTGAACGGACTGTCTGTGTTGTGGTCTCGCCTCCTGGCCATTCCTCAACTTTTGGCCAAGAAGTACACTCGGTTTCCCTTTTTCGAGTGGGTCAGTGGTTAGTGGGCTTCATTCGAGAGGACTGCAGTCGTCGAAACATTCGACATTAGAGAGCTGCACACTTAAGATTTATGCCCGGAAAGAGGGGTATCTGGATCTGTTCCACCTTTCATCATCCTTCAGTTTGAGTGCCGGAGTCGTGTGATGGCAGGCGAGGACATAAAATTGAAGCATTTGCGTCTCTTAAATGGGATTGAATGTAAACGCTTAACCCCAGAAAGGCTTTCAGTTTGCTATCAACTTTGAATTGGATATAGAACACAAGGAAAATAGTTCGCTATATAATAATGAGTATTTCAATCAATACACAACAATTTAAAAATAATTTATATTAACTTTCTTGGGTTAAAACTTTTGCATTTGCCAAAAATGCTGTTTTGTTTTCCTTGATTTGGCCATTTGAAGTCGCCAACTTCCCAGTGAGTTGGTTAGTTGGCAAGTTAGGGACGGAGGCATTTTCAAGGCCAGGCCAGGAGAAAATGCAATTTCAAGTGCGGCCCGCTCCCACGAAGGAGATGCAGAAAAGGGGGCGGAACGGGGGGCTTGGGCAGGAAGACGGTCTTATTTTTATACTTTAATGCCTCGGCATATCTGTCGACACCAACCAGCTACAACCAACAACCAACAACAGCAACATTTCATTGCAACTTCGTGCACCGCGTGTAAATATTGCTGCAGCTGGATGGACGGGGCGGGCAGGATAAGGGTTAAGGGGTTAAGGGGTTAAGGGGAGGACCAAGACGACATTTAGTGCTAACAATGTTTGTTCTGGCCAGGCGTCGTGCCCAGGGATCCCGAAGTTCTTACTTTGAGAACAGTGGGCTCATATTGAAACTAAAAGTTAGTCGAAATAAACTGTTTTAACTATTTAACTAAGTATTTTCTATGTGTAAATTCATTTCAGCTTAGAGAAGATGAAGACTTTTTTACCAAACACTTTAAAATATATCTATTTTTTCCTATATTTTCAACCACTGTGCGCTGATTCCGCTGTTTACTTTGCACGCCGCCTTTGTGCTGATCCCGCGACCGAAGGAAACTCGAAGCCCTCGAAGATTTGGGGGAGTGGGGAGCCGAGCTGCTGGGAGCTGGGAGTTGGAGGAACCAGCCCTTCGGCTGTCGTTTCAAGGTTTTCTGGCGGGGGCTCCCAGCTCCTCCTCCTGCGCCGCACATCTTGTGTGCCGCGAAGTTCCCGGCATGCCGACCGCACATTTCGATGTCATTGAGGATCGCAGTGGATTCTCGCAGGCAGCGGCGATTGCATGACTGATGAATAGTTGCCCCACGAGGTGGCTGCAGCACTGGGGTCCACGAAAGATCAGTGAAGGGAAAGGAACTGAAAAGGGGGGGATGCCAGGCAGTAGAGCCTTCTGCAATTTTGCGTTAATTGGGGCGGGTGTGAAGCGAATGCGATGCTGTTTCCAGTGGCAGAAATAATGAAAATTATCCCTATTAAATGCGCCAATCATAAATCATATTTATGGCAATTGAAAGGCGGACTAAAGACTAGTCCCCCACCCAAGGAAGCACCATAAATTCTAAAACTAATTTCCAAGGGCAACCCTTTCGCTTCGACCATTTCCAAACTTTGGCAGCAACCCCCCCGAGGGACCATAACAAAATTAGCCCACTTTTGTTGTACGATTTTTTTTTGTGCAGCTTTCCACTTTTTTTTTCTCTGTTATTTTCGTGGCATTTTTAAATTGAATTTTAATTTCCTTGGAAGCCGTAGAAAAAACCCCGGCAGCTAATTTAAATTGAGACACATGCAGGCGCCAAATAATTAAAAGAGCCCTTTTCCTTATTCTTTTTTTTTTCTTGTGCCTTCTAGTTTTTCCCGCTTTTCCGCCTTTGTAGTCGTGATGCAGTACATTTTCCACATGAAATAACCACAAAAAGTGAGACATTTTTTTCGCATTGGAAATGGGTTAAATTTAATTGCTTTTGTCATTTGATTTGCATTTTGCCCTGTAAGCAATTTGTTTGTGGGCGGGGGGTTGGACAAAATGATCCCCAGAGTGTCGTCCATCAGGGAAAGTCTTTGTTGCCCAAGAAGAAGTCGTTTTTCAAAAATTTATTTTTATTTTTTTTGGGCTGTGTTCTTTTTTTTTTTTATTCGGCTTCGCGGCATAATTAGTCGGTGGTTGGAGAAGGGTTAAAGGTGGCCACTGTCAGCATTGAAAAACGTAGGCCATAAGTTTAGCTCCGGATTTCAGCTGGCCTCTGATTTATTGAAGGTCGCAGTTGGGGATCGAGGTCCTTCGGTTATCTTTCCTTGCAGACGAACCCTGAAATTGGGATCCCTCCTTTACAGCAGCTTTATTGTTCACATTGATCCGTGGTCGAAAAACAAACACTTTGATTCTTCTTCGATGAAATTGCGTATTCTACATGCAGTGAAAAATATATATTCTATATGTATTTAAGATTCCAGAAGAAATCACTTTTGGTAAACATAAATTTGACTTTTAATTATCATTATTTTTTTCAGTATAAGTTGCTTAATTTCGAAACCATTTCGTTATTTATGGCAATCTCTGAACCGAACTGAGCCAAGTCAGAACTTGACACTTTGGAGCATGGACTTTGTGTCACGATGAAATGGAGCCATATGCTTAGAGGAGCACGACTGGGGGATCGCGTGACAAAACATTTGCCGACTGGGATTTATAAGGCCAGAGAGCCAGAACAAGTGTAAATATTTGGAATAAATCATTCGAGAACGTCCGGGGGGAGCGGAGTCAGAGGGTGAGGGCTCCAATTAGCGGCCGGCGAGGATTCCAATCCCATATTCCAGTTCATCAGTTGCTGACGACCCCACACCGCCCACAGGGCATATATGTATGTACATACATGCATCATATATCTGCGACTTAAGATCTAAATACGCGGCGGTACTATTTTTAACGCACTCGCTGAGGGCGGAGAGGATCTCAGCTGGAGTCGGAACGTGATCTCGAGACGATAGCCCCATCACGATCTGCGATTAATCAGCCGGCAGCTGGAGATTCATCCTGGCTGAGAAATCACTTTTCACTACAATCGGTATTCGGGTAATTATGTGGGGCTCTCTGTTCTTTGGGATGTATTTTTTTAGGAAAAAAAATATATCAAGGAATTTTATTTAAATCCACAGAATTTCATGAAAATCTCAAAACATTTCGTTAGTATTTGCAAGCCTTTGGGAAAGTTTAGTATTTTTCCTAGGTAGCACTTAGTCTGCACGATCGTTAGCCAGATTGCAACTAAGTTGCATGAGGGGGCTGTCTGCCATCAGGGTTAAATAATTAAATGCCCATTGTGTGTGGTGGCTTGAAGAAGAGCAGAGTGGAATGGGATCTATCTGCACATGCCACCAGTCCGAGAAACCTCCTGCCTTACTTTAATTTCTGCTCCTTGTGACACACATAGATGCACATGGCACACACAGACCATAAAGTCTCTAAATGCTATGTGTACGCTGATGGGGTCTACCTACTGACACTGAATGCGGCCACAATTGTGTCTACTGCTCCGCCCCTCGATGCCCACTGCTCCCCTGATCTTTGCTCCTCCATGGAATACCCCTGACATGCTCCTGGTTCCTCTATCGCATTCTCCCTTTCAACGATCGTTGTGCAATCAGTGGAGCATTAAGTGCGATCGCCTTCGCTTTTGGCTGCTGCTTCTACAACGCTGGCTAAAGATATAGTGCAAGCAGCTCATAAATACTCTCAAATTTGGTACTACTTTGGTATTTTTATACCAAATGAAGCAACCTCCTCAGTTTCGGTGTGACCAAATTAATGTATGAAGCTTAGTATTTTTATGCTGAAATACTAAAACAGGGTAAGTGTTGTTCGAAGGGGACTACTATTATTTTGAGCGGATCTGTGGCCTTACTTCGGTTGCCTGTTGTTCCATTTTTATGCTGTGGCACGTAAAGCTGGAACATTCGCTCGCATCGGATCGTAAAAGTTTGGTACAAAGTTGGGTACATAGCCAGTTGCCTTGCTATATAAGGCGCGTATGTGGAATTCTGTGTTTGTGTGCGGGGGAATCTGCAAGTTGGCGCTGTTGTTGGGCACTAAATAAAAGCGAAACTTGTTTGCGATGTTATTTCGTTCCCCCCCCCCCCCCACAGTGCCCCTTCGCCCATTGTTCTTCCTCTTCTCGCAGTCTGCTGGTTGGGGCCTTGAATGGGATCCTGCCCGCAAACTTGAACTTGTTGGTGTGTGTGTGTGTGTGCGAAGAGTGCGGATGGAAGTGAGTCTTTCGCTGTCTCTTTCGACTGTCAGTCGAAAGAGCATGTACACTTGAGAAAAATATTGTATAAGCTTACGAATCAATTTGTTACAAATATATTTTTGAGCTACATTAATTTTACTACTATATTACTACTATATTTGAGGCTTTTTTAGTGGTTTTTTATATTTGGAATAAAGGTTTTTTTGTTCCCTTATTTCTCTGTGGTTTTTGTTTCTGTTTCTGCGATGATATCATGGCTGTATTTTTCTGAATGTGTGTGCCAGTCAGACAGTTGCTACTTCACTTTTTGTTCCCCGTCTTCTTATAATTCTTCACTGCGTTTTTTGCAACATTATCTCTTTATCAGTTGACAGAGAAGACCTTGAGACGCCTCGTTGCCCATTAAGAATCGCAGCTTAGAAGGGTTCCACGAGGGGATAAAAACACTTAAAAAGAGACAGCGAACAGGAAGCCCTCTGTTGCCCGACAAAAATTATAAATTAAATCAGTTTTAGCCAGTGCTAACTGCACACGCTCTTGTTATCCTTGTTCCCCCTTAAAGGTGCGCAAAGGAAACCCCAAAAAGGCAGACACCAAATTATAATTATAATAACCATGATGATAATGCAACCTTCCCACTGTCCACTCATCAGGGCTTTTGTATTTTCGGGGTTTCGGGGAAGCTCGCTCAGGTGAAACAGGTTGAGCGACAGCAAAAAAGGCCAAGAAATATGCATTCACAACATGGCAAGCACATATATTTGTATACCTGATTGTGGGCATAGTTGCACTGAAACAAATAATGCAAGCCAACTTCATAGTTGCATAAATAGTCGAATTTAAAACATATAGATGGGTGTATAAAAGTAAGTAGCATACAATTTATTAGCATGTAAACAGCACAACCAAAACCAAAGTGATTTATAATATTTATTTTTTAGTGCACAATAAGTACATATGTATTTGTGTACTGCCATTTTCACACACTTGAGGTTTTCTCATTTTTTGGACATATATATTTTTTATGACAACGACAATTTGACAGGCAGACGAAAGAGAAAAAGTTTTGGAAGAAGCGGAGCATAAAACAGAATTATCATAATTATCGAGACCTTTGTTTATGACAAACATCAGGAGCAGCTTGCGAATGCATGTGTCTGTATAAATTGTGTGAAGACATGTGTAGGGTGGAAGTGGAGCTCAATTTTGGGATCACTTTATGCCACTTCTCAGATGGTGCAGAAAAAATGAAAAAAAAAAAATACATATATATAAAGAAAATATATATGTTTCTCAACTACAATTTATACCCATTGCTAAATTTGGATTTTTGTTAAAAGTAAAGAAGAAATCTGCACCTGAAGTCATGCTTCGTTTGTTTTTAAAGAAGTGCAATGCATTCGGATTCTTCAAAAGCCCCTAAGTATGCTAATTTCATTAAAAAGAATCAACAGATCCGGCTTGTTGATTCGCTTCCTGGCGGAATCATTCACTTTTCCAGTGGCCAACAATTGTTGCCCGTCACTGGAAGCTATCTCCAAAATGAAGCGAATTAATCCTGGCAGTCATTAATCAAGACTCCTCGACTTTCCACACCAAAACTCTTTTCACTAACTGTTACTTTTGCTGACGGGTTCGGTTTAAATGAATTTTTTTTCCACACTTCATTTTCATTTATTCTGTGTCATGCTCTATCATCATTAAAACGTCCAAATCGCTTCCTTTGTGCCTCTATTTTTCGGCAACAATTTGCTTATCTGGATTCAACATCAACAGGCAGACACGAGGGTACCACAAAATACAGGTGACCATAATATACATACATATGTACATATATATATGTGGGTACATAGTACATACATATATAGGGGGTCTGTTGGTGGCCTGAAAACCACTTGAGCGTGTTTCCTTTTGACCAGCAAAGTTGGTTGTTTAACGTTTGCACTCTGTGGCTTTCATTTGTGCCAGCAGCCACGCCCCTAACCCCCTCAACACAAATCGCCCACCCCCTTTCCCACCTGCAGCATTTTCACACTCACTTCATTTAATTTAATTTGTGAGTATTTTTCGGCTGCCGCGACGAGAAAAAAACATTGTAAACTGATACGAGCTTAATGATGTCTTTGGTCCTAGTCGTGTGTTTTTAGGTGTCACTGCACTGGAAAAAAAAGTAATTGAAGCCTTAAAATAAAATTGGTTTAGTTTTGTAACAATATTTAATGCCATTTTAATTTGTTTTAGGTTTTTTTATAATATTTTGTTATCAAAAGTAATTTATTTATGAAATTTGATTCTGACAGCAACTTTTTCCAAAGTGCTTCCACCGCTATGTGTGCCTAAGCATTAATTAATTTTAATGAAGCTGTTGCTGATGTGCGTGTTAAGTATTCCAAATGACAGTCAAAAGTCCGATAATTTTGGTTTTTTGGGAGTGACAGTTGACAGCTTGAAATTGTGGCTTTTAGGGCTGCAGTTGGTTTTTTCGGAATCGTGGATGCGCATCGATAGCTGGGCAAATATCTGATTCGTATCTCACCCTGAATAGCCGCGATTCGGGATTACTCCTGGTTTTGGTCAAGTGTCGACGATAAGACAACCTTTGGCTTCTCGCATCTCTGCAAAAATTTCAAAAGGGGGGCAGGAGGGGCAAAGGCAGCAACGACGTAATCGAAAACCAGTTTTGCGGCTGGAATCATGTTCATTATAGGGATTTCTCCTTTGTGTATTTGTGTACATAAGGCTCTTAAAGTGGTTTGGCAACCCTTTTTGACACACAAACACCATTGCATTACGTGGAGTAAATGCAGTTTTTAACGAGGCACGTACACATGCCTGTTTAGATGCCACTTCGATGCATTTTCAGCTTTTTTTTTTGCTCGCTGCATTGCAATCACGCCGCTGTTGCATGTTGCATGATGCATGTGCGTGCCCCTTGCCACAAAAAGCAGGGTGGTTCACTCTTGATCTTGAGAGAACAATCGTTTCAAGGTTGCCCATGTATCTACTTAAATAATAAAATTTATATATCAGTTTGCAGCTTGTCCGCTCAAAAGAGTGTCCGTCAAAAAAGTTGTGTCACTTTTAAAAAGTGTGTGTCGACTTGAGGTACCCTCGCCAACTTTTAGTCAACTTGCTCCCAGCTATATATAACTCGATTTATGTACGAACTCTGACAGACTTTGTACATACATTGTTTATGCAATTCTCGTGACTCCTTTTGGTTATGTTTTATCGACTCTTTGTGGTTTTACATTCGCCTGGCTTTTTGCAGCTCCTGCTGTTATTGTTTATTCCGCTTTGGTAGCATTTATACAGCCGCTCCTCAGTGGAGTCCGTCCAAATGTCCGCTGCTCCTTAGACCTTGACCACTAACATAGAAAACGGGTCGAAACCGGTTGGCGGGCCAACTCGATTTGCACAATTGGCAGTCCTGCCTGCCCCTCTTGGTAACCGATCCCCATTGCATATATATATATGTATATATATGTATGTATATATGCGATTCAATTACCGAATCACACCCACGCAACTGGTAACTGCGATCCGTGGACTCGGCTAGCTGTCAAACAGCCAATTAATGGTCCAAACAATGACGGCCAATTGATGGACAGAGAGTGTCACAAATTAATGAAAACGATTTCTATTATCATATTTATACTCTACAAAACATAGGCTGTGTTAATTATTATAGAATTATTATAATCGCTTATAAATTTTTTCATGTTGCTGCTACGAACCATATGATTATTTCAATAAAAACTTGTAAAAATCGTATGCTAAAGGGTGTTTAAAGTTCCTGTTTGCCAATAGCTGCAGTTCACAATTTTTGTCTATTGTAATATGTATCCAGTGTTCGCACGAACCTCGGTTAGTCAGGTTTTGTGGGTGGGGATTACGGGCTGTGCATTTTAATTGATGCGGGATTATGGTTGCCACACAAGCCGCAAGAGGCGACCAAAGGGTTGCCGAAATTAATTACCAAAATGTTTGTTAATTTTCATAATTACAGGTCAGGCTGGCACGACTTTCCTTTGGGGGAGCGATTGGGATCGTGTGTGAGCGGAGGAGTCAGCTAAACAGACATTTGCCGCTCGATAAAGTGACTTAATAGCAGGCCTCGAGGAGCAGGGAGCAGGGTCTTCCGGAGTTGGGGTACCACCATATTCCGTATGATTCCCATTCCCCTCGAGATGACCTAATTCGCTTCTGTTCGAGGAACAAAGGCAACCTAAATACTTGTCATAATAAAAATTATTCAAAAACCGGCATGTGTGCATGGCGCTTCCTCCTTCTACTGATGGATTTTATTCCATTTTTTTTTTTTTTTGGAAACTTGAGCCCCTAATGTTGTTGGCAATCACGTGTTCCGACTTCGATTCACCTCGTATCATTTGACCCCTCTTCCATTCTGAATACGAGTATATAACCCCCTTTGGAGATCGAGCTAGAAGCAGATGCACGCATTTCTGATTCTGGAATCCGACCTTGTTTACTCTTCTTGGATTTCAAAACAACCCAACACTAATTGATGCCCAACTTGTTGATGAACTCTGCCCAAAATGGGAGCACAAAAGACGCACTCACTAAGCTCTTTGCGCGATTGAATATTTATTTGTTAATTGAACTGCTCCAAAGTTCTTCAGAGGTTGGTGAGGGCATTCTGTGAGGGGGTATTACAATTCGTTACACATCAGATTAACAATTGTTCTTAAGGACCACTTACAGCCAGATCGCCTAGGCCAGCATTTAGCTGCTTTATATAAGGGGCAGCTGCATCTGCAGCAGCGGCAATAGTCTTCGCACTCACGGCCTGCAAATCAAGTTTAATTAGTATAACTCATATGGAAATCATGAGATTCGTCGAAGCTTACTCCTCCTTTGGCTATAATAGAAGCACCATTGGACTAAAAAAATGTAGAATATTTTATTAATTCAATATTATAAGTTTTAAAACTTCACATACCGAAAGACTGCGAGCCTGAGGTGCGTTCGTCATCTGAACACTAAGACTGGTAATGGCATTCTATGAGCAGAAAAGAATGAGCTTATTCTTGGAAGTTTCCAACGGACTTTCCAGATCTGTTACTTACAGCCAAATCTCCAAGACCAGTGCCCACTCCACCCAGAACATTGCCCAAGAGATTGGTGGCCTCGGGTTGCATATAATCGTTATCCACTCTTAAACTAGTAAGGGCGTTCTGCAAGAATATTAAATATTTTAGGTAAACATCAAACAAATATAAATACAGTAGAATACAGCCAGATCACCCAAGGCGTTTCCCATGTCGCTTAGAATGTTCAAAGTGGTTGGCTGGACAAAATCCGATTGAGAGCTGGCCACAGCGTTTTCCAGTTGATGGATGACCTTCTCCCCAGCAACAGCCACTTGGGACACATCTCCCATCAGGGACCCAATGCTGAGAGTTCCAGCTCTTGAATTTTGGACCATCAAAACGATGGTGAAAAGGGTTAGAATTGTAAAAGACTGCATGTTATTGCTTTTCGTAATATCAGAGAATTACTGAGTCCCTTCTATTAGCAACACTACATTTATAGGCAATTCTTATCGTTTGGCTTATGTGGGAGTTAACGACTTCTTTGACGCCGCCAATAATAACGAATCACACATGAGTGTTTCTTGATTCCCAACTGTTTGGCGGTAAGTTTCGATTCTGATTGATGGCTCATTTGATTTAGTTTCAGGGTTTTCCTTACGGTATCTATAAAGTGATTTAATCTATAAACGACAGTCTCAAGTAGGTCCTAGTCACAGAAAGCTAAAAATAAATCGACTGCAAGCGTTCAGAAGTCAAAACAGAAATGTAAATGGATTTTCTAGAGATTTAGTGCTTAAAGTATGACAAGTGTATGGGTCATTAATTTGCTCGTTCATTTATTAGGACAAATGAGTAGAAAAGTAGAGAGAAACTCTAAAATATGGAATGGAAAATGTTGCTTGCATCATGTGCAACATTTCCAGCAGCATTAGCTACATCTCCAGCTACGTTTCCAGCGGCATTTGCAACATCTCCAGCGACATTTCCAGCAGCATTTGCAACATCTCCAGCGACATTTCCAGCGGCATTTGCAACATCTCCAGCGACATTTCCAGCGGCATTTGCAACATCACCAGCAGCATTTGCTGCATCTCCAGCTACATTTCCAGCAGCATTAGCAACACTTCCAGCAACATTTCCAGCAGCACTTGCAACATCTCCAGCAGCATTTGATGCATTTCCAGCAACATTTCCGGCGGCATTTGCAACATCTCCGGCCGCATTTCCAGCTGCATGCGCAACATCTCCAGCAGCATTTGCTGCATCCCCAGCTACATTTCCAGCGGCATTTGCAACATCTCCAGCAGCATTTGCCGCACTTCCAGCGACACTTCCAGCAGCATTTGCAGCATCATGCGCAACATCTCCAGCAGCATTTGATGCATCTCCAGCGACATTTCCAGCAGCACTTCCAATATCACCTCCAACCTTGCCGGCGTCGTGGAAAATGTGTCCAGCATCACTTGCAACACTAGATGCAGCACCTGCAGCATCGTGGGCAATAGTGCCAGCAGCACCAGCAACACTCGAGGCCACATTTCCAGCAGCATTTGCTGCACTTCCAGCGACATTTCCAGCAGCATTTCCAATGTCACCTCCAACCTTGCCGGCGTCGTGGAAAATGTGTCCAGCATCACTTGCAACACTAGATGCAGCACCTGCAGCATCGTGGGCAATAGTGCCAGCAGCACCAGCAACACTCGAGGCCACATTTCCAGCACCGCCGGCTACATCATGAGCTGCCTTTCCGGCCGACTCTGCTACCTTATTTCCCACTTTGGAAGCAGCGCCATCGGTGGAACAGGTGCAAGCACAGGTAACCGAAGGATTCTCGTTGCTACTTGTTAAATCACGCTTACTGACAGATTTCTGCGAAGAACAAAAGTAACATTCGATTGTGGAATATGCACCTACATATTTATCATTGTAAAAGATATATGTACATACCTTACTGGATTGATTGGCAGATTGGCTTGCCATGGCTTTGAGTTCTGCACTGGCTGCCTCTTCCTACAAAGAATTGAAAAATATTTGAAGAATTTTAAATTGCTTCTGTTCTTGTTTAACTTACCGCTTCCTGGGACACTTGATGTCCAAAGTTAATAGCGCTATTGGAAACCTCCTGTCCCAACAAATTGCCCTCATCTCCCAATTCGTGACCAAAAATGCTGCCATCCATTCCAAGTTCCCAACCGGAGGAGGCATTTTCCTACAAATGATGATATATTTCCAAAAATCAGGACATCCCTCAGATTTGTTAATTCTTACCGCTGCTTCTCCGTACTTCAAGCCGCTGTTGGCAGCTTCTTGGCCATATTGGATGACCTCTTGGCCTAATTCATTACCGAAATCGGAAGCATCCTGACCGATTTGGTTGGCCTAAAGTTTAAAATTCAATAATAGTGCTTTTCAAATTTCTCTTTATATTCAATTACCAAGGTGTTGGCCACACTTTTTGCGTTTGTCTCGTGTCCAACTAAGGAGATCACCAACAAAATACCGACTACTATTATTTTCATGTTTGAATTTGAAACTAAAGATAATTGCGAATTTTCCATACTTTATATACGAAAAATTTAGCACTTTTATCTAAGGTTCAAAGTTCTTATCTAAGAACCAATTTTGTGATCGATCCATTTCAAACACTGTTGCATTTTGACAATTATTTCCTCTAGTCTAGCAAAAAGCACGCAAAAAAGTGTGAGATAACAATGTCGATGTCTCCTAGGTCTGGTTTTTTTTATCTAGAAGGTGTCCGGCATTTGATTAAATACCCTAATTATGTTTTAATAACATCTAGCTAACGAAGTTGATGCACTTAAAATTTATGATTTAATCACCCTTCGGAAGCTCAAGTTCAAGAATATATCGTTAACATGTTTTGATAAGAAATGATGATTACCAACTCGCTCTTATCAAAATTAGAACAAAATCGTTTTGACTCTTGGGGTATTTTTTTTTTTTGTGAATGAATAAGCACTCAAAAGCTATTTTTATTATCAATGAGTAAACATTTCGGTCTGCTTGTTAGTAAGCAAATCTATAGATAGTAAAGTAGATTGTATCTACATATCTTCGCCTTTAAGCGGAAAGTACTTATAAGGATTGGGCATTCCATTGGGCAACAATCGCCTGCCAGTTCGTCGCATTTTCAGTTTTCTGACGAGTGTATTGTGATCCAAGAGTTTTTGGGGATTTCGGTAGTTGTTAAATAAAAAGTTTAAGAAATATTCCGGCTTCTTCTTTTTCTTGCCAATTTTAGGCGTTTGTTTTATCCCCTTTGGTAGTTGGTAATCAAATCGAATTTTAACATTTTCGGCTGGTTTGATGTTAAAAACCTTTTCATTGGGGTCTTCTAAATTGGACTGGAGAAACGGAATGGAATTTTATTTTTTAATGTTACACACATCAGACTTTATGGCTCACAAGATTTTTTTCCGTTTTTGTTGCGTCTAATAACTTTGCCTGCATTTCTTGAGCAAACAAGACTAAAAGGGTTAGATATACTAACAAGAGGGCTTTCATTCTAGAACTGCTCTAAAGTAAATAGGTTTTCAAAAGAGATTGTCTAGGAAATCAATTCGTTGCACTTAACATCATTTGTGTGTTTACAAATGTACCTATTTTTCATTATTTATTAACAATGTGTTTCGAATGAAATGCGTCATAATCTTGTGATTTCAGAAAATGATTTCCATATTGTTTCCACGCACTTTGCGTTTGGGTTTCGTTTTTTCTTGAATATATCTACTGAGATTTTCCTGAATAAAAAAAAAAAGAAGGTAAATATAAAATTCTAATATTTTTGTACATTAGAACTCACGAAGGCCTTAGAGATTTGCCTGGATTCCTTTCCACTGATTCCGCTGCCAAATTCGAAGAGCGCTTGCATATTTTCCATTGCATCCTCGATCTCCTTATCAATCGCAACAGCCTCAGGTGACTCATCTGAGTCGTCATTATTCAATAGTCCTGGTTGGGGAGCAATCAGCAGCAGGAGCAGAGCCACTATCACCTGCCCCATTCCATCCATTGGAAGCTTTGAACTCCAGTTGGTCGATATCCAATCCACTTAATTCCCGAATTATCCACGGAAACGCTTTGGGTAATCGCTTCGCTGCACTTCTCCAATCTCGGATCCTTCTCCCCGAGAATACAGCCAATGCCAGCTGCTGTAGTTCGAAATGCAAAGTTATCGTTTTACGATGATTTTTATGCAGCCCGCCAGCGATTTGATAGAATTTGGATAAAATGATTCCCAGCACTTCCGTTGCGTGACATTTCGGGTGGTGTTCGCCTAATGTAAACAAGTTATAAAACGCTCGTAAAAGGCCAGTGCGAAAGCGAAACTATGGCCACATAAAAAGGCTATAAAACCTGGAGCTTCTGCTACCGCATTCTGTAAAAAAACAGGGAGTCGAGCGAAGAAGTGCAAAATGCTGAAATCGTAAAGCAACAACCTCAGGACCTCGTGACCTCAGAAGGGGGTCAATGGCAAAGAACGGGGGAGGTTTGAGTCAAAGGTGACCCGTGCCCCCCAAACTCTCGTTATCGCAAAATCAAACTGCGTTTGTCAATGAATTAGAATCGCTTCGCTGGCGATGTCGCTCGTAAAGTATTTGCCTTTGTTATAGCATTTTAGCACATTTTACTACCTATACTAAATACGCAAATGACTAGAGTTTATTCCTCAGATTTTAGCTATTTTTTTGTTCGTGCAATATGATGTTAGTTGCTTTTTAAGCAACGCCCATGAATTGACTATGTTGATTTTCGTATTTGCAACCACTACTTTTTCAACTACCTTTTTTGAGACGAGTGTCGGCAACACTGCTGGAAAATCCACCCTAAAATTATGCCAATAATGCCACTACGCTCAACTTCAAGGCTCGCTATGTTGAAATTGCGCATTTGACAACGTGTGGGTACAGGCAGCGTGGCCGAGCGGTCTAAGGCGCTGGTTTTAGGCACCAGTCCGAAAGGGCGTGGGTTCGAATCCCACCGCTGTCACAGTTTTTTTTGCTCTTCTTTTTATCATTAGAAAATAATCTATGGTTGCTTATTTTTAAGCCATATAGGGATTTCTGAAAAAGATACCTTCGAAATTATATTCAAGCAGTGAATATACAGTGAACATAATTGTATGTTATGTATTTGGTGAACATATTTCTACTGCTGGAGTTCCAGTCAGTCAAATATTTTGGCGAAACCACAGAGATTGCGCGCTCAAAGGCAAATTTAAAACTGAACTACTTATGAGTAATTGTTATTAATTGTACCATATTTTTCTCTCGTATTTTAAGTGTCTTTTCGTGGACTTGTGTAAGTGGACTTTTCGAAGACAACAAAAATTATGAATTGTTTGCATAAAAAGAACCACAAAACCTAAACCACCATTGTAAACCACCAAGCCAATAAGAATGGAACATACTGTATTTAGCGCTGAAAAACTGAGACTAATCACAAACACAATTACGGGGGTTTAATTACTCAAATACCAATTGTTCTATTTTTAGAAAAAAAAATGTACATTTTTTGTTAAGAACCTTTTATTTTCTAGACGGCGCTTGGCGCCTCATTGCGGCAGCGTGGCCGAGCGGTCTAAGGCGCTGGTTTTAGGCACCAGTCCGAAAGGGCGTGGGTTCGAATCCCACCGCTGTCAGGTTAATATTACTTTTTTTTCCTCATTTAACAGCAGGATGCTGCGTTTCTTACATATTCCACGCCTAATTAGACCTCGCAGAACGGAACTTCTGAACCCGTGGCCTGTTTTTCCGGAACACAAAGACTCCGTTTATCTGGTGCTGACATTTTCCGCGTGCTGCCTTTCAACTTTTCCGCGTGTTCAACCCTTTTGCGGTAACATGTTGATCCCCTTAACAACCCGCAACGCAAGGGAAATGCCAGGAAATTAAAGGGTTTGCCTTGCTTTTTGAGCCGTTGAAACCAAATGGATAAAAGTATCAAATGTCCGAAATGTATCCCGTGGTTATTTCCGGCCACCAACTGACTTTTAAATACCGCAAAGATTGTTACTGAAAGATAGCCCACTGAAACATTGGGTTTTGTGCGCAAAAAGCTGATTCAAAGCTCATTTACAAGATACACGGAGAAAGAGAAAATATAATTAACAAATGTAATGGACATATATTTTAAAATAGCATGTATCTATTGAGGTCTATGGTGATTTGTTGTTATATCAATTGCCAAATAATATTTTTCTTTTCTAGAGGTTTTGTATTTTCTTTTTTTTTTTTCCTTTGCTTATGGAAATTTTTCAATCTTCTTCGCATTGGGAACTGGTTTACAGCACCTTGTTAGCTGGTAAATCACCAGGCGTTCCGGGGAATGACATAGTGTGTTCTGCCGGTGGATTTTGCATGGCATAGTTGATATATATCATTTACGAGCACGGTTCTCTTGCAGATGATGCATGACAAACGGGCAAACCCCTTTAAGGGATGCCAGTGCCTAATTACATGAAATGCCCTCGCATTGGTCACAATTTAATAAAACTTTATATATTTTAGAACATATCTATTGGGTGAGTAACCTTTGTAGATTTGGACCGTTTCCTGTTTACCAAATATTTATGACGTGTAGAGGAATTCCTAACTGTCGTCATTGATTTGAGGTCTTCGGCTTCGCAAGTTCGTTGCACCCAAAAGATAGGTTTTCCTAACCATAAACTCGGAACTAAGAACCTTCGGGGTCACCTAGTGATACGCATCTTAAAGATACAAATCGCATAGTACTAGCCACTAGATTTGAAGATTAAACCGCAGATTGAAACGCGGAGAACAGTGGTGCTCGATTGTTAAACCCGGTACTGTAGGATTCCGATCGAGAACCGATCGAGAGATCTCGGTTCACGAAGCTGAAGCTGCGGCTATAAAAAGCTTTGAGCAACTTCAGCCATCTCACAGTAAGGGTTATCGGGTCAGCTGGAAACGATCGCAGTCGCAAGTTAATTAAATAAATTCAATTATTAAAATAGCAGCAAAATGAAAGTGTTCGCGGCGGTTTTTCTTTGCATTCTGATTGCCCACGAGGCCAAAGCCCAGTGTGAGTGTTTGCCATTGAAAAATTCCCAAAATCGTGGGAAATACGCACAAGTGCGAGGAAGTCAAGTGCATTTCTAATTAAGCCGGTTCGACAAGCTCATTTGATTCGGTATTTGTATCAAGAATTTAAAGTGGGCAGTTCCCCAAAAAGTGCTTTAAAATCACTTTAAAAAGACATTCAAGCGATTATCCAATAATGACATCAAATGAATTTTATATAATAAAGAAACCACTATTAGTTTTCAAGGCACACTTATAATATTTTTTTTATTTTAAATTGCATAACTAATACAAGGTGTTTCTTTAAGTGTGCCTTGATCAATCTGTGCAGTTTGGGGCAACATCACCTTTCTGAACCGCAAGAATGTCAGAAAAGTGGCGCGCGCATTTAGGGGCATCCCCTGCAGAACCTGATTGCAATGTTTTTATCTCCTCAGCAGATTCGAGGTGCCTGAATCCCAATCAAACCCCTGGACTTTGTGTGCTCATTAATGAATGCCAGACACTCTACTCCGTGCTGAAGCGGGCCACTTTGACTGATCAGGAGAAGAGCTTCATCAAGTCCTCGGCCTGTGGAAGGGGCAGCAATAATCAGCCCTATGTTTGCTGCACCCAGGATACCGGCTATGTGAGGATCCAACGCCAGGATCGCACCTTTCCGGACTACGGTGCATTTGGCGGTGATTGGGAGGAGGAGCGGCCACAGAGTTTCGTTTTTCCCAGACAAGAAAGACGTCCCTGGAGCTTTGGCAACCAGCCAGCCACCAGCAGAACACCTTTTCGAAAATCATCGACTAGCGATGGCTCCAGCTTACTACCTCAGCCTCCATCCTGCGGGGGAGTGGGTATTAGGAACAGGATTTACGATGGCCAGGACACCGATGTGAACGAGTTTCCCTGGATGGTTCTGCTGGAGTACCGCAGGCGATCTGGAAATGGTCTGTCCACCGCCTGTGCAGGATCCCTCATCAATCGGCGATATGTCCTCACAGCTGCGCATTGTTTGACTGGCAGGATCGAACGGGAAGTCGGAACACTGTGAGTATCTAAAGTGGGTTTTTAGATGTCAAAATGGGGATTTTTTTTATTGAAAAGAGGCAGGTCAGGGCGCATTAAATTAAACATTAATTGGTTTTTGTGGTTAAAACAAAAGATACAAAAGATTTCATTTCAGTTTATGCACTTTATGTAAATCCCTAAACTTATTTCTAATCTCTTCGAAAAATTTCCAGAGATTCTAACCACAAGTTCATCCAGACATACCCATGTCACAGCAAGGGGAATTTTTCCGGTGATCTGCTTTGAGAATCTCTAGAAGATCAGTCCGCACAAGTGTCATGGAAAACTTCCTACTAATATCTTTAAGATATTAGTTTCGCTTAGAGATCCCACAAGATTTACTAACTGATTGTTGATGTTTGCGACTTAAGCATTAGGGGAATTACTATAGATCTGACCCACCGATTCATGAATGGGCGCCAGATCGATAGAATGATGAATCAAGTTTTAGTTATACGTATGCTAAGATCTACTCTCCAATCCAGTTTCTCGGGTTGGGCGAAAGTCATCGCTTATTCACGCTTGTTTGTCCGATAATTCTGCGAAACGGGCTGAATTCTCCGGCTAAGTCGGCTAACGAGGCCAAAGGGATCCCCAGGCTTGGATCTGGCCAATATTAATTAGACTGTGCTTAGCCGCTTGCTAACTTGTTTCGATGATTCACAGACCCGGGGCGTTCGGGTTCTCAATTCGCTTCGCTCTCGATTCTCCATTGACCAAGCACCAATTAGCGCTTTAATTCTAGTGTTTAATGGCTTAAATGCTCATTAATTGTTTTCGGCTTGTTTCTCATTTGCTTTAGTGTGTCGGTGAGACTGGGCGAGCATGACACTCGCACCGCTGTGGATTGCCCCCCAGGTGGAGGAAGTTGCTCGCCGGAGGTCCAGCGTTTGGGCTTCGAGGAGATCCGGGTTCACGAAAGATACAGCGAGAAGGCCTCCAATCAGGTGCACGACATTGGTCTCATTCGCATGGAGCGCAACGTCCGCTACTCGGACAACATTCAGCCCATTTGCCTGCCCTCGTCTGTGGGCCTGGAGTCGAGGCAATCCGGCCAGCAGTTCACCGTGGCCGGCTGGGGCCGTACTCTGAAGATGGCCCGCAGTGCTGTGAAGCAAAAGGTGACGGTCAACTACGTGGATCCAGCCAAATGCCGCCAGAGATTCTCGCAGATCAAGGTGAACCTGGAGCCCACCCAACTCTGTGCCGGCGGACAGTTCCGGAAGGACAGTTGCGACGGAGACTCCGGCGGACCGCTGATGCGATTCCGCGACGAGTCCTGGGTCCTCGAGGGCATCGTATCATTCGGCTACAAGTGCGGACTGAAGGACTGGCCAGGAGTCTACACGAACGTGGCTGCCTACGACATCTGGATCAGGCAGAATGTGAGGGCTTAGGTCCCGAATTCAAACTGAATGTTCAAAACAAAAATTGTGATCTTTAGCACTCTTAGATTAATATAGTAACTAACTTAGATTTTAGTAGACATAAATATTTATTAATGCAAATACAAGTTTTAAATCTGATATACTGACATATTATTAGGTAATATAATTAGCATTTTATATTGATATCACCCCAACGAGGTGGCTGACCTGGTCAGAAAACCTTTGGATTTCCCAACAGAATGCGATACCTTCAAAAAGCACGGATCCCAATGACATTGCCACCGCGCTTTAATTGGCGGATAATTCGGCGCCAGAAAACCACAAGAAAACTTCCGGTTTGCGGCAGGTGTGTATTGTTTTGAGCCGTGGACTTGGACTTTGGCCAAAACAAAGTGGCTGAGCTTTGCCCAACCGCCGCCGCCTAAAAGTGTGCAATCCATTCACGAGAAGCTTTTACCAGCCAAGAGCCAGACTCTCGCCTTGAACGAAAGTGAAACCAGCTGGCCAGCTGTGTCGGTTATGCAATATATATTATAACCGGACCAGCCGGACGATCGGTATCGGTCGACCTGCCGACTACTGCACTTTTGGACTCGTTTTTTCGCCGCCTAAGTGGGGCGGGGGTGTCGCATTTGTTGACACCTGAGTTGGAGCTTTGAGCTGGTAGACTAAAGACCGGAGACTGGAGACTGAAGACTGAAGACTGAAGACTGAAGACCCGGGGCTCTTCGGCTCTTCCGACTTTTCGGGGTCTTCGGCTTTTCGCTTTTTGGCACTCCGCTTATACAAACTGCGTTGCCATTCAGTTTCGGTTCGTAAGCCTTTGCCGCCGCTTCTTCTTGCCAGACGATCGGATTTGGATTTGGATTGCATCTGTTGTAGCGGTTCAAGATCACTTATAGATACTATTACCCATGCTCGGTTCGGTTCTGCGACTATGGATACTCTTCGGCTGTTTCTACCGCTTCTTGGCTCTGGCCGAGGTCCTGCAGGAGTGCGACATTCCCAATGAGACGAAGAGGGGAGTTTGCCTGGAGGTCAGCAGGTGCAAGGCGTATCTACAGGTGCGGAATGCCACCAATTTGCCGGCGGAGAAGGTTAATTTCCTGAAGAAGGTGCAGTGCGAGGTGGAGCAGCAAGTGTCGGAGGCGCAGGGTTCGTACGAATCACTGGTTTGCTGCCCGGCGAATGGCCAGGATTACCTATTTCCCGTGCTACAATTCTCTAAGTTCGAGTACCGAAGATTTCTGGATGTTACCGCTCGATTCAAGCGGAAGAAACTCAAGCGGCGCATTCAAACGGTGGAGCCAAGTTCGGGATTCAATTTACTCAATGAGTGCGGCAAACAAGTGACTAATAGGATTTACGGAGGGGAAATCGCCGAACTGGATGAGTTTCCTTGGCTGGCACTGCTTGTCTACAACTCGAGTGAGTCTAATTAAGTGTTACAAAAGTGTTTATTTTCATTTCCTTTATTTTTTCAACCATTTTTTTTTTTAAATATTTTTAGATGACTACGGTTGCAGTGGAGCCCTAATCGATGATCGTCATATCCTAACAGCTGCCCATTGTGTTCAAGGCGAGGGAGTTCGTGATCGCCAAGGATTGTGAGTTGAATTTAAACCAATTTATGTTTAAATATTCAAACAAAGAATTTTACAATCCGTTTAGAAAGCATGTGCGTTTGGGCGAATTCAACGTGAAAACTGAACCCGACTGCATCGAGGAGCCAAACTATTTGAGCTGTGCAGACGCCGCTTTGGATATTGCCTACGAAAAGATCCATGTGCATCCGGAGTACAAGGAGTTCTCGAACTACAAGTACAATGACATTGCCATTATCCGGCTAAAGCATCCCGTGTCCTTCACTCACTTCGTCATGCCCATCTGTTTGCCCAACAAATCCGAGCCACTGACATTGGCCGAGGGCCAGATGTTCTCCGTTTCCGGATGGGGTCGCACGGATTTATGTAAGTATAAACCAGTTATAAGAATTATTATATCATATCTTGAAGCTATGATATATTCCTCTATGTTTTAAAGTGGAAAATCCATGCCAAAGGGGAGAACAATAATGTTTACCTCTTCATTAATGGAAGTTTTTGAAAACCAAAACATGGGACTTTCCATAGTTGCTGTCTAATGGGTTCATTCAGCACGAAAGTCTTGTGTTTGTACAATGTCTGTGGAAAATATTCCATTCACTATATAATATATGATTTACTTTATTGCAGTCAACAAGTACTTCATCAACATTCATAGTCCCATCAAGCTAAAGCTGCGCATTCCGTACGTCTCCAATGAGAACTGCACCAAGATTCTCGAGGGATTCGGAGTGCGATTGGGTCCCAAGCAAATCTGTGCCGGCGGAGAGTTCGCGAAGGACACGTGTGCCGGCGACTCCGGTGGACCTCTGATGTACTTCGATAGACAGCACTCCCGGTGGGTGGCCTACGGCGTGGTCAGCTACGGATTTACACAGTGCGGTATGGCCGGTAAGCCGGCTGTTTATACTAACGTGGCCGAATACACGGACTGGATCGACAGTGTTGTGCAGCAGAGGAAAAAGAGCCAACAGACGCAGGACAAAATGGCTTGACGTCAGATTTCTTTATTCTGCGAAAGGAACAATTGGCGCCTAATTGAAGCGGGCGGGATTCCGATTCAGATATGTTTACCTCTAACATACTTGTATCTACCGTATTTGTACATATTTTGCTAATTATCTAACAGCCATCAACTATTTGGTTAAGCGTGTGAGTGAATGAGTGCGGAATGTGGAGTGCCTGTGCGAGTTAACAAAAGTCTGAAAAACATGTTTCTATTTAAATAAACTACTGAATATTTACCCCGTCGGTGGAGTTTAATTGAAATGAGCTGCTGTTGAAGATTGCCGCTGACTCAGCCGGGAAATTGTAACTCTAAACTGCCGGAAAATAGTCATTTTACTTCTGTTACATGTAGAGCAGCTGAAATTTGTTGTGATTCAACGTTTGAGAATGATTACTTCTCGAAAATGTAGTCAGTTCATTGAACTTGTCATCATTATGGCTTATGACTGAATCAGTCTGTTCATTCATTGGTGTCATAAGTTTATGTATGAATATGATGTATATATGTATTTATTTCTTCAAGTATCTTTTCAATATCAGCTGTATAACAGCTGTTTGTCCGCTTGGCCAGCTGCTCAAACCCGCCGATGCAGTGAGTCTTGGGTTTGATGTCGTCATTGATTGCCACACTTTGCTTTCACCCGCCATTCGCGTGCACTCAAAACGAGGCTTAAAAAGCATAAAAAAAAAAAAAATGGTCAACTCGCAAGTCGAGTGATGCAATGGCTGCCAAAAACACAAGCCGTGTCCAAAAGTCAGCCAAAATCGGTGCCCAAATCGATGGCAGGCCCATTCATCAGGCCTGCCTGGGATCCGAAAATAGCCAGAAGCCCAGAAAAGAGCGCTCCATGTGCCATTTGTATGCGATGCGCAGGTGTTGTGGCCAAGTGCCGAGTGCCAGTGGGCCACTGACCAAAATTGGCCAAAAGCGAAACAGAAAGATACGAACGAACCGAAAAGATTCGAACAGATGGATTTGAGTTTGAATTTCGAGGGGCGACTACTCATCGCGAGTGCGTCATGGAGTGAAAGTGAACTTGACTCTTTGGCGGGCTGCATTTGATTTAGTGCCCCCAACCGGTGATTATGATGTGTGCATTAATATTCATGATGTTTATCAGCTGGCGACGACACCTGCTCGAAAACCAGATCCAAGACTTTGGGGCGCCGTTCATTCATACATACATATGCTTGTGCAGCTCATTATCGGCTTTTTTTTTTGCCGATTTCTGTTAACCTTGAACCACATATGTATATACCCATTAAAACTCACACTCGCACAAAATAGATTTTGATTTGGGAATTGGCAAACATGCGTGACATTGAAAAGCTTCGATTTTCGCGGAACGGTCAGCGAGAAACTGGGTGAAATGATAACCGGTTTTCAGTCTGATCACAGCCTTAATCGATCTTTAAACTCGAAATGAAATGAAATCAACATTAACAACTTTTCTGAATTAAGCTAGAATAATACATAGGTTATCTACACAGATGGAAATGTATTTAAAATGGCTATATTATTTGTATTGTTTATGCTGTTTTTTTTTTCAACCTTGACCCAATGTATCACACTGTATAACCAAAGACACTAGAATAACAAGATGCGTAACGGCCATACATTGGTTTGGCACTATGCAGCCACTTTTTTGGTGACGGCCAAAATTACTCTCTTTCGGCTCACTCCCGCTGAGAGCGTAAGAAATCTAAAAATATAATTTGCTTGCTTGTGTGAGTAAAAACAAGAGACGAGAACGCGTATAAGTGTGCGTGTTGTGCTAGAAGACGATTTTCGGGCCGAAATCAATTCTGATCGAAGAAACGAATTTACATGGTACATATTAGGGTAGTTTTTGCCAATTTCCTAGCAATATGATAAAATAAAAAAATTTTTAAAAATTCGCGCCCTGAATATTATAATTTTAAAGCTTTTTAAATTTGTTTGTTAAAATCGCCGCTCGAATTAGCTACCGTTTACACATTTATATTTATGTTTAATTCTAATTTGTCTCTCATCTGACAATTTTTTAAAAGCGAAATATTTTTTTTGAAACACTTTTAATGTTAATGTTACATCATATTAAGTCAAATGATTTAATAAATATACTAAATAATTAAATATGCAATTAAATTAAATTGCAAAAGTAATATCAAAGACAATAGAATTATTCTAGTGTCTTTGCTTTGTTCATATCTTGAGGCACGAAGTGCGGACACAAGCACTCAACAATTGCCTTATTAATTTTTCACACGCCGCAACATGAATACTCTAATGACAAATATTCTTATATAAAGTCATTTTTGAAATTTATTTTTGTGATAATATGTACATAGATTTGGTTATTTCTAATCTAATTTCAAATAATAATAACGTTAAGGCAATGCAAAACAAGAATTTTTCGCATGGTGCCAATTGATCAAAAATAATATAGATTTAAAGCCAAAGAACTTCTAAAGTGAAGGGCATATTTTGTCAAATTTACAATGCATGTGAATACGTGTGCACACATACTGATGTCTGCTATCACTTTGTGCGTTGAAAAGAGCTGTTCGCTGTAGCGCTCTTCGCTCTCTCGCTCTCTAACAAAAATTCGAGAGAGCCTGGAGCCACCTCTAGAGCCACGGCCAAAAAATCGTGTGCCAAAAAATCGTATGGCGTTACGCATCTTGTTATTCTAGGGTCTTTGGTATAACCCTTTCTTTGTACTTTACTTCATTCATATTTTCAGATATTATCTGCACTTGCATTCAGTTTCTTTCAGAGATGCAAAGTATAAAGTTCTTGTAAATACGTATTGAAATATTGAATTTTTAAAACTTATTTGTATGCTGCACATCTGAAGAGCAGGCTTCAATCAAAACATCGGCCAACTGGCGACCGCAGGAACATTGAATGGCCAACTGGGCGGAGTAATTCGGTTACGACCACGCCCACCGGGCAATTATAAAGTCAATTTGAGCTACTTTAGCAGGGGTCCTGGCAAGTCCTGCGAAAGAGTACAAAGGCGTGTGGAGAGCGGAAAAGTCTTCTAATCAATTTACCAACGAGGCAACCCCTCAGAAGTTTGATAATTGCATTGGGCTGCGCTTTGTGAAAAGTTTGTTTTTCTTTTTTTTTGGCAGAGTGGGAAATTAGAAGGCCAGCTATAAAATTAGCCATATGGCGACGAAGGGGTTTTCCCAGGTAGAACCATTTTCCGATGCTTTGTTTTCTTTCCCCCCCACATAAAACTGGCAATTGCATTTCCATTTCCATTTAACGGCAGCTGAGACCCTCGACTATAAAACTTTATCGACTTGTTAACTGAGCTTCGTATCAATAAATGCCAACGTGCCACACAGACGTTGACATGCCATTAAATGTCAATGCCAAGTGCGTCTCAGGACACATATCCTGGATCCTTTATTCAATTTTTGCATGAGGACAAGGGTGCTCTACACCCCTCAAAGCCAAAAAAAATTGTGGAATTTGCAAGGGTAAGTGCCAGGCATTTGGGCCAAATTGTTGTATAAACTCAATGAAATTAAAATGCGAAAAAGAGGGAAATGCGAGTGCAAATAAATGAATGGAATGAAATAAAAATGGCAAAGTATCCGGATCGCTTTCATTAGTTAATGGATTGTCCGCAGAGCAGAGCACAGCATTCGCTGCTTATGAGATGAATGGATTTGAATACGTAGTCGTAGTGCTGCTCTCTCAACTGAACTCGCGATTAATTTATGTGCTCAAGTCGCCATAATAATACTATTCATTCTTAAAGTGCATTTCAAGTAAATCAGTCGCAATGAAAAGCTATCTGCTGCTGGGCATATTATTACTATATTATCTGTGCATTGATGGACGGAGTGCTGAGATCAAAGAGGTTAGTCTGATTTTCCATAAACAATAATTAAGTATCTCATTGAGTCTGTTTTTAGGAAAGCGACAATCCGAGCACAAATATACTTAGCACAACGCTTTCGAAAATTTCTCTGCAGGTAGAATTTGAGTGATTAATATAAGCATTAATAACAGTATCGTTCCTATAACTATAGAACATAACCCGTCTCAATAGATCAAGTTTGGGTGGACGCGTACAAACTGATCACTTGGGAAGAAATCGGATTTACCATCGGAGAAGAGTTCAAACTAGACGTCGAAGAACGAACAAAAATAAGCCCAAACATAAACATTCTCTATAGGAAGTAGCTTAAATAAAGATACTTTCATGATCCAAACTGTACTAGTAGCTACAAGTAGTTTTTAGTTAAACTTCTACACAAAATGTAGACCCATATCCCCAGAAATATGCAATTGCGAATTGCCTGGGACGCGACTGTACCCAACTGTGAACAACAGTGCAGTCATCCCACGCACGTGGCCACCAAATGAAGAGTAAATAAAATCCCAGTCCTGACTCCCAGGATCCTTCACATGCCATCGCCATAATCGCTGCTTAATGGGAAAACTGTCTCGCGATAATAATCATCATCACTGAATTTTTCCTTATACAGCAATAATCGCGCACGTGAGTCGAACGAAGGATGACTTTCGCATTATGAGAAAATTGTTATGTGCAAATTTGCATACGCCTGTGGCAACCCTCGCGAAAATCAAGCACTTGAACCCGCGTTCAATGTTTATTAAAAATTAGCAGCAAGCTGTTGGCAAATGAACGCACAAGCCGAAATTTATTTGCAAAATCAAGCAGACATCCTTCCGTTTAAATTCGTTTTTTTTTTTAAATATGATTGCCTGCAATTATGATTTCTTCGCGGGAAACTTGTTCAATTTGAATTCCAATTTAGAGGAGGTGGTTCCATTATATGGCACACTAGGTCAGGTCGCAGGTCAAAGCTTCGGGGCAATCGCGGGCAATAAGGGAATATTTAATTCCAATTACACAAAGGGCGGCACATTTGCATACGAAAAAGTGAAACTTAATTATAAGCATTTTGTAACATTTTTTTCTAATTGAACTTTTCAGCCGCCGAGCAAACAAACCACCGCCCTGAGGACATTTTTCGGTGGGTGGTACTGAACAAACAGCGACATATGTGAGTGTCAGTCGCATGGAAGGGGTGGTGGCCTTAAGAGCATGTTCGGGACTGTACCAAGATGACAAATTCGTGTCATTTGGCCACGGGAAATAAATAAATAAGGTGCGCTGCTATGCCACACATGTGGGCATGGGAAAACACTTGCATGTTTCCCAAGGTTTCAAGTGGCTTTTTCCTGCAAATTCCGTTTCTATCGCAGAGGTTGCGAAACTTGAAGTTGCTCAACATGGACAGTTTTTGCACATTAGCACGCAACACTCGAGATAATGCGGGAAATTGGGAAAAAGGACCTCTTGAGCCTGTCAGTCAGACACTTAGAGGCACTCGCCCTTCCACTTCCCTGCCATTCGACAGATTTGGAAAGTCAAATACAATTTGATAGCCGGGTCGGACAAAAGCCAAAAAAGACCAGTTAACGAGGATGGAGAAAGGTTAGAGTGCCGCAGGCGGGACTTCAGATACAAAACGTTCCAAATTGGACCACATGCGGACCATATACCAATCCAAACCCGGCCCCGCGATCCCAAAAACATTTGGGCAACCCACCAACTATGCAAATAACATTAATTGTTTCGCCAAACAAAGGAAATGCAAAACAATAATCACGGAAAATAGGGAAAATGCGAGAGCGGGGGGAAATGGAAACGATACAATTTGGATTTCGAATTGATGTTGGAAAATTATAATGCACATAACCCTAACTCCGGGCAGTCGCGTTAAGCGGAAGCGATTCGTTTAAATTTGATATGGGATACTGCAGGACGAAAGTACAGTACCCTACAGACAGTGCGGACCAACCCCATAAAGCGATTTCGCTGGGCTTTCAGGGTTGGGAGAGGAAAAGTCGGGAAATACATCAAACAGCAACAACCCTGAGCATTATTGGGTTACAAGGTGAAAGTTCCCTGCGCCGCGGACTTCTTCAAGACTACTTTTCAGTACAGCCTCACATGGTAAGGATGCACTTAAAAAAAGAAAATTGGGCAAAAATTGGGTTTTATAAGATATTGGACCCATTTTCTGCAAGATGCTTCAATTCAACAATTAATTCAAAATTAATTAAAGGATGTTATATGTAGTAAAATTGAGTAATTCAAATGAAAGTACTCTTTTTTGAGTGTCTGACAAAGTTTTCTTTTAATCGCTCTTGGCGAACGCCTCACAATGGTAGCAGCCTCCTTCCAACGACTTTTCCCCTTCCATCGCGCTTTCCATCACCGGTGACTTTGCCCTCCTTCACGGCTTTATTGTTGTTGTGCGTGTGTTACAGTCCAGCGATTTGCATATGAATGAACGTAATAAGGCAGGACAGGCAAATGAAAAGTAAGCTGAGCACCCAACTCCAGGTCGAACTCCTTCTCCAGATCGGAGCTGAAATCCTTATGCATTCGAATCCGTATCCTTACAAAAGAAGGCACATATGGAGTATCCGAAAGTGCCGGTCGGTAACTGGTAATGAAACATTCCACGAGTGCGGAATTAATAGGAATGATTTGTCTTTTGTTGTTGGTTGGGAGAAATGCCGCGGGAAGGATTCTCTAAATTGCATTCGAATGTTTAATTGAGCGGAAGGAGGAGGACCAGAAAGTAGAGAGAGAGAGATCTCGGGGGGAGAACAATAAGGATGAACCAATTCCACATGGGGTAAAATATTTAGGGTACTTGAATGCAAAATTATATTATATGCGGAATATATCAATACAAGAAGAAGCCATTCTGTAGTATTAAAATACAATATATCCTTGAGCGAAAGGACACTTTCTGGGAACATATCATTACGTGTGCCAACATAATAGCGTGATATGTAACTTCAAATCCCATTGAGACTTCAAGAGCATTACAATTAAACAAATGTTGGACTAAATTAAGGTATCCCCTTGAAGGACAAGTCTAAGGTCCTAGTTCCCCTAATTGCAATCGCAGCGAACTGTTTCTAATCAAGTTCATTTGCCACTCACGGCATTTTCCCTTGATTGACTCCAATTATCGGTTTGCTCCTTTCAGATCCAAATGCCGTATCGCAAGTCCATGCACGAATGCTAAAGAAGGAAATTACTTAAATCGAAATTACGCCGCATTCGATGGCAAGAATAAGGGTCCAGTTCTCGAGTCCTTGGCACGACATCAACATTGAAATTTAATCAACTTGCTTTTTCCGGCCAACTACTCATCGATGTTGCTTCTTTTTTTACTATGCTAAGCCGGAGTGACCCAGGGAAAGACCCTTCTCGGCACGCATGAAGTTCATTGATTAACGATTTCCACACGAGGAGTTGGGAGTGAGAAGGAGTGGGATGGTGGGCTTTTCCCCGGGGGGGAAAATGGCAGGACATGCACACACATAATCAAAAAATTAAAATCTCTTTATGTTTTTATGCGCGCTGATTGAATGGTCCCATTGTTGTTATTGCCGGACAGTTTGATGTGCCATTGATGGACTCGACTAATCGCCGGACTGGCCACCCCTCAGAATCATCGGAATCATAGTCATCATGCCATGGTCATCCCCCGGTTCCTGGTCATCGCCAGTCGAGTGTAATGGATACGAGGAAAAGGACCCGAGCCATTATCCTTTGGCCGCGGGCGCTGGAAAAGCGCTGGGAAAACCAGACAACCAGAAAACCGCGACGGGGAAAATGGAAATTGTTGCTCCTTTGTGCGGCTTCACTTTCACATGTGGCACGTCCCATTTTCCCATTTTCCCATATTCCCAGGTAGCATTTAATTAAGCCCCAGTGCCGCGAGCTCCTGCTAATCTCTAATCAGGTTATTACCAGACTTTCCAGCGCTTCCCTTTGAGGTTCGCTTCCTCTTTGATTCGCTAATTGGGAGTGAGTGTGTGTGAGTGAGTGAGCGGATAGGGGATTTCACACCTCGTGTCCTCAGAAAGACAAGAGAGCTGGTCTGACAGGTTTAAGGTCCTTTGAAGTGGTCCTGGAACAAAGAACTTTTGTGCCAGTTTTCATTGTACACACAGCGTAAAAATGGGCTGAAGTGTCAAAGATCCTTTTTATAACTGCCATTGAAAGTTCGAAGTTCCTTGTAACAGAACCATATCTTGAAATTGGCAAAGAAATTTCCTTTATTTCATATTTCATTTCGTAATTTCTTCTCTGTACAAATAGAGTTCAGCTTGGATTTGGAGTGACCCCGGACAGCTGCTGGAGGAAGGGAAATGGAACTCCTCAGGAGTCTTAAAGTATCACTCGAGGAATCCAATAAGCCGCCCGGGGCCAAGACAATGGCGCACCAATGATGACAATCATCGGGACGATGATGGCAACTTCGGCGATGAAATGAGGATGATGACTAAGCGATGTCCACCCTCGGGGAAAGTAGTTACCCCCGCACCGCTCCTCTGCGCTGCCTCGCTTTTATTGCAATTTGCGAAAATTTACTGGCGGAGAAAGTGAAAGGAGCAGCGACGATATTTGATTACGAAACGCTGGGGAAAATGCTCACGAGTCAATAATGATAAACATAAACCCAGAGATTGTGAGAAGTGGAGTGCTGACATCTGATGCCGGCGACTTTCGCCAAAGGACCCCCAGTGGACCGGGCCAGGCATTAATTGCCGAAATTAAATTTATTTCCTTCATTAATACATGGATACACCAGGCGAGATGTCAAGTAATCAAGCGCATCCTGTGCCCGGAAAACGCGGAGGAAGTGAAGGGCAGTGCTGCATGGCTACATTTGAATGACAGCCGAAGTTTGACATTTGCAGCATGTCATGCTGCTTATTAAAAGCATAAATAAGTATAAGTGGATAGTTGAATGACAGCGATATGAACCGGATAATATGGGGAAAATCCACCCCGAATGGAATATGTGGAGGAAGAAGCAAAGGCTTGACCAGTGAAGCCCTAGATGAGAGCCAGGTACGGTTTTCGTAAAATTCCAATCAATTTGCGACAAAGAAAATGTCTCAAACTCGCCACAGGACATTTTACGCACTACAATGCTGGACAATTTGGCCAGGACAATGGCCACAAATCACTGTGGAAATTGTACAAATCTCTGTCGGAAATTTTGGGCCGACAGATAAACAAGTTTTTCCCACAAGGCTTCTTCCCCTGCCCAAGTGTTCCACTTTTCAACTGTTCGTGTCGTTAATCAATTAACTTTGGACCACTTTTCCAGGACCGCACACGCCCCCTCTATTTGGCAACCTCTCCGCCCACCGGGTGGTTCATGCTTGACCACTTCAATATGTCAAACAAATCAAACACATAAATCCACCCAGTTGCAGTTGCGAAGCCACACAAAAGATGTTGACCGAGCAAATATTGAAAAGTGAAAAGTTTATATGCTGCCAATATGCGACTCCTTGTGGTCGTCCTTTCATCCTTGATTTATGTCGCAAATTTCTGTAATTTATGGCCGCGTGCTCGGTGGAGGGTTAATCGAATTGTGTTGGTCGAATATGTGATACCCCTTAGTATAAAGAGAATAAGAACAATAGCCTATCAAGGTGTTCAAAAGTGTGCAATAAGAAAATAATTAAAGTTGTTTCTTAAACCCTTTCTATTTCTTTAACTCACTAGCTCAAGTCTTTTATGATTAACCCAAATTGCATACCCTGTAAATACTAGGGGGTGAGCATAGTTACTGGTTATGCTTTTGATAGATTTCTTTGTGTTTGTTTCTTTGTTCCGGAAATGGCAATGATTGAAAGTTGTAATTTGCAGAAGTCCCTTAAGTGTAGCGGGCATGGATTTATTTCCCCGCCCAATTTTCCCGGGCAATTAAAAGAATACTCCCCAAAAGTAGTAGCAACTTGCTGAAGAAGCTAAATGTGCAAGTCAACGGGACGGATGACGATTGAATGGCTGATTAATCCGCATCCCAGTAATCAACTGGTTGCCCAGGGCCAGTCACCAATCTCTGTGGGCAGCCTTGAAGCCGTTTTGCGGTCACACACGTCCCAATCTTCAGGACCCTTCTGCGGTTAGACCCCACATAATCCCAAACCACCGCTGACCAGACTGACCAGACTGTCTCGTGTAACCGAAAAGGACATGGAAAGGGCGTTCTGGCGTTATGTAATCCGAAGACCCCGTTTTCATTTATTACTTACCCTTCCGTTTCCCCGGGAAACTGGGACTGATTGAGCCTGAGTGATGGCAACAGTTGGCATGATTGAATGCCGTCCCTTTGCCCTCCAGAGATTCCTGCAAGCCGCTGACCGAATATATCATCGCCTTGGCAATGACGAATACCCAGTGAAATTGGCCCAGTAATGCCGAGTAATTAGTAAGCAGTTCGCAGTTCACAGTTCTTGGGCATTAGTCACGGCACCTTAAAATTCCATCAACTGAAAATGGTCGGTCACACAAATGGCCCATTTCCATGCACTTGGCACTCTATGATATTGAAATTATGAGTGCTTATGACCATCGAGAGACCCCTTTTCTCCAGTACCTCCTTGGCTTCATTTTCTGCAGCTTTCGCGCAGATGTTGTCCTGATCCCGGAGCGGAATCCTTTGTCGGGTCAGACTTTAGCCATTAGTCTGCCAGCTCGTCCGGACAACAAGGAATCCATTTCCGATATTGGGTGATAAAATTTTATGAATGTAATTTGCAGCGATTTGTTGCCCCATCCCGAGCTGGTCCTCCCAAAAGCCGAAGGGGTTGTGCTCGGAGGTTGGCAGGATGCTTGTGTCGTTGCCAAATTGTTATTGACAACATGACGGGCGGCGAGTCGTAAATACTTATCTAAATATATATCTATGAATGTAATGTGTAATGTGCCATCGCTAGTCGGACGTTTGCATTTTCCCTAAATAATTGAAAGCATTTTCCCCAAGCCAGCGGTTTGGCTTGAAAGCCAGCAAAAAAAAAATTGTCGTTCGGATAAAGTTTCTCCAGACATTTCTTTCTTGGCGAAAGTTCGCCAGATGCTTGAAAGATTAAACGCAAATTAGGCGCAAGTTTACTCTGCCAGTTCAGGCAGCTCACAAAAGCCATACTTTTCAATGGCCATGTAGTTGGAAACTTTTCCTCTATGAATTAACATAAAATGGTAACATTTCTAGGCCATATATCTTGCATTTCCAAATTCTCTGGTTTATTACCAAACCTTCCTCAATTATCAGTGCTAATTTCGCAGTAATCGCGATGGCATTGCTCCGCGAGATAATAATTCATAATTATCTCCCATTGGCTTGCTTGGTTTACCGTCGAAATTTTCCCGCCACGCCCCCAAGTCGTTGAGGATGATAAATGACGTCACCTTAGAGCTGGCGATCTGTTTAGCATAGAAAGCACATAAAATCATAAACAGGACGCATAAATAACCACATTAAAAAAATCGAGAACAATGGCTGAGCGAAAAGGGAAAGCGGGACAATTTGAGAAAATAGTGAAAATGTGCAAATTAGACGCGGCCATGGTGAAGTTTTCATAGCTGGCGATGATTTTATGGGCCATTTTAAAACATTAACTTCCGGCCGGAAAAGTGCCAGTCCCCCCGATTTTTGGATACACCACCTCATCTGCACGCATGTGAGCTGATTTATGGGCAAATATACTTGATATATGTGTGGGATTTGAAGGATTTCGCACAAATTACAATAAAGAACGAGGCGAAGGCGGCAAAACTGAGTGACTGTGTCTGTCCTGCATCGTGCGTAAGAATATCCTCGCGTTCCTCACATATGCGCATAATATGCGCTCCAAGTAAAAATTCGCAATTTGATTTATTGGCTGACTTAGTGTGAGCGTTTTCCAGGCGGGGTAGAGAACGTGCTTTTGCAGCTGAAATTGATTTACTTTGATTTTTTAGATTTTGCATTTTAAACCGAGGGTTGCTGGTACATATTAGCCAGCCGAAAAATACAACAAAAAAAAAACGAGATAGGCAAAGGGAACCCAGGATCGATGTCAATTGGTGACGTCTTTTGGCGCTTTTGTTTTGCTGTCGCTGCCAATTTATTTTCAATATCCTTTGTGCTGCGCTGAGTGTGTGTGTGTGTGTGTGTGTGTGTGTGCAGAACCCTAAGCAACCATAATTCGCATTGCATTATGCCATCCGATCCGAATGACAAAACACTCGAAACAGAAGCACACGCGGCCTGCACGAAATTTTAAATGGATTTATTGATACGCTCCGGCAGCCACAACATCGGTCGGAAAATGCGAAAAACACAGGGGGTTACAATGTTTGCAAACATGTTTTGGTAGCGGCTATTTTTCAATTGTCACCGAAGGACGAAGGTTTGCCGAATTAACCCATCAGAAAGGTCGATTTCGCAGCCTGGGAAACTCACTTTTCCACAGCTCACTTGATTACGCGCATCAATTGCGAATTTTGATTTCAATGGACCGGTTGGTTTTGCTGCAGAAATTGAATTTTGATTAGTTACCAACACGCGACAGGCAAAACCAGCAAGAGGGTCCTTTGATTGATTCGCCTTATTTGTCAGCGATGTCAGGATGCGGTTGCACTTTGTGTCTCTTTTTTTTTTGGATTTTTGGTAGCCAATTTGTTCGCTGCCAAGTTATGCAAATAAGGCGGTAATTGATATACTTTTTTTCTAACTTGCATAATTTTTAAATTATTCCACTTTTGTGTGGTGAATTGCCTGAAATTGGTGGCGGAAAATGTTAATTTTGCCGCGGAGTTTTCCCCTTGAGAAGTAAATTGGATAAATTTGCTTTTAATAGCGCACGCATAATAAAGTTTTCCTTAGGCTTTTAATTAAACGAGTGGCTTTAAAAATCAATCCGAAATATGGGTACATTCAAATATGTCTCCCAGCTCTACCGACTCCTTTGACCTCTTTGCCACAAAATAAACCCACTTGTGAATAAGTACTGAGAACGTTAACAAACCAATCTGGCAGCCCGAGACCCTCTTTTCATATGCATAGCTCATAAATGGACGAGCAGGGAAAATTTAATGGACCTCAACCTCAGTGTCGAAGCAATTCCAAAAGGACATACTCACAAAGGCGGCAGCACCACAACAACAGTAATAAATAATAAATAATATTTCTCATAAATAATTGCTTCCCCTTTTCGGCTCGAAGTATCCTTCGGCTGGCGCCCGACGACGAGAAATAAAAATATGTTAACTAATCACCGTAGGAAAGGATTTTTATGGGTTTTCATTTCCGCACATAATCGACTTATCCCCAGCATTTCGAGGGCCAGTCGAGGGGAAAAACCAAAGGCGGATATGTGGAACGTTGGGCTGTGCAATCTTCCACATTCGGAGGTGATATATGTCACTTGGCGAAATGTTGTGCCGTAGAAAAATGTCATTTCCGCCCGAAAGAGCTGCGGAAATGAGCGGCCAGCGGCGGGTGGAATATTGTGGCACAATCCATAAACAATCCCCAATTGAGTGGCCCGAAAACTTTTGACACAACCAAATCAAGTGAATGTCGCCGGCAATAAAAACTCCGGGGGTCTGGGTTAGTTTCTCGCCCTTCATATTTATGGTTATTGAGCCAGTGGGTCCGATAGCTGGACAACCGCCCTTCCCCTCACTCGGCAATTACAGCGGCTTAATGACTCGGAGACTCCTTCGCGAGCGCGGATTGGAGGTTGCCAGGATACGAGGACACCAGGACACTCCGATACTGCGATACGCGGATTCCAGGAACACTGGCCAAATGGGCAGCCAAGGCGACCGGCAGCGGATGTCATTCGCAGTGCTTTTGTGCTTTTGTACATCCTGCCACGAGGTGTCCTGCGCATAATTAGAATCCTGAGACGCGACGCATGCCGTATTCCAGATTCCGGATAAGAACACCACGGTGGTCTAAATCCTACACTCGGAAAATACTTCCGACAAATTAAAATTATTAAATAAAGCATTTGAATGATGTTACTAGTGGGTGTGGGCCATAATATAAGCGACATTTTATTATTAAGTAAATTTTATAGCTGGTTTTTGCAGTTACTTTTCTGCCAGTGCATCTTCGATTCTGGTGCTTTCTTTGATTGGCACTCGTCAGTGACCTGCGAGGTGAAATAAATTTAAAAAAAAAATGCGGAACACAATGGAAGACGCCACAGGACACTGGTTGAAAGGCAGTTCCTGCTCTCGAGCTTTATCAATTGCCACACACCATGACGACCTCGAGGACTTGCAACGTCCGCGGCTAATTGTAAATTCAGGATTCCCCATCCTGCCACGAAATTCGACTACAGAAATTTATTGCGTTGCCCGTTTGATAATGACATAATATTTTACGCTTCGACAAAGATTGGAGTGCGGGGTTTTATTTAAATTTTATTTGTGTGTGGCGTTCGCTACACATTTCCATTAATTTTAAGTGCTCACTTCGAGGAACTTACCCCCTGGTCCATTGTTCTGCCTGCCCTTGTGGGATCTGTGGATAGAAAACGCGACAGGATCTGTATCTGTATCTGCATAATGTTATTGTTATTGACTTTTGCGCGCCGCTCAATCATAATCATAATCAATTGTTGGCCGGAATCTTACCTGCTGGAATTCTTATCGCCAGCTGCCATTTGCATAATGGAAAAGTTTCAGTTGCTGTCAGAAGTGGACGCACTTTTGTGGCAGCTCCGTTTGAGATGCAATCCAATTGAATTTGGTACACAGGGTAAATCATTTCCTATGCTTTACTAAAGTACGAATATCTTGAACTATTTTCTAAAGGATTCAACACAACAGGGTCCAGGGATTAAAAGGGAAGGAGAGCGTTGAGATGTTTTGTTGGTGGCATCACGATAAGAGCCACCAAAGATAAACCGCTTGAAAAATCAAAGATTTGCACAACAAATAAAATTTGGCAACTTGTTTACCGTTCGACTTAGGAACCCGCAAAGTCGAAGGAGGTCCTTTGAAAATCTCGAGTGGATTGAGATTGAGACAACTTGGTGGCCAGGTCACGTGAGCTGCGAGCGGAATCTTCAAAGGTACGGCCAATAGGCAAACACGATATGAAATGCGCAAAATTGCGACCTTAATTTGCCAAAGTAAATACGGAAAATAAAAGAAACGCAGGCTGAATGGATTTTCAAATCTAATTTCCAATTTCGAATGCGAAAACCGCCAAAGCGAATGGCAGAACCCCTTTATTTTTCTGCCCCTTTTTTTTTTTGCTGAAATTTACATGCCATGGACACGCCCTCGCTAAAACACACACATGCATATTATTTGCAAATTAGCCTGGTTGTCAGAGAGGACCAGGGGATGCGAATTCGGATGGAGGACATCACATCCTCCTCCTCACATGCGAAATGGAACCAATAAAGCGTGAAGCACGCAGTCCTCGGTCGCCGGTCGCCAAACACCAGCCACGGCTCAATGGACCTGATTGTTGTCCTGATTCATTTCGGGGTCCCAGTACTGATCCACAGATCCTGCTCCTGGTCCTCGTCCTCGTCCCAGGCCGGGATGTCATTTTGTCAAACGCATTTGAAAGCGGCTGGCTCGAGGGTAGGATGAAGGACATGTGAGGCTGGAATGGACTGACTGATATCGACTGCCCCTTTTGCCACGCGCATTGTTTGCTTTAAAGTTTGCCAAACTTGGTTTTCTGATACCCAGTAAATGTTTTTAAACTGGGTAATTGGGGATTCTTGAGAACTAAACACATTTTCGTTAAGGATTTTTAAGAGAGTGGAGAGAAGACATAGTCCTTGCTCATCATCAAGAATCTATTAAGCAGACATTTTGAGTCATATTTATAGGTTTATTATACAGTTATAGTTATACGGTTTGCATTTATTTAATCCTTCGGAGCTGGCCATTCTGTTGCTCTCTAATGCTGGGTATCTCTTAGTCGATTTATGCGTGTTGTTCCATTTTTTGTTAGCTGTCCTTTGCTGGTTCCTGCGGCAACCACACGGGCGTTTCATTAAAGGGTTTGTCCAGAGGGGAAATGTGGCAGTGGTATCTGGTAAACTGACATTGGCGCTGTTTGTCATGTGTGGCACATGATTTGAGGCATTTCTGCTTCGATTGGCTTGAATGGGCTGCTCCAGTCCCGGTAAATTGCGAATGATGAAAGAAGAAAGGCATTGCGCCATTTGCATGCCCCCCTGCCCACATTTCACCCACTCCACCCATGTACATAAATGCTAGGTGCTTTGGCCACTACTGTACCTTTGCAGATTGATGGCCAAGGCTCTCATCTTGACTTTGACTCACCCGCTGACAAGCGGTCATAAAAATTATTAATGAATTATGTTAACAGCGGAATGAATAATCTCAATTTGGATCCAATAAAAAAAAAAACGAACATATCAAATTTCGGGGTATTGCAGCTGGCCCTTCGATCGCGTGTGGCAGCCAAACAAATCATTAATCATCGAATGTTGCAACTTCTGTGGTTAAAATTAATTTCGCAGAAGAGCACAAAGTGCCGCAGGACAAGAGGACCAAATGCCCAAGCCTCGGGGAGCAAAACAACATTAAAAACTACTAAACGGGCGCAGACACAACCCCACAATGGGGGTCCAAAGGGGCTGGAGTGAGTGCCCCTTGAGCCTGTGGCTGACACATGCCGAGCTCCGTTTTTTACTTTTCATTATTTCGTGGTGCCACCGAGGGCTGGGCTGCGAGACAGAAAAAAACTTTCACACATTGTTGTAAGGATGTGTAGCGAAAGCGCCGCGGGATATTTTTTGCACCCCGCCCACAGGACGGCGTGAAAACGCACACATTACATGGAGGGGTGTGGGAAAGCTAGGGGTGCGGTAATACATGGAAAAACTGTCTTCTACAACTGGGAAATATTCGAAAAGTATTAGCCTCAGATTTAAGATTTAAAACCTATTTTAAAGGAGTCTAAAAGTATGCCTTATTACATTCCTTATTCAATGGAACATACTAACTTTCAATAGCAGAATTTTCGAGACCTTGATAGGTGTTGTTAAAATACCTTTTGTTTATATTTTAGTTATAGTATAGTATGTTTAGTTATGCCTAATTTCTTCCAGTGTCTGAAGTCTTTGTTGTGCTGTAAAAAACGATTTGCGACGATTTGTGTCATGTGTGTGTGTGCAGTATCGACGGCGGCGTACCCAAAATTGGGGGAAAACGTCTCGCAGGACGAAGGGTTCCGTGTCATCGGCAATGGCATTGATACTTTGTCAGACGTGTAAATTACATGGCGCATTCCACATGCCAAATTCCGCGCTCTCCCATCCGATTTTCACATGCAAATTTTCCCAAAAATGCGGATGAAAAGCCCGCGACGACATCATCATCATTATTCAAAGGACTCGACGATGCGGCGAAGGAAATCCCAAAGGGTTCCGAGCGTGGCAAACTACTTTAAATTTCAACCAATTTCAAATGACTTCTTGTCACACATGTGCGGATTACATGGGGGAGTGTGAAATGGGCGTTGGGCCATAGGAGGGATAGGGATTGCATCGTTAGTGCAAATCGCATCATCATCGGATCGGCGGAATCCAGTCGACGCTCGTCGCGTGTTTTGATTGATGTTGGACGCTTGTAAGTCCCCGAACCAATTCCAAAGTCCTGCCTCCCGAATCCCTTCACCCATGCGGTTTGACTTGGCAACCCCTTCTCAGGAATTCGACTTTTCAAGGGCTGGGGGCACACACACTTTGCATCCGCGTTCATATTTCCTAATTTTTCACTGCGAATCTCTCGCTTTTCCATTTGACGCGTTGATTTATGGTGGAAAACGGGGTGATGCGGTGGGGTTAAGACCCCTGACAGCTGTGACTTGTTTATAAGGGTTAAGCTGTTTCAATTTCACTCAGTTATTAGGTTAGATAAGGCGGTAATGATAACGTTGTGACAGCCCTGACATCATTCGGCTAAGAAAAAATAATAAGCGCGAATAACCCTTTAAGATTGAAATCGCGAAACTGAGATTCCTACTTTTATTTCAAATATGTTTTTATTAAGACTTGGCTTTGAAATTACGTATTTTTACATAACAATCTGTAATCCTCTGTAATAAAAAAGTGTAAAAAAAAGTGGAATGAGCTTGAGCTTTGGACAACTGTTTAACTTGTGTGCAATGAGCACGTAATGGAAACAAGGCCAGGAATTGCCCACTCATGCGAGACAATTTGACAGGACAAACCGCCGCGACCCGCTTGACCAGTCATTTGTCAAATTTGACAGTTGCCATCGCACTGGTGGCAACCCTGGTCAGCGGGGAGGCCCGGCAATCCAGGCAGCTGGTCAACCTGTTTAAGGTTGCATACTCATGCGACAAATGTGCCAAGCAGTGGACTTTAAATTCAATTCATTCACGCCAACACACAGCACACAATGACTTTCAATTAGACAGCTGAATGGTGCGAAAGGGGTTGGGACAGCAGGACAGGGAATACCGGGGGAAACCGGGGAAAACACTTTCTCTGGCTGGTCAAGTGGTCAACGGTCTGTTAATTGGCCAACACGGAGGCTGAAAGGGTTAAGGGTTGCCATGAGAGCACACGATGATGCCAGCGAACTTCAAAACGCATTTTCCGCTCGTTAGGTCCTGTTTGGAAGTTTTCAATTTACGGGGTCTTAAAAAGGACATTGCTGGTCATTGAGGGATTTGCTAGCCCCTGGCTAATCAAAGTATTCATGAGCCTTACACAAATGGTACAGTTACGCCTAGACGAACTAAAGTATCTGTCAAATTGTTGTTTAGCCCCCACCTCAAGTTGACGCATTCGATGCGAATCAGTGTTAACACGAAGTGCAAATCAAATTTGCCTCAACTTGCCATTTTTCAAGCTGTCACTAGCACTCACGACCAACATCACGGCCCCTCTTCGTTATTTTCTCAGATCGCAAACTTCTCATGACACAATGAAGATACGGACAAACATATTGACAGCTCGTTGCCATTTAGCGAAATGTTTAAATAAAAATTTGCATTCATTTAGCGAGGAGAATGATTTCAGCGCCAGAAGGAAGTTGTTCCCTCGCCAGTGTTGGGCATTTAGCTGGCTTATAGCTACGTAGCTAAATTGATAAATTAAAAAAAAAAAAATAATAATCATTTAATTCATTTATCTCTTGTCTATTTTAGTAGCTGCTATGTGCAGTCTTATATCATTTAATTTTATCTTAATTCTAATTACTTTCTTTTTCCTGGGCATCTCTGTTCGCCACCCTCCGGAAAATAGAAAACTGCCATTGGCGCCAATCAGCAACACGTCAAAAGTAACGGGCTCTTGAAGACACTTACCAAATCGTTGGAACTCCGCGCAACATATGTTCCAGTCAACTTCCTTTTGCGAATTTAAAAAAAAAAAAAAAAATTGCGAATGTCGCGACGACAACAATGGCGGGGAGGATTGAGATTCAGATGCAGATTCGGTTTCGGATACGGATTCCGTGGGTGAAAGTCTCCTGGCGTGACAGAAATGATTTGGGCGTTGATGTCATCAGCATCAGCATCAGCATCAAAATTTAGACCTTGCGATTGTAAAAATTAATGATGTTTTGCCGCTAAATAGTTGGGCTGGGAAGCAGGGCACATGTGTGACTGAGTGACTGCCAGGGAAAGTGGGCAAGGAAAATCCGGAAGACTTTTCACATCCGTTTGCAATTTTTAAGCCAGTGCAAAGTGTTTTCTTTGGGCTTCACTGAGGTTTTCCCTTTTGGCTGTTGGCGCGTAAATTGACACGACTTTGCTTTATTTTCCCCCATTTTCCATTTATCCTTGCCTCGTTATGCTAATGTCCTTTGGGCCGTAAAGTAAAAAAGAGTTTTGATTAATGATGCCACTGGATGATGCAAAGCCGCCACAGATGGTCCACCTATCCAGGATTGTTATTAAAAAATATTGTAAAGAGCGCTGGAAAACTCTCCACTTACATCTTGGCTCGTGTACTTTCTTTTCTATTTTCGAGGGGTAACTCCAGATCAGATCAGGTTAGCCTCAAGTTACGCTACTTTACTCTTTCAATATTTAATCAATGCTGAGAGCAAACAATCGACCAACAACGATGGGAAACGGAACCTTAATCAAAAAATCAAACAATTGACATTCAATATGGTCTAATTTTTTACGCTGCCATTAAACAAATTATTGGGGAAGCTGACAGCCGTTGGAGAGCTGGAAAACCCGAAACGCGTCGAGACAGCCCATTTTCCCCAGAGGACCGCAACGACAACATATCAATAAACCAAACAACGGCCAGTACAAACAATGCCGAGTGGAGAGGATGGCAAAGAAAACTGAGCCCTAGATTGGTAATTGAAAAATGCGAATGAAACTCTATATGGAGCACGGCCATCCTGTAATTGGGCTCGACTGTACCGGGCATCGAAGTCCGAGGTCAGACTGTACCTGCCGCTGACAGGACTACAAAGAGCGGCAATAATTGCGCCAAATTTGGTGTAAAATGAGTCAGAAACGCAGGGAAAATTTGGAAAAGTGCCTGCAAGATTTACGCATAATTAAGTGCGCTCAAAAGGTGTCCACACAATACGCTCTTCTTTCAGGGCACTGAGAAAAAATCTTTAAAAATGCAACATAGAATTAATGGAGGTATATCAAAAAACTATAAAGATTCTACCAAAAGTTATTTTGGTCTGCATGTTCTTAGCTTGCATACTTACAAACAACCTGTCAGCTACTTCATATATCTATATAATATAATTGTGCTTGCTTTTTCTGGAAGTGTAGATTCTTGCATTGCAGGACCTGCGAAGGACCAACAAAAACCATGCCAGAACAGGGCAAGAGTCCGCATTTACATAATGCTCTTGAAAGGGAAGAGGATTTATGTGTGGCACTTGAGTGCCGCAAATTAATTCAAATGAAATGCGTCCAGAACTTAATCCTGCGCTCCATTGTTGTCCTGACTGCCAGTCCAATCCCCGGCAGAAGGACTAATTTGGTGCAATTGCGACACCTAGGAATTGGTGCTTGCTCGGCTTTGATTTGCGCTAATCGCAAAAGTGTCAGCGACCAGGAGAACTGGATGTTTTCCTCATTTCCGCATTTAATCACCCCGGGAAAGGGCACTGTCCTTGGGTCCTTTTGTTCGTCCTGCGATGGATGGGAGACGCAGAAAGTCCTAGATTCCGAGATGACAGAAATCAGAGCAAAACTAATTTCCCGTTAATGAGGGTCGCTCGCCCTGTTGCGTTTTCGCTGGCATTTTCCTCATTTTCGTGGCTCACATTTTTTTTTTTGCTCCGCTCGTGATTACGAATTTTTCCCACTCACACACATGCGCCTCATTAATAATTTTTTCGCCACTCGCTGCCAGGATCGAGATTAATTTGCGCCTCGAAAGGATCTGACGTGTGCCTGTCAGTCGGAAATGTCTTTCTCTTTTTCGGCCCACTGCCTTCTTTTATCATTGGAATAATGCTAGGATGTGGATGGGGAAGTCCTGGTATTCCTTGTTCCCTTTTCGCGGGCGGAAGCTGCTGAGGCGTCAAATTGTTATTAATTGAAAGTCAAAAGTTCGGCCTGTGCCGGCAGTTTTAATTGGATTGTTTGCTTATCTCGGCGCGAATTAATTAATTAGAAGGGGGCGTCGGCAGGAAGGGAAATGTATTCCATACAATGTGGTTAGTAGAGTATAGTAAATAGAAAAAACGAAAACATTTCCTTTGAGCAATAATCCAGATTTAGTTTCTACTTTGAAATCCTTCTGTACTTCATCTTAATATCCATTTCACAATCCTTTTATAACATTTTTATTGCCAATAAGCTCGCTGCTCTGTTCCATAGTTGTTTTATATCTGTGGCAAAAGTTTCGTTTTTATGTTATAGGGTTCTTTGATTCCTTCAATCTTCCACATGTATGTGTGCACATGTACATGTGTAGTTCCTTTGTCAAGTGAGATTTCACTTTTAAGCATTTTTCCGCCCATCATCGGTATTCCTAATAAAAAGAGTGCTGAGCCCATGAGGTCATCCAGTGGTGACGCATTGAACTGTATGCTCAACACCTCCCCATTCATATTCATATCCATATTCGGGTGAGGAGGATTCAAGCTATCTATGCATCCTCACGCGATCTGATCTAAAAGGATCTCATTGGGAGGCATTCGCCTGGAAGCTGGCAACAATTGAATTGATTTTATTGCCCCGTGAAAGTTATGCGCTGACAGGACCTTGGCTCACTGGATGGGCATAATGCTTCGGCTGCAGGATACACACAATAAAAAATGCCTATGTGCCCAGCAATTTCATTTCGTTTGTCCTGAAAAGGCACCCAAAAGCGTTGCCATTGTTGAAGTCTGTTTATTAAATTGCTGGCTGGAAAGGGGTGAGATATTCCATGGCAGGGGGCCCAAATCCGGGGCCACCTTTGTTAATCGTCAAGCTGACAATAAATCTTGGCCAAGTCCGGGAACCCGAATTGCGTATGAGCTGTATGTGTAATTCCCGACTTGGCATTCCCCATGCACACACACGGATACTCACACGCACACACTTATTCGCGCCATAGACAAAGATACGGATGCGGATTGAAGAGCAAGGGTTCGGGGAAAATATTTCATAAATTGAATTGTTTTGCATTGTTGTCGCCGCAGAGAGCTGCTCTTATTTCGAATTGCTCGACAAAACCAAATAAAAAGCATCCATATATGAGTTCTCGAGGGCAGACATATATATATGTTTTTGTGTATCTTTGTGATTTATAACGCGTTTAGAATGGCAGTAGAGTGCTGGAAATGAAATCAAAGCGTCATTCAGTCTGGCAAAATGTCTGATTTGATGATGACATGTAACTAAGAATGGAAGGAAAGACATTGGGACAGTATGATGTATACAGTTAGTTCGTAACGTTAAAAACACATACTAAAAAGATGTAAAGTGCTAAAAGTATCTGTTGATTTACCTTTTCATTCTGTTGCATGCTTAATAACAAAGAGTTGAGTGTATCTAAGAGGAAATCATTGCCTGACATCGTTAGCTGTCTGGGAAATTCTATGAAGTGACAGCGACTATGGGTTTTTAAATATGATAAATGAAATATCTCGAATGAAAGTGAAACCGCAGCTTATTTTGGGGAGTGGGTGAGACGGGTGGTTAAGTGCCGCTCCATTCCAAACTGCTTCTGACACTTTAAATGGCGAATTGAATTTAAATTCGCTGATTATGCTCGAGCAGTGCGAATAATGGTTATATTGAGCCATAAAAGAAATTAAGTCAAACATTATTCCCGGCCGAACGACCGACATCCCCCATCTGCGTGTAATATATTTTAAAACAACTTTCACCACCTTTGAACTGGGTGGGCAAATATTATTGATACATCGGCGGCTTCTCAATGGTTTGTAAACGATTTCTGGAGAGGATTTCGCTTACAAGGGGCCACATCCTGGCGGGGTGCCACATACTTATTCCGCTTTTCTCCACAGCTACAACGCATATTACACAACATTTTTAGCAACAGATTCTCGAGTGTTGTTCTGTTCGAAGAGGGGCTTACGCATGATTTTCCGGGATTTGCCTTATGAAATTTTCAAATTTTACAATCTGCGCCACGGGCGGCTCACGAGGAAATTACACTACGGTTCGCTTTTTGTGTAATTTCAAAATGATTATTACTGCGATGGGGGGGTGGCGGAAATCAATGCATAAATTACAAAATACAGCCGGCAGACAAAAGCTGATCTTTATTGTTATTCAAATCATTTGGCAGCTGCCACGGCTCCATCGCCATCGTCATTTGATGAAGTTGGATTCCGCGCTTTCGAGGCGCCGAGCAGGACGATAATGATTGACTGGCAGACAATCCAGGTCTAATCTGTCAATAATTCAGACCATGTGCTCTGGCTTTTAGCGCTTTTGAGCCGGAGGCGTCGAATTCGGCATCCCAAGCTGTCGATTTCCCAGGCGAGTTGGCCTAATCCGATGGAGATGCCGTGTAATTAGGTCGAACGACATCGGAAGTGCCTTTAAAATTGATTCGATTGCGGTTTTTTAAGCGAACTTTGGAAAAAATTCAAAGAATTACGTCGCACTTCATTCGTTTTCTCATATAATATTGTCAGCCTAACTAAAACGCGGGTTTGTTTAAGCATTTATTTGTAATTACTTTTCTAACCACTCATGTGTTGCTAGATGGAATATTCCAATTTCATTACCCCCACTCGCTGTGTTTTGCTTTCGCGAAACCCGCGAATCATTTCCTCAAGGAGCTCCGATAATTTAATGTAAACTTTGCGGTCACGTGGCGCGACCTCCGCTCCCATGTAAGTAAATCAAAGCAAATTACCAGCCGAACACACAAAATACATAACCCGAAACACAACAAGGAGCACACACATGGGCCATGGGCAACTCTCACCCATTTCAACTTTCAACCCAAAGCAAACCCCGCCCACAAAAAGGTTCCCAGTTCGCAGTTCACAAGTGTTTTGACATTTGGACGCGTTTTGTGCCCAAAATGACCACCAACAAGAGGTGGACCCGGGGCACGAGTTGATGGCCCAAGGGAGCCCTTACACTTGTGCCCTGATCCCGGCAATTGCCGGGAAAACTGTGAGAAAACCGGAAAAGCCCAGCCACCCTGGGAAAGTGTAATCAAGCCAGTGATGGTTATGGATAACCCAAAAACATGGACACATATGCACATGTAAATTACGGGGATGTAAGCTAGTTTATTTCTATGGCTGGTAAATAAATAAGTGTGTATAATTAAACGCGCGTTATCCTGGTAGAGTCCTTTGATGGACATTAAAGGCTCATCCTCTGGCGGTGGCTGCCACATTGGCGGCCTGTTGCGCAATTCCCAGTCCTTGAATGGTTGCATCCCGGGTGTGCTGGCCAATGCGCTCCTTTGCAAGTAAATATAAAACAAATTAGTAAATTTGCAAGTATTTAATATATTTTGTTGCTGAACTTACGATTCTCTTGCCAAGTTTCTTCAGCCAACCGGCTTCCGATTGTCCAATGCTGATGGCCAGGATGAGGGCGACGAAAACGAAGATCTTGTAGAAGTTCATGGTGAATTTTCTAGGTTTAATTCCTTAGTATATATATATATATATAGATTGCGATTTAGCTGTTTAGCTGCTGTGGAAACTGAGCGACTGATGACTGGACTTCTGGCACAGGCGGCTTTTATAGCGAAGAATGCGATGCCGATAAGGCGACGACGGGGAACTTTTCGCAGCGAGAAGAGAAAGACTGCAGTGGATCCCCTTCTTTGTTAGACGAAGACTGTCTTCGGTAATCTGTTTGAGCAGCTGCTAGTAAAAATGGAGCGTTCTTCGCTTAGCTCTCATGTGTGCAAAAAGCAATAGCTAACTTCTTCTAAACAATATTTTCAAATAAAATTTAGATTTACAAAGAGGACACAATCACGCAACTGTACTTGATTTTTGAGAGGGGGATGGCCCAGGATGTAGGCTTTCGCGCACATCGGCACATAATATCAACCACCACGAAAATGTAACTTTAATTTCAGCCATAAAAAACCAACAACGAGGGGCAGACAATAGACGCGCAGCAAAGACAACAAATGAATTAAATCAGCAAGGGAGGCAAAACACACACACAAAAACACACACAATGCGGAAGGATATAGGAATAGAGCATCTAGGATGCGAAGCTGCGAGGAAGATGGGCGCCCTGTCAGGATATGCCACTAATTTCCTTAACAAGTAAAAACGCTTTATCCATCTTGGGCCTTGACTCCGCTTCCTTGCTGCTCCTTTCCGGTTCCATGGCCTCTGCGAAATGTAAATAAAATCGCTCGAATTAACCGCTGAGTGACAGCTACAAGTGGCAGAGACGGAGACACAAAAGGAGCCAGCGAGTCCTGTGTCATAACCGCCAGGACTCGTCCTCATTCACATTCTCAGACTTCGAAGCATCTAGTTGGTGAGTCCAGGGAAGCGTAAGTAAGTCAGTAAATGCCGCAACTGGTTGCAAAAGCCGGCTCAACTACTCAAATTGGAGGGAGCCATTCGGCAGACAAGTCTTAAATGATATTACAGTGATCCCTCTGGGAAGTGTGTATTAGTAGTTCGGCTGGCTCAGCTCTTAAATTTCAGTTTAATCTACTTCAATATTGTTATACAAAAATTCTCAAGTACATGCTTTATTTCATATATATATGTTATATTTTTAATATTTCATATTGTACAAATCCCATAAGTCACGATAGTGATTCAGATGATCTTTTAGCAGGCATCCCCGGAATCTAAATTCCCATTCCAGTTGATGAAGACCATCAGCCCACCTGGAGACAATGGCTGTGTCAATGTTTGAGCATCTTGGCCTTGCCTCCTTGAGAGGCGGGTAATCAGCAGATGCCGCCGGGGAACTTTTTCCTTGGGAATCACATTCGTAAAGGCAGCGGAACCTAAACTGATAAGCGGAAGGTGCTGATAAAGAGAGTAGCCATAAAGAAATGGTGAGCAGGTAAGGGAGTGGATCGGATCAATGGCAGGTGCGGCGTTACTCTGCCAGCTTGATCGATCACTTGAATCATTGAGTCAGAATACGTCATCGGTAATGAGATCTACTTGGGTGTGTGTTCTTTGTGCTTCACGAGGTAAGAGAAATCACACGCGAGTAAATCCATTCATAAAACTTATTCGTAGTAGAAGTTTGTTACCCATTACTCATGGAATTTACTCGGGGTATATTTTATTGCATATAATATGTGGAAAAGGGACTGCAAGTAGTTAATTAGACAATAAACTACCTAGGGTCTTTACTCAAAGTAAGACATTCTCCAAAGTATCTTTAGGTTTTCAACATCTGTTGACCAACATTCCGCCGAGTCATCAATTAAGTCAAGTTCGAGGTATCGCGTATGTGTCAGGTGATCTAGTAGTTCTAACTCAATTCTACGAGCGTTCAACCCATTGAGTAATACTCATTTGTTTTTTTTTTTACTCTGTTGTGGAGAAGCCAATAAAACGTGTTTGCTGATTAATCCATTTCGCTTGGCGCTCGAATGTTTGGCGTTATTTCCCGTACTTTTGCTGTGCGAATGTATTTTGTTTCTATTGAAATTGTTTGTGACCACAATTTATGGAATTCATTATGCTGGGAGTGGATAAATGGGATAAATGAGTGTACAATAAATGGATAATGCCATGTTGATTGAGGGGATTTCTTATGTCCAGGAAATATCATATTTCTACTGATGCTGTGTAAAGTTGTTGTTACCTTTTATTTCTGGGCTATAGAAAATAAATATATTAGTGTATAAAATAACATTTTTCTTGGAGTATTTATTTGCATTTGCTTCAATCTCCGACTTATTAACTCTGCTGATAATTCAGTTCCATTGCGAACTAAGTGACTGATAGTCTTATAAATTCTAAAAAAAAGAATACAGCATCTGTGATGCTAAAACGATGACAAATGGGATTTTGTCTGTAAAAAAAATAATAAAAATTAAAATAATAATAAAAATGGGAGGCTTGTCTTACGGGAATACTATATAGGGAAAAACACACTACACTTTAGTGTATGTTCCCCTAAAAGTTTAAAAAGTAATGTTTCATTATAATTACTTTGTTTTTAATTGTAGTTTTACGTTATTTTTAAGCTAGTTTAAATCATCATAATTCAATAGATTAATCAAATCATAGCTTGCAACCAACCAGTTACTCTGAAATATCACTTGAGTAAGTCACTTTCATGGCGGTTCCGAACTGAGTCCATCTGCTGGTGAACTTTTGTCCCGCAGCAAAAAATTCCCGTCTGTGCAGCCGTAGCATCTGTTGGTATCGCTATATAAGCTCAATCTCTTCGATGTCCAATCATCAGTCGCACAGTTCTCACTGCAACAGCTTAAGCTTTCTTTCAATCCGATCGTAAGCCAACAATCTCGTCATGAACTTCAACAAGATCTTCGTCTTTGTGGCACTCATCCTGGCCATCAGCCTGGGAAACTCAGAGGCTGGTTGGCTTAGGAAGCTGGGAAAAAAAATCGTATGGATTCCCTTCAAAACTAAACAAAATGAATTATTAATTTCGATTTTCCTTTTAGGAACGCATTGGTCAGCATACCAGGGATGCCTCAATCCAGGTCCTCGGAATCGCCCAACAGGCCGCCAATGTTGCAGCCACCGCTCGAGGTTGAAATCAAGTCTCGAAGATCCTCGACCCGCTCATTTCTCTTATTTATTATTAATGCATTAGGAAGATTAACATAATGAAAATAGATACTCAATGCCAATGTCAAATTATTAAAATATAAGCAAGCAGATATTAATAAAAACAAATTAAGACACTATATACAACAATAAGAAATGGTGAAAATATATTCCCCTGTAGGCTTATCAAGATGTAATCGCACAAGCTGGTTACTGGTTAAATTAAAATAGAATTTTGGAGGTTCTTATTATTTTATACTTTTTGATTTTATTAAATATTTGCAGCAATTGTAGCTCATCAAGAAAAATCTGGTAGAGATCTACTTTTTCTGTCCCCTGGCAATGGCAGCAAAATCCGCGGCTTTTTGGCCGACGTCAATGACCTCCAATGCTGCGTTTTTTAAGTATTTAAAAGTCTCCTCAGATTTCTTCTTCTGTGAAGGGGAAGTTAAGTTAGATCGGTCTTAGATTACTATATCCGTCAGCCAACCGGCATGCGAGTGTTGCAAGTTAATTGTCAGGATGATGAAAGCAAACAAAAAAATATGGCTAAAGTTCATATTAAGTAATATATAATTACAGACTGGAAAAAGCAGCAAATGTTTGTTTGCTAATGTTATTTTTTGGACTGAAGCTCACAGCTTAGACTTAGATCTTTTTATAGGCGAACTATCTTCTACTTTTGGAGATAACGCATATTTTTGTGGATTTTCCCAGTCGAAAATATTATCATTAGAATTTCAATCTATACAATACAACAAAATTAATTAGTGGATTATTAGTTGTATATATATTTTTCGCACGTGCGCTCCTAAAACTATAGATAGGATTTATAATACACTTTTCATTCACAACTATTCGCTGAATAGATCTTTAGAGAGAAGACAAAAGATTGATTTTCCCAATGTTTTATTTACTTAGATCAAAAAAAATAAATAAGATTTTGTATAAATATTTATTAGATAGTCATCGTGGTTAACCTCGAGCAGTGGCTGCAACATTGGCGGCCTGTTGAGCGATTCCCAGTCCCTGGATTGTGGCGTCGCGAGTGTGCTGACCAACACGTTCCTATGAAAAGGAGTTAGTTAGTTTCCGGTTTAACAAATTTCAAATAGAATGGACTTACGATTTTCTTGCCAATTTTCTTTAGCCAACCAGCTTCCGATTGTCCAATGGTGATGGCCAGAATGAGAGCGACGAAAACGAAGATGTTGTAGAAGTTCATGGTGGTTTTATTTGACTTTAGATTTTGCAAGAGTAGCTATAGCTCTGATGTTGCTGTTGCAATGGAAAGTGATCGACTGTTGATTGCACCAGGAACGCCGAGAGCTTTTATAGGCGAATCAGCTTAAGTTCAGCGCCTGATAAGGCTCGAAAGGGGATTTTTATGGCTGAAAAGTACACGAGAGGAATCCAAACCGATCAAAACCAACCTGTCGGATTGGGGGATTTTTAAATTTGCATATTTCATATGCATAGGGATTTTTTACCTCGTCAATGCGGGAGACTAAGAATCAGAGAGGAAACCCCTTCTTTGAATCAATCAAAATAAAAACACTACGAAATCATTTGCGATAAGCCCACAACTGATTTGGAATGATCGTTTGAAAAGCGTATATTACATTATCAGTTTGAATAACAATATACAAAAAATATATAAAATAAAATCTATTAATTTAATTTCTTATAAATAATACCCTAACTTAAGTTTATCCCCTGGCAGTGATTGCCACATTGGCTGCTTTCGAAGCGACTTCAGCAACTTGCAGGGTAGCATTTAGGGTGTATAGACCAACGTCCTTCTGAGGATTTAGAATCATAGTTAGATGCAAAGAAATCTTTTAAAATGACTAAGCTTACTAATGTCCCGTCGAAGCCAGCTTCCAATTGTGGCCAATAAGTGGTCAGGATGAGGACAAATAAAATCCACAAATTAATCTAATTGTTTCAGTATTTGACAAGCGACTGATAATTTAAACTAAAAGACTGGTCCTTTTATAGGTGAAACGAATTATATTTCAACAGATAAGACATAATCTCGGCCTTTCCAAATCGGAAAAGAAGCGATTTGTAATATCCTGTATAAATAATGCCTCTTAAGTGTATTTAAAATGTGTGTATAAATTCAAGAGTTCGCTTTTCTCCAACTCTTTAAAAAACAAAGTTTGAATAGAATTCTTTAAATTTTTAAAATTGTTTTATTTACAGGGAGCAACAGAATAAATAGATCTTTAAATAAATAATTATAAATAATCATCGTGGTCAACCTCGGGCAGTTGCGGCGACATTGGCGGCTTGTTGAGCGATTCCCAGTCCCTGGATTGTGGCATCCCGAGTGTGCTGACCAACGCGTTCCTTCGAAAAGAAGTTAGTCAGTTAGTTTCCGTCTTAACAGATTTCAAATGGAAGAACTTACGATTTTCTTGCCAATTTTCTTCAGCCACCCAGCTTCCGATTGTCCAATGGTGATGGCCAGAATGAGAGCGACGAAAACGAAGATGTTGTAGAAGTTCATGGTGATATTTTCTTGATTTTTTCTTAGGAGAAGCTAAAGATATTGATATTGCAGTGAGGTCTGAGCGACTGATGACTGCGATACAAAAGGCGAGAGCTTTTATAGGCGAACAGCCAGCTTGAAAAACAAAATGACAGATAAGGCATGCACGGGGATTTTTGCAGAGAAAAGTACACTGAAGGTAACCGATCTGATTCCAAGCACACATCTGCACATCTAGGGAACAATCGGGGATTTCAATGCTATAATCCAAATATGTAAATTACAAATTGTAATATCCTTTAAACGGTTCTGGGCCAATTTGAATTAGAGCTTTAATAACTCTATCCTTTTGGCATTTTGAATTGATCTCTTTCTATCTTTCTAAGACAGTCAAATTCAAATTTACTCTATCACTCAAGGGCAATTTATTTACATAAACGCATCCAATTTGTGGTATTTTTCGAGGGGAATCACTACAATATTTTACTAAAGGCACTAAATTAAGTTTGAAAAATTCAATAGGCATTAAATGACAATAAAAAATAATTGTTTACTGAGCACGTACGAATCTGAAAACTTATTTAACATTTTATTGTAAGCGAAAGCGGTATGTATGTACATACATCTCGGTCTATATTAACTAACTTAACTAAAAGTCTTGCGTTAGTAACTTAGTTGTTTTTCAGATTTTAAAATTTGTGTTTATTTTCGTTAAACGATACATTAATTAAATTGCAGTGCAGAATTACTTCGGATTGATCAATTTTTCAAAGGGCTTAGCAAAGCCAATTCCCACTTGAGCAGCATTGTGTATTGCGTTTTCCTGTAGAAATACAAATGTTTAAGCTTCATTGTAAACTACAATTGTTTAAAGAAGAAACAAACCACTTTGTCAAGAATATCAATAAATACTGCATCCGAAGGACCCACGCTGATGGCCAAAATGAGGGCCAGGACGACAAGGACCACAAAGTATTTCATAACTAGATCGCTGGGTTTTCCGAATTTTACACTGATGATTTAGACTGAAAAACAAGTGGCTTTATAGGCAATCAACCCACCGAAAAACGTTTACAATAATAATTAGACCTTAAACATATTAATTACAATATGTAAAAAAAAAGAACTCGTGTTTTTGCATTGAAAGAGACTTAAAAAGGTTTTTTATTCAAGAGCATATTTCTTGGAATTACTAAAAACCTCAACAAGTTACTAAGTTTTCATTCAATAGTGTTCTATAGTAATTAAGTTCTACAATTCTGTAGGTTAAAACTCATACGGCAAATGGCACTGGAATTTACATATATTATATTATCAATATTATCAACTTAAAAATGTCCGTTGAAAAGATTAAATATGTCTGCGTAAATATTATCTACACATATATTTAAGGCAATAACTAATATTTTTTATTATGTTGTTAATAATCTCATTAAATTCCTAATTTATGGAAATCCATTCCAAAATCCAAAATCTGTGTAATTACTTTTTTTTAAAAAACGTTACATGTGGTAACAATTGCGCCCCCTGTGGGGCTTTAATCGCAACATAAGTGGTGATACTCGCCGCTGAAGCATGGTAGATAACCCTAAACGAACCTATCGATATATATTTTCAAAGAAACATTTTATATTGTTCATACAACAATTTTTTTAATTTTATAGGCTAACAACTTAACTTATTAAAAAAAAATTTTATAATAAAGTTTTTCCAAACATAAACCCATAGTGGCATACAAACTTATCGATGCTAACTCATAAATTCGTTATACACAATCTTTGCTGAGAACTATCGATTTTTACACGCAAAACATTAAAACGCTGAAACACTTCAAAGAAATATAATCAAATTTTCTTGAATGGATGTTATGTTATAATGTTAAATTTTATATATTTAGCCATCCCTCGTATTTTCGACGAGTAATTGCTCCTGCAACTGTATCGATAGTATCGCACAACGTTCGCGCGTGTCTCATCGATAACAACTCGCTCTGTTTTCCACCTCTACGTCGTGGCTCGACTTCCTTTCCTGTCAAAATAGTCGACAAAGGTGGTACTTTTTTTCTTCCGTCGCCGAAAATGGCCAAAATACGCGGTCGCCACAACGCAGTGCAGCGAAATAATAAGAGAAAAGGCCGCAATGATAATGGCAAATTACGATTTTCTTGTGAATCCAGAGAAATGCTGGCGAAATAACGCCGATTGCCGGCGATTTGTGATTGTACTGCGTTGTGGGGAAGCGTCTGCCGCAGCGAATTTTGTGTTTGTAATTGAACCGAAAGCTAAAATACCGGTGATGAACATTGCAGATGGCTATCGGCTCCAAGATTATCAAGCCCGGCGGCTCGGATCCCGATGACTTCGAGAAGTCCATTGCCCAGGCGTTGGTGGAACTCGAGGCCAACAGCGACCTGAAGCCCTACCTGCGCGATCTGCACATCACCCGTGCCCGCGAGATCGAGTTCGGCAGCAAGAAGGTAAACAGTATATGGCGTACATGTGGAGCCTTCAATAGTAATCCGTAACCCACTCTGCACGCAGGCCGTCATCATCTACGTGCCCATTCCACAGCAGAAGGTGTTCCAGAAGATCCAGATCATCCTGGTCCGCGAGCTGGAGAAGAAGTTCTCGGGCAAGCACGTCGTCGTGATTGCGGAGCGCAAGATCCTGCCCAAGCCCACGCGCAAGGCCCGCAACCCCCTCAAGCAGAAGCGTCCACGCTCCAGGACTCTGACCGCTGTGTACGACGCCATCCTTGAGGATCTGGTCTTCCCCGCCGAGATTGTGGGCAAGCGCATCCGCGTCAAGCTGGACGGCTCCCAGCTGGTCAAGGTGCACCTGGACAAGAACCAGCAGACCACCATTGAACACAAAGTAAGCATAAGCATCCTCCACCTCAAAGAAGAGTGCATCGTGTGTGTTAGCAGGCGCGTACCCTCGATATTTGGGCCTTCCGTGCCATGGAGCTCAATCTTCGCCAGGGGACGCAGAACAGTCAGGGCCAATTACTCGTTATTGCAGGCATTAGAAGCCATTGCGGTCCTGCATCTCCAAATATTGGCCACAGTTGGTCTTTTGATACATCGTTCTTGTGTTTTTCGCTGGCTGTCCTTCCAAAGCCAGTGATTGTCAAACAGAACGTACATTAATGGCAGCTTATCACTCCACAATGTTGAGCCGAGTTTTCACGGTTACTGCATTACTTTCCGGCTCGCCACATCATTACACACTCAAATCGATACTTGAAACCATTTAAACAGTAGAATGAAAAGTCAAATAAGGGGGATAACAGATGGATAGAAAGATTATATGTTTAAATGTACATAGAACTTTCTATCGTTTTTGTGTTATTTGCTGGAAGTTACATCCAAAGCCAGTGATTGTCAAACAGAACGTAAATTAATGCGGCTATCACTCCACAATGTTGAGCCGGCTTTCCAGGGCTACTGCATTACTTTTCGGCTCGCCACACTCTCGTAGAATCTTTTAAATACCTTGGTTTCTACCACCGTTCTTGTGTTATTCGCTAGATCTTTTCATGGCCTAGCGAGCGTCAAACAGAACGCAAACTGAAGCAACGAATCACTCCACAATGGTGGGTCTACTTTACCAGGACTGCATCATTACTAAAGGATTGCTACAGTTGAATATCCACGAGAATGCTAATTGTGAACTCCGTTCTTGTGTTATTCGCTAAGCGATTACCTAAGCTCAGCGATTGTCAAACAGAACGTAGATTAACTGCCGCTAATCACTCCACAATGTTGAGCCGACTCTCAACGGCTACTGCATTACTATATGCGCCACATTCATGTCAATCAACACTTAGCCCTTGAATACTTTGGTTTCCATCACCGTTCTTGTGTTATTTTCTGGACGTTGTTCAAGTCCAGCGATCGTCAAACAGAACGCAAAGTAATGCAACGAATCACTCCACAATGTTGGGTCTACTTTGCCAGGACAGCATCATTACTTAAGGATTGCAACAGCACCTTACATTTAGAGTTACTCATCTGAAAACACACACGATGCACTTTGAGTGCCGCCTATTTGCCTCTCGAGCGCCGTTTAGTTTCCTGGGGCCTCGGGACTTCCTATATAAGCGGAAGATTAATCCAGCCTACCGTACGATATCTTCGCTGCGGTATTTTCTGCCGCAGCGGAGGTTGCGGTGCTGTACACTGCAATAAATAAGTTAATTCCTCTGATCGTGTAAACTAATACGTTCTCTATTTATCTCTCCAGGTCGACACCTTCACCTCGGTCTACAAGAAGCTGACTGGTCGCGATGTTACCTTCGAATTCCCCGACAACTACCTGAATGTCTAGAGCGGCGGGTTCTCGTTCGAGAGTAGCACTGGTTCGCCGGTTCATCTGGGAATATGAGTTTTTTACATGAGCTAGAGAACGTGAATAAACATTAAACAATCTAAAACTAAGCAAACTTCCAATTAAGCCAACTCGCTCTCCGTTGTCCTGTAATTAATCAGCGTTAAGCGCAAAGTTTCCTGAGTCTCGCTACATTCGTTCGAACTTTAATCCTTTGAAGGAGCAGTATCCTGCTGGGAAGGGATGTCACATGTTGTGATTAAGGGCAGCCATAAAAGGGGTTATTACATGGCGGAAAGCGCCATTCATTTGATGCCTGCTCAACTGCTTAATTAAAAAGTTGACGTATGTTCTTCCAAGACTCGCACGTGTGGCGAAAGGGGTTAATCTTGTGGCTACATTTTCCACTTGGCGCCTCCCATTTGCATACCATGTAATTATGCCTTTTGAACAATCACGTGTGATTGTTGGTGGTAGCAACATGAAAGGGTGTGGGTTTCTTGGATTGATTCATTTTTGGAAAGAGAAAGCTTTTCGACATGGAACACCCCATTAAAAGCTTATTAACCGCCATATTTGAATGTACTGCATGTTCGTTCATTTGGCAAAGGCTGCTGAACGAAATCAATCTTCTAAAGAAACCCCTTGATTATACTTAGTTGTATATTATATGTTTAAATTAATCATTATATTCTAATTCTATTTTATTACGATTTAGTAACCGTAATATAGCTATGGCATTCTGCCATCCCCCTGATTTTATCAACCAATTAATCGATCCTTCTGCAAGAAAACCACAATAGGTTTCATTAGGGCATTAGTGCATTCCTGCTCCGTTTAAGCTGTCCAAGTCGATTGATTGCAGTTTTGAAATTCAATTAGAAGCCACCGCGAAATCACGCAATTCAACAATTCCGAAATGTTACACGAGCTAAGGGCAAACAATGGGAACCACAAATTGCTTGTGTATATTGGTGGGTTAAAGCCAAAGGACTGGCAGGACATTCACATGAAAGTGAACACGAATGGCTTTAAGTTCGGGAGTAGAAAGACAAGACTAGTTGAGTTGAACCTTCGATTTTCGACAATTTGTTGATGGTGTCAGGTGGGAATTCCCGGTGAGTTGTGGTGCTACCACCAGGGGGCATAAACCTCGGGCGAGACGGAAGGTGCGATGACAAGTTGGTGGGATCTCTGGGGGAGGTGGCTCGCCGGCTATCGGCGATTCTATCTAAATGACCCCGCCGAATCGTCTATTATTGATGGTGCCTAATTGTGCGCCGTTCTAGACGAACAGTTATCATTAGGGGTGTTGTTTTTCAGATGGGATGGGTGGTGTGCTCGTCCTTGAAGCGATAACGCGCCATTTCGCCTTGGGCAACTCCACTCCACGCCCTAATTAAAACGCTGCCCACACACTTGCAAATGGACTGGGGGCACTTTGTATGTAGATTTTATGTGACATGTGCTTGGCAATCGCAGTTCGGTTCCCACCACATCCTGTCGCCGGAATTGGGAAATTCCCAGCCCCTGCAGGACCCGGCGGCTGTCCTATATTACAAACTATTTCAAATTATTATGTCATCTTCATCTCCGATGGCGACGGATTTCTGAGTCACGCCGCAGTGCCAAGTTCACGAGTTTCGTCTGCAAATAAGCGAAAATCACAATCTGCACTGAACGGCTTTTATATATAGAAGTAATATAATCAGCGGGTGTCCAATCGGCTTTCGGCTTAATAATCCATTACTGTGGTTTACAATTTGCAAAGATTGAGCCATTACTTCTCTAAGCCTTTGCTTGTTGAAATAATATACTATATATTTTGTAGTTCAGAGTGCTACATTTGTTGTCTAATAAATTAAAGAAAACAATATTCATTGCAGAAGTTCTAAAACTAATTTTTATGAATATGCACTTAAATGTTGCTTTAACTAAATTCCGACTAAATAACTTTCCTGTATCAGAGCAAGCAGTTTATTCGAGATAATGTACCACGAAACCGTATGAAACTTAGAAAGTTGGTGCAAGTCGATTGGAGGACTGATAAAATATTTTTGAATGGTAAGGTAATATTTATAAACCAATTCCAGTACGGCAGATAAGTCTGCTGCTGTGGTGGGTAGTATATATCAGCTTATCGGTTCATCGCCTATAAGTTCGTATTTTATGAGGGGCAGAATCGGAGGGGGATCTACTATGCGTTGCGGCGGGCAATCAGCACCACCCTTCTCCAGATGGTCAAAAATGTCGTTCCCCGATGACTGCCATGGGCTAGACGTCCACTGATAAGCCGTCGATAACCTTAAGTTGTACATAGTTACTGTGTCAACGTCGAGCTGCTTGTGAGACAGCTCACTTTCAATCGCACAAGTATGCCCAGAATTTCTTGCCTCGCTGAGTTTTCTATATTTATCCAGATCTAGCGTTACATCATGCCACCCACCGAAGATGTTTTCCGAAGCGAGCTAAAAGTTATATTACTGGAGACGAGTGATGATGAGAGGGGTGAGACGTCTTTCTAAATATGAATATCGCAGTGTCTAGCGTTCAAGGCGCAAATACTAAACTGCTGCGATAACCGAAATACTGCTTTCCGGTTTTAAAATCGTCTTCGAAAAATATTTTCTAGCAGCACAAAAACCTTTTAAAAAAGCGTGTCCCCCACCACGCTCTTTCAATATTATTATCTCCGGGCAAAACATGAAAATATGGTAGGCAGTCTTAAAAACAGAAAAGATAGATAAAAGCGACACGACGATAATGATGCCATTGGCAACAAACAGATTGAGAGAAATGGGTTTTCCTCTCCCGCTCTCTGGGAAAGTGGGCCAGTAGGAGAAGTAAGCACCAGCGACTGGGAACTTGGCCGATATTCACGGCTCTGGGATCTCACGCGATGACGAAATGCGCCACTCGCAGCCCACTACTCGTATACGTGTTGTGGGTTCCCTCTTGGCCACTCGCATTGAGTATACCACCCGTTGCCGGCTTCGCTCGCCCGACTGTTGCTGCTCTGCCGACGTCTGCGCTATAGCTCTGTCGGCGCTGACGCCTACTTACTGCGATATACCCTACGAAACATTAGTTAACTACGATTGGTTCAAAAAAGGAGAAAAGATACTGCAAAGTAATTGTGCCTTACCTCTCTCTCGGTTATTTCAAATCTATTTTCATCTAATAATGAGAGGTAGATGTGGTGTTTGGACTTATTTGGTGATCATTAGTCCAAGGTGCTCTTTTGGGTCACCAAGCCTATGCTGGATTGACCACGTAGGGCATTCCTTGTTCGCCTACAACCCGCGGTTTTCCTGAAAGTTGTTCATGTTCCGAAGCGGCAGCATTGACTTTGAACCGAGAGTTGTTTGTGTAATGTTTACGGAATGTGTGAGCACAACAGAGAATGCAAACAGAGGGGATGGCTTGAGGGTGGTGGTCGGGTCGGGGCGAACAGGGAATGGCGGAATGGTAGATAATAACTGTGGACGCAGCGAAGCGACAACAAATAAACTACAAATTGAATGGTCTTTACCGCTGTCGGCGTCGCTGTCGCCGATAGTTCTATGGCAGCGCAGTCGACATCGACGCCGGCAGCGCCCGCTCTTCTGGATGTAAAATGTCGACCGAATTCAGAGGGCGTCGTTAGTCACTTGAGTTCGTTCGCCTGGTCAACAACAGCGGAGAAAGCGAAGCGAAAAGAGTAGAGCAGAGAGTGAGGAGCGCGAAGAATCCGAATCCCGGCGAGTCCGTATCCCGAGAATCCCCACAATCCGTAGTACCGAAGTATATCGCCGCGGACTGAGTAACCCAGAATCCCGAACCACACCAAAAGTAGGTTCCAAACAAGTGATCACAGACTGAATAATCGCGCAACCCCATATGGTTTTTGTTAAAAAAAAACTCACTGGGAGATCGATTGTATAGCATAATAGTGTTGAGCGAATAACCGGCGACTATATGGCTGTGTTTTATCTACCTCTGAAACTCTTGAAAACTCACATTATGAAGAATAATCTGTGACAGGGAAAGTCCATTTATCGGTCCACGCCCACTTCGAGTGATATTTGAATAGTATTCCCAATCCCAATTCCAGTCCGAATTCGAATTCCCGCCCACCTCCTCAACAAACACACTGCTCACATGCAAATTGTAACCCAATTGTTTGCTCATTTCTGTCATTACCCGCGTCGATTAGGGGGAGTGGACGGGGAGTTGGGTGGGAGTCAACAGAGCGAGTAACATGCACACCCCACCGCCGGAAAAAAAACCTCCAAAAGAACCTCCCCCAGGTGTTAGCCCTAGACTGTATACACATTATTATCCCTCACGATTTGATTGCCGCGACACGCGTTGACCCACATCAATAAACCGACCAGCCGGACTGACTAACTTGGTAACTTAGTGGTCTCAGGAAGAGGGGTCTGGAAACTACCCATGAAGTCGGGCTTTGAAGAAAGAAATCGCTCGTGAACGGCACTTAATTTCATTGAACGATTTAATTAAGCACCTACCTATTAGGGAGTTTCCAGTTAACGAAATTTGAAATCCTAATGTTGTGGTAAACTCATAGAACGTATATACTACTTTTTTGGTGACTAGTTGGTGACTTTCCTTTCGAAAAAAATGAAATATATGTTGAGAGTCGCAAATATTGTGATAATCCCTATTTCAAAACGCAAGAGTGTCAACCAAATCAAATAATATCCATTGTGTCACTTATGTGGTATATTATCCCTATATCAATAAACTCACAAAATGTGGTTACCATAAGCCAAACTCCACTTGATAATTCCTTGGAAACCCTTATCGACACCCTTTATCAGGAACAAACAATTCAAGTTCTTGAAATACTTTACAAGTACCAAACAAATTTCTTGAAAAAGTTAAATTCTTAATCTATGTGCTCACTTGATGTTCGTTTTTTGCACATTTTTTATTTCCTTAAATTTCAGATTCCCTTGGGAGGATTTAATGGAATGACCATGAATATGTAGCATTGTGTTGCTATATAATAATAATAATATTAATGAAGCAATTCCGTCTTTGATTAGCCGGATTTCCTCAGTGTAACCATAGTTTGCCAGCGATCTGGTCTGAATTATCTTTAGATAGCGAGTGCCTCAATTGCTCCGCGACCATTAAAAGCTCCAATTAAAGGTGCCAGCCAGGCAACAAGTGGCGATACGATACAATACTTGATCTCTAGCCGCTGCTCCATTAAATCGTAGTGCTGGGAAATCTGTGGGGTTGGCTTTCCTCTCCGTAAGCGATACGCACGGAACAAGCTCCCTGCTGCTGTTCTTTGGGGGCATGGAAAATTTCCAATAAAATTTGGCATTCCGGCATTAAAATCGCTCGCTGAGTGGCGGCATGGGAAAATAGTTGGTGATACGACGACGTGCGAGCCATCAGGCAATTAGCCATGTCTGGGGGACTCTAGAAATCGGAGAGGAGTACGGTATCGGATACCGCGAACCTCTCGATGGGGCGGTCAGCTTTATCGCGGGCAGCAAAATGAAAACACTCCAGAGCGAACGCGTCGAATGCCAATAAAATAGTGGCCAAATGGAGGGGCGGGGCGGGCTAGTAGGGGTACTATGTTTATTATTATTTATTATTGGGCGAAATAGATTGTTTTCCATGCCCGACTGCAGTGCGTTGCCAAGTTGCGCCGGGTTGGAAATTAAACAAACGAGACTGAAGTGGCTCTCCTCGTATTCGGTACCTAATTTATTCATGCGAAAGTCGCGTGCTCGTGGCCAATGAAAATGTTGATCAATTCTTGTGACAGCCTTCGTCAAAAGGCTCTGCTCACATTCCCCATTCCCCATTCCCCACTGATTCCCCCGTTGAAATTAGCGTTCGTGGCTAAATTTTCTAATTAAAAGATGGGGCGTGTTTGGCAGCCCCACCGCGCCGAACCCGACGGGGTTATTATCAATATGTAAATTGATCAGACTCCCCCAATCTTATCGCCGCAAGACTTGCGTAAGGGGAACGATTCCTCGGCACCCCCATTACTCATGCCACCCGAAACACCTGGAGGGGTCAGACAGAGGATGAATCACGCCGGCGGCAATCGCATGGGAGTATTTGCAATGGTCGATAGGCTCTTATCAACGCTACTAACCCGAAAATTTTGAATGAATCGAGCGAATGGTGGAGAGGGGGCCAAGGGGGGCGGCAGTCCAGTGGGGAAAATATGGGCCAGGTGTGCCAGGTGTGCAATGCTTATCGGCAAGGCAATAAGCCATCGCACGCACGAGAAACGGATCGACCATTCCCTCTTTCGGGCCAAGACTATAGGAAATGTTCTGCGGGGGCGTCGACTATTCAACTATACCCAGTATTCGCAGGGTCCAAAGGTATATGGCTTTGGGTGGGAGTACGAGTCGGTGAAATCAACTCTCGGCAATTTATGATTGCAATTCTGAGTTGTTTTGCAAGTGTCAAACATTTCACATTTATTGTAATAGGCAGAGTGGAATATTTCAAAGACTGGTAGCCAATTGGAACAACATTAGATCAAATAGACGGAAAGAGGGAAGGAACATTAATGTCTTATAAAATGTTGATTTAAGTAATATTAGCTAGACATTGAAGATTTCAGAGGTATGTTGCATTCGTTTTTCGGTCCAAGAAAATCATAAGTTGTGCTATGTTTGTTTTCTCAGCTGGCCAGCTATTTAGATGTTTTTAAAGATATATTCACGATTTTCCCACTTCCCACAGATATTTATTTAGCTTTGGTACATTAGTGATTTGATTTTACTGTTCCATATAACAATAAAAAGCAAATTAAAGTTCACTACGTCTGTTTATTGGTTTTGAAAATATAAATGAGATAACTACAAACATAAAATGAGGAAGTGTAAATGTTATAAATTACAGCCATTTTATGTTTGTTATTGCCTAAATGTGAGTACGAAACTAATTATGGGCTTATAATATCATATTTTTATTGGTAGGAAAGAGAATGGGGTGGCAAGATAAGGAAACTGCGAAGCAATTGGACTCATGAGATTAGGAATCGCCGAAATCCTCGCCATTTCGGGAGTTTAATGACGAGGCGGAATCATCGTCCACTGATTGCAGGCACTGTCACACCATGCTTCATGAAATTAGTTCGAATTCAGGCTCACCTGCGTGGGCAAAGGTTCACCTGTTAGCCACCTGCGTGTGACTCACTCTTGTTGTGACTAGATGGCCATAATGATGTAGTGTAGCTCCGCTAGCTGTCGCCCTGATAGTGGCCACTTGCAGATCGGTGATTGCAACATGGAACTTGGCTGGCGATAAGCTGCGATAACGCTTACCCTGAGTGCCGGCGTTTATTCTGCAAATAAACGGAATTCTGTTAATATCCAGAGCAAACCCTTCGACTCCAAGGGGGCGGATTGGGCAGGTGGGGCGTGGCACGTGAGGCTGGCAACAGATTTCACACCCATTACAGTCGAAACTCTCAGAATGGCCTGCTAATAGTGCGTGCTTATAGCTATCCTAAACTTTAATTAGCAAGTCTCTGTACATTTGCTTTGATAGCTCAGCGAAAAAAATTCTGGATTGTGGATGATGAGCACTGTTGTGGGCCACAACTAGTTTAGCATACAACAGAAGATGTTTACAGTAAGAAAAGGTTTATTAGCCTTTGGTTGTTTGCTTTGGCATTACTCATGACGGGTCTCAGTTTACATAAAAGTCATCAAATTATGCTAAAACCAACTATGCCGTCTTCTATTGCAGCATGTGCCTTTCATCCCCGATTCCCGGCCAGAAACAGGCGACGTCTGTTGGCCACTGCAACGGATCGTGCAGCCTGGACAGGAATGGCAACCGCAGCGCAGCCATTGTCCCGAATGGAGGAGAGCTGAAGCACAGAGGCCATGCCACAGACGCTACATCACACACCCTGGTCAAAGATGACGACAATTTGGGCTACAAGGAGGAGAACGCGGTCTACAAGGAGCAGCAGCTGCTGCAGCAACAGGACCAGACGCTGAAGGAGGCGGAGCAGGTGGAGGAGGAAGAGGAGTACCACCCGCAGATCAGATGGCCGGATCTGGGAGCACAGGCATTCCTGCACATCGGTGCCCTCTACGGACTGTACCAGCTCTTCTACGCGAACTTCTACACATTCCTCTGGGGTGAGTGTCCACGGTGTGGTGTCCCCGTGTAATTAACAACTGGGCAGCTAATAAGCTAACGCCCCTGCGACCTGGTCGCCAATCTGCGTAATTGCATCTGCCAACATGCAAACAGCGTTCCGATGGTCGGCTATTAGGTATTTTGTAACCAAACGCCAGTATCTGTTAACTGGGCCAGTTTAAATTGACTGTCTGTATTACAAATCCCCTGGGCAGATATATGGTGTGTTCATTAGTCTCTAATGCAGATACATGATGATTAGGAACACTAATAGCTTCAATTTATGAGAAAGTTAATTATACGAAATAATTCAGCCTAAACGTTGACATTCTTTTGATATAAAATATATGAGTAAAGATCAAAGTACGCAATCCACAACAATGTTGCTTCTCAATGTTTTTTGTCGAAAATGACGCATGGCAGGCACATTTGAAAAAAGTTAATGTTATGCAAGAGGTAAACAACCATCAGGTTGTATCTGTGTGCAATGCTGCCCCGTGAACTTTGACCGCTGGCAATTAAAGTTAACGAACGCTTCAATTGCCCGATATTCGGCTGGTGATCGAACGATAGGAAGAGCGGGCAAGATTTCCGAGCAACGACAAAATAGGCCACCCCGAATTCGTAGATATATTTAGAGCCGGGCGTTGTGTCATCCGTCGAGCGAATCAAGCGAGAAGCGTCACCAGCACCCCAAACAGTTCAGACGAGCGGGAATATACATACATATATGGTACATATATGGCATGTGTGTGCATGTGTTTTATTTGTTTGTTTGGACAATGACATCCGACTGTTCGCTCCCTTTCAGTGGTGGTCACCGTTTGGGTCTCCGGCATCGGCATCACGGCGGGAGCCCATCGCCTCTGGTCCCACAAGTCCTACACTGCATCGCTGCCCCTGAGGATTCTGCTGGCCTTTGCCTTTTCGATCGCCGGCCAGGTGGGTGTTACATCTCATTCATCAGTCCAAGTAGAATATTACTGTTTGTATTTGTCTCGCAGAGAGATGCCTACACGTGGGCCCTTGATCACAGGATACATCACAAGTTCTCGGAGACAGACGCCGATCCGCACAATGCGAAGCGTGGTTTCTTCTTCGCCCACGTGGGCTGGCTGTTCCTAACGCCCCATCCCAAGGTGGTGGCCAAGAGGAAGGTCATCGACATGTCCGATCTGGAGGCGGATGCCGTCTGCATGTTCCAGCGGAAGTACTACATACCGCTCTTCGCGCTCTGCTCCATCATCCTGCCGGTGGCCGTGCCCTGGTACTTCTGGAACGAGGATCTCTGGATGTCCTTCTGGATCAACTTCAACATGCGCTTCACCTGGACCCTCAACGTGGCCTTCTTCGTGAACAGCGTGGCGCACATGTACGGCAACAAGCCGTACGACAAGTAAGTGGGATCAGTGTACCCAAGTTAGCGAAACTAATCCCTAATCCTACTCTAGGAACCTCATGTCCACTGAGGCTCCCATTGTCTCCCTGCTGGCCATGGGAGAGGGATGGCACAATTACCACCACGTTTTCCCCTGGGACTACAAGACGGGCGAGTTTGGCAACTACAGCCTCAACATCACCACCGGCTTCATCGACTTTTGCGCCTGGCTAGGCCTGGCCAAAGGACGTGAGTTTTATCTACTTACAAGACACAATGAATCCATACTTATTTACATACTTACATACTTACAGGTAAATCGGTATCCCCTGACATGGTCTTGAGGAGAGCCAAGAAATGCGGCGATGGAACTCGCTTCCTGGACGACGACCATGCCCACAAGGATCCGGTGTGGGGCTTCGGGGACAAGGACATTCCCCGAGAGGATATCGTGGAGCTGGCCAAGATGCAGAACTAAGCTAGGCCGTGTATTATGTTTTCAGCCTGTGGTTTTCCTAGTATTAAGTTGTAGCACCAAGCCATGCCTTATGCTCTGTTTTTTATCGGGACCTGAGTCTTCATATGTGACTCAGATCCTCTAAACTAGGCTATGACCCATCACCCAACGCCCATCCACCATCCCATGCCATCCCGGACCACCAGGATCTCTGGGATCGCCGTTTAGGCAAGCTAATCTCCCATCGTTGCTTTCGTTACTTACCTGCGGTTCAATAAACTATGTTTTGTATTATAACACCACTCGACTCTGAACACCCTTGAACACCACCTGAGGCTAATGCATAGGCAATGGGTCTATGAATAATCCAGAACCCTCGCTCCATTGGATTTTGTAATTATGGCGGGCTTTCAGTACAGTCAGGGCAGCCACGAAAGGCGGAACCAATTGGGATACAAAATAGGAACCCAAAGGACTTGGGAAGCCACAATGGAGACAACTAAAGTGAAGGAGCCGGATCAGAGTGGGGACTCCATCCACAAGAAACGTGATGCCATCTGGCCACTGGTTCTCTTCTATATCCACTTAAATATCCTCGGTGTCTATGGGATTTACGTTCTGCTCACTAGCGCGTCGTGGGCCACGATTTTATTCAGTGAGTTCGGTTGGGCTAATCAGCTCCACGTGCCGCATAACAAGTGGCTGGCTTCTTAACCCCAAATATCTGTCTCAATATCTCCAACTCAGCCGCCCTGCTCACCCTCCTTGGCACTTTGGGCGTGACAGTGGGCGTTCATCGTTTGTGGGCGCACAGGACCTTCACCGCCTCCAAGCCCCTGAAGGTTTTCCTCATGTTCTGCCAGACGACCGCCGGTCAGGTGAGCGAATCCCCCAAGAGCTTTTACTCGCTACGCCTCTGGTGAAAGCTCTTGCTTTGTTGGTTTCACCGGAGACACGAACCTGGTCGGATGAGTTCATAGCTTAGGTATATTTTTTCCGGTTCAGGGCTCCATCTACAGTGTGGTTCAGGCCCATCGCCTCCATCATGCCAAGTTCCAGCAGGACGAGGATCCCTACTACAGTAAACACAGCTTCATGTACGCCCAGGTGCGCGGCGGTCTTCTGAAGTACTCGCCACAGCAGGAGGAACTGCTCAAGGATGTGGATATGTCGGACCTGGAAAGTGATCCTGTGGTCATGTTTCAGAAGAGGTGGGATTTCATCAAGTCTGATCTCTTAATCTATCTAACTGGATATCCTATATATTTTTCAGATTCTATGTCCTGCTGTACATCTTCCTAAACGTACTGCTATCGGTGAACACTCCGTTCCAGTACTTTGGGGACTCCCTAGCCACCTCCATGTTCGTGGGTTTCTGGCTGCGCAGTCTGATCGTTATCAACCTAGGAAACCTGGTTCACTCATCCCACTTTATTTGGAGCATTCACAAGGGCTTTAAGCCCACCGATTCCAACAGTATCTTCCTGATCACAAAGAGTTACTGGCCGCAGTACCACTATCTGCTGCCCAGGGACTACCAGAGTGGGGAGTACGGCAACTATGCCTCTGGCATTGGGTCTTCCATGATCCGCGTGTTCGCCGCCCTCGACTGGGCCAAGGATCTGAAGACCATTGGATCCGTGGCCGTTCGCCAGGGACTGACCAAGGCGGTGGAGACTGGTCGTCCGATCGTCGAGTGCATCGAGGAACAAGTGGAGCTGGAGGAAAACGCCCTGCCCGCCAACCATTTCCTCAACCGGGAGAAGTTTATGTGAGCATATTGCATCATCGGCCCACTAAAACGGTGCGACAAATGGACGCGGCAGTCGTAAAAATAAATTAACCGCCTCGGAAAGGGCGGGTAAAGTAAACTGTGAGCCTAATTATTGGTCAGCATAAAAACATAGCAAACAGAGGTGCAGGTCGAACTTCGTGGCATTTTCGTGGGCTTGAATGGAACTGGAAATGTCGAGGGAGCTGGAGATGGAAGTGGGATGAAATGCCCAACCAGTGGGCATGGCCGAGAGTAAACAATCTAGCTTACAAATCACAGGTCGCCCTAATTATGCATTCCCACTCACACAAAGAGAAAATAATATCGCTTATTTCTTAATACGAAATTCGATTGTGTAGGCGTTAAAATCATACTTTGGATGACTTAAAAGTGGGTTATGTGGGGGCTAACTATGTTTGATTCATGGTAATGAATGGTACATTAGATGCATACAGGTAATCTGAGGAAAATAACTAAAATTCTCATATGAGAAAACTTCTATGGGAATGAATAATGCTTTTATTATGGTGAAGGTGACCTAAGGTTGTATTTAAAACAGCTTAAGTGTATTACTTATATCAGGAGTATTTTCTGTATTTTTTTTTTTATGTGTATTTCCATTTCGACCCGTCTTATTTTACTTTCGTTTATTTGCAGATGCCAAATCATTTGGCAATAGGTTCGTTTGCTTTCCCATGCTCGAATCGGTTGGATATCGGGATAAATTTACATATGCGTATGTTATTTTCGGCATCAGGTGCTTTTGAGCCAGGTTTATGGGTTGCGCTTAATGATTTTATTAGCCATACGCAATGTGTGTTCAGTGGCTGTGTCGCTGATTGATTCGTCAATATTGACTCCGCACTCAGTGTCCAGTGCCCAGAAGCCTTTTTCCCAACCCATTCTCCTTCTGCTCCGATGTTTGCTCATCAAACTTGGTTTAAGCAAACTTTGCGCCTGACTTGGAACACATCGATCGTTGCCATTCTAATGTCCACATTCTAATACCTCCAATCCATAATCCGGCTGGGTGTGAGCATTCCACACTCAACGCAACTCCACTGACTCACATTTCAGTCGGCCAGGCCACTTGTACCAATTCCTAATGACTCTGCTCTGAAGTGATTACTAATGAATTTGCCTGCTAAAAGCTGGCACACTCAAAACATTTTATGACCAACAAGTGCTTGAAATTACAAGCACACGTGACGTGTTAGGAAAATTACTAGGAAAACAAAGTGTTCAGTCTATAAAACGAAAATTAATAAGGTGCGTATTGGAAAGATTTCGGTTATTATAGTTATAGTTTATATAGAAAAGCAAATTAATTTATTATTTAGGTAACCAATTCGAACTGTAAAAAAACGTTTTCTTCTGTCTGCTGACAGCACTAGTGTTAGAACCTAACCGTTTTTCCCAGTAAACTTAAAGTATCTGTAAGATCTTTCTCGGTGTAAGCCCTATTCGCTTTTAGCTGTTTGCGCTGTGGCAGATCTGAGATCTGAGATCCGCTCCGCTCTGTGGCAAATTGCAGTCGCGTCGCGTTCTGCGCTTTGTTTAGTGTTAATTTGTTTTCCATAAGCCAACTGACTGAGCGACAGTTGAAGGTTGCACAAATACGTGGAGTACGCAAAATCGCTGTTGACTGGTGGCTTATGCAACGTCATTTGGGGCTACCCATAGGCCCCAAAATCTACCTATCTACGAGCAGTGTCGATTTGGGCAGGTGTTTGGATGCTGGGGGCTCAGCCCTGCCGGCACGAGAAACCCTCACCATTCACGGCCTAATCGCTGGCAAATTGAAATATCTCGCGCATGAATGGCTGTCTTTTGAGCCAAGAACAGTGGAACGGGAAGCGATTAGACGAAAAGCATATACATACATATGTATGTACCTGATATTTATGGCCGGGTAACCGAACAATAGTGAGCTGGCTTTGTTGAAGGCGAGCTTTATTCATTTTTTGGCCAGAACACTCATATAAAGCGCTGACAGTGCGAAAAGAGAAGCTGCGCAATATATCAAAGTGGATTCCAATAATTTTTGTTTGTTTATAAACAAAGCAGAGGCAACACCATTCGCCACCATCCGCGAACGATTTTCGAAGCGTTTTTCTGTCCCTCTGCGGCTTTGCATAATTGGCTAATGGCCGGGGCCTTACAACATCAGCACCTCATCAGCAGCATCTTGCAGATACGCCATCCTATCCACAGTGGATCGAGACCGAGAGATCAAAGGGTTCGGTCGCGTGACATCGTCAACGACCGTCCGCAGATTCAGATGCAGACTCGGACTCGGATTCGGATTCGGAATCGGGTTCGGATTTTTGGAGAGAAGTCGTAAACCCAGTTTTAATGGTGGGACAGGGCAGAGGGCTTCCTTGGCTCGGGGTTTTTATTTCGCCGCGGGTTCGCAGCTTTTGCTTTTGCTTTTGGGTTTTAATTAAGTTCGGTTTCTGTTTCTGTCGCCGCGGTTACATAAAGAGAAAGCAACTCTCGTCTTCCGACTTCGGGAGCTGAACTTCATGATCATCGAACGGCTTTTGACTTTGGTCAACACCGCACCACCTCACGCACACATGGCTGAGCCCATGAAGCCCAGTAAAAAGATGACGACTCGAATCGATATCTATAAATATATCTGTGTATCTTGGGCTTGCAAAAGGAGAGATTGTCCATATGCAAATGAGCAGCAGCAGAATCGCAGAATCCGGCAAATGCTTTTGAAATAGAAATCGCTGGGAAAGAAAGGTCTTCTTTGAATATCCCCCACGAATGTAGAATCTAACGGGGTGTCGTAAGATTTGTGCCGTTGGCAACAAGAGATCAAGTATGCGATTTGGTCATGGAGGAAGTAAACTCTTTCAATTAGCGGCCAAAATCTCATTGTCCACGTTTCGAATTCGATTTCAATTAGCGACTGCAATTAGAATCGTCTGTGCGACTTGCAGATCGCCAGTAAAATTTAGGCATTCGTGAGTAATCGTGAAAAGTGCCGGCAGACTTCTTGTCTTGTTTTTGAATGTTCGTGGCAGCCAGAGGGGCAAAAGTCGGGCGAGTGAGAGAGACACGTCTGGTCGGTCAAATAAGAACCCACATATTGGGGCAGACCGCGTGGTACTGTGTAACGAGTTATTGCTTGAAATTGCTTGAAGTAGAACCAAACTGCTCATCCAGAGATGTCGAGATCAAGCATCTGAGTGAAAGTAGTTAGGGCTAATGAAAAAGGGATATATGTATATCTAGAATGAAAGCCTTATGTTTAAGTGATATCATATAGCTAGGGCATCTGCTTCTGAAAAGCTAATGATATTTCGGTGCCAGCTCACAAGTGAACGTGGAGCTTGCCCAATATTTTTAAACCTTTCTTCGGAGTCTTGGATTTCCAGCGGAGACACAGTTTGACCTACTGATGCATGACACCCAAAGACCCACACATTTGGCGTAATTTCGAGGTAGCGTAAATTCGGATTCGGAGCTGCTGACTGCGCTGCTGATTCTGCGGCAAAGCTTCGCTCCGATCCGAAGTGAAACACGAAGCTGTAGCCGAAGCCATAGCCGAAGTCAACGGCTACAGGTGCTGCTCGAGCGTGTGTGTGAGGTGAGGTGGTGGCATAATCTTGGCCTTCTTGGCCATTTCGTCTCTCCATTTCTTTTCGTTTGGTTACCTTTGTGCGTCGGATCGGAAACTCCACTCCGTCAGTCAGTCGGTCAATCAGTCAACTTTGGCTCAGTCGCGTCGCTGCCCGGGTGAGCAGCTCCAGCAGCGGCATAGGTAGGTAGGAACTTACACATTTGGCTACGATCATTTGTCTACGGAACGGCGCCGCGTTGAGTTCGTTAGACGCGAAAAGGAAAGGAAGTCTTGAGACGCCGACGAAAACCCTAAGCGAGCCGCGTTCGCAGAAGTGACTGTGTGTCTTTGGACGAAAGCCAACTCCACCTCCTGCTCGTACTTTTGGGCCAAGTACTGCGGCAATTGGGCCCCCGAGTGTTAAGAGTGTTAAGCTGTGAAGAAAGTTCGTCGAGTGTGCGCGCGGCAGTTACGAAACGCGGTTTCCGCCGGCGAACCCAAAAAGAAACCCGGGTTCCAGTCATATATCTAGAGAATTACATACACAAAAAGATCTGTGAGGGCAAAAATGGGTCACCTGTCCACCTCGGAGCGAGTGTGCAGCAAGACGCCAGCCATCGCGACGGACTCCAGTCCTCCGCTTGTGGCCAGGAGGTCGAAGTTCCCCAATGGAGACGCCCAGCAGCAGGTGCGCAGGGGAGAGGACTCCTCGCCCGAGCTGCCGCCCCGTGGCAAGCTCCAACTGCCCCCGAAGCGGGAGGAGCTGCCCAGGTCGGTGGTGCCCAAGGAGATCGCCAATCATGTGCCCAAGGATGCAATTGATCTCGAGGAGTACACCCGCACCTTCGTCGGAGATCGAGTGTTGGGTTGGCAGTTTCAGGCTCCGCTCAAGTGGGACAAAGTCATCCAGATCTCGCTCCTGCACATCGTGGCCGGAATCTGCCTGCTGACGTATCCGCTGCGGGAGCTCAATCCATACACCACCATCTGGTGTAAGTATTGCTACACTTTTTCGCATCATCTAAGCCATCCATATCCATATCCATATCCATACCATACCATCTCCATCCCATCCGGCATTGCGTAATGCCCACTCTCTCTTTCTATCGCCTCGAATTTGGAAATGGTGGACGGGGATAGGTGTGGAAACAAAGAGTCATCTCTGATCGATGCTGAAAGGGAAAAATGATGCACAGAGAGAAAATCATAGTCATATGGGTGTTGGGATTGTTCGGATATGTCAGAAATATATTTTAACCAATTTCAACTGGATATGAAATTTAATATATATTTTTGCAGTTTCGGCTTATCGGGTAAACTCAGCTAGCTCAGCTAGTAGGGCCACATATTTCTCGCAGTGTAGATGTGTTGCTGGTGTCGCCGATGATGTTGTCTTTGCGGCCTCCACTCCCCCAAAAATCCGCTGCCCCAACAATTATTTGCAATTTAGCGCGCCCAGCGCCTTAAGCCCGTTGGCTTTTTCTCTCTCTCTCTGGGCCATTACAAAATGCGTCCCCTTGTTATTGCCTTTAATTGATTGCCGCTTAACACTACGCCGCCCTTTCCCCAAAGACCCACTATTTATATTGCCCTTCAGCTTCTGCCTTTTGTTATACGACGTGTGTGTTGAAATCTCTTTCATTCGCTTTACTTTGGGGTTGGGTTTTCGGTTTTCAGCTTTCAGCTTTCGGCTGGCATGCAATTTCAGTCTCAGCATAAAAATTGACTGACACAGGTGGATTGCAGAAAACAAAACCAAAACGTGCTGCCCTGGTAAAGATATGCGGCCAAAAGAGCGCTTGTCGAGTGAAGAAGAAACAAGAATCACTTGACACAATTTTAATTGGGTCTTTGGAAGATCTACCCCATTGTCGTCGAACCTCGAAGTCGGGTAAACAAGGCTGAACTAGAAATTTCTGGGTCTGTTAGCCATTACTTCAGCGTTTTTGGTGAATCATGATTTATTCATGTTGTAAATAGTTCGGGGTTCCAAAGGTCGCTCTAGATAACTCTACGATTATCAGATCTTAACTCGAATGGTTCGAGGCACAGTAAGAAGATTTATCTGGCTTTTAACTGCAGATTTTCAAAGTTACCAAGGTGTAACCATTTTAGATCTCAACTGCCAAGACCCAAAGCCAGACAAAAGATGATTTATCTGTGCGGTGAGCACTGACTCAATTTATGAGCACTACACATGCGAGTGGGGCAAAAAATCAGTTGACATTGAGACAGAAATCAGTTGGAGGGGGGATCCTCCAGCAGCGATTTCGTTTTCATTGGAATTACCAGGTCATCCGAAGCTCCAGGTACTCGTGTACTTGGCTACTTCAGCTCTTGGGCACTTCCCCCTTAATGGTAGTACAGCGAAAAATGCCTTAATACCTGGTAATTTTCAATATTTATTGCGCATTGTGTGGTATGACAGGTACAAAAAGATCTGAAAAACTGGGTACAAGGAGTATCCTTGCACCAAGCGTATCCCTTTTTGGGGCGTCGAGCTCGTAAATATTTTGGCAAATTGCCGGGCGAACGTGCAGTGGTTAAAGATGCTCGCTGGCTGGCATGATGGGAATTATCATCTCTTGCCGGTTTTTCGTAGATGGCGAAAATTGTCGTGCTCGGTCCGAGATATTGATTAAATTCGACGGGCCTGAAAAACAAGGGAGCAAAAGCCGCCGAGGGGACTTACATAAACGCATTAACATTGGGCGTTAATGAAACTGGCCAAAAACTAACATTTGTATAAAGTGGCAGCGAGTCAACGCACCTTCTTCGAGACTCAGGGACACTGATGTTTTCGGATTTGGAATCAAAAAAGATGAACGGCGAAACAGATAGCGCCATATAGTGATTCCGTAGTCAACTGAAAATCTAATTTCGAAACAATCTGAACTTGACCTGTATCTTCGGTGCCCCAAGATGCACTGCATTTGAAATGCAAATATCCAAATTAGATATCGTTATATAGTCATTCAAATGGCAGCCCAAAAATAAACGTGCACTCCCATTTGCATCACCGCAACAAAAAAGCATATCATGAAATAGGCGTATCTCAAGATACATAGATACATATGCGCGGAGATTTGGTGTACCTAAAATTATTAGTTCCTCGAAGCTCACCTCATAAGTAAACCATTTGTGGGCACACCAATGTTGAATTTGATCATTTCCGCACTCGGCTCGGCCTTTAATTGTTCATTTTATTTTTCGGTGGGACGGAACTGGTTTTGTCGCAACATTTTGAAGGCTAATCTTTCCTCGATTGAATTGGACGATACATTCAGAGAAATCGTTAATTTTTCATTAGTTGGTTGCCGAACTATGCGAGATGTGAGCATATTTTCAAAGATCCCCCCATAACACCGATCGTTAGTTAAAGCGGAAAACCCTTTTGCTATCAAATAGTCATTACTTCTAATTGTGCCCATAGCAATTATCGAATTCAATGGGATGGTGACAATGACATTTTGCATATTCTAATTGAGGAACTAATGGGAGAAGAGATCGTCTGGAAGGGCTTGCACCTGATATTTCTGATGACTGTCGGAATCGTGATCAGTCATTCATTGGACTATTATAAAGTTCCCCCTATCGACAACCTTGTGCGAGCTTGGTTCTTTTTTATACTCCATTTGTTTGTTCGCTGAATTAGCGCCCAGCCTCAAATAGCTCAATTTGCGGAAATGTAATTTCGGGTTTTCTATAGGCAACCAATTAGCACTGCTTTTGTCCAAAATCTTTATAGCCGACACTTACATCTATCTATCTTTTTATTAATACATTTTAGCCTTCTTCGTTGGCGGCGTGGCCGGATTCGGAGTTACGGCCGGAGCCCATAGGTTCTGGACCCACAAGAGCTACAAGGCCAACACCGTGCTGCGATCCATCCTGATGGTCTGCTACTGCGTGGCTGGACAGGTGAGTTTTTCGTTTTTGGGCAGAATGCAAGTTCGGATGCCCGACCTTTGGCCCTCGTAATGCCACCTGAAGACTTGTCCGCAATTTGCCAATTCATTTGACGCGCCACCTTCGTTTTTGCGTTTTTTCGGGGCTATAATGCAATTAACATTAATTGCATCATTAAGTATAACAACTTAATGCCTGTCGCGGCTGACAAACTGTAAAATTGACAATTCCAACTACTCGCAAAAGTGCTTTGTGTATCCCGCAGATACATTTGTCTTATTTAATGACTGGAGCGATTAAGCGCAGCCGCAGAAGCTTAGATGCGGAGCGCGAAAAGATACATATATACTTAATATCTACATATGTATATATGCTGAGCGACTTGGATATTAAGAGAAGCAATCAAATCCGACGGCGTGTTAAGTGAACCCCGTGACCTAGCAAAGATTTCAGCGTTTAGATAAGGATACTTTAAAATATATATCATTTATACGTGATACTCATGATTTTAGAGTTAAAAGAGTTAAATTCTTCTTAGACATATTACTTTTTTATGTAATATCAAATAACGCCTTTCAGAACACCCTGTACGACTGGGTTCGCGACCATCGAGTTCATCACAAATACTCGGAGACGGATGCGGATCCCCACAATGCTAACAGGGGATTCTTCTTCTCCCACGTGGGCTGGCTAATGATGCTGAAGCATCCGGAGGTACTTCGTCGTGGTCGCCAGATCGACATGAGCGACATTCTGGCTGATCCCGTGGTCCGCTTCCACCAGAAGTACTTCATCCCCCTGAAGACCTTCTTCTGCTTCATCTTGCCCACCGTGATCCCAGTCTACTGCTGGGGCGAGACCTGGACCCTGGCCTTTATCCAGCAGTGCCTCTTCCGCTACGTGAGCAGCTTGAACTTCACTTGGTCTGTGAACAGTGCCGCCCATCTGTGGGGATCCCGTCCATACGATAAGTAAGTGTGATTAACTTGTAGTTTATTATTATGTCAACTTAGTGCTGACACTATCATATTGAATTTGGGGAATGGGTACATGCCAATACAAGAGTAGCCCACCTCTACAGACATATCTAACTGATCTGGTCCTATCTTCCTCTCCAGGCGGATCATGCCCAGCGAGAACATCTATGTGTCCCTGCTGGCCATGGGCGAGGGATGGCACAACTACCACCACGTATTCCCCTGGGACTACAAAGCAGCTGAGCTGGGCAACTACACCGTGAACTTCACCACCATGGTGCTGGATGCGTTCCACAAGTTGGGGTGGGCCTGGAACATGAAGCAGCCATCCAAGGAGCTGGTGCGTCGCACCCTCGAGAAGTACGGCGATGGCACCCACGCCTCCCAGCTGGGCGGTCCCGAGGAGTTCAAGGACGGAGTGTTGGCCGGAGCCACCATGGTGGGTCACGTGCACTACGCCGAGGTTCCAGATCCCGAGCTCGAGTACGATGCCGAGTCCAGCAGCACGGAGAGCGCCAAATTAGATGAGAACGAGAATGAGGGCGAGCGAATGAAGAAGTCGAAGAAGGCGGCCAACTAGGGAGCTCGAGGATCGGGATACTGGCGTCCAGGCATCCAGGTCGAGATCGAGATGGGCTCGCGGATCACCGATGGGAAGGATCGTCACTTAATCTTGCGTCTGTCTATGCGAGGGCGGGACATAGTCGATAATCGTTTTTTAAATTAAACCCTATTCTATTCTATAATTATCTATATCTTCACACCAGACCAACACACCTGCACCGCAATGGTTAACACTCACACAACCACCCAACACCTAACACCCACATCCCCTCATTTTCGTATCTTCATTTGTGTAGGTTTAGGTATTTAGCACGGTACGACATAAGTTATAAGTCACACACAAATTTACGTATAGACGACAACTACAAAATATGCTCTCAGTCCGAGACAAATAAAAAGAAAATAAATATTTGCAAATAAAAACAATTCAAAAATCCAAAGTAAATCGCATTTCAATTGGTCAATAATCGGGTGCCTCTCAGATACAGGTATATCTTTTATTCAATTTTGGCGACCGATCCCAAAGATGCGAGCTTGGAAACCTCGTAAATGTCTGGAAAAAACCTCCTTATGTAAATGAGCCTAAGTGCGAAAACTGTTCTAGAATTAATTTACCATGACAATGAGGTAAATCTTCCATTAAATTTTGGATGATTCGTTCTAGGAAGCCCTGAGCGAATATTAAGTATGGTAAACAAGAAGTGCGAAAACTGTTTTTGAATATATATTCCTAGGATTACCATAACCTAGTCTATATGAACAATTGACGTCAATGCGGGAATTAGTTGCGAGATGCGAATTCTGGTAGTGAGTCACAAAAAATGAATAGAGCTATGACACGTTATCCCAAAAAAATGGGTGATATTTCCGTCAGATTAAGTTTCTGTACTAGTATTGATAGTATTTTATGATAAAAAGTTAGTTTAAGTAAAGAATTTTTCAAAGGGCCCTCTAATTTTTTAATTTTTTCAAGCTAATTTAGTTTGACCTTACAAATACGAGCACTTGAGGAATATAGAGTGCTTTCTAGTGTTTGTCTGTTTCCCTGGAAGTACAATTACCATAATACAAAAGTGACAATAGAGCACAATAGTATCTGGAGCTTATAAGAGATGTGCTAAAATAAATATGTGCACATACTTAAAGTTCAAAAAACGGTGTTAACTAGTGCAGCAAAGTCCCCACTTTAAATTTATCTTAACAATTACTGAGCGATCTTTACTGGAGGTGAAAATATCGCCCACTTTGATAGTTCCATTTTCGAGTTATTCAGTATGGATGCAAATTAAGAAATTAAGGTGGCAAACCCACGGTGGGACTTCCACTCACCCACCCACTGAAACGAAACTATCTGCCGGTCACACTTAATGGCAATTTAAAGCTGTGACGAAATTAAAATGCAAATGGAAATTGAAATGGGAAATGGAGACGCCGTTTGCCATTGTTGTGACCACTATCACCGTCATCCAAAGCCCCATTACACATTTATGTCGAGTAGCTGGGATTCAGGCGAAGTTAGGCACTGTGTTTAGGCGCCAAATGGTTTCAATGACTTTGGACTACGTGACGAAATGGGCATCTCACCTGCAGATCGTGACGCCCTAGATCGCAAGAATTGACGCAAGGAAGCGCGCCTAGACGCTAGTCATAGTTCCCTAATCAATTAACTAACTTCCCCACCTGCCCCTTGACTCCCTCCACTTGGCATGGCCTACGTGCACTCGGCACGTACGCCGATCTTAAACTCAATCTCCAGAACAAGAACCTTGAAAAGGTTCAAGGCATCTCAGACATTCAAGGGAATTCCTGGAGCATCGCCCTTTTTCATCACGAGTCTCAAGTGCATGGGAGTTCCCGATCGTCAGGAAACTTCATTACTCCAGCGCCACTTTGTTTTTATGGCTTGTATGCTTACAGAGTTGAAATATGGTAATTTGCGAATATTTATAAGCATTTTTATTTTATATCATGCTGAAAAAGTGGGCCTAGAGATATATGTACATACAATACATATGCAACAATGAGAAAATGTACTTCATGCTGTGATTTCTGTGTGCAATACGATTCCGACCCAGTCCCACAATATTCCTCTGAGCCAACTCTTTTAATACAGATTTTTTTCTGTGTAGTCAGACTGTAGGCCACTTGTTGGGAAGGTCAAGTGCTTTGCCAATACCAACAATCCAAGCAATGGCCAAAAAGTGCCAGGCCAAGACCCCATCGTGTCATCGTCATCTCATTAGCGTTTCGGTGTGCCTGTCATCGCCACATAATTGGTGACGAGCCAGTGGACACCAAACGAGCTCTCAATTCAGGCCACTTTTGTGGGCCTAGTTAATTGAAGGTTGTGCCAAAAGGGCTGAATCGGGATTTCATTAAGCCCATTGGCAGGCTTTCAATGAAGCAGTTGGGTAAATGGGTGAGTGAGAAACTCTACCAGGGCTAATAAATAAAGGCAGACTCTTAAATATAATATATTTCTGCTCTGAATGTGATCATACCAATCATTTAAAAACAGTTTATATATCAGATATAGAGAGATATGTTTCTGTCTGCTTGTTTTTTTGTGAGCGAGCTGTAATTAATAGTTTCAAGTTAGCAAAATGCGATAGAATGGAGAGGCCGGATCAATAAAAAAAATGAACTTTGTTCCCAGCCAAAACCAAAATCAACAGCGGAATTCGATCTAAAGATTTAATATACAAATGGTTGCTTTAAATAAATAATAATTCAGGTTGTTTCGGTATTAATTCTATGATAATGATATCTGAAGAAAATGACAAATAGCTTTTAATTATATCCTTTTAGATCTCGCCACGTGCTGCTTTACTTTCGTTTAGTAGACTCCAACTATCTAAGTCCCTCTTAGGTATCGTTGAACTTGTAGGTTGTTAATCATTCTGGTTGGCTATTTTTAACTATCATTAATGTTTTTCTGGTTTTGAATGCGAGATAAACAAAACATCTGCAGATTCGCATAGCAATAAGTCCGTTAGGGCCCAACCTGCCCTGAACTCTTGACTGCTTTGTCTCGAGATTTATGCCAAATTTATGGGATTTCTTTTCGAGCATTTCCCCAATTTGGCTCGCCAAAACAGCCAAATTTGGTAAGCGATAGGCCTATGAATTTGCATAATATTTCAGCTGGGCGATGGGCTGGCTTATGGGTATTTTGCCGGATCAGGTCCGCCTCCGGCTGGCCAAAGGGCCTTCAACGCAGCATGAGATTCGTGTGGGTGGTCCTCCGGCGGCGTCTTCTCTGCAAACTGCCCCTCTTTCTCCGGGGAAACTGTGCGTTAAATAAATACCCGCCACAATTGCTCGTTAAACTTTTAATTACGCTCGGGAAAGAGTTGCAGCGGTCGTAAAGCAATCAAGATAACGGTCGTTTAATGACGTGACCGACTGGGCGACAATTTCCAATTCCTAAGCGTTAATAACCTTGCCGCGATCCGGAGTTTCTATGACGAAAGCCCCAGTCGAGTGGCCCCAAATTTGCGTAACTTTTGCGAATGAAAACAGAAAGCTCCGACTCCGGCACTCTAACTTCCCCCGAAAACCCCATAAATCCCACCACCGAGATCCACGGCTAATTGGAAGCCGATGCGATGACATCGAAGACCTGTGCCCACGGCATAGGTAAACACCCATGCGATCGGCGGTATTCAGCCAGCCTCTCTTTCGGAACTGGTATCCACAAGATACGTATCTATGATATGAGCTTGGGCTTGAATCTGAGAGTCTACGCAATTGTCGATTTTGAAAGGGCGCATTTATCTCATGGATTTGGTAACCTGTGCGAGTTGTCGGTTTTACTCTCATCCAATTTTGTCGCGCTTTTCGGCCAGGGCGTTTGGCTTTGAAATTGATTTCTTCGATAGCGGAGAAAAGAAACCGCTTTGTGGTTCCATTTTTATTGTCCCGCCAGCGGCTTTTGCAATGTTGAAACCTGTTTTAAAATTCGTCAAAGACAATACGAGCAACAAAACACGCGAGCGCTAAAACATACAAAACATATTTAGTTCAAACGTCTTGTGACTTGCACAAAATGTTTTGAATAAGTGAGACATCGGGCACATAGGAAAGAGTATCGCCACAGCCACATTTGTATATCTGCCCGTTCATGCTGCCGTTCATGGAGATCCGCCGACCAGAGCCAAAGCGACTCCCCCGATTATGGATGCATTCTGCAAATCATTTTCATTTTCCGCGGCAACAGCGAATAGTTGCGAAAACCCTTGACGAGCTTAGCTGTCTGTCAAAAATTGCAGGTACACGGGTAAAAATATAGTTGTTATATGACTTCAAGTCACTTTCGTCTTGCACAAATATTAGGTTCAGTATGCAAAATAAGCCATAAAATTATAATCAGTAAAGTTTTAACAGCTTTATACATATGTGTTAATAATATTATTTCTCAGGCAATGTGATTTGCTTTTCAAGTGCAATTCGATGACAGTGGACTCCTAGTGCAATTAGTATTAATCATATCATTTTTATCCGTGTAGTCCCTGCTCGCCTGCAGCAGACAGTCAGTCAGTAATTTTCTCAGCTTGTGGAGTTGACTAAAACCTTCGAGTTGCGGCAACCGCTTTGACATTTGTCCCCCTTTGTTAGCAGTGGCCATTGGACAGTAGACAGTGGACGACTTGCGCAACCATGGGGCCTGTTTTTCTCGCTGGCCCCGCAGACATTTTAAGTGCATGCCATTTCCGGAGCCCGGATCTCGCGCGCTGCATTTCGGAGCACTTGCCAGCGCAATTTGCCATTCGGAGCTAATGACATAGACCTTAGAGTTTCGAAGGCGGGATTTGCATACCTAGCATACCTAATAGTAGTTTGAGCTTAAGCTATTTATTTGTTTATATATTGCGAATGCCGAAGATGGGTGACTGCCTGACGAACTCATCGAGCTTGGACTGGAACAGCTCCGAGGTGACCACCGTGCCGGGTGTCCACAGTGGATCTCGCACGACGAACTCTACCCACACCTTGGCGTACAACTGCTGTAGCAGCTCCTTCACATTGATGGCCGTCGTGTCCGTGTTGAGAACGAACCTGGGAATGCAGAGTTCAAGAGCTATAAGTATTCAGCGTAGAGTGGGCTTGCAAGATACAGCTTTAGTATCTTATTTTCATTTTGCTCATAATTGATGATGAGCTTGTTTTTACTTAAATTGGGTTTTCTGAATATTATCATTAACTCACTTTAATCCAGAGGGAGTTTCCAGATAATGCAGGGCGTAGCGATTGGTCTTGTAGTAAAGGAAGCCCTCCTTGGGATCGTGTGGCGATATCTTACTGACGAAGGACTTTATGGAGAAGAGCATTCCGTAGGTGAGTTTGGCTTCCTAAAAACAAACATATTTGGTGAAACAAGTTACTTTTCTGAATTATGATCTTACTTCCTCGCGTGTGATGCCCGATTTCTTGGTGCGATTCCATTCTGCGTAGTGGAGCAGTGTTCCGAACTTGTCGAATATGTACAGGTTAAAGATGGTCATCTTGCTAAGGCTATTTGGAATGGCATTAGCCTTGAAAGGGAGTTATTTCTGGCGAAGTTATGGAATGCAAATTACTTCAATTTCCGATGCAAAACAAAAACATTCGAAAGGTGCTGCCAACCTCCTTCAAATCGGTAGAAAAATACCAAAACAGCTGATGATGGTAGGCTGTATGCGCTGTGGTGGCAAGTGCTGCCCATAAAACGTTACGTTTTTATTTTGAATTTTAATATCTTACAAAAATTAATAATTTGGATAACATAGAAAAAGAGAGCAGTTCTTTTCTCCATTTCTTCGCTTTATTTGATTTTGGATTTCGCAGATTGGCTACCCTTCTGCGGTTTTTTTTCTTCCTGCTCGGGTATCTCCACAACATAGGGATACTCCTCTGGATTATTCACATGCTCACGGCTGGATTCCACGCTTTCGATTTGTGGGTTTTCAACAGGTGTATTCCTACGTATGGGAACTTTCGAATCGCTTTCGATCGGTAGCTCTGCTGGCCTCCTGCTTGGTCTTTCCTTAGTGACGTCATCAATCTCCACTGTCTTGGGATATTCCTCAAATTGAATGGTCTTTCATGAATCTACGCTGGTTGTAGAGGGGCTAAGGTGGATTATTTAAATGGAAAATTCTATAGAAGGACAAAATTTTACCTTTCTTCACAGCTTGCAAATGAGGGCTTCTTTCGCACGCTGTGTCCATCCATTTTAAAGTATCGGATTAACCTTGCGATTATGAGTTCGGTTCCGATGACTGGCATCTTTGTTTGGATTATCTATGTTAACAAAAGGTTATTTGTTTATATTTAAGCAAATGATAAAAAACTCCCTGTTTACTCACTTGGCTTGCTGTTTCTCGGGACGTCCCGCCTGTCGTACTGCCGATGGTTTTCAATAAAGTTCTCCTGTTTGGTGAGCAGAGCGCCCTCGGAGGTGGGATTACTTAGACTTTGCCGGAATGCAGCTCCACTCGCTTGAAGGCGCCGGGCCTGGAACTCCCGATTCTCCAGCTTCAACCGCTCGAAATGATCATCCGGAAATTGCCGCTTGGTCACTCCGGGATGTCCATTGCTGCTTCTTCGCTGCTTAGATTGCTCCTCATGCCTGCGGCTTTGGGCAGGATTGGATTTCTCGGCAGACCGACGGGATCTGGACTCCCCACCACCGCCACCATCTCTCTGATTGTTTGAAGTGCGACGGTACTCTCCATCTCCGTGGGGATGCGAACTCCTCCTGGATTCCTTCACCTCACCACTGGTTACAGTGGGTAATCTTCGGGACTCGTTGGTGTTGCTGGTTATCTGTTGGATCCTCCGCGATTCTTTCATTTCCCCCCTGGGTAGCCATCTGGATTCAGTGGTATTACTGGTTATTCTCGGAATCCTTCGGGACTCCGTGAGCTCCCCACTGGTTATGTGGTGCAACTTCTTGAAATTGTTGGCGCCACCTGCTTCCTTGGCTGTCCTCCGCGACTCTCCGCTCGTGATGTTGGGCAGTCGCTTGAGTTGGTCTCTGGTCACGTTGGAAAGTCTCCTGGTGTCCACCATTCCGCTGGTAATGGTCGGGGTTTTCACTACATTGGACATCCGCCTGGACTCACCTCCGCCACTGGATCCATGATGAGCCTTCTTGGATGTAGACGGTTGCTCCCTTTCAATATCGGAGTGAACAGATCGCCAGTTGGGTCTCTCTCTTCGGTGCTTCCTATCCGTGTCCTGCGATTCCTGATGTGCCGAGTGTCCTCTTCCACGGGATCCCCTCCTGTTCTCCTCCTCCTGCCTTCTACGATCCGTTTGCAGGCTTGTCGTCCTGAGATTATTCGTTTGTACCATCGGCAGGAGCATCGGCATGTTGATGGTGTTCGGGGGAGTTATCATGCCAGTGGTGTAGTGCTGGCTCCTCGGACGGATCTGGTACTCTCCTGGAGAAATAAACGTTATATATGAGGCTATTTCGTAAGATGTAGTTTAGTTCTAGTTTTAGTTACCAGGCGTCTCCTCAGTGTCTGAAGCAAATGGAGGCAAGTTGGCGGAGGTGCGCACGTTTCGGAACATCTTCATTCCCCTGCGACCGAGATGACTGATTTCTGGGAAGAAGGTGTCCCACTGCGGATGGTTTCGTTAGGAGGGCTCAGTAGCAGTAGTAACACTTGGCTTACCAGGTAGAAAATGCCGTACGCCAGGAGAATGGCCAACATCAGGACGGCCGTGAACTTGGTGAACTGCATCAGAATGAAAACAATCACACCTGCGAGCACCTCTACGTGCGCCACTCCGAGGAGCTCGAAGCAGTGGCGGACCTCGGAGATCCTCATCGTGACCAGGTAGCCCAGCGCGGAGTTCAGTGACTCGCAGGCGCACCTAATAGCGTCAGCCATGGCTGAAGTCGAGGAGTCTGTGTGCGTCCCAGTGAAGGCATTTCTCCCCGGCACAGGGTTTTCGAAAGCTAAAGTGCGGCGAAACTTACTGCCAAAGCAAAGGCAATTGGATTTCGACTTTTTCTTAGCTAAAGCTAAAACTAAATATTTTATTCATATGCCTTAAAAACAATATCCTCTTTGGTGTTAGGCGTTAAATTACTTTTAAAACTCCCCGCCTTCATCTGTATTTTCAAAACTAAAAGTATTTTATTGGTATATTCAGTAAACTCAGGTCACACTGCCGAACAGCTGATCGACTCGAAGGTTTTGTTTTTATTTTTGCAAGGGCTGTTTCTTATCATTGAGTTAACCAATTGTAAGAACAATAACTACTATTTATCTGTACTTATATATAAAGAATATTATTCATCTCGCATTTTTTAGTTAAATGCTAAGACGCACAATGGCGGAATTCGACGTCAAAGCCGGCCTGCAGCACGTGTTGAAGCGCATAGACGAGGTGCTCCTCCAGCGGCCCAAAGTAAGTTAACTTAAGACCCACTTATTAATGACCTCTTAAATGAAAAACTTTATCTCTCGCACAGGAAGTTCAAGCTGCCAGGCCGCTGCTCGTTGCTGTAAGCAAAACAAAGCCAGCGGAGGCCGTAATCGAGGCTTACGAGGGCGGACAAAGAGACTTCGGTGAGAACTATGTACAGGAGCTGGAGGAGAAGAGCCGCCACCCGGACATTCTGGCCAAGTGCCCCGACATCAGGTGGCACTTCATAGGCCACATGCAAAGCAACAAGATCAACAAGGTCAATTGGATAACCAAGATCGGATAACAGCGTTTATCTCTTATCAGCACCTCTCTTTATCTTATTGATCTCATTGTTTATTTAGATCCTTTCTGTGCCAAATCTGCATATGATCCAGACCGTAGATAGCGAGAAGTTGGCCACCAAACTGGACGCAGCCTGGTCTAAGCGACAGCCCACCCCTGAGGAGCCATTGCAGGTGCTCATCCAGATCAACACTAGTGGTGAAGACGGTGAGTCTCACGCCCCCAAACTAGCGACCTTATACTTACTTTCCTAAATCGACCTCTAGTTAAAAGCGGAATAGAGGCGAAAGATGCTCCTGCACTCTACCAGTACATCAAGAGCAACCTTAAACACCTCAACCTGATGGGCATAATGACCATTGGTGCATTTGGTTTTGACTACAGCAATGGACCCAATCCGGATTTCGTGTCCCTAATGCAGGTGCACAGATCCATATGTGAGGCGCACTCCTTGGCCCCGGACTCGGTGCTCGTCTCCATGGGAATGTCCAACGACTTCGACAAGGCGGTAAGCTACAAACCGACTGAGCAAGTTCCGTCTCTAAAATCGAAACTATTCCCTCAGATCGAAATGGGCAGCACAGTGGTGCGCGTTGGCTCTTCTATTTTCGGCCATCGGGCGGCCAAGGTGTAAGAAGGGGAGCGGAGCAGAGATGTGATAGGAATGCGTTGCGGGCACTGAATACAGCCGATTCCCAATGACGTCCGACCTCACGACTGAGCACCTCCAAGTTCGCTCATGTATCAGGTGGAACTGGGTATATTCACACAGACTAACGTAGTAAATCAGCAAATCAAAGATGATTTGGCGTTTAAATTTAGAAACCCTTGAGATAAACAAATGTTATGTGTAGGCTGTTATTTGCCTTATTTAATTGTTAACCCTTTATAAACAATGCTTCCAAAGTGTCAAAACCATTAATATTCCCAGAAACATTCTGCACCTTGGAAAATTGAATACATTTGCCGCAGTTTTCATTAGTTTTAACATTCCTTCGACTGCGTCTTGCTCGTTTTTTGCACTTTGTTCTATTTTTACATTCGCGTATATTCAATGCTACTTTGCGTATTAGATTGTGGGCAGTTTTCCTCTATATCTTCTTGTTTTGGTTGGCCCCAGGCCAAAATGTCGCCTGGTTACGTGCCAAAATGGCTGCGCCATGAGAGTTTTCGCCGAAAATCACTTTCAATGGAGCACGAAGATGACTGCAGCCTAAATCGATTTTCATTATGTCTGATCGATGAATTATGAAGGCTTTCTCGCACGGATCCCATCGTTAATTGAGATATTTTCCGTTTCATAAATTTGCATAGAGCCTTCATTAATTATAATATTAGCCAGCGAGGGTAATGAATTCAGGTGGCAAAGATGACCTCATGTAAATATTGTTTTGAAAAATGTTTTGGCTTATTTCCTTCAGAAAGCAAAAAGTCGAATAATTTGCAGAATGAATATTTCTAAAAAAAATAGATGTAAACTATATGAATAATAATATTTTGTAACACTTGAAACTAAATTGAAATTTCCTGCTTATTTGGAAAACTAAAAATGTGTAAATAAGGCTTTGAGAATCCAATTTGTCGATTGAAGTTGTCACAATTTTACTATTTATTTACTGAAATGGCTTAAATAGCTTGAATACTGCAGTGTTTAATATTTTTAGTAACAAGGTTAATGTATCATGACGTGGTACCCAAAGTTTATCTGAAATGGAAATCCTACAGCCTTCCCATTGTTATGCAATGTCCATGGATGACTAGCATATAGATAAAGTCAGATGTTTATTCCACATTTGTTGCCGAAATAACTCTGGTCCAATATCGGGTTCGTTGGATATTTATGCGACACGAAATCCGCCCGATCGCCGTGTATGTATATACAGATCTATAGATTTGGAATTCTCGGCGCTCTTCATATTGCACAATGTGCGGGGCATTTCGAAAACAGAAAAAGGAACGTAGGCGAGCAAAACATCGAGTATATAGGCGTGAATAGAATACATACATATGCTATATGTTGGCATATATGTATGCTGTCCGCCGCCAAGGAAAATGTAGGTGATTTCAGCGCAAGAGGACACCTTTCGGAGGTGGCCTCTGGCAGAGAGACGCACCGAGTAGTGAAGCAGAGCAAAATAAAAGAAAACAAAACAGAATCCGAGGATGGGGAAATGTATCCACAACAGAGAGCCGCTATATGAACCAATCCGAATCGCCCCGAAATAAATTCCGAACATATGTATAGGCTTCTGCTGCCCAAAAGCCAAAGCCAAAGCAATTTCTCTGCCTTTAAAATTAGATTTTTGATTAGAGCAGCGCCCGATGGATGAGTAAACACCTCGGATACAGCTACACCATAGGCTATAGGCTATAGCCATGGCTATATCTATATAGTTGTAGCTGCCCGCCCCCGCCGATCTCCTGGGCGGACCTCGCCTTGCAGATACTAAAAAAGGCAGCACGAATATTGCAGATACGGATACAGCGAATGGCGCCCGAAGATCCCCGAAGGTGGCCGAACCTCCACGAGCGGCCCCAATGCTTGGAAGAAGAAGAGCTCCTCCGAGCTCTTAAAACATCATTGTCTTGGCGATAAAATCAGCCAGAGATTCAGTGTGCTCTGACGGCTCGACTCGATTAGACAACACATCAAAGTTCAGCACCATGGTAAGGACTCGTCCCGGAATATCACTACAATCCAACTGAACCGAACTGAACCGAACCGAATCGAACTGGACCCCAGTGCCTGGATATATGCAGCAAGGATAATGCCGATCAGTGCAGTGAATCGTTTGCATTCGAGAATGACCCCGAGGATATGAATATGAAGTGAACCATAACTCTAAATCATGGTGATCCCGATTCACCTTCTTCACATACGCAGTGAGAATAGTGCAGAAAGTTCTATAAATGGATCGATCCGATCCGAGTGTTACGCGTCAGTAATGTAATCTGATATCCGTGCCGGGGAGCGAGCGAGACAGCGAGTGGCGCACGGCGGAGAGCTTACGTAATATGCGTCCGGTATATTTTTAGAATGAGTGGAAAACTTTCGCCTGCAGATACATATTTTCTGGCCTAGTCGGGTAGGCCTTTTGAAAAGCATACCTTACATCCCTTAAATCCCTATTAAGGGATAACTTTCTACCCATATAATTCCAATTGAAGATCCTTCAACGCGGATAACTTACTAAGATCCCTAAAACGAATAGTATAACTTCCGGAATCGGAACTTTCAAGTGACAGCTAAAGACGGACTATAACGACTAATGACCGAGTAGATACCCCCTTTCTGCCACGAGTCCCTACTAATAAATCCCTCTTTTCTCTCCTCAGGCCGATGAGAAGAAGAAGGTTAAGAAGAAGAAGACCAAGGAAGAGGGTGGTACTTCCGAAACCGCTTCTGAGGCCGCATCCGAGGCAGCAACCCCGGCACCAGCTGCCACTCCTGCCCCGGCCGCATCTGCCACTGGTTCGAAGAGAGCGTCGGGCGGATCCCGTGGCTCCAGGAAGTCGAAGCGCGCTGGCTCCTCGGTCTTCTCTGTGTTCTCCCAGAAGCAGATCGCCGAGTTCAAGGAGGTGAGTTTTGGGCGTTACTCATATATCGCATCATATGTCGGATCACTCGAGACCCATCCCATCATCCTGTCATCCTACCATCTATCGCACTTGTCAAGGACCAAGTCACCAACACACTCTTTCTTTCTATCTCTCTCTGTCTCTGTGCGGGATCGATAGGCCTTCCAACTCATGGATGCCGACAAGGACGGTATTATTGGCAAGAACGATCTGCGCGCTGCCTTCGACTCCGTCGGCAAGATCGCCAACGACAAGGAGTTGGACGCCATGCTGGGCGAGGCCTCGGGTCCGATCAACTTCACCCAGTTGCTGACCCTGTTCGCCAACCGCATGGCCACCTCCGGTGCCAACGATGAAGACGAAGTTGTTATTGCTGCCTTCAAAACATTCGATAACGATGGTCTCATCGACGGTGACAAATTCCGCGAAATGCTCATGAACTTCGGTGACAAGTTCACCATGAAGGAGGTTGATGATGCCTACGATCAGATGGTGATCGACGACAAGAACCAGATCGATACCGCCGCCCTGATCGAGATGCTCACCGGCAAGGGTGAAGAGGAGGAGGAGGAGGCCGCCTAAGGCACATCCGATCACATCCTAACTTCTAACTCAACATCCATTTTACAGCCAGAATCAGAACGTTAAATCAATCAGTCAAATCAGTAATAATAAACGTAATTAAAAGAAACGCTCGTTTACATATGTAGATTCTCAGTATCTTGTAATCTCTTTTGTTAACCATCACCAAGTACCTTGTACCAAGAACAACACCACCAACCAGATCAGCAACATCCGATCAAACTGAACCTCAAAAGAACTTCTTCAGCAACATTTGGTAGCGATCAGAACCATTTACCATGTATCTGTCCATCATAGTTAGGGATACTTACGATCACGTTCACTGTCACGGCAAGAACTGACGCGTAGTTTTCTAGTTGATTTACTGTTAAATTTTACACGTAAAATTTATAAAACATATGCTATCTATTTTATTTAAAACACCTATAAAATCAACAAAAAAAACTTAAAAACAACAAACAAGCCGTGTCTATTTTTATATCGCTGTCCGTTGAAGAACTAAAGAGAAGAACCCCCAGAGAGAGATGATTACCAGATCGAGATCGAGATCGGAATCGAAATGAGGATGTATGATGTATGATTTATGATGTAGGGAGGACGAAGACGATGTTGATGGGTAGCCGGGCTGTATTCGTTAGCCCTGCACCCGCGAGTTCAATTTGATTATGAATATGAATTTTAGCCAGTTTTGTGAGTTACAATGTTTTTCGTTCAAGAAATCTCGCAGGACCAGGAGAGAGAGAGGTAAACCCATAACAAACTATTGTTAGGGATCATTTAACTGAGAGCCAAATATATATCCTACTATCACAAAATATTTATCGTTATACATATCTATCGTTCGTTACTTACTTATTTATCAGTTATGAGTTATCAATATTATTGCAAGTTATCGAGAGTTAGGCTAATAACAGAGAAACATTAAGTTCATTCACTCAAATTGTTTAATGCGAATTTATATAACTTAACCATCGCCACCACCACAACTTTCTGCTTATGAACTATCAGCGATATAAACCACCCAAACGAACAAACAACCCAAAATGATATCTGAAATATGAAGAAACATTCAAATAACAAACCCAGTGTTTCTAGTTAATGCGTTTTGAAGCTTCCAGGATGATACGCCTCCCCGGGAAATAGACGGTCGGGGGGGTTTTAGTTTGAATAAGGTGCCCATAACCACTAGTACCTAGGCTGATCGGAGGAAGCACAATATATTGCCTTATTTATCTAATACTACTATTACTCAGAACTCAACACTTGACACTCGACACGAGCACACACCACACTCACACGCACACTGCAATCCATTTCAAAGTGCAACATGCAACAAGTTGTTAAATGCAAATCGAATCTTTACTTCAGTATATTTTAAGCTACACACGGCAAGATGAAAAAATTCAGAAAACTTTTAACCCGGTCAGGAATATTAACAAGAGTAAAACAAAAAACATCTAAAAATAGAAAACAAGTAACTGTTTTTATACAACATAACTAGATGATGATACGATGACGAAGTCTTGGAATAAAGCAAAAGAGAGTCGTCTTGAAAAAAAAACACAAAGCCATTGAAGTTTGATTTGCTCAGGGAAGGGGTTTTTTGGGGGTATGTAGTACCTTACTGCATATCTGACTCAGCTGAGCCGTGCCGGAAACCAGTTCCAGGTCAAAACAAAACCACCGATAAAGCTGGGGAGCTGAACGAAGCTGTGGAGCGCAGTGGGAAACTCCCCACACTTGGCCAAGACGATGGCCAAAACCGAACACGAACCTTCGAGCGACCAGTTGTCAGTCGAGTTTCGAGGCGCACGCATGCGCACTACGATGTGAAAGTCAGCCACGCTTGTCATTGCCACATCCATTCCGAACAGCGCTTTTCGAATAATCTGGTTACTCAGGGCGTAAGTAGAACCAGAACCATGGCTCCAGGTGGACGACAGCTTTTGTGGATGGCTTCCATCTGCTGGATTGCATCACTAATGAGTGGAGGTGAGTGCTGGGAATCGATTGCATTGTATGCAGATATTGCGTGGCCAAAGAAATCGAAAGTATCTCAGTTTGAGTCTGGAATATCTCACCACACTCTCGAGTGCACTGCAAGAAAAGTGATATACATTTGGGGCGAACTAAGCCCTTATCCTATGCTGTATACTTTGCTTCGAAAGTAAACTAACCTTTTATTTCCAACACTATATTTTATGCATATAATTATATTATTCATTCATATTTCTCTCTCTGCGCCTATGAGATATCTCACCTTACTAATGAACACTCCACTCTCACTATCGTTTTTGTGCCTCTCAGCTGATGCACAGCATCTGATCGCTTATATCTCGCAAAGAGGTCTTCATGGAGAGATCACTTTTCGGCAAATGAATGCCACCACGGTGGAGATCAAGGCCAACCTGGAGGCCACTTTGCAGTACCCCGACCAAGTATGGAGTTGGGGAGTACGTCGCTTCCCCGTGGACTACTCCAATATTGACCCAGACGAACGCTGCGAACTGAGTCGTTTGGGCTCCCAGGTCCTGTCCTTTGACGAGGACTTGGAGTACCTGGTACTGCCCGGAAATGAGACCTCCAGCTGGGAGCGAAACATGCAGTTGATTGGGGATCGGGGAATCTGGGGGAAGTCCCTGGTTCTGACAGAGGTCAACGCTAATGCACGGATCTGTGCCACCATCACCACCATCCAGAGTTCCGTGGAGCACATGGCAGAGGCTCGTTTTAATACTCCTGTCGCTGGATCTGTCCATTTCCGCTGGCTGGCCCCGGCGGAGGGAGCTGTTGGAGATACTCTAATCTACTCGGATCTTTACCATATTAGGGCGCAACCAGCTGCTCTGGAGGAAGATAGAAGTCAAGCTGGACCGTTCACCCAGCACCACTGGAAGATCTATGTGACGGACATTTTCAAACATGACCACCATCGCACGGAGGACAACTGCAACTTCCTGCAGCAAGTTTTCGATCCCCAAGGAAGTGGAGCTGGCAAGGGAATAGGTGATCTGGACGCACGCCTAGGCAGGATTGGAGTGGCCAAGAATGCCCTTCGTTCGCCACAACGCAGCGTTTTTAGGGATGCTCAGTTGGCCCTGCTGCCCTCGGATCTTACCATTCCCCATAGAACTCTTTACCTGGTTCTTTTTGACAACCAACATCCAGATTCGTACCTCGCGTGCACCAAGATTCGCCATGTCCAACCTTTGACACATAAGTGAGTGGTTTTTACAACCCATTCTATTTGAAAGTATAACCATTTTTTTTTTGTTAACCGCAGAACTTTCATCAACTCTGGTGGTGTCAAGGGAGAGGTTACCTTCATGCAGCGCTCCAAGTTCGACCCAACTTTCCTCAATTTCACCTTGGGAGCACCGCTTTCCCAGCATGTCAGTCGCAAGTTCGCCGAAGATGTGGCCGCCTTTCGGATTCACAGTCTGCCGCCGGTGCCTTCGAGGATGGGTCACGAGGACTACTGCCTGACCACTGGGGACATGCATAATCCCCGGGAGATAAACGAGAATATACCCCCACCCGGTTATGGAACCCAGGAGCAGTATCCCGTGGGCGATCTCTCCGGGAAGCTACAGGGTCGCAATAAAGGTTATTGGCATCAGTATGTCTTACCAGGAACGAGCTCCGAGTTGAATGGCCTCTACTGGGACGTATTTCTGCCCCTTCAAGGACGTTATAGCATTGCCCAAAGAAGTCTGGTCATATACACTTTCAATCGATCTAATGTCACAAATATTACGAAGATGATTTGGGGCTGTTCGAGCCTAAGTCAATATCAACGAAATGGAATCTACCAGCAGAACATGGTTACTGCTCAGGTTGGTAGATAAAATAGTATTTCATGCTAAGTATTTTAATATTTGTGCTTATATCTTAGGTCCTTTTCCGCTATCCTGTGGTGGGTCGAGTCATATTCCGGCAGACGGCGGAGCAGCCTTGGCAGGATACTACCGTTTTATTTGAGTACCTCATCCAGGCGGATGGATCCACGCAGAATACTACCCACGATCATCGTTGGGCAATCCACAGCAATGCACCTGGAAAGGACTTCTATGACTGGCAACAGAGATGCATTTCCGCAGGACCTGTATATAATCCATTCCGAGTGGATTGGGGCAATCGCAGTGTGGATGACTTCTGCCGACCCAGTTTAGCCTCCATGTGCAGAGTGGGTGCTATGGATGCCAGATCGGGAACCCTAACCATCGCTGGAGGCAGAAGAGTTGCCCAGAAAATAAGTAGGAAGATGTTTGTAGACGGCAATCTTCCGCTCTCCGGAAGACATAGTATCCTGGGTAAGTCTCTTGTTATCTATGAGGATAGTGGACCCAAAGCCAGAGGAGAGCGATTGGCTTGTTCGGCCGTGATTGGACATTTCCGGAGGAAAGTGGTGGCCAAGGAGTGGTACGCAAATGGAGATTCGTTGACAGTCAGCGGTCGGGTGGAAATCACCCAGCAATCGGAGTATGATGTCAGCAATGTGGAGGTGCAACTTAAGGGGCTTCAGGATAATACAGGATATTACATCCATAGGGTATTTATTACCAAACCTGTTAATGTACACATTGTGAATCTAAGCTCTCAATTTTAGACACCCGTGGAAGCCAACTTGGCGTTTCCCTGCGAGGCATCCACTCTATATGGTCACTGGAATCCTTTCGACGTCAGTCCAAAGTCATCACCTCCTCCGAAAAGGGGAACCACAGATCAGTACGAGATGGGAGATCTAAGTGGAAAGTTCGGAGGTCTTGAGGGAGTAACCCAGTTCGAGGATGCCTATAACGATACGAATCTTCCACTATTTGGATATAACAGTATCATTGGAAGATCTGTGGTTATTCAGAAGAAGCAAAAGAATGCCCGATGGGCTTGCAGGTGAGATAACCAAAATTAATTGAGATTTTCATTTAATATAAACTATGAAACTATGTATTGTAGTACTCTTGAGCGTGGCTACAGTCCCAGTGAGGCTAGGGAACTGCGAGCCATTGCCTCGTTTCATCATCCCACTGGATACGCCTATGGTTACATTAAGATGACTCAGCTCATCCACAACGATGGTAGCCAGTCGGAGACGGTAATAGAGGTTAAGCTACGGCATCCGGGCAAAAACGACCGGAACTCCACGAGAAACCACAATTGGCAGATTTTCGTTAATCCCGTGGGCGTTGATGCAGCCGTAAAGCCCACAATTACGCGATGTGTGGCTGGAGGATATGTTTGGAATCCATACTATACCCAGCTGGCGGATCCACTGAATGTATGTTCTCAAGTGATATTTAAGGAACATAGCAAGATACGAAGAATCTCTCTTTTTAGTTGGATCTCTATGAACAGGAGTGCAGTCCGGATAATCCTTTGCGCTGCTACGTTGGCGATGTGGGCGCCCGTTTGGGCACAATAGGTTTGGGATAACACATCACTTCAAGACCGTAACTAAATGTATTGCTTTCCAGATCTTGGAGGTGAACGCGTCGTCCTGACCGACTCCAACTTTCCTCTGGAAGCTCCTGTGGGAGCCATTGGGCGTTCTATTGTGATTTTTGGACCAGATCACTCCCATGAGCGGTTTGCTTGTGCGAATATAGAACCCGATCATAATGTCATTAAATACATAAACCTACAGAAGCCACCTCGATTCGTAGTGTAAGCATAAATCATTCAAATCTAACCTGCTTCAATTGAGCAATCATAAACTATTACGTTCAGTGCCCAGTTTCTGGATGAGTTACGATCGGTGATGGGCATTCCGGAATGGATGTTGGATGTGGATGCGCGTAAGACCAAGGAACTCCACGGTGGAGCCTGCATCCAGATGATCATCCACTTCAAGGGGCCTCTGGCCCACAGATTGGAGTTGGATATGTCTCGATTGATAGCCGCCGGAAGATTGGATGCCCCTAGTCTGTTCATTCCCGGTTATGTAAACCAAAAGCGAAAGGCGACCATATCATATCGTACCTGTGGTGTAAGGGATACCAATGAAAAACGTGAGTGTATAATTTAAGTGCTAGATACGATAGAAATATCTAATATATCTAATATCTAATCTCTCCAACAGGCACCAAGAACTTCAAGGGTGGCTTTTACTCCTCAAGCTCAGCTCCAAACGAACCAAAGCCATTAGTATTAGCTTTTGTAGTCATTGGCTTAGCCTTTAGGTTCCTCTAACTCGACTTTATAATGTAATTTTGTTAAATACTCAAATCGATGTAAAATATCACAGTAGTCACTAGATTAGCGTCTATGTTTCTGTAAATTATTGTACATTTTATGATCTGCACCCTGCAATGTATTCGTAGTTATTAAATGTTGTCATCTTCCTGTCGGAGAAATTCCTGAACATACATATGTTTAAACTAAAGATCCGTTACAGAAACACGTGGCACTCGAATTGGTGGTGGATTCACGTTCCCTACATAACTCAGAAGAACTGACCTACTATATGAGAACTCGAGCATAATCCACCACCCATCGAGACCCACCACTTCTGGTTTATTTCTGCGCATGAGTCTTGCCCAATCGATTTTTCACTACATACATACATCCCCCATTCAATCGAGGCCAGGCAGTCTTTGGTGATAGACGCACATTTCCATCCGACTCCAGAATGCAGCTGATTCTCGTGGCGACCTTGCTGTGCCTGATAATCGGCAGCTGCAGTGCATCCATAAGTGGGCCGTTCATCTTCTGGGGTCACTCCAGGGTATCCAGTCAGCAAACCCAGGCCTTGGTGGAATCGAGCAGCAGGGAGCTACCGCTGACGCAACTTTTCACAGAGGCCAAGGCAATTGTGGTCTTCGTACGCAACACTACCAACCGACTGGAGGGCACCAGGTATCCCAAGTTCCAGAATCTCGTTAAGAGCGGAGCCTGGACCTATCTGCCACAGAGGAGTCTAGCGGCTGAACCCTTCGGCTTGAATGCCAACATTGAAGTGAGTTTTTCACTTTAAAAGTTAATGAACTAATTAAAAGTTATATAAATATCCTAGGTGGTGAGTCTCTCGGGACACGGAGAAGAGGATGACTCTGAGATTCTGTTGGCCTACAACGAAGCCGTGAATACCTACGGTCGCGGTGAAGTGCTGGGCATCTTGGGCAGCCGTGAGGAGGAGGCCCACTTCCTGGCCAAGAGGGAGGCTGCTCCAGGGGGTGAGGAGGAGGAGAAAGCAAAGGCTGCTGAAGGTTCCGAGGAGACTGAGGCCAGTTTCATCTACGTGGCCGAGGGCAACAAAGCGGTGCTTAGTCTCAACGGACCCCTGGAGCTCCGGGTGACCAATGACACTCTGAAGCTGGAGGAGCACATCAAGCAGATTACCTTCGATGATCAGCGGGCCAAGGGATACGGTCGATTGAGCATCACTTTCATGCATTCAGGGGAAAAGTGCACGCTGCGTTTTAAATTCTCCCTCATTCGGGGATCCTGGACGTTGCGCAATGTGGAGGTGGAGTACCGGGAGCTGAAGAGTGTCCTGGTAGCACGTGGTGATGAGTACACACTGCCCTCCGCACCGCTGGGATTCTCGTACCGCTGCTCAGCGGAAAGCGTTAACTTCCTGAATCCCGCCCGGAATGAGACAATCCAGAGTCTCCTCCTCAGTGATTTCCAGGTGCAGCCGTGGCTCAACGGACGACCGGAATATGGTGAGGTGTACGACTGCATAGGATTCGTGTCGGCACCCATCCTGGCCGGACTGTTCGTCGTGACCCTGCTCCTTGGCATCCTGGGACTCGGCATATCCGCCATGCTCAGCATGCACACGCCCAACCGATTCGAGAGTTCGCGCAGCAAGCAGTTGACCTTCACCGTACAGGAGTAAGAAGGTCATAAATCTCTCATAACCCAATAGATCTCGGGCAGCCATGTTCATCCAGATCACCTACGTGGCTTTCAAGCCCCTGGCTCTGTTCACCTTGGCCATCGAGTTCTTTCTCATTCACTTGCTATTCGTGTTGATCGTGTTGTACGTGTATGTGCTATGGTACTACTGAGTAATCCAAAGTGGAGATGAAGAAATATAACATATATCAGAAGAGAAAGATAATGCAGTTTTTCTGAAATAGTACTTGTTATGAACAAGTGTTTAACTGCCTGTCATGTTCTTCAAAATTCAGATGATTTCCTCCAATTGAGTTAATATTATCAATATTAATCGAAGCAAAATAAACTAAAATACTTAAAGGACTCTTGTTATTAACTATATACATATACAAATGGAATATAACTTAATGAGATCTAAAAAGAATAAAGCATGCTTTTCGGGTACATCTCATAACCAAGACATCAAATTATTCTTATTTTTGATTTCGTGTTGAAGTTCGTATTTTAAACAGCTTTCCAAAAGTGTGTTGCGAGTATCTTCTTATCTTTTATTTATGCCACTCTCCTCGATCTGAAGCCAAAGTTCGATCCACAGGAAAAAGTGAAAAGCGATGAGATTCTGCACAGACTGCCAAAAAAGGATGAGAGGAGTCTGGCTGGAAATTCTGGTTATCTCGACGGCGGCTCACTTTTGTTTTTACCCCTTTCTCTTCCCGGCGATTGTCAGCTCACTTTCGTTGGATTGGTCCCACAGCCGCATGTGCGCAATTAAGCCGCATTTGGCCATAGAGATGCGTGCGGGAGCTGGATTTGTACACTGCAAAAAATTAGACATGAAAATCGAAGAAGATACATTTCATTTACATTCGCTCATTTAATGAAAATTTCCAAATGCATATAACTCCACAAACTTTTAACTTTTGAGGTATATATTTCAAAGTGGTATTTTTTCTGAGACTTCTCTTCCCGTGCACTGGTATCTGTATCTCAGGCTAGACCCGAGCCAAGCCCAGTCTGGAAGTGGGAGCCTCGTGTATTTATGCATCATTAAGTCACGCCAATGGCTCGTTTGGGCCACTTTATGGTTTATTTTGCGTGTGCGTTTGTCGGCTAGTTTTCGGTTCGATTTCTGTTTCTACGACTGACACTCGACACCCAAAAAAATAGAGAAGGCAGTGGACATAAGAAAGAAGACAGTTGCTTGTGGCTGTGGGCCACCCACTTTTCTCCACAGATTTCCCAAATATGTGTGTGCTGCATCGCCTGGCCCCTAAAAAGATAGAGATGCAGATACAGATCGGGGCGACTTATTGTTGGATCGGGAAGTGGGTCGCCTTCGATTGCGTTCACTTTTCCCGCGCGGCTTTACTTTTACTGTCAACCGAACGTGCCCCAAGTGGCAAGTTGCAGGCTGGAAGTGGCCAGTTCACTGACTCAAAGAGAGAGAGTGAGAGTCCCGCACCTGATTCTGTAATAAGAATCGCGATCGCTGGCAAAAGTTTGTGAAAGTTGTTGTCAAACGGCTGGCCAAACCAAACCAAACCAAAGCCAGCCAAAACGAAACGAACTGAGCCGCCTGTCAAGGAGCCGCGCATATCAGCCACATGATGTGGCAAGCCACCGAGTGGGATCACTGAGAGAAATCAAGTGGCTCTAAGTCCGAACTTAAAAGGTACATTTATAGAAAGAACTTAAGAACTGAATCCATATCTGGTCTTATTATATGAATGTATCACTTAAAGATATTCTATTGTGTTCTTCTATAGGTACTAACCAGTATTAAACTTTGTACAACAATTTATTACCAAATAGTCTATGCAGTGAGATTGGTCATTTTTATTGGTCAACTGAAATATAATTTTAAAAGTAATCATCGTAATTTCTCCGAAGCCTGGAAAGACTTACTGCCATTGCTTGTGAATCCCAGGAGGGGGGCTAATTTCTCCTCATCGAAGTGATGAGTGCTCTGTCCATTTGGGTTTAATTGCAAGTTGCAACCGCATCGTAGACAATTGTGTGCACTTTCCACGAGGGCCTTATATAAGAACTCAGCTCGTAGGGAGCACCCCGATAACGCGGCATGAAATTGAATTATTTTCACGGAAGCCAAGGTGAGAGATTTGAGCCGCGGATGCACCACAATAGAGTGGGTTTTTGAGGGGGGCTTAATCAATTCAAAGGGCTGCAAGCAGCGGAAATGGGCATTGTATCTGTATCTTTGTATCTGCAATCGTCAGCGATGTTTATCTGCGAGATTCGTGCACTTGGCGATGAGGTAATGAAATTCATGAGGATTACGAGTGCATCACGGGATGATTGGTACTCGGTCTTTGGGATGCAGTCGAATAGTTTCTCCTCAGATTGACCAACTTCTGGCTTCATCTGCTTTTGCCATCCATCTGGTCATTGCTCAGAAATCGGGCCATGCGATCAATCCTAACGATCAATCCATTCGCTGAAAGTCGAAGTCATCCCGAGTCACTTATGAGGCGAGATTGCAGTTTCCAAGTGACCATCTTGCTATCTGGCTAGTTGGGTCTCATAATTACTTCGCTTAATATTTGTGTTAAAGTTTTACGACTATTGCCACATTTTTCCAGCGAAAGAGAAATCGCCAATCGGCAGGATTGGCAGATGCCTCCAGTTTCTGGAGGGGAAGAGGCGCAAACAGTTGCCTCACTCGACTGACAAATAACTAATAGTAGTGAAAAGTGCGCAGGCGCACTCGAAATGAAATGGAAAAGCAAGATGGATGGAAAAAAGCAGCCTAAAATCGGCGACATTTCGCACATGAACATGAAGTGTGGAGCGTCGAGAAACAACCATTAAACACTAACCATTAACCAACTGGCGACAATCCGATGCGTTTAGTAAATCAAACCGTTAATTACTTGATTTGGTAAGCGGTTTCCCAATGCCTCTGTTTTTTTCAGCTCTTCTGTCGCCCACTTAACAATTTCTCGCAAATATTTGCACACCTGTCTGTGTTGGCGAAAAGTGAAATGCGTTTCGAAAGGAAAAGGAAGCTCTGCGAACTACTCATTCCCAGGAGAAGATGCAGAAACAGATTCAGACGGTCCGCTCCATTGCCGGAGACCTTGACTTATTAACACCCAATCTCCGAGGCCTGGTCTTTCGGATTACGGCAGATAAGTACGTTAACTCCGCCAAGATGTGCCACTATTTTTATGATCGTGTCGCAAGCTTAACGCCCTGTTAAGCCGGCTAAATGCAAATGCCGCACACATCTGCCGCGAATAAATGGGCTCGATCCGCGGCCCTCCACCTCGCGAAACCCCCCTCATGGAAAATACCCCTTTATGGTACCACTCACCTTTGTGGGAGCTCGTTAATTGCTCCGCTTTGGTTACAGTTTGTGGAGCGTCTTCCAATTGCGCGCAACACGTGAAGGTGGCGCAATTTTCGGAGCTCGGTGTTTTCGGTCCACATGCATACAGATAGACCGTTGGTCCCGAGGCCGAATCTTTTGGCCAAGGCGCTGGCAATGGGCACCAATCAGTTGGCGTCGATCTCGGCTCATTCTGGCTCATTTTCCCCCACAGCGAAACTAATGAAGTTATGATATTCTTGTCGCACTTTGATGTCATGATGGGAAGTTTAAGCATAAGTTAAGCATTTGTTTTGAAGAACTTCGGTAAGTATAGAAACCATATTTAAAATACTTCACCAAATATGATTTGTTATTTCCCGTGCATGCCAAGCGTTTGCAGTTTGGGAGTCAACAGTTGCTCCCCTTTGTTTTCGAGCCAACATTTTTCACCGTTTGCCGCCGGTGAAATTAATACGCCTCTGGCATTGGGTAATTAAGCTAATTAGCTGAGATTGGGCTGAAACCGAAGTGCAGCCCACCCAGAGATATGCAAAACTGAGGCGGCGAGGTGTATCTAAGGCCTTTCCCACAGTTGCATCATACAAAGTCATCAGATCGCGGGCCTTCGATTGGAAATTCTTATTGGGGAGCTACCATAATGGTTTCGGCATCTTTAGAAAGCTCGTCAATGTGCGATTTCCTCCCCAACTTGCTGCTGCGAAAACCGCACACACTAACCCAAATTCCCCAATCCCATGATGCGGACTGCCCCCCGCCGAGTCGTCCATTGTTGCAATTAAACTAACAATCGGTAAATGGTAAAAGAGCAGCTGCATCTGCATCGCTGGCTTGCACTTTCCGTTCAAAGCGGCGAGCGCTTAACTTGGCCAAAAACAAACAAACATCGCCCATTAGTTGGCTCAATTGGAATCGGCCGACGGGCAAGCAACAGCTGCCACTATACATATATCTGCACCAGAACTTGGAACCTGAATCTTATACGGTAAATCAATTGTCAATTATCGTTTTCGGAAATTATCCTTCTGGTATCTGAATTTTAGATGAATCATGTAAGATCCATTCATTTGAAGTAACTTTTAAATCTCTTAATACTTGTTAATTTTTTTGTACTGTGTATATCTAAACTTGTCTAAAATGCTTCTGCAGAGGAAACCAATAGAGCTCTTCTGGTGGTTTTTAAGCCGACTTTGAGCTAAAGGTGCTCTCTCACTGTCTTTCTCTCTCTCTGGCAGCGCTCTCTTTCGCTCCCGTTAGTGACCGACTGTGTGCACCGCTGTGGTCATGACATTCGTTCAGTTTCAGTCTGCTTTGGACTTTTACCGCGATCGGTCGTGCTCCGCTCCTCGCGTTTTTCCAGTTTCACTTCCAGTGTCGATTTTTCACTGTTGGAGGCGCGTGCTTAAACGGTAAACAGCGAGAAGAATCGGTCGGAAGAAGAGTGAGGCCGGGAAGACTGAAGACTGACAGCCTCTTCGCGGAGACGAGGAATTTCCCGTGGCATTTGCCACCCAAATGTTAGACGAGTTAATGAAGTGCAAAAATGTTTGTCGACTGAGTTGTTGCTGCTGCCAAATGAACACGAAGGCGCCGTCAACTTTGTGATTTGCGGTTGCATTCTGCAGAAGATACAAGCTCCGGCTCGGGCAATCTCAAGACCCTAGAAAAAGACAGCCTGTGGTTTTTGACCCTGTCGCTTTCGGCAGCAAAGTGAAAATTGCTCGGCAGCCGAGGAAAAGCGGAAAATCTGCGACTTCTTCTGCGGTGTCAAGTGAGAAGACGACCTGGCGATTCTCCTGCGGATTAGTGGCACACTTACCCACAACCAGCACCGTTGAAAACCATGTAAGTGGCACAAAAACATCTCGTACCCACTATGTGGGTGTGAATGGACCCGGGTTGAACGCTCCTCAGATAGAAACATTAAAGATATCTGCAACTATTTAGTGCCAAGCCAAGCGCAAAACAAGCAACTTTCCTGAGTTTAGCATCATAACAAGGGGCTTTTTTGAATTAGATTTTTTATACACATCGCATGCAGTTATTTTACCAATTCTTCAATCAACTGAAAATTGTTAAGTTTTAATTCCATTGCACTGAGTGTAGTTATGTTTCATTTTCTAACTAGGTTTTCCTTATTCCTCCAATATGTTAGTATAGACACATAAATAAATTTCTATATGTAAAATATTAAATAAAATAAGCATAATTTTAGAGCTCAGTCTGTCATGCAAACTGCCGTGTTAATTAGTTTTCTTCTCTGAGCTCTTAATTATTTCCTATAGACAAGACCATAAAATGATGTTGAATACTCCCAAATAAAAATGAATGGCTTAAATAGTGCGATACCTCGGCGAGTGAGAATCCGCGCATAATGAGATACGTTTCCCCAATCGGATGCTTAGTCCCTCATTATGGCTGCTTAGTCAAGGGCTGGTCTGTGCTAATTTATGCGGATTTGGAGGAGAGCCTTTCTCGACCAGAAGAGAAAAGATCTTTCCCAGAAATGGAGACACTGTGGCAGGCGACGCCAATTAGCTAGCCAACTTGCAGCTTGGCCATAAACTGACCGCTGTCCGTATTCTAATTGAATGGAATGGAATTAACCCAGTTTCGGCCTCCGACTTCTTCCCATCATAATTGCGGTAGTGCTGGCCGAGAGGCAGCCAGAAAAAAGTTAATACGAATTAGATTGCCGGGGAAGCTGTCAAACCTTGATGGGCTGGACTTCAGCCCAAAACCCTAACTAGGTGAGCTGTAGTTCGAGGCCCAGAGGCCCGCGGGTGTCTTTTGTCTTAGCCGCGAACTATTTAGGCTTTATGATGGATTCAATCAGTATTGGAGTTATAGATATGCTAATTCTCGACCTATCCGAAGACATGGGAACTGAACAAGGGCCGTTCTTCCCTTTGTGGAATAGGTGCTAAGAACAGTTAGCGTTTGTTCCACAAACAAGTTTCTTCTTTATTCGCCATGCAGAACTTGTGCGTTCGCCTTACGACAATAAATTCGCTCCGCTTTTTGTCTGGTTTTTGTCGGGATTTTGAGGTCAACTTGATTGGGTCGCTCTCTTTGATTAACGACTAGCGGAATGGACTCCACTGTCTGCTGCTCTTCTTGCCCTTTTTTGGCAGTTCCCGTCTGGCGGCTAATTGCCACAGGTACAGGTGTCTGATGGAACCCCAGCATGCCACAGATCGTTGATCGCCATCAAATCTTAATGGCAGCCGCACGCCAAGCAATGCTCCCAGCTTCAACTTCATTCCCCGAGCTCGTTATGGATACCATTATGACAAAGACGCAAAAAGCAAAAAAGAAATGGGAACTCTGGAGTCCAGGGAATCAAATAGGCAGTGCTCAATATCTAGTCCATTTACGATACGGTGTTTTGGTAATGAATTTTCGACTACCATTTACGACCTTGAAATTGAAGTTAGATGGCATCTTACCATCCCCAAATATAGCTTCGTAAAATTGGAATCCTAGCTGTTAGAGCCAAGCGGATCAGCTATCTATTGTATTACATTTTCACAATATACCCTTTAAAGTAAGGGGAAGTAGGAATACCACTCGATTGCAGGCGGAGCACGGGGTTGTGGCAATTAGAAGTTTGTTGGCCTGCGAAACTATCAGAGTTAGCAACTTCATAACGAATTGTTGTAATAACAATAATGGCGAGCCCCCAGAGTCATGTTTGCCTTATGGCCGGCGCAACAAATCATTTCACATCGCCACATTTCTATTTTCGCCGGGTTCATTAAACCAACTGAGACCCGGAGTGTAACTAAAAGCCGCAGCCAAAGATACAGATACAGATACAGATACAGATGGTGATGGTGTATGGTATATGGTATATGGGAAGAGTGGTGTTCTCGAGTTGTGGCGACAAGTTTGGCTTCCGTTCTCAGCCCGCTCATTTGTCACCAGCTTACATAACATATTCTACAGACCCCCTTCTCCCACCTCTTTTTTTTTTTCAACTTCACTAACCCAGCGAAGCGCATCCCAAGTGTCATGGCCACGTTTCTATGGCTTTCCCAGCAGCTCCGCACGATGGCATCTTTCAATTTGTCGCCCGTGTAGTCATAATTGTCTGGTAATCCCGGGGTCCCTTCTTTGTGGCCGTCATGTCTGGATTCTCGCTACATGATCTCTGCGAAATGCGGTAACTTTTGTTTATCTCTCGTCTTTCGCACACTGCATGTGCAGATCAACACTGATGATCAGATAATCCTGCATGCTATTTTGGCAACACGTACGCAGATCGGAAATCCGCTGTAAAATCTGTGGCACAAACTGTTTCCCACAGGGCCACGCCCTCGAGTGGAACATTCTTTCCCAGCCAAGAGAGACACACCTTCCTAGCCACCTGGTAACGGAAGGTATTGCCAAAGCGCACTTACTTACGGGCCTTCAATTAAGGCGTCTACCTGTCCGTTAAGCCGGTTAAGAAGTCGGTAATGCACGATGTCTGACCTTTCCGAGCTGGGTCACTGTCACCTCCGGCTCCAAGTCGGCTGTTAGCTGGAAGTGGTACTGCCACCAGACACTTCACAAAATGTTATTAATTGAAGTCAGCTACTTGAAAGGCATGTGGCGTACTATGTATATATCCTAAAGGTTTTTAAAGTAATCAAAAGCAATTATAACAAGCGGTGTAGCTGATTTCTCTCGGTGCATCCATATGATAGCCACTTACCTTATTGCCGTGGTTGGCTGCTTTCCGGATTTTTCGGCTTGTTGGCAAACATTTAATGTTCTCTTCAGCCCGATTCTCGAGAAGACAAACATGGTCAGCTCTTTTCGGTTCGGGTTGGTTGCCCCAGTGTCCGATTCCCTGCAGCCCCATCAAAGTACTCAGTCTTTGGAAAAAGGGGGTGCTGCAGGTGCCCAAGAAGTTCTAACTCAAAATATCTTCTGCGATTTGTTTATTTATTAACCCATCCTAACAGTGCCCAGCCCACTCCAAAGTAAAAATTCAATTATATTCACTGCGAGTGGGGGTTAAATGGCATTTTCCTGGCCACCTGGGAAATTGGCTGGCATTCGAGACGCGGCCTCAAGGAAAGTCGCTTTGTGTGTTTAGGGCCCCTAACATTTTCCTAGTTGTCATAGTTGAGGTGGAAACTCCCACAACCAACTGACAACGCTGGCGATTGTAGATTGTATTATGCACGCATATGGATAACTTATGATAAATTATGTTGGCTGGTGTTGTTGCGCCGGTGAAAGTGCCAATTGTTTTGTGCGCGAATTCTTGCCAAAGAGATTTCCTATTCGTTATTAATTGTGGCATTGTGTCTGGCGCCTTTTCAGAGCCCTCCCTCGGAGTTGGAGACCAGAGAGCCCAAACGCACCGTCATGGAACCCACGCCCACACCCAATATGCTGTAAGCAGTCCCACTGAACTTGCATCTTAGACTCCGCATCCGCATCTACATCTGCATCTGATCTGCATCTCACTGACTTCGCATCTGCATCTGTACAAAGCCATTCCATTAACCCACAACCGAGTAACCAGAGTAATCCGCATCTCCAACGACTCCAGCAAGCAGATCCTGCTGAAGAATCATCAGGACGCTATTCTGCAGCTCCACGGTCATTCTCCGTCGCTTCCCCTGTCCTTTGGCGCCGCATCGATGGCGGACAGCAGGGAACGGATTCGTGGACCCTCCAGGGATGGTCGCGAGTTCCTGACCAGTCCGCGTCAGGTTCTTCGTCGGCTGATGCTCCTCTCGGAGGGCAGACAGTACAGGGAGGCTGCTGGCGTGGTGGGCAGACTGGGTCCCTCGGTTCTCAGATCAGTGATCGCTGAGCTTCCGCTGGACCTGCTGCTGGAGCACCTGCCTCACAGTGCCTACCTTCTGGAGTCTTTCTTTACCAGGTGAGTTATTATTAAAGTTGAATATTGTGAGTCTTCTAAAAATATTTCGTTTTATATCAAACGTTACTATTTTTTTTTAATTTTCCCACAGATTGACCACCCTGAACACCACTCCCAAGCCAGATGTGCCTAGTGAAACGGTGGCCTGGCAGTTGGTGCGTCTGTTCGCTAATCCCCATGAATCAGGACTCCGGCAGAGATGCACTCGACTCCTGCAGGCCTTGGCTCAGTACGAACCAGGGCTCCGGCAGACTTTGAGGGAAAGAAGACGCAGTTTTGATAACGCTGTACAAGGTCTTGGGGTCCATGGACTGACCACCGATGCCTCGGGTCAGCTTATTTCCCTACATGTAGCCCTGAAAACCGAGCTGCAACGCCATGTGGATACCTACAAGATGGCCATTCACAAGCTGGAGGAGCTGAGCATGGTGACTGTCAACCAAGACCCTGCTCACTCCTCCCATCAACGATTGTTGGCCATCAATTATGGGGATATTCAGCAGCGACTGATCGACAACAAGACCCTGCTCACAATGCTAGACAAGCCGGCTCTCAAGCAGCTCCAAACCCTGGTCGAGAACCTCAGCACGCGGGTGGAGAACGACAAGGAGGTGCTCACCTGCGTGGGTCAGGTGCGTCGTCTGGACGCACAGGCGCTCGTGGAGAAACGCCCTGCCGCCGGTCTGCTGATGAACTTCTCCCGCGGCTGCGAGGTGGTGCTCCACATGATGGGCCCTGAAGGAGGTCCTCCGGGCTCCTCCCACTCCATTGGAAAGACCACTCCCCCAGGCGGCGCTAGCACGAGCAGCTGCAGCGATGGATATCACTCGGACGACTCTGGAAGCGATGACAGCAGGTAAAAAACATACATAAAGAATACATACAAAACCTAATTCTTACACTTGACCGAGTTCCAATAAGGTGCAACACCCACATTACAAACTCAGTCAAATCAGATCGCGACCGCATCCAACTCTCACCTGCCCGCATCCCACACTCTGATTTGTGATTCCATTTCTCTATCTCCACAGCGAAATGGTGTCGCTCTATCGGAATCTCTACGTCGAGAACCGAGCGGACGCCTTGGAGGCGTTGGACAGTCTTCCCCAGATAAAACACGCGCACAGCCTCAAGGGGAAGATACTCTTCTCCATGATCGTGGTGAGTCTGAAGTACCTAGCATTCGTATGTGTTTTGGGATGGGTTGTAGATTGTAGATACAGTAGATATGTCCGAACACTCAATAATGGATTGTTAAAGAGGCCGAACGTATTTCGAGATTACCTCGATCGGGAGAAATTAGTGCCAATTGCGAGTCGGCCTTGTTTTCACTTTTTTTTTTTTGGGAGATAAGTAAGTTTTCTATTGGGTGTGTTCGCTACCATTATTTGTATTACGTTGTATTTAATTTCGTTGCTAAACTTTAGGTGGCTGAGAAAGAATTTGAGATTAAATCATGAGGAGAAATTATTGCCAGTCAATCATTCACTTGTCTTTGGAATATAAATCGCTAGCAACATAGTTTTACTTTTATAATTATCTCCTTCGTTTTCACTTGTCAAGACAGTACGGAGTTATTTGTGATGAATAGCCTCAATTTATTATGGGCGTTCATAATCTTTCAGCGTGCCAATTCCATGTCAATAACACTTTAACTTTACAATGCTAATAGATATTTTTCTATACAATTCTTAAGGCTATTCAAATAGAATAAAGCCCTTGTCAAAAGTGAAAAAATAGCGATTGTTTTAAAATTGGGACGAACTCTTCCAATTGGCATTTGGCAGGTCAAAAGCTGATAAACTTGATCTTGAAGTAGCTCAGCGTACGAACTGCTTGCACTGCTTTCGTTTGGAAATTTAGCACAGCACAATGACTCTCAAACTGTGAGACCAATTCATCCAGCGAAGATTACTTTCAATTTTCAAGTGCTTGGCCATCAATTATTTCCAGCCAAGCCCGTGGGCTCTGGATGCTTTAAATCCTGTCGGACCACAAACTGCGATTGCAAAATATCAATTTTGCAAGATCGAATTCGCACTAGAGGATGATTAGGCGTTGGTGCAGTGAAAATGTGAGGGAAAGTGGAGCCCCCAGGGTGTCAGAAAATTACGTAGGCGCTTGGGATTTGAATCACTTTCGATCTCAGATGAACGACACTTTTGCAGGGAAATGGTACCATCAAGATTAGTTGATAATAATAAGTCACATATTTATGATTTTCGAAAAACTATTTATTCATTCATAAGTAAGTCTAATTAGATAGTCATCTAATTGATAATTTTCTTAACTTATTGGTACTTGTGTAGCTCTCCTTCCGCCTGTGCCACGGAATGCGGGAGCGAAAGGTCCTGGAAGTTCGGCGAGTCCTGAATTGCCCCTTGGACAGCAGCAGTGAGACCACCTTGTCCCTGGACAGATCCGTTCGCCAGCACCTCTTCGAGACCGCCGAGAGTTTCCCGTTGGGCGAGATCGAGCGGTCGGTGTTCAACCAGGTGCTATCTACTCTGCACGAGTACCCCTGCCTGGAGTCCTGCCCCCCGTTGACGCACTACGTCAGTGCCTGTGTCCGACTGGCCTGGAGGATGATCAACCAGAAGGCGCCGTACTACCTGGACATGGACTTCAACCTGGGTGGGTTTTAAGCTACTCTTTAATCGTTTAACAATCTTACACCTACGTAAATCCCATGCAGGTTTCCTGAGGCCCGAGAAACACGAGCGGCATCCCCAGGCGGACCGGCGATCGGATCTGATAAAAGCCTTCCTCTGGCCCGCCCTGATGCAGAACAACCAGTGCGCCTTCAAGGCGGTGGTGGCCACCTGAGCATCGTCTTAAGCTAACCCCATTTGTACATACTTGCCCTCTCTTATGCAATAAAGATTTGACCCCTAGCTAAGCGTAACTGATGGGACGGAGTTGGACGCACTGGCTCCGGACCTTGTTGGTGCAGAGAAGTGGATGCTCCGTGTAGAACTCCACGATTTCCGAGGGGGATCCGAAGCAGCGCTCCTGAGACTTCTTCTGACCAATGGCATAGCGTTGTCTCCTATCCACTTGCCTTATGAACAGGTGATAGTACTGATCCGCCGCCCAGATGCTCACTATGTAACGGATCCACTGGTCGGCTGCCTTGAAAGGTCGAACCAGGCAGGACCCGTCCTCTCGTCCATGGAGCATTCGCTCCGCCGTAGGACGATCCACTGTGAAGTAGTACTGCTCCTTTTCCACATGCCTCTCCTCAATCTCCGCGTAGTTGACATCGGCATCGTCTTTGCGGAATTAAAAATGTTGTATTAGTAATTGGACCTATTTACCGCTTAATCTTCTAATTGAGTATTACTCTACATTAATTTATGCCTCTGTAGTTATCTATTATTTATCAAATTTCGATCATTTAAACTTAAATTCGAGTTAAATTTAGCTCTACGAACTGTATCGTGCTTTCTGTTTTGGTTTATATGCCGTCACTCTGGGGATTTGGCTTTGTTTTGAAACCGAGAGATCGATGCGTACTCACCCACAATGACGTAATCCTCACGGGGCTGCTGTTGTGGATCGTCGTCGGTGCTGGAAACCCGTTCTGCGACGTCACCTTCCTGACTGGCCTGCCGCTGATAACCGAAGCAGCAGCTACAGAAGGTGGGCGATCTGACTTCCATCAGGCTGTCCATCATGCGAGCCAGGAGATTGTGCAGAACCGTCCAGTAGACACGTGCACACCAGCAGCACATGGCGCCAAACGACACAGTAGAGCAGTCCTATTCCCGCGACCTTGGATTAGATGGATCGGTGGCACTGAGACCGCCGCTCCCGGCAAACATCTTTCGCTATCGAGCTGCGCTGAAGACTGACTACTTTGTGACCAGAACCAGACGAGGAACCAGAACCAGAACCCAGAATTCAGAGCCCGAGAACAGAAGCCGTCTCGTCTGGCAGTGCTTATTAATTAAAATGTGTCTACTGCTCGGTTGTGGGGCGGCAGAAATGTTCATATTTAAATAAGATATGGATATGGCTGGTAAACAAAATTCACATTGGCAAGAACGCGGGAACTCGGATAGTTTGAAGCCCGGCGAGTAACTGGATACTCCGAGTGCAGTGGGGAGATCAGCTCTCTGTTCTTATACACAATGAGAAATGCAGTCAACCTTTCTGTGCTTAATATCTCACAATTTAATTATCTGTAATGTCTTTATATATAGAGAGATCCACTGAAAGAACGCAGTTTAAACGTACATAACGAAAATAGGATTATTTTTGAGTGTACAATTCTTTGCAGTGTACATGTGGGCAACGACAATTATTAAACGTTTAGCACCCATGCATTTTCCATACCCCCCCCCCCCACCATTTTTCCGACTGACTGTGGAATTCATTGAATGTGCCTGCAATTTTTGGTGGGGAGGGGTTCCCCATATCGCATTTCTGCGGCTCTACATAACCGAGACCGAATGGATACGAGTGGCCAACATATGGATCTGAGCCGTTTGCCCGCTCTGCTAAAAAGTTTGAGAACTGAGTTTGTTTTGCTGATCTGTTGTTTTTATTAATGAGCTGTTGATAGTGCTGGTTAAGTCCCATTTGATAGGCATTCAAAAAATTCTATAATTATAAATCCTATAAATTGTAAATATGACTTTTTGGTCCAAGCTCGATTTCCCTGTTTTTGGTTAAAAAATAATGCGTTTTTTGGACACAACTTTGAAAATAATGGTTCAAAAGTGGAGTGGCATATCTTATTTTACTCCTAATTAACTTCCCAATCGATTAGTGTTCAAATTTGGAAACTTTAAATTTTTGCGATTTTTTGCAAAATTTGATGATGTTACCCCTTATAAAAATTCGAAAATTGACAAAAAAATTTTTTTTTCTTAATTCGAAAAAACGGGACAGGGATCGTAAGCATTGGTAATTAGCTGCACAAAACAGTAATTATTTTTACTTTACGACCATTTTCAGTCAAGAAATATTGAAAAAACCACTTGGAAACATGGATTATTTTGATCAACTAGTTTTTCTCATTTTCCATCCAAAATAATCGTTTTATTTTTACAAGGAAATTATCCATGTTAAAGATTAAATAATCATTTAAAGCGTTAAGCATTAGCTGAGACACAAACCTTTCGAAGTTTTACCGTAAGCTTACCAACGGCTGTGGTGAAGCTCTCCCGCTGTCTCTGTCACTCGCACTTCCCTGTCTCTCGCACAATTTAAATATTTCTTAAAATTCAAAAGCAATTAAAGTGCGGTCATAAATTGTGCGAGCTGACTACGCTCCGAATCGATTGCATTCAAATCTCCTTGTAAAACCCAAAATGGGCGTGCAAATTGCCAGCACGTGGACCCATAGATATGGTTCTAAAACTTACAGATCCGGGCAAAAAGAGTGCTGCTCAGTTCATTACGTATACGCCGGATTGGCTGCAGCAAGCATCGCGATTTTGTTTGCACATCTAAAGCAGTGACTATTCGCTAGACAGAAGGCAAACATCTTCGCAGGCCAGTCACGTGCACGTAAATGTCAATAAAACGATATTCCCAGTCGATGGTGATGGTCCGATATGATATTGTAGTATGGGGGCATTAATAATACCCGATGCTCGAGCAATACGATCGCACTCCGCTTGACACAGTAGCAGCCCCAACATCGGGCAATTAATATGCGGCAAACAATTTTGATGAACTGCTAACAAGCCGATGGATCGATGGGGGTTTTATGGGGGCTTCTGGTTCTATACCGGGATGACAGCCCATAAAGCAGCACAATGGCACAAATTGATTTTGGCCAAACGATTATTTCGGGGGTTGCGTGCTCTTGGGCACATCCGCATCGAAAAGTAGTACCCCTCCGAAGCCAAGGATCAACCAGCTGGGCCATCAATATCAATGAGCGGATGCCGATTGATTGGCAGACCCGTCGATTCTTTATTGGTCCGTCTAAGAAAATACATATTGCCCATCGCGGTTTACGTCTCAATTATATTTGAGTGCCATTGAAAGTGTAAAGAACGTTCACAAACGGCGGCCAGAAATAGCGAGCGGAATCTCGGCGACAGCCACAAATCATAGCTATAAAGAAAAGAGCCAGCATATTTCGTTTACGATTATATCCGGACGGAGGCCAAGCCGTAGAACTGCAACTCTCCGCGCTTTTCCAAGCACTCAACAGGCGTCCGCAGCTCGCAGTCCGCAGCTCGGGGGCTCGTCCACTTTTCCCGAAGTCCCCCAGTTGGGTTACCCGATTCGGAAATCCCGAGCCCGAATCCCAACTGCTTGGGCTTGCTATCCGTGCGATTCATTCGCGCATTTTGCCGTCGAGCGTTGGCCAGCGCGGTGGATATTTCGCATATCCGCAGTGGAGAATCGCATATCGCAGCGGTATCAAGTTTTAAAATTCAGTTTCGAATGCCATAAAAAATAAATAATAAAATTAATAAACAAATCCGGTGCGTGTGTGCCTGTGTCTGTGCGGTTCCGTCTCAATGAAATGCCAAACTAAATAAGCTTGGAAAAGTTTTCCATCCAGTTTTTATGGCAACCCAGCGAGGCCCGAAAGAGTGTCAATTGAATTAGCGTCTCGGGCTATAAGAAAATAATACAGAGCCAAAGAGAGATTATCAAGACGCAACAGGTGATTGGATCGCGGATTTATGAATTCGCAAAGGTGTTTGTTTCTCTGATATATAAAACCACCTGTGGCTCCTCCTTCTAGTTTTAGGACCACTCTCTGGAAATCCAACTTCGATTCCAGGTAACTACACTAATTACCCCCAAAGTTTACTTTAATTTATATATAGTGCTAGTGCAAACAAACGAAAAAAGAACATATGTTAGAGAGCCGAAAAAGAAAATCGATAAAATTCGGACTCAGCATTATGTTTATGCTAACCGCAAAGGCAACTAAATATTTGCTTTTCGCAGCGGGGAAAGTCTTCACCTGTTGCACGTATCGCATGTCCTGTTGATTGGCTAATTGATAACATCCAGTTCCGGTCATCACCATCAGCCATATATCAATCCATCCGCACATCCATGCGGATCCCTCCATATATCCATTCGCATGTCCACCCACCCTTGACCCTGTCAGCGGGCAGCCCATTAAATCATCCCGAGCAAACAAATTAGCGGAACGAGTGCATCAATAAACAAAGTTCACCTGTTGCCCGCTTACTGCCGCGTAGCGAAAAGAAAAGACATCTGCAGTTTGCATTAGCGATACATCTTGTATCTTTTGGATGCCAGCCTCCTACTTATGGCGGATTTTTTGGAATTGCACTCGATGGGCAGGGAAATAAAGCAAACTATGGCGAAATGAACCGAGCAGGGCGAGTGAACATCAAAAGCGTTCGGTTCGGTTTGGATGGGATGGTATGGCACGGGCATAGGTGGAGAAGGTGGGGTGTATCTATCTATCTATCAGATGCACACGGCGCTTGTAACCGCAATTCGCATGCCACCGCCCACCGCCCACCGCCTACCGCCCGTCCTTCGACCTCCTCAAGTCGCCAGTGCTCTTGATTACGCCTTTGTGTATAAATTAATTAAATTAAAAGTTTCCGGTTAAGCCTCCGAACGCCGACAAACGCGGCGCTCGAACGCATTGCATTCGAAAGTGCAGAAATGTCCGATGCACTCGGTTCAGTCATTTCGACTTCGAGGAGCATTCGATGATTATCGCACCCTTTCGATTCTGCTGATAAAAGTGAAGAAATATTTATGCTTATATTTGAAGCATGAATGTGCAGCATTTGTGTCAACAAGTTGGCCGGGGTTTCCCCGTTTCAGCACTCACAATGCAATTGCAATGGCCTCTTATCACAAACTTAGGCCGATCCAATGAACTCAGTTTCCATGTTCATACTGCAAAGTTACAAAAGGCGCTGTTATAAGTGTGATAAAGAGATAAATATAGTAAATTATGCTGCTGAGGAAAGGCTATAGACCCATGTGGAAAATGGTGATAACATCGAAATAAATAGGTAAAACAATTGCAATGGATGATAAAGAGAAGCCATATACAAAGCAGGCTGTAAACTAGTCATAACAACACATTTCATGTGGAAATTATTTTTATAATTTCCTTTTAAAATATACATTAGTAATAATGATTTACTTCATGGCATTTCATTAGTTTAAAAAATAATTTGTCATAGTCATCGCAAATGATCTCCCAAAAGTACATCATTTATCTTTCTGTGTAACTGAGTGGCTATTGCAGGCACGTTTCCGAGGCCCAAGGCTCCCTGTAGCTACCTCATTTGGACGGCAATCCTTTTCCTGGGAAAGCCCTTCATCCCGCTGGGAAACGTGTGCAGCGAGTCGAGAAAGTCGAACCCAGAGATGGATTCATTAGGCTGCTCCTGGCACCGCCTGACACCCCATCTTCGAGCTGGTCCATTCCAATTGCTTCTATAAATATTCGGGCAGACACATCAACAACCTCCCAATCGCAAACCGAACGTCAGCACTTGCCAAAATCCAAGAGCGCGACGCGGGCGATTTCCAAACAAAGTCAACATCTCGGCCGAATCTGATTTCGTTTCGATTATACGAATTTAAAGTAAGTCACGCAGCGATTTTAGCAGTTCCCCTGGCCTGCAAATCGGGAAGCTAGGAGGTACATAAACATAAGTGGGTTGCGGTTGGGAATTAGCATCCAATTAGAAGATAATCGCGCGCTAACTGGCCGCGTAAACTTTTCGCGAAGAGATGGCCAAAAAAAAAAAAAGTGTCACAGATTTACGCTGCTTTGGCCACGCCCTAACCCTGTAATAGCGCCCACACCTCCCACACCTAATAGCGCCCACCAAAGTGCCCTTGAGTGCCTGCAGTTAATGTGCAGTCGACCTTCACGCCAACTAAAGACCAATTGTCAATATTTTGACAGCCATCGCCATCAAAAGGCAAAGCGGACTGCGAGTTCAGCGGGAATGGAAGTGGGTTCGATGATGAATATGTTGGCGACATATTGCAAATCCCAGTGGATGGTTTCGACCCACGTGTCCGGGGCGGTGGGCGGTGGGCGTGGCACACCTAATGTTGACATCACTTGGCCATTTAATGACTGCCTTTATGGGGGCTTTTACAACCTGATGATAAAGCGCCAGAGCGATGTGAACCCAACTGAACTGGAGAAAAGTGAGTCGCCCTTGAGTGGACTCCAATTGACGGCCAATTTGGCGCGGCTTTTTCAGCCCGTGCTCGCTGCGAGAGAGAAAAGTAATTCATTCACTACTTAACTAACAGATATGGTTTCTCTTTCATTCCGAGCAAAAATACGTTAAAAGGATTCATTTCCACTTTTATATGATCCTGCCAAAAATGCGTGTATGTTATGTTAAAACACTTTACTCTTCTCCTGAGTATTTTTTTCTCTGTGGAAAGACATACTTGTATGTTTATTGTGTTCTTTCAGTGTGAGCATTTATATTGGCTACCCAATCACCAGACCAGACCAGACCCTTCCATCCGGCAATCGCCATCGCATTGTCCTCGTTTTGTCCCCGGTCATAAGGTCTCGTACCGCCTCAATTACATTTATCCTGCCCTGAATTGATGACGGATACGAGCAATACGAGTTGTTGGTCGGGGAACAGCGATGCAGGATTACTCCCAGAGCGAACTAAACATATTGCAATTACATTACATTTGCATTGATCAGGGGGAGTCCTCTTTTCTTCCATAGTTGTGGATGCAGATGCAGTGCAGCTTACTCGGCGTGGATTAGTTCACTCAAACGGATGGCCCCGCGTGAGGCCATTACCAATGGGGCGGATCGGAGTGGATTGCCCCATCCACAGCCCAGCATTCGAAATGAGAAATTATTATATTTGAAATTTTACATAGTACCAAAATAGAACCCAGCATCGGGGCATGATTCAGGGCCAGCACGTGATGGGAGAAATGTGGGGTGAATGGAGGAGACGCGGCGGAGGACGAGGTGGCACCCAATGGACTGTGCAAACAGCGGAATACCAGTCGAAAGTCAGCGTGGAATGCACATTAATTGCGGCTCAGATTCGAGTTCAGTCGGCCGGTCATTCATGGCATTTGTCTGCCTGCATAATTAACAAGTCGAGGCGCTGGCTTTGCATTAATTATGCTCGAATTAAATCGGCGGAACAGTCATCTGGGCAAACGTTGCAAGTGATAATTCCCCCTTTTGGCACCCAAAAGCCCCTTGATACCGACTCAAATCCCCATGTTGACATTGCCCATTAGACTCCCCGCCAGAAAGTCTTCCTCTAATTGGTGACTCACTGCGATCAATTTGATGCCGGCCGTAACCAGTATAGAATTTATTTTCATATTTATTTGTTTTTGAGCACATTGCACACATTCAGATAAAGTGGAGGAGCTGGAAATACTTTAAATTATTCAGCAATCGCAAATGTTTGTGTTCCCCTTTAAAACATATGAATACCCCTTTGAGTCTGGAAGAAGAACCAATATATTCCGCCAGCGGTCTATAACCCATTATAGCTCTTGATCACATTTACATCCGGTTGAATCCGCTGGGTGGGATTGTGATGGCGATGGCTTACCTGAGCAGCTGCACGTCGGCACGCGACAATCCTTTCCAGCGACGTCACGGTCCGCCCAAAATGGGTGAAAACAAATCGGATCGTAATAAATTTTTATAACTGCGCATCCCTAAACGACAATACTCGTTGTTAATGCCGATTTGGGCTCGGTTCGATAGACAGAGAATGTGAGATCGTTTAAATGCAAATGCCAGTGGCATTAAAAAGTATTTAATGGTCAGAGGGGCAATGTGGTTATGTGGGTGTTCCTACACGCAGGCTGCATTAATTTACGTGCAACTTTGTAGAGTGGAGAGAATTCGAATCACATCCGCCGGAAATGGGCAACTTCTGTCGGAGGCGACTAAGCCAACTTGGAGTTGCTGGCGGCAAGTTATTAAGTTTCAACTAAGTGCGCCACTTGTTGGCCAAGTTCCTCGTTCGGGCGGAGGGAAAATGGATAATGGTCTGCGCTGGTCACGTCCTAATGAACAGCTCCACACATCATTAGCGGCGGCCTACGGCTCCTCCAGCGACTCCGGTTACAATTGGGCTCGTAGCCGTAGTGGGGTTGGGGGTCAGCTTTTTGGGCAGTGTAATTAAATTTAACTGCCGGCCATGATGGAGACAAACTTTCCAGCAAGCTGACAAGCTGGCTGAAAGAGGAACTGCGTTCCAGGAGATCCTTCCAGACTTGTCAAGGATAATGCGCCATTAACACCCACGAATGCCTTTCTGACTGGCTCCTCTTTTTTTTCGCTTTTCTTTCCCTCCCTGACATTCATCCTGCTAGAGTTTCTTCCCAATGACATTCGGAATGCAGAGCTGACATGACATAAGCTCCCGAATGCTGTGACCCTTACACTAACCGAAACATTTCGAAAACGAAAGTTTAGGGGATAAGTGGAAGCTGGAGATGTGTAATAAGTATGATTTCGTATAAAAAGTTTGTTTAAATACTTAGTAATAAAATATCCTCATACAATGAGTCCTCTTTTATTTATATAAACTAGTAATTGAAAAAGTGGTTGTATCACTTGTCTTACTCACGCCTTTTCGCAAACTGCACCTTAAAGGATGTGGCATTTTGGTTAAGTAGGTCACTTTTGACATCCCACATTCCATTCTATTGTTGTTTTGTTAAAGCTATTGAGACCCACATTCCGAAATGGTTGTTTCCAAGTGTAGACATAACTGCTGCGCAAATCCTCCGCTTGGGGTTACGGTTGCACCATCAGGACTCACGGGCTTGGGGTCAGAGGTCGGGGAGAAATGGACAACTGGCTGGGACCAGTCAGCCGGCAACTGTAACGAGCTGCGTGTCAACAGAAATGCAAACGACGAAACGATGTGTGCTGTCGCCTGTCGACAGACATGTGAGTGGAGGAGCGATTCTGTCCACTCCTCCTGCGAAGAATAGGGAAACTGGGAAGCGAATGTAGCCCGAGTCCTGTTGACAATGAAATGCCAATCTGCCAAGCCGTGGGATGTGCTGGAGTGGTCAGGACGTGGTGTAGAACAAGCAAACATCAATAGAATCTTTATTGGCTTCATAAATATTTGTGCTCCAACTCTTGTGGGCCTCTGGTTGGTGGCCGCCCTCCCGAATTGGCACCCCTTTAAAAGGAGCCAAGGATTGGGGTTACTTATGCAAAGCCGGGGATTCACGGGCTGACATTTGTCCTTGGCAGCGGACGTCTTAAGCCGCTTTAAAACTTGGCCCTGGAGTGAGTCAATCTGATGGATGCGCCGCTGAATCTTTGTGACTCTTCATGCGTAAGCCGAATTCAATCACAGGACTCTTAATGGGGCCAGCAAGGCCGGCAAAAGGGCTGGGTAGTCCTTGGGGGTTGGATGGCTTTTCGGGGGAGCCAGTTGGCAGAGCTCCTTTATGGTTTCCACTGAAATAGAAAATGAAATTAAGATGGCAGCTGTCGTTTGGGCAGAGGGGCTGCAACTGGGGAATACGAGTCGTATGAAATATTACGCATACGCAGCGTTGTGCGGCATTGCCTGGTATGGTGAAATGCCACGGCGTGGTCAGGAGCTCAGTGTCTCCAGCTTGATTGATTTGACTGTCCGGCCGACCGAAAAAAAATACATAAAACCCCCCAGAGGCCATGTGTCCCACATACGGATGCCCAATAATTGGGAGACAGCCTGGGACCTGAATGTAGCCGTACAGCAAAAGCGCCTCGAAAACAAGGCACGCAGATAACAAAGTCATAACATTTAATTACGTACAATTTACTCACATGTTTACACCGCCCGAAAAAAGCGGCGATAAGCGCACCGAAATGCTGATCGCGCAGTTGTAGCTGCTTCGTTAGCGATTGCTCACCTCAGGACAAAAGGTTGTGGGCTCCGGCGGAGGTGTCACTATCACTATCGCCATTCCAGTCATTGTGACACTCATTGCGATTCCGATTATCACGGCCAATGCGGTAGCCGCCGGACTTTACTCGTGTCCCTCCGCCATATAACTCCTAGCTCGATTGCCGATTGGCGATTGTCAACTGCCGAATTGGGAATTGGGAGGAACCACTCCCCCACTCCCAACCCACTCCCAACCTCCTCCTATTCTCGCACAGTGGATGCGGCTGTAAATGTTTTATGGCATAAAAATGGGTTATGAGTGAGCTTATCCACAACACACCCAAACGCCAAGGACATCTAAGGTAATTATAGAACTTTGTGAAAGGAATTCAAAAAGGATGTGGACGGAAATGCTGAACAGTGCATGATTTTCGTCTTTAAAAGCTGTTGCTGTACTTCCGCTTTAAGTGGCATATCCTTTGACCGAGCAGAACCCTTTCCGGTATTTGGACTGCCCTTCCGATCCACTGTGACCCGTGCTGATGGGTGATTATTCACAGTGGAACTTTTGCTGGCCCGCCGTATTTATATGCCAGACAAGACCCTCTTGCCATGTAGTTATCTATCAACATGGCAGCACCCTGACATGGGAAACTCGTCACTTGTTCCCCGGAGACAATGAAGTGTATTATTCTGCGACTATTGGTTGTGCGAGGTGGCAGGGAATCCGATGAAAGATACTGTATTATGTATCCCACATCAGAAGTAGGATATCCAGTACTCATTTAAAGTAGACGAACGACTGCACGTGATCGCAACGTGCAACCCCTTGAATAGTGCAATCCAGACCGGAATCGGGCAATCGAGCACCCAATCCCATTCGATATTGACAGTGATGACTGGCCGATAAGCCACCTGTGACGTGTGAAGATTTGAGCTATTTATGGCTCCGTTCGCAGCCACTGGAGATATCCAATATATATTTAGCCCTAACCATTCATTCAGAACCGGTTCGAGCCGGAATCTACTATATTGCATTTCCAGTCGATTGCCCTGATGAATGTATATCACTCCATTTAGAAGGATTCGCAATTACGACAAGAACTATGCAAGTGCAATCAGCTCAGGCCAGTAAAAAGAACTTTTCGCCAATTAATTTGCCAGCTATCCGAGGCAGAAAAAATGCGTATCATAGTGGGTGGGAGTGGGTGGCAGGACAGCTGGATAAAGGGAATTTCCAGCTGCAGCTACTCGTTTGCCGTAATTAAACGTGTGAAGTGACGTAGGATGACCACGCACAAAAAAACGCAACGAAGACAAATGGCCCCGGGAAAATATAGAAAACGAAGAAATTGTGCGGCAAGCTTAAAGTTCAAGCAGCCGCAGGAGAATTCAGCTTCGCCCCATTCCAGATACATTTGAATCCGAGCCAGCAGATGGAGAACGTGTTTGCTGTTTGCTGCAAGTTCACAGCTATCGGCAAAGGCAACTTTTGGGGTGCGGGGTCCTACATCCTTGGTCCTGCCAGCCTTATCACCACCGTCATTTTTCAGCGCCCCCTCGCAGATAGCGTCTTGTAATAGAAACGCACTTTATCTGCTGCCAACCAGCTCAAATAGTAATCACACTGAGGGAACGTATACAAAACTATGGTTAAATCGGAAATAAATCTGTGATATGTATTCACTGAGCAACCAATGTGACTTCCAACCCGCCTTTTTTTTTTTTGTTTTAATGTCAATTATTAAATGCAGTAAGCAATTGCATTTTTCTCAGTGCACCAAAAATGATAAGAGGAAAATCGCAAGTGTGCACTGCAGATGCAGCGAGTTGGAAACACTTTTCTGGCTGTTATTCCGCTGCCAAGGCCAAAAATGTGGCCAATTCGATGGCGACATGGTAATAAACTTAATGCCAACTGATTTTGACAGCACTGCACGAGCATCGGGGATGTGGAGGCAGTTGGGATTAGGCAGGGCAAGGCCTTGGGAAGGAACCAAGCCATTTGCCACCCCTTTGTGAGCCTGACAAATGCGCGAAAAGTTTGAACACTTGTTGGGGGCGGTGGCGTACCTCGGGGCGTATGAGTTATGCTATGCGATCTGCAAAGGAGCGGAACTGCCGTGAACCGGAGCAATGTATATAGTATATTCCGATTCCCAGTCACGTACGGCCACCAACCAGGCCACTATCATTCAAATTATGAACGCGTTAGAGCCTCAGTCGCAGCTCGTGATTGAGCCACGTCTTGTCATGCAAAGGGTGTCATAATGAATTCATCAAATGTGCTCAAACCAATCATAGATGTACTGAAAATAAATTATTAATTGTAAATCAAGTGATATGTTATGACTTATTAAGCTATGATCTTGAACGGGGTTATCACAGAGTACTATGAGTATGACTACAATATTTTCCAATAATTCATATAAAAGTCTCAAATTTCTCACTGTGCACTGATTGAGCTGCGAGGTGTAAGGTGCACTGACCCAAAGAACGTCTTTGATGGAGCCTCTTTCGCATTGGCCTCACGCAGCCCATGGCCAAGATCGCTAATTGCGTTTGCCAAATTAATTAAATCGGGCAATCGTAGCGCCATTTGTTGATTGAGTTTTTAACCGAAGCGGGATTGGAATGGGAATGTAGTTGGAGGTGGAAATGCAAATGTGTCTGCCACCGTGCGATTGAATTAATTAGGCAAAAGGCAATTAAGCGGATCGACCTGCTCCGAGTGTCGCTCGGCGACTCAGCACGCGAACAGGGTCCGTCGGGAGTACTATACCCGTGACCTCTGACCCCGACCGCTTAGCCTCTATCCGCGGAGAGTGGCAGCATAAATTCCATAGCCAATAAGTTGGGCAATAAGTGGGTGTCTGCCATAAAAGCTGGCTAAATAATGGCGTTAATTCGACAAGCCCTTTCCCCGGGCTTTAGTGCCCGGCTCTAAGTGCTCCGCGTTGATGAAGTACAATAACCACCTCCATCCACTTTCACTTTCCACTTTTGCACTTTTCACTTGATGAATCGCACGGTGGTGGAGGGCAGTAGGGTAGGTGAGCCAATTAAATGGAAAACGTTTTCATGTCCCGCGAATCGTTGTCGTGGCTTTTGATGGATGCACTCTCGCCGCCAAAACACTCGATTGAACAGTCAGCCCCTCAGTTATCCGATCCATCCTGACCCATCCAATAATCCGACTTCTGCTCCTGAGTGACGGCTTCCGGTTGGTAACCACGCGCATTAAGCTAACCGTTCACACGCTTTTTGATATCGCTCTTGGACTTCCTTCAGGATAAATCCCGGAACCTTAGTCATCCTTTCACTCTCCACTCGAGGAAATCCTCCCGGAGATAGGAAAAGTGCAGCTAGAAAAATCACTGAAGAATTCAAGCTATTACTTTCTCTTTCCACAGAAAGGATAAATGATACTTGAAAATTTATAAATGTTTACAAAATATTCCAAGAACAGATAAGATTTAAATAAATGAGTGTGAGGAAGTAAATCAAAATAACTTTGACTGTTTTTCAATTACTCAGCGTTGATAAGGAGTTTTTAGGAGCAATACATCATCTATCTTAATAATTACAAAAAAAGCGAATACTTTTGAATTGAATATGAATTATTTTCGTAAACCCCTGCCTAATTCTTTTTTCTCTGTGTAGGATGCTCTTTTATTTATGGGACGTCTGTTTCTGCGTTGTTCTCGCTGTTCCGTCCTTTTTATACACTTTTATTATGTTCTGCAGCGCCCGGTTCGATTGTCTGGCAATTGATTTTGTTGCTAGTCGGGAGTTGTTTGCTTTTCGAGCTTTGTATTTGCCGCACGCGAATCAGATAGTGTGGCAGTGTGTACTCGCAGAGTTGCGGGTATATATACCCCATAAGCCAAACCAGAAACACCATCATCGTAAAAGCCATCGAAGTTCCAACATATTTCACTGTGATCCTTGAGCTGCTGGCTTTAAGGAAGACCTGCAACTGATGGCCCCTTTCAAATAATATACTCAAGTACTGGCCGATTATCTAGGGTATTGCATAGTTGTGATACGGCCTTTGTTGTTTTGCTCGCCGCACACGTTATCAATATGGACATGTATTTTTTGGCAAATATTTATCAATTTATTACACTAAAAAATTGCTACAATTAAGTTGCTGCATGTGTGTAACAAACGTGCCGAACGATGATTAAGTTTTCCCTTTTTTTTCCAGCTTAATAGGGTACGTCGACAGCAGAAAAACAAATACATCAACGGAAAGGAAAATAAAGAGCGAGAGCGAAAAAAGCGAATCGGAAAAGCGAGAAAGCGGGAAAGGAGCAACCGCAGCGCGGCGGGCATGGCGTATACGCAATGCGCAGCATGTGCTATTACTATCGCTGCTACTGCCACGGCCACCTCAAGTCAATTAGGGAGTTCACAGGCCAGCGGGCACTGTAATTGAAGCCCACACCTGTTCCGCCCTTTCATTAGCTCGGCACTAGCCTTAAATACTCGATCGGGGCAGGGAACCCCGTGGAACCCGTAAAATACCCGCAACACCGCCCACCATGTCCGCGTTTCGCTACTTCTCGATCACCGATTTCTCCTTCGAGGGACCTCTGCTACCGCTGCACGCGGCCACCACGAGCAAGGATGCCAAGGACTCGGACAGCCCCAGTTCCGAGCTGAACATACCCTACACCGTCTTCGAGGTCCTGGTGGCCATCGTCAGCATCATCGGCAACGTGCTGGTGATCATCGTCTTCCGCCGGGAAAGAAAGTTGCGACGCCGCACCAACTACTACATAGTATCCCTGGCCATGGCCGATTTGCTAGTGGGCGCATTGGGTATTCCCTTCGCCATCCTGGCCTCCATGGGACTACCCAGAAACCTTCATGCCTGCCTCTTCACAGTCTCCCTGCTCGTGGTGCTGTGTACCATCTCCATCTTCTGTCTGGTGGCCGTGTCCGTGGATCGATACTGGGCCATCCTATATCCGATGGCCTACTCAAGGAATGTCCGCACCCGCACGGCGATATGTAAGTATATATGGGGGTATATACAATGTATTGTATAAAATCAGTAGGTACAAAATGGTATGCTAAAACCCACTTTAAAGGACCAGTTTTCTGGTTTCACCTACTTGTCAGGATATTTGTCAAACTATTTCGACTTTAAGTTGTCCATTGTTTAGTATTGTGCCTTTGTTGCCGTGATACTAATGACTCTGGATGGCTAATATACAGCACATTGTGTTTCATTCCGGCCATCGACCATGTTTGAGTTGCGACTTGAGTTAAACAAAAGACGCCTCATTTGAACTACCACGAATGGACGCAATGAGAACAGTACACAGTAATAAACATCCTTAAAATCCGTAACATAATAGTCTTACTAGCCTAACTAGATTCAAATTGATTCTAAGAATTTTCATATTAGATGTTTATAGCAACTGTTTGGAATCAGAATAATTGGCCTCTAGCTAAAAATATCTCATAAATATATAATTTTCTAAGCACTATATATCACCTACTATATAGTGCTTTATAAATGGCCGCTCAAGGCAAGATTACTTTCCAATATGCTACGTCCGGAAAATTGGTAATTATTTGCGTCATTTGGGAAGTGCACTCACCCTGCCTGCCAGTTTTGTTTAGTTTCCCGCAATTCGATAAAAGTTTTTATGGTGCTTGGTGGCGAAGACGGCAGGGATTCCTGCAATCTGCTCAAATGACGTCTGGGGGAGCTCCACTTCAAGGGCTTCAGTTCAGGGCACTCTGATTACCAATGTTCCTCTTCCGTTGCAGTCATCATCTCCATGTGCTGGGTGGCCGGGACGATAGTGGGCTTCCTGCCGCTTTTCGGCTGGCACGCCGATGTCAATCACAACCAGGAGTGTCTCTTCGTGGAGGTGATGGACTACAACTACCTCGTCTTCCTCTATTTTGCCACCATTATCACTCCGGCTCTGCTGATGCTGGCCTTCTACACGCACATCTACCGGGTCATCATCAAACAGGTGAGTGGTAGATAGATTTTCGCCAGTAAAGTTTTTTATATATTCCATAGAGTTTGGAATATTAACTATCCGTTTTCAATTGAACTTTAAAGGTCCGTCAGATTGTTACGATGAACCCCGCCTCCGATCTCAGTCGTCGCTCCTCGGCGGCCGTGGTGCAGGTGACGACACCCGGAAGAGGTGGACACACGGGAACCATGCTGCGGGTCTTGGGCGCCGCAAGGAAGCGGGACGTCAAGGCCACCCAGAATCTGTCCATTATCGTGCTGTTCTTTATGATCTGCTGGATACCGCTCTATACGATCAACTGCATCAAGGCCTTCTGTCCCGACTGCTATGTGCATCCCAAGCTGACGCTCTTCTGCATCATTCTGTCCCATCTGAACTCGGCGGTAAATCCGGTCCTGTATGCCTATCACCTCAAGGACTTCAGGGCCGCGCTGAAGAACTTACTCCTGAAGATGATGGGCGTGGACATTGATCAGCAGGCGGAGGCAATCCACCGCTTCTCGGTGGCCAGTCAGCATCGCCTGCAGTCCATGGACTCCAATATGCGCTCCACGCAGCCGCGCCTCTATGTGGGTGAGTGTGAGTGCGCGTTGTCTCCTTGGAACTGTGGCAAAATCCCTATAACTCTCGTAACATTCCCTGCAGATTCACCCATTTGGTTGAGGCAGCAGCAGGAGGCCCTGAAGAACTCCCAGCTCCTGCCCAAGTGCGGAGTGGTGTCGCCCTGTTTCAACAACATCAACCAAACGGTGGCCGCCGTGGCTTCGGTGACCACAGATCTCGAGCGAGAAATGTGGAACATAGTGGAGGCCTCCAGTGGCGCCGAGCTGGGTGAAACCAGCTACGAGTTCCCTTCCCCCGCTCCGGGTTCCCAGCGCAGCAGTGAACGAAATAGCAGTTCCACAGTCCCACCAGCTCCTCCTGCTCCTGCGAAGCCCTCAGTTCCGTCCGCCTCCTATGACAACCACAACTACAGTTTCAGCCAGGATGAGGACGAAGATGATGATGATCTGGAGTTTGAGGACGTATTCGTGCCGGCCAGCTCTGTTCCAAATCCCGTTCAGCCTGGCATAGATCCCGTGGAACTGCGTCGCTCCCTGGCTTTGGTCATGAGGGAGAAATTGCGATCGGATGACACGGACTCCAGGCCAATGGGCAACAATCAGGATCTTCCCATAGATGAACAGTCCAGGGAGAGACCGCTCTCCACTCAAACATCTCCCACAAATGGCCCACTTCCGGCTCTTCTGAGGGCCAAACTGCTTGCTGGCAACTCCAATAGCGCTCACTGCCTGCCAGGATCCACGGCGAGTCCTGCTCCCCAGGAGCAATCCGGTATCTTTGTGATCGATAGTGAGGCGAGTCCCGGCTCAAATGGGCACAAGCCTAAGTATCGAAAGGGCACGGCATTCACTCGGAGTTCGCTGAAGAAGAGCCGATCCTGCAACTGTAGCTCCATCGCTAAGGGACGAGGGGTCCACGACGAGCCCAGCAGTAATCTCTGCAGGGATCAGGAGTCCTCTGTACTTCCACAGCATCCGCAGCCAGCCAACCATCCCACAGAGAACTTTTTTAGTCCGCTGAGATCGGTGGGCAGTTTCATGCAGCATTCCAACTTGTTTCACTTCCTCCAGCCTCACGCCGCCCGTCCCACCTCATCGACGGCGTCGTCCACGGCCTCCACGCCCACTCCATCACCACCGCCCATGGGCCAGGCTCAGGAGGAATCGGTTCCAGTGGGTCTGACCACCTCCTCGCCGTCCCTTCTGGCGACCAGCGCGGAGAGTTGACCTTCGCGGTCGGAAAAGAAGCGGGATCAGCAGGAAAGTCCACTGGAAGAGGATCACAAGGATGCGAAAGGGGTAAGGGGTGACCCCTGAGGAAATACTCGCAAGTCAAAGCTTTTACGTTAAGTACTTTCCAGCTCTCTTAGGCTCTCTTTCGGAAACGTTGTCAAATTCTATATCGGATCTAAATCAATTAGTTCGGTAGTGAAATATAGAGATTAGGAGCTATGCGCATTTATTTTGAGTGTATGGTCATAATACGTTTCTACGGACTAGTTAATTATGTACATACATATGTTTAATGTTGTTAGAGTATTTACTGTGTATATGTCAGCTTATGTATACCTGAACGTCTGTGAAAACCAAGTTAAGCCATGCGACATGAATTTCAAAGTTGAAGTTAAATAAAGCGATTAAACCAGAATGTACATTCATGTTGTGTTTTATTTTTGTTGGTTAAATAAGTCCTGATGCGATGTATGCCTATTGGTAGGGTATACAAGTTTTTCTTTTACATATGCTAGTATAGCGGATTTTGGCAAGCCTGTTGATAAAAGCTTTTCCAGAGCTTTTTGGAAGCGACGCCAAAACTATTGGAGCTCACTTGCTCAAAGTTCCCCATCAGATGGTTGGAGTCACTGCTAAATCTAAAACCGGCAACATTTTTAAAACCCCAACAAGCCGTTTATATAATTTCAGAATAACTTTTACTACTCCTTACTTACTATTGTAACCACAATAGAAATGCCGCCTGGAGTACTCAATGATCTGAACAGGAACGGTATCCAGTGCATTGCATCAGTAACGCTTCTCCAGCGATTCCCGTATCATCGGAACCACCACACCATCCCCACCATGGACCAGAACCGACCCACTGTGGGTGGTGTTACGGCGGAGGTACTAAAAGCCGTCGTTTCGGAAGCTCTGCTGGGCAAATTCACAGCTGTTTTCCCAAAGCTTTTCAAGTGCCAGTGGAAGACTTACGAAGGTCAAAAGAAGGTTAGTACATAAGCAGACGAACTTCGAGGTGGGTGTGTGCTCTGTGCCGGGATTAATCTCGAATCTGGGAAAAATCTGAGTGGAAAAGTCGACGGCGAGCCTCCAGTCATCGAGTTACCCACTTGAAATTATCAGTTCCAAACACTCTAATAGCAGTCCCCTTGTTTTGTCCCCCGATCCGCAGTTCTACGCCAATTTCAGCACCGATTGCACCGACAGCAACAGCAACAACATGAGCCGAAAGTTCTGCGTGGGAGGCAACTGGAAGATGAACGGCGACCAGAAGTCCATCGCCGAGATCGCCAAGACCCTGAGCTCGGCCGCCCTCGACCCCAACACGGAGGTGGTCATCGGCTGCCCGGCCATCTACCTGATGTACGCCCGCAACCTGCTGCCCTGCGAGCTGGGTCTGGCCGGCCAGAATGCCTACAAGGTGGCCAAGGGCGCATTCACCGGCGAGATCTCCCCTGCGATGCTGAAGGACATCGGCGCCGACTGGGTGATCCTGGGACACTCGGAGCGTCGCGCCATCTTCGGCGAATCGGACGCCCTGATCGCCGAGAAGGCCGAGCACGCCCTGGCCGAGGGCCTCAAGGTCATCGCCTGCATTGGTGAGACCCTGGAGGAGCGCGAGGCCGGCAAGACCAACGAGGTGGTGGCCCGCCAAATGTGCGCCTACGCCCAGAAGATCAAGGACTGGAAGAACGTGGTGGTGGCCTACGAGCCCGTCTGGGCCATTGGCACCGGCCAGACCGCCACACCCGATCAGGTAAGGTCGCCCGCAGAGGCTAATCTCTTCCAGAACTGATATTTTCCCTTCCCAATTGCAGGCTCAAGAGGTCCACGCCTTCCTGCGCCAGTGGCTGAGCGACAACATCTCCAAGGAGGTGTCCGCCAGCCTGCGCATCCAGTACGGTGGATCCGTGACCGCCGCCAACGCCAAGGAGCTGGCCAAGAAGCCCGACATAGATGGCTTCCTGGTCGGAGGCGCCTCCCTGAAGCCCGAGTTCGTGGACATCATCAACGCCCGGCAGTAAGCAACGCGATCTCAAGCATCAGATCGCTTTCGGCCAGCGAACTGCCCGCGAAGGAGGCACTGGAGGGCAGGACTCCATACTCCTGCGCGCGAATGCATTACGCACACACCTAGTTGTTGTCACCACCAAGTGCAGTTCCAAATTCATAGTTACCTTGCGAGAATGCTACTCACATCCTTGTTGTTGAACGTATAGTAGTCCATTGTGTAAATCTTAAATTATTCAGGCAATAATTATGCGCTACTCATTTACTTATATACCAAACCAAACAGGTGTCTTATTTTTTGCAAGACTATTTCAGCTATTTTTAGAGCGATTGGTTGAACGACAAGGTGTCCAAAGTTGTGTGCACATATGTACATATATGTGTCACCTCTGCGGACCTTAAACCGAACAAGTTATTACTTAATTTCTGATAAGCATGCGAAATGGCAAATATTTGGAATATGAGTTCCAACTGAGTAATCGAGGCAATCATTGTATTCACTTACCTAACAAGTGAATCAAATCATTTGCATCATGTTTTTGACAATATCTTGCATAAAAGCCTTCAAGAAGAAGCAATGCATCATAAGATAGCTTAACTTGAGATAAGAAAGGAAAACAGTTTGTACTTATTATACTTTATACTTATACTCAGAGTTCATTTCTAATCGAAGTGTTCGAAGATTGTGCACAAAGTTTGGCAAATATGGAGCTAAACAAGGCAATTTCTTTGTAGCTGATAAGTTATTTAGCTTAGTAAGTAATTTATGGTTAGTAAATCAACAAAATATTATTCAGTTTTTCTCAAAACATGAACAGGCTGAGAATTCTTGAACCCAAGTGGCCTTAGATACATTATCGATTTGACAAGCTCTAGTTCTCCGTTTTTGAGCTTTTTATTGTCATTTCTGATCCTGAACACATCGATTTTATTCAGACTGGAGTTTTATATCAGAACAAATTAAATAAGTTTTTAGCCAAATCTTTAGAGAGTAAAGAAAATTTTAACTTGGTTTTAGCGATAGTTTCCCTAGAAGATCAACATGACGCAGTACTATGTCTTTGACGTTATCCTTGTGAACTCCAGTTTGCCGATTCCCCGCAAGTCCGCCAGTTTCAGTGCGGGTGGGAGGCCCGTCTACTCGGTTCGATTGTTCGAGGACTTTGAGGAGCTGTCCATGGAACGCATATTCGTGGATCAGTTTCCCACAGAGGCATTGGGTGGCTTTACCAGCAGTCCCTGTGAGCTAATAGGAGCATTGACATCCAAGGGCGTAGGCGTCACTCTCAAAGAGAACGACGAGCTCATAGGATCGGGCAACGCCACGCTGGAATCTTCAATCCTGCGCCAGCTGACAGACCCCAGCTTTTCGGTTACCCAGAGTGTTACAGTTCAACTGACCAAAGGGCCTAAGAACGACCGAGTGGGTGAGGTGGAGCTACTCCTAAAGATCAGCTCCGCTTCACCGGATATAAAGTAAGTGGTGTTAACCAGATAGGGGAAATGTAGTATTCCTATTAAATCACAATCCTCTCTAGCCACGGCTTGATTCCCTTTGGCTGCTATGACGTGTGCAAGCCTGTGGATCATTCGATCAACAAAAAGGATATTATCTTCACCCTGGGACGCTCCGGAAAGTGTGCAACGAACAGCTGCATCACGGATGAGCGCCTGATGTCGCACGCGGGAGCACCCTTCCAATGTCCACACGCCGCAAGTCAGAATCAGGAGGATCAGGATAACAAAGGCGGTGCCTTTGCCAGATGTGGGTGTTTCCTGAAAGGAATGCAATTACCTCCGGATGTTGGCACGGAGAAAAAGAGAGAAAAGGCCGCTCTGAAGAAGCTCGTCGATGAACTGGGTCTAGACGAGATAAAAGTACCCAGTCCTCCAGACACACACGAAAAGTCCCGTCGTTGGCATTGCAAGTGCAAGCAGCCGAGTTCCAGCACAGATACTTCCTCCTGTGACACCAATGAGTTCACAGCGGAAAAGCCTCCTAGAAAGAGAAAGGCCATATCCTTGACTGCCTCCATGGAGCGGGCTGCTCGTCGAAGACTCATGGGCACCTGTCCTGTAAAAGAGCCTGTTTTAACACAGGAGGCCTACAAGCCACCGAATCTCTGCCAGCTCTGCCGTTCGGACATCAGTTGGCTGCCCAAGATCTCCGCCTGTCCCTACTGTGGCTACAAAACCTTCGAGGACATACAGCCCAGCGAGCAGCCCTACGATCTTACGGCAACTGCCCAGCAATTGCTAAGGGACTGCCTGCGCAAGGAGACCTGTGAACTGGACCCGTCCAAAGGTGATGATGAAGCCATGGGCGACAAGAACAAGGATGATCCCAATGTTCCGCAGCAATGTGGCTGCTTGGGCGGGAAACCCTGCACTCGATGCCGCATCCGGAAGCTCTGCGACAACTTTTTTAAGGAAAATGAGTGCAAGATTGAGCCACTCCCACAGGCTTATCCGCAAGCTCCAAGCAAATCACAACCGGAAAGCAAGAAGGTGAACCAAGCCAACTCGGACGAATCACTTCGTCGTACCCAACTGATCTCCATCTTCACGGAGATGCGGAATATGTTCGGCAAGAAGAAGGGAGCCAACGAGGCGGACGTGGTGGCCGAGGAGCTGAGGAAGGAGTGCGATGCAGCCTGCCGTAACACCAAGTCGGCCAAGGCCCGCAGGAAGGCCAGGAAGGCGCTGCAGAAGACACTGGACGAGATTGACAAGGCCTATCCCAAGCCAGCCAAAATGCGGATAAAGAAGGAGCGCACCCACCACAAAAAGTCCCGATGGTGAGATATGAAACCTACATTGCGTTCAGATAGATTAGACTCTCATCTTGCAGCTACACCTTCTTGAAGCTGAAGACGGTATCCAAAGACTCCCGTATCGGGCATCTGGACTGCATTTCGGGCAGCAAGCATACGGGCTACAGCAGGATTCCCTGTCACATGGGTTGGATGTGGACCAAAAGCGAGATGGCGCGCCACAAGTCGTGGCGCCCAGGAGCCATTTCTCGACCCATCCGACAACTAATGTCCTACTTTCTAAAGGACTTTCCTGCGGATAATATTTGCCTTTCGCGTTACCACTACCGACACAAAAAGTGCCGCAGGGTCGAGGAGCTGGAGGAGCCACTAGTGCAGCATCCAACGCTGCACATAAGTCGGAAGGGAGATGAGTACATCATCACCTTGCGTCCATTAAAGGATCCCAAGGCCCTGGCCTCCAGTGCCAACCCTTATGCGGATATGAAGCCCGTTGTCTTTCGTATTACCAAGGATCCCATGGCAGCAGGACTCCGCCAGATGAGAGTGAATCTTCAGGACAAGGGATTTGCCCCCTGCACTTGTCGCCGGCCGGTGGCCAGTTGCTTTTGCCGGAGTCACATTGAGAAGAAGCGAATTCAGTACGAGGTGGAGAACGAGTGTCGCCAGCGTGGTTGGCCAAACAACTCGGATACCTTCGTGTACTCCCCAAACAGCGACGATGATGACAGCGATCGGGAGTACGAGTTTGGGGTTACTCCTCCGGCGGGAGTCATAAAGCCCGAACGGGTGCGACAGCCGGACAGAGCGCACGTGGAGACCCAGTACGTGGATCACGACTGGGCCGCTCCCACCATGTACCCGCATCCGGCCAACATGCTCGTCCAATACGGCGGATGCGTGATGGGCGAGCGAAAGAAGATGTTCCCATGGATCTACGGAAAGGGCGACGTTCACGCGGATCCACCGAAGCCGCGCCTGCGAAATCCGCCCAAGAAGAAGCCACGCAAGCAGCTTCCCTTCCGCAATGTCGGTGGCTACGATGATCCCCGGAGGTTCGATCCAACCCCACTAAACAGACCTTGGCACAAGTCTAACTGACATGGTGGCGGAGTCCAAATGCATTGATGTTAGCAATCACAAGTATACATAGCCTTTACATTTTAAATAAATGACGGTTTCGGCATTCCAAGAATTCCACATAAATGAATTGGTTTTATCCCTTTTGGCATGAATTGAATAACATAGTCATAGTCATAGATTTATTAAAACAATGTGTTGGTATGTCATTCTATGCCAATGTGGTTCTATGTAACCCAGGATGCCGTGAGTTCTACTTCACCTGGTCATTACAGTCCGATTCTTGAACACAGCTCATTCTCTATTGATAGTTCAGGTCGATCGCTTCAGGCTCAAGTTATCTATAAATTGCTTACTTTTATGTGAATTCTCGTGACGTAGCCCGTGCGCTTTTTTAAAATTATTTGTGCAAGAAAAATTTTAGACTCGTGGACGACCCTATATCGATTGCTAACCGGCCAGGATGGAGAAGTACGAGTGCAAGCCAGAGCCGGTGGAGAAGAAGGAGAAGCCGGTGGAAGAGCTAATGAACTGGGATGCCTACTACAAGAACCGCGGATTGGTCAGCACCCGATTGGGCAGCTGCAAAGCGGACTACATGCACTGCTCCACGTACCAGGAGAAGGGTAATGCCCAGGAGAAGGACAAGAAGGGTAAGGGCGCGTGCTGTTGCTCCTCCTGTCCGGTTCGAAACCGGGAAGAGGTATACCAGCCCAGGTGCCCGGCTCCCGGCCAGAAGGGCAAGCCCAACAGGGACTACATGCGCTGCTTTGCCGCCAAACTGATCGTTCAGAAGCTCAACATGCCCGGTAGGGACTTCGAATGCCAGGATAAGCTGCAGATTAAGGCAAACGTGTGCCGCGGGTGCAAGATCTGCCTTGGTTCCAGCAGCATCAATGTCAACTGTCTTCCACTGAATCCGGACAAGACATTCCAGATGGAAGCCGAGTGCCTGCAGAGGCAGCTGGCCGAAGGCATAAACATATCCGTGGTCTATCTGCGCAAGGAGATCGGTAAGTGTGCAGACGAGGAAGTCCGATACATAAGCAAATCACTCACATAATCCTCTCCAGCACGAGGCTGCTATTTTCCACCCGCGGCGGTGGTCAGTCGCATGATCAACGATTTTGACGAGATTGTGCACGATGCGAATGTGGAGCTAACCTGCAAGGGATGCACCGTCGGCATTATGAACATCCGCTTCGCCATGCAGATGCGCTGCCAGACCCTCAAAGAGTAAGTAACGCCACCAGGACCTGATCCTCGAGCAGCCTGAATGCGATAGCACCTGAACTTCAATAGAGATGCGGTCGATGGACGATTGGCGGGCGGCCAGGAGCGGGGGTGTTTTCCGAACATGAATGTGGATCTCCAGGACCTCTCCTTCATGTCCACCTCTTCCATTGATCCGTGTGTGGGTTTCATGCCCAGTGATACGGAGGTAGCGCAGGATTCCCCTCCTTGCAGTGAGGATAGGGCGCAGGATTCTTTTCAATGTCAGGTGAAACAAGAAAACCATTGCACCTGATTATTTCTAAATGGTTTCCCTTAGGATTCCCCACCTCGCCTGATCGACATGGCGGGTCCCTATCCCGTGTACTCCTGTCCCAACGTGGACGACGATTGTGTGACCTTCGAGCCCCCGGCGGGTCCTGCCACTCAGTTCTCCTCCTGCCAAAAGAACGTTCTAGGTGAGGGAAATGCGAACCGCTTGTGCCAGAAGCATTCCTCGCCAAGACTGCGACAGATGCACATCAGCAACACCCGATCCTGCGTCCTTTGCGGCGAGGATGTCTCCTGGTTACCCAAGGTGGCCGCTTGTCCTTGCTGTGGCTATAAACCAGTGCCGGAGTTCAAGGAGCGACCCTACGACGAGCAGGCCACTGCCCAACAGATTCTGCTGGACCATCTGGAAAATCCTGTGGAGAATCTCAGCTTTGATATGGGATCGGTCGAAGGCTGTTCGGCGAATGAAGAACATGGTGTTCCAGAACCCACCTCGGAAGCCTTTGAAGCAATTGTGAAGGACTACCAGCTTCTGAGGCGCAGCATTCGCGAGTCCAACACCAAAGCCACCCAGTCGGCCACCAAAAATCCCACTGCTCAAGAAGGTTCAGCTCAGCCGCAAGACTTGGCCAAGGTGTTTACGGAGCTGAGAGATCTGTTCAATGTTAAAGCCGCGGATGAGAACCAGAAGATCCAGGACATCTGCGCGGAGGCCTGTGCCCTTGCTAAGTCGCACAAAAAGAGCAAAAATCGTCCTGCATCGCCGGAAAGGACAAAGGCTGGCAAGACGGACCCTGTGGAGGATGCCTGCGAAACACCGCGGAAGATGAAGAAGCGTCGCCCGAAGGTCAAACGTCCCTATAAGTCGAGGTACTACTCAATGTATCGCCCCACGGAGAGGCCCAAGGCAAATGTAGCCATCCCGGATGCAGACAAAAAAGTTCCCAGCCACATGGGTTGGTTGTGGACCGCTCATCCACTAGCCAACAAGCCTGGCTGGCGACCCGGAGCCATTCGACGTTCCATTCGCGGTCTAATGAGTTACTTCCTTAAGGACTTTCCCGTGGATAACGTGCCCGTGTCGAAGTACATGTCATACTACAAGCATAAGATGTCGCCGATGTCTCCACCGGGTGAGAAGGCGGAGGATTTGGTGCAGGTGCCCACGCTGCACATTGAAAAGAAGAACGATGTGTACACCATTACCCTGCGTCCTCTCAAGGATGCCAAGACGCTCGCTCGCTCCGCCAATCCCTACGTGAGAATGAAGCCCGTTCAGTTTCGGATCGTCAAGAATCCGCTGCTGAAGGAAATTCGCGATTTGAAGCGCTGCCTCAAGGGAATGGGATTCAGCAAGTGCTCTTGCCACAAACCGCTGATGAACTGCTACTGCCGCAGTTTCGTGGACAAAAAGCGGCTGCTGTACCATGTGCGGAGGGAGTGCGAGCGCCGGAAGATAGATTCCTGCGAGGATGAGCTCGTTCTAACGGACACCTCCGACAGCGAGGATGAGTTCGACTTCGGGGTCACTCCGCCGGCGGGCTTAATGCGTCCAGAGCGACTGAAGAGCTCCCATGTGAAGCACACCGAGACGCAGTACAACGAGAGTGACTGGGTCAATCCGAGCCTATATCCCCATATGCCCGACGCCACAGTCCAGTACGAGAGCTGTGTGATGGGTGAGCGAGAGAAGCCATTCAATTGGATCTATGGAAAGGGCGTAATCCAGGAGGAGCCCAAGCCGCCCAAGATGAGGAACATTCCAAAGAAGCCCAAGAAGAAGAAGCCGGTCCCCGGTCGCGTTGCTGGTGGTTTCTCGGGACAGGATCATCAGGATTCCTGTGTCTACAGCCGAGTCAATAATACCACCATCCAAACTAAGGACCGGGAGATAAGGCCGATTTGTAATCCTCCCAGCTATAGTACCGACTCGGAACTTCCACTGACTGGCGACCACATGCGCCTCCTGGATCAAGCCGCCTATCCACCCACAGCTCCACAGCGCCAGCAGCCCTGGTCCCGGGAAATGGCCAATGAGCGGAAGCGGTTAAGGGTTAAGCGGAGAACGAAGAAGATGGTCCGGTTCGACCCCACCCTCGGACCCCACTCCTCCGACATTTCCATCAACTGATTTCATTGATCCGGGTCGCCTATGCATTTACATCCCAGCCCCATATCCTCATACTTACATTTTAGCCTAGCCATGTTCTGATTGAAGTAAACAACCGCTTAAAATTATAAGTTTTAATAAACTCAAAATTACAATTAATGTGTTTTCCTAATGATAGTTCTAACCTAAGGTGAATACTTTAAATATTTAATCAAATAGCAATTAATTCATCTGAATAATACGTTTCACGCGTGAAAAATAGGCTAGTTTATCTATGTAGTCTCAAACCACTAATCATATGTGCTACAATTACTTTAAACCTTAACCCACCTGAATTAAAGCCATGAGCAACCTATGATTATTCCAGAGATCATATCTTCTCTATGATTACTCGAGGTCATTACTCCAACGCTAGTTTGTTCATCTAACCTTAACACTTTAACGCATTTACCATTCGAAGGGGGCTATTGCTCAATTTTGATCTGTTTACCCAACCTTCGTCGCTCTACAAGTGACATAACTGCAGCCCGTTCAGCCAGTTCACTTCGCGGAATATGCAAATTTTCCGGGCCATAGTCTTGCACAAATGTCTTTCTAATAAGGAGAGTTTACCTACGATTGCACTGAGAAAAATGTACATAACTAATTTTCTGCTTTTCATATAGGTACATATATGCTGAAAGATTTTATAATGAACATTCATTTTTCTGTGCGTCGCTGTCGTTGTGGGCTGTTGCACCTGCTCTATCCAGAAGCACCATCTGCTCGAATTCAAACTTGTTGATACTTTCTTTTCTTATCCTCGACGCATCAGTTATCGTTATCCAATCGATCGTTGGCCATTTGACATCGCGAATTCGCCTACTATTTGAACCCACGAAGCGTTGAAGACGCGCCTCCGTCTTACGCTATGGTTTTCCGACTAAATGAATATCATATCTTGATTCCCGGAGCGTGGGGCATGTAATTCTCCGACTCCATGGAGCTTACAAAGCCAGTTCCGAATTTCGGGGTGACAATCAGACGAATTCCAGCCGCTGGAGCGACAGCATGTGCTTGGTGCGGATCTTTCATGTGCTGGGTATAATGGCCCTCTTTTCACAACTGGGTTTCTTCGGAGAAAGTGTTGGTGGGAGCGATCTGAGCTATGGGGATTTTTACGGCAATGCCAGTGCCAGAATGCTTCGATTTCGTGACTTCGAACCTCGCCAGCAAAGCGGACGAATGGACGTGGAACTTGATCTGGATGCGGAGGAAAACGCTGGACAGGATCGCGAGGGTCGCGGCTTTCATTTCCATGCCAGCGGTGAGGATGTGAGTGTGGAAATGGAGTTTATTGTTCCCTTTCTCAAAGTTCCTGTGAAGAGGAGCATGAACCTAGCTCGAGATGCTATCCAGAGCATACTGAATCTGCGAACTGGTGCTCTAGTGAACACAGCAGTTGTTGTGGCCGCTGGAGCGATTATAGCTGGTGTAGTTCGATTGCTTATAGCACCACTGGTGATCACCTCGTTGGGTAATGGATATGGCTACAAAACGTATCCAGACAGAAGCAGTAAGTCCATGCAGTATAAATCTCTTAGTGGGTCCAACTATACATAGCTTTTCTGGAATAGTGCGCCGGCTGACTGATGTGGTAGAGTCCCACCTGGAGGAGCACAACATCGACATGTCCGTATGTGTACAGCGAATGATCTGTCAGTATCTGCAGCAAAACCTATCATCCGGATATGCCAGGGCTCTGAACATCTTGACCAGGTAAGTAAGAATTTGATTTCCGAATTTAGCAATATGTTAATCCATTTACCCTTTCCAGCTCCGCCTGGTTGCATTCCATCGTCGATGGAACCGCAGTTTTCCATGCCATCCAATCAGCTAAAAGTAGTCGCACTTGTAGCCATACATATCGAAGTTGCAAATGGCCCAATCGGCTAAATTGGAAGTCTTGGGGAATACCAAAGGTTCCCAAATTCAGTAATGGATAGTCGGATAGTAATATTGAATGTTCCAAAAACCTTGTTTATTTATTTATTTATTGACCCTAAAAAAAGAGATTCAAACATTAGTATTCTTAAGTTATTGTAAGGTAGACCTTTTTTAATACAATAAAAATAACCATAAAAACTATAACACCAGCTTTTCTTCACGCCATTGCTTTCTTATGTAAGGGAAATTCCGGAAAATTGGATTAATTTCTGCCACTTCTCCGGCAATTAGAGAAGGTAGCTATGCTATCTTCCGCTTTCATCTGGCCGACACTTCCTCGAGCTAATCGTTTTCGCACCTCCGTACCTGTTATGTCACACAGCCCACTTTGTTGCATTTTGATTCCAAGACATGGGAGGCAACTGGAGTCACAGTCGAAAATTATAGCAACTAAGAGCCAGCCAAGCGGTAATTACACTGAACAACATTTTATGCCACCAGCTTTAAAGATTATGATTATACGAAGTACTCAGCAACTACTCACCTTTACCTACCTAATCAATGTAGAATCAGCATTTCCTACCTTAATATTTTTTACATGTAGTGAAACACCTTGATAAATTGATGAATCCATTTCAAATGGGATATTTTTCCTCAGTGCACATTTAATCCAGCCAAGCAAATCGGTTGTGGTAGATGAGAAGTCTGTTGGTGACACCACCTGGGAAATTGATTCAAATGTACATCGACTACGCACCCGGACGGATCTCCCAGCGGAAAAATGAAGATATTGTACCTGACATGTGCCCTCCTGGCTAGCTTTGCCGTCATTTGGGCCGCCAGTGGTGAAGAGGAATCGGAGCAGGAGGAAGGACCAGAGAAGCTGGCCAAGCAGCACGGATCAAGACCTCATCCTGGACAAGGATTCAAGTTGATATCCTTCGATGCTGTGGGAAAACACATAGCCTTGGGTCTGGATTATCTGGTGCCGTTTCTCGAGGTGCCTGTCAAGCGAAAGCGGAATGCTCCACCGAAGGTAAAAAATCATTGTGAAGAGAGAAATGTTTCATTTATTAACATTTCTCCTCCGCTCAGCCATTAGTTGTAGTGAATTCCGCTGCTGTTGTTAGCTGCGGACTCGTGGTGGCCGGTGGAGTCCTGGTGGGTCACCTCATTCGGAGTTTGGGACTGGAGGCCATCACTGGAGATGATCAACATCCAATTTTCGGTAATTCTTCTACGCATAAACCGAAGTCTTCGGAGGAAGAGGGTTCGTCCTCTACGCCAGCACCTAAAAATTCTACAAATGCCACGGCAAGGGGACTTTTTGATGATAACTTAAGTTTTCCTGGAATCCTTGACAACTTTAAGCTGATTTACCGCAATGAAACTGGAGATCGGGTGGGTATGTTTAGCTAACGAATCTCATTCGGGAAGCAATCCTAATTTTATTATTTTTTATTAGCTACCAATCTTCCTAACATTCTCGGTATGATTGAGCGCACCTTTCTCAAAAACGACGTGGATCTGACCGTCTGTCTGCTGAAATCTATATGTACTTTGACCCACAATGCAGGTGAAAAAGTAAGCAAGGGTCAGGCTTCGGACTTCGAGCACCTGCTGGATGGAGCCACCAAGTGGTCCTGGCTACTGGCCTGGTTGGATCAGTCCGCTTTTCGAGACGCCATCGAAGCAGGAAAGTCAAATGTGCCCCATCACTGCGCCATCAAATATCCGGAATGCAAATGGGTAGCTCCAGAAGAGCAGATCATGGAGTTGTTGCATAACAATGTACAGTTCAAATAGCGTGTTATTTTATTAATTGCACCAATTAACTACAATATATTTATTCTTTATTATGTTTGTATATCTACAAATATTTCTACATTATACATACATTCTACAGCTTATACACACTGTCCATGGTTTGTGTCTCCGATAAGCGGCGGGGCGAATTAAACATCCACGGCGAATTTGATTGTAAATTCGTGTTCAACCCCTAAAATTCTGGAAAAAGCAATCCAAGTTCCTCCCAAGTTCATAAAAGGATTAGAGATTTATGCATGCAACTTTCATCGAAATGAATTCTATATTTATTTTGCCAATTAATGTTAAAACAAGTTAAGAAACACTGAACATTGATTGAATTTGGATTTAAGCAAGCAAACAGTTTGTTTTGTATGATGCGCCTTAAACAGAATTATAACTAATTTACATAAAGAACTGTTAATCAGGAATAAGAAATCGACAAGTGTTTTTAAAAAATGATTGACAGAAAGTAATTTTATAGAAATGCTCAAAGTATTTGAAGTTTAGATCAACTGAATCGGGTCCAATTTTCACTTAGTTCAATTAATTAATGTTAAAAATATTATAATAACTACAATTATTCATTGTAGCTCTTGAAAACATTGAAATTAAAACCTTAAACCTAATTTTACATTACTATATATTTTTTTGTTGTTTTCTTGTTTTTTTTTGTTAATATTTATTTTAAAACATGTTCAAAAACTTTTTTTCTCGTCACAGCATTTTTGCTTGAAAGTTATAAACCAGAATACAACCATCACCAAAAAACTTGTTTGAGCCTTCCAGCAAAAAACTATGAACATTTTTCATCGGTATTTTCTCATTGTAATCTATAGGTTTATCATTATGTTTCGACTGGTTTTCCACTCTCCTCTGCTATTTTGCTCCTCATCCATCTGTTGTGAAAACGGTTTGCATATAGAAAAACATTAAGACTAAATTACATACGTGTATATTCTTCTGTTCTAGGCAGTTAACATGGCTACAAAACTATTCAAGTGTGATTAACCCTTCCTGTTTGTAAATGTGTCGGTTAGCATGGGGTCGGGGCCAGGGTCAGGGTCGGGGTCAGGGGTCAAGTGTTGGATCATCGTCAGGGGGAAATGGTTGGTGGGGATGGGTCCTGTCAAGTTGTCAAGTTGGTTGTGCGGGGTCCTACTTTCACGCAAGGCTCAAAATCAATCTTTTGGTTAGCTTCCTTCTCGATGCTCAGTTTAATTTCAATGTTTTCTCTCGTCCTCCGCCAACAAATGCCTCATATCAAATGCAGTGCATGCTAAGGTACTGGTAATCTAGGCGATTTCTGGCCAACCCAGGACTTGCTCCAACTGGTTGTCGCTAAACTCGAAGCCACCCTCGCCCATGATGTAGTCGTCGTTGACCAGGTCCATCATCGCCGGCGTGTGCAGCAGGGGATTGCTGCTGTCCAGGAAGGAAATGGAAGTCTTCCTGCTGGGGGCGTTACTGCCGCTTCCGCCTCCCTCGAACTCCTCTTCTACCGACTTCTGGGTCACTGGAGTCTCCACGTCCAAAGCCGGTGGTGCCGACTCAGCCTGATTAGTGCTATTGGAAGTTGAGGACAACCTCTTACGCGGTGACCCCGATGCCCCATCCATCAGGCTGTTCTCATCGATGCCACTGTCGCTGGAGGCATCCGTGTCGCAGGCTGTCAAGCCGGGTGGCACCGAGTCATCTAGGGAAACCACTGACCCAGTCTCGCCGTCACCTCCACTGGAATCGGAGCCTCCGAAGACTGGAGACAGCTGGAAGTTGGTGCCACTGATCAGCGGGTTGTTATGATAGTCCCGCAGCACCGAAGACGTGGAGGTATGACAGTGCAGGGGCAAGCCATATTTGCCCAGTGGAATTGGCTGCACCAGGGAGTTGTCCTCATCGATTATCATTGCTTCGGAATCGTCATCCTGTTTTTTTGGGGCAGAAAAGGAGGAAAAAAAAGAAAAATTCAAAATTAGCCCAGTTTTGAGATAACGTTGTCAAATGTTAAAGCAAAAATTAAAATATATTTTTGTACAGGAAGCACTCCAATTTTCTTTAAGTACACAAGGATTATTATACATTTGCTTTGGTTAATGGATCGATTTTCTTAATTGTCCTACTTTATCCTTACTTATTGGTATTCATAACTAATAGCTTACAATTGAAATTACAATTATACCTTAAGTACCACAATCTGGGCTTAAATTAATTTAAATTAACCGATTTGCAGCTAAGTTACTTCCCAATTCCCTCATCAACTGAATCCCTGGAGAACGCAACTTTCGACTGTGTTTTTCGTGGCAATTCCTATGCAAATGTCAGCCTATTAACTCGATGAGAACTGCAGAGAAATTTTGATACCTTGACAGTAAAGCGAAAATCGAGCGTAAAAACAGAGCTAAGTCGGAGCCATGAAGATGCTCAAAGTCACTCGTTTAAAGAAGCTCAGGCCCCCCAGAAATCCCTGTGGAAAAGCCACGGGAAAGCGGGCAACAGCAGGAAGCTCTCAGGCAGTGAAAAGCCAGGCCGCAAAGTCCATCCCACTCCGTGGGCCGTGGAACCCGCAATAAATCATATTTTAATGATGTTTGGGAATGGGTCCTGCTGCTCCTCGCGATGAAACAGAATCCAGCGGCGGGACATTATTATGCTCTGGATTTCAGATTGACACAAAGAACGCCCCCACTTTCGCTTTAAGAGCCACCAGTCCGTACCCATTTCCATTCCCGCCAGTCTGACTGACAGGAAGTGGGGAATATATCAATTTCGACCGCTGCCAAGCTGCCGCCTGCATTTCTCATACAGAGAAAGTAACATATCAACATCGCATTCTGAAGTACATTAATAAATGTTGATGTAAAGTTTGAAATTTATTCATTTAAAGCATGTAACCATAACTTCAAAAAAGAGTTTCTTATCTAACGAAATCAATTCGAAAACCACTCATAATTTTCTCTTTTTCTCTGTGCACACTTTGACATCAGCCTTGACGAAGATAAAGTTGCCAAAAATTACCCGGACGGGTGTGATGATGTCCAGTCGACAAGGGTTCACATGCAGTCCATTGAACCGCACCCCTGCCCTTTGTTTGCCAAGCTTTCATCGCGTATTGCTAGTCTTCGATTGCAGCTAGTGCTAATTGCAGCAATTACGGACTGAAAGCAAAAGTCCTGTAAGTTGAGCGATGGGTAAACAATATAGGGGACAAAGAAAGTGAAAGTCGGTGCCACGACATCTGTGCCAGCAGAAACCCGCTCCCGGGGGCACATCATCGAATGCGCTGGGGGAACACCCAATAACATTTTCTCCGCCCACGGCCGATAGGGCGTATGCGTAACGAAATGATGAGAAACTCCAGTGGCACGCGCACACTGCCCCCCAGGAGATCGTCGGTGGCGAGTTTAGGAGCCGTGTAATAGGCCTATTGTTTGATATATGGTGTGGCATGCCTGCCAGAACTCGGCCATTGGTCTAATACGCTCTAATAAATTATTAAAGTCAATTGGTGCTCACGAAAGAGGCGAAAACTATTTGATAAAGACGGCATTGTCCTGGCATTGCGTTGGTAAAGGTTTCCGGAAAGGCCAGGGCATTACGATAATTGCCATTCCTCCGCCGCTCCATCACTTTGATGTCTTAGACAGCAGCTTTGGGCCGACTTTATGGCGGATTTCACCATTTCCCCAATGTTCTGCTGAGCTGGCTTGGCAGGACTCTGCGCCTTTAAAGCCGTCTAATTGGATTCTCTTTTTTATGGCATCGCATTTCATCGACGCCTCGTTGCGTACGTGCCACGCCCACTCGGCGGCACACGAAAGTCCAATAGAAAAACAAAAGCAATTAAAGCGAAACTTTGCTTTCACTTTGGCCGCGTGTTGCTGCCAAGTTTCTGCAGAAAAATCTGCTGTCACCGCACAATAAAAAGGGAAAAGAAGGCAGCAAAAGTACTAAAGGACTACTGTAACATTTTCAACAACTCGACTCTTATTGCGTAACGCAACGCAATGGAAAACTCCTGGGAATACGCTCGAAAGGATTGCCCACTTATTTAACGAGGTGAAATTGAAATTGAAAACTGGGCCCGAAATCAATAAGCAATAAACTTGAATAGCTCATGCAGCCATCTCGTTCGGGGAGATGACAACGTGGCGTATACGTAATGCAATTGTCGCCAGGCATATTTTCAAAACTGGCGCCAAGGTGAGCTTTCCTTTAGAATTTAATTTGGCACAGCGCTCGTGTGTGACGAAAATTCGTCATTTACTTAGGGGCCAACGAAGCGAAAGATTTAAATTTGGCCAGAGAGTAAAACGAAAATCACGAGATAAGGGGCAGAAAGTTATCCGTGTGTTTAGATGTGCTCGGCATGCTCAAGCGTTTTGACTCGTGGAGACAAGACAATAAGGAATTCAATTCCAGAGACGGCGCAAGTTTAGGCCAACTTGATTAGCTGGCAGCATCATTTATTCCAATCAAAAGATTTTAATAAATTGCCAGTCAGTGGGGCGACTGGCAAGCACACAATGCTGAATGGAGATTAATCAATTCCCAGGCCGGCCTGTCAATACAAATATGCTCGAGGGCCAATGTATGCACATAAATCGAAGGGAAAAGTTGTAAGCATCGACATCGCCCATTCCTTATCTTAACTTTTCCAAAGCAAAAGCAAAAAACACACTTCGAGGTAATTTCCCCTTATCTGCTGCATCGGTTGATTTGCTGGAGGTTCGGCTTTATTGTTTATTGGATTTACTAAAATATTTATTAAAAGTTTATTAAAATACTTTATAATCCAGATATCATATCATATGCCATATCGTATCGTACTACATTCGCTTGTATATGTATAAGTTGCTTGACATCTTGTATATATATAATATATATATATTTATGTATATAGGTGTATATATGTATAATATTGCATACTTTGCGGCGTTTACACACTAGTTTGCCTTCCTTACACGAGTCTAATTCAAGGCTAGTTTTCAAATTACGCTAACATCTTGTGGAACTGGAGGTATTCTCGGTGTCATTTGTGTGGTATTCGTGTGGGATAGGGTGTTTGTTATATGGGATAAGGATTTGGATCTTGGCCTTCACTCAAAGAGCTTAGTCTGAAGCAATTTGTTGGCATGTGGCATGGCAAACAGAGGCAAATGCCCCGTGAAAACGACTCGTCATTTGTTGTCGCCACTCTGACAAATGAGTCCTGGAACAAAGGTTACACTTGTAGATAGAACTTTGTGACCTGTTGATTCCGGCAGTCATAATACAATTTTGCATAACGCCAGCCCAATTAATCAGAGCCAAATGAGAGTGGGAACTTCAAATTGACTGCCTGGATAGCCGCAATCCCAACCGGGAGCATTAATCAAATTCAGTCAGCCGCCAAATCAATTGCAAAGCACACAAAGTGCTTGTCACCTCGACTTCTTCATTTTGAGTTATGATGAGTTGGCCAAAACGGGAGCTACTCATTCGGTAAACGGATATGTCAGAGTGTATAGTATTATTTGCTAGCCCGAAATTACAGCTAATAAAGTTGCACAATAAATCTGTATCTTATGAGGAGGGGGGAGGGACTGTGTGTTGTTTGCTGAGGTGACTCACAAAATTTCACTAAATGTACTTTACTTTCGTTACTTGACTGAAGCTTTTCTTCGAGGTATTCGACGCACATAGGTAGGCTATAAAAATTACACAACATTTAGTTAGTTTACTTTAAGTTACTTGCTCTAGACTTGTGCTAGTTTTAATTTAGTTAGTTTAGATTTAGTTGGGTTTAGCTTTGGGGCTCTCTAGTTAATTCTTTGCTATAAATGCGACACACACACAACAAGAATTGGAGGTAGTAAAAAACGCTCGTTATCAAAGGGTCGCACAACATTCACTAGGGTGTATTGAACTATCAAAAGTCGGAATAGGCATATGTTTAGGATAGGTATATGTATGTATGTATATTTTAGTTAATGTTATATGTATACACGAGGTATGTAAGTAAGCGCCGATCCGAGGCCAATGGATTGACCCCGAACGACCTACACGATCGTACTTATGCATGTACTGAGGTATATGTGGTATATTTGTGGTATTGTATGTACTCTCTGTTCGATTCTCGTTCTTGAATTTGCACTCCGTCGCGATAAAGCTACCCATCTACCCATCTATCCAACTTCCCATCTCGTTTCCATCCGATTTCCTATCCATATCTCTCGTCTGTCATACGTAACGCGTAAAATTGCAACTAAATGTGATGATTGGGATCCGTGATCTTCTACTACAAAGTCGTATTGGTATTGTTATCGTTAGTCGATCTGAATTTGACTTGCGCGGGCTTAGTAAGTAATACTATCTCGATATCGTAGCTAAATGTTATTAGGCAGCTTACTGGCTAGGCTAGGCTGCTCCCCATGCTCGGCGACCTATAGTTAAGTTTAGTTAAAGCCACATCGAATTAATTTGAGAGTTCTCCTATCTTAATAGCTTACTTTCTTACTAGCTTGTTAGCTTCTGGTGTTTGCTCCGTTCCATGTTCCTATGTACATTCCGGCTTAGATGCTAATATATAAGTTCCGCGCTATGTGTATATAATTTTTCAGAGTTTTCGGCTCGCAGTCTTTTCGGGCTATAATTATTTTACTCAAGTATATTCTCAAGTCCCCAGTTCGGAGCTCTGTCTAAATGATTATCAAGAGGAATATATGCTAAGTTCTCTGGTATTTGTCTAGTTAATATCTCGAGGATTGCTTGTCAATTTGCTAACAGTAAAATTTCCTAATAGGGCGCCTTTCGTGTGCTTTTCGATTTTGGCCTTCGTTCCATTGAGGTTGCTATATGGTATTTTGCTATTTAGCTTCTCTGCTAGTTTGCTATTTTTTACTATTTTGATGGCTGATCCGGAGGTAGTTTCGGTTTCAGTTTCAGTTGTTCGATTTGCCACACGAGGTAGATGCGGTTACGATCTGATCTATCTGGCGATTTCTCCTATGAATTGTTCTATTTAGCCGGAGAAGCTCTTTTCCTGGACAAACACAAAACACAAGTAACAAAGCAAATAAGGCAAATAAAGGCTAAACGAGGATAGGAAGGAAAGGTCTAAGTAGGGGCAAATATTTGGCCACGTACACACATGTGTCGCCCGAGCATAATGCAAATTGAGTCCACTTCTCCGCTTCCGGAGAAGCTGCAGCCAATTACCAAAGCGCCGGAGTCGGAGGCGGGCGATTCATTAATGCAGGGACTACGGAAAAGTGCCAGCCGTGACGCAGGAGGTTCGCCCCAGAGTGGGAAGCTCGTGTAGGCCATAAAAGCAGCCGGGTAGTGAGCCCAAACCCGGGGGTTTGCTTTTTCAGTACATAAGAGACACGTGCCGCGCAACAAAAGAGCGGCGAGTCCGGGAAAAAGAGAGCAAGAACCTGAAGCGGAGAAAGTGAAAGTCTGAGTGAGAGTGAAAGTGGCAGAAGAGCGTCAGCTGTGCGCAGCGGAAAGGAAAGTGAAACAAGGATATAGGCAAAGGATAGACCCGGATGGTTGGGTAGACCACCCAGCGAGTTGGAGGTGCAAAATCAATACGAATGGGAAAAGCCCAAGCTCAAGCTAGAATGCGACACGCGCTGCCTCCGTATGCCAAAGGATGTGGGTATCCTGCGCCAAAGGACTCCAAATCCCCACTCGATGGGCCGACTAAAGCAGTGTCAATAGTGGAAACCTTGGCATTTTAAATTCGGAGCTAGTTGCGTGTAAATTTGTTTGCCTTTCATAGCTTTATACATATGTATGTATGGTACGCTGTGTATTTGCCAGCTGGATATTTATGATTTCGGTTGATGTGCGTCAGTCACGCCATAGAGAAAGTCTCAGAAAGTTAATTAAGCTACCAGGCGACACAATGAGAAATTGGTTGTGATACGTATATGCATGTATGTAGGTCAGTACGCGGTGGAAAATCAATAGGCTTTTTTAGGGTTTTTAATTATTCAAGGACCCCAAAATGTAAAGAAAAATCATAGGGAAATCAAAAGAAACACAGCTTTGGATAATGTTTTTTGGCTTTTCTTCGTTTTGGAAAATGACTCTTCTCGTTCGTTTATATGTATTTAAAGCTAATAAAAACAAAACAAAGGAACTACAAACTAAATTAAAATGACAACTAATATGAAACGAAAGCTGCTGCCAGGTTAAAGCTTCAGTGGCGACCCGAGGTTTGTTCTATATACGCACTATATCTTTACAGCTAACTCTAGGTATATCTCTATATCTATAAGATGTGTGTGCTGCGCGATTGAAAACGCCGACAGCACGAGGATTGTTATTTAATTGCTAGTAGTTGCTCTATGTATATGTGTTGTGTTTTGTTATTTAGTTTTGACTTTTAACTAGATTAGTAGGCATATTTGTCTAGCTTAAAGTGAATTCTTCTCTTAACCTTTCTCTAGGGATATCCTTTTCTTGAGTTTTTTTCTTTTTTCTTTTTTTTTTTTGTACCTTCAGCGCTCGAATTTGAGTTTTCAATTTTGCTACTTTTCGTTCACAAATTTTGACAATTTACATATGTTCCGCATTTGCTGCTGCGTGGTGCTTCAATACTCATCAACAAAAAGGCCAAAAATGAACTCGAAATCAAACGCGTTCTGTCTTTCAATCATATATCATATCGTTTATATCCGCATTCCTGCACTGATGCTACTTTCATTTTGCTCAGTCAAAGCTTACACATCTAACAAATTGCTCGAATAAGTTAACAGAAATCATAGGGATAAGGTCTAGAACATAAACCTGATGGATGCCGGTAACTCAAACAACAAAAGCAAATGCTATCACAGTAAAAAACTTAAAGTTGCCGTATTTGAATTTATATAGTTTACAATTTTATTGCAATCTGATTCTCTGATTCGCATTCCTCTCTCATCTTCTCTACATCTCTAAACAACTACGTCCGGAGTGTGCGTCTGCGATCCGCTGTGATGGTTCTCTGCTACGGCACGGTGATCACTCGCTAAAACTACTCGATTAGTATAATGCTACCGCTCCTCGTCGTATGTACAACAGAATTGCTCAACAGAACAGAAGATTTTTAACAACTTGATTAGGTCTTAGGTAGGTAACTTAAAAAGAAATCAACAAATCGCGCCAAGCTACAACTCAGGATTATCGACCGATCAACAATCTCGACTTCTGGCTCGCATCGGACTGGATTGGATCGGATCGGTTCGGATCGGCTAGCACTATTTTAAATAGTCTACAAATTTATAATTTTAAAGTCCACGCTGCAGCTGCAACTGCAGCTCTCTTACACATCTAGACTAGATCTATCCGATAAATATATGTATATGTATATCTAAGGACTAAGGTCTAGGGACTACAAAAACGGACTACAACTAGGCCCGCCATCCTCTCGCAGCGGGAGGAGGTTACTTGTTGGTTACATTTTACAGTTTACAATTTAGCTGATGCAGTGGTAGTCGTAGGTTCTAGTTAGCAATATAAAATCGATCCATTTACAAAGACAAATTGTAGAAATGGGCTTGTCCATGCGCTTAGCCTAACAATCCTTGGTTTTTGTTTTATTCATAGCCGGCGGCTGTGGGTGCTTCCATTAGCTAATTGAGAGGCGGGTGGTAAAGGTCTCGTATCGATGGATTCTAGACCTTGGCCAGCTGCTTCTTGGGCCGCATGGGCACAATGCAGTAACCGGCACTTACATCGCGTCCGCTGACCAGCAGGTTCTTTAGTACCGAGTTCGACTGCTGTTGTTGCTGCTTCTGCTGTTTACTCTCCGCCGACAATTGCCAGCGCTCACTGCCTGCTCGCTTGGCTGCTTGGGTTTGCTGCTGGGCAGGATCCTTGCCAATTAGCTGCTGCAGGAGCTGAGGGGACTGCACGTCCAGGCAGAGGGTTCCGCTCTTCAGACGCTTGGACTCCACGGGATTGCCCGCTCCTGTCGCGCTGTTCAGGTGGCGCTTGTTTCCATGCTGCTGCTGCTGCGGCACGAGGTTCACCTTCGCCATTCGAGACTGCGTCGTGGTGGGCGGCTTGCTCTCCACCAGGCGGATGGTGGCCTTGGTGTTCACCGGCGCAATGCTGGCTCCATTCAGCAGTTTTATAGCCGGCTGCTGCAGCTGCTCCTGCTGTTGCTGTTGCTGCTGCTGCTGCTGCTGTTGCATCAATTCCTTGTTATTCTGTATGGTAATCAATGGCACTGCATTCAAGATAATGTTCTGCTGCTGCTGCTGCTGCTGCTGCAGTTGCTGCTGTTGCTGGAGCAACTGGATGGCAGACACCTTGCAGGGAGTGGGAGATGCGGCATTGGGACTCACGGGTTCCGTGTCCACCACCTGCATTTGAATCAGGTCCCAGCAGTCCAGATTGGCGGCTAAAATAGAAGCAATTCAAGTTAATAAGAAGCGAAGAATCTTTATTAGAAATATGCCGTCTAATCCCCAAATTTATTGAATCGAATGCCAGCCAAAAATTAATTCCTTTGCCCATGACATTGGTGCTAATTTAAAACAATAATATTTGGCTGTCTCAAACATTTTGCACATAAATAAGTGGGCACATTCTACACAATATATATGTCGTTCTGCCTTTGACTCAGTATCTTTGTATCTACAACTCTACATATACAACAAGTAGCCCATATCCCCAGTCTGTTTCGTTTTCTCGCGCCTGCTGTGTGCGACATAAATCAGCCACGATTAGCTAGTGGAAAATTCATAGAGGCCTACAGGCATCTGTCAATATACCCCGATATACCCTGTCATAAGACCCAGCACTTGCAGTCAATACAGTTGACAAGGCTATGTGATTCCGTCAGCTCCTAGGCATCAATCACACACAGTCCTCGCACCGTGACATGTGTCAAAGGTAAGAGAGCAGTGTGTGAATATTACGCAAATCGATTCAAACCACTGGAGTGGCGAGCAGACCCACATCAATTAGCTCTCCCGCGGTTCCCGCAGACGGAAAATGAACCCAACCCACAACTAACACAAGTGACATCTTCCGCGACACGCAACTGAAATTCTGAATTTTTCTTTATGTTTGCCTCCTCTATTTTTACATGTAGGCGTTGGAGTGCGTGCGTGTGCGTTGGCAACATATCATAAAAAATAAAGCAAGTTTCCACGGGTATTTTTAGCCGCGGAACTGCCATAAAATTAGGCCTCTCCAAATGCAGGAGGCGAAATTGTGGAATATTTTCAAAGCCGAATGAGAGAGAGAGTGGTCCCAAGGGGCCGTAAATCAATCTATTCAGCTTTATTAAATCTATCAAATGCCACATTCTATTAAAAGACAAAAATTGTCGTAAAATGTTCACCCCATAATTACCCCCCAATTGCCAGTCCATTCTACCGTTCTTCTACATAATCTGACACTTCTTAATAAAATACTTCATTTCATGTCTGCTCAAAACTGCCACCCAAGATACTTACAATCCTTGCTGTAGTCATTCTCAAATGCATCCTCCATGGGATGACATAAACTGCCTCCCATTTGCACATCGTATTTCTCTTTTTTGCACTCGATATTTAGGCTGAGTAACTGCTGTTGCTGCTGCTGCTGTTGCTGCTGTTGTTGCTGCTGCTGACGCTGCTGCTGTTCCTCCTGCAACTGCAACTCCTGCTGCAGCTGCTGGAAAGTCCTGAACTCGTTGCCACTCGTCTGCTGTTGCTGCTGCTGATGTTGCTGCAGCCGCTCGTTGCACTCCTCCGCAACCGTAACACCACTACCTGCCAGGATCGAAAGTGTTCCATTTCCGGATCCGCACAGCAATGCCGCCAGTTCGCTGGAATCGCTGGTGAAGACCGCTGCCTGTTGCTGCTGATGATGCTGTTGCACGGGCGATGGCGACAATGACGAGACCGTTGAAGCTGGCGAGGAGCACAGGGAGTTGGAGAAATGCTGCTGCTGGAGTTGCGGCTGCTGCTGCTGCTGCTGGTAGCCAGTGTTGCCGGCGTATTGCTGGTGATGTTGCTGCTGCAACTGTTGCAACTGCTGCTGTATGGCGTCGATCTCCTTGGGCACCATGGTCTGCAGATCCTCTGGTGGGCACCACATGAGATCCGTCTCCGTTAGCAGGGGCATATCATCATCGATCGGGATGTAGGGCGCACGCATGGCAAAGGCCTCGAAAGAGAAGTCATCCTCCTGTGTTAGTGAATTGGGACTGCACAACGATGGGAGGCTGCTGTCCTCGGGACTCTGTTGCAATAGATGGGACATATCGATCAGTAAGGATAATCAATGCTTGAAAGTCTAGGTAACTCACCTTTGATGTGATGCTAGGCGAATGCAGATGTTGCGAGCAGCTTGTGTCATTCGACTCCTCGCGATAGTTGAACAGCGGATCGATGTTGCTGCTGCTGTTGCTGTTGTCGTGGTGCTGGGGATGATGCTGCTGCTGTTGTTGCTGCTGCTGCTGCTGGTTGTGATGTTGCTGTTGCTGCTGATGACTGGGATTGCTAGCGGTTGCCGTGGAATTGGGTGTAAGCGGGCTGAGCGGACTGTTGGCATAGCTATTATTGCTGCTACTGGTATTGCTGGGTGCAGAGGTGCTGCTGCTGCTGGGGCTCTGGTAGTGCTGGCCGCTGGCCGTCGTGGAGCAGGTGGTCGAGTCCAGGGAATTGATATCCTCGGGCAGCAGGCAGGTGCCCATGAGGCCAACCAACATGTCACTGAAGGGAGTCATCTCGTCCAGCTGAATGCAATTGGTGGAGGCCAGGTGGTGGGACAAATCGTCAGGTTCTTCCTTAAGCACTAAAATCGAAAAGAAAAGCATTCAGTTAGTGGCGGTTTCACCTAGTTTGCGCTGGGGTGCTACATCTCAATTCGGTTTTCGGTCTACTGTTAATTGTGGCTTGTGTGCTGCCGAAATTTCAATTATCGCTCGCCAGAGTCGCCCCTAATTGACAGCTCTCAATTGAATCTAATTGAAGGCAAATGCGCTCCCCTCATGAATTAGTCGCTCCAATTGCCTTCGCGGTGGAATCGAAGCAGAGCCATGATTTTTATGGCCGGACGACTCATTAATCAGCATTTCGGGCCTATTGACGTACGCGGAATAAATGCAAGCGAAGCGGTGCGAAAACAAACGCTCCTGAAACAGGAACTCAACAACGATAAGATCGCTGGATTTCAGGTTATTTTTACGGAATTGAGTAACTATCGGGTGCATCGCCCCAGATCAGGTGCAAGTTCCCTTATCAGTATGGGGTCTTGAACCAGGGGCGATCTTGCCGCTAGATTGGCCTGTGCGTCACCTACGTAGATCCTCTCATACTTATAGGTTCTTAAGCATCTAAGCCGTGTCTCAGCTATCAACCCATCCCGATCACGATCACCAGCCCCATCCCTATCCCATATGCCCGTCATGGGGTTTGCTATACTAGACGGTATGCTAATAAAACTGGTCCCAACCGCCTGTGTGTGCCGACTATTAAGTTGCAAAATGGAAATGAAAAACTAACTAAAACGACGGAGAGACCGCAGGCCAAATAGAATTTCAAATGCAAGCCCAAGTTCGTGAATATAAGTGCGAGTGCATTGTTTGCCTTTGGCTCAGCCGCTTACTTCTATCAAAGAGCCATATATAATACGGATAAATCCCAACTGCGGCAACTGCCACCAGGCAGCCATATAAGCCAGAATATAGTAAGCAGATTGCCTGGAATGGGCTCGCGCCTCCTCACCAGCCCACAAGCGGCTTAGTCAATGCATTTCACATGCAGAGAAATAATGCTTTTTAAATATAGTTCCGTTACTCAAAACTTCTAGTAAAACAACCTAATTTATGGTTGATATTTGAATGCATGGTCACACCATGTTATCTATTGCACGACACAGCGATATGGTCCCTCTAAAAATCTAGTCTATGCATCATTTTCTCTACGTGCAGAACATATTCCAATGCCATTTTTAGGAAAGCGGCAATAAAGATCTGATTAGCGGTGTGTTAGGGATTTGCACAGCTTGTAGCTGGCATCTGCTTGCTCTTGCGGTCGTTGCATTCGACACAAACAAATTAATTAACAATGCAGGCCCAAAGGTCTGACGCCCCGCATGCCCCAGCCCCTTCTTTATGGAGCCCCCAACCCGGCAGTGTGACTTGTAATTATGGCACTCGAGTGCTACTCAACGTTGGCAAAGCTTTTTGCGGAAAAAACAACAGAAATTATGGCGCACGATAATACGGCACACACAGAACTGAACAGAACCGAAAACACAGCCCATCGGGGGTCTATGTCTATCTGTATCTTTATCGGAATCGAGGAGTGCATTTTATGAGATATTTGCAAAGTGCTTCTATATATTACAGCTAATCGAATGTGTTGTTTTTCGTGAAGGTGCAAGGCCGGGAATGGCATTTAGCGGCTATCTGGCTAACTGCGCCTACACGCAAGGCTAAAGAGGACGGAGCAGCTGCGACTGTTTCTTGGCCAAGGACTGCGTACAACTGTCGAAAGGAATCTATTGAAAGGCATTTTGCTTAAAAGATATATAAACTCATTTGTCGGAGATTAATTTATGTTATTTAAAGTCTTTTAATCGCCTTTTTGATCAGTCATTCAAAGAACACAGCATTTCTTTATGTGCAACCGATGAGAGGTCGGTCGTGAGAAACTTGTGAAAGGCATCTCTGCACTTGAGCCACATTCGGTGCACTTGAGGCGTGTGTGCTGTATTCGAAGGTTTTCGAGGGAACAGGTTGCCGCATTAGCACTCACAAAAAATTCATACCGTCGGTGTATGCTCAACGCGTGACTGCGAGGAATCTTCGGGACAATTGGAGAGAACCCAGAACACAGAACCCAGAGGCCGGGAGCAAAACGTCTTCAATTTAAATAAATTTATGTCATCATCTGCAATTGAAGACGGCGACTCGTGACGTGACGTAGTTCCAAATCAAAATCGGAATATGTAAACAACGGACACGGGCACTTAAGAACTAACCCGCAGAGATCAGAAGAGAGCCACCACCAAATGGGGACAGGCAGGGCGTGATGTGATGCTGGAAAGCTTGAGCTTCGGCTATTTATTGTAGCTTTATGTAAGAGCCCGAAAATACTGACAGCTTACACAGCAGCCGCCACAGACCTGAAATCAGGCTCGGACACATCATATCAGCTGTGAACTTGAACCCGGGTGATTAGCAGCAGAGAATCCAATCCAACCATTCGACCGTCTGTTATTTTTATTCCCCATTTGTGCTTCTGGTCGTGATGGGCGCGCTTATCACGCGTGCTAATCACGATAGAAGTGCGTTGTCCATATTCCCCTTCGATCCCAAGCCCCAATTTCCAACCGCCTCCTCCTCCTACTCGCATAGCATAACTGGCCTGTATCGGCCAATTGATATTTATGGCCAAGGTGGTGCTCCCAGCCGTGTGCTATCGTTACAAATATTTGCTTTTGTAGATTGGGAGTGGATAAGAGCATAAGGTAATTACACTGGCCAGGCACTTTGTTTTTGTTTGGCAACGAGTTACTTTTGTTTGGGCAGCGAGAAGAATTCCCTCCCGATTATCTGTGCCTTGAAAACGCAAGTATCTGACGACCGGCAATCGAGGCGATCGAGTGTTACAACTGATTAGACTGACGAACGGAATATTTGAGGTGTTTGGAAAAATACCAAACAACCAAACAAACGCGGTGACAAAAATTACATAAAAACACCGGCTACTCATCATCATGATCCCCTTAAGGCAATCTGATTCGAGGCATTTCCCCTGTTTATTTACGTTCCACGAAACAAAAATAAATATAGCCGACGCGTTAGAAGAAAGTAAAGCAAAGTAGACTACATCCGAGTCTGCAGGCCCAGCAAAATGTCAACACAAACGAAAGCGAGCGCGATTAGAGGCTGCAGGTCCACTTGAAAGTGTCGAATATACACCCAACATTTCGGGGGGCCAATGGATCTGGAAAGGGGAACTCGGGCTACCCAGGCAACACAACATGCGACACAGCAGCGCTTGATCCATCGACGGACCTTGGCACACGCGCCAAAAATTCAGCTCTCCACTGCCCCTGGTTTTCACTCTTTTTTAGAGGACCCCCGCCTTCCCCCCGATGACAGGCACATCGCTTAGCATATTAATTGGCTCAAGTTAATATTCATATTTCTGTTTTTTGTCACCAGGCGGCAGAAGCTGCCAGCGAAAAAAAAAAAAAAAAAAGAAAATAAAAGAGTGGAAAAATTCACTCGATGGGCACAAAAAAACATTCGAAATACACAAATATTCGAATAGAGAAATGAAAAGAGTGGGCAAAACAATCGGTGACGTTTTTTCTGAATAATTTAATCATATGATTTCTAGTGGGAAATATTATAGAAATGTGTTTACGATCGAGAACGGTTTGTAGCCTGCTATTTTAAGAACAAATTAAACCATTAACTAAATACGCCCATAACGAAAGTAAAGTACTAACGGCAAGGGTAGAATTTTAATAAGGCCTATTATACATTGAAATCAAAAATATGCTTTGATGTAACACGCGACGTATACACAATAACCCACCATTCAGAACATTCGAATTGATTACCTAAGTTAACCCACTTTACAGTGCCATATATTGACCCATTCCATGGCGGCGATCTTCACTCTTAAAAACAAAACCAACACCAGCAAACTCTAATCTTGCAATAAACGATCCCCCACGGTTCCACATACACACAACACTGCGTATGCGTAATGCCGGCAAATTGTGACATAAGAGCCGGGCAATTGCATCGTCAACCGGCTTGCGGTTAAGTACGGATGGGAATGGGAATCGGAATCCACCCCTCCTAGTATATAGCCCTCCATATATACACCGCACCATTATATACCTTGCTGTGTGCACTTATCAGGCGAGCGAAAAACTACTCAAAAGCGGTTTGCGAATCTTTCCTGTTTTGTAGTATTTTCAACACTTATCAGCTGATTCAACCACACCTTCCCTAACAACCGAATTTAGTTATGTAGCGCAAGGTGTGTTACAGAAATCTCTATCGTTTAACTACTGACTTACTAATATAAGATATAGTGTAGCTTGATAAGAGCATACTCATAAATGATTACGTTGCCATAACTATTTATACAGTATCTAACTTAGCAGCTCTTTAATTAGGAAATGAAAACCGTAGAGTGCTCAAATGCATAGTACGTGAATTCTTGAGAGTTTGTGAAAGGTAAAAGATAGAGATCTCCGTAACATTTCCTTGTGTTTCTAGAAAGAAAGAAGAAGGAGGGTGGTACTTACTTGTCAGACCTCGTCCATCGTCGGCAAATAGCGAACAGAATCCTTTACTCATATCTTGAGCTGGTTGCTGGGGATTCTGCAGTTGGGTTTGCTGTGCGATCTGCAGCTGCTGATTGCTCGAGGAGATTATGGCTGCCGTAGCGGTGGTGGTTGGCGGCAGATTGGGCTCCACGCCGAGCGGAGTCTTCTTGCAGAGCACCGCTGTGGGCGGTGGTGTTAGGGGTGGAGCTGGACTCGGGCGGAGGACCGAAGCGGTCACCGACTTGGGACGCTTCTCCTCGGGACGCAGTCCGCTGCTACTGCCGCTGAGCAGCTGGGCAGTGATGGTGCGCGGTCCTGGCGAGTGGTTCTCCCGCTTGATGAGCAACTCCGCCTGGAGGATCTGCTTGTACGGATTGCTCTCGGGCAGCTGCTTTATCTGGTCAGCCGTTGAGGTTGCAGTTACTGGTGGGATTGTTGCAATTGTTTTGGTTTCCTCGATGGTTTTCTCTGCTTTCTCGCTCTCAAGTTGCAATGGCTTAGCTTGCAGCTCTGAGGTGTGAATAGGTGTGTTTACTGTTTCCTTGGTTTCCTGAGCGATTATTTCGGGATCGGCTGCTTTTTCGGGCTCCTTCTCGGTTTCAGCTGCTTGGTGGTGTTGTTCCTTTTGCTCACTTGCCGCCGTTTGTTGAGCAAGTGAGTATATCTCATGTTTATTCTCAAGATTACTGCAAGATGAAGAGGCACAAACGCGATTCGAATTGGGTTTAATTGAAATGCTTGTTTTCGGTAACTTATTCGCGTTGCACTCGTTTGTTACACCACGGCGAGAAAAGCGATTCGCGGGATTCGTTCGAAAGTATCTGAACAATGCAATGCGTCTCAGTATCTCAAAAGAGTATACGGCGCTCTTTTCAAGCAATCAGCTGACACAGCTGCTTGCCACTCGTTCTGGGTTAGTAAATACCAATTAACTAGACTAATTAACTCTACGTGTCCCCTAACGAGCCGAATTGAGCCGATATTTCTATAGTAAAACGAACCCCTTCGTTTGAGAACATGGAAAGAAATACAATATCATTCTTTGCAAAGGTTAATATCACTTATCAAACGCTGTTTTGATAACACTGTTCACCAATTGAGAATTCCAAATCATCATCATCAGTTGAAAATTCCCAAAGAACTAATTTTAGTGCACCTTTATTGCAGGTAAAAGTCCGTGTAGCGTTGGGTCAAACGTGATCACCGACCATTCCTATTCAGAATTAGCGACTTATGGGCGGTTTCCTAGGTTTCACAACTGCCATCGGAAAATTTTCGCCCGCCGATAAGTCACGTTTCCCCAATGCCAGACCGATTTTTTAACATTATCAATTATCCAAGCGAAATCAGAATCGGCTGGCCATCGTTCATATTGTTTTTTTTTTCTATTCCTTTCAGTCGTGATAGATAGCAATGCCACTAGGTGGGTGTGTCCCAAGAACAACAGCGAGACCAGACCCAGATTGATAAGCAGCTCCGAGCTGCTACAGGGTGTAATCAGTAATCCGATGGAACCGCAACCAGAACCAAAATCCGTAGAGAACCCGGCAACTGCCGTGATGTCTCAGGAACTTTGATTCCACCTCTCTTGCGATAAGATACGAGCATTCGCGCGATCGGCAGACTCATCCTGATCCGTAGTACGGCGGACGGGCGACGACGTCTCCGTCCGGAGTGCCTACGTTAAACGGCCGTAAAACTGTGCATGCACGGAGTGCCTGAGAGTCAAGCGCTGAGCGCGTGAAGCCCCCGTGGGGCCCCCGTGAAGCCCCCGTGGGGCCCCCGTGAAGCCCCCGTGGAATGCGTGCTGCGACTGATCTGGCGATAAAGGCGCCATCGCACGATAACTATACTATATGAGTCTCGTCGAGTGCTGGACTTGATGAGGCGGAATACTAACACCAACACCAACGCCAAAACAAACAGCCGAACAGTATTATTTATAATTTCCAGTGGTAGCGGGCGCAACAACAGCAACACAGGCAGTTAAACTTTTTGGGGGCTCGTCCCTCTGGTGAAATAGTACAAAATACGTCGTTCGAGAAGTGGTTATAGGGGCAGCTCGACATTGAAGTGAAGGGTCTTTTGTCTTCTGTCCACGGGGCAATCGAAGATCTGCGATTTCCTCGAGGGTGACCAACCCACTTTCTGGGCGGAAAAGGAGGCTCAATGTCACACGACTTGCAGGGAGTTGCGCAATTCGACAAGAATCGATTGATTAGTGGGATTGGGTGACATACGCCCAGAGAACACACCCACCCAACCAATATTATGCCGGAAGGCATTGAGTGGACAATAACAGTCACAACCTATAGATATGGACGGACGTAGTTGGATCTGGGCTGCTGATACACTTAAATAATTGCTTCATCTTCATTGTTGAGCTCGACAATTGTTTGGGGCCCGTCGCCTGACACGGGCCAGTCCCAACCAGTTAGAACCGACGATCGGTACCGGTGGGTCTGCCCCTTTTCGTGGCGGAGGAGGCTTACATCACATTATTAATTGAAGGCCTCCGAAAATGCGCAAGTAAATACGTACAGCTACGGTTGAAATGATAGCACCAATAATGCGCAACTCGAATTGTCGAAAGGTCATTATAAACCAGTTGCAAAAGGGGCTATTTTTGGATTTTTTTTTTCAATATATTAGCTAATCTGGAGTGCTAAATAACAATGACTACGTTGTCCACTGACAATCAATGGAATCTTATAACACATTTTTTTTTTTATTAAAAGGAATGCGCTTGAATGAAAACTTGAATTTAATACATTCGATTTGCGCTTTTGAGCTCAAATTGTTTACAAGTATTTAGCAAATGAGTCTTCGGATTACAAATTTATTATTGTTACGATACAATGATATATCACTGCCCTCGTCACTGTCTCAATTAGTATTGTTACACCAGATTACTCATGCCATAGTTGAGGAAATAGAATGATTTTTTAATTGCGCAAATCAAATTGCAGCGAATTAAACACCTATCAACACAAAAATGAATACTATTTCAGTTATTCCAATACATCGTAATAATGAAGAAATAGTCACATGGCGAATATGTCAAAAAATTATTACTTCATTAGATTTTTCACTGATTACTAACTTTTGACAGTGTGCTTTCGTTACGCCCTCTGCTGTGATTGTAATAAGCACTGCAAAAAACACTCCAGGCTATTTGAAGTGCCGATGGGTTGATGAAATGTTCGAGAACGACCGCTGATAAGAGATACAGATAGAAAGTGCACCCGCGATCTTTCCTCTCAACTCTTGAACTGTGCAACTCGAGTGGAAGTTGTACTAATTGTGGAACGTTGAACGTGTAGCGCGGATGGCGAATCTTCGAGTGCTCTGATGACTTTTCAAGTGCGAGACTTTCGAAGTGCGAAGTCAGCAGCGCAGCTCGATCGCCTGATGTTCTTTTGCCGCGCCCCTTTTCCACACGATTTTCGCAGATGCACAAATAAACTATACAGCGCAACCAGACAAGCTGCAGTTGAGCAAAAGGTGAAGCGAATAAATCGAAACAGTGGCAGAGATAACTATTTAACCGGATTCCGTTCGGAATATGTCGAAATTTTAAAGTAAATCAAAAACCAATTGACAGTTATTGAAACCTATACTATACATCCTTCATTTTGCAAGTGTGTTATTGAAAAGGTTTGGAGCTGAAAGCCAACGATGCATCTGCTGCTACAGTGTTCTATCGCTTGGAAGTCCTTTTTGCGAGCTTTGATGTCGCATCAAACACATTTTCTTATTGTGTAACAAATTGCGTCGAAGAACGGAAAACACAGAGGTGGAGATACGAAAAATCGGCAACCATAAAAAGAGAGGAACAAAACAAGCGGACGACAACAAACACAAATTGTCTGAAAAGCGAGAGGCTGTAAATTCGCTCTCCTTTCCTTTTTGCTCCTCTTATTCTTTTTCCCTCTTTCAATTGCAGGGCAATAACGGGTGTCCCCCTGCCGCGCCCCCTCTTCTGCTTCTTCCTTTGCTTGAACAGCCCCCCTAAAATAGCAGTAATTGTGCGCGCTTGTGAGTGTGTGTGTGTGCAGTAAATTGAATGAACGAAAAGACAGTAAAACGAGATCAAAAGAGTGGAGAATTGAGAATTGTGTTTTGAGTTTACGGAGAGTTGTGTAATCGATTGCAGCAGCAAAAAATATATAAATTTGTTTAATTACACGCACTCTTGGTCGTAAAACACACCATTAAGATTTAATAAACAAATGCCAATGCTCAGCGAATTTATGTAATGCAAATTTGCAACTGCAATGTGGCGAACAGCAAGGCGAAGAAAGAGAGCAAAGAGAGGAATTCTTTTTTTTTTTTTTTTGGACAATGCACGCAGAATGCAATTTGTTGCAGTCGGCGTCGCAGCTGCTGCGCTGCAGCTGAGCATTTTACAGGTTAGGAACGAGTGTTGTGTAAAACTTTGTCTGTTTTATTGCATTTACTTTTCATATTCCGTATTTTTATACGATCGTTTATTAATTTTTTGAGCGCTTTTCTGCATTCCGCGTGTAACAAACATTTGCACACTTTTCTAATGAGCTTCCAATGGGTTTTGGTTATTTGGACGTTTTTTATTTTTGCTCTGGACCGTTTCAGATTTTGATAATCGCTCACACACACAGGCAGCGGCTGATTAAAATAGCAATTATATGTTTTTTATAATTTGCATATAGGCCCCCGCGTGTGTGTGTGATTAAGTTTATTTTTGTCAACTTTTGTATTTTTTTTTTTTAGCTTTGTTTTATTTTCTTCAGGCTGACTTTTTATTATTTTTTCACGAGGTTCACAGGTGTATAAAAAAACTGCAGGCTTTTTATGTAATTTATTAATTTCGCTTCTGTTGATCTTTTACCTTTTGAACTTAGTTGTTCACCGCTTTTATTTGGCTTTTGAGTGGTTATTTTGTTATTAAATATTTACAGTTCCGATCGGGCGTGTTTAGTTAGTATTTTCCTTTGCGTGGATTTTAAGCATTTTATTTAACTTTTTGCACTTCGACTCGACTCGACGGCAGCTGGCGAAGTAAAACAAAACGTCAATCGGCGATTGTTTTTAAGCACGGCGCGGCGATCGGAGAGGTGCGAGCGAGATAGCAACGGCGGCGGCGGCAGAGTTTAGTTAATTTGTTTTGTGTTTTTTTTTTTTTTTTTTTTTTTTGTCACTAGTGCGCCTCTCTGTTTTTTTCGGTTCAAGTTATAATTTTTTATATTTTTCGGGGAGCAGTGCACGGAAAAAGTGAAGTGAGCGCTGCGAAATTTGAGAGACGAATGAGTGGAAGTCCGAAAGCGATGGCTTTTTTCAAAGCGCCAGCGAAGCGACGCCAAAAATAGAGAGCGGCTCCCCAAGAGAGCAGCGCGTTCTGAGTGAAGAGAGCGCAACGCCGGCGCACTGAATTTTGAGTGCTTTCCACCCAGAAGCACTCGTTCTGTGACTGAATTTTGAGTGGAAAGCAGGAAGCTGAAATATTTCTCTCATATTCACCAGCGATTTATTATTGTTTTTATGCCAAACAAATCAGCTGAGCACCGCAAACGAAACCTCTGTCACTCAAAAATCTCCCTTTCTCCAAAAATTAAAGAGCAGAATATTCTGTCTACAAAAATTAAGCATTAAACGTTGAACCCGCAATATCAGCTGATAGTGATGATAACGCCAAAACGTGTTCGTATTACCAGTGTCCAGGTATTTTGTATTGTATTTATTCATGGCCTTACAGGCGCCTAAAAGTATGACAGCGGTAATGCAGGGAAAAAAGTCCTAAATGGGCAAAGCGGAAATCGATGCGTGGGCCAAAGGAATCGCCCTCCCACTCCACAGAACGAAAAGTCGTAAACAGACCCCACAAATATTCATGTTTATCAGTTGGAAACAAGAACTTATTGCTTTTTCAATTTCCCGTACAGTAACAACTCGAAAGCAGCTGCCACACGAAAGGATTGTCTTTAAATAGAGAACAAATTTGTAAAGAAAATTGTTAGAAGCGATCGAATACAACGAAGATGGCGGATGAGTGATATTCCCTATTCAGCAGTGTGACCATGCAATTAAAAATGTGGTGTCATTAAGGCATCTTTAGTTAAAGATCCTGCTACATCAAAGATAAACTTTATGTGCCAACTAGTTCTTTTTCTCTGTATAGCTTGGTCATAATCCAATATTTCACAAATATGAGCTGGCATTGCCCAAGTCGACATTCGCTAATTTCGCCATAAAACTAAAGCCATTGCGTGATAGGCATAAAAAAGGACACACAAGCCCACACAAACACACACACATTCAGAGAGAGAGAAGGATAAATAATAGGCCTGCCAGGACGAAACACGAAGTGAAAGAGAGAGCAGACACTCGTCTGAAAGAGACGAGGCACGAGCAAAGTATTTGCAGAAATTTTACGATTTGCCTTGAAAACGAAATAAAGCGTTTAAGTGTGTAGGTGAGTGCGTAAGTGTGCGTCAGTGTGTGTGTGCGTGTGTGTGAGGGTATATCGCCTTTAGTGGTATTTGTCTTCTCACTTCTCGAGTGCATCAAATTTACACAACTCGCTGATGAAATCTCGTGAGCCTCTTCGTTAAAAGCTCACTTAAATGGAAATTCTTGACAGAGGAAAGGTGAACGAATGTGGGCGGTGGAAAGGTGATTTCCACTCCCACACGCCCCTCGAAAATGTCAGAATATCACCAGAAATGTGTTTCCCAAACCAGAGCAAACACATCCGCAGGAGAGCAGAAAAGAACATGGCAAACACCATATTAAAGTCGGAATGAAGGCAAATAAATTCGAAATGTTTATGCAGTTTTTGCTGCTGAGGAGGACAGAAATAAATTCAAATTAAATTCGGGCCAAACATTTTCTCCACCAAGGCGAACCATAAATAATTGGAGGCAGAAAAAATCAGACAAAGATACATTTGGCAACATACTACTGTCCATTGCAAATGTTGTTCAATCTAAATCTCGACAAATTAACCTTCTTATAAATATAATATCAATTGAAATATCAAACTTTGAAATGTTATTTAAATTCTTAAAATTGTTATGCTCTTTAAGTTCTTAAGGCAACCACCCCCTTTGCGTCTTATAGACAGTATATTACCATAGTGAACTCGATTCTGGCTTGCTGCCTGCGATAACCATTCCCATTCAATCCATTATCGACCCCTTTAATGAATCGATTATTATTTATCTTGTTGACTGGACAAGATCGAGCAGTTATCACCTTGTCAGTGGCTACATTTTCCGCATCTTTGATGGGAATTTTTCGCAAGCCATGAACGAACAGTGGAAATTGTTTTAAAAATAAACTCAAAGTGTGCCAAAACCAAACAAAACGAGCCAGAAGGAAGGCGAGCAAGTAAAAGCCGGACGAAAAAGACATTTTTTTTGGCTGGCTGGAAAGGAATTTTCACCCCTTTCGAGTTTATTTTCGGATGCTGCATTGGCGTCTGCGGGACTTTTGGACGGAAAGGGGAGGAAATGGGACTGGATGCCGCCGCAGACAAGCTGAAGCGTTCTGCAATTCACTTGGCCACAATACAAATCAACCGTCGGACTTCAATCACATTAAAAGCATGCACCCAGGAACTCCGGAATATATGACCCAAATAAATCAGTCGTCCAGATAAACCGGTCTGAACACTATGTATATACTCCATGGATTGTATACTCCATATACATCCACTCACCCCGCCAAATGCAATCCGACTGTCAGATCGCAAAGTGCTGCATCATGCTCAGTCGCCTTTCGGAATGACAAGCCCCCAGAAGTCCATTCGGCTGGAAGTTAGTCGTAAGCAATATAGTCCCATGATGACTCAAGACCATGACACAGGGATTGGTCAAAATCGGTTTAGGGGGGGGATAAGGTTTCTTATCTCCACGAATTCGACCGCAAAAACAAATGTTTCAAATGTTTACTTCAAATCGGAGCTGACGAACCTGGCTGGATTTATATGCGAATTTATAGAGGAAAGCGTTTACATAATACTTCTATTGAACACATAATACACGCAGTTCGATCAAAGCTGTTGCAATTAGAAATTGTGAATCCAAAATTTGGTTGCCAGGTGAGAAATCGAGCTCTTGATTTATCTTCTAAACAAATTGGTTTTATCACCATCTTTTGCAAACCCGCAGTGAACGAAGTACATTCATTAGTCGCAATAATTTCAGAAAGTAATACCCTACTAAAAGTTTGCTGGCATCCGGCAATCAAACATAAAGCAAATTGACTTATGTGCGCAGATAGCTATTGCACATCTGCCCACATGGATTCTAGCCAGATCGACATCGAAACCCATGACCATATCGAGAGCACTGGGTCTAGACTCGAGTGAGTGCAGTAAATCATATGCGCAGTTGCAAATCGGTCAGATGCATACAGACATACACACATATGTGCATATCAGCTAACCCCCAAATCCCCTGATGCCCCAACTTGTATATGCTTGGCATCTGGAGAATTATTTCATAAGTTCCGCCGGTGGTTGCAGCCCAATGTTGTTGCTGTCTCGCTCAGCTGCCACGTAATTCTGCCAACAATTTGCGAAACGAGCTCAATAGACGACGAATTCGTGAAATCGAAAGGGGCGACGCCGTTTCACTCACGTCGCTTCTACTGGATTTGCAGACAAATAGATAGGCACAGCAGGGGTCAACATAGTAGCATACAAGTATTTCAATTCCGAGCAGAATCAATATCTTCAAGATACTGCATCCATAAAGCGAACTGCTCATTGCTAGTTGGTAGTTGGTTGGTTTCCGGCTTGTGGCCCTATTCAATTAACCACAGGTGTGGTGGTCCGGCTAGTCACTTATGGGGCAGCAGGTGCAGACGTTGTTTTGGAATTCCGTGGAAATGCCCCCAGCAGAGGTCTGGGGGTCTTGGTCTGGGCCCGGTCTGGTATGTATGGACTTTTCAAAACTGGCATACGTGCCGAGCCGGGCACCATGAACGGCTCGAAAGCCCACTCAATGCGGAGCGAGTGAGTCGAAGAGCCGTCGTGTGTTCCGGCGATCGAGAGTCGGGATCGGAGGGTATGTGCTTCACGGGGGGTTAACCATGCTACCGCTCGAAAAAGTGCAAAAAGTGAACAGGCCGAGGCGAATGTGTGCCGCCGTCTGTGTTTCGCCGTTTGTGTGCCGGCCGGCATCTGGTGGAACTGGTTTCTTCTTTCCACGGGCGGCTCTCCCAGCACTTTGCGAAAATAATGAAAACAAAAAGTCGGCGAAAGATTTGGCAATGCACAGACACAGACACGGACACGTTCATGGGGAGTGGTGTGGAGGTAAACGAGAAACCAAACCGAACATCAGATCAAGTTTTTTCTGATTGCAAGAGTAAAAAACAATGGCCAACGACGAGGCAGTCACACAAAAAAAACAGAGATGAGGAATGGGAGCGGTAAGGGGGGGGGGGAGTTCTCCAGATAATTCGGGGGTTCTCTTCCGATATCCTCCCTTTTTCTACCTACTTAAACAGCTACTGTGTGCCGGGTTCCGCTTCAATCGATGATGCGGAATATCCGACCCGAAGATACACGATCAATCAAACAGATTTGTTCAAAATGTTTGGGCAAACAGGTGTGTTTGAATGGCTTGCGGAGTGGATAGGCAGAAAGACACTCAGATAAAACTGGTTTATAATTCCATTGTAGTCTTAAAAGAAAGCTGCCTTTAAACTCAGGAATGATATGCATTTATCACTATGTACGTGTGTTTGCTATTATTAAATGGAATCATTTTGCCCAGTGCACATTGAACTTCCGTTAATGGCTTGCTGAATGCATTATAAATGGGCCATAAGTTGACCAGAAGCTAATTGCGGATTGGTGGCACAGATAAGATTATCAAAGCTGACGCAAATCGATCGGAAAGTCTCGCCGTGGGGGAGGCCATTGGATAATACGCGATTTACGAGCAACCGTATCAACAGCGAATCAAAGGCCAAATCTTAGTGGTAGACCAATATTGATTTATCCTTTTGTGACAGCCCATGGATTTTATGTTTTTCGCAGGACGAAGGACAGCACAACACGCCACTCAAGTGTTGACAACTGTCGGAGAAAAAACTGCGTGGAATGGAAGGAGGCAGCTGGCTATTATATATCACACTTTTTGTGTGCTCTCGACCAACAGAGGCCGAAAAGGCCTCCACGTCCTGCTGCCCCATAAATGTATCTGGTTCCTCGGTAGCTGTATCTGTATATGTTTATCTAAGCGCCGCGAAATGAAGCCAACAAAAGGTACAAAAGCCACCGCTAAGAGAGATGGTGCAAAAGTGAGCGGGGAGATTCACCGACGCGCCAACAGGAAAGCGGATGAGTTATAGTCGAGATACAGATACGACGATAATGATGGATGTTTGGGGGAACACATATAAACAATTATCATCTGTTGTTGAAAAAAAAAAGTGGCAACACTTTAACAAAAGGTTAGTATGGGCTTGGGTACACAGAAAGAAATATTTAATACCTTTGCAAATGGAAAATGCCACAATATTCACTACTTATCTGTGCAATTTTATTTCTCTCTCGAATTTCGATGACCAAATATTGTATGGATGACGATCAAGATGGTATCGCCATCGAATAATTGTGTAGATTACAAATTGTGTGTCACGTTTTCTGCTGCCGAATCTTTGTCATGTGTTTTTGGTTTAGCGTTTTTTTTTTTTTTTACCCCCAGCTTTAATTTCAACAAATTAGCGACATAATGAAACGCTTAATTAAAATAACAAGCCACCGCAACAAAAAGCGAGAATGATTCCAGACAGCCGACACGCAAGTAACAACAAAACAATAATAATAAGTTAAAACAACATTTATTCTAAACAATTTGGCGTGGCATGATTGATGGCTGGCATGCCGGAGATGATGGTAATGATGATGATGATGATGATGATGATGAGTACTTCTCTCCATACAGCGAAATTCTAATAAAAAGGCCAAGAGCGCCGCAATTGAATGTCGACGGCGGTCGGGAAATTGGCTCCAAAACGAAGTCATCAAAGGAAAAGCCATTTGCCCATTTTCATTCGCTTACTCATTTATTCATTCGGTTAGTTAGCCAGTCCGGGCCAGAAGACTGGGCCATTGATTGCTCCCCTCCGGTGGGCGGGCACTTTTTGGGGGCGTTGGGTCACGAATTAATATTAAACTTGGTCTACTGTCCAAACAATGTCTGGCCAAAATAATAAAAGAGCCCACTAATAATGACCAAATGGCACGCGATGGTCGAAAGTGCACACAATCGGATTGGGAGTGGTTGGGATCAGCTGTTATACATAGGTACGAGAAACTTAAAGAATTGTCAAACTATAAAAATATATATATAACTCCTCAAAAACTCCTCATAACCAAAACTTCCCGCAGATGTCCAACTGATTTATGCACGTCGTTATGCGGGACAAATATAAATCTAGTTTGGGTCGGCAAAATTAATAAACTGGCTCGCAAATTGATAAGAAGAAAACGGCCTTTAAAAAAAGGGACAATGGGCAGCATAAAAACCGAGAAGGATGGAAAAACAAATAAAAGAGGGTCCTGCAGGATGTAGGATATACAGCCGAGGCGTGGCATCCATCAAAAGTCACTCAGGAACATGTGTATCGGATGCTCCAGCCTCTTCCCTGCGCTCTTCCATCATTTGGATTCCGGTTTCTCTTTCTCTGGCTTTTCGCTCGCTGGGAAATGGAATAAACCCACGTGCCTCGCTTTTCCCCCTCGACTCCCGCGGGCATTTTCATCGTTCTGCATGTGACCAGAATTATATTCTGCTTTTTTTTATTTCGGCTATTTTGGAAATACTCATGCCACGCGCTGTTTTCGATGCCTCCCACTTCTATTTTCATTCCTATTCCGCGCTGCACGGCAACAAATTTTCCGAATGTGTCGTTATCCCAAAGGAAAAAGAAACTGTGAAAATTCGACAAAGCTATTTAAATGGGGAATGTATTGTATATTTTTCAAACACATATAGCAGCTGTGTATGCATTTTCCATATTTTAATATCACAAATTTTTCTCTGTGTGTGCACACGCTGACCGCATGAAAGCGAAAGTGAAAATGAAAATGGGTTTCGGCATCGACAAGACCGCGAAGCATTCGAATCAATCTAGACACGGCGACAAAATTCATGTGACTCGCATTTGGCGCGCACTAATTGTTATTCGCTGCTGTGATACCCTGTAAAAAGAACATCTCGATATCTATGAGAAATGTAGAGCAGACTTGGTGAGATTCTGTTTAATGACGAAAGTAGCTAAAGTCCCCTTTCTTTTTGTAGTTTCCAATATTTATTTAGCTCTAAACACACTTAAATCTTTTCAAAATATTGCAATAATCCAAAAATGTTCTTTTCGAACAGGGTAATATAGGGCACCATATACCTATTCCACTTGCCCGCTGCTTTTTGTAAACAGTTTTTTATTGAATTAAGAGAAGCAGAGCGGAATGGGATGGAAAAAATGGAATGGGATGGTGACAAAAAACAAGAGGCTGGCGATTATTAAAATAATATTAGATTTAAAGCGAATTGCGTGGGATACTGGCATCCCCATCCTCCCATCGGGTCACATGTTGCAAGTGGAGCAAGAAGCAGCAGCAACAGCCAAATAATAAATAAAAGAATTAATGGAAAAAAAGTGAGGAGGCCAACGATTTATGCGTTCCCCTGATCCGATTATAGTCAAGCGGTTTGTCGCCCGATGTCGAGCACGGCAAATTATCATTAATATAAATAGCCAGATCGCCGGAATTTGTTTATCTAGCGCCCAGCTTCTCTGTAAGATCTTAGCACATTAATTTCAACAATTTCAGGCCTTGGCATTGCTCCAGCTCACGTAGGCCCAAAAGGGGCGGGGGGGAGGTGCGAGGAGCTGACCTTCCATCGGAAGGGGAAAGGATATATATTTCACAAGCTATCCGTGTCGTCATAGTTATGTCTTTGAATTTTTTGAATTATGCGTCTAAATGTACGCAAAATAAAACAACAAATTGAAATCAACAGTGTCATTAAGGATTAGAAAAACATAATGGAACTTTTCTTGAATATTTTATGGCTTGATTTGAAAATATATCTATATATCTAAAGTAACTAACCCAACATAGATTGATCTGCTAAGCTGGAAGATATGACTTACATCTTACGAACAATTGTAAAAATATTTTTCATCCCCTTGTTTTCTTAGGACCCCACTTTCCCCAGAACTCTTTCATTTCTCTATTTATCGAACCGCTGTTTGTCTTCTTTATTCTTCTTCGACAGTGGCTTGTGTCAACTTTGGAACCGAAAGTTCTTTAGTTTTATGCGTAGTTGGCGTGTTTTCCTCACTTCCCATTGACTTTTGTCTGCTTTTCGGGGCCGACGCTTTGACGCCCTCAACTGCCGAAAAACATTTCCATTTTGATAACTCGGCTCTGTCTCCGGGTTTCCCTCGGTTCTCCACTTGCGTAATTTGCAATTACGATGGGAAACTTTTCCCACCCCCTCCGGCTTTTCTGCTCACCACACTTCTGTCTTGGGGGCTCAGAGAACTTGAATATTTGCCAGCCGTTTGCGCCCCAAATTATGCAATGCCAAATGTTTGAGCCCGATAAGATGCTTGTCTCTCCTTCCCCTTCCCTGTTTTATCTCTTTTTTTATCATCTTCTTTTAGCGTTCCCAAAAAGACTTTCTGCTCTGAGAACTCAAAAATAAAATTTGGAAATAAACATTTAAGTAATATCGATATTGCTTATCGAGTCGATTGATATTTATCGATAACGAATTTCTTTTAAGACTCTTATGGAAATTGTATTTTTTAGTCGTCGAAAAGAAAACGTAAAGTTTGAAAGAAAGAACACCCCGAAATCAAGAAAAAATCCTCATTCCCTGAATCATTCTTCTTTCTTTTATCGCTGAACACAGCAGTTGAAACAACAAAGCAAAAGTCTGGCACAAAAAGGAGGTGCCACCACCTGGAGACAATTTACCAGATAGCCGTATTACCTGCAATCGCTCTTCACATTTAGAATAACGGTACACGTGCCGCCCCCGCCCCCAAAATCTCACACCTCCAACATTCTCCGCTCAGCTGTTTTCTGATTTTCTGGTGCAAGCAGGAACTTGTTACCCACGCCCTGGGAAGAGAGAGGAAAGCAGTGAGTGGTAAATGGTGGGAGGGGGGAGTGGTGCGGAATTTGGGAAATCGTCGCTAGCTCCAGTTCACACCAATGCGGCCTACTTTTAGGCTCAGAAAGAGAGCGAAATGCTCTCTTTAACGGCACAAATCTCTCTTGAGCATGCGGCCTACGAGGGACCTTGAACTCGAATTTTCTTTTTCCTGAAACACTCGGCTTTCACTTTCGCTTTTGCCGCGTTATGTAATCCCCCGGGGAGAGCGAGCGAGAGCATTAACACAAGAGAGAGCACCGTTTAGGCTCGTGCAATGGCATGGAAAATGAGCAGAACTTTCACTTTCACCAGTCAACGACACTCACACACACACACTCACACGGGGAGAGGAAAGAATGCGTAGAAAGTGAGAACGTTTGGGGTACAGAAAAAAAATAAAAGGCAAACACAAATGCGACGCAAAAATATTTGCAGGAACAACAAAACATATGATGATGTTGTTCTTATTGTTTTGCCGATTTTCCCCCTTGTTTTTCCTGTTAAATCGAAGCGCCATAAAAAAAAAGCTCAGCGAACAAACAAATAAATTTTGTAATAGGCGGCGAGAAGGTGAAATTGATTTGCCTTTTGCTCATGCTTTTTATTGTCCGACAAATGTCAGGGCCGGCCCCCAAAAAAGTATGCTAGGTAATTGTCACATCATTGGCGATGGATAGAGGGGCTGTTGTTTGCATGATGGGGGGAAGAGGAGGAGGGTGTGTTTAGTGAGGGGGAGGACCTTTAGGAACATCATTGCCCAAATCGCACGGCACGTGTATTTATAGCTGTGTGTTGGAGGGATTTCCTTGACCCCGAATAGGGCCTAAAAATAGTATCCGAAAATATTAATTAATATTAATTAATATTAATATTAATATTTTCACTAAAAATTCCCTATATATGGTCTGAAATCAAGTTGTTTATCTTTTGTTTTCCGTGTAAAAGGAAAAATGCGTAAAACAAAGTATTAAATCTACCAGAATTATGCGGCTACAAACGGTCTACGGTGAAAAACCAAATGGGGCGGATGAATAATGCTGATGTTTATGGGCCGACTCGCCCGACTCTTGGCCAACTTTAAAATGATGGCAAAGGAAAATACATTTCGTGAGCTAAATTACACAATTTGCTGGCCGAAGGACGGAGGACAAAACGGCCTGTCAGAGACAGGTGGAAGCGGAAATAAACAGGTAAGCACACGCACACACACACACACACACACTTAGGAGACACGCGTTCAGTTCGTTGACTTCCGCTTGGAAGGGAAAATCGGAAACCCCACAAGATTGGCCAACCAAACAAAAAAAAAAAAAAGAGGCAACGCCCCCACCCTTTTTTCGCTCATCTTTGTTCCTGCTGCCTTCTCCACTTTCTTCCACCTTTCACAAGCCATTCGCATTTCTCCGCTAAGTGTCAATTACATTGACGTTTATTCAAATATGCAACGCACGGCCTCGAAAACTCGACATTAGGAAAAGAAGTAAGGAAGCACAGGAAAATAATTCCACGGCGTATAAAAAGCTCTCAAGTGGGAGCGAGAGCGCAGTAGAAAGCGGGAAAAGCCCTGTGTGCGTGTGTCCCCCCGCACTCCGCCGGAAAAGTCACCTCTTTGCGTGTGAAAAAGTCTTCAAGTTGGCAACATTTTGTGATTTCGGGCGGATTTATCGGGTTTTATTGTGCGTATCACACAGGCCTTGCCTTGGCATTTGCCGCAGATATATGTTAATATGGTAATCCGGCACTTTTCCTCCCGCTCTTAACCTTCTTAACCCTCTACCGAACCCAAAACAGGCCAAAAACAAGAGCACTCCATCAACTTTTAAAGCCTGCTCTTAAAGCGGCTTCCCATCAAATTATGAACTGCCTAAAAGGAACCTAAAGGCCATCAATGTGGGCTTACAATAGAGATGAAAGTTAGATTCCACTTGGAAACGTGTAAGCCATAATTTTGCTAAAAGGCACGGATCATACCTATTAAATTCGTATTATTTAATCTATAAAGGTGGCTAGAACTATGCACCAGCATACTCTTTTGAATGAAGTGTGCAAAATATATTTTTTTACAAATTATTTTCTGTACCTTCAGTGTTTTCAGTGTATTAGCCAAACGATTGCTTCGCAATTCGATAACGTTGAAGATCCATTTTTGATGCTGGCAAATTTACAACGTTTACGTTCCGTTTGTCCGAAAGAGCTTGGCTTTGGCAACGGAAATTTTATGCGCAGCATAAAAACGTTTTCATGTGCAATCAAACCCAACTCTTCGCCGGCGAAATGGGGATCCAAATAAATGAGGAGTGAGCTCAAGATGCTGTCCTATCTGCGGCAGCAACAAGCCAATCAAAATGCAATTTCCACTCGTACACAGGACATAATTTAACGACACACATGTGGAGCTGTAACAAGCTTTTCATCCGCATCCGCCTTCCCCCTGCTTTTCCCGGCATTCCCACGCTTTCCTCGCCGTTTCCATCAAGGTACAAATAATAAATATGCAAACAAGTTGATTCAGCGGGCTCAGCTGTGACTATGAATTTGTCATTTTGTTGCCGCATCAGCAGGAATGATGAAAATATTTATACAAATAATGGGCGGCACTCGTTGCGTATACGCAATGTTGACGTTGATGGGGTCACAGCACACAGGACGGATGTAAATATAGAGATAGAGATAAAGATAAAGAGCCAGCGACTTCATCAAAACAGAATCAGCTGCAAGGCTGTGCGATAAGCAAACAATTGCCCAAGGATACGAAAAACTCATCCACAAACTGGCTTTTCCGTTTCTACTTCCCAAATTAAATTCCTTAAGTAGAGACAAAAATTCTTCACATCAACGTCAAGTGGTTGAAAATTCCCATCGCTTTACGTTCCAATTTTGTTGAGTTTACACGTGTGTGAAATGTTCCTTGCCCTCCCTTGCCACCAGCTGGATTTTCCGAGCATACCCCTAGTGTTTCCAACTGTGTTTCCAAGTGTTACCCCATTCACAGTTAATTATCCCGACGTCAGAGCGGCCACTTGAGTCCGCCCGGAAATCAACAAACATTTCCGCTCAACTTTGGGGATTGCAGGCTAAAAAGGGCAAAATTAGAATAATAAATTGGGCCAGAATGGTTTATCGAAAGCGAGTGAATAACTTCATCGCTCAGCCGCATTAATAACGCGGCTTTAATAAGGACTTGCCCAAGGATTCCACGATCGAACTGCTGCCGACTACGTGACCAGATAACTAAGCCTGCCTTATCGGTGCGGGAAAAGTAGGGGGAAATTTATAAGCAACGTTATTCTTCATTCTGAAGTACACCGAAAATATTAATTGACTCGAATGGTAGATATCTGTATAAACAAAATAGCTAAGCTCTAGAATCACACCTATGAGAGATGAGTTAAACAGAATATCATCGGGAAATCCGTTGGATTTATTTTTGTACGTTTTCCCACTGTGTATTTATTTTCTTGGCAACCAGGGATAGTTCTCCCACAATTCCCCACTCACATCTATGTGCCATTGTAACAGCCTTTTGGTAATTGTGCGGCCATAAATCTCTCCTTTGGCTTACTGCACTGACTCCGGGGCAATTTAGCGCCTGTCCGGCTGTTGCTGCCAAATACCATTCCATTTCCATTAAAGAGACACCGGAGTCAGGATGTGCAGGTGCGCGGATTGAGTGGAACATCGATCCGAGGCAATTAAGGTCAACGGGAAAAAGGAAGGAAAAAAACTCCAAGACTGCCTTCAACTTTTTCAATTAGCCAGGTGACCGAAGTTATCGCTCGGAAGAAATCAAAATCAAAATTACGACCACGCAAACATCAAACCCTAAAAGGGAAGTAAAAGGAAAGAAAAACTCTTTTGGGCGTAGTAACACAAACTTAGGAACTTGAGAACCCTTTGCCGTTGAGGAGAAACCCGTCAATAATCCCGATTAGAGCATGTGTATATGAAATATTTATGCTGTGGTCTGCAAATGGAATTTCTCTCTGCGAAAAGGTCGCCCATGAAAGCATGAATAATGCAATGAATGGTACAAAGTACAAAGGAATCGCAGTCTTTAATTCTCTTTAAAGCCATCTGGCCATCTTTCAGTTCATTTTATCGGGAAGGTCGGGCAATCATAATGAAATCCCCCTTTTATTGCCCCAAAGTATGCAACACATTTTTGGGCCTCCTGCTCGATGTCCTTAATTTATTGTTTTAATTTTTAGTCGCTCGGCCACAAAATGGCGTCCTGAGCCCAAAAAAACCATTCGAAACTTTGGGGGAAAGTGTTAAGAACTCGTGTAAATTCCATTAGGGCCAAAAAGCAGAGAACTGCAGCCCGCCACTCGCACTCTACGTCCACCCGATAAACACTCGGTACTCTAGGCACCCCGTTTTTTTTGACACCCTACTTGCGGCAACACAAAATACTCGAGTGTTTTACCGACGTTGTGTTTTTGTTACGAGTAAAAAAACCACCCGAGGCCTGCTGCGCAAGAGCCGTATGGGTGAGTGGACGCACAGTCAACGATCGGCCGCAGGTCATTTTTTGTATGCGGGCTGCAGTTCTCTGGTCATTTTTTGTACGCCTAAAATTTGTATGGGTGGAAGCGTGACGGGTATAAGAAATGAAGGGTAAAAGGGAATACCCAAGAAAATTTTTGTGCTCATGTCTTTGCTCTTTGATGGACTCAATGGGTGCCTCCCATTTCAAACACATAAAGTAATTGCAATTAAAGACGGCATTTGTTGATTTTTACGTTTTTTAATGTCTCAATCTAAATAATAAAAACATAGTGGGCTTAAAAAGTATCTATTAAATATAAGGACTTAATGTTGTTGGATCAGGTAGTAAGTCATCGACGTCTACCTGTTCCCCATAGATAGCGCCGATTTGTAGGAAAAACTTCACCAAATTTTTAAATCCGGCTCCGGTTACTGCAGAAAACGGCCGACAATCTTGGACAACCCATTGGGTGCATTTTTCAATAGCTACTTTCTTGTCGTTTTCCGAAACAATTTTTAATTCCGTTGGTCGTCTTAATGTTAGACAACATTTATGGCGGGATAAATTGGAGGTGTTTTTGTGTAAAAATTTGAGCACTTTCTGGCATTGCCTGCAGAACAGCCATCCGTCCAGAACAGTTTCATCTTCCTTTAAAATGTCACATAAAATGCTCCAAATAACACTTTTTCCTTTATGTTTATTGGCAACTGAGTATGTTCCATTGTTAATTTTATTTTTAACGAAATCAGCCGCTTCTGCCATTATTGTGACCTTTTCCTTTGGCTTCCAAATAATACTGAATCCTAACAAGCTAGTAATTGCATCGTAAAAAACAAAAAAGGGGCAATTAACAGCCGAGACACTGGACCAAAGACACAAGAACTCAACAATCATTATGTATGGCGCCATTTGACTCGACTACCTACGAGACCACTCGAGTATTTTTGGAAACACCCGAGTATTTTTGGAAACACCCATGTGTTTAACGGTATACCCACAAGTGTTTTTCTCACTCATCCCTTTTTAGGCACTGTGTGAGCGGCACCCGCGACGCAAAACACCGTATTGATTCGGGTGCGCACACAACGGGGTGTCTTGTCTGCATGTTCAGATTTATACTGTGTGTTTGTAAGTACCCGCGATGTGCGTGGCGAGTAGCACCCGCACACAAAATTGTAGGGTGTGAGTCGAGTGGTAAAAAAGTGCCACCCTTGCAGTTCTCTGCCAAAAAGTTTCAGGCAACGAGCAAAGCAAAACACAGGGTGTGTGATTTCAGCCGAAGGCTCTGCGCTGCGTCAAGTGCGATAAATCAAGAGAGGCAGGAGAGCAAAAACCTCTGCAGGACAAAGTGAGAGAGACTTTTGGTAATTAAAAGCAACGCGTGGCTGGAATTATGCAAGGACTACGGCTACAAGCTATAAAAATGCAAATTTCCTCCAGGACAGCGAGCGCAAAATCAACTAATCAATGTTAATTGGATTGGCGTGGGAAAATCGCGAGTACTCGCCGCTTTTCTTGGCTTCGCCAAAATGTGGGAATCTATAAATATGCAGCGGCAATTACGCATCTGAAACAGATTGCACCGCTCCCAAAGATAAGCGACCTTGAGTCAGCTGCCAACTGAGTGACGAGCTCGTTAAGAGAGAGCGGAGCGAAAGAGACGGAACAACGCTCGATCTGCACTGGGAAAAAGCTTGTGAATTTGTTAAATATAAAATATTACTAGAGTGAAGAAGTTAGAAAATTGAAATTGAATTACAAGTACTAATCCTTTCTTTGATTTATTCATTCATAATACTTTACTGCTCATTTTAGCTTGTTATCATACTGAAATCTTTGATATTTTTTTATCGTGCCACCTATCACATGTCTGTTGCGTTTTGAGAAACTGCTATCGCAGAGTTAATAAATCAAGCCAAGCTCCGAGTAAATCTAAATCCAAACAACATCCCATATATAATTATGCATATCGTATATAATGAGTGAGAATAACCCAAAAGGTAAACAAACAGTTCAAAGAGATTTTTTTTTGTTGGCAGTCTTTCAAAGGCTCACTCGCTCTCTTTTTGCTTGTGTAATATTGTTTTATTCAATTAGGCAAACAACATTTACAAAAACAAATAGGTCTAATATTTACAAGCAAACCAATATATTTGTTGTCATTCAAATGCACACGAGTGGAAAACGGATAGCAAATGAATAGAAATGGGTCGAATAGCTGTCACACTAAACATCAAAGATGAATAGAAGTGGTAAGTAATATTTAAGACAAAAATCTTCGTTGTATAATGCGAATATAATGCGAATATATAATTCAGAAACTAATTTATGTGTATCCTACTGATTGGTTCACATTCCCTACTTTCTAAAACCAATCCCCCATTTTTTGTGGAACGCACACGCACTGCGTAGTTACACAATCGATTTGTAAGAAGTTTAATCAAGGATTGAACAATTGAATCAACTTGATTGACGCAGTTAAAAAAGAACAATAAAGACACGAGAGAAATGAATAAAATGAATAAAATGGGGGACAGTGGGGGTGGAGGCTAATCACATGTTGTGTGAATTAAAGCAAATTGTCAGCATTCATTTGCACCGCATCACTGCATTCGTCATCATGTGCGGGTAAGGGTTACACCGAGAGAAATCACTGCCAATTTTAAAATTTATATTGTCTCTTTTACCACAATACAATGAGTAGTGAGTAATTAAATTCCATTTTAACTATTTTCTCTATTTCATCTAGAATTTGAATCATAATAAATCCCCTGGGCTACGAAATAATCGAAAGTGTATGGGAAACGACACGAGTTTTTAAACCCACAAAAAAGGTGCACAATTAAAAATGAATTTGTACTTTTGGTACACACGCACCTTAATAAAAAAAAATTAAGAACTTATATACTGCTCTTTTTATGAGTATATTTTATTTTTGGGGGGCAGGCGAGTGTGAATCTCGAAAAGGAAGAAGCGAAACAATGCACAAATATTTGCTCATACACGCTTAAATTAAGTAAATACAAATTGGTGCGGGGTACTTACCAGTCGAGCTGAAAAAAAATGGGGGAAACTGTTGGTTTTTTGGGGGGTAGGTGGGGGGTCAGAGGAGCTTCTTCATTAGAGACATTGTTAATTTATTATTCATTGTTGACCCGCACGTGGACTCACGCAACGTCCGTTAAAATAAAATATATATTATGTGGAAAACGCGAATGGAAAAACGCAAATGGAAAAGGCACGAAACGATGTTGTGCGCACGAAGCAAATCGAAAATATCGAATGGGATTATGAATATGGAAATTGAGGGGAAGGAAAATCGATTGCGGGATGCTAATTTGGCACTGTTATCAAATGGAAAATCTGGGCCACTCGCCGGTGACAATTCAATAAATGACGGATTAGAAAACCAAATCGTTGCGAAAAGTGGGGAAAACTTACATAAAGCGCCAGCTGAGGCGCAGAATTCTTTATGCAAATGCCGAGCACACGCACCATCGACCCACCACCACCCACAATTACCGCCCCCCCATTCAAGGCTGTTCAAATATTTGAAATGGAGAGGGGAAATTTGAATTTGGTCGATTAAAAACGGCAGGATTAATACGAAGAATTTCACTTCCTGTTTGGTGGCTTAATTAAATGATAAAATTAACTTGCCCAAAAATGTAATGAGCATATATCCGGCATTGTTCCGCGCCAATTGAAAATCCCGCCCAGTGAAATGGCTCAATTCGGTATTCTTTGGGACCCGTTTGTTGTTCTACGGTTAGTATATATATATATATATTGGAAATCTGACTGACTCACCTTATGACATAGTTAACGCAAACGACGCTCTGCGGCTTTAACTTATCGTAGACGATCGTGGCCTGGCTAAGAATCCAGCAGTAGCCACCGTATTTTCCCAGAAATCTGTAGCGGGAGGTCTCGCCCTGTCCCTTGCTCAGCACTAAAAGATACAGATACGCAGAGATAGATGATTAGATAGAATTAGTAGTGGCAAGTGGATGTAATAGATTGTTTTAAATGTGCTTCAAGTTCTGGTTTAAGTTCGCCCACTGCTCTTGGCAGCGAAATCGGATTACATTCGCCACCACAAAAAAAAACAATAAACAAAATCTTCTGCGGTCTGCCGCTCCGCCCATTGAATCTGTCATAATAATCGAGCCACGAAGCTCTTGAACCAGATACAAACCCGAATCGGTTACAATTTTGGCACATTGCGGATATTTTTAGGGATATTTAGGCAGCCAGGAAGGATATAATCATGGTCACTAGCCTAGCTACACTGTAAAGTATTTGTTCTAAATATCCAATTACCCATTGAAGTTGGGCTTTCGCACTTAAGACTTCGTAATTAAATTGTTTGACATATTAAAATATATCTTTGATATTCAAAATAAAGTGTAAATAACAGTGACATATCTCATTAAGTAGACATTTTTCATTACCGTGTTTTCTGCTGGTTGGCAAATTGTCAAGTCTCAAATTACGGCGCCAAAAGCGCTGGGGCATAAAAATTAAATAATAGCAACTCGCTGTGTGGGGCGTTAAAAAAGAAGGGGGGGGGGGCGTGGCATAAGGGTCTTAGGCATTTTCAGTGGACCAAAAACGTTGCCAAGTAATTTGGCCCAACGAGGACGCCACATAAACCCGATTTTAATTAAAAGCGCCTCGCAAAATAACAGGAATAAAATAAATATATATAAGGGACCAACCGCGCACACACGCGTAGGTAGAGCTTTTATCTGTATTTTTGCGACAGCTCCTTGCCTCGAAATCATTTCAATCAAATTTTTATGGATGCCACTGGCAGCGACAAGAACATTAAATAAATGATGAAAATTCATAGGAATTCGGGCCAGGCGATTGAAATTCATGGATGCTTTTGTAGCACGAGTCCAGCCACCATCGGGATTAGCTTGAGTGCACAGAAGGACACAGGTGCGCAAAACAGGGTCATATCCTGTTTAAGTCGCAGCAATAAAAATAAATTTGCATAAAGAACACCACGAACTAATTGAATCACCAAAGTTCGCAAGTGCCGAGCGACCTTTGCTGCAATTAAACCAAAAATGCGTAATAAGAGTGACTTTAAATCCTGGGAAATCAGGACGAACTTACTATGCGGTCTGAGATAAATCTCTAGCTAAACATGCTTCGTCCCACTCGGATTCGTGCTTTTATTTATTCATTCAGTTAATTCGAAATCAGCAGCAGAAAATTAGTTTTTCTTCTCTTGGCTCCTCTGGCTTAGAACTCAACCCAAACAAAACAAAAAAAAATGAGTAGAAAGTAGCGCGGAAACGGTTGGGGTAATTATGCGGGGTCATTAACAAGACAAGATCTAAGGAGGCCCAGCCACTGGAGCCGCCTTGGAGCCCCCGAAGTCCGCTGACAGCTCAGTGAGATTGATGCGAACAGGACATATGTGGCAACTAGTCCAGTTGAGTCCTTGGCTGGACCAGAAATACACAAAAGTGTCGAACAGAATCGTCAGTGCTGCCCTACTATTTCATATAGAAAGTAGCTAAAATGTAGCACTTTAAAAATTCAAAAAATGTATCTTTTGAAAGAAGATCTTTTTGGAATAGCCCAGTTTCTAACTGCCAAGATAACTATATCTAACCAGAAAGTAGCTAAACCAAGCAGCACCGCCTCAGAGCTCAGACGATTGCCATTTGGCAGTGTTTATGTGGAATTAGCAAAGTGAGCAGACAGAAAAGCAGCAGCAGCAGCAGCAGCGGGAAAAGCAACTGCAGTTGCTGCGAAAGCAGCTGCAGCAGTGAACTTGATTTGCCCTTAGCCAAGGACTTTTCCCAGAGTCCTGCCGGCATTTTGAGCTTGAGCTTGAGACGGAAAATATTAAAATATCTACGCGCGGCAGCAACAGCAAAGATCATTTATCAGCAATTTTTTAGCAGCATTCCTTGGCTGCCATTTGGAGCCATTGCCATTGCTGCCTTCCACAATTTATGAACACGAATGCAATCCGCTTTTCGCATGGCAATGGCCATGGCCATGGCAGTGGAATTGCCAGGACTTCGAGACTGGCGGAGTGGAGTGGAGAAACTGCGGAGAGAAGCTGGCCATTTGTACAAATAATCAAACAGAGAAGTTGGCAAAAGGGATAAAACCAGACTCTATTCGAGTCGAATGCAAGACAAACATCAAAACCGCATTCAAGGTTATGTATCAAGCGGGATGAGCACGGAACTCGAAGGATGCAGGATGCAGGACGCATAGGATGTGAATGTGGGATTCAGGATGCGCACAATGCATGCTCAGACACGCTCGAGTACACGGGCAAATCCTGGCAGCAACACAACAGTAAATCATCATCAACGCAGCGCACGAACCGAGAGTTGCCAAAGGAGCAGGTGCAGCAGGTCCTTAGTAAGGTGAATCCTTGGCTGGGTCAGTTTCAGGCGTGCACTGCGAGGATTACATCAAATGTAATACTATGTAATAGCCCGAATATAGTGAATGATTGGTCATTAAAAAGCTTTTGGTTATTGAACACTTAATAAACATTTGCTGACATATGTAATCTTATACATAATAATGGTTAGCACTTTTAATATTCCCGATTTAAAATTATTCCAGTATTCAGTAATTTCATCCTACACTCTCCAGAGTTCACTGTACCCCATTCGTTTGCTCATCCTGATTGCTGACCAGAGTCCAGGATGCCGAGTTGAGAGCCAGGAATGACGAGGATGGGTCGAAATCACATTGGCACAAGTGGATAAGGAAATAAATGTTTGGCTTTGGCTGCCCAAGGATGTGCGCATAAATCAAGGATTTGTTTGCGGATTGTTTCGACTACTCCGAGGCACAAAGGTAGTTGACTCGGAGCGTCTTCGATTTAGACGTAGCATTGACCTTTTGGCCTTCGCTTAGGGCGGCCACGTGGCGTATGCGTAATCTGTCCTAATTGAATTAAGCCGTGACATAATCCCCAATCCACCAAGCAAGCGGGCTTAAAGTCAATATGTGCTGAGAATCTATGCAAATTTCTTTTGCTATATATTTTTTACTCCAGCTTATTGAAAAGGAGCTGTGGTCTGACTTTCCTGCGTCTTCATAACCCGCCAGTCGTGTGGAAAATTGCATTTTACCACCTTTTCTTTGGCAGCCAAGACAGGACATTACACAGGACCGGAGAAACAGGAGAGGCAGGGAGTGCAAATCCCAGTTAGTAGCCAACGACTTGAAAGGGTTTCGGGCGTAATGTAAACTTACTGCCAAGAATTATAGACTTAAAGCTGGCCATTATAAGTTGGAGTTGCCTGCAGTGCCAATAAATGGGATAATGAGTGTTCCAGGAACCCCATGTTAACCAGAAGCAGGAAGACGAAGTGCACATAGAATAGGCCAAGTTTTGTGGTTGAAGGGGCGAACTATTTCACATATTGGCCAAGGAAAGGACATTCTCTCGATTCTATGGAAGACCGCCCGCAGCGAGGAAATCGACAAGTTTGTCGGGTTCAATGGAGCCCATTAAAAACTACTCAAAATGTCAGCGGGAGTGCAAGCCACATGGGTGATGCGGTAAAGGACGACCACAAAATGTAACAAATTTGCTTAATTTGCCGACCTTAAATATCGTTTCGTGTTTAACTCAAGTCAGTCTGCACAGCACAAAATCAAGATTACTTCAAATAAAATGAATTTACTTGGAAAGTAAGCTCAACGTAGAAAAGAATATTATTTAACGATTTTAAATGGTAAATTGTAAATAAGTAAGAAATCATTGAATTGCTAAGAATCTTTTTCAATCGAAAAAAAAAAACTGTTCTTTTTTCTGTGTGTCAAGGAAAACAAGTTCAAATGAAAAGCGGTGGAAACAAAAAGACCGGAAAAGCGGGGAAGGCAACAACGAAAGTGGAGGAAAAAAGTAATTGAAAACAAAAGTCAAAGAATTTACATATTTATTTGACGCACAGCCTCAGACTTCGACTTTGGCCACAAGTCAATATTTATTTATGCGTGCGGAAAATTTAAATGACTAAAAAGCTGACGAGGCAGAAGGAAACTAGAGTGCAGCGGGCTATGCGATTTGCAGCACCTCTCTTTGTTTTGCATTAATTAGAATTTAACAAAAATAAATGCTGGGTAATTGAAAACTTTCGCCGCCCCCCGCCCGCCCCTCTACCCAGTGAATCACCCCCATTATGCTCATTAATTCCATTCGCGGAGCGAAAATACATATCTCCGCCTTCATGCCGCTCATTTAATTAACTCAATTTGAGCGGAAGGAAAGTCATCATCAAGACATCAAGAGGAAGGAAGAAACTGGGATTGGGAACTGCCTCCAGGTGCTCTGAATTTGGTACCCCGTAACTGAGTTTGGAGGGAAACCCCGTTTTTCTCATTTTCCCTTAGACTGTTCAAACAATTAAGTGCTGATGGCTGGTAATTTTTTTCCCAGTTTCCTCGCTGAGGAGCAGCTGCAACTTTATTAAGCAAAATTTAATGGCGGTTGCCGTGCTCTGCCCCCCCTTAAACTATTTTTCCCCCTCGCATCCTGTCGTTTTTCATTAGCGCCGCCAACTGACTTGCAACAATTGTTGCACAAACAACAAGCTCACGAAACTTTGGCTGCAATATTTTCCGTAGGAGAAGCTTCCTTTTTGTTTTTTTTTGCCGCTTCATGTTGAGCAATTAGTTTGACTGGACTTTTCCGGGCACGCTGCTGCTGTGTCCATTTGCCAAACGTCTAATTGGACTTGCTAAAGATTTCTACAGAGATTTGGGGCAAGTTTTTTCATTTGCCGGCACTCCCAGTTGAACGCTTTTTTCCCGGCTAATAATTCAGTGAGAGAATGCTGGCTGCCAAAGCCCCCTATTCTTTCGTTCTTGCTCAAATCTTCTTCTCTACTTCATTTTGTTTGGCTTTATTAATAATTTAGGTAGAGAAAAGGCTTTCATTCATAATGGAATTACTTTCGGCATTGGTCAGGCAGGCAACCAATCAATAATGAAGGGTCCCAAATCCTTTCAAACAGCATTCGGTCAATGAACAGAGTTTGGGACTTTAGCTGGACTTGTGACGAAATTAATATACCTTTATTATATTTATGTATCTTTATAAATAACAAATATCGGGGTAGGGAACTGCCAGAAAGCTGAAAAGTATGCAATACCCTTGAGGTAAAGTGCTGAGGCCCATAAAAAAACTCGCGGTTAGAACACAAAATTTTATGATGCATCCAAATGTCAGCGAACGAGAGAGACGGAACGATCCACACGGAAAGGGACAGAGCACCCGAGTGTTGCTTAAATGTCAATCTATCTGTCTGACTGTCAATTTCAGCAATTGCAGCGGCGACGTCGGCAGAGGCTAAATGCGTTGAAGGAAAATTTCATTTGCAGATATCGTGCTGTCATTTAATAAACGAAATGTGAGACGGGGATGTGCGAAAGAGACGGCAGGGTGGGGGCAGAAAGAGACGGACGGACAGACGGACAAACGCAGCGATGCAGTAACAGATATTGGCAACACTTTTCCCACAGACATTGAAAAGAGTGAGAGAGACGGGGAGTGTAAAAGGGAAAGAGAGAGGGAGAGGGAGAGTACACACACATGTAAAGGAAATGCGGCAGACTGGAGAAAAAACCGAATGCTGAGCGACAGGCGGAGAAAAGGGAGGTTGGAAAAGGGGGTCTGGATTGAACGGGAAGGAAATTTCTCAGCGGGACATCGCGTAGGTGAATGCACCCATTGTATAAAACCAGCGCAAGGCAGACAACTTTCACAGATATGCGGGTACACTTCGAAAAAACAAGTGAGAACGCCTGATGTCGAGTGTCGCGACTATCAGATACCCGGTACTCAGATAATAAAGTTCTTAATGGATAGAGATATTTCGCACTTGGTCTTGCTCTCAAAAGGAAATTACTGTGGGAATATATTAATAGTTTTTCGCAGTGTACGTGTGCATTTCAGATTGGTTTTCTGTGTGTGCGTTCGCGGGTGAGTTTTGTGTAAATCCCGCTCGTCGCCAACTAAATGCCAATTTCAGAAAATGACGCGGAAAAAAGGAAGGCACACAGTGTAGCTGACACGCAATGCTTAATACAGAGGGGGGGGGGGGGAATGGGCTCTGGAAAGGTGGACTCAAGGCGCGGAGGAGCATGACCAAAACCTGAGGCGGCCTCCCTCATCCGCCCCAGCCAACAAATATAAATAATTGACAATGACAGAGCGCACCAAAAGACCAGCGCCAGGAACAACAAATTTAAAATCATTCTCGTGTCGAGCGACAGGCCAGAAATCAACGAGGGGCACAAGGTGTGCGAGTCACCATCAATCTGTCAAATATTTCCACGCCAAAAGTCAAAACTCCTTACGAAAATAGAGCTCGTCATTTTCACTTAGGCGAGGGGAAAATGATGTCGGAAAAATATTGACACACAGTAATGATGCCAAATTAGTTTGACAAATGCATCCAAGTTATAGATATAGTAGAGCATAAATTAATATAAATAAAGTTATAAATGTAAACTTTTATTTTCTTTTTACAACTTTAGGTATAAATAGGCTTAGTTTAGTCTGAATATATAAAGTGTAACAACATCCTTCAGGATTCCCAGAAAAGCAGGAAATGAAATTGATATTGATGGAAACAAACGCGGACTTTGGCATAATTTCAACATGCTGACCTGTCAACGCTGCGAATGGCCGATGGCAATGGGCCAAGAACAGTGTTCAACACTTCATTAGAGCCATCATGGAGTGAAGAAGGCCCAGGTCACGACGGGCAGGGAATCCTTCGCCAAGGACCGCAAATATTTTGCCAGTTTACACGACTTATTTAGCAGCAGCGGATCAAAGGGGGTTCCCAAGTCACAAGCGCCTTTTGATTGATTGCGCAGAGCCCCGGGGAACAGAAACGCAGACAAAGTCCAAAAGCCCAAGTCAAAAGGTTTTTTGTTAAGCAAATTGTGGCTGGCATTGTGAAAGGTTTCTTAAGCAGTTTGGGCAAAGGCCTGACATTTTGTTTTCGATTGTGAGGGGATTTGTAAGGGGATTTGCAGAGGCAGCAAATGAAGTGGGTCGCAAGTGGGTAAATATTAGAAATAGTAACCCTTAAAAATGGGCATATATAATAAATACTTTTGAAATAAACTATTCAAATGTTTGTCAAATGCACTTTCCAATTAAGTTCTTTCTTCTTCTTAAAGATCCCACTGTACCAGCAGCCAAAAAGCGTTGCATACTTTCAGGCTCATCACTTCTTTATCGATAAGAATTTTGCATGCAATTTCTGCGCTGTTTTTCTTGCTTTTTTCCCGCTTGCCTAAGCACATTTATTCGTTTTGTCTGACAACCTTTCCGAAAATGAAGGCCGAGGGGCTGAAGCAGAGAATTGGGAACGACTATCATCAGCACCCCCCCCACCCACACACAAGCAAACCTCAATGCAACTAAAAAAAAAACGAAGAGGAAAATTGGCAAAAGGAAAATCTGCGCCCGGCAGCCAAAAACATAAAACTTTGCACATTCATTGGGTTCGCTACTTTTTCCTTTAGATTTTTTGTTTTCAGTTCTCCTTTGCTGCTGCGACAATTTTCCAGCAGTGGGAAAATTGTGCGCTTTCTTAATTTAATGAAAATTTTCCACTTGGTCGATTGACATTTTGTGTTCTTTGTCGTTTTACTTTTACCTCCGCCCGCGAAAATCGTGTGGTGGGTGCAAGCAAAGTTTCCTCTGAGGTTTGGCAAATAAACACACAAATTTACTTAGCTTTCTGGGTGGGAAAAACGAGGAAAATGGGCGGGAAATGGCGAAAAGTCGCTGCACACTCTGCGGCGGCTGGCGCACAACTTTTATCATTTTGCCTTTGTTTGGAGCGTGTAATCAAATGCATATTTGCATGCCACCCACCTACGCAAAACCCTTAAGCTTTGCCTTCGCCTTTTGTATAATTTTCTGCAAGACTTGCGAAAATCTTGCAAAGGCGGCAAAACTTTGCTACCCACCCAAGAGCACAAAAGTATGCAACCCAAAGTCGCCGATAAAGAGGACATACAGTGCACAATGTCCTGGAGGTTACACGAATTTATCACCATCAGCAGTCAAAGTATATTTCACATTTTTATATTAAAAGTGAAAATATACTAAACGAACAATTGAAACAGCAAAACAATCGATAGTACATCGATATTTTCGATAGTAAGTTAGCTTGATTTATCATAACTCAAAATCATTTTGGAATGCATTCAAATATTGAAACTCTATCATTTGCACCAGTGTGCATGGCCGAAGGGGAAAGATGTGCGAGTGGGCGGGATGCCAAAGCGATTGAAGCGACTATAAACTCAATTAGCCAGCCCCCGGACTCCGAATGGCGGCCATAAAAGCGTTGAAGGAATCGAAATGAACTTGGCCAAATGTCATTAGCGCGGGCAGGCACATTAAATGTTATTAACGCATTCGCTTTTGTTGCACCAGCAGCAGTGCAGTTCGATGGAATAGTTATCTAATTTGATATGCCGGGCGAAAGGGGAGGGCAGGGTATAAATGCGAGGGGCTTGCTGCCATTCAATTGTTGCCTCAATTGTTCGGAAAAAGGGGAAGTTAACTCCCCAGCATTGTAACGTGACAATGGACGCCAACACGTAGCGGAAAATTGTGCAAAAGGATCTGCAACTTTAAGGCGTGAGATCCCGCCAGCTAAACTGCAAAACTGCCTGAAGGTACGAAAAGTGCAGCATTTACATTCATCATCATAAGTCACTGCCCGGACACAAATGAAATGAAATATCTGCAGAGGTGCCCGGATGGTCCAGGATATATTTCGGTGAATGGGTGTGGGCGGCATCCCCAAATAGAGCCATTCAGCTAAGCCAGCAACACAACACAAAGTGCATCCGCCGGGAGTCGGGATCGGGCAGAGCAGGAATTCTCACTTCCCCCCCAAAACTAATGGCATCCTCCGCAGGACTCACAGGACTCCGCAGGATTCCGCAGCAGTCGCTGGATGCAGCGCGGCACTCACGTAGAGGAGTTGCAGCTCCGGCATATTTAATAAACTCTCGCAAATTAAGCGGCGCGGGATGGAGGATGCCATAAATCAACAGGTAAGAGGAGCGTGCGTCCACCTGGGAGGCAACGCCACCATCGCAGTTCATTAACATTAGTCGAGGCATAAGGGTCCAAGGACCCGGGCAGATAATTTGGCCAGAAAGGAACCTTAACCAGCGCCATTTAACCGACGCTTGGATATAAATACGCTAATGGTTTTAGGTTTCATCAGTTGCCAAACATTAATTATGGAATGTATTTGGAATGAATTTACTCAAAAATTATTACCAAAGTCTAAGATTACACTTGGAAAGTCTTAAAGCCCCTTTGTTGCGACCTTAAGCCTATGTAATAAAGAGATGATGGACTTCCGAGCTGAGCTGTGACCCACCTGTTGGCAAATTGATGGACGAAAAGTGGAAAAAGTTCAGCTGGAAAAGTAATTTAGTTGGCAGCGCGCACAGGAAGCAGTCAGTTCCTGTTGCAGCCAAGTCAGTCAGCCACATCCGGCGCAACTTAAAGCCGCATTTCCGCTCATGCAATTTTAATTTGTCAAATGCAAGCGACGCGCTGAGGACGCTAAAATTAACTGGAAAATTTTACAATCCTTGCGAGGCGAGGCAAGGCGACGCAGGATTACAGAGCAGGACATGGCAGCATGAGTCGCTGCCGTAGCTGCCGAAATGAGGATGCCGACGAGCCACTCGAATTGGACCATTAGTTTCGACGGCATTAGTTTGGCGCTTTCATGGCCCAGACGATGCAGACGAATAAATAAGAGACGAGCAGCGGGACGCTGATGGAGACGAAGTTGGGAATAGATGTGGATTATCCAGGAGTGGGGAACGAAGTTCCGTGGTTCCCCCGCCCAGGGGCCGAGTGGACCGAGGCGGACCAGCGAGGATCCCCTGGCGAAATTATGCATGTAATAAAATGCGGCTGCCTCGACGGCAGCTGCAACAACCCGTGCCCAGCCACGCCCCGACGCCCACTTATGCCGCGAGCCAAATTTAAGTGCATTAACATAAAGCGGTCGAGCCACAGTGGGATAAACGCTTTCGAAAACATATAAAATACAAATATTCAAATGGCTTCATAAGATTCCAAAATTATCTACAAAAGTGTTTTAAAGTATGCAACAATTTGGAGTTCAAATGCCCCACAGACCCATTCCGATGGAACATTTTCCCAGACCACTGTGCACTGTTAGCCCCAACAAGATAAATAAACTTTTGTGTGAAACCGTTTTGGAGCAGGGCATGGTTTCCACTCCCCCCGAAAACGGAGAATTCGGCTGCTCTGATGAGTGCAACGACTTGGCAGCAGCGCTAAGCGTCAGCATCATCGACACTTTTGGCAGGAAGCATTCGCGGGGCTCAGACGTATAGTTTATATAGCGCCGACGACTACGGGACATGGCCAGGAAGCTCGTCTGGCTGGGAGTCTCCGGAGTGTGTGAGACATTAACAGACTCGTAAACTGGCAGTTGCTTGTTATGTTGATTACACAACTCGTGCGGGCGTGGGAGCAAATGAAAATAAAGTTCCCTAGCCCGACTTGCACTTGAAATCCACGCAGTCAAGTCTGAGTAAAGGTATTACACTCAACTTGAATACAATAATTCCTTGCTTCGTTTTCAGCCAACGGTCTATAGAACTTTGAGTCTTAATGATTCCTCTTCTTCTGTATCTTGGGCTACACGTTTGCAGCGGTTTAAAGTCACCTCGCGTAGGCCATCACCGAAAAGTATGCAACACTTGGTGCCACGCCCCATTGGTACGTGCCTGGCCAGGATCACACGCCCTTTCAACCCACAACACTCGCGCCAGCACAACTGTCAGCTGCCCTCTCGGAAAAGCTGGGAAGGAAACAGAAACTAAAAAAAGGAAACTTAAACAGAAACAAACAGCGGGAAACTAGCAACTGGCTTGTGGCAAGAGTTGAAAGTTGAATGTCTGGCAAATGCCGCGGCAATGCCCCCAGAATGCAGCGCCAGTGGAAAATGCATTTTCCGAAGGGGAACTTTTCACACGCAGCGCCAAATCTGCCAAAGCCACTTTTCGGTATTGTTTTTTGTTGCTTTCCAAAATTTATTGCAACACTCGCTGGAGGAGCTGCTATACTTCACCCGCACTTCCATCTCCATCTCCATCTCCAACTCCACCTTCATCCCTAAAAATCCAAAGCGATGCTGGCTTTATCTCTTCGCTGTCTGTCTGTCAGAGGATATTTATCTGGCACGTTAAGTTTACTTTTGCCCCCTTCGATCCACTGCCACTTTCCTCGAACATTTCCCTCGCTTTCCACCCGCTCGTTTCATAATTTTTCGCCTCGCGGCCAAATTGTCGTCTTTATTTGCAGCATGGAAATGCTCGAGCGCAATTTCCCATTTCCATTTCCATTCCACTACACACACACACACACACACACATCCGAACGGCAAACACTGCCCGATGCGAGATTTTCCCGCATGACATTTGCGATTTTCCGCACATTTTGTACTTTATTGAACTGTTTGTCACATGACGTTTAGTATTTTGCGAGCTGCGCCAGCTGCATGCGAACACAACCCACATGCACAGCATGAAAGCGGGAGGAATCGGCTAGGATTGGGGAGAAGTACTCCTCCAACTTGAAATCGGATGAAACTTAAGGGAGCCTAAAAGTAACGAAGGTACTTGATACTTCCCCTAAAGGTGTCTAAGAGTATGCAACAGTTATTTGACATTCATTTTCCGATTGATACGTAAGTGCATTTTATAGCAGACCATCCTTTGGTAATTCCACTGTACCTTCCATCACCATCATCATGCTCGAATTTTAAGGGAATAAAAGGGGAGGATGGTTGAAGCTTTTAAGGATGCACTGCACCAGCTGACCCCCTTATTACAAAGCCATGTAAACTTGATGAAAATCAAATGGAAATAAAAACGGACAGCACTCATAAACAATAATATTGCGGGCAAGCTTTCGCGAACGGAAACTTTTTGGAAAAGCGGGAAAAAGGAAACTTCCATCAGAGCGGCGAAAGCAACTTAATAAAAACAAAAATGTATGAAATACTTTTACGACTTTCGAAGACATTTTTACAACTTGCTGGCAAGTTTTGCTAACGATATGCGAGATGCACACAGAACTCGGGATCGCCAGCTGCATCCTAGGACTCGAGCGTCCTGGTCAAATGGATACGTCGCATCATAAAACCGAAAGTCATTTCGCGCAGAACGTGTCTACACGAAAACCAGGAGCGGGCGAATGTCCGGCCAAGAAGCCAAAGTCATCGCAGCCAATAATAATTCCAATTGTAGTGCAGTGACAATTTTCTGTTCCTTGGCTGCAAGGATGCGCTCTTTTGGGCACTTTTGGGTACATTGTACCCCGAACAATGGTCAGCAGAAGACTTTTTATTGCCCAGCGTTGGCATTTTAAGTGCAGCCAGCCAAGGAGCACCATCGTAGCTCCATCGCCGCTCCATCGGCAGTGGCAACATTATTTGGCCAATGTAGACGACATGACGCGGCCATTAAGAGCAACAAATAAGCAAACAATAACAAGAAGCCGCACCCGATGAGCTGGGGAGAAATTAAGAAAAAATGCTTGCAGCAAACACTTTCCCACTCACACTCTGCAATCGAAGATGTGGGACTTCATTGCACGGAAAGAAATAAGAGGTCATTTAATATCGAATTGACTCCTCTCTCTCTCTCTCGCATGACATTCATAAATTACAAAGAAATTACAAAGAAACTTACTTCAAAGTTGCTAGTTATCTAGCCAATATATATCACTATTTTCGTATTGTTAAGTGCCACTGGCATAATTCCTTAGCAAATAAATATAAATTCTTTTTTGTATAGAGAAAAGTGAAGATACAAAAAATATTTGCTCTCTATGGTCAGGCCATTTATCTATCGATCTGTTTGGATATTTCGACGCGGTAACGATACTTTGGCTTATGAAAATTGATTGCAAATGAGCTGGTGGCTTTGGCGCGTCTTCCATTTCTAAGCAAGATGGGTGGGAATATTTCTCTTGTGGCATTGCTGATAGTGAAGCAATAAGACGTAGCTGGATTATACAGATTTACTAGCTCAGGCATACGATATGAAATGGCGAATAAATAAACAAAAAAACAAAATCTAACATAATTGAATCAGCAAAAAACTCGTTGAAATGAAGAGATAGAGGAGATATGAAAGTGCAGATAGCGATAGATACAGAGATTTCAGCTGTCTCGCTGCCTGACCAATTCGTTTACTTTCGCAAAAGCTAATTAGCAACTAAAGTGAAATTAAAGCAGAGCCAAGTCAAGCCAACGACTAATGGTCTTTGTGTTGCAAAAAAGTGGAAAAGGGGCAGACAAGAGGAAGGTGCTACAACTAATTAAATGCAATAAGCTATGGCAACTGCTGGACGTGAACAGGAACTGCTTGGGATTCTAGGAGTCAGGATGCGGAGCAGAGCACAGGACAGGTAACGCCGCCGGACGAGTGACAACTTTGTTTTGATGTGCCGGACTCTTCCGGCTTCCTTCCTGTCCTCCGCGTCCATTGCAACCCACCAACTAACGACGAACGCGTTTTAATTTGCACATTAAAGTAATTAGTTTAGCATTAGTTAGCTGTAGTTTGTTTTAATGAGTCGCGAGTTTTCGGAGTTGGACGATGCCACTTACCGCTCTTGAAGGTGGCCATCAGGCGTTCGGAATCTGCTCCATGCTGGCACGAAAACAAAGAGGTGTCAAGTAGATCCTTGGGCGAATATCCCAGTAAGTCATGCATCCTGAAATCAAAGCAGGGAACAAATGAGAATTAATGTTACTATCCTCTAGACGGGTTCCCATTTTGATGCTTTTCTAGGCTGCTTAATATGTTTACGTAATCTATTAATTTGTGCTTGTTCATTATGAGTAAGTAAATGATAGTTAAGTGCCACTTTTGGCAGAGCAATTAGTCAATCCCTCAAAAAGAAACCTAAGCAGTTATGGTTTTTAAAATGGGATTTGCGTCTTTAATTCTGTATGTATCTCACTTGTCATCCACATAGGTGAAACGCATATCCAGGGAGTGTTTGGTAAGGAAGGTGCTAGTTCCCAACGGAATCTCAATGTTCGAAGGATGCGGAATTGGTCGGCCAATGGCCATCAGCAGACGTTCGCCCTTTGCATTGACCACCAAGTGTCCCGTGATGTGAATGACCTGAAAACCCCAATAAGGCATGGGTTAGTTGGTGCTATGGTGTCTCAAACTCATTTAGCTCACCTTATACGAAGCGCTCTTGATGTTGATGCTTCGTCCACGACTGGTCAAGGTGCACTTCAAGCGCACAAACAGATCCCGGTGATGGGTGCTCACTCCAGAGTTCTGCTGCGGCTCATCCTTGACCTTCTGGGCAAGTTCACGCTTTAGGCTGAGAGCCTCCTTGATCTCGGCGTGATCGCACTGGTGCGAGTACTCCCAGATCTGTTGGCCAAGTGTGTCAATCTGCGCAAAGTTGAGAGCAAGTTAGAATCTTCTTCAATGAAGTATTTGGATACATTTACCTTGGTGATGCCCAGATACTCGACTACGTTTTCGGACACGTAGGTGATGTCTCCCTCGTGGGACAAGACCAACAGGAATCCGTCCATGGTCTGTTTGAGGAGCTCTCTGGCCTCAGCTCCGTTGAGCCAATCCTCAGTGCCCACTTCCAGCTTGGGCTTGACTTCCTGCTGATCCTCTGCAGTTTCAATGTCCTGCTTGATGTCATCATTGCAGTCGCGCAAGCTGGGCACTGAAATAAGTAATATATTAGATGGTGCTAACAAAGATTTCACATCCTAAGGGAAACTCACCGAACTGCAGCATTTCGCGAATCTTGAGGAAAGCGATGGTGATCCTCATCACGGAGGCCTTGTCCAGTTGGTTGACATCGTCGGTTTTCAATGGCAAAGCAGCCGAGAGTTCCATGAATATCTCTGTCTCCTTGGAGCGACGACATCTAGCCGCATCGCGAGACTTTTCCTTGCGTTTTTCATTGTTCCTGCAAAGATCGATCGGATGGAAAATTAGCATAAGCTCAAAACGAGCACGTACGCCAATGATCAGTGGGAAAAGGGGGGATCTAGCACGGGGGAGGCTGCCTGAAATATGCGTGCATTTGCATGGCTGCACTTTTATACCCGTTTGATTGCTTCTGATTCAATTCACGCGGCCAGAGCTCGCAATTTTTCAATTAAGCAAAACGCTTGTAATTTTCGCGTTTGTTGCCAGGTCGAGCGAAAAAACAAAAGTCGATCGACACGGCGCCAAAGTTCTCGGCAGCTATTCCTAGCCGTCTTTTCGAAAAACACTAACTAATAACAAATAAATAAATAAAGATGAAGATCAAAGTAAATGCTGGTAATCAAAATACTACTGCAGAACAATAAATTATATTCAATTCTAATAAAGCCTCATATCTGAAAAGAATCTCAATGTCGCGACTTTGTAAAAGTATTTTTCTTTTCAACGATGCTGATAAGGAATTTCTACGCATTCCTCATCTACAGAGTCTTAAAAAACATTCGAAATAAATCCAATATTGCCTAGAGGATCCTGACATACAGAGACGACCTCCCTTGGGATGGATACCTGTGCATTCCGAGCTGGCAGAAGAGCCCGGGGACTTAGATAGTTTATAACGTCTGTTTCGGATTCCGAGAATAGCCGGCAGTCACACGTTCCACTGATAAAAAGTGGCTAAGTTGCCTTGGCACCAATTTTCGTGGTGGTGGTCTTTTGGAATATTTCGCCAGGGGATTGACAAAACACCGATGATTTGGCAATTAGCGACTCTGCAGAGTTAGTTGTCTTCGCTGGATGAGTAAGTCCCATTTAAACCCTGGGTATCGACTCGTCTACATTGGCGACGTGTTTTAATCGGCAACCAAGCAGGCAAATCGATCGTACACACTTGTAGGACGACAGAGCACTGACCTCACACACACGACTGACACTATCTTTATGCCAATACGAGTATATTGCGGGAAATTCTAAGAAAAGACGGATGGCCCTCCCGCGGGACTGCGGAAAAACTGTAGTCTGCCAAGAAAATCTCTTGAGTAGCCGCATGCAAGAACATAACTCGTGGCTCTTAATATTTTCTTTATTATCGATATAGTGGGCGAACTTGTATAATCCACGGGTGACGCCCATTTCAGCACGTATGTACATTTATTTCCTGGCATTTTGTTCAAAATTTGCCAACGCTGCTTTATTGATCCGCTGGGATGAAAAAAGACCTGAACACGTCAGGTGGTTCACTTGGGAAAATCTGCCCGGTAACAACGCGAAAATATCAAACTTTTTTGTTAACAAACCCTAAGTACCGCCTGTCAACGGAGGAGTCGCAATCATCAAAAGTCCATCATATCAGCCGACAAAGTCACAGTACAATATGATCTATTGTCAGTCTGCCGCCTGTCTAATAATGGCTTAAGTATCTATTAAAAACAGTATTCCCGTTTTCTTTTACTGTAAGTAAATAAATTGAATAAATCGAAGCAAACTACTTAGTTGTTGAACATAATCTTCTATTATGACATATTTAAATATGAGATAGGACCCCACTAATCGATCGATTGTAAACAGAGGAAATCTTAACATAAACAAATGCTAAACTTGACTTTGCACTCGAAAGAATTTCTATTATTAAAAGAGTATTCTGAACGCCCAGATAAAACGTTGATTAGGAAACTCTGTGAAAGTGAAGAAACAATGCATTCAAATAAATCAAAAATAAATAAAACAGAAACCAGTTTAGATAAGAGGGCTTTTCATTGTCAATCAACCAACTGATGGATGGAAACCAAAGTTTGAAGCGAAACTCGAATGGCTGCTCAAATAATTATTATATAGTATTATATTACTTCGCCAGCAAAGTGAATACTAATATAGGCGTAGACCCGTGGATTTCTATATATATTATATATGCATTAATAAACACAAATCCGATAGTTGCTAGCTCGTGGCCCATAGAAAGCGGCGGAGAGTGACTTTGAATTGCATGCTAATGGCCTGCTTAAATGGTGGGATATTCGCCGGGGGGGTGGGGTTTTGGTTTGGGAGGTATGCACATACATATATATATTTTCGATCGGCCCCATTGTCTGTTCATTAGAACAGAGGCAAGTACGGCATGTTAAATATTCTGCCTGCGCCAGCAGAATTGCCTTGTTATTGCCGCTGGTGCTGCTGCTGTTGTTGTTGCTAAGTATTTCCGCTCCAAAGCAGCTCAAAACACTGAACAAAATTAAGCTATAATATTGAAAGCACACCTTAATATGTGTACTACCCTTCCGTATGATGATTATAATGATGTAGTATGCTGATCTTAAGATACCATTTTCCGCACTTTGTGTATGAAATGAGTTTGAATATGCAAACACCACGATCGCCGCACGTGGCCATCTAAGTCCTGCTGGCTTATCCGACAACACCTTAGGATACTGACCCGCTGTTGTTTGAGTTTGAATTGCGAGCATTGCGAAATGTTGGCCAAGCTACCTCCAAGTGCGCCGTATCTCCGGGCGAGATATCAGCGAAAACACATAAAATACGACTCGAAGTGCTAATGCCAAGTTCATGGGACAGTAAATCGAGGCGCAACAGCGGGTCAGGGATGTTTGGTCTCTTCTTGGGAGCACCATATTGTGGGTGGAGTTCTTCGGGCAGCGCCGTCCTGCAATTGCGTCAGTTTGGTTTCGGCTCATTAGCATGGAGATGGGCCAGCCGAATTTGGCTTAAACGTGTGCAAAACGTAAATAAACCAAATCCGACTACCATTACGAAAACATTTGCTTGCTGCGCACGTTGCATGCAAAGTTTTCAAGGAGGTGAAGTCCAGGGAAAGGGGCTGTAATCTGCGTCAATCGCCAGATAATCGTATACATCAACCAGATGGATTGTGAAACCTTCAGCAGACCCCTAACGATAACTCCTTGGGAAATACCCCACATAAAATCATCGGCGGCAGATAACAATTACACAACAGCACAACTGACAAGCAATTTACTATTTCCACGCAACAATCGAAGTGAGAGAAAAAGTCTTTTCCAGCCCACAATCTTATAAACGGTACCTCTCTTGGGAATAACCCACCGAACCTTGACTCATACGACACCTCTCTCGCGCCATAGTTCCGTCCCCCTCGCCCTATCTTTTGCTGCGTATCTAAATATTATTATAAAAGCGATTCACAAATAAGCATAGATAAGTGCAGCGCCGTTTGCTTTCGGCTCGGGTTTTACAATGGAACACGGCCAATTTTCTAGGAGCTCAGCTCGTTCAGGTGCCTCCAGGAAAATGTAAATCGCTAGCGGCATTCGGCCACCGATTCTAACTGGTTTTTGTTTTGTTTACTTGAATGAGCTAGAGCTCTCCACAGTTATGTAACAACAATTATTAAGCAAAATTGTGTAAATATTCGTACTTGAATACTATTTGATAATGAGATTAAGGAATACCCTTCGTGAAAAACGCAAAATCACAGAATTACCCAAAACAACAAATTGACCAACCACTTTGGTCGTCACTCACATGAAATCCTCGATGTCGACAAACTGGGAGAACTGGCAAGGTTGAGTGTTCGTGGGCGCGTAGCCATAGCAGTAGGCGTAGCTCCAGGGGCGGCTTTCGCGACAGGGCGTGGCCACGTTCAGAAGCGATCCCCTCTGGCGATAGAAGGCGTCCTGGGGCTGCTGCTGATGGTACGGATGGTACCTTTGCATCCCAGTGGAGGACATATTGGGGCCGAGCATAGCGCCCACGAAGGGTTGGCTTCCGGGAGCAGGGCCATTGTAGAATGACCCGTTGCCAAAGTTCACAGTGGGTTCATTGATGGGCATTGGCCCAAAAGCTGGGCCATTTCTGCTCAGCTGCCGCTGCCGCTGCGGCTTGGAATCGCACTCGTAGAAACTAGAACCGGGGATCACATCTTCGCCGTAGAACGAAATGTCGCCGGTACACGAAAAATCGCAGCTCTCGAAGGAATTAAACATTGAGTGCGCTGGAATCCGGCTAAGCCCATCGATGATGAACACACACACGCGTGCGATAAGAGCTGATAGTGTTTTGATTTGGCCACAACTTCACTGCTCCGGATATTTTGGTAGAACACGACGTACGGGAGTTCGAGCGCTAAATGAGCGAAAGGTTCCATAGCCTCGAAGCCATCATATTTATACCTGGGCAGCCGCACCAAAAAAAATCGCAAAAGAGCGGAGAGCCGACGTGAACGTCATATTCCGTGTGCTATCAGACAAGTTTGCCTATCCGGACAAGTGCGCTCCGGCCGGAGTGATAAGATAAAGTCCGGTCCGCCCGCCTCGTAGAAGCATTCAGGTGGCAGGGAGCCAGCGCTTCGGTTCTGCCCAATGGGACGATAACAGCGAATCGAGTGAGTGGCGGATTCAAATTAGAGCCATATAAATTATGTCAGTGCGCCCCACTTCAGTCGATAATTGGCTCGGACCATATAGTCTACTTTGCAGCGACGCCGGAAAATTTCCGCACGTCCAGGACCCATTTTCCGCCCATTTCCCTCGCTCACAAAGTGCAGTGCACGGCAAAGTCATGTTATAATTTTAGAATCTCTGCACCGAGAAAACAGTGCCACTCACTTCGAAGTGAAAATTTGATATAATATTCCAAAATTTTGAGTATTTAACCGCAGAACTGATGAACCATTTTTAGGTATTTCGAAAACTAACCAAAATTCGCACACACAAAATGAGAAGAAATATTAGAGAATTGATCTTTTTCACTGTGCGAGAAAAGCTGCTTGGATGACTAAATACTATCAGACTTATCCATGATTTCCCTAGTCGGCCGATAAGAACTATAACATAGGAGTTAAATATTTGGATTAGTTTGGCAAACAGCACGGAAAGTGAAACGAGATAAGGGAAGCTAGTTCCCCAGACCAAGCAAACGTAATCAAATCGCAATGTAATCAGCTCGTGGAGAAGGCAAAGGAACAGGCAGGGTCAACTTAAATCACTACGATAACCCCTTGTTTACCTGTTTATGCTACACCCGTCTATCACTAAACTATTTCGATGTTTAAATGTATTTCATATAAAAAAACAGTAAAAGTAGTTATTAACATTGTGAGCTTCTTGGGCTTCTCTTTTTGCAGATTGCCAGGAGTCCTTGTGATCGTTAGCTATGGTCTCATCTTGCATCATTCAAGGACTATCTTATAGAAGGTCTGTCAATCCTTTAGGTTGCTACAGTAACACCCGACGACGACCAATTAATTCGAAAGATGTCGTAAGAAGTTCATTGAGTTGTGGCAAGACCAGTGGTTAATACTTAATCCAAAGGAATAGCTGTTTACAACAGAACATCGTAAAGATCTTATCCATTCCCAAGAAAGAAGTTCCTTTGTTCTTGTTAATGTTGTTAGCAAAAAAATGACTTCCAAACAGGTTTCGCAATAATCTTAATCCGAAATTTTTGCTCATTTCACAAAACCTGTGGGGAATTTTCAGCGACTGATTCCAATTTATCGCCTTAAATATAAATTTAAACTTTCCCTGCCAGCAATTGCCGAATCATAACTTACACCGAATGCGATGCATATAGACCTCACACGCAACTGAACAAACGAAAAAGATTCGGAAGCTGCGCTACCTTCACGCTGTCTCCCTCACTCCGCTTATATACGTCTCTCTCGCTGCATCAAGTTCAATTTCATACAGAGAAAGAAAATTAATAGACAAATATATTGAATATGGTACAGTAAGACTAATTTATCTTTTTCTAAGAGAGCGACTGAACTTCGGATTTTACTATTTGAAATTTGATTACCAGTTATTTTTTTCAGTGCTCCAGTAGCAAGCAAGAGTGTAAGCATGTAAGGAGAAGAAGGAGAAGATCAACAATAACTCCACGAGCCTAATACTTGAATACAATGCCATCCATCTTTCTCTTTCTCCCTACATATACAATATATATGTAGTAGCACCATAACACCCCCTCGGGCGTTTCCATCCTCCCCGGATCGTCACATTTTTAGTTCGATTGCGCAAAAAGTAGGTCGTCGTGGCCAGACATGAAACAACAACAACAACAACAATAACAACAGCAGGGCATATCATTTAAATATTTTACAATACACACATGCTTGTGTGTAAGCGTGTTTTACTTTTGTGCGTTTCTCTGCGTTGGTATTGAAATTTATTTATTGCCGACTTGTTTTTAAGTTTATTCATTAGCTTCTTGGCGCAGGCCTAACAGCTTATAGAAATAACGTAAATAGAAAAACAAACATGAAAAATCTTGATTCAGATTCTTTCCTCCTCCAAATTCCGCCAACCAAGTCAACTTGTAATAATTCACTTTTATTGAGGTCACACCGTAGCTGCAGTTACGATCTGTTCAAGATCGCGTGTGCTGCAATCGAAAGAGTCGACCGATAGGCAAAAGGTTAGCGATGAACAATCGGAAAAATCGATGTTCAAAATGTTTGGGAAAATGCAATAAGACAATCTAAATTGACGTATTTCACATGGTGAGACGACTTAAGTCAATTGTTTTCATGTGTCACACTGCAAAATACATTGGAACCAGTTTGGAACAAATGGGAAAGACTCGATTTGTCGGTCAATGGGTCTAATCGAAGCTAGAGCGCATTTTGAAAATGGTTATAGAACCGCTTTTCGGCTTTTCCACACTTATTTTACTGCAGTTTTACGGTAGTCACGTAGGCCAAAGCGAAACTTTGTTTCAATCCAATGTAAATGTCTTGAGTGAAACATAAACTTATCGGTTTATGGGCTTATAAAATAAATAAATTTAAGTATTCGGAGGGGCGTGGACCAAAAACGAAAATAAAACAAAGCCAACAAAACGAAACACGAGGAAAAAAAACGGGTTGATCTTGGAGCAGGGGGGGCAGCATAATCGAACAGGTTTTCCTCATTGTGTTTTGGGTTTTCGCCTCACTTAAAAATAACCCATAAGTGCGTAAGGAAAAAGAGAACAATGCACTCGTCTAAAAATAAATCGCATTCAACGGGGGGGCTTGTCTTTGTGAGCCCTTTAAGGATAAACCTTCTCAAGATAGCAACAAGTGTTTTCAGGCCTCTCTTCTTGCCGCAATGGGCACTCATTCTCCTATCGTATACCCCCTAGATATCATATTCCACAGCGGAAACCAACCATGCATATGCAAACTGAACGATTTCGGTTCGTCTCGACTTTTGTCTTTGAAAGCCTGAAGGTCGCGGGTCTCGGCCATTGGATTCGCCGTCGCCATCGATCGTATAATAATTGCCGCGAATGCAAAAATTAGTTGAACGCGTGATTAATGATTGGCTTTCCATTATATCCCAATGCCTGTTTCGTCAATTAGTGACGCCCATTGAGGGAAGTTCACAAATTCCAGCCAGGCGGGAATTGAAATTCATTAAGTGAAATGCAATTCGCTCCCGTAAGGGTTAAAAGCGCTCTTATTTTTGGCTCAAAATCAGGCAGTAAGGTTGACTCATCTATAAGATACTGATTGCATACGAAACCCATGAGGACCTCAACGAAAGAAAATCAATCAATGTTGATAATTAATTAATTAATAGAGTGGAAATATAAATTAAATGTCAAGACTGAAATGTATGTGTAAGTTAGGTGTCCAGTTTGTGAAAATAAACGAATAAACATTGTACGTAAGGGATTCCCGATTGGCACTAGATTCCATTGATGTATCAACATTCTGATTCCAGATTGTTAAAATAAACGAAATACCGCATACGCACTAGGAAATTGAGAAGAAACGCGAGAAGCGGCGGATGGCAACGAAAGCCGCGACGAGCAATAATATCGCGACGAAGAGCGGGCGAAAAAGAAAGCAGGCGCTTATGCAATGGGCAAACAAGCGATCTAGGCAGATCCAACCAACGGATGGGATTGTAGATCGGCGGTATCCGGATTGCAGATTCGTGTGACTCACCTTCTTTTCTCCTTTGGTTTGCCGCTGGCCGTGAGATTGGTTTTTGGGGCGCCAGGAGATGGGGAGCCAACGGACGAAGATGGTGGGGAGGACGAGAACGAAGAGGAACAGGAGGAGGAGGAGGCGGAGGTGTTGGTGACCACCGCTTGGGACTGCTTCTGTTTCTCGGCCGCCGCTTCGATTGTGTCAATTAATGAAACCATTGTGTCTCCGGATTTCAAAGTGCGGCAGCATTCAAAAGATCTGCCGATGTGGAGGTTCCTGTTTTCCTTATCGCGAGTTTTTCCAGCACTTTTTGAGACTCTTCGTTGTTGTTTTCTATTATTTATCGCTGTTACTTTCGTTGTTTTCCTATGTATGAAAACTATTGTGCGCTTGTATTGGTTTCTGCGTTTGTATTGTTGTCACTACGCACACACACACTCGCACACACTATAACTCTGTTTTCCTGTTAAACCGTTATTATTTAATCACTTTTACACCGTTCACCTCGATTAACTTTGTGTATATCTGATTTTTGAGCCACAAAAAACAAAACACAAGGTTATATTATTATTTCACTGCTGTTGCTGTTGTTGTCGTTGTTATTGTGGTTGTAGTCTCAACTGGCCAATTGCACTTTGCTTTTTTCGATAATTCGGATATTTTTGTTATTGCACCTTGAAGTTCTGCACCGACTTGATGTTGAATTCGCGTTTAAGCATCTCACAAACGCGATTTATCCGCAATATATGCATTTTACACTGCGCCTACAGCATTTTTCCTTTCCACACGAAATCTTAATACGCTTTTATTTTTCCGTTTTCTTTGATTGCTGCTTCGTAAACAGTGTGGCAGCAGGGTGGAAAAATACTGCCAACGAGGTGGGAGCGCTTCGAGTATATACCAGAAATACACAACATATGGAAATAACGGCCTATTGGCTACAGTGAATACAAGATACATTTACATTTTTTTATTTGTGTATTTCGCTATTTGTAAAAAAAGCGAGAATTTAATTGAGAAAACGAGTATCTTTTATTTCTGAAATAAGCACTATGCTGTTTCAACAATATCTCTGTTAATTCCAGACTATCTGGCTGATAAATGTTTCCCAGTCACGATCGATAGTGTGGGGATGGATTGAAGTTAATGACAAGTTTTATTTATTTTGTACGAAGTCACACCTAGCTCTTATCTTATGTACTCCCACCTAAGCCTTGGGCACCACTGAACTGCTATTGGGGGACACCAGCTCATCGCCGCCTCCGTTGTTGCCCACATCCGCCAGCGGATCCGCGTTCTGGCCACCAACTGAACCGGCATCCGTGTCCAAGGCCTCGCTCAAGCCATCATCGTCGTCGTCATCACCGCCAGATTTGTTGTACACGGTGGGGTACTTCTGGAAACAGTCGCGCATCTTGGTGAAGGCATCGTAGCAGTCCGATCCCTTGGGATCGGCGGTGCTGTTCTGGAAGCAGGAAAATGCCTCACGGAAATCGACGCCACAGGGACCGGTGGCCATGCCGCCGAGGCAGGGACAACTCCAGTTGATCTTGCCGTCCTTGGTGATCACGCCCTCCGGCTTTTCCGGCGGCGGCAGCTCGATGGTGCTGGGCGTGGCATGGTCCTCCTTGGTCACAAAAATCACCTTGTCCTTGCCGTACTCCTTGCAGTAAGAGAATGACATCCTGATGCGGTAATGCTAGTTAAATGCTACAAACTCCTCGGGGGATTCCTCAAAATCCAAGGGCTTTCGGGATGTGCTGAGCACCTGAAAATGGCAGGGCACCTCCTGGTAGTATCCTATTAGGGCTATAGCTACGCGAACGCGATCCAGGACGTTCTCGGGCACCCGGAGAATGGAGCGTTTTTGGCTGGAACTAAATTTCACAATTTCCAGTATGGTCTGGCCACCTATTTCGCCAAAAATACTAGCCAAGGAGCTATGGATGCAGCCACAGAAGAATACGGGCGTCAGAGTCACGGAGTCTGGATCACGGAGTTTTCTGGCGATTAAAAACGTGAATTATCTTAATTATATTTGCATGATGCACGTGCGCACGTGGGAAATACGGGGCTTTAAGGAGCGGGGCTGAGTGCCCGGAACTCACATCTTCACGTCCAGATATTGGTAACCACTCATGCTTTGGGTGCAAGTGCCAGTGCCCCTCTTTTTTTGGCGGAATCTTCGGGAAAAGTCGTCCAAAAGTTGCCGGTCAGTGTGTTTTTTTTATGTAATTACTCCCCTTTTTTGCTGTTTCTTTCTGCTTCTCAAACAGCTGTGCGCCGCCAGAGATGCCAGCTCGGCTCACAACGGACATGAGTAGTTATAAAATAGCTAAAATTATAGCCATTTATTAAAACATTTAAATTGTTATTGGAACTACTTAAATGCAATTTTATTAAAATGGTTACAAGTTTATGGGGTTTTTCCGCTTTTTAATCTCATTTAGTAGCCATCACAGAAATCATTTCAGTTCGTTGTGAATGACAAAAAAATCAGATCACAGTAAAATCAGTTAGGATTCAAATTCAAATTCTTCATGACGGTTATAATGTATATTACACTGAGTATTACAATTCGCTAGTCCTAATCATCGGACACAACCGCGACAGTCTTTTCAATGCTCTTCTCAAAGTCCAGCGATGATTTGGATGTTTCCAAGATCTCAAAATGACAGGGTATCTGCTGGTAGTGACCGATGAGCTCAATGGATATGCGGGTCATGTCGTGCAGTTGCTCTGGCACTCGAAAGATAACACGATGTTGCTGGGCGCAGAACTTCACGATCTCCAGTGTGGGTTTCTCCTCGCAGAAGAAACTGTCCAGGGCGTCAAGAACGCAGCTTCGAAACAGAGATGGGGTCAAAGCAACTGCAGTCGGATCCCGAAGTTTACTATTAAATAAATGAATATATTTACTGAATTTAATAACAACCAAGTTTATATTAATGACCGCAGAACATCATTCTACTCACAGTTTGATGTCGAAATAGTAATAGTTCGCCATGGTGATCTTGCGCGTTCCTTTTAAGCGGGATCCTCTGTAGTGATAGAGTTTTGTGCGTTCGGGGCGATTGGCAAACTGATTTTGCAGTGAATTGCGCGCCGCGCAGTCTTTGTCGAAATTCTCTCACGCAAGACGTGCAATTTAAATAACGAAACTCGAAACAACAAATAGTCAAATTTAACTTCGAAACTGTCAAATGGAGAAGCTAACGAATGTTCAGGCACAGCAGGAAGAGGAGGAGGAAGAAGGTCCACTCAGCGTGACTAAGTTAATAGTGAGTAGGCTGCGATCTCGACCAGGATTATTATGGGCATTCCCTACGATATCCTCCTCCTAGGGCGGCAGCATCACGGCCAAGGACATCAAGCTGCTCCAGCAGGCCAGTCTGCACACCGTGGAGTCGGTGGCCAATGCCACCAAGAAGCAACTGATGGCCATTCCCGGCTTGGGCGGCGGCAAGGTGGAGCAGATCATCACGGAGGCTAACAAACTGGTGCCTCTGGGCTTCCTTAGTGCTCGCACCTTCTATCAAATGCGTGCCGATGTCGTGCAGCTGAGCACGGGCTCCAAGGAGCTGGATAAACTGCTGGGCGGCGGCATTGAGACGGGATCCATTACCGAGATCTTTGGCGAGTTCCGCTGCGGAAAGACCCAATTGTGCCACACTCTGGCAGTAACCTGCCAGCTGCCCATCAGCCAGAAGGGCGGCGAGGGCAAGTGCATGTACATCGACACGGAGAACACCTTCCGTCCGGAGCGTTTGGCTGCCATCGCGCAAAGGTACAAACTGAATGAATCCGAGGTGCTGGACAATGTGGCCTTCACCCGTGCCCACAACTCAGATCAGCAGACCAAGCTCATCCAGATGGCGGCGGGCATGCTCTTTGAGTCCAGATACGCTTTGCTGATTGTGGACAGTGCCATGGCGCTCTACAGATCCGATTATATTGGTCGCGGGGAGCTGGCCGCCAGGCAAAACCATTTGGGCTTATTTCTGCGCATGCTTCAACGCCTGGCCGATGAGTTCGGAGTGGCTGTGGTAATTACTAACCAGGTTACTGCCTCGCTGGACGGCGCACCCGGCATGTTTGATGCCAAGAAGCCCATTGGCGGGCACATCATGGCCCACTCCTCAACCACGCGGCTGTATCTGCGCAAGGGTAAAGGCGAAACCCGCATCTGCAAGATCTACGACTCGCCCTGTTTGCCGGAATCGGAGGCCATGTTCGCCATTCTGCCGGATGGAATAGGAGACGCCAGGGAGAGCTAATTGTGCTCACTTATAGGTTAATTAATGCTAGGAATAGAGCTCCCTAACTTTCTAATGATTACTTATCCCTAGACTAAGAATTAAACTTCGTAGATTGTTTTTTTTTTTGTTTTAATGTTTACTTAGAATGTTTAGGATAACGACGAAATAAAACAGCCGTTGCGAATTGTATGTACCATCTATATTTAATTCAATATTATTCAAATCATCTACAAACTTAGAAAATATTTAGGGGTTTCGAAGCAAAAACCTTTTTTTTAGTCTGGTAATAAGCGGATGCAGCAGGAAAAGCCCCATCAGCGCAGCGTAACACGACATGCACCTGGCAGGCAAACAGAATTAAGGAATTTAGCTGAATTTTTAACCTAGAATTAAGCATAGCCCACTTGGCTCATCAAAACTTTGTCATCCAAAGCACGGTCTTTAAGTTGCCTGGTTTGTAACGCTTACGAGTAACTGCAAGAAAGAGGATTCTTGAAGATGTGTTTCAACTCAGCGGTTTGCGGTTTCCCATCCTACCTTATCATGTAATTGGTCCAGCAGAACTGGTCCTCGATCATTTACTGTGGAGCCGATCCGGCTGAAGCGGCGGCCTCCTTGGCCAAAACCAGGCTATTATATCCGCGCTCGTTCATCCCGACGCGAAGGTTTTCGTTGATATTTTTCGTATAGGTCTTGTAGATTTTTACCTTTTCGCAGAAGTCGATCCAAAAGTTGTCCTCGCTCTCGGGCTCCGGATTGAAGAGACTCTTGAAGCCATCGTATATGCCAGAGGAGACCTTGCGTATGGTCTGCGCCCTCTCCTTGAACTCCACCTCGTCGGACAGGTCCATTTTCCAGAGCTCCAGATTGCCCACATACCGGCGAAGTCGGCGCATTATGTCCACGCACTCCGGATTGCGCAGCAGCATCAACTTGGTGAACTCCACCTCCTTGAACTGCTCGAGGATCTCCAGGCATTTGCCCACATTGGCGCGCCGCAGGCCCAAACATTCGCGCAGCTGCTGGGAAAGTTGGATGAAGTCTCGCTCCATGAAGAGGGCATCCTCGTGCTCAATGAGCTCCTCGATGAATCGCAAAGCCTCCTGCTTGGGTATTTCGCTGCGTGTTGGCTCCACCACGATCCTATCGGGCATGGACTCCGGATTGATTTGGCCGCTCTCTAGTTTCAGTTTGAGCTCCAAGGCTTCTTTGCGGGCGTTCTCCATCCAGGCTTCCTCGGCAGCGGCGCTTTCGAAACTCTCCGGCTTTTTGTAGTTTATAACGATTCCCAAACACTTGGCTGTGGGCATGTACACCATGAGCATCTCGTTCCGGATGTTCTGTTTGGGCAAAAATGGAAATCAATGTATCGTAATTCATACTAGTTTATGTCTGGTGGTATTTCTGCATCGCACTTACATTGACTGGCCGCGACCGCTTCTGAATCGGAGTTACTGCAGCCGTGGGCTTGGATTTCTTCACTGATTTCTTGCTGGAGGTGGGGGTCGCCGCAGCCGGAGCAGCGGGGATGGCTGCGGCGGTAGCCAGACCCTCGGTGGGAACCCTTCGCTTGGCCGGCGGAGGTGCTAGTTCCGCGCCTGCTTCACTATCCCCGTCCACATGGCGCGGTGGTGCCTTGGTCTTCCGGGTGCCGCTCTTCTTGGGCTTCTCGGCCGCTGCTGCGACTGGTGCAGCAGTGGCTGGCTCCGGTCCCGGCTCCGGCTTGGGCTCCTCCGTCTTGACGCCATCACCAGTTGTGGGCGGAGCAACTGGCTCCGCGCCGTCGAGCAAATCAATGGGCGCCGAGTCCTCGCCGCGCAAGGCGCTCTCGATCTGATCGATGGCCTCGATGAACTTGGCCCGCTTCATGATCTTCTCGGTGGCGAAGCGCTCCTTGTTGCTGGCGTACGGGAACAGATCCTCCAACTTGATGTTGGCCGTTTCGCCCGTGCCGTAGAAGTAAACATTGTACTTCTTGTTGTTGTTGCTCTTGGTGATTTTGGCCGGCCAGGGCGGATAGCCCTTCACCTTGGCGAACACCAGGTCGCCAATGCTGTAGGAGGCGGCCGCCTTTTCCTTACCCATTTCGTTTGACTTCTAGCTCGTTTGGTTCGCGTGCAATACCAATATCTTTTGCCGTATTTCTGCGGCGTCTGCTTTTCTTCTTTTCGTCTCGCGCTTTCTTAGATATGGCACTTGGCTCCGATAACAGCGATGTCGATCGACAGTGTGGCCAGCTCAAGAGCCAGCCAGCGCTAGCAGTGCTCGTATGTGCGTTGGTCGTTTGCGGTAACGACGAAACTGTAGCTTGGCGGGCTTTTAGCTTTCGAATTTAAAAATGATGGAGCTCAATAAAATATAAGAGTTTTTCGTTAAATGTTTATATGTTTCTTATTACATAGTGAAACACACTGCTTACTATTCTGCATACCTTTTCAAGTTGGTATCCCAATCTTCTTTAGCTTATAGTTATAAGTAACTTTGAATGTTTTTAAGCCTAAAATTGTCGGCATATTTAGCAGGCATTGCTCATTTCATTGGCCAATTACGAGTTCAAAATCGCTGGCACAGCTCCCACAGGTGGAAGTTCGTTGGCAGGCGATGCCGGATTCCCACCTCGTCGCACCCACACAAAACACCTTTGGCGCACGCACCTCGTCGCGCGAATTCACCACATCAACTCGAACTGAAAACATTTTTCGAAGGCATTCCTATTCGTCGGCCAGTCGTCGTTGGTTGGCCAAAAAGAACAGTGTTGTCTCTCCCACGAGTTCCCAAAAGAACTTCAGTTTGTTTACCGAATCGAATCGAATCGAATTGAATCGTTGGAGAGCGAGCAAGGCGGAAAATAATTTTTAATTTTGGCCTGGAATCCGCGGAATTCGTTTATTGTTTAGCGCAAATTCCCGACTAAGTGGCCAGCGCGAATTTGTGAGCCCATAAACATGCAGGAGTTAATAGTCGGCGGCATCGCCATCAGTGGCGTTCCCTTCGCCAATGAGACGGTCGAGAAGGAAAGTCGCCAGAAGTGAGTAAATGCACGCACATTTTGCAGTTTGCTGCCAAGTACAAACATTTGTGGTCGACATTTGAGCCCGTTTTGTTAGCCACAAACACTAAGCACTAGATTTGCTCAAGGTCGCCATGATGTCACCTCGACAAACCTTTGTGGCTGCCTACTACCTAATTTGCTCGCTATATAAATAATCACACCTGAATCGAACAGCTAGTCGTGTTTACCTGGCGGAATAAAGCAAATAGAGTGTTAAAACAAAATCATAACAATGCCTTAGAATTATTACCTATTATATTTTATATTGAAAATCAGCTTTGAAATATCCATTGAAATACAATTCCCCCCTTTTTACGGAAGCACAAACTCCATAAATTTGGCCATAAAGCAGCATATGCAATACATTTGGCCACATGCGTTTTTCAAATCCGATTCGTTTTCGAGCAAAATTCCATTCTGAATTCCGATGTACTTACATGCGAGCATATTTCCCGCTTTTCGCCAGTGTCCCAAATTTGAATTGAAGACGGAAATCGATTCGGAACTGAATGCCTTTCATTGAATTGCACAATGTATTCGAATATTACAAATTATTCTTGAGTTTTCGGCGCATTCTTTATCGGTGGCCCTGACTCTGACAATTGAATTCAAGGACGGCATAATTGCCAAAATGAAATTAGTCATTTATCATTGAGGGGCAGACGGAGGTCTGTCTGCAGGTCTGTCAAAGTTTTGGCAGTCGAAAAATGCGGATTTTGAGGCCCCGAGGTGGATATTCATACATAGCTGGGATGTAAGGCATCTTGTGGGTTGGAACCCCATGCAGTTCTCTAGATAAACTGGGGAATGACTAGATGGATAGGCTCAGAAGATAAGCGAATACCGTCCATCCCGCCCATTAACCTAGATTCCCTAGAAAACAAAAAAAAAACAATCATGTGATGGACAATGGAGACAAGGATTTCGGATTCCAACGCTCGCTGGCGAATTCATAAATAATGGACTTGGAATTCGAAAACAGCTCAATTTGTTCTTGCCTTTATTTTTGCATTCGGCGATAAAGTGAATAACGAACGGAACATCGGGGGCGGTGTGAAATATTTTAATTTCACTTATTTTCAAATCAAGAAATTTTCTGCCGATGCCACTGCCTCTTTGGTCTAGTGAAAGTGACCGATGATTAATTTTGGCGCCGTGCCAGTGGAATTTGTGATTATTATTTAATGACGACGCCGAGTCGCCGTAAACATATAATAAAACCGAAAAGAACAAGCCATTTTGAAACAACACACAAAATGGCAATACTCTCGTTCGAATAAAGTAGTTTCGAGATGTTATTTTGGAAGAAATGTAACCTCCCAGGTGTTCAGAAGTATGCAATATAATATTTTCAGCTCGAAACTCAGCTGAAAAAAACTTCAATAACTTGAGTGTTTTGAAATCTCTGCGAATTTCTTTGGTTTCTAGCGAAGAGTGTAGACTTATTCGTTTTGAAATCAGCCGAGTGCTTAATTTTACATTCCTCAGTGGCAGGAGCTTTTGGAGGGCGATGACAGCAGGAAAGGCGGCAGGGATTGGCACCTTCTATTTGATCTCTATTTGATTGGATGACTGGGGGTGCCAAGGGATGAGAAGATGGAGCGGGCAAAGGGAAACCAGATGGCAGACCTCTGTTTCCATTATAAGGTTGGAAGTCAGGAAATGATATAATATGAAAATATGACTAATCCCAATGCTGCCTTCGCTGATCCCTTACTACATTATATATATCGAAGGTAACTGACCTCTTGGATTTTCCCAGCCAAACGGATTTGGATCCAAAAGATCGGAGGTGCAGTGGTTAATATCCCATTATGCGATGACTGATCTGTTTGTTTACGCATTCGCCAAATACCATTTTAGAACTGCGCTATTTTCACATCGCCTCCATTTATTATACACTCCGCGAAACTAATTATAAACAAGCATTTCTGAGGTGTACAGATACAAATTTGGATATAGTATATACATATATGTGTATATACTATATGTAGGTATTTTGGCAATATGTTTATTGTTTGTGCCTACGCAACGAACTCATAGAACCATGACGTCGACCCATAAATACGTAGGCGATGGGATGGGATGGGATCGAATGGGATTGGATTGGATGGGCTGGGATGGGTTGTTTTTCCATTCACAAAAACACACACGAATACCTGCCATTTGTTTATGGCCCATTTGTTTTTGGCTTAGCACCAGTTGTGCTCCTTTGTTCGCCCGCGAAATGTTCTTATTTTATCGGGTTTTTCACCCACTTTGAAGTGCACCAGGTTGTCCAGCCAAATATTTGCGCATTTATGCCATTTGGCAGAGCCCCCCAGAACTTTGTAGCTATGTAAATTTAACGCATTGCATAAGCTTTCTTTTGTTCGGAAAAAGAATGAGAACTCACCAGTATTCCCTCTTTGATTCCTTGCAGTCAGCTGAGTGCATCCACGCTAGAGGATCACACGCCGTTTCCCGGTCTGTCCCGCATCACTCCATCGCTGATCCTTTGCGGTGCCGCGGCGGTGGTGCCCGCCTACATGGACAAACTGGGCGTGAGCTGCGTCATCAACGTGGCGCCCGAGCTGCCGGACACACCACTGCCCAGCCAGAAGAACCCGCTCTATCTCCGCATCATGGCCCAGGATCGCTCCGAGGTGGACTTGGCCAAGCATTTTGACGAGGCGGCCGATCTGATCGAGGAGGTGCATCTCTCCGGCGGCTGCACGTTGATCCACTGCGTGGCCGGCGTCAGCCGCTCGGCCAGCCTGTGCCTGGCCTATCTAATGAAGCACGCCGGGATGAGCTTGCGCGAGGCCTACAAGCATGTGCAGGCCATACGTCCGCAGGTTCGCCCGAACTCCGGATTCTTCCAGCAGCTGCGACGGTACGAGCAACAGCTGCGGGGCAGCAGCTCGGTGGCCATGGTGTACTTCGCCTCGCTGGACAAGGAGATCCCCGACATACTGGAGCCCGAGTACAGGGCCATGGAGGACTTCTACCAGCGCTACCGCAGCTCCCTCAAGAGGCGATAGGCCCGTTGTGCCGCAATTAATCTTACTTGTGATACTCGTACCCTACCACTAGCCTTAGATTAGATGTTTAAGTTGTGTGTGCTTAATGATAATGAAATGAAATGCTGAAACTTACATAAGATGTACGCTTAAGCCTCGTTCGTAATTACAAATACACTTTTATTTTCGTTTAAGAACATTGAATCTACCGCGTTAATTAATCAGTTGTAGTATCTTCAATCAATCACAAAGTTATTGGCGAACACAAACAACACACTCGTATTATATCGCACATCATCTAGTATTATTTACACGTACACGAAAAGTAGCTAACTAAACCGTAACTCGAAGATTGGGTACCTTTAAATGCTCACGTTGTATTGTACTTGGCATCCGCGAGGCGAATTGAATAGATCTACAGGTATACAGATATACAGATATGAGTAGGAGGAGCAGGCGACCTCCGCTTGGGATGCGTGTATGTACATTAACACCTAGAATTCAGCATCTGTGCACAAGCGACTTAGGCGAGACTTAAATCGAACGAAATAATTGGCTAGCTAAAGGCAGAAGTAACCGTTTGTGTACAATCAGCTAAGTTAACTCTAGTTCTACTCAGAGGCCAGTGGCAACGGCGGCTGCTGCTGCATTAGTTTCTTTAGGTTTTCGTACGCCGTATTCATGATGCCCCAGCTGATGAAGGAGCGGCCTGTGTTGAAGGGGCATCCGCGATAGAAGTTGCCAATGCGGCGATCGCGCTCTACGTAAATTCGCTTGCACGCCTGCCAGCTGCCCTCAGACCTCTGGCCCATCTCACTCTGCAGCGACACCTTGATCACATTGAGCGGGTAGAATATTGTGCTTATGCTCGCACCGATCACGGCGCCCGCTATGAACTCCTGCACTGTTCGAGTGGATACGGATTTCTGTGGATGGGCAACGGATTGGTTAGTATCTTAGTAGGTTCGTATGTGTGATAGGGTCAACACTCACTCTCTTAGGCAGCCGGACGCTGGCCTCTTCTCGCAGTACGAAAAATAACGCGTTGGACAGGCCGTTGCGCCAAAATACTGGTTCGAGTCCCCTGTAGAGCTCCCGGTAGCCGTGGTGGGAAACCACATACCTGTGGAATGATTAAAAGCCATAAGAAGATCCCATTAGCAAACTTAAAGATCCGTCAGCTCACCTGAATGCGTTTTGTGTGTTGGAGAAGTGCTGGTGGAACTTGGAGTCCGCGAGGAGGGTTTGCACCCGTTCGAAGGGCAGGAGGATGGACTCGGCGCTGCCGGCCACCACGGCCGCTAGCACCTTGGCCCCGTAGTCGTTCAGGCGGTAGTCCTCCACGAGGTACCTCCTCGTCCCGTCGAACACACCGAACATGATGGACAGGGATATGGTCTTCTGGGCGAGCGGCGGCAGCATGCCGCGGTACAGGAAGCCCAGTCCCTCGTGACGCAGCTGTGCAAAGGCCGAGGTGATGGGCACGCCGTGCAGCATCTGACGGAAGATCATCTTGTAGATGGGATAGGTGACCGCGATGTTGACGAAGGCTGCTCCGCAGCCGCAGGCGAACTCCTCCCACTGAAAGGAGCCGAAGAAGCGCTTCGAGAAGACGCTGCCATGCAGCAGTTTCCCCGCCTCCCCGTCTCCATGTGGGCTGTGTGCTCTTCCGGATGGAAACCTTTTAGGGGGCGGTGGGTCGGTGGTTTTCGCGACGTTTGGTGCTCCATCGTCTTTCATCTTGCTGCTGTCCTGTGTTTATTTCGGGCGTGTGGAGAAGTGCGCATTTGTCACCGCGTTACCATTGTAACTATTCAAACACGGGGATTGCGCTGGTTTGGTTTGTTTTGGTTTCGATTCGCATCGGTTTTAATTATATAATAATGAAGAAGAACCACGGTTTGACGGCCACGGCCAGTGTGACCGTCGCTGGACCTCTGCTGCATACCAAAGGACTCTGTTATCCAAATTGTTCACAAGCCAACCAAAATTAATTGTCGAACTTAAATTAGCAGCGGCGGCTTTGAGTTTTGTACTCGCCCTTTTCGGTAATTTACAAACTTAATATAACACCGTATAATTAAAATATTCTTAGCAGTGCGTTTAACAGCACTGTCACTTTATTTTGACCGAATCACCCTGTGTACTTGTTCCACTGACGCAAAGACCACCCTATGGATCAGAAACTTATCATGTGCTGGTATGCATTGGGTGCTCTAAATCCACGACTTGGATGCTTTTGTATTAGCCTCCTAAACCTCGGGAACACCTGCTCCTTGATCGCTTCTGTCAGCTTTTTACTTTTTCATTCCCAGCTTTCTTATCGTTTTTTATCAGATGACGGTGCTGCAAAACATCTATTGAACAGCTGTTGCATCCAGTGTGTAAATGAAATATGTTCACACTGCACAGTGGGTCAAGAGGCAAAGCATATTTAATTATATAACAAACTCCACCAAGCTGAAAATAGTTCCATATTTTGTTGCACATAGTTGCAATCGTCGCAGTTGCTCGGATAGTGATTAAACCTGCAACACCTTATTTGACGCGCCCAAGTTTAAATTCATTACACGATGATCCGCAATATATCGCTTGGCATCGCCATGAACGAAACTATCGGCGAATCATCGACGCACGACGTATCGATGTTTTTTCACACCACCAGCTTTTTCTTTTCGCTTCTGGTTTCCGGCAAGGTATGTGCGTGATTTTGGGCCCACGTGTATTTCCATTAATTTTAAGCCGTAATTGTCGTTTTTGGCGGTTTCGAGTTGAACTGCGTTAGTCCGTGCGCTGTTCGCAAGTGTGCGGCTCGTATTTCGACCGAATTCGGATCGATTCCTGTGAGAGTTCGCCAAATGGCTTCTGTTTGTGATGGGAATTCGTGGGGCGACACACCGGAAACTCAATGGATACTGCCCAAGAAGCTAGCCCAACCTGGTTGAATTATGCATTAGTGGGACACCTTGTGTGTTATTAGCTTGATAAGTGATATTTCCAGTGGGTCAGTGCACTAATGGCTACTTTTGTTGTGTCCTTCCAGCTTCAAGATGACCATCCGCCCAGCATACAGGCCCAAGATCGTGAAGAAGCGCACCAAGCACTTCATCCGCCACCAGTCGGATCGATATGCTAAGCTGTCGGTGAGTGCCAACGAGGATTGTGCCAAATTGTACCCGTGTTTAATCAACATGTCTCCTTGCAGCACAAATGGCGCAAGCCCAAGGGTATCGACAACAGAGTGCGTCGCCGCTTCAAGGGACAGTATCTGATGCCCAACATCGGTTACGGATCGAACAAGCGCACCCGCCACATGCTGCCCACCGGATTCAAGAAGTTCCTGGTGCACAACGTGCGCGAGCTGGAGGTCCTGCTCATGCAGAACCGCGTTTACTGCGGCGAGATCGCCCACGGCGTCTCCTCCAAGAAGCGCAAGGAGATTGTCGAGCGCGCCAAGCAGCTGTCGGTCCGCCTCACCAACCCCAACGGTCGCCTGCGTTCTCAAGAGAACGAGTAAGCTTAAGATTCTTGAGAGTTCTTGTAACGTGGTCGGAATACACATTTGTAAACGTTAATATACCGGACTTTTAGTTAAAAAATGATGTGCGAGTGCCGAGTTCAATTGTCATTTCTGAGATTGGGATAGCAGCACCATTGATAACATGTGCATTATCTGGATGGATATCAGTTAATCCAGACCATTGCGGTCTTTCTTTCTGATAGCAACTGCCTCGAGATATTAGACCAATATAAATTCCTTGACGTGCCAAAACTAGACAGCATCAATCCTTATCAGGGAATTTTGTTATATATTTTACATTTTTCCCCCTTAGTATTGAAAGAGGTTGTTTATATGAAATCATATATATATTCGCAATTATTTTTACAGAACAGTGTACAATTATTATCGGAAATGCTTCTGTCTAAATGAAACGCAGTAATTGAAATACCAGTAAATTATATTTTGTAGGAATCTACAATAATCAAGTACAAAGAGGAGGAAATACACTAGGGAAAGATAAACAATTACTTATTGTAGGCAATGTAGCTTATTTCAAGACCACGTCGTGATCAAATTGCAAGTGGTGTTCGAGCTCCTTCTTGTTCTCGAAGTTGGTATTGCAAATGAGACAGAAGCCGCTGTTCTCATCGTTGTCGGACATGATGACGGTGACGGCCGCCTCCGATTCGTCGACGTCCACATGCAGCTCCTCCACCACCTGCTGCTCGTCGGCGGGCGCCTCCTCGCGAACCCCGTAAACGACGTCGCCCTCGTGGGTCTTCATGTGCATCTTGAGGGTGTAGCGCTCGGTGAAGGACTTGGGGCAGACGGAGCAGTAGTGTCTTGGGCGGTTCTCCTTGTGAATGAGCGTGTGATGGTTGAAGGTCTTGCGCGACTTGAACGACACATTGCAGATGCTGCATATGATGGGGTTCTCCTCAGCCTCGTGGCGCAGCCGGTGGTTGTAGAGTAGGTTGTCCTGGGAGAACCTCAGGCCGCACTTCTCGCACTGGTACTTCTTCTTGTCCCAGTGCATGCGCATGTGGCGCAGGGTGTTCACCGGGCGCGAGAAGCTCTTGGGGCAGTAGCGGCATTGCTTTTCCGTCTTGCCCTCGTGCAGATTCATGTGCAGCTCCAAGTACTCCTCGTCGCGCCGGATCACCCCGCAGATGGGGCAGATGTGGTTGGGCTGCTTGGAGTGCTCCTCGCTGATGTGCTTCTGCAGTTGATACCAGGAGTTGTACACCTTGCCGCAGGTAGTGCACTCCTGCTTGACGCGCTTCTTCGTCGGCCTGTCCTCGCCATCGGAGGACTTGCCATACAGGGCCTCGGAGTCGCCCACATCCACGTCCTCGCAGATGAACTCGTCGTCGTCGTCGTCGTCCTCCTCCTCCTCCTCGTCCACGAACTCTCTCTTTATCTCCGTGTCGGACTCCTCCTGATCCTTGACCAGCTCCACGAACAGGGCGTCCGCCTCGGCATCGGCGTCTGTCTCGACATCGCTTTGGGGTATCTCCACCTCCTCCACGAGTATGTCCTCGCCGGACTCCGGCACCTCGAACTCGGACTTTAGAGCGCCCTTTAGCTGGGTCGTCAGCCTCTTCTGGGTGGTCATCAGGTTCACCATGATCGTGTCGTAGTCGGAGAGCTCCTGAAAGCAGCGCGGGCACAGCCGGGCGCCGGGCTTCAGGTCCAGCTGCGTCTGGATGCAGTTGGCCAGGTGGGTGAGCACCAGGGACACTGTTTTCTGCGACGACGGCACCTTGGCCGACAGCGTCTCGTAGCGCATGGAGCTGGAGGAGCCCGTGTCGCTCAGATCGACGGCGCCGCAGAAGAAGCAAGTATCCATTGCGCCGACGATGGTCCTTTTAGCGATTCCGTTTCGTGCGGCGTTTGTTTACAATCTTTTAAATTGTGTATGAAATTTAATAGAGTTGGCAAAATGATGAATATCGGAAGCTATACTAAAATGCGTGAAATGCAACCATGGCATAATGCCCACCAGGGCTGGCGAACGATGCCGATTGATGCCAGGAACGGAACGGTGGGAATGGAACAGGGTGTGAAAACTGAAATATATGAGTTGAATAATAAAAATATGTGTTTGCTCAATATTGCAAACGGATATTCAATTTGCATAAATACATAATTTGTTGTTGATTATTATGGTGGTGTTGGTTTCTTTAGTTATGAAAACGAGTAGCATTTAATTTATTGATTCCCTGAAAAAATTGAATTGAATTATATAATTTTTTTATAATGGTATGTTTTAATTGTATTTTATATAAATTATGCGAATGGCTTCAACTTAATGAAGTAATTACATAAGTGTAAAGAACACAATTGACTTAGGTAGCTAATTAGAATCTTTGTAAGGATATGTTTAATCTTAATTAAGCACTTCAAGCCAATGAAGTATTAAAAAAAATCTCATACAGATAAGCCCGCGTATTTAGAATATGGCTCGCCCCACTCAATCTAACCTAAGAATCTCAGTGATTTGGAAACTAATAAGATCGCTTTCGCTGTGTCCGGATTCAGCAAGTGAGTCCTGTGGCCCGAAAACTGAGCAATTTCCGGTTTGTTTTACAAAGGATCGATGCCGTTTGCCAAAGGATCGACTGCTCCGCACAAAAGTTCGGGTTGCACTTGAGGGCACTTGAGCTTCGGAAGCAACTGAGGAATCGGGCTCCAGATTATCCCTGCATATCAAGTCCCTCAGCTTGGCCAGCACGGAGTACAGTATCTTAAGGCGCTTCACGATGCGCTTGGGATCCACTGGGACGTCCAGGTTGACCACGGCCTGGCACTCGCGCAGGATCAGAATGAGGTCCTTGTGCACCCGCTTGCCATCTTCACTGAGTCCCGAGTAATTGACGGGCAGCCGAAAGTGATCCACCACCACTCCGCCCCTCTGGACAATCAGCTTCAGATGGCTTTTGTCCTGTACGTGGATCCTCTCGCCCAGCATGTCCAGGTAGTTGTTGATCAGGGAGCAGCTATCGATGATTTCGTGGATGACGTTCCTAAAGATCAGCAGCTCCTGGTTAAAATGCTCCTGCAAGACCTCCGCGTGGTGTGCGGATGAAGTGGACTCTGGCAGCTGGAGAGCGGGCACAATGCACGCATCCAGGGATTCCAGTGAGGCCAGGCAGCTCCTGACAATCGTCTTCGTTTTGATGTCCTGCGAGAAGGCTATGGCCAGAACCCCAATCTGCTGAATGCGATCCATGTTCGTGTCGAATGCGGAGATTAGCTCCTGAGCTCCCGCAGGATCCCTTTGCAGTGCATCCTTTAGCTTCTCCACCGAAGCGTTTTCCAGATCTATCAGACTGACGAACAGCAAGTGCAGCAGCGCCTCATTGAGAAAGGATTCCAGGGCATAGAGGGCACGTTCCAGGGAGAGGGCCTCCAGCTTCCGATGACCACTGTTGGGCTCGCCCGCCTCCTCGTGGAAAGTGGCACATTCGGCGAGCAAGGTCTCGCACAAAGCCGTCAAAGCCTTCTTGTCCGAATGAATGGCCACATTGGCAAAGGCCAGGGCGTGGCGAACGATGTGATTAACTATGCTGGCCAGCTGGTAGGTGTCTTCCGTGAAGCTCTCTTCTAGAATGTGCAGCGAGTTGTTTCTCTGCTGGGCCAGCTTCTCCATGTAGTCATCCAAGTGGTCCAGAGCCAGGTCCATGAGCTCAACGAAGGAGTGATCCTCTAGGTTCTTGACTGGGGTCACGTTGCCTTCCAGTTGCGTCAAGGAGACGAGCAGTCGCCGCAAGCACCAGTCCAAGCGGTCGAGGAAGTGCTGCCTGGTCATATGCGGTGCCTCCATGCTGATGGTCCGCTCTAGGTGGGTGATGCAGGTTACCACCTGGGTGAGGCACAGGAAGATGGTCTCCACATCAAGGTTTGCGCCACTGGGCGCCACCTCCGGCAGCCTAGCCTTCAGATCGCTGGCGAAGTCCAGGAAAGTGGCGCAGAACTCGTTCAGCCAGCCAATGTTGCCGGTGCTGCTGTAGCCCTCTGCAATCAGCTCACTGCAAGTGTGTAATTGGGCCAATAGCTGTTCCATGCTGTTCTATCAGATGTGCTCCGGGAAACAGAAATGTTCAACTAAGTTCTGGCGGACGACGCAACACCTTTATATACTTTGCCAAGCGCACAGGTAGAAAGGACCTATTTTGGGGATTAAAAAACATCTGCCTGTTTTATTGCCATACCCGCGAAAATTCGCGAAATCCGCTACTTTACCTACTGGGGTTCCTGGAAAATGGGCGAAGAACGGCAAAGAACTGGTACTTTCCGTCAATAATTGTTTAGATTTAATTTTATGATACATACGCGCGCTAATGCACCCATGAGCTGGGCTTCTTAGATTAATCTAGCAAAGGACTACCCTAAAAGAACGTGACGGTGGCTTCCTTGGCCTCCGCCGACTCTGGCTTCTCGACCGGCTGGTGGACCCGCTTGTGCACCTTCAGGGTGTACTTGTCCACGAACGATTTCTCGCAGTCGGGGCAGGGGTAGCGCGGCCGGTCCGTCTGGTGGGTGCGCAAGTGGTGCTTGTAGGTGCGCTTGGTCTTGAACTGCTGGTGGCACACCTCGCAGATCAGGGCGTTCTCCTCGGCGTCGTGGCGCATCAGATGGTTGTACATCAGCCAGGAGAGCGAGAAGCGTTCGCCGCACTTGTCGCACTGGTACTTCTTCTTGTCCCAGTGCACCTCCATGTGGCGCAGGACGTTCCGCTTGTGCGAGAACTTTTTGTCGCAGTAGCGGCATTCAAGTTCTGTTTTGCCCTCGTGCAAGTTCATATGCAGATCGAGTACCTCGTCGTCCTTCACTTTCAAGCCACACACGTTGCAGGTGGCCTGCTCGCTCTTCTGGCAGGTGTCCGCCTTGATGTGCCGCTCGAGCACCTCCTGGCTGGAAAACATCTCGCCGCAGATATGGCAGGGTATCTCGGTGGTCTCGGTGAAGAACTCCTCCTCCGACGACGGCATGCTGTCGTCCGGCTCGCTGAACTGGAACTCCTCGTCCAGCATCTCCTCCTTCATGAATTCCTCGCACTCATCCTCCTCGCCCGGCTGCCTTTCGGGCTCCTTGAGGGCGGTGGCCTGGACGATCTTGAAGGCCGGCACCTGGACGCGGGCCCTCTTTGCCGCCTGTTGCTTGGTCTCCGCCTTGCCCTCCACCTGCCTGCAGCCGAGCAGTGCGTCCGCAATCTGGCGCTGCACTTGGCTGAGATTCCTCACCAGCCTGTCGTAGTTGAAGAGGTACTCCAGGCAGTCCCGGCAGGCGGCCGAGTTGGGCAGGAGCTCCAGCCGCTGGTTTATGATCTTCTCGAAGTATTTCAGTATATCCTTGATGGGCTTAAAGGTTCCTGGCACAATGCAGCCTGTGAAAAAGTCGGCTATCAGGACTTTCGAGTGCGGCGTAAGCGAACGTTACCTTCTATCAGCTGGAACACCCCCACGGACTTCTCCTTGCCGCAAACGAAGCAAAACGGACGCGTGGAGCTCATCTAGTCGCCGTGGAATCCAATCGAAAATTCGGCTTAAACAATTTAATTTGTGTATATTTTGTTGTGAACGCCAGAGCTGTGCCGATAGTGCCGATAGTATCGACTGCGTGCTGTCGGCGTAATCGATAAATTTGCTGTCACTGATAACAACGTTTTCTTTTTGAGTTTATTAATTATTACTAAAATATACTGAGTAGTACAAAAAACGTTTTCCCAAATGTACTAAAGAAATAACTGAATATTATAATTTTAATAGTATCGATACATAAGGTGAACGAGAATAAAAGTATCTGGTCACATTGCTGGACTAAAGCAGCGTTTTTGGAAAATTTGCCGGTTGGTAAGACATTAAATTCTGTTTTCAAACACTTTTCCACAATGAATCGCCTCCAACTGCTTTCCAAAGGACTACGACTGATTCACAAAATGTCCGAGGAAGCACTTGCCGGCGTGCCACTGGTGCACATCAGTCCAGAGGGCATCTTCAAGTATGTCATGATCAATGTCTTCGATGGAGGAGATGCTTCAAAGGCGGTGATCCGCGGATTTGCGGACTGCACATGGCATGGTAAGTCGGATCCTCATCACCCATCAAGTGCCCACTTAGCTTGGTTACTGTCCCACAGCCGACATCTTCGAGCGCGAGGAGGAGGTCTTTAAAAAACTGGGGCTGCGGGCCGAGTGTCCTGGCGGCGGTCGCATTGAACACAATCCCGAGAAGAAGTACTTGAAGGTCTACGGATACTCGCAGGTGGGTCTATTCCCTTGAGTAAAGGGGTCGCTGGGCAGTGGATGGACTGATGTATCTAACTACTTGAAAAATTTTCTGGAGTTCTAATCAAGTCTTTCTATTTAAGGGCTTTGGAAAAGCTGATCACGCGCAGACCAAACGCATCCTGGCCACCAAATACCCGGACTACACGATCGAAATCTCCGATGAGGGATATTAGCTGCAATCAACGAGAGAAGACTCCACATAAGCACACTGACATGAATTTATACCATTGGCTTTGATCCTGTGTGCCATGATTTTATTGGAAATGGCATTTAAAATTGAGAAATGCTCTGAAAGGCAGTTAGTCTGTAGCTTTGCAACTGCTCGCACTAAACCTTTTCGGATCTAAATTAATCAGTTTGTACACAAATTTCGTTTCTTTTCCTTTGGTTAAATAAAATGAAAATGTTCAAGTCATTGCGTCTGCTTCCTCATATTGTTTCTCCGTTTCGTAAGGCTTAGGAATATTCAATATTAAGATTTACAAGCCCTAATATACTTGGTTTTAGAAAAATGTTACTCAACCGATTTGATAAGTTTGGTAGGCGTTCCCCGGGTCAAGATAACCAAGGGTCAGAATCGTTATTTGTTGGTGAATATTCATACGCATGGCTTCACGAAGTATGGAAGAGTTATTGTCCGTGGCGCCGATGTTGACAATCACTGTGAGTTTCCACTGCTGGACGCTTAACCTTGAGCAGTCTTACAAATCCTTCTTTCAGTGGCGGTCTTCGACTCGATTTTGGAGGAGCTGGAACCCGAGGGCATATGTGCCAAAATCCTCGGTGGTGGAAGGATTCTCAACGAGGCAGAAAATAAAAAAATTAAGATCTATGGCACCTCCAGGGTAAGTAGAGGATCCTTGGTCCTTGAAGCACCGGCTAATGGTTCTTGATGGGTCTCCCTAGACTTTCGGCGGTGCTGATCACACAAGGACAAGGAATATACTTCAAGCGTGGACCACTTATAAGGACTTTAAGATAACCGTTAAACAATAAAGTTGCATAAATTTCGAAAATGGAAATTCAGTACTAATAAAAAGAAAATAGAATATAAAAGTAGCGCTCTTTCAATATTATTAAGGGGTAATCGAACAGGCGATTGTAATTGGCGGAATATGGTTGATATTTCCATTTCTGGAGAGAGTAGAAAGAAGAGTAATTTTGCATTTATAGTTTAGTTCATACAAAAATTTCTTTCACAAGATACAAGGGCTTAGTACTTTTTGAATGATCACATGTGCTCCGATTTTCGTGTCAGTCTTGAATTTAGCATACGACCGGAAGGCTTCTGACAAAATCAGTCTAGCTGGAGCCTTGCTACCGTTCATACCAGTTTCTTTTCGGAATATTTCATCTAAATTCCAGTGCGTTTTCCTAAAATTTTTCCAAAATGAAAACCTTGAATCTTTTGGCACCTGTTTCACAATTGTTGAAGCCCCTTCGAAGGCAAAGTTCTTCGCGCGTAAACGCCCTTTTGATAAATGTTCCTAGAGTTCAGCTTTCTAAAGGCAAGAACAAGTACCTTTTGATGATGATTCACATGCACGGTTTAACTAGGTTCGGCAGGACCATTGTAAGAGGATCCGCCTCCAAGGACCACGGTTAGTTCTAATAATCAGTATAGCTAATACGTGTTCTAATCGTTCTGTCGCCAGAGGAAATCTTTGAGGAAATCCAAAAGGAGATGGACAAAATTGGAATTTGCGCCAAATGCCTGGGTGGAGGGTTCATCAGCAACAAGGAGGACAAGAAAGTAATGAAAATTTACGGGTGCTGCAAGGTAAGTGGATGAAGTTGGCTACGATCAACCTGATTACTAAAGAGACTGCCTGCAGACTTTTGGGGAGGCGCCGCACGGCAGGACGAAGGACATACTGCTGTCTTGGACCAAATTCCAGCATTACAACATCATCTTGCCCAAAAAGAATCTGAACGCGTATCAGTGAAGGCGTTTGAAAGCTTGTTTTATTTTTCCTAACTGCCCTGTTGGCAATTTATAATACAACAAAAAATTAGTAAATACATGGCTACATATCGATTTGTTTTTTCGCTGGGTGTTACAAATTTTCAGCTTTTGATTTTGAGTTTCAGATCTGCTTTGTTGGTTAGCAGCCAAAGTTCAAATTTGGAAATTGAACCAGATCACATCGTCGATAACCGATAGCTGTGCAATCGGAGCCTTCTTCAGGGCACGGTCACACTGCCCCGAAAGTGTAAATAAATTTCAATCAAATATGAATTGCTGCATTTGTCAATTCTCGGTACGCGTACCGAAGGACATTCACACCGATACCGTCGGACATCCGCCGGTGCTGATCAGCGAACTGGTACTGCAGTGCACCCGGGGCACGAATTACGTCCTCACGGAGGAATCGTCGACGATCTGCAAGAAGTGCTGCGAGAAGCTCGCCAGATACCACAAGTCCATACAAATAGCGCGCAAGCTGCGAGGGGAGATCCTGGAACTGATCCACAGTCCCTACATGTCCAAGGACCACAAGCAGACCTCCTACAAAGAGGACGATCTCGACCGAGAGACCACCATAAGCAAATTCGATGGGAATATTGAGGAGGCACAGCAACAGGACGAGGAGGAGCAGGAACTGGAGAGCGTGGGCACCACCGTCACCCTGGTCGGTCCCGCCGGCATCGTGGAGGAAGTGGCCGAAGAGGAGCACACCTTCATTATCAAACAATCAGAGGAGGAGGATGAGTTCCACTCCGTAGACTTAGAGCTAGATATCGACAACGAGATTATCATTAACGAAGAGGAAGCCCACGAGGTAGAGGAGGTGGCCCACGAGATAGAGGAGGTGGCCCACGAGATAGAGGAGGAGGATCTGTTGCCACATGACAAGCAAGAGGCCCAGGAGGAAGACTTTTTTAAGGAAGATACCATGAGTGACTTTGACGAACATCTGGACGGCGCAATAGAGTACATAATATCCGATGGCGAGGACCAGGAGCAGGACAACGAAAGCTCCGGCGAATACACGGTCAACATACAATGCCCCAGCTGCCCGGAGAAGTTCAGCAGCCGGCGCGCTTACAATGTCCACACGAAACGCGAGCACTTTCCCGGCTACGTCTGTGATCAGTGCGGCAAGACGCTGCAATCGTACTCCGGGTTCATAGGGCACCTGCAGAACCACGAGCCCGTGAAGCAGTTCGCCTGCCCAGTGTGCCCGGAACGCTTTAGCCGCAAGTTCCGGCTGAAGCACCACATGGCCTGGCACTCCGGCGAAACGCCATACCAGTGCGATGTCTGCTCCAAGCGATTCGTTCACAAGGTGGCCCTGTACAAGCACAAGATGATCCACGACAGCGAGACCAAACGGCTGGAGTGCCAGGTGTGCGGCTTCAAGACCCGGACCAAGGCTCACTTGGAGCGGCACATGCGATCCCACACGGGGGACAAGCCCTTCGCCTGCCCGGTGTGCAACAAGCGCTTCTCCCAGATGTACAACATGAAGGCCCATCTGCGGGAGCACGAGAGTCCCGGAACCAACCGCCATCGCCGCTTCCACTGCTCCAAGTGCACGCATACTTTCATCAACGAGCAGAACTATGATGCCCACGTTCAGAGAGACGACTGCACGCCAGTTTAGCCCACTATATTGAATATATATAATAGATAATTATATATTGTGTAAGGCCCAACCCATCATCGACCATCATCGTGATCACCACCCAACCGAATGCAAGCGAAATCATTTGGATCATTACGTTCTATCCATGTACTTTTTTATTAAATCTATATGCATTTTGCTCACAAATAAAATATGTTTGATATAATAAATTTATCCGTTACTTGCATATTTCTGCGGTTATTTCAGTTTTCTTAAAAAAATATGTATAGTAAGTGTGTGTGTATGCATTAACTTATTTGAATAAATCAATCGATCGACCTCGTCCGTTCCGGCCAAGGGCCAATAAACCACCCACCCATTGTATTCCAGTATTGGTCGCTGCTGGACTGATCGAGCCCCAAATGAAATGTGCCTAATGGTAGATCGGTAGATGCAATTGACGCAATTACAATACATTGTATAAATACATAAAGTTAAGTGTGTATGCTGTGCTATAGATATACAAAAATAAAACAGATTATCTTTTGATTTTTTGTCGAGTTGAATAGAACTTTGTTAATATCATCATATCATCATCATAAAATGCACATTACAAAAATATTAACAAAATTTATTGCAGGCAGTCCGTAGTTAGTAAAAGGTAACAAACAAATCCCAATCGAGGTAAACCCATAAATCTTCCTAATAATGTGATTTTGTGCAGTAGTTCCTAAAGATCTCAGTCCCTGGCTGCGGGACTGAAACGCTTTTCGGACTCTGAACGTACGGCCGCCAAGGTGTGAACATAAAGAGGATCGTTCTCTCCTACCAATAGCTCCGAATATTCTCGTTATGGATTTACAAACGTAGAACCAACCACCACCTTTGTTTGGGTGGCTGGTGAATAGATCAGTTTTTGTTGTACAGAAAAATACATTGCCCCCGCAGAGAGTAGTTTGTGATGCTTACAAAAGCCGGTCGCCCGTACATATATAGCTTTTGATTTGTCGGAAATAGCTTCTCCAGTTGCTAGCTCTAAGATGCGTACACTTGGTGCGTTCGTTATCGTATTCGTATCTTGCCGAGTGCATCAGTGCACCAAGCCACACTCACGATTTGCCTTAATACAAAATCTACGCTAAATGCTTAATATTAATCGGATGGCTTGACAAGACCCATCGCTTTGTCTCCGAATAGCGGCAGTATGTCGGAGTCGTTAACAATCTCTTCCTGAATCACTGGACTGTCCGGGTCCTCGCAGTGCGTCTTGAAGAAGAACCTATGGATGCCACAAATTAGTTAGTAAGCATTGAGTTCGTCGAGTGTATAAGTAGATTTTACCTAAAGTGACCTCTTCTGGGCAGATAGTCCTTAAACTGACGCAGGGTTGGCTGAGTACCGGGTATTTTTATCCTGTACGGCACTGGCTCCTCGCAGAACGAGAACACCACGATCGTCTCCGGCGGCTTGGCCGGCAGAGGCGGTGGCTGGTGTGGCAGGCTGATGCTGCCGCCACTGCTGCTGCTGCTGAAGGAGGCCAGTGGCTGTTGCGACAGGTGCTGCATCGGCGGTTGGGCGTATCGACGAGAGCGCCGCGGCTCGTCTTCCAGTCTTCGTTTCGCCTCCTCCAGTTTCGAGGCCGTGCTAGAGCCAGATCGAGAACTTTAGCGGATTTGTTTGGTTAGTGGGTGGTGGGGTTAGTATTGAAGCCAATTTGACCTACCTCGCATCTTTGTACTTGGTAACAGTGTCGGCCGAGAACATGCTAATGCCACTGTCTGTGTTCATGGAAGGCCATTTGTTTGTCAACTTCCTCGAGCAGGAACTGTGATCCGGCATGGACTTTGAGTGCTTCATTGAGTGTCCGCCTGTGGGTGGATTTTGGTTTAGAAAATTGTTATTCCCTTAATCGTTCTGTTAGGCTTACTTAGACTCATGGCGCCATCGCTGACCATTCCGGAATCGTGGGTGGCTGTACGTCGGCGCGACGGTATGGGTGGGCAGGGCGACATCGTTCCCGGCGAGCGGTGCGGCGTTTGGTCCTTCCACACCCGCGACACATGCTGGTCCAGAATGTCTTGGTCGTTGTCTTCGTCCAGTGCAAACTTCTCTCGTATCGCCTCGGCGAAGGCTCGATCGCTGGCACTGGATCTTTCGTTGGTAAGCAGAGCAGCACCGGGATTTCTCTGTTTGGAAATTTAGCATAGTGTGGTGTTTGGTGCTTTTAACCTATTCATATCCTAAACTTACCTCGCGAGCTCTTTCCTCCAGGTCTCGCTTTCGCTTCACTTCCTCCAACTTGGGTATCAGCAAGGACACCAGCTCCTCTTCCTTCAGTGGTCTGTGCTCGTTCGAATGTAGTCGTTGTGTGCGAGGTATCACCTGTGAATCAAACTAATTGATGGAGATCAGTCCATCGATGATCGTTTCTCCTTTTACCTGAAAGGTGTTGGTCTCCTTGTTTGCCATCGCGCTCTGGCGGATCGCCTTGCTCTCCGTGGAGCTGTGTCTGCGTTGGATGTACGGGCGACCGTCCCTGAAACGAGGAATCGTTAGTCAGTCAAGCTGTGAATTGGTCTCCTCGTTCCGCGTGTCAGGTATTCATCCCAATTGGATCTTTAGGGAGACGGCTTCTCTACTGGCGCTCCTACTCACATGGAACAGCTGGAGATCGACATGGTGTCGGAGTCGGTGCGCCCGCCGGAGCTAACGCTGGCCCTCTCCGAATCAACCCGCGAATTCGGCACATAGGAGGTGTTGGTAGTGCTTGGATTGTACACGTAACCGTGGGCACTACTCGCATGCAGATCGGACCAGGAACACACAGTTTCCATGCAATGGCGCCCAATTGTATGATCGTGTGTATGTGGGTGGGGGATTCGTCAAGATCCACAAACAAAAATGTTCAAACAAATAAGGAAAACGCAGTGTATATTCATCGAGTCAGTGGTGTAGAGGTAATCATATGTACAATGCATATGCGGGTGGTGTTTGAAGGTCCAATGAGTGTGGTGGGTGGTATATAGTATATAGTATATAGTATGCGGGTGGGTTCGTGTTTTTGGCGTGCGTGTTTTTGTGAGAGTTCATGTACATATGTAAAAAATAAAAGAAACAAATATAACAAATTAGGAGTTAATCACAGAAAATCATCATTAACAATAAAGAACTTAAACATAAACATAAGAGTAAGGTGGATCTCGTGTGGTTTCTATATTCTATTTGAGGATCTTCTAAAGAAAGTTTAACTATGACTTGCTCGATTTCGTTATATACTAGCTTATATACAACGTAGCCTAAGTTTTGTTATCCACCAACGGTTAGAGTGGGCAAAAGAGAGCTGAGCTGACTTACCCAGGAGGTCGGATTTCCAGTCTTCTTTTCTGAGTTGCTATTAGTAGGTCCCGCGTGAGGCGAATCGGGTAGTCGGGCGCTCGCGCACCCGCGCCCACAGATCCAGAGCCGAGGGATCCGCCGCCCTCCTGCATCTGCACCTTCTCGAAGTCGTCGCAGAGCGACAGCACCGAGTCCTCGTGCAGCGTGGGCAGCGTGGAGCTGCGGGGCAGTGTGTCGGTGGCGCTTATTGAGCCGCTGGAGCTGGCCGAAGTCGAGGGACCGTACACACTGCCGCTGGCACTGCACGTGCCAGCTGGCGGCCCGCTCACGCTGCTCACCGGCAGGTTGATGAAGGCACCGGGCGGCACCAGCTGCGGGAGCTGCTGCTTGCCGGACGCGGTGGTCGGTGGCAGGGCACAGGCACCCGCTAGGCTGCTGCCGCCGCTGCCACTACTCCCGGCACTTCCCGATCCCGTGGCGCCGCTGCTGGTGCAGCGCTCCTGCTGGGCGGACATCTGCTGGATGTAGAGGATGTACATCTCGGAGCAGAGAAACGTGGGGTAGATGTTGTCGCGGATGGTGACCTCCACATGGCGCTGCATGGGATCGAATATGTGTGGGCTGAGCGGGATCTCGGGATTCGTCTTGATGGCCTTGATCTGGGCGCGCAGGTCATCGGAGATGGACAGCTGACTCTTGCGCAAGAATCTTTAGCAAGTGGGGAAGGGCGGCAAGGTAAGTGCTTCACCATTGAGCATTTGGCATTCTTCTAAGCATTCCACTCACCTGTAGATGGCTCCGATTATCTGCTTGATTTTCTCCGGATCCGTCTGCTGCTTGAGGCCCTCGCAGGCGAAGTAGAAGTTGAGGTGGTCGTTGTAGGCGGGCGCCTCCTCCTCCACGTACTTCTTAAAGAGCTCGACCCCATCGCGGTCCTCCAGCAGGTGGTTCAGCGTCCGGGCCCAGTTCAGGTAGGATGGCGACGAATTCTTCGAGGTATCTGCTACCCCTTCGGTCATCTGAGAAAAGGTATGATTATGCTATATCGGACTTCCATGTACAATGATTCCACTGGTCTAAGCACCTTTTTAACACGGCTCTCTTCTCCGGGTACTGGTGGTCGTGGGCCACTACACTCATTATCATCATGTTTCCGGATTCCCGATGGATGGCCACTCATGCCACTCTAAATTGGCTTCCCACGACAAGCGATCGCTGCTAAATATTTACCTAATATTACGCTTAAGTTACCAGTTACGATCAACGAACGTGTTCTCGGTTTCAAATCACAAACGCCCGTATTTTACAAATAGCTGGGACATGGAAGATGCGCTCGTTTGCGAATTTGGAAGGCAATTAGACAAGGCCTGCAACAAAAGAAGCACAAAGGATTGTATAAGTGGATGTATTCTTCGTGTGACTTCAAGAGGAATTCCAGTTCTGATTAAGGCATAATATCAATAGTATATCAAGTCGTAAGTAAAGTGTATTTGCATGAAGTTTAAGGAATGCACAACTGACTACTCTAGTGGCCCACTTTTGCATCTCAGGATCGCAATTTGCGGTGCAGGTATCGAAATCGAAACCGCACTGGTAATTGGAGCCGTAATGGGCATGGGAAATCCTCAAGGATGCGGATGCGAAGCCAGAATGAATGACCACTTGGCGGCGACGGCTCCTTCGCCTTTCTTCACAAAGGAGGACGCACGCAAATCGGCAAAGTGAGGAGCGGAATCGAATGGCGGCCATTTTGAGGGCGCTTTTGATTGGTTGACGTTATCGACCAATGCAGCAGTCGGGGCGCATGGCAAAGGGAGAACGGAAAGGCAAAAGGACAATAATCCATTATGTACAAAATTTGAACACAAAATACGCACACACTCACTCGCTTGCCACTCGGGCACACACCCCAATAAACCCATGCTAAACTCGGGGATGGTGGCAAGGACTCCGCTCCTTTAAAGTCCCCGGCCGCCTCCGGATTCCTCGAGCTGTCTGACGCGTTCGAGAGCAGGCGGAAACTAGAAAGTAAGCATCGCGTCGCGCTTTTGGTAAATCAAAAATATTCCCTTTTCTTCGTTGTTCCTTTTCCCTCCCCATTTGCAATGAGCACTGCTCAGGGCTGGTTGTTCAGCTCTTTTCCGGTTGAAAATCAATCTAAATGGTGGCCAAGTACAAATGAAACGCATTTGAAAGCTAAAATAATGATATAAGCTGATGATTAAGTACTAGATCTTGTAGCGAATCAGCTCTAAATCATTTAATCATTTATTCAAAATATTTAATTCCCTTATTTACCTCCACTTCGTTCCATTCTCTAACTATCAGATTAAGAACAGATTTACTTTAGGAATACATCTATTATATGTAGATCTATAGGATTTCTAACCATATAGCTAGCTTTTTAGCTGCTGAAATCGGTCATCACTGCATAAGTTTGCCGCCAACAACAGAGCAGCGACAAACACAACAACAAGATGGCACAAAGGACATGAGCAGAGCCTGGCGAGAAGTGGAGAGCAGAAGGGTTTGGGTTTGGGTTTGGGTTTGGGTTCTGGTTTGGCTATGAGCCTGGGCAGCACTTTCCTGCCAACCATGACTTACGGACTCACATACACAGGCGGCGAGCCGATGAAAGGGGATGAAAGCTGCTCTTGTTTGTTTTCGTTGTTTTGAGCAGGCAGGCAGGCAGGGCCGGGACAACTGGGGAAGCGAACAGCCAACAAGCATCCACAAAGCGATAGCGCCGGCGGAGAGCCAAGGAAATTCATCAAAACGCCATTTGCATAGCACTCCATTACGGCAAAAAGAACAAAGAAAGGCACAATTAAAACGCTCGGCACCGCAAAGGAACGCGGCGAAGGACTCGGGAGGCGGCCTGGCGATGGCGGCGCTTTCTAGGAGTAGGACAGCCCACGGCTCGGCCACTTGAGGCCCACATCTCCCCCGTGGCCAAGGCATCCGCTGCACAAAGACAGCGCCAAACAGCAGGGGAAATCGGCACCTCTTTGGTGCATCATTTCGCCATCTCACCAACCTGGCATCCTTTTGCATCCGTTGCATCCTTGCAGCGCATGCCGCGCATCTCAGGACTAACAAGTGCCATCGCCGACATCAAAGATTCGGCTCGACCTTAATGGCGTAATTGCTACTGAAAGCCCCGTAGCTGCTTTCTCTCGGGTCACAAAGAAAGTTAGTTGCCGGCGCCTTTTAAGGCCACCGCGATGGCGAAATGGAGAAATGGCGAAACGGGTTGCGGAACATTCATCCAAAAGAGGGAATTACCTTTGACTGATGCGAGTGGTTGCCTAAGCGGTTTCACAATCACTCAAGGAATACTTAAAACGGCTACAACTTTTCCAAATTCTAAAACTTGCAATGGTTCTTGGAACTAAAGAAATGCCATGCTCTTTCTACTTACATAACGTACTAAGCGTATTTCATAAACTATTTTATGCTTAAAACTGGCGAGATCAATTATTAGTTCAAAGATAAAAGGATATCTTGCTCTTTTGTACAAAACTAAACTAAGTTTAGTTTTATCTAACCAGGAACTCTACGATTTTAAAGTAAAAGTCCATGCTACACCACATGCTTGTTAAAAAAGATCCTAATAAATATCACTTATCATCATAATTAAATATCATAAAAATCTACAAGTCCAAGATAGACTCTATAGAATAGTAAGCTAAACCAATTCGTTGAACTATTTATCCAAATTAGATAGGAAAAAGGGTTTTAAACAAAGTTTAGAAGGATAACGACATTGTTCAAACCCAATTTTACATTGTTTGCCAATCTGATTGAATGTATCTTGGAAAAACCAGGAAAAGAAAGGTGTTTCGCACAAAAAACTATAGTTAAAGTGAGACAGGAGTATTTGGCAGTTAATTTCAATTTGATTTGCATAATAATGTCTTGATCCAGCCTCCTGCTAAACTATTTAAATGTGCCGCCGGTGAATGGCTACTATCTAAAGCCCAAAACAATCCTATTGAGAATCGTGTAAACTGTTTTTGGAAGCCATGAAGACATGGTCTCGCCCGATAAACGAATGGATTACAAATTGAAGGCACTCGGAGTTAAAGTTCAACCCCCGGCGAAGCAACTGGCAGCAACTAGTTTGTTTCATTGTTGTGCGGATGCAGTTGAACGGAAATTATGAAATAATTAAATAAATCCTTATTGATTTTGCTGCGAGCGAATGTTGAGCCGAGGAACAACAATGAAATATGAGCAGACCCTCTCGAGGGCAGATGATGATGATGATTTTTCTATCCCTATTAGATTGCGTACGCCTCGCCGGATAATTCTTTCCATTCTTTTCAAGTTATGAGTTCCGATGATTGGCAGGTAAGTCTAGCGTGAGATGAGGGCTTCCCATCCAGTCGCATGCCGGAGGCTACAGCTACTGCTCTGCCCAGGGTTTCCCTGCGAACGGTTGCCCAGGTGCCCAGTGCCAGGAGCCCTCGAAGGATTTGGCTTAGTTTCCTTTCAACCGAAGGATCTCAATACCGCAGGTATGCTGCGGCCCAACGCATGACACTAAATCACCTTTGATGCATCCACAATGCCGCGACAGGTTGCTCACTTCGGATCCGCGCGACTTTTCGGATTACTATCGCCACTAATTGTTGACAAATCTCGCCACGAGCCACGGAGCACAGGGATTCGGTGACAATGCCTTGACAAGCGGAAAGTCAAACTGAACGAGTGCCCGCGTCCCGAGCTGCGATTATGAATCCGAATCCTCCTCCAGCGTTGACAGCGATGGCAGATTTCACCCTGCCAGCCACGTATGTGCGCCCATGCCGAGCAGCCAGAGTACATAAACCATTTCGGGGTTGCGCTTCCTGGCCAGTCCTCCACTGCCGCATCCTCCGCTTGATCCTCATCATCGTGCGCACCCACCCACAGCCTCTTCCATTCACAATTGTTGCATGCGGACAGCGAGTATGGCGCTTACGTCGTTTATGTACGGAAATCGAACTTAATCGGTGAGCACATCGACACTCAGGGAAAAATCTAGTACTTCAATACCTAACTATTTGGGATTGAGAAAGTGGGTTGTAATCAATTCAACACGATACTGGAATATACAAATTGTAAATATTCTTACTTCACCATTATCAATCAACGATTAGAGCTCTTGAGTTCTATAAGCCAGATTGTATCTATATCGCAACTTGTAAAACTGAAAAACGAACAATGGCTTACTTTTTGGTAAGCTAGTTACGAATGTATACAGCTTAAAAGTTGCTTTATCACTTAAAAATAGTTTATTTACGAGCAATTGAACAATCTGAGACCCTCAAACAAACTTAAGCTTTCTGTACTGGACTGCACTTTGATTCTGAAACTCACTATACATGTTTGTGTTTTAAGAACGAATACAACCATTTCGAGGATTTTTTCTTAGTGGAGGACTACTGCCCCTTGAATATCCCGACCAGCTGTTGATGGACTGCCCTGCGGAGGAGCAGGAGTGCGAGTGGCGGTGCTGGGACGACCTCCAACATGATGATGCTCCATGTACATTGTACAACAGCACACAAAGGATGTTCTTTTCAGAGTGTCCGTGGTTGCGGCGGAGCAAGCGAGACGGCAGCAGGCGAATAGGAGTCATTGTGTGCAACCAATATGCGCAGGTCCAGATTGAGTCCCCAGACCCTGGTCCCCCCATTCTATGCCCTGCTGCCCAAGCCCAGACCAAATCCTGGCCCACTGCCAGAGTGGCAAGGCAAAGGAAGGACCAGACGCCCGCCCGTTCTTATTGTACATAAACAGAGCAGCGGAGTTGGGTTCGCATTGTAGTCCTTCCTGAAAGCCGAGGGGTGGGGCAAGGGTTGAGATGGAAGACCCACCTCCGGAGTCCGATTCCTCCCCTAAACACAAATGTGGAAATTATTTTCGAATAAGTTTGAAAACAATACGAAGGGAGGAGCGACCGGCGGCAGCCTCGTTTGTTTCTAATGAGGTTAAGACCGCCATTGCTCAACCAACCGCCCGATGAACGGCGTCTGATGGCGGTCTAGACTCCACGCCGGCATGGTCTGGCCCGGCAAACTGGGGGAAACACGGGCACTACTCACTGCGGCTGCGAGTATTGCCGAAGGTCAATAGTGGCACTTTGTGCGCGGCAAAAGTTGCCAGCACAGGCGGAAAAGTTCAGCGCGGAAGCGCCTACTTTTCAGGTGCAACGCCCATTACAAGGACACCGAAGGACCCGAAGGATGCACTTGGGCGCGGTCAACTGTTGCTCCTCTCCGAGACAACGGAAACTTATTCAATTCCTTAATCAGAGTGCTGCAGCCCAATAAACAATAGTGAAATCATGGTATCCTTATTGCACTAAGAGGATTTTTCAATTGAGTGAAAAGGTAGTTTCCGAATAATAACCAATTAAAAAGGATTTATTAAAACCCTTCAGGATGTCATGATTATTAGGTTTCGAGAAATGGAAAAGGACCTAAGTATATCAATGTAAATCAGTTTTTCATACTAGTTTATATTTCTGAGATTCTCGCATGCAATCGTAGTTGTCTTAAACTTCAAAACCATTGACAAAGTAAAAATAAGTTGTATACTCACATATGTAATTTGCATAAAAAATTCAACATGAAATCAGGGGAAGATATTGGTATTCCGAATGGTTCCAGTTGTTCCTGAAAGAATAGTGAAATGAAGAAAAGATTAGATCAATTGAAATCATTTTGAAATAAGCTAAGACAATATATAATACTAAAATATTTGTTCGAAAGACTAAGGTTGTAAACATATAGTTAAGAGTTTGGAAAAAAAAAAGATTAGAGCCATTGTTATCCATTTGGTATAAATTTATGTTATATGTTAAAGTTAAAGTTTTATCTGAAGACTAATGTTTCTAGCCTTACCAAGCATTATGGGATAGTTAAAAAAATTATGAACACTTTTACTCTGTTTTAAATATACATATATATAAATAAATGTATATAAAATATGTATATATAATAGGCAAGCTTTATACATAAGGATATTATCAATTATCAATTGGGAGAAAAGAGATTTGGCCATTGGGTATATTTTTGTTCGCCAAGAAAGTAAGTCCAAAACAATGAAAATAATTTTAAGAAAAATCTTTAGTCTCGTGCATCTCATAAATAATCATTCAAACCAAAACATAATACAAATACCATAAATAAATTAAACAAAAAAACTTTTTTATATGCCAGTCATAAATATTGCATCAAAGATAAAATTGGAAGGTATTTTAATAGAGATAAAATTGTATAAATATTATTTTTGGCTCAGCTTAAATAAATTTACATTTCAGAGCCCAAATCGAATTAGTTTTCAACACAGCGAACTTTAAATCAATCAGTAGCAACCACCCAAGTGCCTCCTTTTTTTCAATAAGCCATACATATTGGATTTGTGGGGGAGAAAATATTTCGCGCACGGGTGCATCCAATAAACGCCTAAATAAATCTAAAGAATGCTTTGAATATAAAGGGTGATAGAACACTAACCGATTAAACTCAAGTGAGAAATGGCCAACGCTTGAGAACATATCAATCCATAGCGCTGCAAGTCCTTTAAGATGGTTGAATCTTTTTATGTCCGGTTTGTAGAAATGTTTAACTACACGCTTCACTTAATTACTCTTATTCGCATAAATTCCTATTTACGTAGCTTATATTACAGTTGATGCAGTACATTCAGTACCTGAAAGAAGAGGATGTGTAAATTGTTAAATAGGTAACATTGTATATTATGGATATGAATGCAGGATGATAATATAATTATGTTTTACTGTTTTGTTAATTAATTGATTTGTTAATGAAGTTAAAAGATATATACAGTTTCTATGGGATCCCATTGGCACATACACCTCAGAAATAAATTAAATGTGCTGCAAACTAATTAATTGAGCAATATTTTAGTTGGATGATTAGAATTTGCATGGCGTTCTAAATGACTTTTTCAATGATCAGGTATCATCCTTCGATTTAATGAAATATACATTTCATAAAGTTACTATTATTGCAAAATATATGCTCACATTTCTTACAAAGGATCATTCAAATTACTATTAATATTTGAGATATTAGTTAGACGTGAATAAATTGTCTAATTCCAATCATTTCCCTTGATACAACTAGATCATTAATCAGACTTATGTTGTGCCTTTCTTAAAGTATTAATATTAGTCCTTAAGTAAGTTGTGCAAATCCAATAATCCACAAACTGCGTAAGAAAGTAATAGCATTAGTTATGGATTGTGCATGGGAATTCCAAGAGCAGTACTCACCCTTAGATTCGTGTATCCTCGGCTTCACTCAATTGGGATGGCAGACGACTGATCCTGGCGCAGTCCTGACGGCCCTGGCTCCAATCTTCGATGGCGGTGACGATGGCAATGGCGATGACGAGGTGGGTTTGGACGGGTGTAATTTGATTGTAGCTTTAACGGCTGGACGCTTCGATTTCAATTGCAACTTAGCTTTCAATTTCGATTTCAATTTCAACTTCAATTTCGATATCGACGAGGATGCTTTCATTTTGATTAGTGTGCTCAACGAGAGGGACGCGTGACTAACAATTAATGGAAGGACGATTTGTGGAGTTCAACAAACAAGCAAACGTAAACAAGAGAGTGTGGTTAACAAGGCGCTGGCACGATGACCGGACTAAATGCTAAACAAGGCTGCAGATCCTCTCCTCGCGCACGGATCCCGATCCTCTCCTCTGCTCTCCTCAACTCAAGTGGGCTGGCCCGAGGGCATATCCTATCCTATCCTATCCCGGTGTCTGAGCTGCCTGCTGTAAACAATGGCTGTATGTCTCTTAACTTAATGCTTCGCCAGGAGCAGTCATCCTCGTCCGCTGGCAACTTTGGGCTCTCCGCGGGGAGAAAATCGTGCTGAAGCGCCGCCCTCTAGAGCATTTCGGCGTCTCCGGGCTCCTGCACTGTGAGAAATCTGTGCTCGGTGGCCTTTCCACTCAGTTCTGCACCATTTGTGCACTTTTCCGTCTGCTGCTTCTTTATTTTGTGTATTTTGTTGCTGTTGCCTCCGCTGGTTGTGGGTGCTGCTGCTGTTGCCGTTCGATTTTCATGGACGTATCGCTGCGGGCCGCTGTGCGCCGAGTCTCCGGAACGCGCACACTCTTTTAGGGCTCCGTGGCGCCGCTTATTCAGTGGTAAATAATAGATTTATTGAATGGCAAAACAAAATGTAGTTCGACACAAATGTTAGACGGCGAGACGAACGATTACATGCTAGAGTTGCGTGGTTCGAAATCGAACTGGTTCGATAGCTCGCCTCGGGGATGCCAACTGGATTGCCAACACTGCGAAAGGTGGCAGCTCGACTTGGGGTCACCTTGTGGTTCGCGTCCGCACTTATGTTGCGCTACAAGGCCTACAGGTGGCGCCAGGGATGATAGAAGGGTAGATAGGTTTTCTATTTTCATCGACTGGAAAGGCAGCAGCACTCACAGCTTCAAATTCAAATCTTTTATTGTCGAACAATTCTCGAATTTCGTATTCAGCATGGACAAGCCTCAGTACGCTCGCGTGGTCGAGATCCTTGGACGCACTGGATCCCAAGGGCAGTGCACCCAGGTGCGGGTGGAGTTCCTCGGCGACCAAAGCCGCCAGATTATTCGGAATGTCAAAGGACCTGTTCGCGTGGGCGACATCCTGTCGCTGCTGGAAACTGAACGCGAGGCCAGGAGACTGCGCTGATGTATGAATTACACCTGTTTGATTTCCCAAATCAAGTTAATAAACGATTTTGTTTGTTCAATTTTTAAATCCCAAACTATCGATTTCCTATCGCTAAGCTATCGATTCTTGCCATCGCAGCCCTAACAGCTGTTTGTGTTGATTCCGATTCCGCGAGACACTCGGATACAGATACTCACGCTCAGATACTCAGTTACTCAGCTACTCAGATACTCGTTCGCAGCGGACGGCCGAGCTGAGATACTCGATCGCGAGCTTGTTGTTGCCCCAGCCAGGCGAAAGTGAAAACGGAACGCCCAGATGAACGCCGAATAAATCAAGCGAAGTAGCAACAAATGCGGGAAATGTGAAAATGCGCGCGGCAGTGGGTTGAAGCGAGACGGGTAGAGCTAGAGAGATGCCCGTTTGCCCGCTGTGCGTGTGTGTGTGTGCAGCGGCGGCCGTAGCAGCTGCTGGTATGTGTGTGTACCGCAAGTGCAGGAGCCTGCATTGCAAAAACAAAAGCGAGTGCGAAAAGAACAGCAAACAGGATTAAAAGTGACGGATTCGATTCCCCGGGGAATCCTACCAATTAGTGCAAATTCCGAAATGCACGGAAAAGCGAACGAAAGCTGCGAATTCGTTACACTGCTGCACTTGGACTTTTCGGGGCGCTCTGAAAAATCGATTGACCGCAAGGAAAGTGGCGACCGCGAAATAATGCAGGCATTGGGCTCCTTCGAGGCAGCTGCACTGCGCGAAAAGTCCAGCAAAGGTGAGTGCGGACAGCTAGGGCAATTAAAGCAACAAAAGGCCAAAGATTGTCGTTAAATTCGATCCATAAAAAGTGGGCGAAAAAACAATGCAAAGCGTACGGCGCATTTGCCTGAGTTTTCGTGTTTGTTTGTTTTGGTTTTTTGCCTTCGCTTTCGGCACGTCAATTTTCGCCACTTATTTCGTAACAACTAAACCGAAAATACCTGTTCGTTCCACGCCCCCTGCCACCGCCCACCTCCCACCGCCCCCCGACACACCCAAAAAAAAAGTGCTTGCATTTGCGAATAGAGGTGGTTCCTACACCGGAAGAAATTACTGCCTGCGATTTAATGTTATTATTCTAATTAAAAAGCCTATGCATTATGAATATTTCATTCATAAATAAATCAAAGTCAATGAACTTTTATCTGTTGCTGCAAGCGCTCATTTATTCATAGAAACTAGCTTAAATGGTGAATATTTCATTCGGTTTTCCAACTTCAAAATCACTTTCTAAGTGGTATTCGAAACTCCGCACAGTGTACTGCTATTCCTAGACCTTTCATTGCCTGAATTTCAAAGTCGCGTTCAGTCGTCAGTCAATTGGCCCACTTACAATTTATTAATAAAGGGACCGGGTCATTAATGTTCATTGATTTTCCGCACTTAAGTGCGTCAGATTGACGTTACCAGGAAACATGGTAATTAGTGGCCCCTGGCACAAAGGGGCGTGATTAGCTATTCCGCCGGAGTGAGAGTCCTGAGATCGGGAACTCCACTCTTCCACTGGCTTGGATTCGCAGTCAGTATAGTATCACATCTCATTCGTAATAGCACATTCCAGGGAACTTCGCATGTGACTTGGTTCTGGAATGTCCACTTGTGAATCGAAACTGCTTTCAACTGGCGGCAACGTGACTCCAAAGCAAACTAGTTAGGTTTCGCGGAAAAGCTGTAAAAACTACATACATATTATTTGCAGTGCCTCATTTTCAAATATCGTTTTTGGTTCCTCATGTGAGTAGTTAAGGCTCGGGGGAATTTTTAATGTTTATACAGATACATACTTGTATGTAGCTTATTACTTAGTTTCGACCTTGAACAACATCGCTGATATGAGCTAATTTCATTATTCTCCTCAGAATAAAGTGCGCTTCATATGTGTAAATATGAAAAAGTACATACACAGGCACGTTTATGTTGTATAGAAGTCTCGCACGTTACTCATGGTTGGTGGAATCATCTCTTAACTCTATAAGATGATTACAGCACAGCTCCAAATGGGTCACTGCGATTGCATCCAAAAACGCCCCCAAAAACATCACAGCAAACTTGCTGTGATGTTGCATGATTCTAGTGACTAGTGGCTAGTTGCTATAGTGGGTATTATCTAGTTCTTTCCCGATTCTGCCACACAATTGCGCTTCCTCGAGGCAAAGGCGTTCCACTTGTGAAATTTCGCTGAGCCGCCCGCCGACGAATCTATTTTTACGCCAATTGACGCGAGGCCGCGGATTTGTGATTTCAGAATTGAGATTTCAGACGCGTTCCGCCCACTCGGCAGGCTCTCTCGCCTCCACGCGACGTCCATGTGCTCCTCCACTCCGACCCGCCATGTCCACACATCGCCATTCATCTGGCGAGCTGTGAGCCTCCGACGCTAATTAAACTCAAGTGCCCAGTTCCAAGTGCCCAGTGCCCAAGCACGGATCCCACTCGTTACCCTTCTGATTAGCATTCCCATGCCGAGCTCCATTGTCCGCTCTGGAGAAACTGATCTCATCGGAGACAGGGCCCAACAGCCCAACAGCCAGCCTATATAAAAGATATTCCATCTTAAACTTACTTCTAAATTATGTTGGATTCCTTCACAAACAAAGCGAAAGTTTTATTGTGGTAGTATGCTTCTGTATAGAAGGTTATCATCTATGAAAGCATTCGAATCGTAGGAATGTACGTACTATCAATAGCTCAACTAATTCCAGATGACGAGATGAAGGCGCTCACCCAGTGAAGAGCCAGCAGTTACTCGAATCCGAGGAAGCGAGGAGCGACGAGATGTCGAAAATGAGGGGTAATTGTAATTGAATCGAGTTTCCGGCTTAGAAAAGCCAGCCTTGCTAAATCCATTAAATGTTTGCCATTGAATAGGTCGCATTCTGATCCCACTGCCCAATACCGGAGCGATGGGTCGCAAGCGCAACAACTTCTACATGCGGAGTCTGTTCCTGCTGGCCCTGGGCATTTTCGGTCTGCTCCAGTACAACAACTTCAATTATCGTAAGTAATAGGCGCCAGCAGCTCGCATCACCAGGTAAATCTTTACTTCTGTTGCAGTGGACTCGCGGGACAATGTGCTGGGCGACGCGGTGACCAACGACTCGGACGACGCCATCCTGGCCATGGTGCCCGCCACCCTGCACAAGTATCTGACGCCCCACTCGCGCAATCACAGCGCCTCGGGAGCAGGAGCCCTCAACGGCGCGGGTAAGCCTTCAGCGAGTTAGCCAAGATAATGAGATAGTTTAACTGGATTCGAATCACCCTCTAGCCCTGCTCCTGAATGCCAGTAGTCCGGGCGCAGCTACTGCCAGCACCATCAGCTTCGACGTGTACCATCCTCCGAATATCACCGAGATCAAGCGCCAGATCGTCAGGTACAACGACATGCAGATGGTGCTCAACGAGGACGTCTTTGGACCGCTGCAGAACGACTCTGTGATAATCGTGGTCCAGGTGCACACGAGGATCACCTACCTGCGCCACCTGATCGTCAGCCTGGCGCAGGCCCGGGACATTTCGAAGGTGCTGCTGGTGTTCTCGCACGACTACTACGACGACGACATCAACGACCTGGTGCAGCAGATCGACTTCTGCAAGGTGATGCAGATCTTCTACCCGTACTCCATTCAGACGCATCCTAACGAGTATCCCGGCGTGGATCCCAACGACTGTCCGCGAAACATCAAAAAGGAGCAGTGCGTATTGGCCATCGCTATATGTATGGCTATTTCTATAAGTATCCCTCGTTCCAGAGCTCTGATCACCAACTGCAACAATGCGATGTATCCCGATCTCTATGGCCACTATCGGGAGGCGAAGTTCACGCAGACGAAGCACCATTGGATCTGGAAGGCCAACCGGGTGTTCAACGAACTGGAGGTGACCCGCTATCACACAGGTGAGAGCAGAGAGCACTCTGAATAAGTACTATGCCATACTTAACCATTCAATGTCCACAGGACTGGTGCTGTTCCTCGAGGAGGACCACTACGTGGCCGAGGACTTCCTGTACCTGCTGGCTATGATGCAGCAACGCACCAAAGACTTGTGCCCCCAGTGCAACGTGCTGTCCCTGGGCACCTATCTCAAGACCTTCAACTACTACACGTACCACAGCAAGGTGAGCGGCGGAGCAGGGTGTTCCAGTGCCCATAAGTGCTAGCCCATCTTATGTATATCCTTCAAGCTTCCGTTGCTACAGAACACATTCATTCAAAGCGCATCCAAGCCATCCATTGTCGGGAGTCGGATGGCCAGCCAGAAGGGGCAAGGAGTTGCCCTAATGGCTACTGGCCACTCGATCATAGACCCACACGCACACACACACTTGTGTTTAAGCTCACCATCTGACTATTGTAATTTACCATTTGTATCTGTTCTATTCCGAATTCTGGCACGCAGACTAACAAGAAATCCTATGCTTCCTCGCTGATCTCGACAAACAGTCTATTAGGATACAATAGGAATAACAATAGAAACTCTGTGCAATTAGCTGTGTCGTCCTCTTACTCCTCCTCATCATCTGCGCAATCACCACCGCCATCCAAAGTCTATGTGGGCGACACATCTGACAACCAGAGAGCCAGTGACTCCAGTAGCAGGCGGGGCAACCTCATCAACACTGTCACCGACACAGCCACAGCCACCGCCGCCACATCCGACACCAGCAATAACGAGCAAAGTAGCCATAGCAGCAGCAAAAATGGTGCACAAACATGGAACTATCATGTCCTGCCGTCATTGTATTCCGTCTATCAGAAGGTAGCGACACCACCGGACTCCTGTCCAAGGGCTCCCGGCTAACCACCGCACCAGCCGCTCCCAGCTGCTCCCAGCTCCTCCGTATCATCCCACCCGATCCACCCCGATCCACATCCCTGTTTGCGTAGCTAGTCGGTCCCCGTTTACCATTCTTTGTTGCATACGCTCCATCCATTTACGCTTTGGCAATATGTTCTGCATGATCTGTTCTATCCTGTATACGCTATCATCCAGTTGGCAGCGATGGGAAATGAGTGAACTATTGGAACGGCCAATCCAACTCCTCTGAAGCTATCTAAGTAATAGCTGCCCATCGCTGCCTCCATGTTGTAATCGTTGTGTTTAATTGTACTTGTCTATGTGTCTGTGTTGGCATGCCACATCTCTGCCCCAATCCGCTCCTGATCGCGATTCCATCTACCAGCTGCACGCCCGCGTACGCACCGCGAAGATCGACAGGCAGAGCATCGTGAATGACTATCGCAAGGTATTTGGTATGGCGCGCACTGTACTCACTGTACCACCCCCGCAAATCCGGCTTAAGCACTTTGAATCCGCCTAGTGGTTAGTCCAGGACGAAGACGGAGCAAGTGCCCGTGGAGAGCGGAATCCGAACGACGCGGAAATTTGAAATTTGCATGCCTCCACTCCACCCCCAACCTTACCTTTTGCTAATCCGTTTTCTATATTGTTGCTTGCCCCATTATTTTGTGCATTGTGCTTGGTTGACCTGGTTCTTCTCTTCGGCAGGTGGAGGTCATGCCCTGGGTCAGCAGCAAGCACAACATGGGCTTCGCCTTCAATCGCACCACCTGGTCGAACATCCGGAAATGCGCCCGCCACTTCTGCACCTACGATGACTACAACTGGGACTGGTCCTTGCAGCACGTTTCGCAGCAGTGTCTGCGGCGAAAGCTGCACGCCATGATTGTCAAGGGGCCGCGAGTCTTCCACATCGGAGAATGGTGAGCATGTGGACCCCTGTCGTCCAACGGAGCGCCATAGTAATTCGTGTCCTCCTCCCTTCCAGCGGCGTTCATCACAAGAACAAGAACTGCGAGTCCAACCAGGTGATCTCGAAGGTGCAGCACGTGCTGCGCATAGCCCGCAACTCGCACCAGCTCTTCCCGCGCTCCCTCACCCTCACGGTGCCCAGTCTGATGAAGAAGTCGAAGCTGCGCAAAGGCAACGGCGGCTGGGGCGACATGCGGGATCACGAGCTGTGCCTCAACATGACGCTGGCCACGAGGTAAGGCCGGGGAGCCCACGGAATGGAAACCAATCAGTCAGCAGCAAGGAAGCCTAGCTAATAGCGTTATCTAAGTAGGATTATTAAGCAGTAGTCTTAGTCACTGTAAACGAACATTCAGCAAGTACTCTGCATTAGCTAACTAACCGAAAATAATCAAAGGCCAGAAGGCAGAAGCCGGAAGCCAGAAGGCATGAGCCGGAAACCGGAAACCGGAAGCCAGAAGCCCAAAGACCCTCGCCTCCGGCGCTGCACAACTCATACTATAAGTAACCCTCTAGTCACACATTCAATTGGAATCGCCGTGTTGTTGCAACCTCCAATCTTGTGCCGTTCGCCCTTCAGTTTGTCGATCATCACTGGAAGTGTTTAGGCTCCGTCCAGATCCAAAGATCGACAGAGTTCCAAGCGACGGGGCGGCAATCCTTCAAACTGAAACCAGAAACTAAACCTACGAATACTAGCGATAGACCATACACATACATACATATGTACTAACTCGTATCCCCAGATTGTGCCGAAGCCGTTTCGCAAGCGGCCAATTAATTTGAGTCTAGATCTAGAGGCAGCAAATCGCATAAACTAGTCATAGCAATGTATTACAGCACATGCGCTATAATACATCATAGATCAAACTTTTGATATATCTACGAGCCTACGTTTTAAGCCTGTACATAGAGGAATTGCGTTGTATACATCACATAAGGTCTTTTTATGATATTAACGCGGAACTAATGTAATTTGTTATTTTTTAATCGTTAGTCCAAAGCGCTTTTATGTATTAGGAATTTTGATTAATCGAACGAATAATCCTAGTGAATAAACGCCAAGTAAATGCTCTACCAGTATAGACTTTAAAAACCAAAACAATGTGTTTCATTCGCCTAAGAATTGCACTTATCAGCGTTCAAAAGTGGCGCCAAATGCACCAACAATCGATAAATATCGATAGCCGGTATTATCGAACTGCCCGTGCGTTGCTCAACACAGGCAGCTGGTAGTTTTTGAAATATCAAAATAAAATGTGGAAAGAAACAATAGATTTCAAAATTCCTTACCACATTGGAACACATTAAACAATCAAATGAGTACATCTACGTGAGTGCTACGAAGTGCAGAGGAGTAGGCCGCAGCTGGGCGGGATTAAATTGCGATCGGTGGAAGAGAGCTTTCGCCGCGGAGCTTTTATGGCGTTTTTGCTTGGCGAACCAGTTGCAAATTTGGTGCCGCAGCGGACGGAACTCAGCGCAGCAGTCTCTCCCCAGTGAAAACCCACCACTCATCGCCTCCTGCATCTCGCGGACTTCTCGCTTAACCCTTTGCGACGTGCGTGCCTACAACAGAGTACTCAGTACACACTACTACACTACACAGTCCACCATGAGCAAACAATTGGCGCGCCATGTGGGCCAGCTGAACAGCCTCCTGAAGACGGCGGCCACCGCCTCCTCGGTCTCCGCCCACAACAACTACTTCACCTACGTGCGGGAGCTGTCGCATCCCATCGCTCGAGAGCCTCCAATCGTCAAGCCGGAAGAGGCCGTGGCATGTGTAAAATCCGGTGAGTCCCACTGGCCCCCATATCATTTGGCCAGGAGCCCGCCACGCCCCCCCTTCCACCGTCCTAGCGGAACTGGCCTCCCAGTTATCGCTGCCTTGCGCTGTTTGCAATCTTTCGGTTATGTAACCTTCTAGTGGGCTTGCTTATGAAAACAGAATGAAAACGAGAACACCGGGTTGTGGGGCCATGCAAATGTAAGCCCATGTGTGCCCGCAATCCAAACTACTTTGGAGCACATATGCATGTACATACGTACATATGTACGTAAATAGGGAAGGGCACTCACAGGGTGCTGGGTATATGGATGGCTGGCATTTAATTGACCGTGATTAGGAGCCACTCGTGGGGATATATAATACACAAGTTAGAATCAAATATTTAGTGTATTGTATTACCTTGTGATAGGGAATAGGTTTTTAGTTGATTGGGGTTCTAGTATGATAAATAGTTAGGGGAGTTATACAATAGGGAAATCACACTTCAAGTAGCTGCCCTTATCAAAATGCTATCCTCCTTGTGGCGGCTATCAGTAGACCCCATGTTTTTATTCGTAATTCCTGGTGTTGCAGCAGCACAACTGTAAGTTATATTCATTTAATCGCGTGAAACCAGCTGTGCGTGCCCCTACCACGTACATATGTAGATATTTATACACATTTAATAATGCATACGAGTATACTCGGCGCTATAGATGAGTTTCCAGCCAAGTTGTACTTTGTACCCCGGGCAAAAAGAAGAGAAAGGTCCGATGCAAAGCTCAGCTTGGTGGCAAGAACAACCTTGTATGTAGCTCATAAACAAGTCAGCCGGCCTCTGGATGTGGTGCTGATAAGGCCTGCTCTCTGTAGGAACCTATATACCATATACTATGGTATATAGCAGCACCTCTATAAGAAGGCAAGGTTATGCAACGTGTATCAGCAGGTGAATTATGGAAACAAAAGCATGAATGGAGTGCTTCGAAAAATATTCATTAATTCCTAACAAGCTTTCTTATCAAAACGATAAATCTGTTAGATAATTTGTATATGTTCGTTTAACGAAACCAGTCATCTGATTTTTGGGAACCCTCTGCTCTGATTAAATTCAATTGTCCCAATTTGGAGGCGAGTCTCCTGGGATTCAGATGCAAACAAATATGTGGACACGCCCTCGGCGCCCGCTTAAATCTCAATTTCTTAGCACTTCTACGGCATCTCATCAGCAGGTCCCTGCAAATTGGTGATATTGCGGAGGGGGGCGGGTCTTTGGAGGGGGAGTGGCACATCGCAGCGCCCAGCGAAACGTCACCCAAAATCGGTATCTCTAATTTTAGCCAAAATCACCAACACGAGCCATGCCAAATCTGCGACGTAATTTGATTTGGAAAACTTTTTCGTTTGGCACGTTTTTGGCAGATAATAAGTGGTACAGTAGGCACTAGCTAACTAAGCCTATGCGTAAGAAATGCATAATTGGCCTTTTCAAGTAACGGTAAATAAATAAATAAATTGATTGTGAAGCCTCGCGGAAAACTTGACCGTGTGTGTCGACGTGGCTCAGACGTCTACCGATAAGAATCGCACTTATCGCATGATTACCCCAGTTGAAGGGGCTCGCTCGTTCGACTTAATGTACATCATGGTTCTTTCTATTCCCTCATACAGAGGAACTTCGGAATGCCAGCCTCTTCAGGGGGGAGACCAAAATAGATTGGCCAAACATGTTGCATGTGCTTAAGACTGCATTAGAGATGCAATTCAGATGTGTATTAAATAGATACAAAATTTATACATTTTTATAGACCAAGTATACAAGTATCATTCGTCCCAAAGTTCCGATTAAAAGCTACAATTCTCTTACGTAACACAGCCCAATCAGATACATTTTGATCAATTGATGTGCTTCTACTTTCTGGCTCGTTAATCAAATGACAAAATCTATATATTATACTATAATCTCGAATCGACATGTTTGCCATGTAATGCCAACTGGGAAACCGGTGTTATTTATTTACAAACATTCATTATCACGCGTTTCTGGGCAATAAGCGCTCCCACTCCTCGCATTCGCATTATCACTCTGCCTATTAACTAATATACATTTTTACATATGAATGTATGTATGTATAGCTATAGCTTTTAAGCTTTCGAGAGCAAGTGGAATGATCAGAGAGAAAATTACCGAATTTCGGAACAATTCGTTTTGGAAACAAATTTATAGTCTCAATGAAAGCATGACCAGCGCAATAAAAATATGTAAATAACCATGAATGACTTAGAGAAACATTATTTGCTGATTAAAGCTCTAAAGAATGTTTATATTACTATTTATAACAATTTTAATAACAATATAAATATATATATGAATGTTTTTTATTATCAATTATCAGAGAGTGTTCTAATTTCAAAACAAGTTTTTCTCTTAGCGACATTATAAACTTATTTTATTTCGAAGTGCATTAATTGCCAGCTCAGGATTCCATTGAATGGATTAGGCCACGCTCTTCAAATTAAGATATCATAAAGTTCAAGAACTGATAGTAATCCTGGTTATTTCGTTATCATTGAACACTCAAAGCATAACTAATTTAATTAGACAATATTGAAAAGCATTATTTGTAGGCGCTCGGATAGCATGTCATGCAAATCTTTAGATAAGACCTGCTGAATAGATTAAAGTGTACAATAACTGCCGATTGACTGATTAGCAGCGTGTGCGTAATAAAAATATTGGTAATAAAACCTGCGGTTTCTCGCCTTCATTCCATTCAGGTGACACGGTTTTCGCCGGAGGAGCAGCCGCCACGCCCGTGGCTCTGCTGAACGCGATGGCCAAGCACGGAAAGAGCAACAACCTGGAGTGCGTCACGGTGTGCCACATGCACACGGAGGGTCCTGGCGAGTACGCCAAGCCGGAGTACAAGGACCATTTCCGTTCAAACTCCTTCTTCATGGGCGCCAACGTGCGCAAGGCTGTTGCCGACGGTCGTGGCGATAATGTGCCGATCTTCCTTCACGAGATCCCGAATCTGTTCTACAAGCAGATCGTAAAGCCAGATGTGTCCTTCATCCACGTGTCGCCGCCGGATAACCACGGCTACTGCTCCCTCGGCACCAGCGTCGATTGTGTGCGCGCTGCGCTGCTCAACTCGAAGCTCATTGTGGGTGAGTTGCGTGAACGTCAGTTGTATGATTTATAGTGGGACTAATGCTACTCCTTCTTTAGCTCAAATCAATCCCAAGATGCCGCGCACCTTCGGCGATGCCATCATCCACAAGTCTCACTTCGACCTCGCCATCGAGGTGACCGATGATCTGCCTCAGCACGGAACTGGTAAGATTTCCGAAGTGGAGAAGAAGATCGGCAAGCTCATTGCCGAGAACCTCGTCAAGGACGGCGCCACCCTGCAGATGGGCATTGGCAGCATCCCAGACGCCGTACTCGCCGCCCTGCACAACCACAAGGATCTGGGCATCCACTCCGAGATGTTCGCCAACGGTGTCGTTGAGCTCGTGCGCAAGGGATGCGTCACCAACAGCAAGAAGAAGATGCACCAGGGCAGAATTGTGGGCTCCTTCCTCATCGGTGACAAGGCTCTGTATGACTTCGTGGACAACAATCCCTTCATCGGTAGGTTTAGTTCTGAAACACTGAAGTTGAATTGAAAATGTATGGGATATGAGCTCGATCTAATGCCTCACTGTCCACCTTTCAGAGATGTACGCCATCGACTATGTGAACAACACCAGCATTGTGAAACAGCAGCCTCGCATGACGGCCATCAACAGCTGCATCGAGGTGGATCTGACTGGACAGGTGTGCTCAGACTCGATTGGTCCCCGCTTCTACTCCGGCTTCGGCGGACAGGTGGACTTCATTCGCGGAGCGGCGGAGGGTCTCGATGGACTGGGTGTGCCAATTATTGCCATGCCATCGACCACCAACAAGGGCGAGAGCAAGATTGTTCCCACGCTGAAGGAAGGCGCTGGCGTCGTCACTTCGCGTGCCCACGTCCACTACGTCGTCACGGAGCATGGAATCGCCTCGCTGTTCGGCAAGAACGTGCGCCAGAGGATGTACGAACTCATCCAGATCGCCGATCCCAAGCACCGCGAGACCCTGGAGAAACAAGCCTTCGAGCGCATCAAGGTTATGCCCTCGCCGAACTAAGCAAGCACTGAAGAAGCACTAGAGATCACTATTTACTAGCAGCGACCCGCAATCTTTGAAGGCATTCCCGATATCGCTTTGATCCACTTCATAGAACTGCAATCATGATAGCCCTTTAGCATTACCAAATCTGAAATTTCAATTGATGAGTAACGAATTGATGGGAGAAATAAAACTGAAATTGATTAAATGCCTGGTTTCAAGAATGTTTGCTAAACGGGGAAGATAAGTATTTATAGTTGCCACTTAGTTCATCAGTGTAAGAGAGCGTTTAAAACGAACTCCCACTTTAGTAAAATGCAATAATATTGTTTGTATTCCGACAAGTTTATTTTCATACTGCAAATATGAAGGGGCGCGTACAGGAAGTCCGGCTTAGCTTTAGTTATACTTTAATATATATACAAATCTGTGTGTTCGATTAGTGTCCGGATCAGTCACAGTCCGATCCGCTCCCGCTTCCGGGTGCGGAACTCCTGGCTGAGCGACAGACCATTCGCTGGGGAAACACGACCGAGCACACAACGTTGTCTTTGAATTGAATGTAAAAGGAGCTGTTCAAAAGGAACTAGATTGTATTCTCAGTATGCATCGTATTGTATTATAGGGCCTAAAACTGTTTTTGCTTTAAAATCTACACGTTCATAGCTTAAACCTCGATGGATGATTGGCGGTCAGCAGTTTACTTCTTCTTGTTGTTCTTGGCATTTTTACCATCGGCGGCGTTCTCGATCTTGGCGCGCTTCTTTGGGTGCTCGTCCTCCTCGTCCTCGGCGACATCATCCTCCTCGTCATCCTCCTCCATGTCGACCACCTCCACATCGTCCTTGATGTTGTGCCCGTGGATGTAGACGGGTCCGCTGCCCTTGATCAGCTTGAATGTCACCTTCGACTCGTAGAACTCCACGTCGGGATTGACGGCGCGGGTCTCTCCGGCCTTCAATACGGCGATGGGAATTTGCACGGAGTCCTTGGGTGTGTTCACCTGCGTAAACAAGGCGAAGATTCGCAAATTAGATAGATTCATTGACTTTTCAAGTGGCTTATAAATAAATTGAAGTTAGACACGTTTCGAATGTTATCTATTGTTCACTTAGGTAGGAACATCAATTGAAACATCAATCTTTTCCTGCTTTTAACTGCATAAGATTGCTGGCCAAGATTGACCCATATAGATCCCCGTCATATGCCTTTCAAGTGGCCGAAGATAGTTGTTGAATTCCCAGATTACACCAATTTCGGATCCAGCGAGCAGATAGCGCGAAGTTCATCACGACTGGCCCACTTAATCGCTCTGCAGTCTTCGTCTTCGTCTCTATCTCTTATCGTTGTCGGCCGAACAGAACACCTTCCCCAAAACTAACTGAACTGTCCGATGATAACTGCCTACGCACTCACATATTCGCACAGTCGCTTTCGGTAATAACACCGTCGACTGGCGGCCGCCTGACCACTCGTCTGCCCACACTGGAGTGGATCGGTTCGTTCCCTTTAAACTGTAGCCAGGCTCATCTGAACCGGAGTCCAGCAAGCGCGAATCTAACAAGTGACTGCTAATTAATCATCCGCAACGTGTAATTCGAATCAAAACTAGTATTGGCCGATCGTAAAGTGCTCCAAAGATCTTGTCGACATGCGCGATAACGAAGGTAAGTGGAGAAGCGCGTTCCCTCAAGAGGATAAGTGAAAGCAGTGTGATACGAAGGAAACTACTCCTTCCCCTTCTATTAAAACCAACCAACTGAATATCAGAAAACACAAACTATTACTCAATGGGGCTATAATTAGTGAAGGAACAAACACTGTTTGATTGTGCTGTGATAAATAAAGAACTAGTTTACCTAAAACTTGATGAGATAAACTACAATTAAAGGAAACTAAACAAAGGTCTTCGGAGACATTACATTATTTATGGTAAATACCCGGTAATGAGTCCGTAATTAGACAAGAGAATCCACAAGATGACAGTGCTATTACGAGCTGCGAAAGATGAGTTATCAGTGACAAGCTGGCTTCCTGGGGATGAACGTGTCCATCAAGCAAGAAGGGATCAAAACGTAAATTTCCCCCGTTGAATAATATAAATGCATAAGATACAAACTAGCCAAGGATACTATATGCGGCTCACTAATTATCTAGAATATGAGACACCAAAACAGAGGGTTCAAAGTGCTAACATCAAGGCATTGTGCTGCCTGCTGGATGAACTTGTCTATCAGCTTGTAGACATCTTTGGTATTTTTCCAGAAGTCACAAGACCACCGAACCGCAGGAAATCATCGAGGCACTTCAGATCATGTGCAGAGATTGCGAATGGGTGTACATAAAAGAGCGTTTTTCAATCAAATAAACCACTTAACTATGGCCATATCAAGATTTCAAGGCGCCCCAGGAGGCACACCTACTAAATAGCCCACTTGTGCTTTCCAGATGATCTCTACCGGGAGCGTCTGCCGAACGTTTGCGGTGCCGTGAGCTCAAAGGCGAGGAGCTGCTGCAGCATGCGCTCCGTCCACAGATACCTGCCCGTCACCGATTGGCTGCCCAAGTACCAGTTGAACTTCCTGGCCATGGATGTGGTGGCGGGTCTCACCGTGGGCCTCACAGCCGTGCCACAGGCCATAGCCTACGGAGCTGTGGCCAATCTGCCACCAGCCTATGGGCTCTACTCCGCTTTTATGGGTGGATTTGTGTACATACTGCTTGGAACTTGTAAGGATATCACAGTGGGTGAGTTGGGGAGCCTCTGGTGAGGTGGTGCGCTAAGTAATTCAAATCGTTCTTCCACAGGCCCTACGGCCATCATGGCGCTTATGGTGCAGCCATATGTGGACGGCAACCCAGCGTATGCGGTGCTAATATGCTTTCTGTCCGGCTGCATCATCACCCTAATGGGTTTACTCAATCTCGGAGTGCTCATGCGGTTCATATCGGTGCCGGTGACCACGGGTTTTACGATGGCAGCCGCCCTAACCATTGCCACCGGCCAGGTTAATAGCCTCTTTGGCATTAGCAGTAGTGCCAGTGGGTTCCTTAACAGCTGGATATACTTCTTCGGTCACATAACACAAACACGCCGAAATGATGCCATCCTCGGCTGCTGCACACTTGTGCTCCTGCTGCTCATGAGGGTGGGTAATGCTTAATTAAATTGCTTAATTAGAAGGTTTGATTAGCGAGACTATAAATGTTTAAATAATTTCAGCAACTGAAAAACCTAACTTTCGGCTTCAAAAGCGTGTGGAAGTATATTTCACTGGCCCGCAATGCTGTGGCCGTGTTAATTGGCATACTCCTGTGCTATCTTCTGAAGAACGATGGCAAACTGCCCTTTCTAGTCAGCGGCAGCATCACTCCAGGCCTGCCGCCTTTCAAGCTTCCCCCTTTTCACACGGAGGATCCAGAGACTGGAGAAACCATTAGCTTCGGTGGCATGGTATCGAACGTAGGCACTGCCCTGGTGTCCATACCACTGTTGTCCATATTGGAGAGCATAGCTGTGGCCAAGGCCTTCTGTGAGTGCGGAGGAATAACTTCAGTTCATATTCCATAACTTGAGCTTCTTCTACTTTCAGCCAAGGGCAAGATAGTGGACGCATCGCAGGAGATGATTGCCCTGGGCGTCAGCAACATCCTCAGCAGCTTCTTCTCCTCCATGCCTATCACTGGATCCTTTACAAGGACAGCCATCAACAACGCCAGTGGAGTAAAAACCCCGCTGGGTGGTGCGGTTACCGGCGCTCTCGTCCTCATGACCCTGGCCTTCCTCACCACCACATTTGCCTACATTCCGAAGGCGACCCTGGCAGCCATCATCATTGCAGCCATGTTCTTTATGGTGGAGTACGAGACCATTGGCGAGATTTGGCGGGCTAAAAGTGAGTGCTACATGGCATTTGGGATCCCACGTGAAGTTAAAGTAAGTCTGGTTATCTTACAGAGCGCGATATGCTGCCTTTCCTGGTTACCGTGCTGACCTGTGTCTTCTGGACCCTGGAGTACGGAATGGTGGTGGGCATCGTCTTCAATGCGCTTTTCCTGCTCTACAAGAGCATGAAGCCGCAGTTTTTCTTGACAACCGAGAAGGTGAGCTGACACACTGCATATATAGGGCCTAATAATTTCTATTGGCAATCAACCTAGTTTAACGGCATTGAGGTGACCATGGCCGATCTCAAGGGCAGCGTGGACTACGCGGCAGCCGAGTACTTGAAAATGTCGCTTGTGTCGCACGTGACGCAAAGAAACAGCGAGGGAAGTGCCCCCACCACACTGGTGGTCATTAAGGGACACGAGATTGCCTCAATTGATACGACAGTGGCTTTGGTGAGTGCCAGCTTTCTTTGCTGCAAACTATGACCTTTGACCCGAAACCTCTTCTCTATTCCTCGCGAAGAACCTCAAGTCACTGCGCGAAGATCTCGCCCTGCTGAAGTGCGACATGATCTGCTGGAATTGGAGTATTCCGGCGGCGGGAGTGATTTGCCGGATGGACAGGAAGCTGCGCAGTATGTTCAAGTTCTCGAAAAGCTTTCCAGACCTAATGCAAACAATTGCGGATGCCGAGGCAGCCGATTCGTGTATCGCCGTTGACTTGAGTCAATAAAGAGTGCTCTTTTGTCTTGCCGTATGTGTATCTGCGTACAGTTGCGCCAATGAATTTGGTTCGGAAAGGTGGGGTACTTAAACTATGAGGATCTTGATGGTTAAGGTATAATGATGGTTAGGTACAACTAATGAGAAATTTTAAAGCACAAATTAAAAATATTTATTATAATAAAAATTATATTCTTTAAAGAAGATGTGCTTTGATAGTTATTCTCGAAAGTTCCTAACAATATACAAAACACCTAAGTCCCTGGATTTACTGGGACAGTTGTAAAGTACCTAGTACTTCTTTGCAAGTACCTTGTACTAAAAAGAATTTATGTACCTAGCACATCCCATTGGTAATGTACCATGGCAATCGAAAGTCCGGGGCTGGTTACTCGGCGGCCGTTTGCAGATGTACAGACACAATTACCCTAGCCCACCACAACGAGCGAAAAGTTCGAGGTTGTTCTGGTCTGGGGGAAAAATGGAAACCGGTCCCTGCCCCGCCGGCCGGAAAAATGCAACGAAAAAAAAAATGAAAAAGAAAAAAAGAAGAGGACACCAACCGGCGCGCGCATACACAATTTATGGGATTTACTACATGCACTGAATGCCCCGTTTCGCATACACAATGAATGGAGTACTCACCTCGACCACGTTGAACTCGTTCTCCTTGGCCTCGGCGCCCAAGAGGATCTGTTTGATGACCAGCTTCTGGCCGCGTGCGTAGTCCTCGTCCACATCCCACGTGACGCTGTCGCTCTCGGCGGTCAAAGTGACTCCTGCGGAGGGGATATAGTCGCCATTATACTTTCTGATTCGTATCTTATTCGCGCACTCAAATCCGAGGGTTTGAGGCTAGACACACACAAATTGGCCAGCGGCAAATCTTAGAGCAAAAACACCGGCAAGCTTCGCAGACACTCCGCCTTTTCGGTGGTAAATACGCCTTCTACGCGTCCACTTTTGCCCCCTTTCGCTGCCTATAGAGTGCAACTGCTAAATTGTAATTACCGTAGAATGATTCCTCAGCCATGGTAGGTAATATTTAATATTAATTCCACACAAAACCAGCGGCGAACACGTGTTGAGCAAAATCTTTTGCAAAATGGTAGCTGTCGCAGGGTTGCCAGGCCGACGTAAGGTGCCGAAATCGATGATTGTCAGACTGGGAATCAAAATCGCAGGGCTGCCACTTGTAGTGTCCAATCGAATGTGACAATCTATATTCGTTTGTTGCAAGCTAACGCGACAGTAAAATATATTAAAAAATATTTCAAGTCTTCATTACCAGTACTTGCGAAGTTCCCAACAAATTAAACGAATAATATCGATAGTCCTGCGCTTCGATAACAGCACCGCTCAACGCTTCACACAACTGCAGCCATCGCCGTTTTACGGGCACGTGTAGAGTACAAAAGGTTCTTTTATTAATTGACTGTACATCTGTGTTCCAAGGCCTGCAAATGGAGTCCGAGTCGTTTTATGGTGAGTACCATTGCCATTTGGGCTGGAAGAGCGCTCCAATAGCCATCCCATAGCCACGCTGCGAGCAGCTCCCCTCCAGCCGGCAAAAAGCAGTCGGAAATCCAACCCTTCTCGCCGTTCGTCCACTTCCAGGTGTCACACTCAGCGAGAAGGAGGCCATCGCACAGTTCGAGGTCCCAGATGTACCCGAGGAGTACATCGTCCACTCGCACAAGCTCATCATCAAACAGATTTCCCTCGGCCCAGAAGCGAAGACCGGCGAATTCAACGTTGTACAGGTGAGCCTCGATACCGGCAATCTGCCCCGCGTCGCAGGTCGTAAATTTAAAGGCGACATGGCTGATTTAACTCATATCATATTTCGCGAAAAACTCGGAAATTATACAGTGATAAAATGCACACAAATTTAATGTTTCGCTTCCAGGCGGAGACGAACATAAACGACGATGGCGAGAAGAAAACCTTGAAGATCCCCATTGCCGTGTTGAAGGTCGGCGAGACCCGTAGCTTAAGACCAAATGTCGAGTTCCCCAATGGATCAGTGACCTTCAAACTGGTGCAGGGAAGTGGACCCGTACACGTATGCGGCAAGGTGAGCTCCATCCATCCATCCATCCATCTATCTATCTTTCTATCTACTTTGGGTTCCTGTTCCTAACAAATTGCCGTACCCTCAGGTCGAGATGAACTTTGGCGAGTTTGACGACGGTCAGATTTACGAGGAGTATTCGGACGAGGAGGAGGATAGCGAACTGGAATTCGACGAAGAAGCAGCTCCTCAGACGAACGGCAAGAGTAATAAGAAGAAGTAGAAACACATTACACTCCAGTAAGCTAACTAAATGATCCGAAAAAAATAAAAACTTCAATACGACTTTAATAATGTAAAGAAACCATCCAATTATAATGACCTTTTGTTTTTGGTCTATATTATATGGAATTTTATTCATTCTGTGTTGCGTATGTTCAAATATGTCACTTAATGTAAACGAATTGTGGCAGTTTTAAGAAGAATGCTCACGGAAGATTAAAACAAAAGGAACCCACTGGGTTTTTGTGCTAATTACAGGCTCGGGCCACCGAAATCTTCTGGCGTGGCACTCTGAAAGTATAGATTGGTGGTTGGTTATCAGTATATAATTATAAAGTAGGAGGCTGAGCGCCTACCGTATGTGAATCACTCGACGCCTCTCGTCACTGGGATGTATAAGGTCCAGTTTCTGGCTCCACTCAATCAGCTTCATTTCATGGCGCAGCTTCTTGCGGTCGAAGTAAGATATGACGCAACTGATGGGAATCCAAAAGACTGCAGTGACGAGGACAACGGCCACTGAAAATATGATTGAGCAAGTGTGGCTTAGTGGGGATCTTCAGAATGTAATATTTAAGATTGCAATACTTACTGACAATGTTGTCCTTGAGAAACCTCAAGGTCTTGGCCACATTTATCTCCTCGATGATGTCCCAGAAGCGCTCCACCACATCCTGTATGGTCTTTTCGCATACGCCCTGAAAGAAATCGCAGCTTAGCATAATTATGGGCAATGTAAGGAGTCAATCCACAAGCATACCTTGTTGCAGAATCCTGTGATGCAGGGTGTGCCATCGGGTAGGACATCAGGTGGCTCTACGGGGAAGCAAGTCTCATTGATGCTCATGCGACAGCACCGCTTGCAGGCATCCGCGATGATATCACACATGCAGCTTTGGAGACCCTGGGTCTCGCAGTACGGCACGCATTTGCCATTCCGGCACTGACCCCGCTCCTGGCAGGTGGTTCCGTCCGCCATGGCCGGCGATTTGGGGCACTCGGCGTGGGCGCCGGTACAGCGAGCCTCCTGCTCGCAGGTGGCGTACTGCGCCTCGCGGCACTTCATTCCGGAGGCCATGAACTGACAGTTCTGGCAGCACGGTGAATTCTTGTCGCTGCACATGGCTCCTTGGTTCCGGCGCAGCTTGCAGTTCTTGTCGCAGCATGAGTCGTTGTCCTCGGTGCCCAAAAGACCAGCATCACACTGCTCGTCGCCCTCGACTCGCAGGTTGCCGCAGAAGGACTCTTCGGGCTCTGAAAAGCATCTGCCCGATTTGGCTTGCAGCACCTTACGGATCGAACGCAGGGAGCAGGGGGAGAATTTCTGTTAAGGAATGGAAAGGCGTTAAAAAATTCTATTGGTGGAGGTACAGGAGAACCATACCTTATTGTTCACATCGTAGCCACTGACGGAGTACGTGTACATGAGGAAACTGCCTCCTTGCGAGGCGCTAGGTGAGCACTCCGGAATGTCGGGGTCGTGTTCCGAGCCCCAGTTGTGTCCAAACTCATGGGCCGTGACCAGGTCAGCCTCCCTGGTGATGACCCGCTGACCATAGTGGTTGCGGGAGCTGCTCAGACCCGAGTTCAAGTACAGAGTGTAACCATTTTTGAAGTATTCTTGGAGACGAAACGAAAATAAATTAGTTTGGGATACACAACTTAAGGGTATGCAAGAAACCCTCTTGGGACTTCTATAGCACCCCTAAAAAACAAGCTGAAAACTAAAGAAAAAGGAAACCAAGGAAACGAAAGTCTATAAGCCAAATGAAAAGGACAAATATGAGAGTCAACTGGGTGTAGCAACCTGGAGTGCAAATGCCGCCAACGGAGTTGCGACGGGGGGAGCCCACGTAGGCCAGGCCCAAAATGCCGCCTTCGAACTTGAGATCGGTAAAGAGATGGGCAAGGCAAAAGTCTTTGTGGCTGTACTCCCGGGAGAAGACCTAGCCGGTGAAATGGCCACGGAGGAGTCGGAGTTAAAGTGAGAGATACAAGAGTTAGATGACCATGAGGTAGAGCAGCTACACGAAAAGTGACGGGGCTATGATGAAGTCAACTCACCTCCAGGAGATTGCGCACATCCCACTTCTCACGGATCATATTGTAGTGTGCCTCGCCTCCTCGCAGTCTCGTGGGCTCCGAGTGCACCACGATCTTCTTGATCACAAAGCCCATGCCCTTGAATCCCTCCTGATCCGAGCGGTCCTGCCACACAGTGTCGTTGTAGATCTTGTGCACCCGATCGATGAGGCTTATCTAAAGATTAAAAGTTACTAGATGATAGAACGTGGATTCTTTAAGAAACTCACCAAGTAGTTAATGGTGGTCTTGGTGTTGCCACCACCCATTTCCTGAAAGAATCGATAGTCTGCCACCAAGAGCAAGGGACACCGGGTTTTGGTGGGCGTGTACTCGTACTGATCGGACTGACGCTTCTCCCTCGTGTGCAGCTCATTGTCCAGAGTATCACCGTGCTCCTTGTCCTCCAGCTCGAGACCCTCCTTGATGTAGCCACAGGTTTTGGGGGTGGCACCCGCCTCATTCTTGTGCACTTTCACATCCGAGGCCTTGTAAGCCACCATGGTGTCCTTCTTGGCCTCCGGCAGGTGTCGCCAGGAGGGCTCAATGTGATAGGTTTCCTCCGGCAAATGAATGGACATGGTCATGGTACCGTCTTCGATGTGGGCACGCACAGAGGACTCCAGTTCGCCAAACACCCGACCCGAATAGAAGCTATCGTGATCTGCGGAGATTAAGTGCTTAGAAATTTGCTATGGATCTATATATACAATAGATCTTACCCATATGCACCACCGTTTCGTTGCCATCCGCATCCACGGCGTAGGCCCTGAATTTGCTGTGCAGGACATCCCTGTGCGGATGCAGGATCAGCCGGAAGTTCTTGCCCAGCGTGGTGAACTCCACTTCCTTGATGGTGTTGAAGGGATTCGTGCTGTGCTTGGCACCCCTTTTCACCACCCTGTGCACCACATCGTCCTTGTGAAAAATTTCGTAGTGGCGCAGCGTCTTTTGCAGGGCCGCTAACGGAAAGAAAAAGGACACTTTATCAAGATCCTTGCTTTTTATGGTCTATTTCTGTGCTCACCGCAATTCTCGACGAAAAGGCAGGCGAAAAAAACCGAGATTATTGCGAGGCCACAGCAACTAATGCATTTTGTAAACATTTTTTTTCGCCCGCTATTTCTGCATTATTGATTTTTACCGTTTGCAGTGTAACCGTCCACTTAACCGTTAGAAACGTACAGCTGACGAAATAACGGTAGTCCAGAGGTTCTGTTAAAATACGACAGTCCGGCAATATCGCTGATTTGAATTTAAATTGAAATTCTTTTTTGAAAAATGTAGGCATAGAACAAAAAGAATATTATATTTATCTAAGCAGTAATTCCACCAAAAATTTTAAATTGCTTGTTAATTTATATCACTACTTTCGGTGCGGAGGAGAGCGAGGATCTGCGACCGCCGGAACAGGAGCCAGTTTGTTATCCACCCCGTAGAACTGGCCATTCAGACTCTTTCGCCTCGGCTTGGGCATGCTAGAAGAGGATTGTTATTTCACGAAGTGCTTTCTAATACATTTTTAAGAAGATAACCCACTTGCTCACATTGGAGCCATACAAGGAGATGGTCACATAGCTGCTGGGAACATTATCTAAAAACTTCTGAAAGCGGCACCGCATATATTTGCTCTGGCGGCAGGAAAGATACGGGGTCAAGTGCTCGAATTGGTACTTAAAACTGGGCAGGACCACCCAGTTGTTGTCGGGTAGGTGGAGAAAGTCCCGCGGCGACTTATCCTCATCTACCTGGCGCCCCTTCTCCTCGGGCTGGAACTCCTTGATGAGCTGGTTGATGTCGAACTTTACCGGCCAACTGGTGAACGGTTCACAAATGGGATTCTGCATCTTGAGTGCCAACGAAACAATGAAATAAATTTCCCCCAAACTCGAAACAGAATTAAACGGGCCTGCTGCCAATTGAACTTATTTTTGAAATTCCACTAAATTTTATATTTGGCTTAGTATTTAAATCGTTACATACATATATATGTTAAATGTACAAATTCAAATGAGAATACAAGTCACGGGGGACGAGGCCTATAAAAAGCACAGAGACAAAGGCCTTAAACCTAAAGTTGTAGTTAATAGCTCTAGCTAAGTGATCAATCTATTTCGGGGCTATTTCGGCCATGCTAGCCTCGAAGATGGCCGTGTTGATGCGGTGCTTGAGGGCGACAAGCACCTCCCGATTGCTGATGGCGCGCATCTCGTTGGCCACGTACTCTCCATACGTTGCAAACTCGTCGCGCGCTGGCGGCAGGCTGACAATGGTGGGCGGAGGTGGACTGGGGATGGCTTGGGCCTGGGCTGGTTTGGGCGGCGTGTTCACCTTGGGCAAGCGCAAGTTACTCATGGTTATTCCGGGCGAGGTGGTCAGCACACTGCTGGCTGTGCCATTGGCACTGCTTTCCAGTGCGGGGGACAGAATGGAGGTGGTGTTGTGCGACGCTGGACTGGCTTCGTAGTACATGCGTTTGACCGGCGGCGGATGCAGTTGCGTGTGCTCCTCAAAGTAGCTATCCTCCTGCCCACTCGACGTGTCCCGCCGCTGGATCTTAATGATTCGTGTGGGCATTACGTGCACTGAGCTGCTGCCCGTGCTTTGGGTTGGTGTGGTCTGGTAGTGCAGTTCACCGCTCTCGTTGGCCTGGAAGCTGACGGCTTCCACGGCGTTGCCCTGGTGGTGCAGGTCCATCAGCGTCTGATGATGATTCTCCAGCGGCTCCGTCTCTTCCTGTTCGTTGAGGCTTACAAAGCGGACGCTCATCTCTTTCGCCTGCTTAGGCTTGACTTCGCCCTCCTCTAGCTCCGACTCATCAATGTCATCCACGTCTTTGGTTGTCTCCTCGATAAGTTTCTCCAGCTCTTGGGCCCGACTGCTGGCGTGGTTCTTGCGGAGGTACTCCTCGTTCATGTTGGCGTTCGTGTTGCTGTTGTGATTGGCCGGCGTGCTGCTGTCGCTGTTATGATCGGCGGTGACCTCGCCCAGGACAAACTTTCGCTCGTCGCCCTGCAGATCCGCCTTCAGGCGACCCTTTGTGGAGCGGCAGGCGTAGGGCGAGCTGAGAAACACCAGGTTCTTGAAGCCAAACCACTTGGAGTTGTAGGGCTCCTTGCGTTTCATGCGACTGATCTCGCGGTGGTACTGCGTGCGCAGCGTGTGGAACTTCTTCTCCAGCTCGTTGATCGGGATGTTCCCGCCCAGCACTTGGCTGACTTCGTTCAAGAGCCGCTGCTTGACGTCCTTCTTCCGGTACTCGTCGCAAGTCATGTCCCACAGCCCGCGTCGGCTGCGGTACTCACTGATCAGCTGCAGCGTCTTCTCGCGCGTCCACTCCATTTTTAGATCGCTGAGTCGGATCTGGCCGGGCAATCTAGAATCGGTGTCAGAACAATGGGCTGTCGGTTCTCCCTTTCTGTCGGGGAAGGGATCGCGCACTGGTTAGCCGGCCACTAATATTAATAGACCACAGAAGTTACCTCGATGCGGATCGGGATAGTCTCTGTGCTCGGGAGCGGGAGCGGGAGCTGTGCTCTGGTTTATTTTTGCTACTCCAAACAGCAGCTGGTTGCGCTCTGCCGATGTCGCTGCGCCAATTGGCAGGGACGGACTAGCCGCCGGGCCCTGGAACGGGTGCCTAGAGGAGCTGGAAGGATGCTGGGTCCACTTCCATCGGCTATAATGCCTATTTGGTTTGTTTAAAATGCACGAAAGTACAGCAGATTTCCGATTTCCACCCCCTTGCGCAAAAACAAACGCTGTGTATCCATCTTGGCCGCTATCGATTCATCGGTTGTTTCGATCAGACCGTATTCGTTGTGGAATGTGGTTGCTTTCGTCACTAAAGTAATTATGTATTTTTAATATCTTGATACGCCTCCTTAATCTTAAATTGTAATAAATAAAATAAAATCGAATCTTGTATAACAACAAATATCTTGTTGTAAAATAATAGTTCATACCTGCATAATTCCAAGCTGGTAACGAACGCGATTGTAATCGATATACGATATATGTATGGGAAGAACAAGAAACATAACAATAATAAATAAACGTAAAGACCCCAGACTCAAATTTAAATTAATTGTATTATCTTGAGAACAAACTTCACATGGGCATGATGGACAACAATGGCGTCGGCAAGCTGACACAAGAATCTCTAAAACGCAAGGAGCGTCTGCAAAAACTCCGGGAACAAGTGCAAAACAAAGGAGGAGACGCTGCCGAGTCCATTGAAAAGTTACCCAAGTCAGCAATACAATGAAATGCTATTATGAATCCCTATAAACCAGTTTCATATATCTTTGCAGACCAGTTTTCCGCAGCTACAAGCCCCAGAATGAGACCACCGATGGCGAGATTCTAGCACAGGAACCCACGGGCAACATAGAATCAGCTGTGGAGGATCAATTGAGTCTGCTCCAGCAGCCCATGGTGATAGATGAGATTGACATAACCAACCTGGCTCCCCGAAAACCCGACTGGGATCTGAAGCGGGATGCCAGCAAAAAGTTGGAGCGACTGGAACGACGTACCCAGAAAGCTATTGCTGAACTCATCCGTGAGCGACTGAAACTGAACCAAATGGAGGATATCAGCCAAGCGGTGAATGTGGCCACGGCTCATGCAGGTGAAAGTGTTCAGGAGGATTATGACTAGAGCTGAATAATACAACTAACTTTACTAAACTGGTACAAAAAACGAAAAAATGCATTAACAATAAGTAAAACTATCGCCGATTTTCTTTGCCCGTGGGTATTGCAAGCCGTTCTTTTAGAATGAGGATTTCTGAAAAGAGCAAGTTGTAAGTAGGTACACTTAAAGATTGGGGTCTCAGCTTACGTTTGGAATACTTCTGCTCCAGTCCCTGGGCAAAGTTACGCATGGATTGCAGTTGCTGGGGGATTTCCTCCCTCAGTTTTTCAATAGTTATTCGAGCCTCGCGCAGCTCATTCTCCCGCAGGGATAGTAGGCTCTCCTTGGCCTGAACCGCCTTCTCTTGCTGCAGAGCCACCTCTGTGCGCCAGGCAATGGTCTTTTTGAGGTTGAGCAGCTCCTGGCTTTGTTTAACGATTATCTGGTTGGCCTTGGAGATCTCCTCGGAGGCCATTTCCAAAGCCTGGCGCTTGGTGTGCAGGATCTTCTTCTCGGCCTCCAGTTCAGCGGCTATGTTGGCCTGCAAAATTAAAAGGGATATACTCTTCTGATGTGCATTATTCTTTTTATACACATACCTTCTCTTTGTTTCCCTTTTGAATATGTTCCTGCAGCTCGACAGTGTGCTGCTTGAGGTCCTCGATTTTGTACTCCAACTTGCGTTCATGCTTCCTGATATTGGCCACATCCCCGTGCAGTTTGTCATTTTGCTCTTTTAGGGTGCACACTCTGGCTTTGCAACAGGACAACTCCTCGGACAGGGTTTGACATCGTTTCTCGGCCTGCTCTTGGGCCGACTTTAGTTCTGCTTTCTCCAACGAAGCCTTGTCCAATTGGGCCTGAAAGCCGGAGATCGCTCTACGATTTCTCTCCAGCTCATTGCTGCGCTGCTCGTTTATTTTGGACAGTTTTTCCTGGTATTGATGGACCTCGGCAGCATGCTTTTCCTCTAAGATGCGAGTATTTTCGGCCAAAGCTTCCCTGATATTTGTGTTTTCCGTGGTCAACCTTTCCGCATGCGCGCGTTGTGCGTTGATTTCAGCCTGCATTTGCTGCATACTTTGCTCGAGAATATATTGCTTTTTGTGGGAGGCTTCCAGCATGCTGTTTATGTAGAAGAGTACGGTGTTCAAGGGAGCAGAACGACAAGGCAGGCTAAGGTGAACTAGGTTCTTAAAGGACCGAATTTCAACAAACTGAAGATAATAGTCGTGGACCTCCCTGCCGGATGAAAGGTTCTGATCCCGTGTGGTCAGGTGCAGCTCCAGTTTACCCGACTGGCAGTCCTTCAGCATGCGCACTACATTGTCAATGAACCCAGAGAATGACACATTCAGCGACTGATCCTGTTTAAGATCCTGAAAGGAGGCGCTGTCCACTGTGGTGATGTACATGCGCCGTTGATCGGACTTCTCCGTTAATCGGAGTTGCTGTGGGGCAGAGGATGTATTGAAATTTGATCGGAGGAGGTCTTGACAAGCATATTTACCAGCAGCTCCTTGAAGTCCACTCTCTCCGCGTACAGTAGACATGACCGTTTGCTAGACCGCGTCATTTCGCCATTAAAGTTCACCAGCATCTCTACGCTGGGCAGGATGTTCACCACGCTCTTGCCATAGTCCATTTTGGCGGAGTAGCTATCCTCGCTCCCTGGAGGCCACATGATAGATCAGGCTCGTGAGAAACCTTAATTTTTAAAATTTTAAAATTGGTAAACAAAAGTGATGGCTTGGGTCTATCGATGTCGATAGCTACCGATATGGCCGTGGAAGTAGCCATCGCTGGTCACACTGCCGGTCAGGTGCACAGTTGTCCATCTCCATTTCAATAAAAGAAAAAAACAGCGAAAAGTTGTAGAGAAAAATAAATACATGAATACTGTACGTAAGAAAGAGGCAGCGCCGCCGGATTGTCCATAGTAATCCGGAGTAATGCTAGCTTTATCCTGCAGACCGCCAAGGTGTTCGTCGGCAGCCTGCCGCGCTGCAAGCCGGAGGAGCTGCGTCGACTGTTCACCAACTATGGATCGGTCGTTGAGTGCGACGTGATGAATCGCTGCGCCTTCGTCCATCTGGAGAACACGGACATGGCGGAGGCGGCCATCGCAGCGCTGAATGGCACCATCTTCAAGGGCCAGCCCATTGTGGTGGAGGCGGGCAGGCCAAAGTACGGCCCGGGAGGTGGCAGTCGAGGTCAGCCGGGCTCTGGGGACAATCCGGGGCGCAGGCCCTCGCAGGGTAAGCTTTGATCACTCCAAAGATCCAGCATCTAAGTATTTCATCATCCTCAGTTCAAGGTGGCGGGGCGGACAAGAGACCTCATGAATCCAATACCAACTTCAAGCGCAACTTTCGTGAGGAAGTCGGTGGCAGATTCTCCAACGAAGGCCCAAGGAGCTCGAACTCCTCGGCCGCCAAATTTGGTCCCGTGAGAAACGAGTCCAACTACAGACAACAGCGCAGTGCTCCATACTCGAAAGGACCACCGAACAATGAGTCTTCCAATCAGGGACAGGGCTTTAGGAACAAATTTGCAGGCGGAGGCAAGTTCGGTGGAAGCGCGGGCAACGAGGGACGCTTCGGCAGCAATCGGTTTCAGCAGCGGGACAACAGTGGACCACAGCCTGGCAGAAGAAACTTTAAGAACAGTCCAACCAGCGGATATAGGGGAGGAGGCAATAATAGTGACTTTCAGGGAGGCAGCTCCAGCAGCGGGGGAGGAGGATCCGTAAATCAGAGGGCCGGCGGCGGCGGCCCAGGTCCAAGCCATGTGCGACAGGATCGACGTGGATTTGCCCTGCCTGTAGAGCATCAGCAGCAGCAAATGGGCTTCGGACGCTTTGGCAATGGACCAATGAACTCTGGCAATCGTGGGACTAATGGGTAAGTTGTGCATAAGATTGGGTTCTAAATTATATATAATATCTTGTTTTGCCATATAGAGGAAATCCACCGGGAGGACGTGGATTTTTCAATGGAGGAGGAGGCGGATTCAATGACAGACGCGATAGCAGTCACGAGACAAGCAGTCCCCAAGGAGGCCCAAGCAAACGCGGAGGTTCAGGAGGTAGAAATCACAATCAGAATGGCATAAATGCATATCACTCGGAGTTCCCGCCCTTGGGCAGTGGCGGCGGAGGTCCAGGCCAAAGAAACCGGTAGGTTCATTCATATCGTCTGCATAAAAACCACTAACCCCAATCATCGCCATTTCCAGCTTCAACGGGCCCAGACCCGGGCCAAATATGGGCGGCAATAGAAGATTTTAAGCAAGTGCAATGCAGCAACGATGTTTGCCAGTCCACGTGTACTCCACTTAATAATGTAATAGCCGAATTTTGTTTTTCATTGTTCCGCGCGCAGAATCTTTTAGTTAAGCCAACGACGACGACTTTTAATTTGTCCTATAGCCGTGTACTTTTAAGACCAACATCAACAGTATATTTGTTATTCGTAGTCTAAGATTGTTTCGATATTTATGCAATACTTAAATAATCATATTTCTTGTGTGCAACTAGATACGACGAGTCAATCAATCAATACAATCATAAACACCATTTGCGTTTTTAAATCATCCCGCCAAAAGATTACTGTTAGGGTCTAGGGTTGGTTGGGGACAACTATCGTTATCGAGACTTCGAAGCTTTGTGTGGTTATCAAACAGGTCCCCAAAATTATAAACAAAGAAATCAGAAATTTGGTAAACTTCAGACTGCCTGCTGTATATATGCGAACGACGAACGAACAGATCGCCAGTTATACGGTCGAGGTAAGGGAACTAATACCCGTTATAGCCGTAGACCAAACGCCGTAACCTGTATTCGCATGCTCACATATGTTTTCCCGCAGTCGCTGTGGTTCACTTGTAACAAGTGTGGCTCGCAAAATGTGGAACCACCCAAGCCAGCGCTGGCTCATCTTGATCTGCGTTATATGTTTGCTGTCTTTTGCGCTGGCCAATTCGCTTCATGGCTATGCTAATGCTGAAGGTCATCCAGTGGAGATTTCGGCCACATTGCCAGGCCAGCTGAAGTTTGTGCATGTCGTAAGAGTTGCTATGTCTATGTGTGCGTAGCTCCCGCTTTATCGGTTATGCTTTGCAGATATATCGCCACGGCGACAGAACGCCCGTGGATCCCTATCCCACGGACCCCTGGGGCGACAGGAAGTTCTGGCCCACCGGCTGGGGAGATTTGACCAATGTAAGTAAGGCTCGCACTAGTGACGGACCCAGGCTAACACGGATTTCGACCTTTAGTTGGGCAAGCAAGAGCACTACGACCTGGGAAAATGGCTGCGGAATCGCTATTCAAACCTCCTACCGCCTATATACTCCAACGAGAACATCTACGTTCAGTCCACCGACGTGGATCGCACATTGATGAGTGCCCAGTCGAATCTGGCTGGTCTCTACGAGCCGCAAGGGGAAGACATCTGGAACACGGACATCAACTGGCAACCCATACCCATTCACACCTCGCCCGAGAGGGAGGATCCCATACTGGCCGCTAAGGCACCTTGTCCTGCCTATGACTATGAGCTGGCCAGCCTGGAATCATCGCCAGAATTCAAGGCCTTGACCGAAAAACACCGAAATCTGTTTGCTTATTTGAGCGAAAAAGGCGGACGCCCCGTGAAGACCTTCATTGATGCCCAGTATTTGAATAACACCTTGTTCATTGAGAATCTGTACAACATGACACTGCCAAAATGGACTAAAATGGTTTATGGGAGAGAGGAGCTCACGTATGTATCGAATTTCGCTTTCGCCATCAGCTCTTATACGCGAAAGCTGGCGAGACTGAAGGCGGGGCCTTTGCTAAAGGACATATTCCAGCGGTTTAAAGAGAAATCCTCCGGGAGCCTAAAACCAGATCGTTCGATGTGGGTCTACAGTGCTCATGACACCACGGTAGCCAGCGTTTTGAATGCGCTGAAATTATTTGAGGTAGGAGTTTGACAAAGTTTTCATATGAGCAGCGGATTGAGGCTTTGTTCTTTTTTTTTTTTATCCCCAGCTGCACAGTCCTCCCTACACGGCGTGCATAATGATGGAGTTGCGTGTGGATGAGACCAACACCCCGTTGGTCTCTATTTTCTACAAGAACACCACAGCTGAACCCCTGCCTCTGGACATACCTGGTTGTGGGCCTTCCTGTCCGCTGACCAAACTTATGAACATCTACGAGGACGTTTTGCCCGTAGATTGGGAGCGCGAGTGCAAGCTATCCACGATGATGATGACTTATGAGGAAGCCAATCTTGGAACTGCGACGGGTAAGTCAACGGCAATTGGTTTTCAATGGAATTAAATCATCGAGTTTCATCCATCCCCAGGCATTCTCATTTTAATCGTAATTGCGCTGCTGTTCGCCAGCTATGGCCTCATGATCTACTACCGACGTCGCAACTACAAGCTGTATTCCTCGTACTCTCAAATGGCTTAGGAGGCTTACCCATGCCATGCAGTTGAAGGCCCTACTTAAATCTGAATTAAGAGCCTTGCCCGCTCTCTAGTTGCCAAAGTGATTTGCCTTTCTTGGTGTTTTCTATATTGATTTTGGAAGTCATTGGAGTCTCAGGCGACAGTTGTTGTTATTCGTGGTTACTACTTAGTTAAGCCGTGCATTTCACACAAAGTCAGTTTGTATTGATTAGTTTTGTTAGTTTAAGTTTGTGCATTTGAAATTGAAAAACACAAGCTCGATAGCATTTAAATGGAGTAATAACTGGTTTTGTTGTTATTCAGTGAAAGATATGGAATACAAAGACTGTGAATAGCGATCTTGAAGTTGCATACATATTATACATAACATATTTATACACATATACATTTTTATGAAATTATCATGAATGATAAATTTATTGTATTAAAATCGCTCAAATCAAAGACTTGTATGATGTTTGAATTTTTCTGGTGCCTAGTAAAGATAAAGGGCTTGTTGTCCAAAGATATTTTTGGAGAAACTCTTAACAAAATCGGCAAAACTTTATGGTTTAGTCAATTTAAATCAAGATAAAGTAATGAATTGCTTTTCTGTGTACGTTTGATAAAGATCCCGGAAGAAACAACAACATAGAACGAATGTTTTTGGGCTAGGAAGTTAAAGAGCTTAAACAATTGTTGTTTACAAGGTACACTTTGTGGGTTAGTTGGTAGTCTATAGCTTGTGGCAGGCATACCTAAAAGACGGCTGAGTAAATAAGTTGGAGTTTTCCCGCCCGCCGTCAAAAACACTTGAAATATGAATTATACTAGATTTGTTTATTCCGCATAAGCGACTTGGTTGCACTTAATTATGGTTAGACATAGATACAGTTAGGGTTACGGTTAGAATGCTTTAAGGCTATATACAACGTGGCTGAGAGCGGCGATATAATGTAGAACCTGTTTGCGGCGATGCGCCTGACTGACTGACTAAGATTGAAATGGACAGAATGGAGGAGTGGGAAAGATGAAGAGCCCCTCGATCGGCCGGCTGGCTGGCCGGCTTATCTGTAGGCCTTGTCATCCGAGTATATGATGTAGGGCTGGTGCTGGTGCGGATGCTGGTGCGTCAGGCTCTCGGCTCCATCGCCGTTTCCGCCGCCCGCTCCGCTAAAGTACGACATGCGGGACATGGTCGAGTAGGCAGCCGCTGCTGCAGCCACCTGCTGCTGCTGTTGCTGCTGCTGCTGGCGCTGGGAGAGATTCTGGCTGGACTGGTGGATGGAGGCCGCCTTGTGGGGCAAGGTGGCGTGGTAGGGAGGCACCGCGTACAGGGCTGCTCCCGCGCCATTCTTGTAGTTGTACGCCGCATTGTGGGCTCCCATTTGCATGCCCGCCGGGATGCCAATCATTGTCGCGTTCTGCTGGTACTCCGCATTGCTCATGCGCAGCCTTATGATGCAGATGATGATGATGAGTATGGCTATGAAGGCCACCACTCCTCCCACGATGCCTATGATTAGGGTATCATCGTTGCTTATAATCGGCGACTGGGCCTTCATCAGCGGTGCCTTGGTCTTCATCTTCTTCAGACTGGGCGGCTGAGTAGGCTCCAGGCTCCAGATGATCAGTGGCTCCTCGGTGGTGGAACTGCTCCTGGTCACCAATTGGCTGGAAGTCTTCAGTAGGTGTGGCACTGATGCAGTGGGTCTGGAAGTGGACGAAGTCATCCTTCGGGCATCACAGGTCAACTCATCATCCCCCACTTCAATGAGTTTCCGGTTGAGCAGGTAGGCAGGCGAGGCACAGGTGACATCCGGCATACCGGAACTGGGCAACCATCTTCGCAGAGCTCGAGCATTGCAATCACACACTATCGGATTGCTGGCCAATCCTTGGAGCTGCAGACTGGCCCTGCGATCTTCTAGAGCGTTTAAAAACTGTGGCACCAGCACGGTGATCTTGGATCCCTCGACATTCAGGCTCAAATGGGACGATCTCGGCACGGGGAAGAGCAAAGCTGGGGGCAGGGCATTTAGGGAAGTATTCCGCAGCTGGACGCTCAGATCGTTGCTCTTCAGACCAGCCAGCGTGCCAGAGGATATGGACTTCAGTCGATCACCTCTGATTCCCAGGCTCTTGAGTCGTGGATGCTTCAGCGGTTGTATCTGCTCGCTACCGATGCTAGAGTCCTTTACTTCGATATCGAGGACCTCCAAGCCGGGCAGGAGTTCCAGGATTCCCTGGAGATCTAGGTAGCCAAGCAGTGGAAGATCATAGGCCTCCAAGCTGACCAGATTGGGCAGCTGCTTGAAGGCGTTCTTCTCGATCCTCGTGCACTGGGGCAGGTGGCTCAAGCGCAGCGATCGCAGCATCTCCAGCTTGCCAAAGTTGGACTGTGAGACGATCTCAAAGCTGTTGTTGGACACGTCTAGGGATTGGAGCACCTGAAGTTGGGGCCAAGCCATGGAAAGATCTTCCAGGGACTCCAACTGATTGCTGGAGAGGTCAAGCGTTTCCAAAAGTGTCACCCTTTGGAACACCTCTGGCTTGACATTCTTCAGCTTGTTGTGGGAGAGATTCAGGAACTGTAGGAAGGGTGTCTCCAGGAGTTCCAGGTTCTCAATGCCCGTGCCCGCCAGACTGAGCTCTCTAACTGTCTTGGGTTCGTTGAGTACATTATGGACTGCCTTGGAACTTAAAGGATTAAAGGAAAGGTCAATCCTCTTGATGTTCACCATGATGCTGTCATCTCCTGGCAGCTCCTTGATCTTGTTATGGCTCAAGTCCACGGAGGATACAAAGAAGAACTGTCTTTGCAAGGCATTCAATGGAGCGTACTCAAAGCGATTGTGGGCCAGGTTGATGTTCTCCAGCATCTGGAGCTTCGTGCGCTCGAAAACTCCATCCGACAGCTCCGACAGGCGGTTGCCCTCCAGGTTGAGCTGCTCCAATCGAACCAAGCCCTCAAAAGTTCGCTCCCCAATGCGATCCAAGTTGTTGTGGGCCAGATCCAGGATCTGCAGTTGGGTGGAATTGTGGAAGGCCATTTCGCTGACCATGTCCAGTTGATTGTTGGCCACTAGTAGGACGCGCAGGCGTGGCAAGCGGGCAAAGTCGAGTTCCTCGATTGTCTTCAACTGATTGTGGGACAAGTCGATGTGCTCCAGGTATTGCAGGGTGGAAATTAGTTCCGCCGGGAAGAAGGAAAACTTGTTATTGGCTGCTCGAATTTCCCTAAGTCTCGGATGGATTCGGAAGGAGGAGGGAAATAGATAGCTTAGCTGGTTATCCGAAATGTCCAGCTCCTCTATTCCCGTGCCCGTATTGAAGTACTCGCCCTTAAAGGCGGACAGCTGATTACCATGGAGATCCAGCTTCTGGAGCTTCATCACATTCACAAAGGCTCCGGATCGAATGGATCCAATGCGGTTGTTGGATAGATCAATGGAGCTAATGTTCCACAGGTTCACAAAACTGCCATCTTGGAGCTCCTGCAGCTGGTTGTCATTGAGGTAAATATGCTTGAGATCCTGCAAGCCGGCCAGGAGGTCACCACTTATCTGCCGAATGTTGCACCCACTCAGATCGATGACCTGCAGGCGATCCAAGGGCTTGAAGAGAGCTCCAGTCAGAGGAGTCAGGTGATTGCCACTCAGGTTGAGGGACTGCACGTTCTCCAGCTCCTCAAATATGGTACTGGGCAATTCCGTCAGCGTATTGCCACTTAGGTCCAGACTTCTCAGCTCTGGAAGCACCCAGGGAGCTCCTCCTAGACCCGTCAGTCTGTTCTGCGACAGTTTCAGGGCCATCAAAGTGCTCTCCAGTCCGGCAAAGGTGTCCGCATTGATCACAGCTAAGGAATTTCCAGACAGATCCAAGGTGTGCAGGCTGCTGAACATCTGGAAGCTGCCGGGCGGTAGTTCCCGAATGACATTCCTCGACAGGGATAGCGTTGTTATATCGCCCGCCTGGAGCGATCCAAGGATCTCCGCGGAAAGAGCAGCAACTCGATTGTAGTCCAACTGGAGGGATGTCAGTTGGGGCAGGCGACCCAGAGCACTGCCGGGAACCAACAGAATATTGTTGTCCTTGATGATGAGGGTCTGCAGGCTGTCCAATCCCTCCAAGGCGTCGTCTTCGATCTGTTCAAGGATTTTGATTTAGGTTTAAATGTAAAACTTGGACTTGGTTTAATCAATATGGGCATACCGTTCTCAAGGAGTTTAAGCTGAGGTCCAGATACTTCAGAGCACCCATCTCCCGGAAAGTTCCTGGTGTAATGGTGGTTATGGTGTTGCGACTGATGTCCAAGCTTTCCAAGCTCCTTACCACCTGCATGTGGGTGTAGTCCAATTGCTGAAGGAAGATATACGTTAATAATTGCTCTTATCAGTCGGCGGCTGTTTTCATAAAAACATACCTGTAGCATATTCGAGGACAGATTAAGGTGCTTCAATCCGGGAACCGCGGCCAGTGCCACCGTGGGAAACTGACCGAAGAAGTTCTCGGACAGATCCAGTTTTTGCAGAGACTGCAGCTTCTCGAAGACGTCGCTGTTGAGGTGACTGATCCGATTCCCGGCCAGCTTGATCTCCCGAATCTTCTGCAGTCCCTTGAAGGCCAGACTGTCGATGCTGCGGATGACATTGTGGCGAAGATCGATAATCTCCAGCTGCCGCTGGGCATTGAATGAGTCCGCAAGGAGTGATCCTGAGAAAAGATTTTACGATTGTACTACTTTAAATTCCCGCTTTGATTGGTGAAGTTATAGGCTAAGAATTAATTGTTTATGCAAATTCAAGGTGCCAGGTAATTGCTTTCTCTGCGATCAAGATTACTGATTTCACTTTCAAATTTTCGAGTTGCGGCTTTGATTGCACGCCCCGCTGTTAACCATGCATTTAATTGGCTAATCAGTCTTACCAATCTGGTTCTGGCGCAGCGACAGGTGTCTCAGGGCACTTGGGCCATTCAGAGAGTTGGTGGGCACCGATGTCAGGCTATTGCGATCGATGTAGAACTCCTTCAGATCCATACACCCCTTGAGAAGACCCTCCTCGATCAGCTTGATCTTGTTTCCGGACAAATCCAGGAGACGCAGGTTCTTCAGCACATGCAGTTCGGCGGTGGAGAAGATGGGATTCAGATTGTCGCCCAACAAATTGTTCGCCAGTCGCAGTTCGTTCAGCGAATCCTTGAGGCCATCGAATGCCTTCTCCGGTATCCTTCGGATGAGATTGTAGGACAGATCCAGCTCCTCAATGGTCAGTTTGAGTTGACCAAAAGTCTGCGATTGGAGGGATTAAGTATTGCTTATTGGTTAAATTATAGAAATATGATCTTAAACGAATGGAAAAGTAACATTTCGACAGCATATACATATGAGTCAAATCGGTAAGAAATAAGATCTAATTGACCTCCATTTGGGGGCATTTATTGTGCCTGTGAAATCATCGAAGAGTGTCGAAATCCCCGATCTCTTCACAGCTTCACAGCTTATCTCCATTCGATTGCGACACTCACCTGGGCGGGCAGCACCTGTTGGCCGCTGTGACGTTGTGTATACGCCACGATGGGCGCTCCATAAGGCAGTTGCGGGGCATCGCCGTGGAAGACAACGCGATCGCAGTCCATGGCCACGGCTCCCAGTTGGCCAGTCGCCGCAAACGGAACCACATTGCACCTGTAATTGTCGTCAGGCCGTGGCAGGTGATTGCAGAAAAACAAAGCCAAATGAAATTGCAGTTGGCGGTAATTTAGTGATATTAAAATAATGCCCGACCGACGGCGGAAATTCGCTGTCGCTTTTGCTATGGTGACCACTGAGTGAATGGCATACTGTGGTCTAAGTGCTATGAAACTCACCTGCATGGCAGACGGAGGGCGGGACTGAGCTCCGGACAGGGGCGCCAGGCGAGGATTGGGTGGCCCAGGTGGGCGATGCAGGCCAGGAGAAGCAGCAGGAAACGCCCTCCGTTTGGCAGCTGTTTCCACGCTTCCATGTCGCTGCAATTGAGGAATGACACTATTATTACTGGGTTTCTGGCCCGAACGGATTTGGCCGCGCTGATAGAAACTCGTTTCGAGAGGAGATCTCTATTCCGCATCGTATTTGGTCATTTGGCCATTATCGCCGCGTTGGCTTAGAACATTTGATTTGCATACCGATCTCCGGCATCTCTGGCTATTTCGATACAAGCCGCATACTTGCGCCCAACAACAATGGTCCAATACCCAAGGTCCGATCGAAAGAACGAAGGCTATAATCCAAGCGATCTGGCCAACAAAGAGCCACGATTGCCCACGAGTGGTATGAGTAATTTTGGTGAACTTGGACAAATTAGAGGCATTTGTTGTTGTCTTATTCGTCATTCTAAACATCGAAGGTGTGAATCTAATGTGTTTTGCTGTCTATATGCCATGTATCTGCTAAAAGTAACTCTATGAAACATTACTACGCTCATTCAATTCAATTCATGAATATATTTCTTTTAGGCCATCAGCGAAATTCCAGTTTATGCTTGATAAGTAAGCGTTAATTACTAGAGCAGACAGTAGAGCCTTTCTATAAGCGAACACATCTCAGCTACCAAAATCTAAAATCTAGAAGATAATGAAATTCTACTTGTTGATCATAATCCAACCGCAAGGAATTTGTATCTCAAAGTTCTTTGATAAATGTTCTTTGATAAATACAATTTACGAGTGAATGAGTATCTGTGGAAAAGATTTATCTCCTGCCTTTTGTCTTATATATGATAAATTATTTACGATATTAAATAAGATCAACCCATCAGTACATCACTTCATAAAAACCACAACTGAATGCATAATCACTTGCTGAAGTTCGACTGTAAAGTTCCTATACAAAACGCCTTTGAAGCGCAAGAGCGGTTCGGTGAGCCATGATCTTTGGATTCTCGGCACTTGGGACCTGGATTCTTGGTTCTCACTCTCGCAGCATTAGCTGTACCGTTATTGCTAGTACGGTCGGCGGTTGCTGGTGGTTGTTGGCCGTGTTCATTGGTTACTGTTTGCTTTTTAATGCGCACTGACAATACAAAAAAAAAAAAATAAATACTTTTACGTCTGGCCGTATTTCAATTTGCATTACTTTCGGCTCTGCGTTTTTCAGCGTTATTTGTGCTATTTACTCTGCGGTCCATGGGCAAATCATGGAAGGTATTTGGCCAGTCTGTTGGCCAAATACACGGCTATCCGCTGACAAACAAGCCAGTTAACGTATGTAAATTTATAGAGACCATAAAGCGGGCTTTCAAAACCCAAATCTCCCCGAAATCGCTGTTTTGCTCATTGAAATGCATGGGCAATGTGCGATTCAATTCGATCCCATCCGATCCAAACCGATTCGATGTGGTGGACAGATCTTCAAGGTTGCCTTGCCACACGGAATGGGTTCGAACTGGGATGGGATGGGATGGGATCGGAGTGGAGTAGAGTGGATTCACTTCTTGTTCCACAGACACCGATGCAGATCGAGATACATCTGTAAGAGATACAGATACAGGTTCAGTTCGCGTTGCGTTGCGTGTAAACGCTTGATGGGAAATATGCTAATCACAGACATCTCGGTTTTTCTCCTCGCGTAACCTGTTTCATTATATTTTTGATTTATACTCTTGGCTTACATTTTCCGTTTCTGTTTTGGGCGCTGCTTGTAAATTGCACTTCAAACTTTTTGTGGCCTGGGAACTTGGCAACTTGGCGGTCTTTTGTTTTTGTCGCTGGTTTGGGTTTGGGTTTGGATATTGCACAAGTTGGCGATGCCGTGTTTACGTTTGTTTTTGCCCAGTTCTCTTTTGTTATACACAAAAAGAAAGCTCCGCTCGGGAAGAATGTTTTCCCAGAGAGATGGCCTCTGGCACACACTTGCACACTCGCACACACACTGGCCACCGCGGAAAAATGCAGACAAACCACTAAAACGGGCCGCTCGATGGGCGGGGGGCGTGGTAATTAAGCCGCAACAAAAACAAGTACGCCTGTCTGCGCATGCGCAGCGGTAACAATTCGCAGCCTTCGCGTTGCGTTCTCCGCCCGCCGGAGATTCGCTTCTCCCAAACTGAACGCTAGTCACTGGAATCCGGTCTGAATGGGCCAGCTCTTTTCACTTCCGCCAAGTCCGATCCGTCGGAGCGCCGCAACTCAACTGAAGCTGCCCGAAAGCCGAGCTCACTGGGCTTCGCTTTTGGGCCAACTCTCTGCGCTGGAGCCGCTCTGTAGGGGAAACTGGTTTGCCCCCCATCCCCCCATGCACGGCGCGAAATTGGAGCACTGAGATCGCATGGTAGAATGTCTGGAAAAAAATGTGTCCTAAGCCAGTTAAGTTAGTTGAGTAGGAAATTTATTTGTAAGAATTCATTTTCAATATATATTGTAAAAATCTAAATTGTAATAGATGTGTTTATACTTTACCTAACTTTAGTTTCACAAAACAATTATATATGCATGTGACCCCCCTTTTCTTTCTCTGCATCGACTGAATGGGTCTAAATCCCATAGTGGTACTAAAAGTGCGGGACCTGCCCCCGAGATGCAGGTGCTCTTCTCTCTTCTCCGGAGCAACACCATCCCAGACTCGTGAATGAGTTTACATTGTTCGAGTCTGTTTTCTTTGGCATTTGATGAGGTCTTTTCTTCTCTTCTGTTTTTTTATATTATTATTTTCTGGCGCTGGGTAAAAGTTTCGCTGGCTGTTCTTCGCAGAAAGTTTGGCTTCTTCTTCTGGCCCTTGTCTACCGGTTTCTTCTCAGTCGGTTTCTTCGATCTGCGCGCCGATTGGCAAGTGCGTCAATTCAGCTAATGGGGTTAAGCCTTCAATAATGCCGCAACAAAGTGACAACCAACAAGAGTTACTTTCCTCCTCGCAAATTGCTTGGCGTGGCAACTAATTACCCGAACAATCGCAGCACGCACCAGCCATTATCCATTATCCATTGGCCAGGTTATTCACACCAGACCTAACAGGTACAAGTGCGAGTTGCAGGTTGCGGGTTTGGGATGGAGTGGAGTGCAGTGGAGTACAGCTCCAACTCCAACTGCGTGTCCATGTCCAAGTCCAAGTCCAAGTCCATGTCCATGTCCAAGTCTCAATCAAAAGCACATACTGTGGCAGGTATGTGGTTATAATTTTTATGTTTAGGCATGCATGTTAGCATTAACATCCCAGTGGGCCGCAATTTCTTTTTCTTTCGCGCAGACCATATACTTTCCATTTTCATGAGCAAGTGCTCCACAAATGGCAGCCAGATAAAACACACATAACATAATAATGAAAAAAAAGAGCCAGAAACAACGAATGCCGCACACTCGAAACAAAAGCAACTCAAGAGCCCAGAAAAGTGACAGTGATAAGTCATTCTGGTTCTTCGCAATGAGAAATAAGAAGAGTTCTCTTCTAAAACTTGCACTGTAAATGGTTACAAAATTACTGAATATTTCTTATGATGTGATATGGTATTTCTGCAAGTGTATCTGCTAGCGCAGCAGCCCTGACGTGACGCATGCCATGTCTAACCATATAAATCAAATCGTTCAGCTGATAAATTGTGTCTAAGCTCAACACTTGACTGGCTCCTGGCTCCTGGTTCCAACTTCGTCTGCAGTCGCTGCTATATGTTTTGTGAAAACGCCACGCCCACCGCCGGATCCGCCTTAGAGCCCAAAGTCGCCTCTTTCTAATAAAAAACGGCATTGGCCGGTTAGAGCCGCACTCCCGATTGTTGCTTCAATCTGCATAAATGCAAATTGAGAAAAATGAATCATGGCCAAAGGTTTGAGCACTGACAGACACTGAGAAAAATCGCAGGTGATTATTGAATATGTTAATCACAACATATCTTAAAGGGATATGGCACCTCTATTAAACCTAATTCTTCTATTCAAATTGTATCTATAGCAAAGTTACTTGCATTCTTATTGGAATAATAATAAATCTTTTTAGGTCATGGTGTGCATTTTTTCCATGTGCATAACATGTCGGTTGTCTCAGATACTTTTTCATCTGCAAGTAGGCCGCCAGATGCAATCTGCACTCCAATTTTCAGCCCACCAATGCGGCAATGAAATTCGCGCAGCTTAATTAACCTCACGTAATTTAATGTTTGTGTGTATGTTTCAAATGCAAATTCAAAGACAGCCTCGATGACTTACCCATTATGATTTTGGGATGTTGCCGCTGGGGATGTGGCATGTCGGCCAAATGAATGTACTTTTCAATGCCAATAAAGATTAATGTGTCCGCATACAGGTCGTATATTATTGTTTGGATGGCGCATCCACACGTGGCCTGAATGGCCCACTGGGAAGGTTCGTGTTAGACGAACCTAATCAATTATAGCACCGCCTTAACCCTCTTCCGATATCCGAATAGAATGTCAACATAATAAGGCCAGCGTCCTTGTGGCAAACTGCTAGACCCCTCCACCACCACCTCCATTTCCATCTCCATTCCCATTCCCATACCCAGTCAGATGGCTCGTTTCCTTTTCCTGTTGCGTTTGCCTTTGTCGTTTCCTCTATTGGTAGTGTGGTTAATTTCAGGGGCGTTTCTAAAGGGGGGAGGGGGTGGTCTTGCCTTTAGTAATTTGCATTTAATTTGAATCCTGAAATAATACCTTTATATTAGATTGTAAGCTAAGTACTGCCTCATTCCCTACATCCTTTTGATTATTTGACATTTGTTCAGCTTTCTAAATGTGAAATCTTAGAAATTAACATGCCCCTGGTGGCATGGAGTTCCACCCCTGAAGATGCTCTCGTCCTTTTGCATAGCTCGTCCATCACCACGTTGGATTAGGAGGAACAGGCAGCCGAGTGGGATTATGGCCCCTTTCCGGATTTTTATTTTGATAAATTATTTAAACGCACAACTTGTGGCATTCGGCCGGTTATTGTTGCCGCCGAGCTCATATTTAATGCCAGACAATGTTGGTTCAGGATGGCCAGGATATACACAGAATGTCGGATGTACATAGGCCGGCCAGGACATTCAATCAAATTAGACGGCGAGTGACAGCAAACACAATCATGAGCGTGGCCAGCTCGGTTTATTGATCGAGGACAATCAAAGGAGCCTACATTTGGCCAGAAATTAATACGCTGCATTCGCTTTAATTCCCGTGTTTATTTAGCCCTTAAATAGTATATATATTTCTGGAACTCTGTGCAAATAGGCAGGGGGAATAAAATGTTTATTTTAGGAGCGACTTTATGGCACCTGTGTTTGCTGGAACGCCATTCACGAAATTACATTTACATTCAATTGCATTTGGGCCAAATTCGATACTCTAACCAAGTTGGATGTGCTCGTAAAGTGGGTTTAACCCTTCTGCCACTGACACCTAGCCAAAAAAAAAACTCAAAAACCCGATGGCTGAGCTATTTCGGGACGCACACTTTGGCCGCCGGCAATTGACTTTACGGCCGAATTGTTTTAGCCAAAAACTTTGGCCGTAACAAGCTTGGCCCGGCCTGCCACATCAAGCATACCGCCAAGGTGGCCCGTGCCACCTGGAGGCAGGAATACCAAGTGCTGCGGATCACAGGTGCAAGAGCACAGGTGGAATCGTTAACGGCAAACGAGTCAGAGATTCCAGGCAATCAAGTGTGTTAATTGCACCATAATTGGTCAGACAGGCAGTCAATAGCAGCAGCAAGCGCCCGATGCAACCGATGCTGCAATCGTGCACTGAGAGAAAGTTCAGCGGCTTACATCTTGGCACATTCCAAACACTCGAGAGCTGTTTTTATGCTGGACTCTTATATGATTAATAAAAAGTTACTGAATGGTTGGACGAATCCAAGGGCTTCTGTAAAGCCAAATGCCATGCACTTAATAAATGATAAAAAGGTATTAGTCCAACTCTTTATCTTGGACAGCTCTTTCAACAATTTCAATGCGGTAATCCCTTAAGCCTCATTAATTAGCGCGTAATTCATCTTTTTTCCGTGCAGCTGGGAGGTGTTCACAGTTGCGTGATTAATTCAGTTGCCTTATTGACGGATGCATGCGCAAACAAGGCAAAGGACTCAACCATGCCCCCTTTCGCCTACTCTCACCCCCTTTTGCCCACCTGACGGGCAGCTTAAAGGTGGAATCAGGTGCTATGGCAAATCAAAGCCAAACGCAAATCACACGCAGACAAACGCTTTGCAAAAGCATTTGCAGCTCATTGGCGTTGAAAAGAGGACAATAAAGCTTTAAAAAGGACACTGAGGTGACAGGTAACTGGCAAATATTTAAACCAATTTCGCAATGAGTTTGCCCAGCCGCATTTATCTCTTCCGCGCGCTGCGCTTTTCACCTCAAAATAAATAAATTAAAAAGCGAAAATCCCGAAAATATAAAGGTAAACAACTTGCCAAGAACAGATAGGCAGGTGTAGGTGTGTGGAAAAGGGTTCCTCCAATGCCTGATTGGAGCAAGGATTTCTGGGCAGATGGAGAGAGTCGGAAAAACTGGTAAAGCCCAAAAGTAGAGCCAAGTCAACTTAACTCGGCCGTGCGCCGTATTCGCAACAGTCAATTAAAACTTTTTGCGCTGCTCAACAAACGAAAACGCAAACCACAAACAAAGGCGAAATTAGTGGAGAACGAGAAGGGGTGTCTGCCAGCCAGCCAGCCACCCATCCAGCAAACACCCACCCACATCCCCACCACCCAGCACTCGTCCTTTCGCCATCTCTCTTCAGGGTCTAGATATGCACTGAGAAAAAGTGCATTGGGTTAGTTAAACATCTTGAGAATGTCAACTGGTATTTGAACGTGAATTCATTGGGTGATTCATAGATGGTTCATTTGATTCACTTTACAAATGTTTTCTATTCCTTTACAATATCAATACCATATCATATTTTTTTCACTCTGCAATGGAAGAGTAATGGAGTTGGGCTTTTCTACCCTATTCCTGGCATGCTTGAGTTGAGTGATTTGATTTGGGGCGCTCTGTGTGCGCCAATGAATGCGTAAAATGTAAAACTTTTCGCACGCGTATTTTATTTAATTTAAATGCAATTAAATCGTTTAATTTCAAAGCAAAGCGCCAGCAACTGGCGAAGCTGCTCCGCAAACGAATTCTATGGAATATAGGTGCCTCTGGAGGGGTATTTTCAATGCCCCAGGGCTCGTTTTTGAGTTGTTGGGCTGTCAAACTAGCACACCCATGTCATACATCAAGGAAAACATATACTCCTACACTCGGCACATTAGGAGGGCACCTGGTTCGGGTTTCAGTGCAATTTGCCGGCAAACCCGGGCGACGCTACTGGATATCCATTCCATCCATCGGTGGTTCCCGGTAATTGAAATACTATACGCCATCGAAGTGGTTCACCCCATTTCAGGTTGGCCCGGTCGCAAGGCATTGACTTTGGCCCCGAAAATCCCAGTGACAAGCCAACGCCTGGTCCCTGGGCCAGAACATTTGCATATTTAATGCCCGGGGTATGTTTTTCATATTCATTTTTTATCCGTATCTAAAATCAGGCAGGGCAAACAAATCGAACTTTTGCCGCACTCCCACACGGCATCGAGTATCGAAACTCGAATAACAAACACCCACCCGAAGCACACAGGCTGACATATTCGCAGTATGTTCGGATGATGGCTTCATCTTTGGGCCACAATTTCTAGTCAAGTCAATTTCTAGTGCGCCCCTCCAACGAGGTGTGAAATTGAAATTCGTGTCCTTGTTGCATGCCAAGGGTCCTGTACACTTGTTGTAAATATATAAAGGATCCCGGCACGAAGGCCTAACTTGATTACATTGACCCTGTCCCGGAAAATCGAGTTCATAAGGCAATAATTAATGTCTAATAATAGATACAGGGCTTTATCTCTGGGCAAAAACAATTAGATTTGTTTTGTAAATTTAAATTCACATTCCGAAGTCTTTAATAATCGAATGAAATTCAAATTATGCGTTCAACTGAAGCTGGTTTGCCATTCAACTGGCTCGATTCACAGTATTCCTTTGCAATTTGCATTCGGGGCACCACTTTGTGATGGGAAATCAATTAAAATTTATTGACTAATGGCCATAAATACTGGCTATAAAATACACAAACAGGTGAAGCAGCATAATGAGCACACAAAGCATACGCATACATATTCATGGCTTTGTGTGTCTGCGGATTGTGCAAACTTCGCCGATTTGACGTGGCATAAATTAGCGAATATTCTGCGGCTTACAACCGCGTAATTGAATTCATAATTGAGTCAATGGCGAAACAAATTTGTTGCCAGAATCGCCGAGCGACGGAAGTCGAAATAATAGTACCGTTAGGCGGAAGTTCACAGTGGCGCCCCCGTCATTTCGAAACTAATTTCGAAACTTCTAAAGGCCGAGTCTGAAACCAGTATGCAAATCGACTGAAAAGTGCTCATGAATATGCAACAGAGGTTTTCAATAAATGACTGGCCGTGCAAGAAAGAAAGCCGCCCAAATTTCCATTATCACGGCTTTAAGACAACACTCAATTTGCCGCAAAGTGGCACGACTCTTTAAGTGGCACGAACGGCGATGATACAGCTGGTTTGCAAAAACTGACAGATGTGCACCAGAAAAATTAGTAAGGAATTTAACGCCATTCGAACATAAATATCAGGCCACCAAAAGTAATTCAAATATTTCACATTTCTATTGTCTAGGGAATGTAGAGGGTTATTCCCTATTGCCAAATAGTCTTTGGTGTTTTTAGCTAACCATTAAAGTGGCATATGATTTTTCCTGGTGTTTGGATCCGACACCCGGTGCCCGACGAGGACCGACGAAATTAACTTGTGAGTGACTTTCGACATGGCTGCCGTCGCCGATAAGTAGGCAATACTTTGTCAGCATTCCTGCAGAGAATTCCGATCCAGCCTGGCTGCGAAGGAAAATGGCAGCAAGGGACGTGGCTTGTGGCAGGAAAACTATTTTTTGTTGGGAATCCCCATCCACCGAAGCACATGTGGATGAAACACTTACGTAACTTTCGGGCGATGTAGTCGCGTGGAGTTCAGACAAGGCGTCGCCACCTGTCGATGGCGTGACATGTGCAAATCTGTGAGCGGTGTTTGACAACTTGTGAAAACAAATACAATTTTCCGGGGAAAAGCGGGCAAGGAGCAAGCGACCTTTACGCACAGCTCTTTAAGACTCCGGCTGGCAATAAAAGCTCACAGGACAAGTGTGTCCTTTAAGTACGATGAGTGTGAGCAATAAAGTGGCTGCAAGAAAAAACCAAGTCTTTATTGGTAAACATAATTCATTGATAATAAAGTACGAAGTCGAAGCTTCATTATTCATGAAATTGTACGACAAGAATAGGCACTTCAGCCTTAAAATCATGAATATTAAGGACATACTTGTCTCCAAAGCCCCCACATCAATGAAAATTCTCAGGAACTCAATCTTTTCCTACAGAATGTGGTTCATTAAAATTTCCGTTTTTTACTTTTGTACACAGAGATACTTTCAATATCTCATTCATATGTATAGGAAATGATTTCTATTTTTATATCCATCCAAAAACCAGCCAGACTAACAGCTCTGATCCACTGATTGCCGGAAAGTGGGCAGCTCCAGAAGTCGAGGACTCCGTTTGACCAAGGAATCCAGCCCACATAAATAGGCATAAATTCTGTCTGCGGCAATCTCCGTAGGTCTATATATACATTTGTATATATATATATATATATATAAGCCTAACTGGCCGCGAAAAATTACATTAACAGTACAAAAGAAGTGCGGTAGCTTGGGAAGCAGATGCGCCACATTTGGAGAGCATATTAATTTAATATGGCGCGTCGTCTGCTCCGGGGGCCAAAATGGAGCTCCCAACTCTAAGCTCATTTGCCTCCGATTGTGTGAACATTTGCACAATGTGCCACGTCTAAGGATGCCGAGGACTCGGCCGCTTCTGGCCAGGCTTCAGCTACTCTAGGCCTAGATAAGGTCTCCTGCCAATCGCAGGCTGGAGCTTACAGAAGGGTTAAGAGCTCGACAAGGGCAAATGGTGTTAATGAGACAACAATGGGGATCATAAATTGTACGAAGGCCAGAAAAATACGCTTATCTTAGGCATTTAATACTAGACAATTTAATTAGCAAGCTAGTGCTAACTTGATGTGTCTTTATGATTCATTTTTATCAAGCTGTTCTAATATTGAAATAATATGAAGCTCCTCCTGCCACAGAGGAATCTCATATTGGGAATACCCACTGAAGTAGATAGACACACATCCCATCACCTGGCAAAGAGTATGATAACTTCATCTTAGGATCCCCAGTGTTTTTTTCCCGCCTGTCGCCGTCGCCTGAGCGGCAATTATGTTAAATTATTCCAAGTTGAATTACCATATTGTCGGGATGAAGCCGCCTGCCGAGGAATCCTGGTGGCAGCTAAGCTGAATCCGAGTAGGATCGCTGCAGAATGGGAGCACTTTGAGCGGGAAAAAGCGCTCAAGGACTGGCGTTCGTCGTTTATATTTTCCCCATCTAGGCCGCTGTGAGATGTGGCGTAATTTGTTCAATATTATCCCTTTAAATTCCCGGCTCCTCCGCCCCTGGTGGGGGAATTCTGCTTGACAGGCAAATTGCTCGGCTCAGTTCGTTGTTATTAAGAAAAAGGGGGGGGGGAGGGCTTGGATACATGCCCTAACTACGCTTTTCCATCCTTTTTTTTCTGAGATTACGGGCCGGGGCTTATGAAATCCGGCTGGGGCACATTCACGCTCAACTTCATTTGGCCATTCCGGGATGGTGGCTTCATTACGGAGCCCAGTAAATAAATATAAACTCTTAATTTTTCTGTGCTTCGATGGCCGGTTGCCGGGAACTTTGTCCACCAGTTTCTGCAAAATTTTCTTTCAAGAAAGGATATGAACAAACAAGGGTAGACAAATTATGTGGCTTTCCGGGGCGCAGGACGCGATGCCGTCAAAGATTTCCATCTGGCCAATGCGAATTACGTAAACTGTAATAAATCTGTCTGTCGGCACATTGAAGGCGCTGACGTCGCTTTAAAGGACATACTGTGGGTTTAGGAAAATGTGTCACCAGCGGAAGGAAGTCCTTCTCCTCCGCCAGCTGAGGCATCGTCGAGTTTTACTTATTTTCCAAGCATCCCGATGGCCCCGGGGGAAACTCCTCGGTGCGTTCTGTAAGCCAAAGGACAAGGACAAAGTTTTTATTGCCGGCCAATTGGATCTTGTCTTTCCGCCAGGACTCCGCACAGGACTCCTCCCCAGAGCCACGTCACCATTGCGGTTACAAGTTGTATTTTTATTGAAAAGCTGACTTCATGGCGCACAAATATTTGCCGGAGCATTCCGAAACTACCCTCACTTTAAACCAAAGCCACAGGCCATTTGTACTCGTAGTCCCCAAAATGGCATGGGACTACTCTTTATTTTCGGGCACTCCATGGAAATGAAAATTTAAATGGGTCAAGTGCTTAGTTAAGTGCACCCAGCAGTTAAATTAAATTATAGTCCAAACAAGGCCCCATAAAAAAAACCAACCCAAAGGGGTACACTTCAGCTTAACTGACGTCGTAGCTCGTAAGCAGACTTCAGCTTGTTCTGGGATTACCTTTAAGCACGATTCTCTACCAGATTACAGGCACCGCAGACAGGGACTTCCACTCTGAGGAACCTTCCTCCTTTCCGGCACGCAATCTAAACTCAAATCAAAGTTTTTCGCAACAATAAGTCTAGTGCTAGCAATGTTTCACACACAAGCGTCGCTCGATAAAAGGGAACTTTTGTGGGGATAAGCACAGTAATCCCTGACATGTCTACAAAGTCCATCTTACCTACAAAAATGCATACTAACTTATCTTTGTTTCAGTGTGTAATCGTGTACATGAAAAGGAGATCATAAATCTGTAGTCATTGCTAATCCCAAGTTGATTGTATCTCAAATGTGATGGGTTCTGCAAATGGAGATCCTGCTGTAGTACGCTATTCCCTCTGTTTCTGCAACTCCCATTCCCAATCACCGCCTCGCATTCCGAAACTTTGCACTTCAATTTGTGAACATGCATGCAAATAACGAGCGGCAGTTTGGAGGTGACCCACCTCTCGAGGGAAAACTCCTGGTACTACACTCGAAAAACATGGAGTGTACATAAAGTTTGTCTGCATCAGTTGCTGGTGGATGCACAGAGGAAGTTCGAATGGAACTTCACATATACCACCCATTCCCAAAGTTCATTTCATACCCATTTAATCCAGTTTACTCTCAAAGTTTGTGCAGTGTAGTCACAGTTGCCAACGGCTCCGGTTGAAGCCAATTCGCATTGATTCGGCGACCTGGCACATGGTCCTTGGGATGCTGATTAGATGCTTAGCTGGCGGGGTCCTTGATAAATGGCGGCAGTTTAAAGTCGAGTGCGTCTGGCACTCGTATGATTTAAGAGTTCAAGGTTCAATCCAGGACCCAAGACAGCAAGCGGACGTCCAGCGGAGCAACAAGTGGATGTGATCTCGAGCTGAATGACACTTCCAAACGCAGAGCCAGACGCATAATTAACACGGAATCGGGCATCGGGAATCGAATCGGGCAGAAAAACTGCCAACTGCTGTCGCACACTGTAAAAAAAAAAACAGTTCTCAAAGGTATGCGGTGGAAATTACCAGGCTTTGTACCGAAAACTTGGCCAAAATGCGACCTACGCGCTTGGGTATAACTTATTTTTGCAGCTTTTGACCTAAATAATCGATCCAAATCACTTTTTGGTTCATTTCGAAAAATTAATTTTTTGACCAATTTTCGAAAATTTGATAAGGGGTACCATCACTAAAATTTGTAAAAATTGGCCAAAAATGGATTTTTCAAAATCAACGAAACTTGAATGCCAATCGATTAGGCATTCAATTACGAGCTCAACGAGGTATTACATTCCATATTCCGAGCATTTTTTCAAAAAATTTCATACTGGCTTCCCCTGAGAGTTGGTCAAAATGTTGATTTTGGCCTAAGGACCAAGGATTTGCATCTTGGATTTGGGGTGACTTTATTTTCGAGTGTTACTGCTAACCAACTTCTGGCTTTCATCTTGGAGCATTCGTGCGCGCGGGGAGATGATGAGAAATGGACTACCTAGATTGCGATACCTTCATATTTCATCGCATCCCGCGCACACATGGCAGTCGAAAAAGTTTGGCCCAATCTGCTCCAGCTCCTGGTCGTGTCGTAGTTGATTTGCTGCTCCTTCGTGGCGCTTTTTCCTTTACGAGCAGCTGTCTAATGTAGCCGAAGGAAAACAAAAAGAGAGCCTTGCCTTGGCTGCGCTTTATGGAGATTTAACTTGGCCTAATGAAGCAGTGGCAGAAAAAAGCGGGTTCCGCCGCCTCGCATATTTTAATACAGTTTTGGCTTTATGAAACTTATGTTTGCATTTTGTTGGCCATAAATTCTGAATGGGAGGCGGTGCCTCCGACTCTGCCAAGTGACACCTGAGCCCAATGAAATTTTATGGCCCGACCTTGGATGCTGGAGGTGGTCTCACTCCTCCTCACCGCTCCACTTCGCTTTTCCGGCTCCGAAAGTATGCAAAACATTTGGCGAATTCTTTTGCATTTTCCGAGGACTTGTGGCTTTTTCGCCGCGGACCAAAGGGTAATTGGAAAAACGTGGCTGCCTAAGTGGAAATTAAAACAACCGAATGTTTCACATAGCTGGCGCCAAATCCAATTTGAAAGGCTTCTGTCTGTGCTGGCCATTTCGGTGGTCAGCACGGCCATCGCTAATTGCCGCGAAACACTCATGCAGAAACTGGCTAAAACCGCAGATGCGGCGCAGTGAGCGAGTTTATTAGAATGCACAATTTATGGAGCATCATTTAAAATTTCATAAACTCGCTAAAAATGTTTATACAGATTAAAAATGGCTGGGCATATTGCATGCTTTACAAATGAGTAATGATATTTGGAAAACAGATTGAATGATTCTTTTGATTCGTATCAACTAAATAGATGCTCATTCCAGCTGACCCTGTGGTGTCTGTTGGTTTTTCCAATTTATCCATCACATTTACAGCGACAGCCGCCCAGGACCGCCGAATGACACGCACTTAAAAACAGCGGGATACGCGACCAGATAGCCTGGGGAAAAAGGAAAATTAAATTTCCAGCGGCCGTGCGGTGGTCATCAATCAAACCACTCGTCACATGCTGTCGGGGCTGGCTGGTATTTAGCCAAATATACATTTTGCCAGCATAATGTTGACAAACAAATTATCATTCTGGCGGTCAACGAGGGGGCGGGGGCGGCAGGGAAGGATGATGATGATGAGGTGCAGGACGAGACGGGCTTAGCGTTGATTAAATGGGGTCATCAGCAGGGCATGGCACTGGTAACGAGCGTTATCCTTGCAGATAGTTAATGATGCCCAGCTGCTCGGGATATTGGCCATTGCAGGCGTACACTCGGACTCGCAGCTCGGTGCGAGCCACCAAGTTCAACTTGGTCCATCATAATCATTATGGATGTGTTCAATGGACTGCACGTCAGCGAGAGATAAAGAAATTTAATGACCTCCTGCTTTCACTGTGTATCCTCCTTCCACAAAATGTAAGACGAGAAAATAATCTAAATGAGACATCGCCTTCAAAGCGTTGGAAAATAGTTACCTAAGCTAGTTAAGTTGACTTGTTTCATCTTGGATCAGTCGAATATGTGTGCCAAACCATGGTGTAGGTCATCTCATTTTACATGCAACCCATTCGTTGCTCAGTTGTTACAACTAAATGGAGTGATTGATGGGACATTGATGCATGTGCAGCGGATGAAGTTGCGGGATTCCATCTCCGCCAGCAAATTAAGACGTCCGAATCTGGCGAAGAGGGGGAGGCATTTCGGATTCATTGCTTACTTTAGGCATTTTTGGCCAGATCAGCCACCAACACCTGCGGCTGTCTGGTGTGAAAGAGCCAAGTCATTTGGCCAAAACTAACAAACATACGCTCTGCACTGAAAACAATTTCTTTGTATGTATGGTAATTGTAAAATTGTAATTGTTTTATCAAAATGTAAATAGAGACATATTCTGTATGGAAAATAGGAGAATTTGCGGTTTTATACCCATAATTTGGCTAAAATCATAATTACAGTCAGTTTTATACATGTTTTTTGGAGCCTGTGACCTAAGCAATCGATCCAAATCACTTTTTAATTGATTTCGAAAAATTAATTTTTGGACCAATTTTCGCAAATTTGATAAGGGGTACCATCATTAAAATTTGCTAAAATTGGCCAAAAATTTATTTTTCAAAATCAACAAAACTTGAATGCCAATCGATTAGGCATGCAATTACGAGCTCAACGAGGTATTACATTCTATATTTTGATAAATTAATCCAAAATTTTTCGTAGCCTTTCCACTTGGGAAAGTGGAATTTTAATGGGAAATGGGAATTTTAGCCTTAGGACTTGGCTACCTTAGCAAAAATAGCAAATCACTTTGCACTGATAATCAAGATGTGTAATCTATTTCAATGATATACCCCTATTGAATTTGTAAACATGCATTCTAAACCTAAAACAAATTATTCGAGTGTATTGATAAACATCTTCCTTTGAATGTGGTATTAAACGCTTTGAAAGTGCTGTTTTGGAAGCGATATATTCATTGTGCATATGTGTGTATATTTTGTAAGACATCTTGGTCATTTGATTTTCCGCTTGTGCGTGGCGTGCACGTGGCAGAATCGCCGGAGTCCGGATTGTTTACGAATAGCCGTATGACAACAGAGAGCGAACGAAGGCAGAGCGAGAGGAAAAGATAGGGCGCAGGCGTAGAAAGAAAACACTCGGCAACACTGGTGAATTTGGGCGGGTTTCCGTTCGATTCCGTCGCAGATTTCAACGCTTTTCAAATGGAAACGTTGCTCATTGCTCCGATAAAATAAAAGGCCCTCAACGCAAAGGGGTTACGTGAGCCCTAGTCCCCAGTGCAACATCCCAACATATGCAACAAGCGGCCGGAGTCCCCGAGGTCCACGGGAACCCCCCCCGCCGCAGAAAAAAAAACCGCCCACTTTTTTGTGGCCCTTATTATAACACCGACATATCAGCGCGCACAGCCTCAGAAAATTCCGGCTGGCATTCAGTTTTCCGCTTTCCGTTCAGTTCAACGGCAGACTCGCGCGCGTACGGTTCGAACTGAAAAGGCGACGGGTCCGGATTTTTTGGACTTGTCGGTTCTCCGGGTTCTCGGTTCCTGAAATTCGCTGATGATAGGTGATAGCTGAAGCTGGCGGAGAAGTGTTGGAAAAATGCTGGAAAATCAGCTTAGAGCTGGCTGAAATGCCGCCGGCAGTCGATCCGTAAACGTAATTGAATTCGGCCCAGTGGATTGAAAATCAAATTCAATTTCGTAGCGAGCAAACACGCAAAAACGATAAACTAGTCGTTAAAGTGAATATACAAATTGGTGTTTTGATTAAAACTAATAAACATAAACACCGAAACCACAGAGCAGCAGAAGGCGAGCAGCGGAATTTATTTTTAAATACGATTTCTTTGTTATTCGCTGCCTGCAATTGGCTGACATTGCTCATACGCCGCGTTGGCCGAGCGAAGAAGTGGGGATTTCAGCATAGTTCCTGGTAAGCGGTCTCCCACTGCCCAAAGTATTTTGTTTTTTTTTTTTCATTCTCTTTCCACTCATTATTGTTTTTCCATATTACAAAAACATTGTTTTCGGGAGGTGGTGGCTTGAATTGCAAAGTTTATTGCACAAACCAAACCGAAATTGGTTTACAAGTTTATGGAAATTCGAGTCGCCAAAGTAATTAGAAAACTGCTATTTGTGGACAACTTTCGGCTGCCCTGGTAACTTTAGCTCGAAATGTAATTACATCGAGAGCCTAATCAAGTGACTAACCCAATTCGAAAGATCAAACTGTAGGCCATTCCCATTCATCCCGATTTTCCACTCAATTTGAGCAACGAGTTCCACGACTCCAGTGAGCTGAGAAATAGTTAACCGATGGCCAAAAACCATCACACCCAATTGACTTTGCCCGATGAAAAGGTTCTCCGATGATCTCAGATTTCGGAAATCTGGTCGGAAGAGCAAATCTCCTGGAATGACAATTAATTCGATTGCGATTTGCGTTTTTTAGGCCCACGGCGGAATGGAAATAATCTTTTTAAATAACGCACCAATTCCGTACATCCTGTGCCATAAAATAAAGTAAAATAAAATAAAACCGTGCGCATTGGCTTATCCCTTGGGTATTTTCACATGTGCCCAGCTCTGATGTTTATAATGCAAATAAGCAAAGTGTTTCAAATGTATTTATTTTGGGGTCGAAGGCGTTTCAGCGCTGGTTGTTTTTTTTTTTAAGCCATTTAATTTTAAGGGGAACGTAAATAGAAGCCTTAAATGCATGCAAACTTCCTGGCTGGATTTTATAGAGTTCATACACAGTTGATATTTAAGAAAAATGTAAACCAAAGGCAAACGAAAGTGTATCTCTTCGTTAGATGTTAAAACTTGATTAAGTGTTTGAGCAGTTAATTAATTGAATTTAATCAAGTACTTGTGGCCAAATGAACTCCACCCTGCAATCAATCGGAAATTTAAGTATAAATCATCAATCAAATCAAGGCATTCATTACCTCGAAGGTATTTCGCTTGTGAACTCCCGACATAATTGCCACTTTAATTGAAGAAAATTAATTCACTCGAAGTGTCCATTTCCAGCTTTCCTTCGAATTCGAAGTGAAGCGCTTTCAAGTGAATCCGCTGGCCAAACAGCACACTTAATTGCTCCTCCGAGATTCCAGACATCATCTAACTCAATCAGTGGCTGGCACAACTTTCTCCGCTTCTAAATATTTAATGTCAACTATGATTAGTGAGGAGGCAAAGTCCTGTGGTTTTAGGCATGTCGATGTGGGATGTGGGCTGTCGGATGTGGTCGGGGGTCTTTGGATCCGGATAAATGGCTGTTTGGCGGCCAAATGAACGCATCCGCACAAAAGCTTTGCCGACGGTCAGCTGAGCAAACCGAAATCCTTTCAGCGCGAATTGCTTGCGGAGGAGCAGGAGGGGATCCGAGGCCATTAGTTGGCCCCAAAAGGCGGCCTTTAAAGATTCAGGCAGGCGTGAACGGATGGGTATCTTTAAGCGAATACGAATGCGAATCAGTAATAAGTGAGTGGGGTGCCGTATGTTCCGTATGTCCAGTGCTGCTCCACAGTGCTGTCATGCATCAAAACATTTAATTAAATTGAAACCGATGCGGCATCCGCCCCACTGCTGACGTCTTTGCCCGGCCACACTGGACATTGGCCAGTGGACACTGGACTTTGGACATCGGAGCGAAGGAGGATGTGCTGCTGGAGGTGGAGGGCAGCATAGCAGGTCCTTTGGCGCCGGAGACGTGTGTAACTTCGGCTTTCTTCCCCAGCTTTCAGCATTCAGCATTCAGCTTTCAGCTGGACACCAGTTCACCATCTCCGCCCCGAATGAATTTAAATGAAGGCAGTGCCGGTCCTAAACAAGTCCGTGAATCATGTGCATATTTTAGCGGTGCTCAGTTGAGTTCGTCCCTCTTTTATGCAGCCCCATCGAGCTATGCAGTGTCCTTGTCGGTGGACAGGACGTGTATTCCACAGGGATAGCCTTTAAATAAATGGGTTAATTCGATGGCATTGTTCGCACACCCAGCACATGTGTCCACAAGACAATTGTCCAATTTATTGGCATTGAACAACTTTGTGTGTCTAATATAAAATGTTGCACATAACAATATGCAAATAACACTTGTGGCAGCATGTTATTTATGACTTTGTGAAGCTTAACTTTAATTTGGCATTTGGCCTTTGTCAAATATTTCATTTGATCGTAGATCCGAATAAAAATTCAATTTTTTCCCAAATGAAGTCGAGCGAATTGGTTAATATTTCCGGAGACGAAAAAAATCTATCAATTTTGAATAAGTGAAAGTTAAAAGCTCCAGCTGAGAAGTCATTCAATGGGCAAAAGCAATACAATTCAAAACTGAAATGTACTCAGTTGCCCCTCGGCCTCGCCACTGCTCCCCATCTTTCCACGCCGAGCAGATCTGCCAAAGAATATACACCGACTGGCAGATGATTGAAATGGGAGTGAGAGCCACAGCGCTGGGAATCGAATGGGGGGAATGGGGAATCGGAGGTAGCCTTTCTTCACTTCTGTCTCCGCTTTGTTCCTCAATTTACACATAATTGCAATAAATTGACTAAGTGGGTGCTGGGGCACTGAATTTATTGTAGTCCGAGTCCAGAGCTCCAAAGATCCATAGCTCCAGAGTCTTGGACATTTGGGCGGAACTGCAGCACCCGTCTATTTTCTCTTCTTACGTATTTATTTTTGCTCGGATTGCTAAGCAGGGCACACTGATAGAATCCGATAGCTGATAAGATAAGACATTGAAATGCCCACAGACCCCACTCATCGACTCACCAACTCACCAGTTCGCCAGCTCACCAGCTCACCAGCTTACCGACTCACCTGTTTGGCCTGGTTTATGTCCACTGGTGGTGGTAATTGGTAATGGTGGCACAAAGGCGATTGCCCGTACAACGGGGCGTATGCGTATTGTGGGTCGCACGAGGGCCGCAAGTATTTCTTGCAATCACTGCCATGGCTTTTGTGGCTTCTTTATGGGCCAGGAGAATGGCTTAAATGGCACATAATACTTAGGACTTTAGGATCTTCGCTTTCCCGCAATGCTAAGCAGCTTTAATTTCAGCAAAAGTATTCGAGCTGATTCATTGGTAAATACTTCCAATGCTCGTTATCTGTTATTGACCATACGACTTTAGAGGCAAACAAACACGAAATGCTCGACAATTAAATTCGCGGAGGCAACTTGTCCTGCCCCAACACATTCGATTGCGTTGCCAAGTTCACGAGGCACGCATGTGGATATATGTATATCTTCTGTTTATATAGTATTTTGGCGCTTTTATCACCGGGCTTTATTTATATATTAAGGGGATTGTTTAATTTCTGCGCTTGTTATTGTTTTCTGTCTGCTCTTCGGTAGGTGCGAAAGATAAATCCAGCTCGCAAATGAATTCTTGCTCCCGGCATCGCGAGCAGCTCATTAAACAATCATTTTGATGAATTTTACCCGCCTGCCGAGATACGGGAGCTACGAAGAAGGAGGAGGAGCAGCCCGCTTCCAGCGCCTCCAGCGCATGTGGCCAATTTGCAGCCCCATATATTTAATGCTCGTTTTGTGCCTAATTGTTTCGCCAGTGTGTGTGCTTGTGGGGAAATTAAAAACGCTCGTTTAAGCCAGCAAAAGGCGTTGGTAATTACAATACAAGTTCACTTTCGGAACCCCCAGAAATGTGCTTATTACGTTTCGCCTCGGCCTGGGCCCTTTACTTCACTCGCTCTGCTCGTATTTTTGTTTTTTAATAAATTGTTTTAGAACAGTACAGGCCGGCAGCAGGAAGTGAAAGTACTGCGAATGTGGACCGACATGCCACGAGGAGTGGGGTTGGGGGGAAAAAGGACGAAAGGGGGCGGGGCAGGGCACTAGGACAGCGGTCCCACTCCTATTGACACACATGTGTAGTGGCACACACACACGTCTATTCAGAGAAATATGTATTAATCTTATTTAAATCGAATGATTTATAACCAGAAAGAAGCAGGCACAATTCCCTCCATTTGTATAAATAGAATATTACTAGCCTGAATTGGTTTTAAAATGGAAAATACATATATATGTATATTAGCTTTGAAGAGCTACCCAACTTTTCTGCCAGTGCACTCCTAAGGGACTGGGCTGCCTACATGGAGCCGCACTGTTGCTGCAGTCACACTTCCCACCCACTGGGCCATCCACAAGCTCACAAAGACCCACCAACTATGGCGACTACCCTGGCCACCCTGTACTTGACTTGTCAAACACAAAAAAGGAAAACTGACGGTGGCGCGGGGAAGTGGAAAAGCCCGGACCTTTTATTCTGGGTCGCAATGAACGCTGCATGTGCTTTCCACGCTCCAGCGAAATAAGAAATACGAAATATGTGAAATGCTGTAAGCAGCAGTGGCGAGTCGGCGGTCCGAGGGGAATCGCTTTATTTTAACAAAAAAAGGCAGCTTTGCATTTCCACATAATCAATATTGAACAGATTTTCAAGCTCTAACTGTTGTCAGCTGAAAACCTGATTACCCACAAAGTCACATCGAAGTTAAAGTTGCTAAAGTGGAATATTTGCGTTTCCCGCCTTGAGCAAGCTGGTCCAAAGTTCGGCAGAGCCCGGTGTTGAGTGTTTACCCTGTTCTGTACGTTCTGAGGAAGCCGACGACGTCTGGAGCACTGGCGTACTCCAAGCTAGTGGGCTTCCAATGAGCTGGCAGTGCTACTGTCGTCTATCTGCGCTGGATGCGATAAAGACAGAGCTGGTGAGCTGCTGGGAATGGAGCGGGAAACAATCGCCAGTCAGCGAGACAAATTCGCTTAAAACTTTACAGCTCTGCGGCCGAAAGCTGCTGGCACAACACGGCGTATACGCAACCAACAGCAGCAGGACACTTTCAGCCGTATCAGCACTTTCCATCACTTTCGGTGGCTGCCCAATGGAACGTGACATTTTGGCCATTTTTCAAGTTCAGTGAAACTGCGGGCGAATCTAATTTTTTGCGATTATTGCAGAAAACGCAATTTCAACGGACATCGGTCAAAAAGATGCCCGAACATTGCTCAACTCGAAAAAAGGCGGACAGCTTTCAGTTGGCGTTGCGTTTTTTTCAAGTGTTTTTCAAATATTTGCTCGAACGATTAGTTTCGGGGGCGTGAAACGATCTGCCAATTATGGTGAGCATTCTTTTGAAGATTGTTTGCCCTTCATTAAGACTGCATCACTTGCACTTCAGTTGCCAGTTGCCAGTTGCCATTTGCCAGTTGCTAGACCGAACTAGAACCAGAACCAACTTAGTAATTTGTCTGTGGCATATGCTTTATTTTGTCTATTTGCAGTCATTATTTGTAATCGTTGCTCGGCAGACAAGCTGCCGGCAATTGATTGCTGCTCGCCTGGGTGTTTGTTTAATAGCTTTCGATGCATCGACTCGGGAGAACGGGATGCATCTTTGTTTCCTGGGGCATTGACTGGGCTGATAGAGTGTTCTCCCGACACACTAAACGGTGCACGGGGAGTAAAAAATACTTAAAACCTGATATCTCTTCTTTTAATATCTGATGAAACTAAATATCACTGAAAACACTTGCATTAAGGTGTCTAAAAGCATGCAACATAAAATGTGGTGCAAATGCGCACGGCTTTAAAATTGTAGCATACTTTTGGGCTGCGCACCCAAGCCGCATGGATCCCTTTCACTTTCTGCGGTCGCCGGAATTTGGATGCGCTATTCCTGGCTTACAAATATTTTTCTGCCCATACCTTTAACTTTTTGCGAACAAACACAGTTGGAAATTTTTCCATTCCTGCTGGCTGGACAGTAGCAAAGTACGAGTATGAAAGCCAGCAAAGTAATAAAAACGCCTCCAAGGAGAGGAAAAGTTGCTACTCGGATTATCGTTTTGTCAGACTTCAAGTGACGCGACTGGCCGTCGCAATTATCTCGAGCTGCCAAGGACACATCCGAGGCATAATTGAAGGACGACCAGGTCGCTGGCGAGTAAGGACCTTTCCCCACTCCCCACTGCCCTTTCAAAACGAGAAAAAAGCCATCGAAGAGAGGGTTTACTGTCGTTCTGAAACAATTGTTTGCGAGCCTTCAGACACTCGAAAGGCAGGTGAACTCAGCTCTGGGGACTCATAAAAAGAAATAGCTCTGCTCGGCTTTTTCAATTGGTTTTGAGCTATTTTGGTCACATAATAACGCACAAGATACAGATAATAACAAATTTATTTAGGCTTTAGGGTCATTCGTCACGTTAAATGGTTAATATCATTTAGCTAATAGAAAATTGTTTTTCATATAGCTTGAATAATATTTCACCAAGGAAATGTTTTTATTAAAGCAGCTTTAGTTCTTTTCCGATTGCCATTCATTAGCGTTTACAGTCATAAATTAGTATTATTGGCCCGAATGCGAAAGTAAAAGTTCGCACTGGACAAATCACCGGCATTTAGCGCTCCCGAAGTTTCCAAGGTATCCGATCCACTAATGGCCACCACATCGCAACCTCATCAAGAGGCACATACTTGGCAACTCTGCCGGGGGACGAGTAGTTAGGTTCTAGATTATTCAAGGCACTAGAAGGAAACCATCGAAAAGTTCTTGGGAGCAGGAGCAGAAGATAGGGCGAAAATGAGTCACGTAGGGCGAGAAGAGAAACAAACTCAAGAAGAAATCAAAATCGATATGAATCCCTTCATGAGCACGTAGCAGGAATGTGCAAAGTTTTCACTGAAAATGAGCATCAAAAAGCATTGTTTGCAACAAACAGCTACCAAGAGCAGCCAAACACGAGGCCATCAAAGATCACAAACCAAAAAAAAGAAATAAAATAAAACGAAACGAAACATGCCAGAAATGAAATTAGATGGTCCTGCCACCGTTTTCTTTGCATTTTTCAGGTCGAGCAGTTGGCAAATGGAAAGCAAATAAGGCAAGGCAAAGGGATACGCAACATTAAGTCCGGAATCGTTCAGTCCGGATAAAGACAAAGGAAAACACTCCGGGGTGCGGAAAACAACATCAGCAGCAGCAGCACCAGCAGCAGCCATGGAGAATCGCAGTGACTTCGAGGCGGATGACTACGGCGACATCAGTTGGAGCAATTGGAGCAACTGGAGCACCCCCGCCGGCGTCCTTTTCTCGGCCATGAGCAGCGTGCTCTCGGCCAGCAACCATACGCCTCTGCCGGACTTTGGCCAGGAGCTCGCCCTATCCACCAGCTCCTTCAATCACAGCCAGACGTGAGTTGAACTCGGATCCGCCGGCATGCCTAATTATGACACAAACTCAATTAATAATCAAACTCACGCACGAACAGAGCACTCGAATCATGGGAGTCTGGAACGTTCGGTTCAGGGAGGCTATCCATTTCTAGACCACCTTTAATATTTGTTTATTATTTTATATATATTTTCATTTCCCTTTCTCCCCTTCAAACCAATGAAACTTCTCATTTAAAGCGATATCAATTAAAAGAGTCGTAAAATACGCCTGCTACTTCATTGCTCCCAAATGGGGGATCCCTTACATTGCGTGGCTTTTTGATGGGTCCTGATGAGTCCGCCTCCGTTTCGGTTTTATCCGCGATTCAGCCATGATTGTGCCCACACCCACGTGCATCTCTAATGACGCCTGCGTTCAGTCATTCCGGCATTCAGTCATCCACTGGGGCATTTCCCTTCCGCTCATCACTTCCGTTTGAAGTACACAAAACGGCGGAGAAGGCAAACACATTTTATGCGGAGACACTTACTTTTTCCGCATACATATATACACAAAAAACTGCGGGTCTATGGCATTCAACTCTATTCTTTCCGGCTGAAAAAACGTCGGCACTTTTTGCAGACATGTCCCAAATTTACTGCCCCACCAGCACCAACAAATGGGTTTCGCTGGCACTGGAAGTGGAATAATTATTTGGATATGTGGCTATGTGGATATGGGAATATGGCTGCGTCTGACGCATCGAAAATCCATTCTGCGAATAACTTTGGTTTTTTTTGCTGGCCAAACGGAGGCCACATATATCTGCCTTCAGGCAGTGCTCAACAGTCGATCCTGGTAGTTAACTGGCTGCTCTTTTTCCCATCCGAGTTGTCCATTTCTGATGTCCGATTTATGTGCAAATAGAGACGGCCAAGATGGCTTAAAATTGGCAGGACGAAGGACTCAGCCTGGCATATTTTTCGGCACAAAAGAATCCGTGCATCAAAGCGTAAACATATTTGTACACATTCCTCTGACTGAAGTGGCACAATCACAATTTATTTGCCAAACTTTCCACATTCCCATAACAACTAATATGGAATACATGGGCTAATTGCTTTGATGGTCTATTTCTGGCTGAGGTCACACGTATTTGTTTGAAAAGAAGAATATATTTTTAAGGGAGAAAGTATTTACAACAATGGAACAATAGGTCTTCACTGTGGCATAAAAAGAACTTTTTAAATTGACTTTTTCCATCGTTATCAGGCATTTTAGAGGTATTTATTCTATCTTAAAGATCTTGCTTGCAATATTATTTATTAATTTTAGGAAACTTCCCACACCGACTCACATTTCTCTGTACTATTTAAACCGCAGCAGCAATATCAACAAGAATATAAGCTATGGCATAGTGAAAATATTTTTGTCGTGACATTTTCTTTGGCCCAAGGCATTCTGTTTTCCCATTTTCCTCGGCAGCCATTTCCCATTCAGCTCGTCATAGGCCTGTCGAGGCCCCACAAAAAACAAATCAATAATCCTCTTTGCATTTGGGAGCTCGAACAAAGGGCATTTTATGTAAATCCCCGCAGTTTGTCATGCGAAAAGGGTGAATGGGGTGTGTAAAGTGAGAATTACTTATGTGGGCATCTTTTAATTGCTCTGAAGAGTGAATAAACAGAGCATTAATGACCACCTTGCCAATCTAGTGTCGTCTCCCGCACACTGTGTGCATATTAAATGACATGACCTCCGTCCTGCCCCATCCTCCATCGCCAGTTCGTGTATCCAAATGGCGGACTAACCGGGATCTAGGCTCACAAATCCGATGGAGAGGATTCCGGCCGAGATTGCCAACCCTCTATTTGAACACTCTCCTAGATGCGAGCCTAAGCAAACAAGCCAGGACCCACAAAATATTAAAAAGATGACGACAGCCAACGATGAGTGAGTGGAAAGGAATGGAGTGGATGGAGTTGAGTAGATGAGGAGTGGGACTCCTGCCCTCCGGCTTAGCTGAACCCCATGTTTTATGTGGCAGACGGCGCTGCAGAAAAACACGGATTTGTCAACGCACGCACAATTACACACGCTTAATAGCGACAACATCCTGGAGTAGCACATATAGCTACACAGAGAGAAATCCTTCTAAATAATATAGAATAAATTCTATACACCTTTTCTGTTGTGATAGAGATGAAATTTCCGATAATTTGAGCATAAGACACATTCAAACTAGTATGTGGAATCACTTTTTGTTTTCCTAAATAATTCTCTTGAGTTTTTCTCCCAGTGCACATATCTTTTAAGCTAAGAGCACCCATTCGCATGCTTACATAGGCGCATCACCCACTTGGCACTCGTTTATGGCGGAGCGGGGCACACCGTGAAACATAACACACACACTTAATCTCGATGTCACTAATTCCCCATCGTAACTCTGTGTCCCATCCACATCCACAGCCTATCCACCGACCTGCCCGCCGTCGGGGACGTGGAAGACGCGGCCGAGGATGCGGCGGCGTCCATGGAGACGGGCTCGTTTGCATTTGTGGTCCCGTGGTGGCGTCAGGTGCTCTGGAGCATCCTCTTCGGCGGCATGGTCATTGTGGCGACGGGCGGTAACCTGATTGTTGTCTGGATCGTGATGACGACCAAGCGGATGCGGACGGTAACCAACTATTTCATAGGTGAGTGGGCTGCTGTTGTGTGTGCAAACGTTGCGTATACGCAATAAAAATCACTCATACGTCGCGTTGGCCGTGTGAGTTTAGTTCGTAAAGTAAATATTTGCTTGGTTAGTCAGTGTAATATGCAATAAACTAGACAGTTCAGAGCTTTGTAAGCATGTGATAACCGACCGATTTTTGCTAGAAAGTCTCGTTAATTTCCAAATTTTCCTGCAGTTAGAAAGTAACTTTCCCTCTTAAGTTTGTCCAGTCAGGTCGACGAGCTCTTGTCAAGAGTTTGCTTAAGTTTTGCCCGGGAAACTAACGAAAGGGTGGATTACCTATTTATGGGGCACCTAAAGAGTAGCTCCGCCTCATCCGTCTGCATTCCGCATCCGCCCCGTTGCATCTCGCAGATATTAACTTCGCAACCCTTCCATCGTTGGCAATTTTGATGAAGTGGCGGAGCAGCCCGGCAATAGGACGGAATTAATTTTAATTTCCTCAGCTTTGGCCATCAAATCAACTTATGCAGTTTGCCGGCTGAAGACTGAGCTCGGCTCTCATTAATTGAATGTGCTTTTAGTCACGTTTCAGAGTGCATTAGATTTGCATTTTGCAGCTCATCCAGCTCGTGCACACTAATCACACCTTTAATAATACAAATGTGCTCTTAACGAGACTCTGCCAAAGTTTGGTCAAAGTTTAGCAGCGTAATGACATTACCGCCATTTTGCTGGCTTGGACTACAACCACTTGGTTGGATACCTGATTGCCAGCTTTGTGCATGCGCAATTATTTTAATAAAACACCCAAGCAACTTGAGACGAAGGGCAATAAAAGAAACGTGGAATTGATTCCGTTTACTCAGAGCTTACCGCTAATCCAGCTCTTCTTCTTTAACGATCTCCTTCAGATACAGATACAGGTTCAGATACATATATGTATATATGTACATGTACAACAATGGCAGGGCACAATCATGCCGTCCTGAAGCATCCTCCTTCCTCTCTGGAATTCCATTGTCTGGCTGGGTAATGATTATTATTATTATTACGTAAACTAAACGTCCGTTGAGCTCGCAGGGCTTTTCGAATTTGCATTTATAAATACACATTGGCAATCATTATTAGTAACAAGTTCTGACGTTTTAATCATTTTCGGGCCCACGGAAATTTCAAATTCTCATCACAGACATCTGGAACGAACCGAGCTCGGGGTTTTTCGTGGGTTTGGGTTTGGAGGAAGTCAGTCACCGGATGATAATCTTCTTTGGCTTCATTATCAATGCGTATTTGCATCTTTTGTTCGCCGGGTAGAGCAGCGTTTGTACTCGGGGTCCACTCACTTTTGCATTAAGTAGAAGGATAAATTAATGTTTTAAAAAGGGAATTTTGTACGAAATGTTAAATGGCTTTTACTTAGGGCTTCTATAATCCTTCCTGCGAAATTATTTCCTCATTTATTCAGTTCAGCTTAGAGTTTTACAATTGAGATAGGATGCTCTGTTGTAGTTAGTAGTGTTTCAAACTCTGTAGGACAAAAATCATTTAATTGTGCTCAGATTATAAATGATTGTCCTGCTATCTCCGAAAGAGAAAGTGTAACCCCTGACACGACTGAGCGCTTAAAAGTAGCATTTGGTTATTAATTAAAATGGGCCAGAATCGATATTTGGGTACGTGGCTGACAGGAGCAGGCCCCGGGGATAATGGAGGCCAGATAGCCATGACGCAGCCACATAGTCAATGGCCCCAGGAGCCAGGGTGATTGTTAGAATGCGACACGTCGCCTCGTGTCGTCTTGTAGGCGTCGCAGGACTCGCAAGATCCACAGGACCTGCAGGACCTGCAGGAGGCGAGGAGGAACATGAGGACACGGGCTAATGTTCGGCAAAAGGACATTTGTTTTATTGTAGGTGCTGTTTCGGTTTCGTGATGCTTTTTATGCGCCGGCACTTCGTCGCCTTATCTCCAGTAGATAATGAAAAATAAACAAAGGCAGACTTTTCTTTTCCATTTTCCATTTTCTTTGCTTATGCCCCATGTTTTGTTGTCTATGGCATGTAAATCGTTCCATGCAAATGAAACACGATAAAAGTGTATCCATCGGTGGTGTACATATATACATGTACATATACCATTCATTTCCTGTTGATTTCGGTAGAAATGTGCGGGTGAAAGTGCACTTTATTCCAGTCCAATTAAAAATGTACAGCATTAATAAAAGGTAAGTGTAGGCCCTCGAGGCTGAGTGATTTTACAAAGTCATCGCTGTTCTGTTCTGCATAATTTTCCCAATCAGATGGTAATGCTGCGTACTCTTCTCTTCCTGATCCCCAGTGAATCTCTCCATCGCGGACGCCATGGTGTCCAGCCTGAACGTCACCTTCAACTACTACTATATGCTGGATAGCGACTGGCCCTTCGGCGAGTTCTACTGCAAGTTGTCCCAGTTCATCGCGATGCTAAGCATCTGCGCCTCAGTGTTCACCCTAATGGCCATCTCCATCGACAGGTGAGTGGATTACGGACTACGTGGACCGTGGGCTGGGCGATTATGTATGTTGGACCATTCATATGCATATGCATTACCAATATGCCTATCCGACCTATCCGAACCCATATCAATCACGGTCAGAATGCCGGGCCAAATAACCCATTCGCTTTAATAGGATTTCATAGGGCTGCGGACATGGGTGCACAATTGGATTGCCCGTCACAAGGATCAAAACGAAGCCCATCGAAATACGCGTGCTACAAAGTACATACATAAATAATGTTCCACCTACTTGGGCATTTATGGATGATTCATATATCTGAAATATACGGAGCTAAAATCGAATTATTCTGTCGAGTAAACATAGTAATCGACAAACGACTTGAAATATTATAAATAATCTTTCTTTCTTGTTCATTGTTAATTGGTTGGGAACTGTAATATATTTCCTATTTAATCCAGCCTATGCATCGAATCGATTTTGTAGTAAACAAAACAGTCTGCATTCGAACATATCTGCTGGAAATGTTTATAAATTATTCTCGATTTGCGTCGCAGCACTGAATATGTATTGAAGATTTATCTGTTTGAAGTCGTAAGCAGGCATATAAATTAAAATATACTGTCAAATCAATGCGTGTACAAATTACAAATGTACAAGTTCAACGGACTGGAGTCCTGAAAATTGAAATAGTATCAATACTTATAGACCAAAACAAAAAGTTTGACGATAAATAATGTTTCAGCTGTTTAGGCGAAAACAATCAGTGAAAGTAGAGTAATGTCTTGGCGATGGAACATATAAATTGAGTAAATTACAAACAGGCGACACATGAATTATGTTTGTTTTTAGCACATAAATTAAGGTAATGCCGCAAAAGAAATCATGAGTTATGTTCCCCAGACCGATGGAGCCATTAAAATTAATCACGGAAACCTAATCTTTTTAAAGGCCTGACCCAAAATCACAAAGAATGAATCCCGCAGGACGAAATACATATGTGTACCTCCACAACGTGATGCCATCCGCTGGCTATTAGGTTCCTATATAAACTCCCTTAATGACTGCAACTTTTAATGGCAGGCCAAAATTCCGCAGATTGAATTACTTTCGGGCTTTGGCGCGCTTCTGCAGCAGCGCCGTCCTTTAATTCCATTTCGAGGGTAATTTTTTTTTTTCGGGTGGCTACCCGTGCATTTCGATAATCAGCTTATGGTCCCAGGACCCCACTTCCGGCGTAAACTCATTTGGAGTGGCTGCCTGCAGTGGCAGTGGAAATTGTGTTAAGTCGGCACCTCTCGTTTCAGATACGTGGCCATCATCCGGCCACTGCAGCCGCGGATGAGCAAGCGGTGCAACCTGGCCATCGCGGCGGTCATCTGGCTGGCCTCCACGCTCATCTCCTGCCCCATGATGATCATCTACCGCACGGAGGAGGTGCCCGTCCGCGGGCTCAGCAACCGCACGGTCTGCTACCCGGAGTGGCCCGATGGGCCCACCAATCACTCCACGATGGAGTCCCTGTGAGTATCCTTTATCCTTTATCTGTTCGCTATTTATGGGCATCGAAGCTGTCGGACTTTGTTGGACACACCAATGCAGTTAGAGAGGACAATGGAAGGTGGTTTTGGACACTGCACTGAGAGGAAATGAAATGGGATCCATTCGTTATCTGGGTTCTGGAGAAGCTAGCCTTTAATTTCGTAGAAAAGTTAGGATACATTGAGATGTTCTTGAAATTGTAAACTAAAGTTATTGAATATTGCTGAAAAGCATCCAATTTGAGTGGTGTGCATAGAGAACAGTCACTGTTTTCCTTTCCATCGAGATGGAGGTGAAAATCAAAAAATCAGGACGTCAATCAGAATGGCGGTTGCACATGCAGGGACAATCGCAATCCTGATCCGCACTGGGAAGGGGGGATTACGGACGGACGGGGGAGGCAAAACTGAAGCAAGAAGTTCTCGTAAAAAAACGAACGAACGACTGACTGGATGGGTGGGAAATTGTGGGTGGTGGCAAAATCTTGGGGCAAAAAAGGAAGAGCGGCAAATAAAACGTGTTGCTTTTTACAACCATTTTGTATGGCAATTTGGTAGCAGTGGGTGTCCTGCGTTTTGCGTTCTGCGTTCTGCGTCCTGTGGCCCCCAGTGTTATGCATTGTGTCCCACATGCAAGGCCATTAATTTTAGATTCATTCCAAGTTGCTACTTGCTCAATAAAAATAAAACAAAAGCCGAAAGGCAGCAACAATGTCCGATGGAGCGATAGGGGCTTTTAAAAGCATTGCCCGCCCGACTAACTGAAAGGCTTGTAAACACCGTGTTTGGTCTCTGCTCTCGTTTAGCTACAACATCCTCATCATCATTCTAACCTACTTCCTGCCCATCGTCTCCATGACGGTCACCTACTCGCGCGTGGGCATCGAGCTCTGGGGATCCAAGACCATCGGCGAGTGCACGCCCCGCCAGGTGGAGAATGTGCGGAGTAAGCGAAGGGTAAGTGCTGGCCGGGATTTGGTGTGCTCACTGGCTCTGGTCGCCACCAATGAGCACCTGCTGTTGGCAGACCACCAGATCTGGGAATAAGCTTTTATTTTTAGGCAACTTTACAGATGTGCGAATAAATATACTAAGATTAGTTGTACAATTCCATTAAATGCTGTTAAATTAAATTCCTCTAACACGAACTGCCTTAAGCATGAAATTATTAAAAGTCCCCATTCCCATTATTAAATCCCCAGCTGATTTTATTGCACTCGTTTCCCGAGGGTTTTAATTGTTAGGGATTTTCCGAAACTTCTGTTTGAATTGGCTGCCCGCTGTTGTTTAATGTGCAGATTAACTTTACCTGTAGTTTCCGAACTATAAAAACCAGTCAAGGAAAGTTACAGCAATTAAGCAATTATATATTGAAATGTAGCTCTGAATTCTGAGTAAGAGAAAGAGCAGCTTAGAAAATTCCAGTTGACATCACACTTGATTATCCTTCTGGCCACAAAATAGACTAATGGCTTTTGGCTATTTGATAAGACTTAAACATTGCACTCACTTTGCTCTTCCCAGGTGGTGAAGATGATGATTGTGGTCGTCCTGATATTCGCCATCTGCTGGCTGCCGTTCCACAGCTACTTCATAATCACATCCTGCTACCCGGCCATCACGGAGGCGCCCTTCATCCAGGAACTTTACCTGGCCATCTACTGGCTGGCCATGAGCAACTCCATGTACAATCCCATTATATACTGCTGGATGAATTCGCGGTGAGTAGTAGCCCACTCGATTGCCACTTTATTTGGTTGCAGGATTAGGGCTCCATGTTCCTGTCCATGCCATGCTCATGTGGTTGCCTTAACCCGCAGCAAATTGGGTAATTTGCGGCTGAATTAGCACCATTAGGGCACTAAGTGCAGTGGCGGTGGCAGTGGCATTCAAGACATCGGCTTCTCGGCAAGATTAGTTGATTGGTTAGCCGGCTCCCCGGAAATTAATGAGCTCGTCATCATTACTGCATTACTACTGAGTGGGTGCCACTGCCTCGCACTTTGAATATAGTTTGTGGACACATGACAGCATGATTCCGGAAAACTGTCGTACAGCTGCGGCTAAAATAAAAGCACGCAAGTTGACATCCATTGGTGGCAAGTTTGCAAACAGCTGGGGTTACATCCTCGTTTCTTCAAGGAGCTGAACTTAAAGTTAGAACTTAAAGGGGTGCCAAGACTGAGAGAGATCATAGTGCCACTTTTGTGGAACTATTCTTGTGCCCCAACCTGTTAGTGTTGAAACGCTACATATATCATATATATATATCCGCACTTAAACAAAAGGCGTTGTTCAATATATATGGACGTACAAATTGGCAGTCGGTGCTCGTGGCCGGAAAAACGTAGCGGATTGCAATTAATTCCGCTCAGTCAGCGGATATCTGACTGATGGATAAACGTTGGCCTGGAAGGGAGACGGATAATGGGGTTACTACGTGGAATAAAAGCCAACGGGCCAGCACGTGAGCTCCGCCGCCCAGGATCACGGACAGCTTCCCACAATTGATGGCGCTCCATATGCAAATGATGACGACAACGTCAACGACAACGCAGCTCTTTATTTCCATTTACTACATTTACTACCCATGGGGGGGAACACGGGTATATTAACTTGCCGCGCTGGCCCGTAAAAAACACTCCCGTAGCACCATAGATTATATGAGTAAGCGGTGTCTAGCTCGGTGTGCTGGATGTCGGTGGGATGGATGTGGCAGCCAACGGAAAAGCTGCTCATAAATAAAAGAACTTGATGTCGTTCGGGGATTGTCACAATTGAAGTCCATAAATACTGGACTAAGCTAGTTAGGGTGAAGGTATCGAAGTGCCCTTGGGGCAAGTTAAAGTTTATTGAGCTATAAGTGGTATATAGCGGACGGAATGGGAACGCATTTAAGATTTGAATGATAATGGACTTGAGTTCTTCTATTAATCATTTAATTCATTTATTCATTCATTCCATCCAGCTTTCGCTATGGTTTCAAGATGGTCTTCCGCTGGTGCCTGTTTGTGCGCGTGGGCACTGAACCCTTTAGTCGGCGGGAGAATCTGACATCCCGGTACTCCTGCTCCGGTTCCCCGGATCACAATCGCATCAAGCGCAATGGTAGGTTTGAACACTCACAGTTGAAACAAGAAGGAGTGTATGCTAATGAGTTACACATTGATAGATACCCAGAAATCGATACTTTATACCTGTCCCAGCTCACCCAAGTCGCATCGAATTTCGCACAGCGGTGAGTTTGAGTCCAGTCCATCCTTAGTTGGATAAGGTGGCATCTAATCATACTTTCCCCCACTTCCAATCCCCAGGAACAGGTCGCAGTGCGACGCTGAGGAACAGTCTGCCGGCGGAGTCATTGTCGTCCGGTGGATCTGGAGGTGGAGGACACAGGAAACGGTTGTCCTACCAGCAGGAAATGCAGCAGCGGTGGTCAGGACCCAATAGTGCCACCGCAGTGACCAATTCCAGCAGTACGGCCAACACCACCCAACTGCTCTCCTGACAACCGGCCATCCAGGTGGTGCCGCCGGAGATGCAGACCCAGATCGTCTGCTCCTCGCCGTACAACAACAACTATCGGCGGGCCAATCCTGGCCTCTCCGACCGCGACTCGTCCGACGACAAAACCTGGCTCTAAGCTACTTTAAGGTCTCGAATTTACACTATTTCAAAGGTCCTTCGACTGGATGCCCACTGTTTCGCCCTAGTCTAAACTTCAATTCGTTCTTAAAGAAACCAAAGCTAAGTTAGGATAGCCATCCTCGACCTCGACGGCCCCTCGAGCATATCGGATATAGCCGGGCTGAAAATCCACCCACTAATTGGGTTTCCAATCACAATGGCTCACTGTATATCTGCATTGCCCAAGGGAAACTCGATACCTTGTTGGGACTCAGTAAGGAAAGGTTGTTGCGGTCAGTAAAAGACTAGAACTAGGACCTAGTGCTATGTAAGATTCCCCATCCTTTGGCCTCCTTATTCGGCGGCTACTGATCCATTTGAATCGCTGTACATATTCGGATTTGTTCCTAACCGTAAAAACCGTTTTTAACTCTTAATTCTCAACGCTTACGGCTGCTTGCTTAAGTTGCAACAAATAAGAAACAACAGATAACGAATAAACAAATAAATGACTATGAATGTGAGTGTACGTGTAAATATAAATGTCTGAATATAAACGTTATTGTGAATAAAGCGACTTGCTCCATCACCAAGTGGTTCCTAGTTGTATTGGGTTTCCTCCTTTCAGGCAGCTCGAAAATAGGGACTACTGTCAACATTCCAGAATGAGTGCGTCCCCGACTTTGTTTATTCAGCTATTCCATCCATATTATATTCGGAGTGTGAATGGGGGAATGGGAGTTGGGGAATGGGGCAACCGGGCAACGGGGCAACGGGAGTCGCCAGGAGTGGCAAACACTCTCGAAAATCCAGCAACCCTCAGCTCCAGCGAGGGTGTAAGATGAATTTAAATATGAATAATCCAACTGCCGGGGGCTGGTCTGGTCTGAATACACGGGTCTGAATGCGAACGAACGTATTCGAATGCACATGTGCCTGTGTCTATGCGAGTTATGCCCGCAAGTCATCTTTCCCGCCCGGCGTATCAATTTTTTATCAGTAACCATTTTAGAGAAAATTGCATTTGATTTTCGTTTTTTACGTTCCGTGTGCTTGACGTAAGTACTTCCACTTCCCCAAACCAACGGAGCATGAGCGAATTTCCAGCACATTGGGCGAATCCCTAACTCACTTAACTCCACGCCGCCTTATTCCTATAAGTTATGAATTATTCCGGTCTATGAAAATACCTGTCAAGTGGGAGTACAACGTTTTTCGGATTAATGGATGCGTTAAAAGGAGAACACCAATGGATTCCCACAAGGCACTAGTACGAGTAACAGGTACTGAATTTGAATCAACTCCCAGTACTCTTATTTATGAATAGTTATCATCATATTATTGTAAGAGTATTTTGAAGTCTTTACAAACATGGTTAAATTGCTTTCTTAAATCCCGAGAAACCGTGTATTTAAAGTCCCGTAGGATTGTTTTCACAATATTTGCATTAGCGAATGTCATACGACTTCGTTCTTTGACCAAATATACTTAAATACTTGCTGTTCCATTTCCATACATTTCCTCGGAAAAGGTTTCAAGCACAGCCTCTTGTGCTGCCGACAGGAACTTGCTAAAGGGTTTCGCATTCTGTCACATGGGCGTAGGCTTGAAGTATAAAGCGATGGGCTTCCGATGAAAGAAACACTCATAAATTTTAAACATAACTTGAACAATCGTGTTTAAAAAGTTTTCTAACACATTTATGGTACCCATAACAAGTGCATTTTGTGCATAAACATTACAATTTCATTGCACTTTATGCTACTTTAGCTTTAATGGTACCAGTAATCCTGGAAAGGCATAACATATCTGGATTAGTTTTTAGCCATGTAATGACCACTAACAATTGACTTATCTTAATGGCACATTCTGAGCCCCCCAAGGACGAGAATAATACAAAACACGAAGAAAAGGCCGACGTAATGCATTGGTTGATGGCCTTGCGGCCACCGCTGCGTATGCGTGATATGTATGAAAGTTGGCGGGAAAGCCCTTTAAATGCAGCTCGTTAGCCAGGCCTCAATCAAAGCCAGACGGGTTGTATTGGCCAGGGCTCATTAATGAGGATCATCAGTTTCCGCGGGCGTGGTCCCACATGGAGGAGGAATAAGTCGCAGCCCACTGTTGTGGACAAATCACAAGCAACGACCAAGGAACACACATAATGCTAATGTGCGTCTGCCGCATAAACATGTGAGCTGGGACAAAAGGCGGAAGCGGACACAATGGGCTCGACTTTAGGGCCGGGCCCAGCAGAGTCGTTAAATGCCCACCTTTTATAAGCATAAAACAATAGACGTACCTACATTTGGCCCACGGAAACGGTGTGCAAATCTGTGTAGCCACCAGCTAGGGCACGACGCCATGCCCCCGAGACATGTCAAACACATAAAGAAGGCCAACGGGGGAATCGGGAACCGGGGGCCTCAATAAGCAACCTGTACGGGCTGACTTGCGGATGCGGTGAGCCGACCACCAACCAACCACCCATAATTGAATCTTTGGGTCGCGCTCTGGCGCACATACAAGGCCAAATCCAGGCAACCAACCAGGAAGGATATCGAGCACACGCGGAGAAATAATCAATATACATAAATATAAATGTAGCATCATCTGGGTGCAACAAATATAACATTATGAAACAATTTCACACCTAATGCGGAAGATGTTAAATAGCAACGTCATCTTATCGGTTGAATTCACATCTTTCACCTTTCACCTTTGTTCTGTTTAATAAGAACAATAATAAGAACACTTGAAGTAGGTAAGCTTTTGTTTTCGCTGTAACAACACAGCCACGCAAATTAAATTTAACTCGAAAAATAGGAAGCGCTTTGGTTGAACGGTTTTGCAGAAGACAGGTTAATTTTTACAAGTTCCTTCCAATTGCAAGGGTTTTGCTTTAGCTTCATTTATCTGGCTCTGATTAAAATGCATCCATGCTCTTGTTGTAAGTTTTAAGTTACAATGCTGGCTTGTGGGCGGCTTTAGCTAAAACCGACGGAATTGATGGGATTTTGCGGAATTGGACAGCACATAGAATAACTGAGTAAAAGCAGAGGAAAATAATATACACTAGTTCCAGAGAAAAATTACCTTGTAATTCAGCAGTCATTAGGAAAAAAGACACGTTTTCTTTTTAATTTTTATTGCAAAAATTGTAACAAAAAATGTCTTTTTTGGCATAAAATACACAGGATTCTAGGAATACTTTGGACTAATCCGAAACGTACGCACAGATGCATATTTACTATCAATGTTGAATCCGACTAATTACCTTTAGGTAGTGGATCAGGTGTTCACCAATATTGGGCTTAATGTAGAAGATGCACTGCGATTGCCGCTGGATTCGGTCGTCCACATCCAGTTCGTGTAGCTGGAGCAGATCATTCAGCGAATCGTTGGCGATGCTTTGAAGTCGAGAGGCATTCAGGAACTTCATGATGCGCTCATTGGTGTAGTTGAGTTGCTAGAAACGCACGAATGATTATTTATGAGATATAACTAATGGCCGATCTGTTACTCACCCCTTCAAAGTCATCCCTCCTCTCGGATTTCAGACTCAAGTACAGTTTGGAGGGATCTTCGCGGTCCGCCAACACATCCACCTTGGAAATGGGAGAGGCGAAGGCCAGGTCTTCGCTATCCGACTGCATGATGGCCAATACTGACGAGGTTAGAAACAGCAAGGCTGGGCGCAACTGCGTGCTGATCTGCAGCATGATCTCACTAAAGAACAGCATCTGATCGCGGCTCAACTCCTCGGGCAAATAGCTCCATATGCGATTGGAGCTTCCATGCAGGGCAACGTTTCGAATGAAACTGGGCTCAACCTGTTGGGGCATAGCATTAAAGCCCACCGTATGCAGAACACCCTGGCCCGTGAGGGCTAGCATTTCAGCTGCTCCGCTAATTGGTTTCGTTAGTGCTCCAACAATGCCCTTGGTGAGACCAGCGATAACACCAACGGAACTTCGTGCCTCCAGGGTGTGATGGGCCAATCCGCCAACAGCGCCAAGTAAACTAATGCCCAATCCAGTCAGACCTTGGGTCAGTCCATCGGCGAAGCCCTGTGGCCGAGCTCTACGCCTCGCCTCGGTCAGTTCGATGTGCTCAGCGTCCAAAGTCAGCCGGTCGAGATTCCGAGCCACTGAACCAGCCAGTTTGGTCACGGAATTCACGGTTCCTGCTGTCACATTTCGCAGCAGAGAGGCAGAACCTTGCGTCACTCCCACGAGGAAGCCCCAAGGTCCGCGGAACAGACCCTGAACGGGCATGGACACAAAGTCTCGCAGACCGGTGCTGAACGAGCGCGCCAGCCCACTGGGACTTCCCAGTATCTCTAGGGAACCAACGACCCAGCCGGCTCCGAAAATCGCTCCGCTGAGGTAGTGCAGTCCTAGAGATTGTCCGAATCGGAGGGGAACTGTAAGGATTTGCTGACGCTCGTAGCGTGAAAAGGATAGGGGAGAGTGATCTAGTGCTATATAGAGCCTCGAAGATGTATGGACGGATAGCAATAGATTCAGGGGCTCTACCGTAAAACTATTAAGACGCAAGGGTTCCGATATGTACAATGATTGGGCCACAACTTGATCGGGCAAAAGGGTCATCCCGGCTGGCAGAAGAATTTGATCCTGCTCCACAGGGGGACTATAGACACAATTGGACGGTTCACACTCTACCAATGCTTCCAGCAGTTGATTCAGGTAGGCATCTTCGATGTACACCCTGAAGGGTGGAATCTGACATCGCACATTCTGCAGTTGCATTTCATCTTGGTAGAAAATGAACGTGAACAGAGAGACGGGAGTTCGTTGTGCCTGTTGCTTATATACATGGTCCAAATCGTAGACCTGTGGCAGACTACAATTCCTTCTGTACAGTTTTTCCGCACAAAGCAGGACGGGAAAATCATACTTTCCACTGGAGTACAACTGGTTATCTACCTGAAGGTTTGGCAACTGCAATCGCAGCTCTCGCTGATCGTCGTCGTCGTCGTAGATAAGCATGGAGTCATCAGCATAGATATTGCACACCTCCGTCTTCACGAAGTCATTTTCCCGGTTGTCTGTCTGCAGGCTGAACACAAAGCTCTTGATGAAAATTTTGATCCTTGTCTGCGTTTTGCTTTCACACTCTTCGTTGAAATGGGCACACGTCACCATATTCGGTAAAGTTACCCTTTTAGTGTCGTTCTCTTGCTCCGAGCTCTCATCTGGTCTCGGAGCAGCCTGCTCCTGCGATGGCATCAAAACATTCTCGGGTTTTGTCAAACGTGATCGCAAGTCTTTAACCGAAAACTCCAGCTGCTGAGCTATATAGTAGATGTTCAGTCGTATAGCTCGATGCTTGTCACAGACAACCACTTTCACGTCGCCGTGGTGAGGCACATGTAGGAATTTCTGCCAAGACTTGTCGGTGCGAATGGGTTTTGACCAAGCGATCTTGTTCTTGGCACAAAGCTTATCTGAAAAATAAAATAAAAAACTCATAACCTATTCTAGATGGCATATACTGAACTCCAAACCTTTGTAAACTGCCAAGGATAAATTACACATTGTGAATTCCACATCTGGAAAGTTAGCGTACATCTGCGGAGGGGTATAATAGCAATTGCTGTGAGGCAGGACCAGCTGATTCCACTCGAAGTTCCTTCCCACAAATTCCGAGTTTGTGCAGCTCACATTGCTGTTCTCCGAAGCACTCGTTTGGGCCACAATAAACTTGACATTCGTGTTGTTGCTAATAACAATGGCAGGTGCTGTGTCCCGGAACACATTTAAGTAGTGGACATTATCCTTCTCTATTAGGGTGATCATCAATGGGATGGACTCGGGTCCCGCTTGCAAGCTGAAGCAGCGTCTGGTGAAGGGTACGGCCAAGGGAATGGGTATGGAGATCTCCCGACTACCACCAACACTAAAGCAAACGAAATAGACGAATGCTGTATCACAGTTATGCTTAGCCTTATGGGCGTTAAGATCGTAGAAGACGTCCATTGCATTACCCGAGCTGCAAAGAAAGAAAGTTAGTAACAAAAAAAAAAACACGTATGACTGTAGTCCATACCAATTCTTGGTTGATTCGGATGAAACAAGACTGCGGGCCTTTTTGCAAATTGAATATGCCTCCACTTCTTCCCGCGTAGAGTTCTCCTTGTGGTCCATAGCAAGGGTCAGGGCATTAAGGACCACATCCGTAAAATTAGTGAATACGAATTTTGATCGCAATTTGAACAAACGACGTCCGTCGTCTTCCTGCCTGTATTCCAGTATTAGGCGCAATACTTCATCCCTTTCTACTATAACTATATCCACGAATGAATTGTACCGCAGATACAATGATCGCCCGGCGTTGCTGGACGATTTTTGGGTAAAGTCTTCCAAACAGATCGGAGTTGAGGATTTCCACCCGTTGTCAAATCGGACATCAATTGTGAAAGCACTTTTGAGTTTTGGCATCATTTGCAAACTGTTTGCTTTAAGATCAAGGCGCGCCTGCTCTTGGATCATAAAAATGGCTACATATAAGCCCGTTCCATTGATGAACATGCCCCAGGCAGTCACGTCCAGTCCTTGGCAGCAGGAGAACTCCCTCGTCGCCTTAGTCTGGTACTTTACATCAAAGGCATTTTCAAAATCTAGCACGCGGCTAACCCGCAATTCTTCAGGATCGTTCAGTGGCCATTTGCGCTTCGATGACTTGCCAAGCTTATGCAGAGCATTTTCGATGGTCCACACTGTGGGATCATAATAAAAGAACTTGTGCCAGTCCATTGTCCTTAACATAAGCGAATATTCATCTTTTGAAGATCCTCGCAAAATACCCCTGAAATTCAAGCGTCGGTTTAAATTGGATCGGATTAGGATGTTTCTCAAACTTACGAGAATGTAAAGCCAATGTTATGCTCCGTTGCATGGGTTGTAGCAGTGTTCAGTGCCCATCTGCCTCCCATGGCTTCGATTGTGGAACTTTCCCCGGTAGTACTTTCGGTAGCCTTGACCGCACAGCTGAGCATATTGCATATCTCAAAGATCGGCCATATGCAGATCAGAATCTTCTGCGGCTGAAAGTCCTCGGCGGGCTTATCCATTTTAATGTCCTCACGCAAGATTCGCACCCAAATGCTGATAAACTGCTGAGCAGATTGCGTAGGAACCTTGACCAGCCAAGGCAAGTTGTTGTTAGTTTTCAGTGGGATGTCGCCAGTGCGTCCTCTTCCAAGTCCGGCGGTCAGCTTAAGCCTAAAGAATGATCACATTTTTAGAGAACTTATAGAACTTACATTTGAAAGCAGTAAATTACCGCATGTTGATATCGGCGTTCCGCTTGACATTTTGGTAGTAGGATGATCTTTCTTTGGACAGGAGGAGATGCTCCGGTGGGGTGCTTTCGTCGTAATTTATTTCCTCCTCGCGAAACTCAGTGACCAGATTGAAGGGAACCATGCTAACCAACTCTATTTGTCCCTTGACCAGAATATAAATTTGGGTGGTGGAGAGTTTTGCTAACTTGAGAGTAATACAATACTCTCCGACCCGCAAATTATGGATTTTTTCTTCGTCCTCGAACTTAAGTGCTATATGTACTGAATCACTTGAATCCACCAGAAGAGTTTTGGGATTTGTAATGAAGAAGGTTAGTTCCTGGACGTGGGAGCAGCTGCGGAAGTGATAGAGCTGCACTTCACCAGGATTGACGGGGATTTTTTCGACAGTGTTCGTTTGCCCAAAGCTTATGGGCGTCTGTATCCGGTTAACTATAACCAACTTTGGCATCAAAACGTGCCGCACATCCTTCTGCTGCAAAACTTCCTGCCAGTGGTATTTGGAACTCAGCAAAGTGTGGATCACATGGGGTCCGCAGTTCAACCGAAGCTTATCCACTAGGAAATTAGCTTGCACTAGAGAGCGTGGATAGTCGGTCAGCCTTACATAGCTTGAGAACTTCATTGGTTCTAGAACATCTAGCATGTTTAGGAATCCATAGTCCAAGCACTTAACTCGAGCGCGCATTTCGGTCTGCAAACTAAAATCGTTTCTGGAATATATCCTCGAATGCATCTGTAGATCCTCCACGTGCACAGTAAGAAAGGTTTGCGTAATATTAGGGGTCTGCCTAAGGCGGTACTTGTTCAATTGTTTAGGCAGTTCACCAGTGTTATCCGTCTGGTTCACAAAATTCAGTTCGATGTCCTGGCAGCAGAGCAACAACTGCAGTTTTGGCACTTTTTCTGCCCTAAAAACGGTATCGATTCGCATGCAACCCACAAGAACTTTTGGATGCAAAATAAAATCATTGTTTTCGTCCACTTTGAAGTCCGACTGGAGGTACTCGATCTTAAAATAATAATTAATTATTAGGGACTTCATTTGTGTAGCCTTATATTAAAACCCTACCGAGAGGTCTTCATCCTCACTTCCTTCAAAACATGTACCGTCTACAGATATCAACGATTGCAGTATTACAACCCTCCAAATGGTTGCACAGATCGGACGATCTGGTGGAGTCAATTGCTTAGTAGAGGTCTCCGAGAGCATAAAATCGCAGTAATGCAGGAAAGTTTCATGCGTCTCACTAAAGTACTCCATGCGACATCTGATATGTATGGGTCTGCTTACCTTTTCGCATACAACGACATTAATAAGACAATGAAATATGCATTATCATATCATTAACTTACTGGCATAGGAACCGGATATATGTGTATGCTTGTCATCTGGCGCGGCTGCGGATATCGCCAGCAGATGATGCCATAGTTTTTCTTAATGATCTGCACCTGGTAGGGCATTGGCAGTACAGACTCGGAGTTCAGATACACGAACTGGAAGGCGCCAGCTCTGATGTGTAAAATGCATTAATCAGTGAAATATAGTTAGTTAGTGTGTTGAATATCTCACCTCAGGTCATCCTGATAAAATTCCGCGTTCGATTTCAACGGTCGTTTAATCCGCTCTATCGATTCGTGTGAGGGAGTGCACTTAATCAGATTGCAGGGTGAGACATCTTTCGGAGTGCCCAGAACAGGACGACTGCGCAGGAACTGCTGCCATTCCCGATCGGCATATTCGCGTATCCGGTTCACTCCTTGCTGTGCCTTTTGCAGTTGCAATATGCTGAAAACACCCGCGTCGATGTGAAGGTAATTTAGCTTGAGTGTGGCATTGACCAATAGCTCCTCAGACCATGGCTCACTGACCAAATCTACGGACAAACGCATAAGCAACGGGTGGAGCAGCATCTTTTCTCCGGACTGCACATAGAATGATCCTATGTTGGACCTTATAACCGCCTTCTGAGGGCGACTACTAAACTTGATGCGGGTGCTGACATCCAGCCAGACGAAGCTGCATTTATAGCTCCTTTCCTCATCGTAGAACTTGGCAGTTATACGATCACATGACAAGTGAAACCTATCCGCGTTGTAGCAATTCATCTTCAACTGGCGGAGTTGGGATCCTTCGGGCACAGGACGCGGACTACGGACATTAAAGCAGGGAGTCTCGTGAAGAACAGTGTAGATACGGAAAACGTCACTTGCCAATTGTTTGATAGTGTTTTCGCAAATCCTTAAAAGGATGGGTTTCCGAAGCTCCACATCTACTTCCTTCTGATGGAGGCGGTCATATTGAGTCTTAATAGTAAGCAACGGAGGCGGAATACCCGAGCTTCCCAGTTGTCCGGGTAATGTTGCAAATACCGACTCATTAAATCGTTCCGAATCTACTTTTCCATCAACATCTGCCTTGGCTACGCTTATGTTTACGTTAAAAATCGAGGCTTGTGTTACGGCTGCTTTGAAATTTTGGGTAGACATGAAACTGGGCTGAGATACAGTCATTAAAAAAAGTGGTTTCATGACAGGTCTTTCCAGTTCTTCCAACTCCAAAACGTCGTAGATCTTAAGAACGAATATACCGGCCACAAACGATACGCTACTGGGGTAACTCAGGACAAACGGTTGGCGTCCACTCCGATTAATCTCTTCCGCTGCAAGCGATCTTGAATATCCTTTCATCCGAGTGCCCAAATGAATTCCAGAATCGCTTTGGCAGGAACCGTAGAAGTAGTCACTACTGCCTTTGGCATCAGTAAAACTTGTGCTTGCATTCGTGTAACTTAACCTCTCGCTGACCAGCTTTTTAGATGATTTTGGGATCCAAGTATCCTTCTTAAAAACTTTTGGATCTGCTGGAAAATATATCGAGTTGTCCACGCTGTTGTATTTGGAAATGTTTCCCAGCGTTTTATGTGATCTCGCTTTTGGTAACTCAGCATTTTTAACACAGACCTGGTCGATTATACAACCCAATCGCTGCGCGCGCACTATGATGCAGCTAATCAGACTGATTTGGTGAGTGTTCAAGGAAGCCACAAAATCGGTCGCGCAATTATACTCCACACTCTGTCCACAAACCAAAAATCTATCGTAGCTTATAGCCGGTGCGTAAATCATGATAAAATCAAAGTCTTTGAATATTTCCATATGATCCAGCTCGGTGGATTGACTTTGATTGTTCCACTCGAATGCGGGATTGTCATGTTTGCTTGCCAGAGTCTTCTCTATGCGATACTCTTGAGTTTGCTTCCAGTTTCCGGTGGACAGAGATACCCTCCGAACACTAAGCTCATACTGGCGGTCCTCCACCAGTGCTCCCGGAGTGCTGAGCATGTTCAGCTCTGCTGCTTTTTGGTAGATATCTGGTCGGACAAGCTGACGAACTAGAGGATTTTCGAGACTCGGAGTAAGTTGAATACTTTCAATCTGCAATTCACATATATACAATAAACATGCTAAGGTTTAACAAGTATCGGCACACTTACCCTTAGCAGCAGGACACTGCAACTCTTTTTGCCTGTAGACAGAGGAAGATAAACATAGATTCCCTTGCTGTTTAAATGCACCATTGGTAGATCTTGAACTGTTGTGATCTTGCTTGGAACTGGAGCACTCGGTTTGTTCGCTGACTGTGCAGAGGCAGAATTTCCAATAATTTCAAGGACCTCGCATATTGGGACCATAAACTCGGTAATTTGGTCCAGGTTCAGCACCATTTCTATCGGTTGCACCTCGATGAGGACCTCAGAGATAGTGTGCTGCTTGTTGTGAGGGTTTCTTGCCCCAATCTTTGCGTAAAGATCCTCAAGGCTCACAGTGGTGATCACCACACTAATCAATGGCAAGTTTGTGCTATCTCCCAGCATTTTGATATGCAAGTCGTCGATCTTTTCCCATTCCTCATGCTTTTCCTCATAGTAGTTAAGGCCGAAGTTTTCTATTTTGGTGGTAATTTTGTTGAAGTCACTATGCTTGTCGATATTCAGGAGTAAGTCCTCAAGACTCATAACGATTTTGCTGTGTTTGAAATCATTGGAGTTTTCCATTTCAAAACTGATACGCGGAATTGTCCATTGGCAAAATAGTATAACTGAGCTTTTGGGAGCTAAATGGGATAATACAATTTTAATGCATTTCTTAAACCAATGGGTATTTATTCTTACCACTTTTTACTTTCGGTGCTTCGAAGTTTGGATCTAGCTCCAGGAACTCCTTAATAACCGGATAGTTTTGCGCACTCCCAGTGTACACTTCCAGTCTGGGTTTCATTTTTCCTGTCTGCCACTTGGATGCAGGTTCGTCCGGGCACAGCGAACCGTACATCTTGGAAATAATCAAGCAGTGCTCATGTAGCAATTTCACCTGGAAATGGGTTTACTTAAGCAAATTTAAATAGGTTTTACGAAAGCTTCGCTTACCCGCTGGGCAAAAATGTTAATGGCAGACATATCCACATGCACATTTATAGAGCACGTGTTAGCACACTTATCCTCTTTTCCTTTACTTCCGTCAACTTTATCAGATGTCTTGAAAGACAGAGCTAAGGTTATCGTGGTCCTCACTGGAGCTATAATCATCTCGGTCACATTAGCTCTGCGATAGCAAACGTTAAACTCGTTTAGGTCGAAGACCCAATTCAATAGCTCAGTGTTACTCGCAACTGGAATAACTCCTCTGATGTTTCCTCGTTGGATGGCCTCGCAATTGCCCGATTTTACTTTCATGTGCGGCAGGCGAATGGAAGTATACTCCACATCGGTATGTCCAGGAGTTTTTCGCATCATTACTTCACATACGTCAATCTTAGCCTGAGCGATCTCTACCAGCACTACCATTTTTGTCAGCCGCTTCACAAAATCGGTTGTATCGAAATTACTTGGTTGTGGCTTATTGGCCACTGGTATGGTCAAAGGTTCTGCCTGGGTGTGCCTCTCATCTCGCTCGGAACTTAGATGAACTGTCTCCTCGGGGACCGAGATCTTTCGACTATTGTTTCTGCTGATTCGACGCGGTTGAAAATCATTGAAGGCGATCGCAGATGCAGAAATCGTGGAATAATTCGAAACCGATTGTGTAATTGGTGGCTCCGACTGGTTCACAGACTCCAAATCAGTTTCTACTTCTGAAACCAGAATTAATTACTTTTATAAATATTAGTGATTTATATAGAATCACGTACCCTTGTCTTTTGTAATTTGCCTTCCACTGTTGTCCGAAAAATTTAGGAACTGCAGCAAATATATGTCCGTAGTGATGCGAAATGGTTCCAACCAAAGGCACACCACTGTGCCGGGAATTTTTTCCTGCTCCGAATGGACCTCCTCCAGGGGAAACTGACACTGCATCTCAAGCCACTTATTGTCTGCATTCTTTGAAGTGGACAACACCACATTGCGTATATTCATTTTGGTATGGACGGCATCAGTGTGGACACCTTGAAGTGACCCCACTGCAGCCAAATGTGTATGGTACTTGTGATAGACCAGGTTTAGTTTGGTGCCCACACTCTGCAGCTTGATCACATCAGAATTGACGTTGACATTGGCTACAATGTGGGCCAGATCACAAAGATCTTGGCCACTGAAACTCGAAATTAACGGCACCAAGCGCTTTGCGATGATTAGCTCGCGCTTTGAGAACTCTAAAGTTATGATCTCTGATTTTATTTCCGAAGTCTCTAAAGGCGCCTCGTTTTGACGCCAAAGATGAGGCGCCAAAAGGCGGTTCCAGTTCACTTGAACGCGTGGAATATTCAAAAGCTTGGCACGTCCATTATCCGGAGTTGTATTCATAATCATAAGCGCCAAGTTTTTCACATTGAAGTGAAAACAGTTGTAGCAGGCATTAACCACGTCCCGAGGCTTCTCTTCTAGATGAGTAATCAGTTGGACCAGGCGAACAGGATTCACTGGTCCACACATTGTGCCCTCGACTAGGGAGATCTTAAGCTGCAAATATGGTAGCAAAGATTGTCTGACTGTGGTCGTCAGTTGGTGTTGATTGATCGCGGATGACTCATCTTGCTGCTGGCGGGGATACAACTGAACCACAATGTTACGCAACTCAATTTTGTAGTTACAAGTGGGCACCAATCCCATCAGATACTCCAGATCAGGTATAGTCATTTCAGAGTTCTTGTTTTCCGGCTCGGGGACACCGCGATCCTCATCCTTCATCGATTCTGAACGATATCCCGGGTAATCGTAAGGACGAATTAAATCACTAATTACCTTTTTAACCTGGACGAACGACTGCGAAAAGTGGAACGTGATTCCGGCGGACAATAGACGATACTGGATGCGAACTCCCAGATCTCTGAGCTGGCTCTCCGCCACGGGATGGCTGCTGGGCTTAGGCACCCGGTGCTCGATGACGTCGAAGGCCAAAACAGGACTGCGAAACAGCATGTATTCATCCGTGTTCCTGGCCACGTAATCCGCGTAGTTGTAGCTGCACCAGGACCGTTCGGCGAACATGTAGTTCTCGTCAAACAGACTCTTGTCAATAAAGGATCGCTCTTGCTGAAACTTTATATAAAAAATAGTAAAGAGTGAAGGCAATAAACAGTCTTAGGATCAACTCACTTCCTGGGTATTGACCAAGTTGCGATCCACGAGATCGTCGCTACGGTAAGCACCTAATGGCTCCATGCACATGCTAGAAAGGCCCGCCTTGACGTTGGCCCAGTCGCACTCCTTTAGAATTGTCCGCTCGTAATAAAGTCCGCCCAAACTAATTCGCAATATTGGGGTGTATCGTATTCGCTTGATGCCACCCATGCTCTGGTCGGTAAAGTACTCCGAGTTTTTAAGCTGGAAGTTCAGCTCCTCGGCGTAGACTCCCAGATCGAAGGCGTGACCAGTGGGAGTGTCGCAGGACGAGGAAGGCGCCTCAGTATCGAAACTGGGCAGTAGGCTCCAGGCCCACCAAAAGACGCTTCGTCCTGCGGATTCGGTCCCCTGTTGCGACTCGCTGCCCTCAGCTACCGCCTCCTGATCTTCTGGATTCTGGGGGTCATCCTCAAACTCGGCTGGCTTAAGCTCGAGCAGCATTTTGACCAGCCTCATCACCATGGGGAACTGCAGAGATGACACGTTGATATCCAGCGACTTCGTGAAAACTCCAATGCGTGTTGTGCTTGTTGTGGACACCGTGTTGGCGTTGTACTTGCGGAGAACCCGGCACTCCAGAGTACATCGGTAGAGAACCGGCTCCTGGCACACCTCTATCCTACCAGCTGTGTTGCGCTTGTCCAAGCAGATGGTCAAATCTGAGACCTGGAGCAACTTGCGCATGACGACGGACACCGGGTGTATGTCCACCATAGTGGGCTTCCAGTCCTCGCCGGCGGAGCTAAAGTTAAGGGTCTGCACATTCATAGAGACCACGATGTCGTCCTCCACATACTTCAGGATGATGTTGTGGCACTGCAGGTTGATGTTGTTGATGATTTTGTTGACCACGCTGGAAGAGCTTGCCGGTCCAGGACTCTTCGTCTGATCCGGCTGCTCCACGGACTCCCGCTTCGATTTCCTTCGCTGCTCCCGCTGGAAGGAGGCCCTGCGCTGCTTGCTCTCACTATCCGGCAACTTGGCCACGAATTCTATGGTATTGATGACGATCTTCACGGGCTCGGACATAAGCTTGGTCCACGGCACCAGGATGCTGAGTTCATGAATGTGGCCGGAAACTAGTTCTACTGGGAGGTTCAGCTCTTCCTCGAGCACCTCCAGGCGCAGGTCCAGATTCTGGAAGGTGACCTCGCCTTCCCACAGCGACACTTGGGCATCCTCGTCGCGGAAGTTCTTCACGTACTTGGCCACGTAGCTCAGCAGAATCGGAGTGATGTAGGACTCCAGTTTGAACATGGTGTGGCGACGCCGGAGGCTCAGGCCTCGATCCCAGCGCTGTTGACTGCTCACTTATATGACACTCTTCATTTAATGCGTTGCCGGCGGTTAACTTGAATTTACATGCTGTGAATTTTGCTACAATTCTGGGCCGAATATGTTTAACAAAACAAACATAGCCATAGAATTTTGGATTGTTTACGTTTCAGCCCCGGCAATCTGCCAATCGTTATCGTTATCGGAAGGTGCGAATTGGCAATCGATAAATTAACCTGTGAATTGCGAAGTGTAAATAAGCCTTCGAACAGCTGATTATTTTGTTGACGTTTAACGTGCAGCGGTAGGCTTTCACAATTTCATAAAAATGCCGCAAATTACGGAAAATGGCCAGGATTTTGGTGAGCTAAGAATGGGTCTAAAGTTACGCAGAAGTGATAATACAAGCTTTCACCCTTAGATGTGGTCAAATACTTCCTGCAGCTCCTGGACGAGGACAAGGATCTGTCCTCCGGCATTGCGGCTATCAGGACTCTGCTAATGATCCTGGAAAAGAAACAATGTTAGTGGGCTAATAAACCTCTTTACTGAACCATTTTAAATCATCTACAACATATTCCTCAGTTGGAACCATTCATATTCTACACACAACCATGAGGGAAGCGGTGGCTGCCATGCGGAATACGGATTTGTCTATAGCAGCCATTGTTTCTGCCGGAGAGCTCTTTTGCAGGTTCATCACCCTCAGTCTGGACGACAAGCACATGGAGGAGTGCCGGCAGATTATGTTGAATCGCGGAAAAATCTTCCTCACCAAGTTGCTCAATTCCCGGCAGGTTGGCTCTCATACGAAAAGCTAGTGCTAGCGCATGAACTAACCCCTCATTGTACCACCCAATCCAGGTGATTGCCCAGCAGGCCCAAAGGTTCATTACCGATGGCTGCCGTATATTGACGCACTCCCGATCCCGGGTGGTCCTCAAGGCGCTGATTACAGCCTCGCAGAACAAAAAGTCCTTCCACGTTTATGTGACGCAGGGCGGCACGGGAAACTCTGGGTAAGCTAGGGTGTGTTTCCGATAGAATTCAGGTGTAAGCATTGTCCGTTCTTAGCGAAGAGATGGTTAAGGATCTGCATGCGGCCGGCATCGATTGCACGCTCATTCTGGACTCAGCCACCGGCTATGTTATGGAATCGGTGGACTTTGTGCTTGTGGGGGCTGAAGCCGTGGTGGAGAGTGGTGGCATTATCAACCGCATTGGCACCTACACCATGGGTCTGTGCGCCCGTGAGATGAAGAAACCTTTCTACGTTCTGGCCGAAAGCTTCAAGTTCAGCCGTCTGTATCCACTCAATCAGCGCGATCTGCCAAACGAGTACAAGGTAGGTTCTTACTGCGTCATTAAAGCAGGAACGGCGATTAAGAGTGGGTTTATTTATAGTACTCCCGCAAACACCTAAACGATGTAAGCAAAGTGCACCCGCTGGTCGACTATACGCCACCCGTCTACATCACCCTGCTCTTCACCGACCTCGGAAGACTAACACCCTCGGCCGTAAGCGACGAGTTGATCAAACTCTACATGTAAGGGCGAATAAAGATATTGCACTTAAATACCTTTGTTTAATATGACTGTTTGAGATGAATAAATAGGGGCTCGACATTACTGAATGTACATAAGCTATAAAGCTAGTTACTCTCGCTTACACCTATGTAGAATTTATATTGTGTCTTAGAACCGCATCCTTCGCGAATAGCTCGCGTCTACCTCGTCTTCTGACCCCCAGGGATCGTAGATGTCCACGCTGTAGTGGGACGCTTCGCTGTTGCCATCGTCGTTTGTGTACTCCTCATCTGTATAGATGTCACTGCCGCTTTCGTCGTCCGACCAGTGATCGTGCATCCTAAACTGATCGTCGAGGCCATCCTGAACGTCGTCCACATCGCTGGCATTCTAAACAAAAAAAATACCAATTTATAATGCCACATATGCATTTTAATAACAAGCAACAATAACCGTAAAAAAAACATAACAATCAAGTAAACAGGTTTTAAAATACGAGTATCAACGAATTAGATTTGCAAGACAACTGCATCACTCACAAATTGCCCGGACTGAATGTTGATCTCGATCTGCAGGCGGATGTCCATGACGAGAAATGCAGTTGTGACTATGACAGGGATGGTGAGACGACTTTTCCAAGCGAGGTCCGTGAGAAACATGAAGACTTTACCGAACGTGGATTCCATTGTGATTTTGTTAATGCTCAACCGAGGGCTTATCCTCCTACTCCTCCTCCTGAGCTTCTTCTGCCGACTGCTGCAGAGCGTCGTGCTCCACTATGTGGAAAGTTTCGCCCACGTTTACGGCCTGAACGGGCAGCAGGTGCCGATGGAGGCGACCGCTTTCGATGGGCGCGTCTAGCTCAAGGAACTGCTCGAAAATGGAAATGGGCACTCCCTCCGAAGACAGCAATCCCCGCATGCAATCCTGCCGCTTGTCTCGCAGGTTGTCCAACAACTTGTTGCCCTTCTGCACCCGGGCCAGCTTCCGCTCTGAAATGAATGCTATTTAGTGGGCTGCTCTTCGTTTGACAAACTGTGTCCCCGTACCAAGTAGCTTTAAATAGTCGCTGGAATCCGGAAGGGGCTCGATTTTCCCGTCCTTTTGGACGTTGCTCTCGTTTCCAGAGGGCAAGGGCGTGAAGTTGTCCTCAAAACTTTCGCTATTATTCGCGGACCCGGAGATTCCTTGCTTAACTATAGTATTTTTCAAGTGCCAGGGATCGGCATTGCCAAGTGACATGTTTTAAAAACCAAATAAACCTACATAAATCCAAAAAACTCCTACGAAAATATTGTATTATTTGCAGTGTGCCCGTTAGGGCAATCCTCCTGAAATACCAAAACGCCCCGCGAGCATATTCGACATCCGCACGACATCCGCAATAATTTAATTTTAATAGGTTTCCTCAAATTTAATAAAAAATAATTGTTTAACTAAGATCGTAAAAGAACATATTTTCATGTATCTGCTCTGCATAATATTTAAAGAGACTAGCATTAAAAGTTTTCGCATTTAAACAAATTATCCGCAAATTACCCACCCGGTATTTTCACGCTCGCGACACGGTCATACTGCTTGGATCAACGCCATCAACACCATGGATGTTTCGGCTCTTTCGGAGACAACTTTTAGTCCTGCGGAATGGATAAACGCAAACTACAAGAAGTTTGTGGAGGAGAATGGTCGCGATGATAGCGAGGCTGCCTCCGCCTTCATCAGGAGTTACGTGGCCAAGTTGCAGCTGTATATATTCAACGTAAGTGGAGCTGCACATCCATGGATCTGTTGTAAACATTATCGATTTCCAGGTAAACAATGCTGTGGAGGAGTCAAGTCGCCAAGTGGTGGCCAGCATGCCAAGGATCGCTAAGGAATCCGCAGCGCTGCAGGCAGATGTACACCGGCTGCAAGAGAAGATGAGTGCCATGCGATTGGAGGTAGCTGCAGTGCAAAGCGAAACCGGCGAATGCATGGCCACCTTGGAGCGCTTGAACACCAAAAGCCAAAAGCTCCAAGTGGCCAAGGAATCGCTACAGGAGTCTGATGGCTGGGGAAACCTACTAGCTGAACTAGAGGATGGATTTGAACGCAATGATCTAAAGGTGTGCATAGCAAAGCAGTCTCACTACTGAGATCCCATATTAATTAACTCTTTACAGGGAGTCTGTGATAAGCTAATAGCCCTGCAAAAGTCCCTGCACGCCCAGGAACAGCTGCCAGGCCACGCTGAGCGACAGACCCAAGTGGAGGACTTCAAAAACCGCTTGGAGGCGCTTGCCTCCCCCAGCGTGGTACAGTGCTTTGCTGAAGGCAATACGGAGCAAGCCCAGCACTTCGTTCAGATCTTCACCAGCATTCAGCGGCTGCCACAGCTGCAGCAGTATTACCGAGCTGTGCAAAAAAATTTTTGGCAGCAGCAATGGAAGCAAACTCTGGAGTTGCAGGGCACGGAGTCCCAGCCTCAGCAGCAGCAGTTTCTTACCCTTTACTACGATCAGCTGCTCGAGCACTGCCAGCGCCAGGTCAAGTGGTGCTCCAACCTTTTCGGCGAGAACTCCCCGCAGCCCTTCCTGGTTATTGCCGAACTATTGCCGGCATTGCAACCCACACGGGATGCCCATATTTTGCAGCTTTTGAAGACCTCCAATGAAAGATTAGAGATGCTGGCCTTGTTCGCCAAGGTTAATCACAGTTTTGTGCTGCACTTAAACTCCCTTCTTGAGCAATCGCACATAACCTTGTCCGAGGAATTGCATCGCCTGCTCGGTGAGGCGATTTTCGAGTATTTCCACAAGTTTATCCAACAGTACCCGCGCCTGGAGGAGACCCAACTATCCACACAGGTAATGCCATGTAATAGCTAAGGAATTTTGAATTTTATTCATAAATATTCCATCTCAGGTGGATCGCCTTTCCTCCAACCAAGCCACTCCCAGCGATGGTGTGCGACATCTAGAGGAGAGTACCCGGAAGCTCTACGAGTGGCTGAAAGAGGCCTGCGAACGTTGTGCCTCTATTACGAGTGATTTGGCTCTTTGCAAACTTATCACCTTGCTAAACGGCATATTCAAGCGGCAGCTGGAGAGCTTTGGGCGCATCCAACGTCAGATTGGACTCAGCCTGGGATCCAGCAGCTATGCGGCTCAGAGTGAAAACTGGTCGCTGTTGCAGTACACCATGTCTCAGCTGCAATGCCTGGCCGACTTTCAGGTTCAACTGCATCAGTTCGAACAGGACTTGCACACGCGCATGGTCATGTTGTCCAATAGGCTGACTAAGCCATCCAACCGAGGCCCCATCACCATATTCCAGACCTGTGACCATGCGGCTCGCACCCAGCTATTGAATAGCATAGCTGATTATCAGCAAAAGAAGTCGGAGGCAACGGATAGCCTGGGTATCTTTCCGCAGATTTATGCCACGTTAAAGAGTCACTTTGCCGATACGCATGACATCACTCTTAATATATTGCTGCAACCGATTGAAACTCACTTGGCGCACATTCGTCCGCCTGTGCAGGATCACGCTGCGTCGGGCATTGAAATGCCCTCGTTCAGCTTCGCCCCGCAGGAAAGCATCACCCAAATAGGTCAGTATCTACTGACTTTGCCGCAGCACCTGGAGCCGCTGCTGCTGTCGCCATCTTCTCTGCTGAAACAGGCTCTCGAGGTGTGCAACATCAAGTATACGCAGGCCATTCCATGCGCCGACGTCCTGCTCTCGCTGGTCGTAGAGCAGTGCTGTGTTCTGTACGTTACGCAAATACTGCAAATCAAGTCGTTGCCTTCCTCGGCGGCTACTCAGCTCAGCGTGGATATCGAGTACCTGTCCAACGTTCTTGAAGAGTTGGGCTTGTCCATCAACCTTCAGTTGTCTCAGATCCTCACGCTGCTAAAGGCTGCTCCAGATCAGTATCTGACCCTCAGCAGCGGATGCGAGCCGCGACTGGTAACAGCCATTCGGCAAATGCGCAATATTATATCTACACAGTAGTTTTCAAATAGTTACATTCAATATCCAAACTTATATGTAATTTTAAGTATGTATTTATATAAACTATTTTGTTGGCCTACAGTTAAACCGTAGATAACTTCAGACATGCATTCGTACTTAAAGTAGAAACAAAGGGAATTCAAATGTTTAATCAAGTGTCCAGTAACTTGGGTCGGTTCAGCTCGTTTTAGCAAATTGCACTTACTTCGATCTCACTTTACGTCAAACGTAGGCTGACTTAGTCTCAGAATGTACTTCTTTTTCTTCGTTATTCGACGGGCGCAATATAATTGGTATACGGCAAATACCAAATCGAGAATTCGGATCATAGCTACCGGAATTTTCACAGTCGGCGTAATAGTGATTACATATATTCAGTGCCGTGCAATGATGAGAGAATCCTTTCAGAAGAACATACCATCGAATGACAATTCATTGAAGGATATGAATCCTGACGATATGCGGGCGAAGATAAAGGAGATGATGATGCACGCCTGGCGAAACTATGCTCGCGTTGTTTGGGGCACCAACGAGTTTCGTCCGATTTCCCGTCGTGTCCATTTTGGTGGCGACTTCGCAACCTACAAGCTTGGTGCCACTATCATCGAGAGCTTGGACACTTTGCATTTGATGGGTCTGAACAAAGAGTTGAGGCGTTCTCGGGATTGGATAGAGAAATCCTTCCATTTGGACCGGGTTGATGAAGCGTTGTCCGTTTATGAACTGACATCCAGGCTGCTGTGTCCCATGCTCACTCTATATTCCCTCACCGGGGATTCCCTCTACATGGACAAGGCCATCCATATTGCCGATAAGATCCTGCCTGCCTTCGACACGCCAACTGGTATACCCAGACGACTAGTGGTCCCAAAAGAAGGCAGCACCCTCACGAAGTACCTAAGTGATATCTCTCGCACTTCTGAATTTGGCTCTCTGCACCTGGAGTTCTACTATCTCAGTGAAGTCTCTGGATATCCGGTGTACAGGGAGCGAGTGGATGCTATCCGCGAGATATTAGCTAAAACAACCAGGCCCAATGGCCTTTATCCCAATGCCTATTGCACAAAATTTGGTAAGTGGGAAAATTACAACTGCTCCATGCACCGACTTTATGATACCCTGCTAAAGTCATGGATTCAGTCCGGGAGAACTGATACTCAAAATGCTGATACCTTCAAAGAAGCCATGCTAGCTGTGGCTCAAAATCTGGTTGTCATCAATCCCGAGGACGTGACCTACGTGTCCACGTTCAGGAATGGCACTCTTTTCCATCGTATGAGGCACTCCGATTGCTTTGCCGGCGGGCTTTTTGTCCTGGGAGCAGCAGAAACCCAAATGAAGCACTGGGAAAAGTATGCCCATATTGGCATAGGCCTCACAGATACTTGTCACGACAGCTACTGGAGTTCTCCCACTCGGTTGGGTCCGGATACGTTTGCCTTCACGGAGGAAAGCCAGCAGGAAATAGAGCCGCTCCAGAGGAACTATTACAATTTACGGCCGGAAGTCGCGGAAACTTACTTGGTTCTGTGGCGCATAACCCATCATCCACAGTACCGCTTGTGGGGATTGGAGATGGTGCAGGCGATAGAGAAGTACTGCCGAATGCCCTACGGATATACTGGAGTGATGGACGTTAACAACGTTACTTCGGAACCGGATGACGTGCAGGGGTCCTTCTTCTTGGGCTCCACTCTGAAGTATTTGTATCTGCTCTTCTCCGACGACGACGTGGTTTCGCTGGAGCAGTGGGTCTTCAACAGTGCAGGCCATTTCCTGCCCATTAAGGGCGTGAACCCAATGTATCGTCAGCATAACTCATCGAACTAAACATTAGCCAATTACCAAAATAGTTAGCATCTATTTAAAGTTTAACTTTTAATGCAGACATGTATAAAAAACTTGTGTGATCTAATACTTTCACAATGAATTACAAAACCTAATTTCTAATTAGCTGGGAGCACACACATTGAGCACACCTAAAAGCACATACACACATAAATGTCAAATGTCGAACATTGGCCCGCTAAACCATCGCTGGCATCCGCCCTAGAGCTCTAGAGCTGGCTGTTGGCCAGGTGGTTGTCGATGACCCGCTGGATGATCATCAAGCAGTGGCGCTGCCTGGCCACCGTGTTGTCGATCAGCTGTTCCGTGAACTGACTGGCCGCAATGTTCGTGTTGGGCGGTATATCCTGCGTGCAGGATATGTACCTGTTGAAGATCTCCGTGTTCAGCGACGTGGCCAGATACCGCTCGCTCTCGTCCTGCTGCTGCAGCTTGTCCAGCTCCTGGGCGGCCAGCAACAGCTGATCCTTGGCCTTCTGATATGATTGCAGCTCCTGCAGGCTGGCATACTCGGCGCTGCTCAGTTTCACGGACCTGCCGCCGTCTTTCGTCATCTGGCGAATGTGGTACTTGCGCTCGGCCACAAAATTACCGAGCAAGTATCCTGCGAAACCACGACACACAAGAGTGACTCATTAGGCGCTGTCCTGTGAATGCACTCACCTGTTATCAGCATGAAGAAGCCAATCGTTAGCACCAGGGAGGCACAGGTGCGCTTGGAAACGTACTCGCGGAACTCCCGAGAGCTGTTGGCCCGCACCGCCGTCTCGTAGCTGAGTACCTGGTGCATCCTGATGACCTGGTCCCCTTGGGGATTATAATCTGTGGGGCCTGCTTGGCCTAGTCACGTCGAGACACTCGGATGTGTCCTTCAGAACTGGGTGGGAACATGGTGCTATCGGTGGTATCTAGTGCCTAAAGCATGGAATTTGTAATTAAACATTAGAAACTGTATCTGTGAGTTACAGCTGTAAGTTTCTTAATTACTTCGATATGTTCAAGGATTTAAGAGCGCGGAACTTGGAATGATATAACACCTCTTGGTATGTCATGTCAGGATTTAATGTTCTCCTTTCACATTTTTAGTTTGAGCACTAAAACCGCAGTGTCAATGCCCCGAGTTCCTGTTCTGGCGATGCCGCTGATACGGAGGAGCGTGACTTAATCGCCCCACCTTAAAAGGCAATCGCGAAGCCCGTTGTTATGGGCATCGCACACGGCAAACAGCGCGGTCCTTTAAACGCTTCGTCGAACACTTTTCACTCACTCGCTTTATAGGATATCGTCGGCTTGGCTCGACTCTTGTGCTGCCAGGATGGGGTACATATGCATTAAATTAATTAATGACTGCACTTTTGTGTTGCACTGCCCGAAGGAAGTGGGCTACAAGTGTGGGAATGTCCTTTGCGAAGGGAGCGCGCTCAACTTTTAATTGTATTATTTATGCTTTATTTACTCGTCGCGTTCGCTCGGATCCTTGCGCGTTATCCTTGCGAGCGGTCTGAATGCCCGGACGCCCAGTCGGGAACTGACTCACGCTTCGTTGGGGGTCGGCTTTAATAGCTCTCCGTTCTCCGTTTTCCGTTCCGTGTGGTGAGTTTCCTGCCCCGATATGTTGCACATTTCAGCGTGGCACTACGTCGGCGGAAGGACGGTCAAGGGGAAGCTCGGAGAATGCAAACAAAGGCATTCCCAGTAGCTTCCTAATGAGGAATGGGTCCGCCATTTCGCCCACTCCGCCCGAGGCGTTCCTCAGAAACTATATCGGATTTCAAGCCATCGCCTCACTTTGAGTGATACTGCTGCTCCGTAGTTCCGAAAGTGGACCTCCCTTTTGATTGCCATAATCGTATTTTCTTTTCTGCTTCACTATTCCCTGCAATACTTCAAGGATATCACATGACCCTCGATTGCCATTTCTGTTCCTTGGGGTTCTTTGAAGTCCCCCCCATGACACCTTGCTTGCACATTTTCACTTGTTGTGCTGTGACATATATTACTGGGAATTTATGCATAAACTCAACCATTGCATACAATTTGAATATATATTTTGAGGTACGATTATAAACTTTTGCTTTTCTGAACTTGAAGTACATAATCCCATAACGCACTCTATTACTAAGTTAATCCATTGGGTGGCATAAATTAAAATAATTTATTGCACGATAAGCTTGTACACTTCTATATGTGCATCGATAGTGACTTCATTGGTCTATATAAAAGTGTGAGACCAACAGGAGATTTTAGTATACAAAATGAAGGCTTGCGTACCCATATTGGCAGCCCTTTTTGGATCAGGGAGCAGACTGGCATTTACTATTAACCATGGTTAATAATTCTTTATGATTTAATAAAATTAAATGAATTAAATTGCTTGAACTTGTATCCACTCAGAATTGATTGAAGCACTCAAAACACTCTTATTCCCTTTGCTAACACTTCATTCATACTGCCAAACACTCGTCTTGAGTATCTGCTAGTATAAATCAAACTTTTTCGTTGATAAAAGTGCTGCGAGATAAGATTTCGCACTTTGAATTAGCATCGATAGTGATTATGGCTAAGCTATATAGTATTGGGACCACCATGGGAGCCTTTTAGTCTTTCAATATGAGGGGTCTTACACTCTTGTCGCTCGCCTTCCTTGGGGTCTGTAGTGCCCTAACTGTGCCCCATTCGCTGGTCCATCCACGCGATCTGGAGATTCGTCATGGAGGGATTGAGGGTCGTATTACCAACGGAAACCTGGCGTCCGAGGGTCAGGTTCCCTACATCGTGGGTGTGAGCTTGAACAGCAACGGAAACTGGTGGTGGTGCGGCGGATCCATAATCGGACACACTTGGGTGCTCACTGCTGCCCACTGTACCGCTGGGTGAGTTATTTGATTTCACAAATAATTAACGCTCTTTGATAAATCATCGTATTGCAGTGCTGATGAGGCTTCACTGTACTATGGTGCCGTCAACTACAACGAACCTGCCTTCCGCCACACAGTGAGCAGCGAGAACTTCATCAGATATCCCCACTACGTTGGACTCGATCATGATTTGGCCCTGATCAAGACTCCCCATGTGGACTTCTACAGCCTGGTCAACAAAATAGAGCTTCCCAGCCTGGATGACCGATACAACTCTTACGAAAACAATTGGGTTCAGGCCGCCGGATGGGGTGCCATTTACGATGGCAGCAATGTGGTGGAGGATCTGCGAGTGGTGGATCTGAAAGTGATCTCCGTGGCGGAGTGCCAGGCTTACTACGGAACTGATACCGCCTCCGAGAACACCATCTGTGTGGAAACTCCGGACGGAAAGGCCACCTGCCAGGGTGATTCTGGTGGTCCTCTGGTCACAAAGGAGGGTGATAAGCTTATCGGAATCACTTCCTTCGTCTCCGCTTACGGATGCCAGGTTGGAGGACCGGCTGGCTTCACTAGGGTCACCAAGTACCTGGAATGGATAAAGGAGGAGACTGGAATCTATTATTAAAAAAAAACTTTACTAATTTCAAAGCAAAAAGGTGCTTAAACAAGTTTTAAATAAATGAAGAACATATGCTGTTATATTTTGTGTATTATTAATTTCTTGGAAGATAGTGGCATATTCATGTTTAGAGATAAAATTACCAATAATACATAATCAATACATTACATATTACATAATACATACCATTTAATACATTACCTATGTAATATTAACCTATTAGTGTTTTATTTTTTGATAATCTAAAAATCAACTTGTTGAGAACAAAAACTGTACAATGTGCCGTATGAGTAATATTTTATCACACTTTTTTTTGAAATTGGTAGTAAATACTTTCAATAAACATTATTCAGAATTTAAATTTCTTAAAGATCATAAAATACTTTACTCCTCATTTGGGTAATCTGAGTATATAATATATTTTAGGTGAAGTGAATGTCCTTACATGATACTATCATACTGAAGAGTAAGTTGCAAATAAGGCACATGTCATTCCACTTCAAATTTAGGCCATAATTTACAAAAAAAAAAAATCACCTGTAGTGGACTTATCAGTCGACGATGGCTCGCGATGATAACTTGATTAAAATTTACTGCCCTCCCATTTTACATACGTGTGGAAGGAAGGGCTCTTGGTCGAGATAAGACTACGGACCACTTCTGTATATAAAGGCGCTTCGACATCGGAACACCATTGAGTTGCAAGACTTGACCAAGATGAAACTGTTCGTATTCCTGGCCTTGGCCGTGGCCGCAGCTACTGCTGTGCCCGCTCCCGCCCAGAAGCTGACCCCGACGCCCATCAAGGACATTCAGGGTCGCATCACCAACGGCTACCCAGCCTACGAGGGCAAGGTGCCCTACATCGTGGGTCTGCTCTTCAGCGGCAACGGAAACTGGTGGTGCGGTGGCTCGATCATCGGCAACACCTGGGTCCTGACCGCCGCCCACTGCACCAACGGAGCCAGTGGAGTGACCATCAACTACGGAGCCAGCATCCGCACCCAGCCCCAGTACACCCACTGGGTGGGCAGTGGCGACATCATCCAGCACCACCACTACAACAGCGGCAACCTGCACAACGACATCTCCCTGATCCGTACCCCGCACGTCGACTTCTGGAGCCTGGTCAACAAGGTTGAGCTGCCCAGCTACAACGACCGCTACCAGGACTACGCCGGATGGTGGGCCGTGGCCTCCGGATGGGGCGGCACCTACGATGGCAGCCCACTGCCCGACTGGCTCCAGTCCGTCGATGTCCAGATCATTTCCCAAAGTGATTGCAGCCGCACCTGGTCTCTCCACGACAACATGATCTGCATCAACACTGACGGAGGCAAGTCCACCTGCGGAGGCGACTCTGGTGGCCCCCTGGTTACACACGACGGCAACCGCCTGGTCGGAGTGACCTCCTTCGGATCCGCCGCTGGCTGCCAGTCTGGTGCTCCCGCCGTCTTCAGCCGCGTCACCGGATACCTGGACTGGATCCGCGACAACACCGGCATCTCCTACTAAGCAGTTGATGTTCAATAAACGATTATAGCAAAAATGAAAAATTCGACCAAACTATTTATTCAGTTGTAGATTGAGGGGCACATTATTGAGAGCTAAATATTTATATATTCTATTATGTACATTAAATGTACATATATTATAAAACTAAAAGTAATCTCATATTTTCCTTAAATGTTTTTAAAACGAGATTGTTTAACTTATTTTTATATCCTATTTTTATATTCTATCCATATGATAGCTGTTGAACGCTAGTAGCGACTATAGGGTATTCCTATATTTAAAACTGTTTAAGCTAGGAAAGTCCACTTGCAGCTATTTATAATAACATAAATTTATATTATGTTTATGCACTTTAATTATGTTGCAAATATAACAAGTCCAATATTCTACATACACCATTTTCAATCCAGTTTGCTTTTTATATACATAATATACATAATAATTATAAACAATACATAATAATAATACATAATAATAAGACGTATGATCCATATATATATATTTGCATATAGTCCGATGGTTCGTCATTATGTGTTCCTAAAGCTTGATTTTTTCCGATACATAAATCGGAAATCGGAATAAGTTTATTTCCGTTTGCAGTTTAATATATTTCCCTTCACTTGGAAATATTTTATTGATTTCATTACTTAAGCAAGAAGACATCTGAATCCCATCCCAAAAACAGAACTTGAGTTGCTTGCTATAATCGTTTATTGAAGAAACCCCTCAGAATTAAGGAACATCAACTGCTTAGTAGGAGATGCCGGTGTTGTCGCGGATCCAGTCCAGGTATCCGGTGACGCGGCTGAAGACGGCGGGAGCACCAGACTGGCAGCCAGCGGCGGATCCGAAGGAAGTCACTCCGACCAGGCGGTTGCCGTCGTGTGTAACCAGGGGGCCACCAGAGTCGCCTCCGCAGGTGGACTTGCCTCCGTCAGTGTTGATGCAGATCATGTTGTCGTGGAGAGACCAGGTGCGGCTGCAATCACTTTGGGAAATGATCTGGACATCGACGGACTGGAGCCAGTCGGGCAGTGGGCTGCCATCGTAGGTGCCGCCCCATCCGGAGGCCACGGCCCACCATCCGGCGTAGTCCTGGTAGCGGTCGTTGTAGCTGGGCAGCTCAACCTTGTTGACCAGGCTCCAGAAGTCGACGTGCGGGGTACGGATCAGGGAGATGTCGTTGTGCAGGTTGCCGCTGTTGTAGTGGTGGTGCTGGATGATGTCGCCACTGCCCACCCAGTGGGTGTACTGGGGCTGGGTGCGGATGCTGGCTCCGTAGTTGATGGTCACTCCACTGGCTCCGTTGGTGCAGTGAGCGGCGGTCAGGACCCAGGTGTTGCCGATGATCGAGCCACCGCACCACCAGTTTCCGTTGCCGCTGAAGAGCAGACCCACGATGTAAGGCACCTTGCCCTCGTAGGCTGGGTAGCCGTTGGTGATGCGACCCTGAATGTCCTTGATGGGCGTCGGGGTCAGCTTCTGGGCGGGAGCGGGCACAGCAGTAGCTGCGGCCACGGCCAAGGCCAGGAATACGAACAGTTTCATCTTGGTCAAGTCTTGCAACTCAATGGTGTTCCGATGTCGAAGCGCCTTTATATACAGAAGAAGTCCCTTGTCTTATCTTGACCAAGTGTCAAACTACCCATATGTTGAGCTGGAGGGCAGTAAATTAATGTCATCCAGATTACATAGGAGCAAAAAGACAAAAAATAAACAACGCAGAGGCTTGTACAGCAATATAAAAAACGTAAACTTATCAGTGTTCAATGATTTGCGAATCAGTTAAAAATACAATAAATTTAATGTTAAATACTACTCATCGGATGCAATTCATAAAATCATTTTCTACGTGGGTACATTCAATTTGTTTAAACACATAAGTATCTTATCGGTGCCATAAAGCAAATCAGCATTGATACTATAGATTTTTACGATCATGTTGAGGGCTTAGAGATATAATTTTAATACAGATGGCCATAAAATGAATTTTATCCCGCAATCTTGACGGTTTCCGGTGGGGAGACAGTGAAAGTGCAACCTGCTACGCAAACCCAGGGAAAATGAGCTCTTTCGCTTTTCTCGTGGAGAACTGAGCACATAACTCACAAGGGTCCTTAAAAGCTAAATAAGGCAGGAGTTTTGTTGGAGGCCAATGAATCATTGAGTGCAACCCAGTTGTACACTGCAGAAAATCATGTATAAACCCAACATAGCATTTAGTTAATGGGAACTTATAAGAAGAATGTGCATTTAGCCACATTTGTGTAATGAGGAGTACCTTTATATAATTACGAGAATGCCATCCAGGTATTTTCAGCTATGGCCTCTAATTAATTCGCACTTAATGAGTTCCCCTCGACAGCTGTGACTTTAATTTTGAAATTCCTTGGGCCACCATCACTTCCTTCCTCTTCTCTTGGAAGCCATGCGAGTGGAGTGTGGAGTGCATTGGCCCCGCTAAAAACCCCGTACGACTTGAACACGTACGATGCCATTCCGCCCGGAGCTCCATTGAACCCCACCTTTCGAACACACACATTCATCTCAAAGGGCTGCTCCGTGAAAGTGGGCTTGTTCCTTTTCCTTTTCTCCGCCTTTAGCCAGGAGCTGGCATTTAGTTCCAAGTGCATTGACACACAAAAGCCCTGCGAGCGCCCTGAAGTAAGCAACATTCAACATTCAAGGCTCAAGACGCTCGGCTGCCAAGGACGAGTTGGGTCTTAGATGTACACCACCCCACCTCCCCCTCCCACTTCCCATGCAGATTAATCAATATTCATCAATCACAAAGTCAGAATCACTGACCCAGTGCCCAAAAGGCATTCGAAATCATTTCAATTCGGTAGATACTCGACTGTAAACTGCAGGTGTGGTGTGTTTTCCGGCTCTGTTGGTTAGCCAAAAGCTTAAAAGCTTGCATTTTCTCCTATTTTTAAGGGCTTTTCTCGGTGAATAGTTCTAGGATATGAACCCAAGTCCATGAATCCCTATTTACTCGCAAATTAACACCCTCATGCTACTTTTTGAATATTAAGTAGCTTTGAATTTCGGCTTGAATAGGTGTCAAAAAGTATGCAAAGTGCGTATTTTTTTTTTGGGCATTGATCTATATTGCTGGGTACAAAATATTAGACACCTATTTAATTTCATATCTCAACTGTATGCATCATTTCATCGAAATATAAGCAGATAATATTGTTCCATTTAGCACGTTTTGTTTTTCACTTACATATAAACCCACTGGGCAGTATTGATTTGGATTTTCAGGCATAAAAGTGGTGCGATTCCGTTGCTGGGGCTTCGAAAATCGAAAGTCGCTCATCACGTGCAATGCAACCACAAATGGACGAAAGATTCCTGAACTGAAATCGCTAAAATCGGTTGCTGCCTCCAAATGCAGCCCCACAATTACCGAAGTGCGGTCAAATGGGCCCATTGACTCGGGGTTCGCCCACACATTGACCGAGTTTTAGCCACATTGGGCACTAATGTAATTAGTGGAATATAGCGACCCGTGGCTGCCACTTTTCAGCAGTGCAACGCGGCTAATTGGAGGCGGAACATCGCCACGATGGAACACTAAAGGATACAGTGCGCGAAAGGATTACGCCAAGGCTCCCCGAGGAGCAGGGATAAATGCCCATAGTGTTTGTGAGATGTGAAGTGACCGAGTGATCCGATCCTGATAATCGCGTTCGCATAGACCAGTAAATCAGTGCAGATATGGGCAGCAATACGGAATCCGATGCCGAGAAGGCGTTGGGGTCTCGCCTGGATTACGACCTGATGATGGCCGAGGAGTACATCCTCAGCGATGTGGAGAAGAATTTCATATTGTCCTGCGAGCGGGGTGACTTGCCAGGTGTCAAGAAGTGAGGCTTCCTCCCTATGGCTTCGAGTAACTCGGCTAATATGATTTCGTCCTTGAAGGATCCTCGAGGAGTACCAGGGCACGGACAAGTTCAACATTAACTGCACGGATCCCATGAACCGCTCCGCCCTCATTTCGGCCATCGAGAACGAGAACTTCGACCTGATGGTGATCCTGCTGGAGCATAACATCGAGGTGGGCGACGCCCTGTTGCACGCCATCTCGGAGGAGTATGTGGAGGCGGTGGAGGAGCTGCTGCAGTGGGAGGAGACCAACCACAAGGAGGGCCAGCCATACGTAGGTCACATCCTGCCGCAGAATATGCCACAACTCTTACTCTTTTCCCCTCCTTTGGCAGAGCTGGGAGGCGGTGGACCGCTCCAAGTCCACCTTCACCGTGGACATCACGCCCCTTATCCTGGCCGCCCACCGAAATAACTACGAGATACTCAAAATCCTCCTGGATCGCGGGGCCACGCTGCCCATGCCGCACGACGTCAAGTGAGTGGGGTGGTGTAGGGATGCAGTTGCTCGGTGATATGGCTATGTAGTGAGCTTCCTCGTCCTTCGAGCGGCACGTTCCATTGTTTGTCCAATTGGCAACACACTTATGTAGCACATCGCTGGGTGCCTCTAATTTTAGATAATTGCGGGCAAATTAGGGTGAAATATTAATACAGGGTGTAATGTTGTGTGTGGGAAGAGCAGGTCCTTGAATGTTCTTAAATTGGGTCAATGGACTCAAGCCTTTAACAGCGTCATAAATGTCCTTGCTAGGAGAGAAGGTCCTTTGTACTCCTTTCAGATTGATTTAAATGTATTTATTATTATAGAACTCTTGGGTTCCGTACACTTTGTATATCATCGCTTAATCTCAATTGTTTCTAGGTGCGGCTGCGATGAGTGTGTGACCTCCCAGATGACGGACTCCCTGCGCCACTCGCAGTCGAGGATCAACGCATACCGCGCCCTGTCCGCCAGCTCGCTGATAGCGCTCAGCTCCCGGGACCCTGTACTGACCGCCTTCCAATTGTCCTGGGAACTCAAGCGCCTGCAGGCGATGGAATCGGAGTTTCGTGCCGAATACACGGTACGGTAGTAGTGTGCAATGTAAGCGGTGGCCAGTGTGCCACTAGAGTCTATGCGAATGCGAATGCGAGCCTTTGTTTGTGTTTGCCCAACAGGAGATGCGTCAGATGGTGCAGGACTTCGGGACCTCGCTCCTGGATCACGCACGCACATCCATGGAACTCGAGGTGATGCTCAACTTCAACCACGAGCCGTCCCACGACATCTGGTGCCTTGGCCAGCGGCAAACCCTGGAACGACTGAAGCTGGCCATTCGCTATAAGCAAAAAACGGTGGGTTCGGACTAATCCGTGCACATTAAGGAACTGTGAAGGTTACAAGCTTGTGGCTAGATACCCATGCCTAATCCACCACAGACCAACTGGGATTTAATAGCTTTATATATAGAAACGGATCTTAGTACCCTGCTTGAATTTATAAACATTACTCCCCCTTCTAGTTTGTGGCACATCCAAATGTCCAACAATTGTTGGCCGCCATTTGGTACGACGGACTGCCGGGCTTCCGGCGCAAGCAGGCCTCCCAGCAGCTGATGGATGTCGTGAAGCTGGGATGCAGCTTCCCCATCTACAGCTTGAAGTACATCCTGGCCCCGGATTCCGAGGGTGCCAAGTTCATGCGCAAGCCCTTTGTCAAGTTCATCACGCACTCCTGCTCCTACATGTTCTTCCTGAGTGGGTAAAGTGGGTGCTTAACACTTCATCCATCTAAATATGCGCCCATTCACAGTGCTCCTGGGTGCTGCCTCCCTGAGGGTGGTGCAAATCACCTTTGAACTCCTCGCATTTCCCTGGATGCTGACCATGCTGGAGGATTGGCGCAAACACGAGAGAGGTTCACTACCGGGTCCCATTGAACTGGCAATCATTACCTACATAATGGCTCTAATATTTGAGGAACTGAAATCTTTATATTCGGACGGCTTGTTTGAGTACATCATGGATCTTTGGAACATAGTGGACTACATATCGAACATGTTCTATGTGACGTGGATTCTTTGTAGGGCCACCGCTTGGGTAATCGTCCATGTGAGTCCATATGAATCTAATGAATAAATTGGAGTTACTGAAACGAATTGATTTCAGCGTGATCTCTGGTTCCGGGGCATAGATCCTTACTTCCCAAGGGAACACTGGCATCCGTTTGATCCAATGCTTCTATCAGAGGGCGCCTTTGCTGCCGGAATGGTCTTCTCCTATCTAAAGCTCGTCCACATCTTCTCCATTAATCCCCACCTGGGACCCTTGCAAGTTTCACTGGGTCGCATGATAATCGACATCATCAAGTTCTTCTTCATCTACACACTGGTGTTGTTTGCCTTCGGATGTGGTCTCAACCAGTTGCTATGGTACTACGCTGAGCTGGAGAAGAACAAGTGCTATCACCTGCATCCCGATGTGGCTGACTTTGATGACCAGGAGAAGGCTTGTACCATCTGGCGAAGATTTTCCAAGTATATTACATTCATTTCTATGTACTTTATCATATTGGCATCCCATTTCAATTTACTTTAGCTTATTCGAAACATCACAATCGCTCTTTTGGGCCTCTTTTGGCCTGGTGGACCTGGTCTCCTTCGATCTGGCGGGAATCAAGAGCTTCACCCGCTTCTGGGCACTGCTAATGTTCGGCTCCTATTCGGTTATCAACATCATTGTGCTTCTCAACATGCTGATTGCCATGATGTCCAACTCCTACCAAATCATCTCGGAGCGAGCCGACACTGAGTGGAAGTTCGCCCGATCCCAGCTGTGGATGAGCTACTTCGAGGATGGCGGCACCATTCCACCGCCCTTCAACCTCTGTCCCAACATGAAGATGTTGAGGAAGACCCTGGGCCGAAAGCGACCGTCACGAACCAAGAGCTTCATGGTAAGTTACACTCAGAGAAATTCAATATTTCAGTTTAAGTATTATACAAATCCACACATATATATTAAATTCAGTGTACTCTACTTTTAAATGATATTTCTTATCATATTACTTTTAAATGTAAGTAACATTTCGAAAGTTCGATTTTTTCAAGTTGAATCACCTCACAGTGAGAGGCGGCTCACAATCAATACAAATCTTAAGCGAAATCATTTTCAATCAAGCCCATGCAGAGCTATCTGTGCGTCAAATTGACGTCTAATACATCCTTTCTGTGTCCTTCCACCCTCTAATGCTCCCTGTTCCAACTCCCAGCGAAAGTCCATGGAACGGGCACAGACGCTGCATGACAAAGTGATGAAGCTGCTGGTCAGGAGGTACATTACGGCGGAGCAGAGGCGGCGGGACGATTACGGCATTACCGAGGATGATATCATTGAGGTGCGCCAGGACATCAGCTCCTTGCGGTTCGAGTTGCTGGAGATTTTCACCAACAATAACTGGGATGTACCCGACATTGAGAAGAAGTCGCAGGGTAAGGGAAGCCTACCCACATCCAAATTGGCAACTTACACGTGTCTTAAGATAGAAGTAGCAGTATATATGAATAATTATTTACAATTAGCTTTTGAATACCTAATAAAGTTCACCCCATCTTGAATATTAATTTGAAATATGTTGTGCTAGAAGACTACAAAGCTAGAATGGATTTTAATGGATTTTATTCACTAAACTTACTTTTGAAGGAGTTGCTCGAACCACCAAGGGCAAGGTGATGGAACGTCGCATCCTTAAGGACTTCCAAATCGGCTTCGTCGAGAATCTGAAGCAGGAAATGAGCGAATCTGAGAGCGGACGAGATATATTCTCATCGCTGGCCAAGGTCATCGGCAGAAAGAAGACCCAGAAGGGGTAGGTCCACTTAAATCTGTAAGACGCTTTGAATAATGGTTATTATTCTCAACAGAGACAAGGATTGGAACGCCATTGCGAGGAAGAATACTTTCGCCTCCGATCCCATTGGCTCCAAGCGCTCCTCCATGCAACGTCATAGCCAGCGAAGCTTGAGGAGGAAGATCATCGAGCAGGCGAATGAGGGTCTTCAGATGAACCAGACCCAGTTGATTGGTAAATTAATAAAGATGTGCCCAATGTATGTATATTTCCATACCCTTGATCTCCTCCAGAATTCAATCCCAACTTGGGTGATGTGACGCGTGCCACAAGAGTGGCTTATGTCAAGTTCATGCGGAAGAAGATGGCTGCCGACGAGGTTTCCTTGGCCGATGACGAGGGTGCTCCAAATGGCGAAGGCGAAAAGAAGCCACTGGATGCCTCTGGGGTACGTTCCAATCAATATATGTATATGTATTCCCTGGCTAATATATAATCTCACTTGCAGTCTAAAAAGTCCATAACTAGTGGTGGAACTGGAGGAGGAGCTTCTATGTTGGCTGCAGCTGCTCTAAGAGCATCGGTTAAGAATGTGGATGAAAAATCCGGAGCCGATGGCAAGCCCGGCACGATGGGCAAGCCAACGGATGACAAGAAAGCAGGTGATGATAAGGATAAGCAGCAGCCTCCCAAGGACTCCAAGCCGTCAGCAGGTGGTCCCAAGCCCGGGGATCAGAAGCCAACTCCGGGTGCGGGAGCTCCAAAGCCCCAAGCAGCTGGCACTATCAGCAAGCCCGGTGAGTCACAAAAGAAGGACGCTCCGGCACCACCAACCAAACCTGGAGACACCAAGCCTGCTGCGCCGAAGCCTGGAGAATCCGCCAAGCCCGAGGCCGCTGCCAAAAAGGAGGAGTCTTCCAAGACCGAAGCTAGCAAGCCGGCAGCCACAAATGGAGCAGCCAAGAGCGCAGCTCCCTCCGCTCCTTCGGATGCCAAGCCGGATTCCAAACTGAAACCTGGAGCAGCTGGAGCACCAGAAGCAACTAAGGCAACCAATGGGGCCTCCAAGCCGGACGAAAAGAAGAGCGGTCCGGAGGAGCCAAAAAAGGCTGCAGGAGACTCCAAGCCAGGAGACGATGCCAAGGACAAGGATAAGAAACCCGGCGACGATAAGGACAAGAAACCTGGCGACGACAAAGACAAGAAACCTGCTGACAATAATGATAAGAAGCCAGCCGATGACAAGGACAAGAAGCCGGGAGACGATAAGGACAAGAAGCCGGGTGACGACAAGGACAAGAAGCCGAGCGATGATAAGGACAAGAAGCCTGCCGATGACAAGGACAAGAAGCCAGCAGCAGCTCCTCTGAAGCCGGCGATCAAGGTGGGTCAGAGCAGTGCCGCAGCTGGCGGAGAACGAGGCAAATCCACGGTCACAGGACGCATGATCTCCGGCTGGCTCTAAGCCGCGGAATCCACTTTCATAGCAATTAAATAGTTAAGTCCTTTGTTTGTGTGAATAATAAAAAAAAAGAATCTCAAGTACCACGTTTCTGCAACTTGTTGCTAAAGGCCACCTGTTGCCAGCAACATCTCATTTGCATCGCAGCAACATTCATCATCCGCCCCGTTGTTCCGATGGCAATTTGTTTGTCTGCCATCCATCCGCCTGCTTTTCTGGCCTATAAAAGAACGTGAACTTCGACCAGAGGAATCAGAAGAACCGTGACCGTTCCGAGGATAACATCAGACCGAAAAACATATTCGCCAAGCCAGTGTTTCGTCCTAAATAGTCTTGCAAATATGAAATCTATGTTGGTCCACATAGTTCTAGTGATTTTCATAATCGCCGAATTCAGTACAGCTGGTGAGTGGTGGAAACATTACAAAATCGCTTTTAAGGAAATCTTAAACAACAAACTAGTCTATCTCGACTAAGTGCTGCTGCTATCTTTTGTTAACTTTAAAGTGAAAATAGTTAAATGCTTTTTAATAATGTTCAATAATATTTTGCAGCACCTTTAAAAGAAAGAGGTAATGGTAAAAAGACCTTTCCAATTTTTCATTAAAATGTTCTACTTAGAAAAGTTGTTTATTATTATTTTATTAACTTTTTTTTTAACACTTAAAGCACTTCTTGAAGAGGCATGCAATTTAAGTCGTACACAGTGTCTTTTTATATCAAGCTCTTTAAATCAAAAAGGTGATTTCAAATCTAACCGCTGAAATAATAAAAGCCACTTAAGAAGAGTTAAATATCAAAGAAATAGTTGTGGCACTCTAAATCTATAATTCAAATTTAAAAAAGGTTTTAATCACAAAAAGCCTTAATAAAAATATTCAAGTCACTTGAGTTACTTTGGCGGTTAGGCTACGAAAATAGCTTATTCCACGGAGACTTAAGAACAATAAGATGAGAACATTTGAATAAATTGCAATCCCCAAACACTCCATTCAGAGACGGACCACGACAAGAACCGACGAGGTGCCAACATGGGGCTCTATGCCTTCCCGCGCGTTGGTCGCAGCGATCCCAGTCTGGCCAACAGTCTGCGCGACGGATTAGAGGCCGGAGTCCTCGACGGCATTTACGGAGATGCCTCCCAGGAGGATTACAATGGTAAGTCGTTGCGGCCGGATACGGTTGACTAATTGGTCCTAACGCCCCGGGGACGCATGTGCCATTCCAGAGGCTGATTTCCAAAAGAAAGCCAGTGGTCTGGTGGCCTTCCCACGCGTTGGCCGCGGTGACGCCGAGCTGAGGAAGTGGGCCCACCTTCTGGCTCTGCAACAGGTGCTGGACAAGCGCACGGGACCCAGCGCCTCCTCGGGATTGTGGTTCGGTCCCCGGCTGGGAAAGCGCAGTGTGGACGCCAAGTCGTTTGCGGACATCTCCAAGGGACAGAAGGAACTCAACTAGACACACTGACTCCCCCTTTTGACACTCTGAATGTCGTAGATACTTTTGTATATCAAAGAGAACGCTTCTAATTGAATATTGTAACGGGTATACAGCAAATATGTTTTTCGGTCAAATATATATTATGAATAAGGGCTGGTGAGAGCTTGTAATTAATGTCTTTGCGTGTCCTTCTTGCCATTTCAAGTATGTAAATATAATAAATCATATAAAGTAGCCTGCTCAAGTACCGCGTTACAACTGGGATTCCTTTTGGAGTATTAAGAAAAGTTTATTCTAAATGAATTGCAAACAGTTTTGGTTCGGACATGAATGATACGCCATTGCCATGACATGGCTAAGATCATCCGTTGTGGGCTCTACTCCTGCTGTTGCTTGAACTTTCGTAGCTCGGACTGTATGGCCTCGATAAGGGGTGCAGTTCCCGTTCTACTGCCCGATGGAGCAGTCGCATCCAATCGGGCCTCCATCCTCTGGAAGGGTCCTGCGCTCACTGGACGATTCAGGGTGGAGTGGGAGCTGTACATACTCCCACCTCCCCAGGCACTGTAAGTAGGCGACGGAGGTTGCGTCGAGTGCGCCGACTTGGACGTCTTCTCCGGCTGAGCGGTTGCCGGACGTTCAGCTAAGCTCTTGGGTTCCGCCGAAGGATGAAAGCTGGAATATCAATTACTTGAGTTGAGAATGATAGTCATTTCCAGGATAGATCCGCACCTCGGCAATCCCGCAGATGAGCCCCTGTGCTCGCGCTTCGTAGCCCTCCGGTTGTTGGTGAAATTCTGGGTGGGCAGGGGCATGGGTATGTCGTCCTGGCTGGAGTACATCTGCAGGGCTCCCTCCAGAAGCCCCTCGTAGTGGTTTCTAATGGCCGACGGATTGTGCAGCGGACTGGGGTTGTAGTCGGCATAGGTCTGGGCCTCTGGGGAAGATCGATTGGAGAAGTTGAGTACGATAGGCGGAGGAATGACTTTACCAGGTCGTCTGATATGGAGAGGACTGGAGAGGTGGGTCTCTACGTTGTTAGTAGCTACGTTTTGGTTATCGGGTTATCAGGATTGGTGCAAGCAATAACAATAACTAAATCAACGACTACGGGTTGTCCTAGTAACGCGACTTGGCCCCAAATCGAACGTCGCCATCGTCCTCATCGTCATCGTTATTGTTACTCTTTGGGGTTTCTCCGCCCGGCTCACCCTGCGTCTGTTTCTTCTTGTGCCGCTCCCAGACCACGGGACCCACGACTCCCGGATCCGGATTGTCGCTGTGCGAGGCGGAGCGGACATTCCTCACCGACGGCGGTGCCTTGGGACTGGGAAAACTGGCGATAGTGGCAATGGTGTTGTCCTTGCTGCCCTGCGACTTGTGGGATCGCAGGGATCTTGTGGAGTTGTGAGGCGCCACTGCGTTCACGTTGTCGTAGTAGGTGACGAAGACGGGATCCAGTACGCGGTTCAGTGGTTCCGGCAGAGTACTCTTGGGAAAGGCCCGGACCGAGGCCATCGACAGGAAGGATCCCACACTGGCCGTATCCGACTTGTCGGATGGCTGAATATTCCGGATCATCTCGCTGTTGATGGCCTCGGCGGACGCCCCTCTGCCGGTTTTTTGGGTCAGCAACTTGTTCCGGTGGTAGTTGTTGTGCGGATTGAAGGCTTCGCTTCGTTGGAAGTTCTCGTAGCTCCGGCGCATAACTTCGGGGGACTCCTCAGCGGAGGAATGACCCGCCAGGGAACCTTGGACCGGACTCGTCTCCAAGGAGCCCACTCGGTTCTCGTTCAGGTAGCGCCTTCTGGACTTGTGTCGCATTTTGTCGCTCTTCTTCTCCGACACCACGGATGTGTAAACGGTTTCCTCGTGACCTTCGGCTCGATCGTACTGATGACGCCTCTTATGGGCGTCAAACAAGCGGGCAGCCTTGTCGTCCAGGATCCTTTGGACATCGGCACTCGGCGGATTGATAGGGCAGTAAACGGAGGAATCGGAAGTGTTGTCCGTGGACGAGGAAATGGACTCTCGACGGGATCGTGTCTCCTGCGGCGGAGCTGGGAAACTGATGCGTGGCTCCCTCTCGTAGGAGAAGTTCCTTACTCCTGCCTCCCGGGATTGGGAATGTCCTGGACTTGGTTCTCCTTCGGTCCTCTCACTAGTCGTAGGTCGCATTGATTGACCATCGGAGAGGAGTTCGTTGCGGGAGGAGTTTCTGAAAAGGGTATATATATATATATATATATTCCTTGCAAAAAATACTTTCATTCCGCAAAGGAACATACCTGTTGACTGCACTAAGTTCTCTTTGCCGGGATCGGGTTCGTCCCAGGAGTAGAACCGCCACGAGGAGCAGCATCAGCAGCAGTATGGCCAAAGAACTGATGACAACCAGGGCCACGTTGTTTTTGACCGAGTTAAAGAATCCAGCCTGTCCACTTCGAGGAACAGGAGCCAAAGCGGTTGCCGTGGGCTCCCTGATGTAGGCTATATTAAAAGAAAATACGATACATACGTATATATCGGAACTATTGCAGATAAATCAACTCACGTTCAGATTTCATATATACGGCCTGTCCAAATGTCTTCACCGCTTCGGATTCACTGACCAGTTCCATGTCCTTTGCTGCTGTTGTGGCCAAAACAGGTCGACCATTCACCAGAACCGTGTAAATCAGCTCCGTTTGGTTGGCTATCGGTCGATCATTGCTGCTAAAAACAAAAAATATAAATCAAACAAATATTACATGAATTCATTCAAAACTCGACTCATGCCACTTTAGATGTTTATGTGAGTGCACTTTGTGGGTTAATCAAACTCATAATATTGAAAACCAGTTCGGCAGGCACTCACAATTTGAGGTTGACGTAGTTGTGCTCCTCCATGGTACCGAACCCATTGGTGTTGGTGCTCCACTTTTGCACATCCGCCTCGCTAATTTGTGTTAGGTTGTGTATGACAACTCTGACGTGCTCGTCCCTATAAAGTGGCTGGGACTGGGACTGGGAATGGGGAAGGCTTTGGGGATGGGTCTGGGGTGGTGGTTGCGCCCCCTGTTGTTGTTCCTGTTGTTGTTGCACCGGCGGTTGCTTAGTCAACAAGGTTTCGTGCATTTCCCGCAACTTTTCCGATTTCCCATTCTGCTGTATGAGCTCCCAGGGGATCAGAGTAACGTATGCTCCATAATCTATCGATTCCGTGCTGGTCGAGGGTGTGACCCCCAATGGGAGCTGCTCCTCGGACTGCTCCTGCTCCTGCTCCTCCTGCGAGTGGCTGGCCCACTCGGTGTCTTCGCCCAGTCGCCTCACACTCTTTATGTAGTGCTGCTCGTCCTCATCCTGCATGTCCAGTATTTCGACATCATCTGCTGGCGATCCCGTCGTGGTTTCCACTCTCGTCGGTAGCGTCAAAGACTTTCGACGTTCTCGAGGTGCCGGTAGGTTAACCCCTTCGATTTGTTGAGCTCCATTAATGCCAAGGTGCCTGGTTTGTTGTCTACTTGTGAGATGTAAGTTAAGTACTTCTTTCATACCTTGCTTAAACTATTCTTACCTGGTAAAAGCCAGACGATATAGCCGTGCCAGCTTCTCCTCCAACGTGGGATTATCCTTGGCCGTATAGAATCCCGACATGACGGTCAGCAGCCAATAACGTCGGTCCGTGGCGGAGTAGTTCAGAGGAGGCATTCCTGGGCCACCCATGTCCCAGGTGCCGCCGCCATCATCTGGCTTGCAGTCCAGACAAATGGGTATGTCGATCTCCTGTAAATCAATCTTTAACATAGGTCCTTTGTTCGGAGTTATCCCGTGCTTTAACTTACATTATTTCCATCCACATAGATGGTGGCCACCACCGTTTCGGTCTTGAAAACTGTTTCCTTGCCCTTGGTAATCCCCGTGTGCACCTTCTTCAGAAAATCCGGTGGCCCATCCCCCGAGCCAGTCCAAAAGAAGTCTTCCAAGTGAATTTCGTCCTTAACTTCTGGATAGTCATCGTCGTTGTTGTCTGGAAATGTCGTGGATTTATTTTTGGCTTACAAGTTTCTTGAACTTTCACCCCGTTTCCATAGAAAGTAAACAACACACAGTATCTGATTTGATAACTTTATAGAGGGGTTTTAAACTTATATTGGAAATAAATGTATATATGTAATTCATATCCTAAAGTTTAATATATATTCTCGTGTCTTTCTCATTCTCCAAGTTGTATTAAGTGCTGTTTTTCGGTTTTATTACCCCTATTTTGGTAGCAGGCTTTCGAGTTTGTTTGATCAATTGCACTAATGGCAACATATTTCCCACAATGAATGCAGTTCCACCGCACAAATTATGCTCCAGCGACAAGTTCGTCTATATGCATTGGTTTTGGATGGTATACCCCCTCCTCAGGGACAACAAAAGCATAACTTATCGATTAGCACCTGCGTTTCCGAAAACCGAAAGACAGGAACTTGACAATTTGCTTGCGTGTTGGGCCCGCAATTAGGCATACACCTGCCTTGATTTGGCAGGTCGAATCACCTGGGTCAGTCCTCTTTGCCTTTCGGTTTTGCAATTAGCCCATATTGATTGTCCCAAATTTTTTGCTGCGACCAGTGATGAATTTTGGTCGTATGACATGGCTCTCAGCCAGTGCGTAAAGCAAGGGAAGCGTTAAAGGTCAAAATACTTGCACCCTAAATGCGGCAGAACCTCTGGTTCTGGTCAAATATACATCGAAATTTCACTCGGCGGATGCTCAACTCACCGTGACTCAATTGTATAAGCGGCTGACCAAGCTGCGACTTTTGCGTAGCTACACAATTGGATTGGAAGGCCAGAAGCGAGAAGGAAATGAGCAGAATCGCGGGATTTGCTTTCATTTTCACTGGATTATTTATGAGCGTTCTGGTCACTTTCGGGTGTTCCTAATTCGGGCCGCATTTCCCTTTCCACGCGGCTACAGCAACGGTGCGATTGTGGAAAAGTACACTCTATATGGGCGATATCCGATATCCGAACTATTTGGAAAAGCTGATTCGACACCGTCGAACGTCGACCGGGAACTAAACGTTCCATTGTAATCCAAGCGTTCTCGGGGCTATATGGTGGTGCGGATGCGGGTGACATTGTTATAGCCCGCTCTCTGTTTGGGCCGCTTTATGCCTGGTCAGTTACCTGGGGCAACCGACACTTCCGCGGCAACAGGCACAAATCGGAAAAGCGCGCCAAGCCACAAAAACCCCCTTCCACCAACAATGGAAAGCTTTTGCCGTCAAGTCCGACTTTGTCCCAAACATTTTGGGACAGCACTGGATTGCTTAGACACAGCTACCACGTACAATGTGCAGTCATGGTTCCAGTCACAAAAGCTCGTTTAACTATGTACAAAAGCTGATTGTTACACGAAGAAGGTCTTGTAGAAACAGTACAACGGTATTCGCAGCTTAAAAAGTATTTTTCAATCATATAACTTATTTGGTAATAACCCTTCAGGTGATAATTCAAATTAAATCGAATTTATATAAATCAATATAATGCAAATTTATTACTTTATTCAAGTATAAACAATAATGAAATAACATATTATTTTAACGCTCATTTTTTAGGTTTATCTACATATGTATGTACGACTATGATTACAATTTCAAGAGACCTTCATACCATTACTCGGAGTATAGCTTTACTGTAAGCACACAAAAGTGTTAAAAGCTTGATTAATTAACAATAATTAGCCATTAGGTTTAAACAAGTTTCTTAGCTTGCTCAGATGGCAAACATGACAAACCAACTGGCAGCATACATTTTATGCCATACATATGTATCTATTGTTGTTCTTCTTCCCATTTTCATTGTAATCATTAACTTCAGACGACCTAAGAAAGGGTAATATGGCTAAGTTTTGCAGGTGGCCTTCGTATTACTAATCGAGTAATTTGGGCACTCAAAAACCCACTTGATGAATGAATAGCTTTTTTATAGTAATTTAATAAGGTTTGCCGAGCGACTTCTGCAGAAAACGATGGGCAGCCTTCGTTTAATTACCAAAGGTATTGCATTTTCGTATCGCCGGCCGACTGGTGTATAGATGATTAATTATTAATAATTATGAAGACGTACTCAGTAAATTCCCACCCACATCTTTTGGTAAACTTGTTTCCTTTGTAGCTGCCAAATAAGCCAAATACGTCACCCGAGCGGACAAGGTTTCCCATGTAGGCTTACAAAAAACCCCCGAAAAATACATAAATATTACCTTGTACCTCGACTAATCATTTATCATGGAAACAAGTTTCTTGGTCCAAATGCTTCCAGGAACCAGTCTAATTTTTGGATCTCCATTGTTCTTATCCGGCGATCACTAAAATAAGAATTTGATTATACGTATGCTAAGAATTTAGTCTGTCAAATCTGGCCATAATTTTGAGCTGTAGGCGCTTATTAAGTCGTGTGCTTCACCTGACTCGACATTTCTTTGTGTATAGATACATCGAGTGGATGGCATGAAGTGGCGAAAACCCACCGAATGTGCTTGTCCATGGATACGAGATTCTTGAAACTCGTTTCGGGTGTCGGGTCCATCATTACTATAGAATGCGCTAATTTGTCGGGCGTAAAGACTTTTTAAAGGTCACAACTATTACGCAACAGAAAACTCGTCTATCCAGAGTGCGGTCCACTGATATTGAAACAACTAAACTTGATCTTGGCCAGTGGCGAGTGGAAATGAAAATTCTTAGCAAGCAAGCATATATTTTGGACTCATTTATTTACAACTCTAATCTACAAGCTCCTTATCCAGCAGCGGACTTCAGGGCTCCGGGGCTCAGTTTCCGGTTCTTGATCTGGTAACGGGCCTTGTAACCATCCTTGTCGGCGGTGTACATCGTCACAGTCTCGGTGTCAGTCTTTTCATCGTACGAGGAGTACATACCCATGACCACCAGTTGCTCGTCGGGAGTGCCGGGGTTCATGATCACGCCCATCTCCTCGCGCTTGCTGCCATTTGGCTCCTCCGACCTGCAATCGAATGGCACATTAACACCGATCTGTGTCTATAAGGCGGAAAGTACTCACGCGAAGCGGTATCCCTCCTTGGTCGGCGCCTGGTTGTAATACTCCGACACAATGGTGGGGAAGACGTAGTCCAGAAGTCCCGCCGAGCTGTGGGCGGCCATAAGGGCCACCAGGGCAGTGAAAAGTAGCTGTGAGAAACGAACGGGTCACATTAGTCTTGGATCATATTTGACTAACTAATTATGCCTATGTAAGTGATGCACTTATAGCGTGCTAATTCAATGTTTTGTACACCTTTAAAGAATTGAATATCTCACTCACTACTTTGCACTTTTTAAATAAGATCACAATTGAAACTAGTTTTATTTAATAGATCCAATAATAAAAATCCAAAAGTTAAACTGCGAACTGTGTAACTTGGCAGCAAGACGGGCTATTAGCACAGCTGCATCAATATCGTGTATTGGATTGACAGCCACTATTTGGATTATGCACACACTTCACATGCCAGGCCAGGCCACATTGCCGCCCCCTGGTCAATACCAAGTCGTAGGTCTGGAACACGGTCGAGGTATCCGGATGCGAATCAGCATCAGTAGCTGAATTCGAATCGGAATAGGGTTCCGCCCTGAGCAGCTGCTTACCAATTTCGCTGAGGCCATGTTGATGCGCGATGGAGTTACCGAGCTATACTAAAGCATCCGAAGTGCGACCCCTAATATATAAAAGTTAGGATCTGCATAGATCTTTCAAGCTCGCGACGCGCGAGGCACACACACAGTGGATAAGTCATATTTTTCTGCTTAGTAGCAGCCACTACTTATAGAGTAAAACCGGTCGCTTCTCGATCCGCAAGTCAAATGCCGAAAGAAACGCCAACGCCTTTCTGTAAAAATGTTATATTTAAAGATTGATTTCGAGGAATATTCGGCAAAGGAATCGACTTGGCGACATCTGCTCCACACACATAATGGGTTCTCCCTGCTGTGCCAACAGATGGAACACTATTTCTCAATTTGTTATCAAAATGCGGTTATCCTTGGTCTTAAAGCTAGCGAAACCAGTGATTTATAAAACGATATTTGCATATATTCGAGATGCCAAATTAAACAAAATTGTTTTGATGCTCACAAACTAGTTTATTTTTAAGTTTATAGTCGCCCGTGATTTCACTTTCTAAGCTGAAGTTTAGCATCCGATGCTCGTTCTGAACAATTGCCTTTTCTTTCAGCGATTCAGGTTTTTCTTAGCAAAGGTTTTCGCGGTTTTTTACATGATTGTACGTTGGGATGAGTAATTAGTTGTAATCAACCATCAATCGTGTTTAATTACTGAGTCATCTTTGCAACAATTCCATCCAGATTTGTGTACAGGTCCATTGGTGTTGAATTGACGTTTTCCTGATTGGCAATAAAATGAAACTCAAACTTAAGCGATTGCTTTTTACCCATTAATTAAAATCTCATTTTGAGGTTCAACGCTCTAGACAGCACCAATATAATTAAATATTTCTTTAGAAGCCGAAAAGTCGAAGAGATTGCACAGATTTGTATACTTGCTATAAAGCAGGAACTCTTTACCGAATTATTAGTTTGGAATTGAAATGTATCTGTTTGACAAACTCTCAGAAAAAAAAAACAACGTACAAAAGTCCAGTTCTCTGAGAACATAACACAACATAAAAGAATACAAACAAACAAACTATTGATAATTATGTATATTTCAAACTATTGTTTTCATTTTGAGTATGGTTTACAAATATGCTTGTGTGAACGCAAACAATTGAGCTCTCGTTGCCCAAAAGTATGCTTTAAAATTTTTGTTAATATCACGTTGAATTATCATATTTTTTAAAATAGTTATTTATATATCTTTAACATATTTTTATTCGTTTACTGTTATTTAGTGCTTACGGTTTAAAATATTAGGGGTTTGAAGAATCTAGTAAGTCAAGTGAAAAAAGCTGGCTCCTACGACACTCAATGTATTTATACACAATGTATACATCTTTTTTACATTTACTACATTTACACTTCCTCGATAGATGGCAGCACTCAAAATGCAATAGTTATCCTATTATACGAATTTCAACAATTTATAAAAACAAAATATAAAAATTCAAAAAAACCCCCAATGTATTAATTTTTTGGTGTTGCTTTTAATTGCTCGACTTTTGAGCTAATCGCTGACTAAATTACAAAGTAAATGAACCAATCGGAAAAATAATTAAGTTGTGAAAATATATATTAAATTAAATTATGGACATTTAATATTTAAAGTACTGATTGGCAAGTGGTGCTGGACAAAAGCGTATTGGCAAAACCTCTGATGCTCAGACGTTTTAGAGGCGTCTTCACAATGAAGTCTCACGTCCTGCTGCTTGGATTCCTGGTGATCCTTGTTGGAATCCTTAGTCATGAAAATGTCGATGCAGCTGGACTTTTATCCTCGTCGGCACAGACCCAGGGATGCCAATGCTCGCTAACGATGTCCTGCAGCTGCTGCCAGAGTGTTTCGGTTGATCTCCTTAGTCAAAATAGTACCGGTATGTAGCTAGGATACACACATTCATATAACCCTTACCTTATACCAAATTCCCCTTCAAGTCTGCCTCACTTTGGGCATTGGCTTGACCAGTGGAACCATCAATTTGGGGGCCACAATGGATGGAAATTCGGTGGCCGCGCTATCCATCAGCACCGCCAACCCGCCCACATATTGCATTCCCGTCATCTCAATGGTTTCCCTGGACATGTGCATCAAAGTAAACATCAAGGTGGCAGGAGTGGCGGTCAAGGCCTGTCCCACCTTTTATACCGATTATGCCACGAACCAGGTCGCCAGCTACGATTTTCCCTGCATCCAAGTGGGCATGGATGGAGTTAGCCTGATCTAGAAATACAAATGCGACACCCAAAACAAACAACGCTTCTTTCAAGTTTTTTATTCTGTATGCTCTTCGTTAGGTTTATAAAATGTTCAGCAGCTAGCCGGGAAAATCGCTATATACAAATGTTACTGGTCAAATGCACAGGATCCGCAGATCGATCCAGGATACACTGCATTCGATAGCTAAGCTTAACGAGTAAGGCTATTAAACAAAAACAAGTGTTATCGGTGAAACCCATCAGCCCAAACCACAAGAGAAAAATGTACAATAAACTTACAACTGAAGATCACAAAGGACTCCTAACCACAGAGGCTGGTCTCACGAATTCTACCAATTATACATATTATGTTGGGTCTTCCTATATTGAGGTAAGCAGCAGATAATCTAGGCTTCGCAACGGGATTCTTTGTGGGGGCACTTCGAGAACTGCTGCCAGTGCACCCAGAATTTGGATCAGTTCGCTCGTAATCGCTCGTACACCTTGTTTATCGGATATATCAACTAAAACTATGCTTGGAGGACCTGGCCAGTCTGGTTGCCCAAACAGCTCTGCGCGTCCCGGCCAAGCGGGGCTCCATCGCCTCCAAGGGACGCGGACGCGGATGAGGCGGGCACATCGCTCACGATCGCCTTGCACATGACCATCCTGACTCCGGCGAGGAAGTCCGAGAGGTAACATCATGTGGGTCGTGACGGAGCCGGCGGTTTTCGCTCCAGGGACAAGGATTGCAGCACGGCGGGAGGTGGCGGTGGCGGGGCACTCCGCATCCTGGGCACCGGCTTCTGGTCCTTGCTGGCCGTGGCCAGTGAGTCCCTCAGCACCTTTGGCTGCGTCGTTATGACCTTTGGTATGGTTCCCAGATGCTTCGACGTGCCATCAGCACCGCCCTCCAATCGCACCGACTCGATGGACGAGGACACCCGGCTGTTGCCCTCCTCGTCCAGCTCGTTTCCCACCTCCACCTCCACCTCGTCGTCCTCATCCTCGTTCTCCTGATCTTCGATCAGGGCGCGGAACTCTTGGATCGATTCGTTAAGCACCCACAGTTGTGACAGCAACGAGAGATCTAGTTGACGCAGTCCGTTCTGGAATGAAAAATCGAGTACAGGATTACTACTAAATTCGGGACACTTTGAAAGTTACTTAGTTATACTCAGTGTGGGCGTAGCCCGTTGATTTATCTCTGCAAAGTAGTTACTTTACATTTTATTGATTCAGATTGCCTTATCCGAAATATATATCTCGTCTGGCTGGCCGGCCGACCATGAATAATCCCAATACCCATGTCCTCTTTTAGTTTTTGGCCTGTATTTTCGTGGCATGACGCTTGTGGTCAAAATGAAAGTTCCCCTGTCGCTGTCGAGTAGGAAGGAAAAATCTCATTTGTCAATTAATATCGCGGCATAATATCGCGCCAAAAGAAAAGCAGAAAAACTTTCTGCAGCCGCCGCAGCATCGTGGTATTAGCCAAATCCGCTCAAGCCGGCGTTTTTGCTGACGACCAACTCAACTCCCACCTGGCTTACTAATTCATTCAGATTGACTGCGAAAGCAAATTAAAGTTGAGTTAATAAGAAGTGACTGTCACTTAATAAATGAAAATATTAAAATATTTAAATATTTATATACACCTTTTATGGCCATAAGTCAAGTGAAGAAGCTTTCCCTTTGCGATCGCTCGCCCCAGAAAAACCACAAAACTCAATTTTCCTCACTTCCGTCTAGAATACGGTTAGCAATTAGTCATTTGAGGTTTCCTCTTCAATATTCAATACTTCTGCATCGGCTAATTTTCCGCTTTTCCTCAACTTTCCCAACAACGAGGAAGTATCTACGTGTTCTCCGCTTAAAACAGCCCATCTTAGTTTCTTCTTTCTAACCATTTGCCGTTGGCCATGTTAAGTGTGTGTGTGCCAGTTTTTGCCGGATTAATGCCAGCTGTACAAAACCTTTCGGCTTTTCGCCACATTTTTGGCGGGGGCGTCGCCTCGGGTCGAATGTGAATTAGTTGCAAATTAACATACTGGCAGGGTTATCCGTGGAAAGTCGATCCAAATACAAGTGTGCTAATACTATTAGCGAGCTTGGCCAGAAACTAAGTAGGCCAATCGGGTGATAGGCAAGCAATCTTGATTAGAAGTCATGCTGGTTAGGTATGAAGTACCTTTAAGTATATGTATATAATCTACATCTTTCAATAATATTGTATTTCCATCTTTTGGTATTTCTTTTAGTTTTAGCAATTCATTTGCTGTCATAAATCGAATCGATACGTGTGTAGTTGACAATTTAATTAGCCTTAAGCCCTTTGCGCTAAAATTGCTTTGTGGCTTATATTGAGTGGTGGTAGGAGGCTTTGACACAAGCAGAAGCCCTAGAAGTATCTTTAAATGCAACAGCGCCAAATGGCAATGAACGCTGCAAATGCCAGACAAGGCTGCCACCGCCCTGCCGCATAAATCAGTGCATATGTATATATATATATATTTAGCTGGATATAGACACACGGATCTGCCCAAGATCCAAGATAAATACTGGCGCGTTCTATCTTTAGCCGCGAAGCCATTCAGCTCACATCAAACATTTCTGCACCGATGCGTGAACTCTGCAGCCGAACGCGGCACCTTTTCGCGAAATGCGGAAGATCAGGAAACGGGAAGGAATCTCAGCGATTTTCTGGTGTCAAATGGAACCGCCCAGATGGTTTGCCATTTAGCTATTCGAACATTTGCGAGTGCCATCTATTGATGATTTGTATGCTTTACGATCAGATCCGTAAGGCTTCTTCGCACCCTTTTATGTACGTGTGTGATTCGCCGCACGGATTTAATTAACTCGAGAGGCAGGCAAATGTGGCAACTTGGGATTGCAGAACGAATGTGTATCTTTATACATACTCGTATGTGGCAGAGCCCTCGGCAAGAGGTTGGCGTGTCATGTTCGCGGTCTGATAAACTGAGCTCGGTTCGCATGTGCCAAATAAAGTGGAACAAGTGAGAAGCGATTAGCCACAAATGGGGATATTTCTTGGCCAAGTCTCTTCAGACTCGAGATTCGAGCTGCGAGACTTTAGACTTGAGACTTGGCCTAATCGCTAGCCGACGATCTTGGAGCCGGAGAAAGAATGCCCGGGCCGGGCTTGGTCGTTCAAGGCCGTTTTATGTAAGCCGTAAAAATCCATTTCATGCATTGATGCATTTCTTCTCACAAACTGTCCGCTGGCTCTTTAGTTGCTTAGCTAGCTGCCTGCTCTTGCTTTTGCTGCCTTTTTTTTTTTTTTGTTCATAAATTTAATTTGCTGCCATAACCGAGGTATCTGGCAACATAAATTAGCTGAAGCGGACCCGCCGCTTTGTTGTTGCTTTGCTGCCAGCTTGCTTACTTGCTCACTTGCTTACTTGCCCACTTGCCCGATTGCCAAGTTGCCAGCTTGCCAGCTTGCCAGTTTGCTGGATTGCCTGGCTTAATGGCTGCGCATGCGCTGATTAGTCGTACTCCTGTTTTCTCCCATTGTGGCCCCACTCGGGTTTATTTCTCCCCGATGCGTTGTGTTGCATTAACCGGGTTTATTACTTCATTTTCATCGTTGCTCACATTAGAGATGGTGCCGCTGATGGCGCTGGGAATGGCGGCTCTAACAATTGAGCGTAATTTGACTTGACAATCATCTATTAATATGGGGGGCATAAGGTAGGATGGTTTCAAGCTCTGCAACTATGCCAAGGAATAATTGCAATTGGGGTTACAAGATACATACATATACCAGAAATACAACAAAAATCTAGGTCTAAGGGAGCCAATAGATCGAGTTGAACTTGTACAAGCATCCGTTTCTTTGTTTAACCAAATGTAAACGCATTAATTGTGGTAAGAAAAGCATGCTTCTGTAGAATGGATAATCGCATTATAGGTGGCAAGCCAAAAGCCCATTGTGCCACCGACTGAAAGCCGATCTAATAACCCAATAATAGCCCCTTTACCGCACTGACCTTCGGCAAATATTTACTTTCAATTCGTCTACAATCTACAATATCGAATGAGTAAAAGCGGCTTTATATCAAATAAGGGAGTGAGTGAACAATGCATATCAGTATCTTGGGTTCACCAAGAAGGCTAACCACTCAATCTCTGCCCAGTATTCGGCATTCGAAAGCAAAAGCACAGCGAGGCAAAAGCAAAAGCAAAAGCGGCCAACTAGCATAATTGCAAAATAAGAAACACATTCACACACCGGACCCATAATACCCATACCCATACTTACTGGCTTACACACCCACCGAACTGAGCGATCAGAGCTTGAATCGTTAATCAACCGACCGAGACCGAAACATTTGCGAAAACCATGGAAAGATAGTTCAGATAGGTCAGCACTGCGATACCCTAACAAATGGTGCTGGTAATTAGTTTAAAAAATAAATCCAAAATCACTTCCCCCATTGATGCGGATCTATTTTTATTTATTTTCTTTTTTCTTTGCTAAGAAACGAGTGTTTTCCTTCGAATGCCAGGGCTTTATGTCCGCCCGATGGCATTTCGATTAGATTTTTGCGGCCCAACTTGGCCCGAAAGTGACTAAGACCCGGTAGAGTTAGATAAACAAAGCCCGCAGAGATATTGTGGCAACAAATAGATTCAAATGCCCCGCAGCAATAACACACAATCACAAATGGTTGGGCAAATACAATGACCAATTAAAGTGTCATTGGATTTAGGCTTTGTGGCGGCGAAATCTACGAGCTAATAGAATCGCTTGAACCGCGTGAAATGCGCGTGTAACAGTCATATTGCACAGGAAATGTGGCCCACAAATATTTCACATTTGCGCCCAAGACCGCGTCTCGGCCACGTCCTAAAAGCCATATTGCACAACAGCAGACATGCAAATTGCGCAAAATGCTTTAAATGGTGCACAATTTAGTATTTATTTCCAATTGTTGAGCGCCGCCACAGATCGACGTCTAAATCGGAGCAGCACGAAAAGTCAGCGTTTTTACTCAGAAGACTTCGCTTTTGATTTGATCCGAGACTTGAATACCGCCGAAGTGGCCGCTCCTAACCCAAGGCTTACTACACTTGTGGGGGGTGCTTACACCTACGCCTAAGCGGGCATTAAACAGGTTCTTACGACCATAATGCCATGGAATCTATCTAACTATATGTATCGAACCGCAGCCACTGCCAGCCACCAAACCAAATTAAATGTGAAAGGTTTGGCCAACATTTAGACTTTGCCCCGCCGCAGAAGTTGCCATTAGGCGGCTGAACTGCGGCATACCCAGCAGGTCAATAAAGTTCACATCGAAATGCAGCTCGTACCCTCGAGAAGTGTGTTATATTTCGGCACTACAGTGACAGCACGCGAATAAAAATAGCTTGCTTCGTCACTTCACACAACTGGTTCCTGGCCGGCGAATTAAATTGCTTCGTTTAAGATGCAAATTTTATGAAATACTTCAGTTCCAAACTGAGTCAGTGGTCGAAAGTAAGGTGTTTCGGCATTCTAAAGATACTTTTACCTATTATGGAAACTCTCCAACATAAACTATAAATATATATGGAAGCAATCGTATGGCACACGCTTTCATCCCAACTATTGTACAATAAAATATGATTGAGATCTCACCATTTCCTTCCGCAGCGTCGCAATCTGGGCATCCAGAGTGCTGCCCGCCTCGACCGCCTGGGGGTTTCCTTTGGCGGATAAGCTGGGGGACTTGGCCTCGGATTTGGCCACCAGCATTGGTGGTATGGATGTGTTTCCGTTCGGCGAGGAGGGCAGTGACTTATCGGTGGCATGCTCCTTGGTATCCTGTGTCTCCACAGCAAGATTGTCGTTTGGTTTTCGGCTGCCATCGCTGCTGTTATTGTTTCCTTCCACATCACTCAGGAGTCCCGAATCGGAGCACAGTAACTTGTTGAAGCCGATGAGAGATTTCGGCAGCGGGGGCAGCTCGCAAGCCGAGTTTCCACTGCAAGGAGAAGATTGATTGGAAGACACGGATCAATATCATGGAGTACAAACTGGGGTTAAGTACATACAGTTTAGTTCCAGCCCAACTATACCTTTGCTTGCCACCCAAATAGCCATAACCCTGCCAATAACCAATCACATGACCATCTAGACCATCATCACTCTCCTTCTCAAAACCATCAGTACCATCATCATCGTCATCCTCCTCACTGCGTTGGATCATTTCACTTAGGATCAGGGGCAGAACGGTCGCCTCCCCGCAATCACTGTCATCATCGTAATCACTGCAGGTGGTGGGCGTGCCGCCATGCCCGATCCTCAGCTCCTCGTCGTCCTTCTCGTCCAGATTGAAGAAGCCGTCCTGGAACCGCTGGTACCACTTCGCCACGTACTGCGCACTGGGGCAGAAGGGCCCAAAGGCGTTGCGGCACTCCTCGAATATCTGGGCGGGATGAAGGCGGCGCCGGAAGCCGAACAGTATGCACTGCTGCAGCTCCACGGCCGAGGGCGCCGGAATGGGCGTCAGGAAGAGCTCGTCCAGGTCCTCGGACATTTTCAGCGGCTTTGCGAGACGGCGCTTGAGACTCCTTATGACATTAGCTGCAAAGTTTCCGATTGAGGAAGAGGATAGGTGGATCTTTTAGATATCATATCGCAAGCGCGAGAAAGCTGGTGAGGCAAAAACTCCTTGGATTCAACGCATATTCCTCGGTTTCAACAGAGAACAGAACACAGAACACAGGAACACAGAACAGGAAACAGAACACTGGATGAGGTGATGGATCTTGCGGCATGGGATATTATCAGATGTTGGTTAGGCACAGCAGATGTTATGGCTTATTCGGGTTATTTTCAGAGAGAACGACTTATGACATAAGCTGCTAAGTGGATTGAAAGGTAATATAACTTCATTAACAGCACATCATGGCTAAGCAATGAGTCTGAGACCTGACTTCACAAATCATTAGAAATAGCTGGGAGAATAAAGTAATTGTAGATTACAGTTCGAACAGATAGTGATCGCCAGCTCTCGAAAGATTGGCCTTTCAATCTCAATCTGTAATATTAGCACAGGCATTCGTGTGTACAAAGATACATGAGAACATGGCCGGGTATGCGAAAATATAAAGTTATGTACATAATGCAGGCCCAACTCCAATCGTCGAAGAAACCAGACACGAAGGCCATCAACTTATGGCTTTTAGAATGCTAGCGAACGAGTTCAAAAATTTGTTAAACAGTCGGTTCAGTCAGTGGCATCAAAGGCCATAATATAGTTGCAAAAACGTGGTCAATGCAAGAGGTAATTTGGTTTGTGACTTCATTTGAGCGTAATGGAGATTACGAGGCCAATAAACGCCATGAAAACAGCCCAATTCTCAGCGTAAACTCGTTGTATCTCGTATCTCGTACTATTATGAAATCTATCTAGAGATTTAAATAGAAGGAATGTTTGATAATAAATATGTTCGCATATTGTGCAATCCACCTGTTTATTATTTGCCCATATTAAAAAGTCGTTTAGCTAAATAAAACCCAGCTGGTTCTACATTATTTCAAAGGGCTGCCCGACAATATAGCCATAGTCAACACCTTTCATCTATTTTCGACCCACACACGTCCGACTATTTTGAATATGCGAATTGAATCCGTCAGCATCCAATTGGTTTCTAATTAAAGCGCATTTCAACTGCCATTCGAACAAAGAATCATAATCATACAATAAATGGGATCATAAATGGGATTTTGTGCTGAACCGATTATTACGTCATGGGGAAAAGCGAACTATGCTGCGCAGGGCAAGGCTAGAGGTCAACGAAGACCGAGTGTGATTTATACAAACGTGGGTGATGAGTATATCCTAAATGTCTCACATGTCGGTTAATGAAAACACATGGATATCATACGAATCCGCAGGTTGTTACTTTTCAAACAGCCGATGATGTTGTGAAGTAATAACACATTGGAAAAACACTGCGGCAACAACATATTTCTTGAACAACACACAAATCAACACGAAAACTTTGTATTTCTGGTATTTATTTATTTGCGAAGCAGAGGCAGCGGATAGATATTATTTTTACTACTCGCACAGCATGTCTAATTTAGTTTGCTAATCTGTCATTTTTATCTGAAGAATTCGAATTCACACAGCTGCGTAAACATTGTCATTAAAAAGGGTCTGCGATTCAGCGCGTACTCACAAATCACGATTTGAACAAACAGTATGGGAAAAATGAACATATAATCTGTGTTTCCTCGTTCCGTTTGGCGTGAATATATTGTTTGTTTCGCTGCGAAATTCGCGTGCAACTAAAAATTAAATGCTGCCACTTTCGGCCACGTTGGAGCGCTGAGCGATGAGCGTTGGAGCACCCAAATCCCAAACGAATCACATAGAGAGCGGTCCCAAGGAACAGCAACCTGAAGACAGTCAAACAGAGACACGAAGCCACGAGATTCACGCGATTCACGCGATCCAAGAGCACGGAACGGATCGCTCTGCTCTCGAGAGTGAGCGTTGGGGATCGAGACAAAAATAATACAAATATATAAGAAATGAGCAAATTGATTTAATAAAAAATCAAATGACAAACAGGGTGTATTTGCGGGGTATAATGGCTGGAAGACAGTATCTATACAGATCTATCATAACAAGGCATATCATTCTATGCTGATCCTAAGTTCCCCTCTACTCGAGTAACATAAACTTTAAACCCTTGAAAAATCCAATAAAATTCAGGTACTGGAAGAACAATTGTCGGATGTTTCTGGAAAGTCGTAAAATCGTCATAGATCCAGATCCAGATCTGTAAGATACCCAGTTGTGCACCACCCTGTAGAGGCCCTGTCACCATCGCATCCCCGGATATTTTTAGATATAACAAAATAACACGCTCACGCCGCTGTAGTACATCATGTACGGAATAATCGGACGACTCTTCGACGATCCCAATCCGTATAGCCGGCAATCGCCGAGGAAGCGTTCCCATTCCCATTCAGAAATGCCCCAAAATGATGGCGAGTGATGCAGCCGTCAAAGACTTGTCTTGTTTCGGACCCCAACTGCGTCACTTTTTTGTTTTTTTTTATTATTATACGATTTGAATTTTGTTTAGTTTCAGCCGTAGCCTTGCTAGAGGCGGGGCAAGAGACCAAAGCGAATTGGGACCGTGCAGCGGAATGCGGCAGTCTATATATAACCCGTTAACCGGGTGGAGCACGGATCCACGCAGCGCTGTGACCCACAGAGGCAGTGCATCGAGTGGGCAAATTATGCGGACAATTGCGCAGGTGGCGAATCGGAGCACGCACATTGCAGGATGCGGCATTGCGGCAGAACAATGCGATGTACTATATAGTGGATTTATTTATATACTATAGTATAGTAGCGCCATGGCGATTTCTCGACGGACTGACTGGCTCTACGTACGTGATCATAATATCCAATGGGTGACCCAAAAATTTCACCACTTCGCATTTATGAGCTTTCCTTGGCCAAAACGCCCGGCTGACTGGCACAACAAATGGCACTCGGCTGGCTGAGAAGGTGATAAAAGGGGCATTTAAATGGCTGGCGCAGATCTGTGGGTCAGTTGTTCGAGACTCAGCCGCTTCTCAGCCGTTTAATGAGGGCACGGTTAAGACTAATAACGCCGCCTCAACTCACACAATCGGGTTCCAGTTTCTCACAGCAGTGGCTTTCTCACGCATTCTAATAAGGCATCGTTTTCCATTGTCTTCAATCTGCAGTCACCAGTCTTCAGTCACCAGTCTTCTGTCTTCTGTCTTCAGTCTTCTGTTTTCTGTCTTCAAGACGGACTACTGGTGAGCCGAGTCCGGTGCAAATTAAGTGAGAAGTTGCAGGGTCTTGGGGGAGTTATTATCGCCGGTTACTCACGTATTGTCGCCTCTACGTGAGCCACTCCCACTGAGGGGAAAAAAAGAAAGAAACCTTTGGGGGCAGCCACAAAATCGCTCATATCATCGCAGCGTTTTCGCTTTCATTCGAACAACTCAACGCAGAGACCATAAATTTCTATTTTCTACCCGGGAGTTTCTAAACAAATAACCAATAGTAGTGGTATGCAAATGAGCCAGCGACTAGAGCGGTTTAGTTACCCAAATAAATTGTATTGGCCTGTGCGGCATAGCATACATACGATTAGTCGCGCGTTTCTCTTTCGAATCCAACGAAAAGCGAAATTTTGATTTCGGTTTCCTGATTAGTAGAACGAACCAACTTGGCCAATGGACGCCGCCTAGCCACTGCCCCTGCGAATGGCTTAATTTATGCAGATTCACCGTGTTCAGACCTTATTATCGTACATATAGCACGATATCGGCAACGGCAAAAGACCACTGCTGAGACTTTGTTAGCCAGAAACTGAACAACTCAAAGACTCAAAGACTCAAAAGCGAAAGCACCGCAATATGAGCGGGACATTTTTGAGAATTCAAAAATATGCAAGACACGCTATTGATCCCATTAAAAATACACGTATTGATATTGAAAAGAGGGCCTCTGATGATTAATTGCCTTTGAAGCCGTAAAGGTATTACCACTCGAACTCTAAAAGGTGTTACCAACGAATGGGTCAAGTCTATATTCTATAAAATATGCCTAAACACGATTATAATGTATGACTAGAAAAGGTTATATCTTAAACAAGAAGTCTCCTACAATTTACATCGATTTAACAACCGAGGGCGTACGAATAAACAAGACTAATGCGAAAAGCCAAGAGCTATTCAAATTTCCTTATGTGAAAGTAAAAAGTAATATGTTCGCTGTGCAGCGTGGCGACCACAAGCGAATAAAGTGAATAAAGCGAATAAATCCGTCCACTTGACCACCGAACGGAACAGGAAACTTGGGCAATACTCGGCGCACCTGAGATACGAATCTACAAATCTGCGCCAGCTTGGCTCGGACTGCCATTTGCTATTTTTGGCCAGACATCTGCGTGAAGTTGTTGGCATTAAAAATTAAACAAAATAAGGTAACGCGACTGCCGAGCGGGGGCAAATTAAGTGGGAAACGAGGTCTCAACGCGGGAAACATGTGGAAGCAATTCGCCTCAAAGGCCCTTTGTTTCAGTAGAAAAAAAACAGCAACTGGAGTAAAAACTATCAATATAGCACGATACAAAATCAGTAGCTACTGATTAGATAAATACATGTAAATGCAGCCTTATCTTTGCTTACTTAAAGCTACAGCCTAGATTATATCATTAGTAGTTCATAAACTGTAACAGAGCGTACAGATACAAATACAGATACAGATACAGAGTCTTGGCTTTATGTAAGCCAAGTCAGGCAGGCAGGCAGGCGGCCCACACTCGTGGACGAAGTGGAGTGGAGTCCAAGACTTCATCCACTTTTGGCTTCCAGGTGCAGGCTGCTTTTCCGCATGTTTGTTTTCCGCTAAAATCAAGTTTATGCTGGCTCTCTGGTGCAGAGTCTCTGGTTATTTTGTCCACTTTCTGGCAGGGTTTGTCGTCCGTACTCCTCACCTTGTAAACTAGTAACACTCATTTGGGCACGCGTTTCTGGTACAAGACGCGGGCACTCACTACTCGACCAATCACGCAATTAATTGAGTTGATCTTTCCCAGAAGTTTCTCTCCGAAAGGTCTTGGGACGGAGCTTAAGCTATCCATTGACCTGATAACTGCGAGAACAAAGGGGTAGTTGAACTCCGTCTATCTGTCGCATCATCTTGGGATACTAGCTGCTAGCCAACTGAAACGGAGGCATATTACGCAGAAGTACTACGAGTATGAGTACGAGTATGAGTACGAGCACACCTGAAACTCAGTCAGTCAGCAGTCAGCAGTTTGCCGAGTCACCTGTCGTACTTTAACGGTTCTCACACTCGTAACAGCCTCAAAAACCAGACTTGTGTATCTTTGGCAAACACAGAAATTACAACGCCGCCACCTGAAAACTGCCGACTGGCTGACAGCCATCAAGAGTCAAGTCTCAGCTCTGAATCCGAATCGGACTCGGAATCCGAACCGGCCATGATTTTAATCGCAGTTGAAGGTGTTACTTCGACTAGTTTCTATGGAGCTACACATAGATTTATGATATAGGTAAGTCTGAAAGGATTATAGATCGGTGTAAAATCCCAAATAAGAAGACTTTACTCGTTGAGTTTTTGTAAGAAACTGATTTTATTTGGAAATATCTTCGGTTTAAATAGGTGACATGAGAATCGCATCTTAAAGTAAATGGCCTACGCAGAGGCCTAAGTAAATAGTCCCCGCCTTATCGAGGTCCCACGCTCGGGCACATCTGCCTATCTTGAGCGGCGAGGACCTTATCTGTGGTCTCCCACTAAGGGACTATTTTAGGAGGCGGGGAAAGATCTCAAGTGACTGACTCATGTAGTGTGCACTTAAATTACATGTTTTTGAGCAATGCACCCATGTCGCCTTAGATAACAAAATCCTAAATATAATTTATCGCTCTCGATTCATTTACATAAGATATGAACGGAGCCCAAAATTGTAAGTCTTTAAATATATTCGTGTTCATGTGTGAACATTCTGCCAAAGGGCCAGCAAAGCTGAGATGTACATTAGTATATTAGTTGCATTTATAACAGTAGTGGACTGTATTTATTTGATATATGTTCATTTATTTTGCAACTAAGATTTCAATGGGCCTAGTTTTTCTGGCTTTTAATTTTATTGGATTACAATTATGGTTTATATTATTTTTAATTCAACAATTTGTACTCAATTAACTTATTTTAAACATTTTGCTTTTTCTATGTAGAAGTACATTTTCTATTAAACAACGATATAGTGGACTGTATATTTTTATTTGTTATATTATTTTATTGTTTATTTACTATTGATATTTATAGTACTGGCAACGGACCTGCAAAGGTTATTGCTTGCATTCTTTGTTGCACAGCACATTTCCGTATGAAATATATTATTAATACTATCATTAGTATTAAAGCAATAATTAATCCAGCATGTCCGGAAATATGATGGAAATGTAAATCTTTCAATTTTTGATGGTTCTCTTTCATAAATTTAATTTCATTATTCAATCGTTCAAATTCCTCAGTATGATTTAATATTGATAGTTTCAGCGGATCCCAAATAATCTTCGGCGCTTCACTAACTTCTCCTATATAAGGTGTTGATAATAATTCTTCACTTTCGGACTGAATGTTATGGTGGGCAACTAGAATTTTATCGTCGGTTCTTGCCGTACAATATGGCGCAATGCTTAAAACTCCTTGCTGAGGCAAATCAAACAATTCAATTTGAGAGCCAGTACATTGCAGACGGACTTTTGAATTCGCAGGAACCTTAAACAACCAACTACTTTTCTTTTCTAACTCTACCCAGTAACTTTTAGAGTCGACTACTGTTTTATAGATGCAGTTCGCCGCTTTATCTGGCTTTAGAGGCTGAATCTCACATGCATTATCATTCGCTGAATTCCAGGGCCAACTTCCTTTGCATATTCTCTTATTTAGTTGCCATTTCTGACATTGATTTAATGTGGCTTCCGTCATTATGTGATAGGAATCTATCTCAAAATTATAAATTAAATATTCGGACGTTGTATGCACCATTATTATCCGATCTTCATTTCGAATTGGCACCGGAATAAGCCTGAACAATTTGGATGGATGCCTGCTAAACAGAGGCACTTTTGCACTAATGATCAATTTATCGTCGATGAATAAACCCCTGGCTGTTAACAGTGTATACACCTCCTTAAGTTCCGTACCTGACCGTTTTCCTGGAATTACTAGGTTCTCCGAAAGACTCTGCTGAATTTTGGCAATTTCTTTTTTAAGCTGATTTGGCCTGAGAATATTTGTATTTAGCCTACCGTGATTAATATCAATCAACAGGCTTATAATGCCTGCTTGAATTTTTTCGCCTTCTTCAATCAATGAGTGTAGCTGTTTCGTAATCATAAAGAATTTTATTGATTCCTTATAAACATAATAATTTTCTTTAAGAACTTCTGTCATGTTCTCAATTCTTATTTGCATACTTCTAAAATTGGAGTTAACATCTTCTGTTGTTCTCTTTAATAGATTAGAAGTTGAATCAACCACAGATGTTTGTTTTTGAATTAGTTTATCAAGGTTGTTCTGGTTATCTAACAAATTCTTCATATTTTCTTCTAATTGCTCTCTATCATCTTCATCCATTATACCAAATAAAATATGATACAAGGAACCCATAAATTCGAAAGGAGCACGCTTGCTTCTAGATCTAGACTGTATCATAAACAATTTATTGTTTTCTTCAAGTTCCGATAACTGACTTTGCATATTATCTAAGACTAGACTACATTGCTCTTCAAAGCTATGAAGTCTTTCGCAAACTTTCCTCATACTTTGTATAAGCGCATTACCCTTTGTTAACATTTTAAAATATGGATCCATTTTATAATAGATAACCAAATTCCAAGAAGTACTCACAATCTCAACATCTCCTAGCGGGTCTAGATATATTGCTGAGGTTTTATTTATTTTGTCTATAGAATATCTTGGTGCTATATCTTTAGGTAATGCGCTAGAAACTTGACAACTTAACACAAACAACAACATTGCCATAATGATTCCGATCTTGGACATTCCCGATGTCGCTCTAGTTCGTCTTTTTGGCTCTTGGTCAGCCTCATTTTTGTCAACAGACTTTATTCCTTCCAAGGGACAAATTTTAGTAATGGGTCTAGTGATATATCCTTCCTGCATCTTTACTTTAGCCACTCGGACCTTATCATCATTCCCCTTATGCACCTTTTCCACCTTTCCTAAAGGCCATCTTGCAGGATGACAATTCTCATCCTTTAATAAAACTATTTGCCCTTCTTCTATATTAGGAATTTCCTTTTTCCATTTATTCCTTTGCTGGAGCGTATGCAAATATTCACTTTTCCACTTAACCCAGAAATCTTTCTTCATTTTTTGGATAAGTCTCCACCTATCCAAATTTCCGATTTTTTCATCTTCCATTGGTTCGACTATTTCTAAAGGTGGTCTTCCAATTAAAAAATGACCTGGTGTTAAAACTTCTTGTTGGTCCTTCTCACTAACTATAGTGTATAATGGCCTTGAATTTAAGCATGCTTCTATTTGACATAAAAGAGTTGACATTTCTTCATAAGTCAAAATAGTGTCGCCGATTATACGCTTTAAATGGTATTTCATTGACTTAACTCCAGCTTCCCAAATACCTCCGAAGTGAGGTCCTGCCGGGGGAATAAAATGCCAATCAATCCTGTCCTTTTCAAGCTGCGCTGCAATCGTTATATTTTCTTGTATTGCATTAAATAACTCTTGATCTAATTTTCTTGCAGCTCCTACAAAATTTGTTCCGTTGTCTGAATAGATATTGGAACATTTTCCCCGTCTAGCAATAAATCTTCTGAGTGCTGCTAAAAATGCGTCTGAAGTTAGATCGCTTACCATTTCTAAGTGTATGGCTTTGGTGGCCATGCAAACGAATACAGCAACGTATCCTTTAAATGTTTTTTGGCCACGATTTTTTGAACATTTAACATAATAAGGACCTGCGTAATCTATTCCAGTATTAAGAAACGGGAATGTCATCGTCACTCTATATTTTGGCAAGTTACCCATTATTTGCTGAGCTGTATTTTGTTTATACCTTGCACACGTTACACATTCTCTTAAATACTTTTTCAACGAATTTTTCAACCCGAAAATCCAATACTTTCTTTGGATATAGTTTCGCATTAGGTTTATCCCTCCATGCAATGTTTCCTTATGAGCATTTTTTATTAATAAGCTTGTTAGGTGGCATTTTTCTAAAATGATTGGATGTTTAACATTAAATTCTGCATTGGAATTTTGCAATCTTCTTCCAACTCTTAGAACCCCATCCTTGTCCAAAAATGGATTCAATGACAATATTTTATTATTTGTCTTGATTTCCTTTTTGATTTTAAGGCACTTTATCTCTTGCCTAAACTGGTATTCTTGTTGTTTCTTAATAACAACTGTTTCCGCTATTCTTATCTCCTTTACTGAAATAATTGATGAATAGGCTTTATTTCTTGTTTTCATCTGCACGAATCTATTTATGTATGCTATTATACGTATAAGTTTTTCTATACTGGAATACCTTTCTATTAATTCGTAAATAGGATCATCTATTTTGTCATTTAATACCGTATTTATTAAGACAGGTTCTTCTACAGACTGCTGCCGAGGCCAAAGTTCTTTTGGGTCTGCTAGCCATTTCGGACCTTTCCACCAAAAATCACAGTTGATCAACTGGTTAGAATCCACTCCCCTGGATGCTAAATCTGCTGGATTATCCTCTGACTTAACATGATTCCATTCAGTATTTTTTAATTTCCGAATGTCATCCGTTCTTCTTTTTATAAATTTGATCTTACTTTGACCACTGTTAATCCATGCTAAGGTAATCGTGGAATCACTCCAAGCATAGATCTCCATTATATTGTCAATTGATCCTTTTAGTCTTTGGATTAATTCACTAAGCAGGTGAGCTGCACACAGCTCGAGTTTGGGAATTGTCTTCCTATTTTTTATAGGGTTGACTCTACTTTTGCTAGCTATTATATTAACATGAGGTCCTACTTTAGCATAGACTACTGCAGCATATGCTTTTTCGGAGGCGTCCGCAAATCCGTGAATCTGAATGACTGAAGAACTGTTTGAATTAATCCACCTTGGGATTCGAATATTCTCTAACAATAATAAATTTTCTTTATATTTTTCCCAATAATTTTTATCTTCTATGGATAATTCCTGATCCCATTCACTTTTATTTATCCAAAGTTTTTGAATAAAAAGTTTTCCTGAAACCGTGACTGGTGCCAACCATCCTAACGGATCAAATATTTTTGCTAGCGTTGATAACACAACGCGCTTATTTATATTTTTTGATTCATCATTACAATTTACGCTGAACTTAAATAAATCCTTTTGAGGTTCCCATTTTAGTCCTAAAGTTTTAACACATTCATTTTCGATAATATTGAGAACCTTATTGTCCCCTGTGTCCTCCACAGTGGTTAATATTTTGGAATTGTTGGAAATCCATTTCCTTAAGTTGAATCCAACTTTCTGCAATTCATGGGGAATTAATGTTATTAATTTATTAGCTTCTTCTACCGAATCAGCTCCAGTCATTAGGTCATCCATATAGCAATCATTCCTAATTAATAGTAATAACTTGGTTTTTACATTTATCTGCAATATCTACCAGAACCCTGGTAGCCAAATATGGTGCAGATGCAGTTCCGTAAGTGACTGTGGTTAATTTATATGTTTTAATTTTTTCTTTTGGAGAATTTCTCCATAAAATATATTGATATTTTTGATCATTATTATCTATTTTAATTTGTCGGTACATCTTTTCAATGTCTGCCGAAACAACAAATTCCCATTTTCTCCATTTAATAATAATGTCAAAAATATCTTTTTGAACTCGTGGCCCAACCCACATTATGTCGTTCAAACTTTTGTTATTCGTAGTTTTTGCTGAAGCATCAAAAACTACTCTCAATTTGGTCGTAAGGCTTGAATCTCTAATCACTGCCTGGTGCGGTAAAAAATATTTGCCTTCATCACTCACTTCAATCATGTGTCCTAAATCCATGTATTCATTCATGAATTTAGTGTAGTCAACCTTAAGTTTTTCATTTCTTTTTAGTTTTTTCTCCAGATTCATGTAACGAGCTATCGCTTGTTTCTTTGAATCTCCTAAGGTGACATCCTCCTTGAATGGAATTGACACAATGTATCGCCCATCTGAATCTTTTTTTGTCGTTTTGATAAATTTATTTTCACAGATTTCAGACTCGATATCATCTTTTTCTTCTTCTTCCACTTCCCAGTAGCGATCTAACTCTTTTATTTCTATTGTTGTGGCTACAATGGTTTCTTTTCCTTTGGATTTTTTACATCCAGAAACTATCCACCCGAAATCAGTTTTTTGCCCAAGGAGACCGTCTATTTTTATAACTCCATTTTGCAGAATGTGAGTATATACGTCTGCTCCAATGATTAAATCAATGCGACCCGGTTTATTAAAATCGGGGTCGGCTAATTTAAAGTTCTTCCATTTTTTCTGATCAACATTAATCGTGTTGACTGGAAGTGCCTTCATAAGTTTTGGGAGAATAATTGCTTCAATTTCTAAATTTTTCGGAGAATTTCTTATCGAAATAACCGCTTTGTGCTTGGAGATGCACGTTCCTGTGGAAGATACTCCACTTATTTCAGTATGAGACCGAAATTTTTTCAATTTTAGAATCTGTGCAGACTCTTCTGAAATAATTGTGCTTTGAGAGCCACTATCAATCAATGCTCTTAATTGTTCAAAGCCTCCATACCTCGACTTTACTTGAATCAAGGCCGTGGCCAACAAGGCTTGACCTGTTGTTCTACACGTATTCACTTTTTCTGGATTATGACCTGCAAAGTGAAGTAACGTGTGGTGAGGTTTACGACAAGTCGAACAAAGCTGCTCGCTTATACATTTTTTACCAAACGGATGCCTCAGACATCTTAGGCAAATCCCATTTTTTCTTACCCAGTCAGACCGTTCTGCTGGATTCATTATTTTAAATTTATGGCATTGAATTAAATAATGCCCTGGTAGTTTGCAATATGCACAATTGTCACTATAATTTTTATTCTTGTTATTATTAATCATTTTCTTTACAGGTTTTACTTCCTGTGAGAATGATGATATAGAATTGAGCCTTTGCTCTAAAAAGTCCATGACATCAGAAAGTGCCTGTATTTCTTTTGTCTTTTTAACATGGCTTTCATATAAATTGAGTGATTCTTTATTGAATTTCCGAAGAATTATGTGAGCGAAAATTGCATCCACATCTTCTGGTAATTGTGCCTTTAATTTTATAATATAAATTGACTCGTTAATCGTGTCAATAAATGTCTTTATTTGCTTATTGGATTCTAAATTTAAATTTGGCATATCCATAAGCCTATTCATATGATCTGAGAATATGTTTCTTTTATTCTCATATCGCTTGGTCAAAAACTCCCAAGTGGCTTCATAATTTTCTCCAGAGCCGAGCAGTAAATGAGTAACCACATTTCTGGCTTCTCCTTTTAATGCTGACTTTAGATAATTAAATTTGAGAGAAGGACTGAGATCCTCTCTCACATGTATGAGCTCTGTAAAGAGTTCATTAAAAAGATCCCATTCTTTGGAATCACCAAAGAAAGTGGGAATCTGTATTTTAGGCAGGGTTGGTAACTCCTCCGCCTTAACAACCGTCGACATTTCAGCTTTATTTATTGTGCCACTGAGTCGACTATTAATGGCTGTAAGAATATTTTGTTTGTCAAATTCAAGTTCGCTAATTTCTTCTTCGAATAGCGAACTCTCAAAATGACTATTCACCTGTTCAATCAGGTTATCTATTTTATGCCATAAAAATTCAATTTTATTTTTCCTTATTTTAAGGAAATCTGGACTACTGTCTATTAGTTTAGACGTATCTTCTAGATATACTCGAAATTGGCCAACATTATTACGAAATGCCTGCTCTACTTTTAAAGCGTTGTTTTGTGCTATACCCTCTTTTTCAGGGTGACCACGCATTTCAAGGTTTAATGTAGGGGGAGGGTTTGATTTAGGGACAGTGTTTGATTTAGGGAAAGTGTTTTCTACCGACTCGCCCTTAATTTTTTCATTTTTATTTTTAATTTTTTCTAACACCATCATTATTAAATCATACTGCTTCGCGTTAAAATATTCATGATCGACAACGCCGATCTTTAACAAATTGCTATGATTAGCAATGAAACATTTTTGAAGCTCATTTAATTTTAGAATTTCTACATCTGTTAATGTTGGTTTTACTTCCAACTTTCTAATTTCCAAAATAATTTCGGACTGCTTCTTAAGGAATTGAATAGTCTTTTCTGACATCATTTTGAAAATTTTTTGTAATTTCTTAATATATATAGTACGTGTATATGTATTTTATATGTATTTATATATATATGTGTGTTTGGATAAACAGAAAATTCTTGTTTTGACTTAGCTGATGTCGTTGTTGTTGCTGCTGCTGTTGCTACTGCTGTTGCTGCTTCTGCTGCTGCTGTTGTTGCTGCTTCTGCTGCTGGTAGAGGCTCCTTTGAATTTGACTTCCTTCTCTTCTTTAAGGCTCCGTCGATGTTTAAAGATGATTTTTTTTTTTTTTTTTTTTTTTTTTTTTTTTTTGGCACGTTTTATTATTTTTGTAGTCCAGTCAGATTTTTTGTTTTTTAGCCATTTATTTCGGCATTTATGCTCTTTTGGCATATACACTGCACTCTATTTATGAGCTGATTTAATGCTATTAGAGCATTTATAAGGCACTGTTTTCAGGCACTTTTTATTTAATTTATGCTCTTATGGCATATACACTGCACTCTATTTATGAGCTGATTTAATGCTATTAGAGCATTTATAAGGCACTTTTGTTATGCACTTTTTAATTTCACAATTGCTGATGTATGGCCTCAAGCACGCCTTACCACAATTTATAATGGTACACAAAGCAACCTTTAGCTATAGACTATAAGGTGCTTGTTTTAAAACATAAAAGATTCTTTTGTATCTTTTTGCTTTTTATATTTATACTCTGTTCCTTACCTTTGGTAGGGGGAAACAAGAGTCACTTATTTTTGCTACCTTTAGCTGTAAGATGCTTAAAGGAGCTGGCCTTTCTCTGAGTTCCTTACCTTTGGTAGGGGGAAACTGCAGAGTCGATTAAAGGCTCGATTGACCAAATGTAAAATCCCAAATAAGAAGACTTTACTCGTTGAGTTTTTGTAAGAAACTGATTTTATTTGGAAATATCTTCGGTTTAAATAGGTGACATGAGAATCGCATCTTAAAGTAAATGGCCTACGCAGAGGCCTAAGTAAATAGTCCCCGCCTTATCGAGGTCCCACGCTCGGGCACATCTGCCTATCTTGAGCGGCGAGGACCTTATCTGTGGTCTCCCACTAAGGGACTATTTTAGGAGGCGGGGAAAGATCTCAAGTGACTGACTCATGTAGTGTGCACTTAAATTACATGTTTTTGAGCAATGCACCCATGTCGCCTTAGATAACAAAATCCTAAATATAATTTATCGCTCTCGATTCATTTACATAAGATATGAACGGAGCCCAAAATTGTAAGTCTTTAAATATATTCGTGTTCATGTGTGAACAATCGGTATTCATTTAATATGTTTATGCTTTCGGTGAAAGCTAATCACTTGTTCGAAATAAACGAACTATTGGCCCAAGTTGAAGCCCATCTTAAATGGAACTTAGGTAGCAGCTAATAAAAGCAGTGTTTCTTTAATGGCTTTCAAAAGCTTTGCTTGCATTTGTGAGATATGTATGTAAATCTCTGGCCGATTTCGTGGCTGGCTTTCATTCGCCTTGCAATTCCCAGAAAATTATGTTGGAAAATGATTGGTGGCAACGAGCAGAGCGAAGCAGTAATCAAGTTGCAGTCGTCGTTATTCAAGACATTACCACATGCAAGCATTCCATTTCGCTTTTTAATAACACTCACTCACAAGTGACAATTAGGCTCGTTTTTCAACGAAATATTCCATGGCTAGCTTCATTCGTTCTTTGGGTGCCAAACAAAAGGTGAATGAATGAATTTTTTTGGGTATGCAGAGCCACACGAAGTTAAACTCACGGAAATGTCTTTATAAACTTTAACGACCTTTATACGAGCATTCTATATACCACTATATAGAATAACGAACGGAAAGCGGTAAGGCATTCCTGATAACGGCAACCATTATGCAAATCGAATTGGAAGCAGCATTAACTGGTGCCTCATGTAGCGATTGCCATTGGGATTGGACTGATTGAATTGGAATTTATTTTATAACGCTTGCGTTGCACTTGCAACAGTTAGCCACGCCAATGGAAGTGGCCATAGATGTGAGAGTGCCCAACATCCGCTTATCCGTGTATCAACTCGTATGCATGAGACCCAATCCACACGTTCGGGCATTTGAAAGATGCAATTTGCAGTTGCATCTCGCCTTAGGAAATGACTTCTCGACAGTGCTCGCTTAAATATGCATTGATTGAGTGAGTAATAGATAAAGTGAAATACATTATTATTATCGGCACAAATGCCTGCATGAAGAGAGTGAGTCGCACCGAGTTATTTCAATTATATACGTTTCGCTTTTGAAATGCACTTGTGTAATGCATGGAAAAATTCAAATTTTTTCCCGCATTATACACACATTTAATGAACAATAGAAATTCCCTCATATAATGTGCCATTTTTTGAGTTATTTCCAAGGCAGGAAAATAATACAATCGATTAATTATTATTAATATTATTGAATCTTATGCGAGCGGAGAACTTAAGCCCGTGATTTATGGACAGTGTAGTGGCGACTTCTTTCGGCCATTCTGATGGCTATTGGAGTCAATGAAAGCTATGAATCGTGTGAATAAGCAAATATTGGAACATACATATATGCACGATATATGAAGTATCTTGGTCGTGTGGCGATGGCGCAAATGCCAAGCCAAGTGAGTCACGATAATCACTTTTCGCCGCGACAAACACGTACCGCCAGCGGACTATGGCAATATATCTATCTATACGGCAATATGGAAATACATACATGCGAGTATTTGTATTTATATGTTAATATGACTTCTGGCCCAGTGTGTGTACCCGCTAAAATCCAAATTCGAGTCGTAAAAGAGCGCCTCCAAACGGGTTTTGGCCACTTCGATTCTGCTGCTGCTGCTGCTGATGCCGCTGTTGTTTTTGTTGCCGCCGTTAAAATACTAACGAGAAACCTAAATTGTTAATATCGCAAGCCTTTGCGGCTACTTGCTGCAATTGCAATCGGCATCGGGCCCAAAAGCTCGCACATGCAACGTGCAATGTGCAACATGCAACAAGCAACATGCAGCGAGCAGCAAGCAGCAAGCCACACTCGGAATGATGTCAGCAGAGATAAATTAATGTAAGCCAAACCCGCTGCTGTGAGAGATCTCACTTGGATGCGAGCTGCACAACAATGGAGCACCTGACGATGAAGAGGTGCTCGGGATTGGGACTTGGACCGCGATTCGGATGCGGATTCCGTGGGATGCGCACAGCCGATCAAAACCATGTCAATGGAGCCCAGCGAAACTCGGTGAAATAATTGCGGTAGCAATGGGCGATCTTGGATGATCGGGCTCAGCTCGAAACTATTACGACCTCCAACGTATGGGGCCGTTTTTAAAGATCTTCAATTGATGGTCAAGATTTTGTTTTCCCTCGGCAAACAGCTAATTTCCATACTCATTAACGTTTAATGAACGGCAATAGCAATAAATAATGTTATAGCTTCATTTATGGATGCTAAAACTATCTGTTCCTTCATTATCAACGAATCTCATTAGATGCACTTACTAGATATAATTTTAATTATAGTAATAGTTTCGAGACTCACCGCTTTCCGTTGCGAGAACGCTTCTCGCTCTCGGCCTCCTTGACGCTGTCCCAGCTGTCGCCCACTCCCGAGGACATGTCGTCCAGCCGCTCCTCGTCCTCCATGCCCGAGTCCTCCAGGCTGATGTGGCAGCTAGTCAGAGTAACTGCCGTGCCGTTGTCGCCCACCTCGATCCAATCCGAGGTGCGGATGCGCTGGGATCGCTCGGTTCCGTAGGGCGAGGAGTCTGTGGAGCAGCCCGAGGGGCAGCGCTTCCTCGAGGACGAGCCCTCCTTGCCAATGTTCTCCTTCAGCGATTTATTGACTGCGTAGGTGAGGGTGTCCTCCTCGTCGACGTCACCATCGGCATCCTCCACGTTGTCCGCATCCACATCCTCGGTGTCGGCATCATCTATAGAGTTGTAGCGCCTGCGAGATGCCACGCTTTTGGGCGTGGAAGTGGTGGGTGGCGGCGACTTGGCGGTGGGTAGCTGCTCCAGGGAGCAGGACTTGTTCCGCATGGCAGCCAGCTCCGAGATGAGCATCTCGTGGAAGGCTTGCTTCTTTTGCGGCGTGTTGCCCACGCTGATCGAGCTCTTCATGGTGCTCGTCTGGCCGCCGTTAACATTGATCCTCATGCAGTTGCCCGATGACTGGATGGCCAGGACATCGGACTCCTGCTTCAGGGCCTCGTGCTTGGTTATGATGGTGGTGTCGGTGGCTGCCTGTTTCTGGCTCTGGTTGATGATTATCTCCGAGAACAAACGCTCGGCGGCGTTCTTCAGATTATTCTTGATCTCCACGGTCCGTCCGGACAGGAATCCTCCTCCATTGTGCGGGGAGGATGCCGAATCCTTCTGGCTGCCATCCAGGGTGGTCTTTGATCGCCTGAAGAGTCCATTTGATGATGGGCTGGGAGCCACCACTGGTATGTCTTCCACATCTAGAGTGGCCACGGGCACTTGAACAATTTTCCGTGGCCTGGGAAGTGGCTGACTGGCCGGCTGGAGGCCCGCCCTCTCGAAGTCCACCTTTCCCAGGCTCAAGCGGGTGTCCTTGCGGGGTGTGGTCTGTGGCGTGCTCCCGATCACGCTTATCGAGTTATGCCGGTTGACCGTGACCACCGAGGTCATTGAATCCCTGGGCTTGGCCGTGGGCACATCCGGTGCCTTGCGCAGCTTCAGGGGCTTCACCGGCGGCGTTGGCACCGCCGTGGTGGGCGTCTGGGTCTGGGCCTGTTTCTTGGGCAGATTGACCGTTGGCGACTTGTAGACCAAGGTACGACCCACTGCACTCAGCTGGCTCACGAAGGTGGGCTTCTTCTGAATGATCGGAGGGGCTCCTGCTCCATTGGCCAGCTGAGCTGCTGCTTTGGGCCTGGGCGGCACTGGTGGTCCTGGCCGCTTCACCACCATCGTGTTGGTGGTGGTGGCTGCTGATCCGGCGGCTGTGGTGGCCATTGGTGGTGGTGGTGGTGCCTTCGCTGTGCTACACGTTCTCACGCCAAAACCGCACTCGAAACCAGTATTTTTAGGTCACTTCTCGAACGGCAAGCCAGAGACTACTGCGCTTATTTATTATTATTACTTAGCATAAGCGCGCAAATGGGAAACTAGTTTTGCTCTTCTCACATGGCGATCTCCTCCGCAGCTCCTCGTCACCACCTCATCCACATCTCCTCCGGTCTCTCGAGTCGATCTCTGATCTATTTTGAATATAGGCCAATGCAACGGAGCTAGTTGGATGCTGGATATTGTAAGTTGGATTGCTAGTTGAACGTTGGATGTTGGATGTGCCAAGTAACACTTTATTGGTCGGCTATTCAGTTATTCGATATGGAATATAAGCATGGCCGCCGCTCGGCTCTTTGCTCTTTTGCGAAACTCGTTTTCGATCTTTGGGGTTCTGTGGATTTTAAAGTGAAAGGGTTCCGTTTATTTTGGTTTTGGGTCTCTGCATCGGGCAATGGAAACTTTGCGACCAACAACGCCGTGCCATTTAATTGTTCATTAGTTTGGAAAAAGAATAAGCGACCTAATCCTTGGATTCTGATCTGTTTAAAGTGAAAGGGGATTGGTTTTCTGACTTGGACCTATGAGATGGGAACATTAACGCTTAAGGCTTGTTATATCAATTAACAAAGCTCCTCCATTTAGATAATTATCTATATATTGATAAACTGAAAACAATATGGGTACAACGATAAACAAAAGACTTAAGTAAAACCATATAGGCACTGAAAACACTCTTTATAAGTCGGGGCCTTTAAAAGAATGGCGCTGGCAATTAACGGTTTTTGTTGTTTGCACAAAGAAGTTTCACTTTAGCACTGAATTCGGCACTAGCTGGATCTCGAGTTTACGATTTTTTAACAGCCTTTATTTGTTTAAATTTTACGTGTATAATTTAAGCACTGCACCCACACCCACACGTAAATCACTGAACCGATTTTTAAGGCGGGGGAGCATGAGTTTACAGGGTTTCCATTTTATCGGATCGGTTCGTTGGGAAAACCCCAAGATATGATAGTTATCTCTTGGGTATTCTAATGATTGAGTGAATCACCAAACAGTAAATACTGCACTTTTGCGCTTCAAATAGCCAAGACCATTGCAGCGGACACACCAACTCGCACACACCCGGGCACACTCACACACACTAGCACGCAGATGCGACCGACACGGATGCGAATACGATTCGTTTTACGATACGATACAGATGCGATATATCCGCTGTACGATGCGCTTTGCACGAGAGCCAGAAGTGAACTGAAACCGAAACGGAGAGAAAGATTCGAAAGAGCGAGGCTCAGCGCACCTTGCTCAACATTGTTGTTGCTACACGGCCGCACTGGTATGCGTGTGTGTGTGTGTCTGCGAGTGCGACAGTGTGGGTGCCTTGGGTAAACGAGTGACGCGGCACAACTCGAAAAGTCTGCACTTCAAAGATAATTTTGCATCGCATGCAGTCACGCAGTTACTCTATTATTTACCAAGCTGAATGCAAATAAATTCGGTTTATTTTTATTTGTATGTAAAATGAATTATATTTCGTTACAAAAATATAGGTAAGCATTTTAAACTATTGAGTAAGTTCTTGTATTCGTGTACAAAGGATTATTTTAGGAACAATTATTTCTTATATTCCACTGTGAGCACCTACGTAAATAAGGAACTTGGCTTCTTAATTAAACAACAATTTGAAATTGATTTCAACGCAAATGTTTCGTATCTTTTACTACTGTACCAAACTATATAAACCAAACCCAAAATACACGGTTAAAGTTCCGAAAAGTTAGAAACCAAACGGGTTGAACTTTAAATTAACTTTAGCTTTTCAACCGCAACCGAATGGAACCCAACCAGCTCTTATACACCGCTGCTCCTCTCTTTTGGCCGATTCTCTGCTCCTCTCCAGGTTTTCGGAAGAGAAACTTGGCACATGGCCAGAAGTGCATTGATTGCTTCTTGAAACGGGTGGTGCTGGAGTACGATGACGATGATGAGGTTCCCCGGTTGCCGGCGTCTGGCTGCTGCTCGGTTTTCCTTTTTTTGGGGGGTCGTCTGGCGTTGCAACAGCTGTTGTTGCCGCATCGCGACAAAGCACCCGCCACCCGAACTCCCCAAAAAAAAATCTTTATTGATTGCCTGTGCAAGTACCGGAGTACGTGCCGTAGGGTGGACTTTCATGGGGAATCATAGCCTATATACAAGTTAATGATCAGATATAACAAGAAAGCCAAGCGTTTAATAAATTACTCATACGACCTGTTAGGCAAGCTAACATAGATTCCTAACACGATTCCTCTTTCGGAAACATCCCATGACTTTATTTTTATGGAGAAAGTAAGATCCCAACCAGGACATTTATTTTACTTAATATTGCTTTTGGATACTGACATGCCTTTCCTTGTGAAAATCAAATGAAAAGGTCCACACTACGTATGAGTGATTTGTATGAGTACTCATGAGTACAACTCAGGTCCACCCTAACAAATATGCAGAAATTTTGCAGAATTGCTGCGCCATGAATGCATACAGTACATATAAAAACATAAACATAGCCAGTGTAAGTAATAGCTCTAATCGTGCTTCCCTTTCAGCACTTTTACTATTGTCATTGCTAAGCAAAAGGACCCAGAATGCGACACTAGAATGGCCACGTTATTTATGGTGCCACATAGCATTGCACATACTACTTGTCGCAGACTATCAACTTCGTTTTCGGGGGTAATGCCATTTGAAACTGACGCATTCATTATTGAGCGAGTAGACGGTCAGCCCCAAACTATGCAAATCAGGCGGGACGGCAAAAAGGCAGTCAAAGGGAGTCAAACCATTCAAACCGAAGGCTGTTCCACTCAAGTCTTGCATTTCACTTGCTCCCTCATTAATTATCTATACGTCATCCCTTCCCGGAATTATAATACCTAAGATTTACGAATGTCTGCAGTATCAGTATAGAATTACAACCGCCTGTTTACTTTGCCAGCTACTTAACTTTCAACCAGCTCGCACCTCAGGAAGCCCCAAATATGAAGGTTAAGCTTTGCTAAATACCATGCCTGGCTGGAGGAATGAATGTTTAGACGTACTCTAATCCGGAAGCACTTCAAAACCAAACCCCCGCCAACGTAAGTTTCGTTGGTAGAATTAAAGTTACATTTAGCGTCCTGGTTGCACATATTTACTTTACACAAAATATATATCATTTAAAAGTTAATTATAATAGGTTAGTTAGGTTAAGACTTTAGGCGATAAAATAACTTATTTCGATTCGGCCCACCGATTCGCTCGTACCCTTGCAGGTTGGCCAGCAGTACATTTCTAACTAGATTACATATCAAAGAGGTTAATGGCCAGACGGACAGATTTAATTGTAATCGAGAGTAACGAAATCAAAGCATCTGTACAGTCAAAATGTAACTTACAAGGGCATAACAATATACAATTGACTTTCGAAATAATCAACTTGTTAAACAAATATCTATACACATATTCACACACTCAGCGTTAAAAATACATAACATATTTTGCGTAATATTAAACAGTTCGCGCCAGCAGCAATTGTTAACAACTTTTACAAGGGGAATTATGGGATTATTAACTTAAAATGGGCGTGGGGACAGACAGGAATTAGTAATTACAGATTATGCATACAAATCAGCAATGGCGCTAGTTACTAACGATACAAAATGTCACGAATACAAAAATAAAATAGTATTTCACTTTTACTCTTCTATATCTCCCATCCTCTATCTAAAGACTAATCCGCAATGGCCGTGTAGGGTAGACTGCTGTGCTTCGGCTTCGTCTTGTTGATGAACACCTTGATGGCGCCATTGAAATCGGCGCTGACCAACACATAACCACATCCCTTTTTGTGCTGCTCGACCAGTGGATCCGGCTGATTGTGAGCCAACTGCAAGCGGAAAACATGTTGAATAGAACTGATCTCGAAAAATATAAAGAACAAGATTCAACGCGATTGGGACCCACCTTCTCATTGGAGATCTCATCCGGTTCGGGCTTGATGATAGCCTCTGGGTGTGGCGCGAATATGGCACAAGTGACCGTAGCATTGTGTGCTTTAATGCCTTCCCAAAAGTCGCTGCGATCGCGGCGAACCTGCAATGACAAAGAAAAATAAATACCATTTTATATTAAGCAAAAGGTTTTGCGCCACCCACAGAACTGAGTTTTGAGTAATCGTGGTTTGTTTTCCAAATATAGATGCACTGATTCTCGGACCCGGCTATGATGTACTTTCCATCGTGGCTGAACGAGCCCTTAATTTGCGAGGACACATTCAAGTAGCCCTTGTACTTGCAGGACAAGTTCAAGTCCCTCAAATCGTACAGGCGCACTCTGCTGTCGTTGGATGTGACTAGAATCTTGTCTTCGCCGGGCATCGGTTCAATGCCACTGATCTTGCGGCCAATGCGGTTTTTACCCCTGGTGGAGCGCACATGAATCTGCGTGTGGTATTTCAGCTGATCCGTGTTATAAAATATGCAGCGACCATCGTAGCTCCCTACAACGGCGAACTGTCCATTTTGGCAGAAGTTGGCAGCCGTTATAAGCTTTGTCTGGCCATCTACCTCATTCCACAGTGCCACCTTTTTGTCGGGTATGTTCCACAACCTTAGTTTGCCATCGAGGCTGCCACTCAAAAAGTAGCGATCATCGCGTGGATGGAACGCAATAGCGGTGACAAAATCGATATGCTGAAAACAGCAAAGGCACTCCTTTCTGGAAATGTGCCAGAGCCGCACAGTCTTGTCCATGCTGCTTGACAGTATGAAGTAATTCTTTGACCAGCTGACGTCCAGTAAATCGGAGGTGTGTCCATTGTAGGTGCAGAAGGGCTTTGGCATGAAGGGGCCCGTGCATTTCTCTGCGGCAGTAGCCATGGCAATGGCTTCCTCAGCCGAATGCTGCGAGACGAGTGACTCTTGCGAGGGCGTAGGTGAGGATTTTTGGTCAGCATTGTATTTGTTGCGCATGTCCTAAACAAATAATATAGGCATTAGCGTAATGTATAATTGCACGGATAGAATTTGCTTACCTGGAAAAACGGATAGGCATCTTTAAGAACCCAAATCCTTAACACCTTGTCCTGTCCAGCAGTGGCCAGGAGTCGACCGCAGGAACTGAACTTCATGCACCACACGGCACTGGTATCTTCGCCACTCAAATCCTGGACGTGCTGCAGTTTGGTAAACTCATAGGGTCCCTTGTTGGACGAGGAAGCCTTGATTTTGATATTTTGCTCGGGATTCATTGCATCAACAATATCAGCCACATCCTCTTTGTGTCGCGCATGCGACACTTCGGATGCAATCGACTTGGCCTTGTCCACCGTCTTTCGCATTGTGCTGCCAAAGAACCTCTTGATCCGGGCCGTTTTCTTTTTCAGTCGACTGCCATCTTCCGTTTCCAGTTCTTCTTCGTCGGGCTGCTGACCCTCGATGCTAGGCGGTATGCCAATCACACTCTCCTCGTCGGACTCCTTCTGGATCACCTCCAGGTGGGAGGTCAGCTTAAGGATGTGTAGCGAGAGCGGATTCCATCCCTCAGGCACTGGTGGTGAACGCATTTCGGATAGAGGCATATTTTCTCCCGTGTCTAAATTTTTAACAGGAACTTGTTCAAGGATCTCAAAGTCGGTTAGCTGCTTGCCTGAGCTGGTTCGCGTGCGCACATAAATGTTCATCTGTTTGAGCACATCTTCGTCGCCAGCGGACTTCCGGCGCTCCTTATCGTTAACACCGCGATAAAATCCGGGATAGCTGCGGAAGGATAGGTATTTTTAAATGCCATAAATGGAAAAGCATACGTAACATACCGTGTAGAGCTTCCTAAACTGTTGGATCCCGTTCCCGCCAGCTTTGGTCGGTTCGCGCTTTCCATCAGCATTTTCTCAATGCGCTCGATTTCATCTTGGGATGGGCCTTGCGCCTTGTTGCTGGCCTCGTCGCGTGGTTTCACCACATAACCTCCCTGGATGGCCTTAAACAGATTCAGACCCTGATTCGGATCAATGGAACTAGAGAAGATAGTAATCCATTAGTAACTTTAGGCCACCAAAGGTTTAACATTCACTTACCTAACCCTCGCTGGTGCGGAATTGCTTTTCGCTGAATTTGATGGACTTGGCTTGGAGTGGACCGACGTGGAACTGCTGCCCAGAGATTGAGTGAGTTTTGGACCAGCAATGGTGACCGAAGCGACCATGGGGCGCATATGAATTGCAATTGTTGATGGCAAGGACGAAGATGCTGCCGAAGTCGAAGCCGATGCAGAAACAACTGTATTGGTGGAGGAGCAGGTCAGGGTGATATTGGAGGCTGAACTAGTTGCATTGTTAAGAGAGCTCTCGAACTCCATGACAAAGTCATCCCGCAGCTTTTGCTGAAGACCCTGCACACTCTTCACAGACCGCGTATCACTATCAGTGTCTTCGTTGTCCGCAGGAGGAAGACTATACTGATCTGAGGAACTGATGGAGCAATTACGAGACTTCTTCTTTCTTCGCGGTGGCGCCACGGGTCCCGACGAGGTGATGGAATCAGTAGTTTTAGACTGGGCAAGCTTTGTGCTTGCTATCACATCTGGTTCCTGCAAAACCATCGAGCCAACACCAGAGCTCTGCGCGGAGGATGCGGCACTAGGAATCCCTGTCGTGGTGGCGGCTACTTCCTTACCACTCTGCTGATGCTTGGGCGACACCCTGGGCGTGCTCATCCCGGAAGAGGTGTTTCCAACGCTCGGTGGAGTATTGGAGCTGGTAGACGATGTAGGCTGCGCCTGTTGTTGCTGCTGCGCCTGCTGCTTCTGCTGTTGCGCATTCAACGAGGCCAGGGACTCGCGATCTATGCTTATAGCTTGAAGCAAATGAATTAAGAGTGTCAGTGGCTGCTATGTTTTCGTGAAAATACTGATTTCTACTCACCAGATGGATCAATGCTGCCCGCCAAGATTCGGCCCACGCGACCCAGTGATGTCATGCTCTGTATGCTCATCGCATCTGTCTCAATGACCTTAAACGGATGCGTCGAACGGTTGGTAAAAATGCCATCCGTTGAGCTATTCTGCAAGTTTAATTTAAATCATAAGTACACGTGGGTAAGCTGGGCAAACGGAAAGCTGAGCAAACAGGCTAGATTACAAAAATGTATACCTGAGAATCAGGTGTGAGTGTATTTCCTGGATTATCATCTTCATCGTTTTGCATGCACTGACGTAGTTCGTGAAAGCGCTGTCTACCCAACTATATGCGATATATTTATGTCATTTTTTTTAACGTATGCATATTAACATTGGTAGAGATTCGAGTTTAAGTTGGTTTCCATTTTTAAGTTGAGTATTGTTTTTTATTCGTTGGATTTACGAAATGAGGCGGAGAAAATATGAAAGTAAAGAACACAAATATGGACACAAAATTAAGGGGGTGATTTGGTTTTTGTTCATTAGATTGTGCTTTTTGGCTATTAAGAACTAAAAATCACCCAATTCTAAAAAATTGCAGTTCACCTGCCCAGGATTATGAAAAATGAAACAACAAATGTGGCCATAGGTTGGCAGATGTGCAACTGCTAAGTAATCATGAACGAATTTTTTCAGTGATGATGCAAAACGTGTGATAGGGGTAAATGCAGTACCTCAAAACCTGCCATTATCTTTACACCTTGAAATAAATGTTCTCTTGCTAATTAAGACTAGGTAAATTCCATAAACCGTATCATATCGGTTTTTAATCAATTTCTAAGGCAGTGACAGTTTTTAAATGTCGCTAAGGGAGCGGTTGAGAAATGTATGGCTGTGAGCATTGATAATAACTATGGGAAGTTGGCGCGAAATGGTAGGTATATGACCATCTATATGTGGAAAGATAAGGAACAACAATAATAAAGACCTAAACATAAAAATATACTTGCTTTACCAAACGAATGGTTCCTAATATTGTACATATATCTCATCCACTAGTGTTTAAAATAGAACAAAATAAATGAAAAAACTGCACATGATGATCACAGACATTGGACAGAGCGCAGTTTTTAACCGCTTTAAAAATTTAGCCATAAATTTAAGCTTCACATGGTAGTAAACCTTCTACAAATTACACCACCAGACATATGAGCTGAATGAGGGCTTTCACACGTGGGAATGGTGTTCCAAGGCCACTGATGATGGATCGTTACCCTAGTAGATGACATCATAACTGGGTCTAGCAAAACGGAAGTAAGAGCACTCCATGTGGACCCCATTCACTTACAGGTCCTATCACGGGCTTGGGCTCAACGAAGACCCCTGCATCCTGCGGCTTTAGCCGGGCACCCAGGCTATTAGTGGGACTCCGGGTGGCGGGCGTTCCAGCGCCAATGGGCGTAGCATCGCTGTCGGATGAGGCGGCGGCATTCACTCTCACGGCGGGCTCGGGAAAGATGAACTCCTGGGCCACCTCGGGCGGCAGCTTTCGACTGAAATGGCCAGGGATTAATTAAACATTTTTACGGGGTAAGCCACAAGAACCTACCACAAAGTCGAATGGCGATTGGGCGTAGTGTCCTCGGCATCGAAAAACTCCTCTGAACTGTCCGAATCCGTTTCCAGCTTACTCATTTCGTGATTTGTGCGTTTGTGATGGGTTGTCGGCGTTATCTAACCACCCAATCGTATGCAAATTATCCACCAAATTACGATTTTCTCTATGGTTTTTTGTTATTGATTCCCTTTTGTTGCTGCGGCGCCCCACTGTCTTTTGTTGTTGTTGCTTTGTTGCTTTCTACTCGTGTGACGTCACTCGCTGCCGCACTAGCGCTGAATGCACTGCATTTAACATGTTGCTATCGCCTGCGTTTTATTACACATAATTATACTGCTAATTTAGTTCCTAATCAATTGTTAATTGAGTTTTTACGCTTGATACGCGTAAATACTAGTGGTGTCAAAGATGCAATAATGATTTCGATTGCGTCAAGTATGATTAATAAGCAATCGATTGAACTAGCGATGGGCTATTGGTCGTGCTTGCTCGTGACACGCAAAAATGCGGCGAGAGTCCGCGCGTATTTTAAATTTATACACTGTATTAAATTTATACAAAAACCTAATGTTTTATGTTTATATTCCAATATTAAATCGAAAATATATATATACAAAATTTTTAATTTCCTACATCTCGCTTTGAAAATAACGTATTTGAGGCAATAGGGGGCATTTAAATATTTTCTACATAAGTCGGATTTCTACATATATGTGCCTAATTTTACTATGGTATTTAATTATCGATCACTGGTAGTCACACAGCTGATATCAAGCTCCCCCACCATTGTTGGGATCTCTGCTAAGATAAAATTCAACCTGTTATCGATAACCGACATTTTTGATTGTGGACTGCCACCGCTATCGAAATGCACCATATTGCTTTGTTATTGTATTTTCCGCACGGCCCTCGAACAAAGTAAACAAATGTATAAATGCATGTGTTTTTGGCGAGCTTGTAACTGTTAGTGAAGCGACGCGCGGAGCGACGACATCAACATTAAGCCCGTGTTTCGAGTTAGGCGAGGCCAGGCGTACGTTTAACCCACGCAGAGCCCGGGCGAAATAAACGTAAATTCACGCAATTACTTCGCAGTAAAAAAAGCATCGGGTGCCAATGATCGCTACTACGCAATAGAAAAGTAATTTATCATACAATTTCGCCACTGCAAAAATCGAAAGTTTCGGGTTTTATTCCCTGCTATAAAAGTGATAAGAGCACGTTAACCCGTTCCTGTTACAGCTGAATAACGGTAAAAATAACTGCACACCCATCCCAACCGATTATCTGAAATCGGGCTCGAAGACAAAGTCTGGTATTTAATGGCAGCCACCTAATGATTATGTGACATTTCGCTTTGTGGTGAAAGAGATCCTAATCCATTAAAACTATATACTATATGCATGAATGTAGGATCTAGAAGATGAAAACATAAGTGCTTAAATCGACTCAGCTGGTGTTGCTTATCAGTTATGTACAAAGTACATATGTTTCTCTGTAGATAATTCCATTGTTTTATCGTGCGGTTTCAAATAAAAGCATCAGAGACGTTTTCGAAAAATGTGTTGAATTTTTAGAAGTACATGATACGATACTTCTTTTGAGCAAACTTCCAACTTCCGCATAGATCTCTTGATATGCCGCATAACTAACCTAGTGTAAGATTATCATCTGCACGTCACTAATAGCGGCCATATTTGAGTAATTTTGAACAGTACTCAATCTAATCTCGAATCTGTGCTCTGAACACTATAATCATATTGAGCGTATTGCGTTTTATCAGCGGTACATATATGTATGTATGTATATAGAAAAACAAATGGACTAGACTTTGTTGAACAACAATACAATGATAACTTGTTTGGCAAACTGGTTTCGCGGCTTCAATCTTGTTTATTAATAATGTAGAATCGAAGGGTTTGCTTCTCCGTATGCTGGTTAATCAAACTCAAAGCCATGTGATACTCAGTGCTCGGTTGTGGGTGTAGACATATGCACATAGTACCCTGATCGGAACAAAGAACTTTCTTCGGTGTTCTAGGTGATTTACAAGGGTGACAAATCTATTTATGACTAGTGCAGCAAAGCTGAAGCTCGATTAAAACTCGGGAATGTACCAAGTTTCCTTTTTCCCATGCCATACACTTTAATATTCTTTGTTGATGAATTCCCTTTATCTATACTTTCTTTATATCTGCTCGGGCACACTCCTTATCACCCAAGGGACCAAGTTTCTCATTCGGATTGTTTGCCCCGCACGTTTTGATTGATAATCAAAGCATGTTCACTACGCCATGTCCCAGTTTTAGTGCAGCGTGCAAAATAATCTCTGCCATTTTGATGATCCATTCAAAAGTTTGCGGCCCTACTGGCGACAATAATGATTCACAAGTGATTGGCGAGCTAGCAACTCTTTTAATTGCATCTTTACGCCAAATTGTATTTATAGCACGAGCTTTGGAGTCCCCTGTTTATATTTTCTTTTCAATTCATCTATAAGAAGGCGAAGAAGACGATAATTGCACCACAACGAGCTCAGTTACCGACGCGATAACACACGAATTGTGGAGCTTGGAGCATAAATTTCCGCATTAGCAACGCTCAAGTGTGATATAGTTTACTGGTATTGTGTTAACAGTTGGCAGTATACAAATACCTCACGCCACAAATCAACTTTAAATCGCAGAAGAATCTATTGTCCTCTAGTCTTCCAGCAAAATAGTGCCACATTATGTTTATTAAGTACTTGTGCGATTCGCCATATTCGTGAATAACTAACTAACTATCTGAGTGTAATTGACAGGATTCCCGGAATTAATCTGAACTGTCTTTTCAGTGAAGGCTCGCCCAAGAAACACAGCAATTAGTGCAACAGCTAAACAGATAATCCCGAGTTATTGTGCCGAAATTGAATTATTTACTCATCTGATCAAACCGTAAAAGCAAACTTGAGTGGCTTCCTAGTAGCGATTTTCGACTAATTTAAAAGAAACCTGAATCTGAACAAGAAGACTCTCTTTGCTATTGTTGTTTTGCGAATCTTTAAAGGGCAAATACAGTAGAATAACAATAAAAGCGTGAAACAGTCATAGTTCGCATAGAGTATTTGTAATATTGGAACAGATGAACTGAATGATAGTTAATACAGCCTCCTAGTCTCAGTCTTTAGAGATATTTTGGGTAACTCAAGTAATTACACGATGTCTAAATCTAATCTAGCTCATTTGCTTTCTGATAGTTCAATGACAACGACACTGCGAAAGATAAGAGTGTAGTATATACGTATATAGTTATTGTATAGCCATAGCTTACCGGATTGATTTCGCATCTCGCTACTGAAGTTCCGAGGCATTCCCATTCTGCCCGTTCTGTCGGGGATTAGACATCATTCGTCCGCTTCCAAGTTTGATTCCCCAATACACATGCGGAGTATTGCCGCTTAGCAAAACCGCCGAAATCATGTCACTCCATTGTGCCAGCGCCATCGTAATCTTATCGCGGCAAAGTGAACAGTTTAAGCTGCATCGTGCACATCAAATCGGAAATCAAATGGAAACAAAGTATCTTGACGTGGGCGTTCCGAAGCAGCGTCTCCTGAAAATTCGTTTAGTCTGTTTCTGCACATTGGAAGCGTCGGTTATCGAGCTTGGAAATTAATTTTCGCCCAATTTACAATCTGTTTTGGTTGGTGGCAGTGATATAAAAGTAGTTTACGATCGAGAGAAGTTTGATTTACAAGTAGAATTCTTCTACTAATCGTACAGCAGATTCTAAAATAAAAAATCCTGGAAAGCAATCACATTCAAACTAACTAACTGCATCTAAATTGCTTATTAATTATGGAAAAAGCCAATTAATTATTGCTCGAACTCGAACAAGCCATATTGGCAAATATATATTTATCATTTAAGTACCTGCATTTTAGATAAAGTCTACCAGGTTCGCTGTGATACGGGTAACAAGTTCCACAACGAACAATTTGATATTTTATTGGTTATAGTGAGGCAGGACACGCTTACTCATCCTGATGGAGTAGCTATCGGGCAATGGTCTTAGTTTGATTGACTGCCGTTCCCTATGAAGCCGTCTAGTCACACTTAAGTTGCCATGATTAAATTTTACAGAGACTCGCTTATCGAACCTGACAACGAGCGCAGTTGAGAGAGTTTTTCCCTGCCCCTTTATTGATTATGGCTGACATTGTCCATATCTAAAGGATTTTCGCATCACCGTCTGTCTGATACTAAGAACCGCATCTAGTTATTCAATGATTTTGTTGCCAGGTGGCGGATTTGGGGAAACATTTGCTTAACTGGCTATTTGTATCAAAATTTACGTGTGTGCTGACATTTCTTAAACCATTTAAATTATATTTTCTTTACTAGCCGAGTCATCATCGATCACGGCACATACTCCACCGAAAGTCACTGGACATGAGCAGGCAGCAGTGACTGAAGAAACCCAACCCAGTTCCAGCACAGAGCAGCGCATAAGTAGCCGTAAAAAGGCAGCCGAAAATGACCACGAACAGCAGCTTCTTCGATGAACACATCGCCATGATATACTCCAACCTGATGGACCAGTACATGCCCGAGTACTTCAAAAGCTTTGAGTACACGCCATGGGTTTTCTCCCTGCTGGGATCGGTGGTAATTGGACTGAGTGGCATATTCCCGCTGATCATCATTCCCACGGAGGAGAAAATGGCTAAGGAGGGATACAAAGATCGTAAGTCACATGCGTACGAAAAGTATATCAATTGAACTTGAATCACATCTCACCCTACAGCTGCAGATTCAAAACTCCTGCGAGTGCTTCTGAGTTTCGCGGTCGGCGGTCTGCTGGGCGATGTGTTCCTTCACCTGTTGCCAGAAGCCTGGGAGGGCGATAATCAAGGTGAGTTGCGGGGAAATCCAAGTTGTGAAATCATCTCCATAATATTCGTTTTCCTCCTAAAGATCCTTCTAGTCACCCATCCCTGCGCTCGGGCCTTTGGGTACTTTCCGGCATACTGATCTTCACGATCGTGGAGAAAATCTTTTCCGGATATGCCAGCGCGGACGAGGAGAACCCTCAGCCCAAGTGCGTGGAGATAGCCAACTGCCTGTTGCGTCGACATGGCGGCCAACTACCAGAGGGCGAAACCTCTGAGAGTTGTGGCGGCGCCTGCGACATCGAAGATGTAGGTAAAGTCTGTTTCCTACGCGAGCAGGAACAGAAGTCAAAGGAAAGGAAGGAACAGCCGAAGAAGGTGGCTGGTTATCTGAACCTCTTGGCCAACTCAATTGACAATTTCACACACGGTCTAGCCGTGGCTGGATCCTTTTTGGTGTCCTTCAGACACGGCATTCTAGCCACTTTTGCCATATTGCGTAAGTACTTATAGATACTATTGAAACATAGGATAGTTCCTCACTTATTTCCCTACATACAGTTCATGAAATTCCGCACGAGGTGGGGGATTTCGCAATCCTGCTTCGATCCGGATTCAGTCGCTGGGACGCCGCGCGTGCGCAACTACTCACGGCGGGAGCTGGCCTGCTCGGTGCTCTGGTGGCCATCGGAGGCTCCGGCGTAACGTCGGCCATGGGTAAGCTTAAATGGGCTCTCCGTGTGACAAACAAGCAAACTTATCTTTACATTTACAGAGGCACGTACTTCGTGGATTATGCCGTTCACCGCCGGCGGCTTTCTGCACATTGCTCTGGTCACAGTATTACCTGATCTCTTGAAGGAGGAGGAGCGCAAGGAGTCCATTAAGCAGCTGCTAGCACTGGTATTTGGCATTGCGTTAATGGCCGTGATGACCATGCTATTCGAACACTAGGAACTTTAGCTGACAGCAGTATAAGAAGAAAATTGAAAGCAGTTTTTAGTTTGTTCTAAGATTGTCATTGGCAGTTTTAAATTAACATGAATTTGTTGTACTTTATGGGATTCGACATCCTGTCTGCGTTATGTAATTATAGCCAATATGAATGATATTTAAACTATTATTAATGATTACGTATTACTGTATCATACTTATGAAACGAAAATTCAATAGACATTTAAGGGAGAGTCCTTTGCCCTCCACTATCCACGAACATTCTTATCTTTTATCTGGACTTTATTTGGGTAACAAAAGCGTCCACTATTTGGGCTGCATTTCTTTGTCAGCAGGAAAATTAAAGAACAAAATCAGAAAAATGCACTTCCTATAAAAAACAAGTTGTTTTATTCCGTTTTTGTTTGCAAATCATGTCTTGCAAGCTTATCTAGTGCCTTTATTTCTTAGACTTGATCTTCTTAAGGTAGAATTCCAACTCCTTGCCTTCCAAAATGTAGCCGTCGGAGCGACCGCACTGTCCGGGGCGGGAAGAAATGCAAGCTGAAAGGAAAAATAACAGGGAATTAGAGCGGGGCTTCCAGTAAATGGAAAAGTATAAGTTTAGTGGTCTGATCAGAGTAACTATGACAAGCAGAATCACACCCAACAGGCTTGCGTCTCTCTTAAAACAAGATCAACACAATAAAGTAGCTGGATCGCTAGGGTTTTTACATCACTATAACAAAAATCATTAATCATGAATTAGAAAGAATACACACCCAAGATGCGGCCGGAGGTGAACTGATCCTCGAGGGCCTGCTCGACCTTGCCGTACTTCTGGCGCTCCAGGTACTTCTTCATAACCTTTTCGCTGCGCTTCTTGGTCAGCACGTCGTTCTCGTCCTCTTTCTGGGCGTGCTTGGGGTTACGCTTGCGTCCCAGGGGCAGCACGTAGTGAGCCTCGTACCACTGGCGGAAGGGCGTGGCATCGATGACCACGATGCTGTTCTTCACCAAGGTCTTGGTTCGCACCAGCTCGTTGTTGGAGGCGTTGTACACAACATCGGCGATACGGGTCTTGCGCGCCACTCCCTCGGAGGCCCAGGCGAAGTTTCCGGTTTCCAGGCGCAGAGCACGGAGCTTGGTGTTTCCACCACGGGTGCGCACCTTGTGCACGCGGCCGGAGCCAAGCTGAAAAAATGAGTTCAAGAGTTAGTCCGGGCATACAGACGGGAGACCTTATGGAGGGAACGATATATTTATCAGTAGTCCGAACATAAAGCTTTTCAATCATCAAGAAGAGTACTCGAGAGCACAATTGCAGTTGACACGCGTTAACATCATTTAACATTGCATTTGTATATTAGGACCAATTATCTCATACTTTTCACAGATTTGTCGGTGAATTCCAACTTAAACTTAGATAGGCATGTAAACAATCTCTTAAAATAAAACATGGTATAACGATCATTGAAAACAATCGCAATCGTACGACATAAAAACCATGTGTATACTATCCAAGTCACGATGGTAAGATAAAAACAATGAAAATGTGCTTGGTTTTCAAGCACACATTTCGGCACCGACCAATAAAACTTAATGGGAGTATGAGAAACTGGACCCTGGCATTCGAATACACGCCATTGCGATTATCCGGAGATTATCCTTACCTTGGTGTTGGCGGCGGGGCGTCCCAACTCGAACTTGCGCTTCTTGCGGAGCGACTTGCGCTTGCCTCCGGTGGCCCGGCGTTTGTGTGCACTATCGCGGCTAATACCTGGTGATTGAGAAATAGGTCCATGTTAGTACAAGGCGCACGGAAAAGTCGAAAAAAAACCAAGAACATGGGCACGTTTGGGGGCGCACTAAAAAGAGCCGCACCAAGTTAAATTCACGGATATTTATTTAAATTCACACATTCCCCGTTGCTTTTTTCTCGATGCTGTTGTAAACGTACTTTGTGCGCACTTTCATGGTGTTTGCAGGCCGTATTGAGCCCATTTTCTTGATATTTCGACGCAATTTGCGAGAGTCGACTTACCCATGTTCGAGTAAAAAGCGAGAAAGAAAGGAAAAGACACGCACAGCACCTCGTGTCAAAAAAGTAGGGTTATCTTTTTGACAGTTGCCGCGGTTGGGCAACTCTGCGCTGTTAGCGCGCGCTCTACAGTACACTCGGTGCTGTTACATTAATTCAAATATTAATTTTTAGCACCTGGAATCAGTGAAATTTAGTTAAAAATGTATGAAGCAATGTGAAACCAATTATTTTTATGAGCCATAGTGGTAGATTGTATTTACTAATATCTAATTATATTGCTTTACAATTAAGATATATATCAGGACATGTATTTTGGAATACAACAGGAGCACTTATTTAATTATAAACTTAACATTTGAGAATACCACTACTGCTGTCGAAATATATTACCCGTTGAATAAGGTGTGGCCAGCTTGCGTTCGTAACAGCTCGGTAAAATGTTAGCTTGTGGCTTCGCGCACACGGTCACACCCTCATTTTGCACCGAAAATAAAAGCAATTTGATAAATAAACGCGACAATTGCCACCAAATTGGCCAGGAGCAGGCGAAACTGCAACTCCCGGATTTGCGGAAGCAGCTATGGTTGGGAAAAACTTCAAGGCTCTAGCGCACTTCCACCGACTGACCGAGTACATAGTTCAGTGCAAACACTGCGAGAAGACATTGTCCTCCAAACACACATCCTCCAACTTGACGCGCCACTTAATCCGGAACCACAAGCTCTTGGCCCGATCAATTTTTGCCGGCGAGGAGGGTAAGATGCTGGCGGAGCTGAAGGACGAGCTGGAAGCCTCCGCCTCCGAGGACCTGAGCATGGAGCTCGGAGAGGGCGAGACCAAGTCGGCGGTGCGCGGCATCATGAACGCGAAGCTCGAACAAGAGCAGATGGAGCGGCACAGCCAGGAGGAGATGCGCAACAAGGTCATTGGGAAGAACAATAAACTGTGGGCGCACTTTATCCGCATCTCCGAATTCATGGCCAAATGTATGCACTGCGGCAAGACGCTCTCCTCGAAGCACTCGTCCTCCAATCTGATGCGACACATTGTGCGTCGTCACACCAGCCTGGCCAAGACGCTGAATCACTCGCACCAGCACCTCATGACACCCAAGAAGGACTCCTACGCCAGCCTGGAGCGTAGGCAGGCGGCTGATCCCCTGGAGAAAGTCAACTTTGACGATGTGGACAGCATCATCGAAAAGGTGGCCGATCACCTTGAAGAAGAGGTTTGTCCACGGACCACTTCCGCTCCCCTACCCACATTTAGCCTCTACATGCTTTCGATCTTTGATTTAAGGTCACTTCGATTTCGCTGCAGGAACCCTTCTACGAGTACGTTGTGGACAACTCGGACTCCGTGGTGGTGGACAGGTGCGATGAGCCGGAGCCGGCGGAGATGCAGAACATGATTCCGCAGGACAGCGCCTCGCTGGCGGAGTCCACCACACAGCTGGACGAGAAGCTCAAGGCGGAAACGATATACTACAACGAGATGGCCGAGTTGGCCAGGGCCAAGCGGCGGCTCATTGATCTGCAGACCAAAAAGCTTCTCCTGGACATGAACGTAGTGGACAACTAGCCCATCGACGATTGGAACGGCTTGTGTTTGTAGGTGGATAAGGCGGGCAATATGATTATTTACACTTAGGTATGATTATACTTTAAACGATTTTATGATCTGAGCATTTATTGTGCGGGGGATTAATTTCCACGAGGGAAGGGCATAGAAATTGAAAGAGAAGTAATTTGGCCATTGCATGTTATTCTTATGTCCTTTTATTAATTTATATATTATTTGTAAAAAGTGCCGGCTTAAAAGCGATCATTTCAGCTCGTAAATAAACTTCACCGTTACGCTTAGAGTTAGTAACAAACTGTAGCTCAATTATGTGTTATTAATATGCTTAATCTAGGATTCTACTCATTGTAACTAAACGCACATTCAATAGTGAGCACTGTACTTAAACGGTGGGAAATACCGGATATTTGCACTACAAGATTAATAATTATGTTGCGGTCACACTCCTCGATAACTTCCAATATCGAAGTAGGTTGTGTCAGTTATCGCTAGAAAGCAGGCAGAGATTTGTTTACTTCTGCGAAGATTAATTCAGCAGAAGCACGGAAATACGGATCCTTAATCATGACTAGATATTCACGTAAAAACCAGGCCTTGCTTCAACTCCCCGTTCCTTGGAGAACAGGAACGTAAAACCGGCCTATAAGGGTATGTTAGCCGGGTATCTGGTGCACCCACATTATTAAGTTGAGACCCCTCTTAGTTTCCTAGGGCTTGGAACGGAGGGGGAAAGTGATACTTCAAACGTGTCAAGGAGTAGGGTAGAACGCTCTTGATGTGTTCAGCGCAGAGCACCAATCAGTAGCGATCAGCAGCAACGTAAGCGAAACGGACCATCGGACTCAAATGGGAAGAATCACAAACGGAGATGCAGATGCATCTGTCTATTTAGGCCTGGAAGTACAAGGAGTTGATCCAGGACAACCCGACAATGGCCCTGGTAGACGAGCGCCACGCAGACGGCTGCTTGCTCTTCGAAAAGTGGTGTCAGATCGAGGCGAGGCTGGCTCGCATTGTGGCGGATAGACGGGCGGCGGTGCCTCAAGGACCTCACCCGTTGCTTGACTCCTCATTTGTTATTCGAGGACACCGGATGATCAGGTGCTAGGACGGCTTCTCTAAGATCTTCCTAGAGGATTGCATTGAGCAATTAGCCGACGCATGGGATGGACTATGCATTAAGCTTGTTCACGCCAGCGAAATACCCAGTTCAAGTCAAGCGGCCCGTTTTGTTCATCAAGTAAGTAAGAGCTTTTCCTGTTTGTACAAAGACAATACAGTTTATGAAATAAATAAACGATTGAAGGAACGAATTTGGATTGTTTTTAAATTCCGCCCTGGTTTGCGCCACCGCTGATTGTCTATCATGGGTTGCAACCACGTGGAACTACAGTTATTTTTAGGCCTTTTTTCGCGCTTCGATGGTAAACACATTTTGTTTATTGCTTAGCTCTGAGAAACCAAGACGCAATAATTGACAAAATGTCCAGTATTTGGACAAAAAGGAAGGACTCTTTCTGCAATAACGAAAATATAAGGGCTCAGAAGTTCGAGGATGTGATTGTAATCGATGACAATGGTAAGTCGTGTGTTGTCAGCCTTCTCGATGCTAACTGCTACACTTGGTCCTTCAAGATCGTGGCGACTCTCTCCGGAGTGTAAAATCCGAGCCCCCTGAAGAAAAGCCCCGCTTATCTCCACAGGACGCTAATCAAAAACGTGCAGTAAAGGAGGAGAAGGAAATGTCCAGGCGCGCACGCGCTCGAGCCAAGAAAATACGGAATACAGAGGCAAGAGCAGCGAAATCGGTGGTTACCAGGGGTGCGGGTAAAAAAGCAAGGAAGCGTAAGAAGCAAAATAAAGCGGCACTCAAGAAGGCTAGTGAACTTGAACCCAAAAAGGCAAAGGGCTCCAAGGAGGCTAGTGCCCACAAGAAGGCAAAGGGACCCAAGAATACAAGTCCTCCTATGGCTGCGAAGCCCAATTTGGCAAAGAGTGACAACCTGACGATGGCCCTGGTGGACGAGCTCCACGAAGACGGCCGTCTGCTTAACGAAAGGTGGCAGGAGGTCGAGGCCCAGCTGGCGTACATGGTGACTGACAGAGTCATGGCCATGCCGGGGGGTCCCGTCCCGTCCTTCGATAGCTCAGACGTAGTTCGTGGCCACCGAGTGATCCGGTGCGAAGACGGATTTTCAAAGGTATTCCTGTCGGACTGTGTTGCCGCGATTAGCAACTCGTGGCATGACATGCGCATCAAGCTCGTCCATGTCAGCGATGTACCATTTGCGCCTCAGGCGCGCATCTGGTTGCCCACGGGTCAAACGGACCACAACCGGATCATGATCTGCTTGAGAGCCCAGAACCTAAATGTGGACATGTCGGACTGGTCCATCCTCAGGGCGGAGGAAGTCATGGAGATCAGTCAGAGTTTCCTGCTCCTTATCAACCGGAGGTGCATCCCGCAACTGGATGCAGTGGACTACAAGTTGCGCTATGGCATACGAATGGCCCAGATCCAGCTCATTTTAAGCGAAGCAGACGATTTGCCATCGGAGTTCGACAACTACCACCCATTTTGCCATTTTCCCCATTAAACCATAAATCCTCAGGCTCTAAGCTATGTTTATTAGAGTAATAATATTGTTAGAGAAAGAAACGAATTTCATAACCTAATAAATCTCCAATTGGTTTTAGATGCCAACTTAGACAGCATTTTTATCAAATTTAACCTTAATCTTAAGATATTTTTAAATATAGAAACTCAACATGGGAGGTGGGATACCCTCTTTTGGTTCATGGCGATGCTGACTGGTTGGCAAGCGTGACAACGTGTGGGGTATTTATGCTCTACTTTGCTGTGGTCACACTGTTTCCACAGCATTTTATTTCATTTCGCTTCGTCTGAAAAATCAGAGAACAATTTCTAAAAAGCGGCAAAAATCTTGAAAGGACGATGTCCAGCTTTTCGCCAAACCAATTGCGGCAGTGCGCCCGCTTCACCGGCACGCCCTGCACTCCGGACAAGGAGCACCAGCTGCGGGAGCAGATCCACAGCGAGCTGGTCAAGATTAAGTACTGCGCCAATCCCACCTACGAGTGCAGCCTGATGCGGATCGAGGGCTACGAGTATTGCATCCGACACATCCTGCGCGACCCGCGCTCCAACTTCCGACAGTGCTCGCACGTCTACTCGAACGGCAGGAAGTGCATCAACGCGGTGGCCAAGTATGACAACAAGAAGGAGCTGATCCTGACGACCCTCTGCTTCGAGCACAACCGGCAGACGCAGCTGCAGAAGACGCACATGAATGTGGGCCGCATTCGCAGCCGGGTGGAGACCAACGAGACCCTGCTGCACAGCCTCTCATCGCACATTAATGTGGAGGACATAAAGCCAGAGGTGAAAAAGATCGAACGCGATGATGATGAAATCGATGTGGTCTCACCCCACGTGACGCCATTTGGTATGTCTTGCTGACTATAAACCGAGCTGAAATCTAATTTTCCTCACTTCTAGTCACTCAGGATCACCGCAATTCCATAGGACATGTTGTGGAGAGCTCTCGCAAGCGACGTCGCATTTTGGATTATGCTTCCGATAGTTCCAGCAACGATGCAGATCCGCCCTGTCTCAGGAACACCGCCCAGGACATTGAGTTTTACGAATCTGACCATGAGAGTATCGATTCGGAGGATGATGATCCTTTGAAGTAAGATTTGATTTATTCGTAGCACTATTTTTTAAGGAAATTTTAATTTTTTCTTCTCCCTTGTAGACACGCTGGCGTCTTTACACGCGCAGAGGCAGTAAAGATTGCCGAAACGAAGCTGATCAAGCTTCAGGGTCTTTACCGCGAGCAGATTTCATATCTGCAGAACGTGCTGAGGCAGCGACGTCGCAAGTATTTGCACGATATACGACGCGAGCGAGAGCTATATTGTAAGTTTCACTTGCCTTTAGGTATGCAGGATAATGTGTCTTATGCCACACTTTCAGGCAGCATTCACGATCAGCTAAAGGACACGCCACACGAGCGAAAGCTGTACGAGCAGCTAAAGGCGCTGAATAGCTATCATCGACGCCAGGGCGTCGAGGCGGTGCTCTACAAGAAACTGAAGGAGAAGCGAGCTCGCGACGCCTTGTACGCAGCCAAGTCGTCGAGCAACCCGAAGTGCGTCTTCACCGAAGGCGGTGTCAAGTGTGGTGAGCGAACGCTGCCCTGCTGCAAGCACTGCCGCAAGCACATTCTGGAGGATAAGCGCCAGGTGCTGTTCCGAGCCTGCGGCGTGGAGCGGAGTGGGGTGGTCTGCCAGGAGCCAGTGGCTAGCATTCTCGAAGACTCCAGTTGCGTACTGCACCTGACCGTGGCGCCGGCTAAGCGCCAGTATATACAAAAGGTGCGTTGATCAAACACTAACCCAACCCACGCCATAACCACCACAAGTAACTGCTTATATATTCCAACTGTCCACTCACCCATTGCCATAAGTTGTGTTGCACATGACTGCTGAAACTATAGTAAGCCAACTGTAAGACAGTTCGAACAAACAATACTGCGTAACTAGTATTTAGGCTTGATTTGTAGTAAAGCTAAGTATATCTAGAGAAACAACACGAAACACATGTATATAAGTGCTAGTACTGTCTAAGCAAGCCCTTTGTGATCGACCCTGAATAAATTGCCGACCTCTCATCCCCCAGTTTTATGAAGTTCCCAGCACTCCGCCGGTAGAAAGTATTTTCGCAGCAGGCCGTGGTCTCGATAACTTTGTCGGAGAAGACCCACGGAATGAGCCGCAGCCGGAGGGGGATGACCTCTTGGATTTTGCCAATGGTATATTCGATTTTGACCTTGACGGAGTTGACGATCTGGCAAACTCCCTCGACGATGATTACTCCATGTTCCTGGACATGGACAGTGACCTGGGCTTAGCCATTGAAGATGACGGTGTGGAGAGCGATCCTGTAGACTTAGGCCTCGAGGAGGAGGGCGATGGCGGGTCCAACGACTCAGTTGGTCCAGCTGAAAGTCAGGCTCAAGATAACCTCATCGCAGACAACTTTGAGTTAGAAGAACCATCCGTGCAAGACAATAACGAACTTAACTTTGATATCGACGAGTCGGAGAGCAATGTGAACGAAGTGTTGCGCTTGCTCGAGGGCATAGAACACATGCCCTGGTTCGATGCCCTCATGAACTAGTCTAATAGCGTAGTAAACGTAATAACCCACCATACTAACCCAAATCCAGAAAAAAGCCCAAAGTATCTCTTCTTCTCATGCTTGCAATTCCCTTTACTTCACAGAAATGCGAATCGGAGACCGAGGAGGAGGAGACCCAGTCCACCAGCTTGATTAGCACCATAAAAAAGGAGGAGGAGGACCCCTCGGATAAGCTGTATACGAGTCAAGCCCTCAACGTGACCACCGCACATGGCGAAGACAACAAGGGCGACGTGAAGCCCAGGGAGTACGCCCCAAACAGATCTTAAACTAATTTTTAAGCCCTCGTAGATTAAATGTTTACTGTTGCAATCATAGAAACCTAGATATAAATCTCCGACACGAAAATGTCAGTTGGTTTTGTACTCAGCCATTGTAGTTTTTGGTGCATTCGGGTGTAAGGAACCCCTAATAAATAGGCACTCTTAAGTTAAAAATCTATTTATTTACATTTATTGGCTTTCCATAGTTTATACAACTTAAACAGTTTATATTAATGCATGTACATGTTTTCAACAATTCCTAAAGAAAACGACTGCGTCTGGCAGTTTCGTAAGTGTGTGGGAAGTATGCACTCTGCGTTCGCTTAAATATAATGACTGTAATTATTTGATCTTAAGCACGGTTAAATATATTAGTTATCAGTTCCTCCATTCTGCATCTCCGCTCAGGTATTTACAGATTGCTCGTGCTATGATCATAAATTGATGGCAACCGCTCTCGTTGTTAAAATGCACTATTAAAATTACAAATTGGCAGCTAAGTATATTAACAAGTCTGTAAAATGTATCGAAACCAGAATATTCCTAGTGTATTCCCTACAGTTCCGTAGTTGTTTCCACCTCCGACCTATCCAGATCGTTTAGATATGAGAACCCTATTTGGCCATAGTCCCTCTTCCCGAAGGACACGTTCTCATTGGTGCTGCTCAGGTGGTTGTGATCGGAATTGGATCTGCAGGATAGAGGGTGTTACCAATTATAGTTATAGTTATAAACTAGGAAGTAAGCTATGCATACCTTTGAAACAGCGGGTTGGTGATGGGCACCTCTCCGCCGTACAGGCGATTGTTGAGCTGGCCATTCCGACCCAGCGTGGCGTTCATCAGCTCCCCGTTGCCATTGAGCAATCCCACGTCGCCGAAGGTGTTTCCCCGCCTGCCCATGGTGCTGTAGGCATTGTTCTTGGCATGGGCCATGTTGTTGGGCCCAGTTGGGTCTATGTTGTAGGCGCCGTTCTGGTAGTGGTTGCTGTTCTGGTGCTTGATGCGGCCCAAAGTCAGGGTGCCCGAGAGGGCTCCGTTCGGCGGAGATGCCAGCGGATTGGCGTTGTTGCGGGTGTTCATCTCCAGGGTTCTATTGAAGGTGTTCTGCCTGTTGTTGATGGCCAGATTGTTGTTCATGCTGGCGTTATTGAGATTCTTATGGCGGCGCAGAGTGGCAATCGTGGCCGTGGTGGCATCCGAGTGGGAGGGACTGGACTGGCCACCGCCGTTGGTGTTCTCCTTGTGCGTTATGTAGCTAACATTGTCCAGCGAGAAGGCATGGTTCTTGGCACTAAAGTCCAGCTGCAGATCATCGTCCACATCCGGTGGCACTGCCATGGCCAGCATCTGGGTCTCGTACTCCTTCATGTTGGCTATGGTTTCGCTGGCACTCGAGGCCTGCTGGTTAACGATCACGGGATCGTAGCGGGGAGGATTCGTGGAGGAGTACTGGCGCATCCGCTGCTTGAAGTTCTTGTACCTATAAAGAGCAAGTGTGTATGCAAAGATTTAAGTAAAAGTAAATAGAGGTTACATGTTATCCACTCACTTTGACCAAGAGATGCATATGTAAATGATGCCAATCGTGCCCAGGATGAGTATAACAAGTGATATGGCAATCAGAGTGAAGGGGAAGACTTCGTTGTCGATGGCTACGGCGGCTTTGACCTGGAAGTGCCAAAGCTATATATAGTATATCCTAAGAAAAAGTAGTAGTAGAATTAGTTGCCCACCTTGTGAACGTGCTCCTTCCTCTCCAGGGGAAACGATATATTCTCGGCTGTGGCTCGCGGCAGGGCTATGTTCAGCTCCGATCGCGCAGCCGGTTCCAGTAAAGTGGTCTCCACAATGCTGTCCTTACGGCTGACGAGCTGCTCCGTCTTGGGATCGATGAGGTAGAACCATATGTCCGTAGCAGCCGGGTTCTCGATCACCGATCCGTTCTTGGCCAGGTACTTCTGGCTGCTCATCCGTTCAATGCCGCTGACCAGGCCGGTCTTCTTGTCCAGCAGCTCCTCCAGCTCCGTGTAGTAGTTGCGGAGATCGCTGGGCGCTGCATTCGGGAAGGATAGCGCCATGCGGTTGATGTCCGCCAGCTTATTGACCACTATCCTGGCCCTCGTGCGATGGGATCCCTGCTCCTGGCCATCGCTATCACGGGCTTCCACCAAAAAGGTGAGTGGAAAGTCGTTTTCGTTCTTGAAGTGCTTGGCAGTTCGTAGAACTCCAGTGTCTTCGGACATCATGAAGAAGCTGGTGGGCTGGAAACATCATATGATAATTATCAAAAAAAAAAATTCATTGCCTAATGTAGAGTATAGATTTCTCACCATGTTAACCCGGTTTTCATCGTCGTCGTAGAGAGTGTAGCGAACGGTTCCAAATTTCCCCGAATCACGATCTGTGGCTCGCACCTGCAAAATGGTTGTGTCAACATCCATTTCCTCCGTCACCACCGTGTAGAAGGTGTCTTGCTGGCCGCGCAGCCTGTTAAACTCGAACTCCGGTGCGTTGTCGTTCTCGTCCTGGACTATGATCTCCACGCTGGTGGTGTCCTTCAGGGGATTGACGAAGTAGCGATGCGATGTCAGGCGCAACTGGAGGCTGTACGAGCTCTTGTTCTCGAAGTCCAAAGGTTGGATGAGCAGTAAGTTACAGCCATGATCGGCGGAGCTCAGATTGAAGATGCCCCCCCCGTTGCCACTGACGAATTCACACCTGAATGCCGGCGGCCCGTCGCCAGACGTCTTGGAATTCACAATCTGAATGAGCTTAAGGGTGCTATTGGCTTCCATTGACTCCGGCACACTGGTGGTGTAGCTGTCGTCGCTGAAGGCCAAGCCTATACTTTCACTGCTCATGCCCGTTCCACTTTCCAGCTTATTGTCCAATTTGATTTCATTATTGCCGCTGGACAAAAGATGGTGTACGTCGACGCGCAGTGGAGCCACCGAGCTCAGCTGTGGTTCCCCCAGGTCGTATGCCCGTATGTCCACCTGGTACTCCGTGTCCTCCTCTTTGCGCAGTTCATCTCTTATGCGCACCGCTCCGGTGTCGGGATCCACTTGGAAGTATTTGGGCGCCTTGCCGCGACCCACGATCTCGTAGCGCACCACATTTCCCGGCGAAGTGCCATCGCCATCGATCGCGGGCAGAGTGGCTATAATGGTTCCTATGCCCTGGTCGTCGTTCACGGTCACCGGATCGGGAACTGTTATAAACCGCGGAGGCAGATCGTTGCGATCCTCCACATCAACCACCAGCAGGATTGTGTCGCCTGGTCCATTGCCATCGTTCTCTATGGTTCCAATGGTCAGCTGGTGCTGCTTCTGGCTTTCATAGTCCAATCCCTTAATGGTCCTCACCTCTCCGCTCTTCTCCGAAACCTTGAAGAGCTCTGCGTTGCCCTTTCGGAGCACATAGGTGATCTCCGGCATGGAGTCGGGATCGAAGGCTTGCACAGTGGCCACCAGGAAGTTCTCCTCGTTCTCCGGAATGTGGACATCAATGCGGGCATCACTGAACTTGGGCACCTCGTCCGGAAGGTCGAGCACCATCACCGTAACACTGGCAGTGCCCAGTCGCGCATCCGGAGCTCCATCCTTGGCGGTCACCACGAACTTGTACTCGTTCAACTGCTCGTAGTCCAGTTCCTTGGCGGTGAGAATCTCGCCCGACGTGGCATTGATGGTGAAGGGTATGTCGGTGGGAATGGAGTAGGTGATCTCGGCATTGATACCTTCGTCGGCATCGGTGGCGTGAACCACTCCCACCGAGGCTTGCGCTTTGCCCTCCTCCACTTGGAAGACGTACGGCAAGGTGGAGGCCTCGAACTCCGGGTTCTTATCATTGATGTCCGTCACCTTGATGTTCACGGTGGCGCTGCTCGACAGACCTCCGGTATCCTCCGCCTTCAGGATCAGTTGGTAGCGGGTCAGGCTCTCGCGATCCAGCTTCCTTATCACTATGATGACGCCACTCTCCTGACCGACGGCGAACTGGCGTAGATCATTGCCCGATATGATGGAGTAGACCACTGCATCGTTCTCGGGATCCTCGGCGTGGACCACTGTGACCGTGGAGTTGATCTCCGCTCCCTCACTGACCTGCACCTCGTAGATGGGCTTCTGGAAGCGCGGTGGCTTAGTGTTCGGTCCCGGGGTCACGCTCACCTCAACGATCGCCTGGGAGGAGAGTCCTCCGATGTCGGTGGCCTGAACTGTGATGCTGTACTGCTCCCCGGCCAGCAGGCGACCCTGGGTCCTGATCTCACCCGTCGTCGCGTTGATGGTGAACTTCTGGATGCCGTTGTTGGACACATGGTAGATGGAATAGGTCACCACGGCATTGGGACCCTCGTCGTTGTCAGTGGCCGTGACCTGGGTGACCAGCCGGCTCTCGCTCTGATCCCCGGCTGTTATGGAAATGGGCGCCACCATGGCCAGCTTGGGGGCATTGTCGTTCACATCCCGCAGGTGGACCGTGAGACTCAGCGGAGCACTGGCCGCGTTGGTCCGCGGTTCCCTGGCCACCACCTGAAACTTAAAACGACCCGGTGCCGGAGGGTCGCGATCGAGGTTCTCCTCGTTCACCACCAAGATGCCATCGCCAGTCACGTTGAAGGACGGCGTCGTCAGCTCGTATATGTAGTCTGGCTTCGGATCGCTGTCGCTCAGGTCGGCGTCGGTGGTCATGAACGATATCGGGTTACCGTGCGCGTCCAAGACCCTGGTGCCAATGGGCGAGTTCTCGTCCACGTAGCCCTCCGCTTGGGATGACGATATCACGGGCGGATTGGCGTCCACTGGCTTCACGAAGATTTCCAGCTTGGCCGTTGTGAATCGCTGCGGTCCGGGCGAAACCTCCTCCGCTTTCACTATGATGTCATACTTCTTCGCCGTCGAAGTGTCCACAGCTTTCGTCTGCTTCAGCACCCCTGTGCTCTCATCGATCTGGAAGTAGTCGGCGTAGTTGCCGGGCATGCCGCTGGCGAAGCTGTAGCGTATTGGCGAGTTAATGGTGTCCAGATCCACTGCCTGAATCCGCTCGGGCAGCACCGTGAGCACACCCAGCAGGGAGCCAGCCGGCACGGATGCGGAGTACTCCGGATTTATGCAGGCGCCGTCAAGCGAAACGCAGCCGCTATAGATGAACGATGGGTCCAGGTCGTTGGAATCGGCTATATTGACCGTCAACGTTGTGGTCGAGGAAAGACGATCCGCCGTATTCCGTGCTCGATCCTGGAGAGAAAACATATATATAATTTATTACGAATAGGGAGCAAACATATGGTCGTTCCCCTTCTATAGCGACTCCAGTTGTCGAGTGAAAGGTACTGAAGCCACATGAAATGCCGACGGTAAAAGTAAGCACTTAATTGCGGGCCTTTTCTTCGCAAACTTTAATTGTGGTAATGCCGAAGCAGACGGCTTAATTAACCCTTTGTAGTATTTAAATTATTAGCGCTGCACTTACCGAGGCCACAATGGTTAGGTAGTACGTTTGAATCTTCTCAAAGTCCAGAGTCTTGGCCACCGTAACCTGAGGAAAGGAGAGGCTAAACTGTATCTAACCCAGATATGTGAGAGGATTTGGTTCGGGTACTCACTTGACCCTGGTGTGGAAACGATATGGCGAATGTGCCGTACCCGTCCGCACTGTACTTCTCTACGTTGGTGGAGTTGGGACTGCCCTCGGCTATGAAGTACTCGACCAGTCCGTTGACACCAGCGTCCTTGTCCAACGCCTGGATATTACGGAATATAGTGGTTCCCACCGGAGTGCTCTGTGGAAGGCAAAGAACTGTTATACTCATAAGCCAGGCCCATTGGAATGCCAGTTAATTCGACGTGGCAAGCAGCGGGTGGTAATTCGGAGTGGTTTCCTCCGCGCCCAAGAACCGAAAGTGTTTCCTGCCCCCCATTAATAAGTAATAAGTGTGTGGTTTCTGGTTCAGCGTGATATAGTGAAGCGTTCCTAACGCTTCCCATGGAACCCAACTGGGAGCCAACGGAAACTTGCGAATCATTATTTCACTCGCACTCGCACTAGCATTGTTTTTCGGAGTCAAGTGGCTGCAGTGCATCTCCTCTTCACAAAGGCCTGCTGGGCTGTTATGTAACTAACGGTGGCTGCTTCTCAGCCGAAGTTAAGGAGCAAGTCTGCCACTTGCATGGAGATGGAGCTGTGGAGCTGCGGAGTTTGCGGAGTTTGCGGTTTTCCCACTCCACCTAACGATTTAGTACCCAGAATTGGCAGACATTGTTCATCTGCTGAACTTTGCGATTTGTTTTCGGGTTTTTCCGCTAAATGGCATGCACGCTTAGCTCATCTTTTTCGCTTTTCATAATTTTTTATTTTCGGCATAGCCGAGAGCCCCACAAATTCCCATGACTATGTCTGTGGCTATTGATGCTGCAGATATCATATTGTTTCGCCCGATCTCTGGTGGTATATAATTTATCTCGACTCTTGTAATTATTTGACAGAGCGGCGGGGAAATGCGATGCTGTTGTCTTGTCCTCGCCGGCTGGACAGCGGACGCAGTCCCTCGGGAGTGTTCGCCCTGGCCGGCAAGTGCATACCAATTATATTCCAGTTTGACTGGCAGATCGCCTTATAAAGGGACCCCATAAAGGCGGACCGATCCGTAGAATGTAGTGCAGGCTGGCTTCGCTTTTGTTTATTCCGCACCAGGCTTCCTGAACTCGAAGGCTCCGCACATTGTTAAATAAATTTCGAATGATCGAGGGTTTCTGAGTGCGACGAATTCCAATGAACGATTTATATTCAGCTGTGTTGCATTGTATTGGCTTGTAATTTTATTTACCATCCAAAGGGGTTTCTTCAAGGTTTGCAGGTCATAAAAGATATAAATAGTACATATATGTAGGTCCTTATAGCTTTCGTTTGCATTTCAAAATGATTGCAAAGTGATTTCGGATTGGAGATTTCAATCTCTTATAATTTCCATCCACAAACGACTTAACTCATTATTCCGTACTTTTTATGTCTTAATGGGTGTGTGTGTGACTAATTATGTGGGGTTTCTTCAATTCCATACAAGCCTATATGGTAGACATTACTCTGTCCACGGTAATGATCTCGCAGGGGTTCCTATATAGCACGTTTCCGCTTTGTCTTCAGCTTTTTGCCAGCTCTGCTGCTTTCTAATATGTCAACAGTTCTGTAATTGAACGTTATTAGTCTAAATACGTGATTAAGAGCCGGCAGGCGATTCTATTGCAACTCTTGCCGCCGATCCCATGATCCCCTCTGCGGATTCTGATGCTGGGGCAGAGTGGGTATACTTGGATGCCTGGATGCCTGGGTACTGGGCATCCGACATGCTATTGTGTTGCCGAAGCGCTGAAAACATGTTCACTACCACTTCATTAGTGTTCAGTATGTAGTTGCTGCTGTCGCGTCGAGAAGACTATGCACATTCACCTGACTAGTGCACTGGAAAAAATGACACAGCATATGTAGCTACCGAAAACCACATACGGATATTTAAGATGCTCTGAGCTAATACAAATACCGTTCAGGTACACCAATCTGTCACGACAACTAAAGCTTGAACCTAATCTGGGTGAATGGAACCCTATTTCCCGCAGTGTACTTGTGTCTATTTCCAGCGTGATTGTCCGTTTGGCACCCGGTTTGAAGGAGCCAGCGGCACCACGGCCAGGAGAAATGCGGGCAACTTTGGGGCGACGAAATGCTGATCGTGCGCACGCTGCAAAATGTCCACTTTCCGGTCGTGGACTCCAGCGGTAGCACTTACTCACCTCGGGAACGGTGACCTCGTAGGGCGTGTTCATGAAGCGCGGCGCATTGTCGTTTATGTCCGACACCCGAACAATGATGGGAATGGTGCGCTTCTTGCCCGTGGACCTGGTGGTGCAGGAGACCTGAAACGAGACGGGCAGACGTGGAGAGTCGATGATACCTTGCAGTGGAAAGTGCTTCCGGAGAATGGTCTACACACCTGGAAGACGATGTGGCTGAGGTTCTCCTCGTCGCGATCCAGGGGCTGCAGCAGCTGCAGCTTCTTGCCGTTCAGCTGGAAGATGGGCTGACCCTTGGGGAAGACCAAGTTGAGAGCAATCTCCGTATCCGGATCGCCGAAGATCGGCAGCTCTGGCGGCGTGGTCGGCTGTCCGATGACTGCGGAAAGCACATAAATAATAAAGTAAGAGCCGGGATCTAATGGACCAAGCTGGGTTATTGGTACAAGTATGGCCAAACCGGCAAACGGATCGGCGGGAAAACGCGCAAGCCGAGAAAACTGCAGACAGCAGCCTTTCTCTTTGCATTTGGGGTCAAGTTGCAGCGATCACTTGCGAAGTATCTCAGTGTGTGCACATATATGTACATATGTGGGCACACGTCGTAGGTGCATCATAGATGCACGAGAAAGTCTTTACCATTCGCGTGCTCTTGTTATTTGGCGCCACTAGTGAGCTCTGAAGTTGCATAACGAACTAAAAGTACTATACACTATTATATCTTATAGTTGCATGTAATGAATTTATTCAAATTGTATCTGTAAGAGGGAGATACATCGCTTCCCTACACTAATCGCATGTACAACACGTCGTATGAGCAATATTTGATGGCTATTCTTGACCCCACATTCTTTCTAGCTGCAAGCTTAATGAGGCTAAAAACCAATTAAGGTTTTCCGAGGTGCACCTCAGCGGCATGTAAATTGTACAATGTATCTTCGAAGTACACTTAGTTTCCCTGCTCTGACGTGCTTTTCTTTTCGTTCTTTGATGCGATGTGGATGTGATGGGCTGCCTATGCGCTGGAACACGTCTAAAATTATAATTACGGTGTTGCACCTTTCGTGCTTTTAGTCTATGATCTTGAAGTCGAGGTTGGCCGCAGAGCATTTTGGCTGAGAAGCATATGGCCATTCATGTTTTAGCATCCACGTAATAGATTTGACGCCGCAGTTGTCTTGAAACTCATATTTCCAGTTTAAGGCCATGTTAAACGACTTAAATGGGCTGGCTAGTCGATAACACGGCCGTGTTTATTGTATTTTCATATGTATTGTATAATCCAGTGAAGAAGGAGGGTGGTGTACTTACAAGACTCCCGGCTCTCCTCGATGTCCAGGATGATGTTCGTCTGCCCCGTTTCCACTTCGCACATCTGCGACTTGCCCAAAACCGCCGAGCAGAGCAGGATTAGCAGCCCAAAGAAGCCCAGTCCCTGCTGTGGAGTGAGTGAGTTCCTAGCGGCCATGTTATCTGTAAAATAAGAGTAAACAAATACGTTTCTTGTACTCCATGCATGCATACATCTATCTATCTATCCAAGATCCCCATTTAAATATGTAGTACTTCTTGGCCTACGCTAGTGGAGCCCACACAGCGAATCTGGAGAGCGCCGCCGAGTGGAGCTCCAGACTGTGGTTGCTTTTGTATGCAAAGACGGCTGCTCTTGCCTTAAATGGTGTGATATCAATATGCAATAAACAATTTAGCCAACTTGGCGTTGTCCGCGCACGTTGTGTGTATATGGACTTGTGGAAATCCAAGATGCCCCGATCCGCAGCTCCAATCAATACCAACTTGGTGTCGAAACTGCTGGCCAAATTGAAAACAGCTTCAGCAGTTCCGTTCGAACCGATCTAGCTACTTGGCTGGGGCAATATTGACAGTGAGAAGTTCATAACGGTGGCATCATAAATTGGCTAATAAAGTGGCAAGCCAGCCCGCGGAGTACCCAGCGATCAGGTGCACATTCTGCCCATTTTTACCATTCTTCCCATTTCTATCGTCTTTCTCCCATTTCACTTATTTTGCCCATTTTGCCCACCTCATCTCATCGAGCGCCTAAATGGCCAGCTCGCCAACTGGCCGATCAACTTTTGCGGCTACGGCTGGCATACAGTTAGAACCAAGAGCTTGGGAGTTGGGAGCTGGGTGCTGGGAGTTGGCCATCCCATGCTGCGGCTTAGGTTTCTGCACATCCGTTGGCTTTCTAGCTTTCTGACTTTCTGCTCCATCTGCGATCTCCATTGAAGACTCGTTGGCACCAGGAGCCACTTGCATCGTATCCGTTACTCGGATCGTTTGTTTAATGAAACGGATCGGAGTTAATCTTCTGGTTTTCGCGCTCCCTCCTCGATCGCATCCATTGGATATAGATAGCACTGTCCAGAGCAGCCGGGTTCCGTTGTGCTGGTTAACCGAAACTCATAAAATAGGGGAATAAAGTGCGCGCTCTAATGAACAAAGCGAATTATTGAATTTCAACTATTGGCTGACAATTAAAATCCAAGCTGATGGATCTCTTATCCTTAGCCGCCACTGACAACTATTGTCTTCGATGGCCAATTGCAATTCGATTTACGCAATTAGCCAAATAAACCAATCAAAATACCCATGATTTCCCAACGATTTATTTAATTTCGCCAAAGTGTGCTGCAATCGCGAGTGGAATCAAACTTGTCTGCAAACGCAACTGCTGCTGAAATTATCTCCGAAATCATAAAAGCCCCGATCGCCCATTGCGTAACTTAAGTGCGAGATATCACATGGTATTGATATGGGGGCTTAAATGCTCCGTCGTGCCGTTCCTGCTTCCATTTGCGAGGAAATCGAGAAAATCGGGAAAATCGCGAAAAGCGCTGCAAGTCCTCCGCTTTCACTGGACGGTACACAAAATGCCATTTTCCATTTCCCCCGCATAAACAAAGGCGCGAAGCTGGAGGAGATCGGAGAAGGAGCAGGAGGAGCAGGAGCAGCCAGAGGAGGAGTTCGGCGGTGGCCACCACAGAAAGTCAGTTGCTGATTATGTTCAACCGGAAACTTATAGAAAAAGCCGAATGTGCCAAACTGGTTTGCAAAATAAACGAAAGCCGAGGTATCGCTTTGAATGCCTGTGTACTGTGTGTGTTGTGTGTGTTGTGTGTGTTGTGTGTGTTGTGTGCTGCTGGGTGCAGATTCGATATGCGGCAAACCTGTTGCTTATTGATGCTGTTTTTGCCAACATTTTCTAGTTTTGAATGTGGTACAATACGTAGCGAACTTAAATCTCAAATCTGCTGGAATGCGAACGATGGTTGCCACACAAATCTTAAATAAACAAGAAAGGAACGCCAGCATTTGGGCACCGAATGGCGGCATACCCTGGTCCACCTGGCCACTCGGCTCCCCTGGATGATCACTCGGATCACTTGGATCACCTGGATACATACATTCATGTATACACCATCGTTCTGTCAGCTCCAACTGCGATTGTTATGCTAATTCGCTGAGTGTTTTATTGTATTTTAATTTTATTGGACAGAGGACGCGCTCTTGGCCATACAAAGTATTTCTCCTCACGGATCCGTGAGATGTTTCATAATATATATCGAATTCTATCAGCATATAAAGTATCTCAATCTATGCCATTCATTTTGGCTGTCCATATATTTATGACTCCTGTGGGAGTAAATATATGATCGTCTTCAAAATGGCCATTTGTCGAGTTTAATGACTCAAAGTGCTTTAACATTCTAATCGTTCTAATGAACTCGACAAGTATCTTAGAGCCAATTTGCTGAGAATCATTTTTCCTGATGATTAATTTTAATGATTCGCCTTTTTATCGAGAACACGTCTAACGAAACTTAAGCAACTGCTGAGTAACATAAACATTCTACCATTATGATTGTCTTAATTGGCCAAAATAAGTTGAGTTTAGAATAATTAAAAACAAATCTTTGAATTTAGATGATGGCCAAAGACATTGAACTGCAAATTCTTGGGTGACAATAAAATTAATCGACCTGACTTTCCGCTGAAGAAAAAACGGTTAGGTGATTATGTTTTCTGCTTTATAAATGGCTTCTAGCCATTTAGCCAAATGAAGATTAATCTCCGCCGCCCGGAGAAAAGAACATTATTTCATCATTTTGCTTCTCCCCGCCTTTGGATGCTGAATAATTTAATAATAATAATACTAATAATACTCCGCACTTACCGTTTGGTCTAAAGATTAAATATTAAAGCAGCTCAAAGTATTTCAGCTGAGTATCCAACGTGAAAAATGGAGTCACACGCCGTTAACAAAGGTTATTCTTGGTCCTCAATTACATTTCGATTTACTATATTATTCAATAGATGTTGTATCTGCGCATTAAAAAACAGGGTTAAACTCGATTAAAAACACTCGCGACACAAATTTGAAGGTGTTGTAATACTTATTTTATGTATTTCTCTGTCATAAAATTCATATTGAATCCGAAGTTGATCATTTCGAAGTTGATGATCACCGGATCACCGGCTTGGAAGTGAGTTTTGCCGCACTGAAGTGAATTTTAATTACTGTTTGGAGGTTGCCCTCTTGGATTAATTATAAGCCATAATGTTTCGCGAAAAGCTGGCGAACAAAGCGGCGCGTGGGAGTTTGGTAGCATGTAGTAAAAGTAGCATGGCAAGTCGATGACTATCTACGTATGCCTGTACAGTGAACACGACTGTGTAAGTTTCTTACACAAATCTCGACATACGTGACCTCATTTGCCGTTTTTTTTTTGTTTTTTTTGGCTGTTTTATTGCTTGTTTCTTGGTTCTTGGCAAATGCCGCAGAAATCCCGGTCGATAAATGCGATTTGCTTAATACGGCGATCACGTTCACATTCCACATTAGTGTTCTATCCTTTGATATTCGGCAAAACGATGATGGTTTCGTTTGTTTTCTGTTTTCACTCCACTGTGAGTTGTGTTGGGTAAACAAAAAAACTGAAAAATTGGCAAGAGAAAGTCTTGCTCTCGGGGGTTAAAGTGGTGTGTACAAAGGTATGATTTTTAGATTTAATGATGGCGTGAAGGCTTTGTTTGCCTCTCGGGGCTTCTTTGTTATTTAAACGGAGCGCTATTTCGAGATATCTGCGTGGTATGCCCTTTTCAGGCTTCTATGGCTACAGCTTTAGGTTGCCTTGGATCCACCGGACACACCTCACACATCCACACATCACACGTCGCCACAAACGGACCATTCTGAACTTTACACATTTTCTTGAGAGATAACTCTTAAAAAATTAGCTCTTGGGCATATTCATACCAGCTCGAAAACCGGTATCGCGCCAGCCACCTTATAGCAATAGCGCTGCGTTGGGGCACAAGCTCATACTCGTCGTGCTACACTGCGCGAAAGTACGTGGTACGTGGTGTCGGCTCGGCGGTTGGATCGGTACTGTTTCGCTTTACCTGTCTCGCGCAGCAGCGGCAACAAGTGGGCGCTACCCGATCCAAGGTGGAACGTATTGGAATTGAGCTGGCATTCGCTCGCTTTGCGGTAAAACTGGTTTTTCGGGGGTTACTCGTTTGCCAGCTGATGGATACCACACCATACTCAAACACACACACACACACACACACACACATGCGAAAGGCTTCGGCTGTGGAGCACAGGTACTGCGATCCACGATCTGCAGGTGCATGTACATACACAGCTATGTACATATGTATATGTGTATGCTGCGCGGACAGAGAATCTCGAGCGGCTAACAGCGTCTGTTAAGTCAAAGGTAAATATGTAAGAGACCACCATGTTGCATTTTCATAGGAGTTGGAGCCGTGGATCGGGCTTAGAGTTAGCCAGCCAGGCCAGGAACCAGTTTTGGGGCTTCGGCTCGGCTTGTCGCTCGCTTTGTGTTTGCTTTTCTGTTTCAGCTGCACTGCAGCCGTTGCTGTGTAAGTTTTTATTAAAATGTTTTAGTCGATGTTGCCGCGATTTTGGCCGCTCACTCCACTCCACTGCAATCCACTGCAATCCACTGCAATGCAATGCAATCCGAGCTGCGATCCGGGGCATGAATGAAGTTCACCAAAGGGGCAGACAGCATTTTTGTACCTGTCAGGCGGGCAGGGAGTCGTCGCATATGCATATTCCGTTGCCATTGTACTGGGACAATGAGACAGTTGCACCCGGCTGGCTGGCAATCCGCGAAATTGGCATTGCCATCATGGGTAGGTGTTTCCATCGAACACCACCATCGAATACCACCATTTCCATTTCCAGCCGGATGCTGCCAGAACAATTGAGCCAATATCGTTATATTGGCATTGAAAGCTGCTCAGATCGATGGGATCAGCCAAATATGATAATTTGCGCAGATCTTGTTTCTCGAAATGTCAAAGCACCTAATTATAGCAAACATAGCATATTCATATGGCACACAAACTGTACGGTAAGATTAAGCCATGTGCTAAATGGCTATTAGCGGAGTATCTTCATGGTGCTAAACGCATGGGAGTCTGCCATCTTCATCACAACTGGCTGGAGGAGAAAGTGCAAGGGTTTTCAGCAGATGTACGTCATTAGCTCGTTTTACTGTTTGCTAACAAGCCAGTTGGCTGTTAGCTCCTCACCTGGCCAAATCCGCATCCCACTGGGTTGGGATTTAATTAAGGCTTAGCTTCTTTCGTTATTATAAAGAGGCAGTTTCTTGCTACATTTATTGGGGGTTCTTGGATTACCATAATGTCTGTGCTCTTCCGGCTTGGTCATCACTTTTACGATTCGAATGGCCCATTTTCGCGATAATTTGCCGATCGGCTTACATATGTCAAGTTCGAAAAAACAAAGTGCCAACTGTTTGAATTCGCTACTCTAACAGGAAGTTTTTGGATTATGAACAAGTTGGTTAGGAGGAGCTTGTAAGGTGTATTTCATTTTAGCCATTTATGCTGACATTTAACAAAAGTGTAGTTCAGTGACCCAAAGTTACACGCTGCTACTGGAGTTGTAGCCAAGACAGATTTGCTTGTGATTCTGCAAAATGTTTTTGGTAGTAGCAAGCTATATGCTGATATGCTCCATGAGTACCGGATATGAAGGTATCAAGCGAAATGTGTCAGCCAAAACTGTAAGGTTTCGCATTGACCATGCGCAAAAGCTCGAATTGCTGGTTGAGCCAGTTTAAAATCATTTTTGCCTTCCTGAGAATTTTCGATTGCACAAACGACAGGTGCAGCATAGGCAAAATAAATTGTGGTGCATAGCAAATATCGTTTCGAAAATGCTTTATTTCAGCCATATTACCAACAGACAGTTGCAGACTAGATTTTATTGGCTCCTGGCTTAACTTCTTTGAAGAAAAGTTAAGTGGGAAAAGCGCAACAAGTCAGTGAACGAGTAAAAAAACATGCAACCTGCTGGCTTTAAAAAATATTACGTTATCAGCGCAAAAAGCGAATGAACTAATAAAGGCAAATAATAAACCGCCTGGTTTCAAATTACTTCACTTTGGCAGAGCTCCACTTCTGCCCGTAAGCAGCTCAGTCTTATGATTGCAATTATAATTTATAATTTCTTTTATTGCCGCCAATTTCTTTTATGAAAGCCAAGTCCCAGTCCCAAACTGCATTGTTCTGCCCCTCACATGCTCTCGTTTTGTCTTTTGCCTGGCCGGGTAAATCATTCCTGGTCCGCTTAATTGCTCCACAAGTACTCCACTCTCCACACTGCATGCCGCATTCCTATTCCTGGCCAGCAGTTCCGAGCTGCAGCCCAGAGTCGCAGCAATTCGATTTGGGACCAATGCGCACCAAATAACCAAAAGATGCCTAGCTGCCGGACCGAACAATCACTTTGCCCAGATCAGTTTCGGCCAGGCCAGAACATATATACAATATATACATATATAAACAGATGGCAGGGCGAGTGTGTGTGCACAGTTGCGGTCAGCAGAAAAGTTCGAAACGGATGGCGGATCTATGGATCTATAGGGTGGAAATTCAATCCGGTCTCGGCGAGAACGGGCAGTACATCTCCTGGATGCTCACGTTATGTGGCTTCCCACATAAGTAAGAATTTGCAGGGAAAGAAAATATGACTCATAATGGATTGATTGATTCATAACTCTTCATATAAACAGAAAAAGATATCTTCTTAATGAAAACAACTTTTTGGGACAACTTTTGATGTGATACGATTAACCATTTACTCAGTAGTTATTTCATATTTCTTGTACCAAATACTTAACACTATCCATTTATGAGGTTTTTAATGTAACTACTTGTTTTCAGTGCACATACCCGAGTTGCTAGCTTCCTGACCGCAGCTGTACCCGTCCCGCAGCCAAGCCATTAACATTGCTTAATTGAATTAGATTCCGAATGCAGATTATGAGTACCATCGCATGCTCACTTCGGGACAAAGCGAGTAGAGTATAGAACGAATAACGCCGCCACTTCCACTTCCCAGGCTCCAGCGATCCACACTCCACTCCATTCCGAGCCAACTCAACCCAACTCCGATCCCATACCGATCCCGATCCCGATCCCGACCCAGCTGCCATGCAAATGAGTGCGCTCAAATGCCCGCTTATAGGGCATAAAATACAGATTTGAAGTAATATCCAGCCCTTGCAATATGTGTACATATATAGTTCAGTGAACCCCCAGATCTAATTAGCCAAAGTTTTCGTACAAAAGCGGTTTCTGTAATCTAATTCGATGGCGTCAGCGGCACTTTGCGGACCACGAAGCATTTCTGCGGGTTCCAAAAACGAGCAGATACTTGTACATTCGATTGCACTGCCTTGCTAGCTTGCTAGCTGGCTAACTGACTGGCTGGCTGCAGCAGTGTGCAGCATTGGACCATTGGTATTAAAGGCCAACAATTGTGGCATGTCCTAGTGACAGCCTCGCCACAATTGCACCAATGCACCAGTGCACAAAACAGCCAGCCAGCAGCCACCAGTGACTTGGAGTCGAGCGTCGTGCTGGAAACGTAGGAGCTGCTGGTTCATTAGTTATGCATTAAGCATACGATATGTTGTACAAGCCGGCTGCAATGGCCAAAAGGGTACATGGCCTGGCTGATTGCTTTGGCAACGAGGTGTTGTTATGGAAAAGGGTGTTCTCCACTCTCTATTTGAGCTATTGAAGAGTGTGTGCTCCGAATATAAGAGGGAGCTAAGGCAAGTGCCATCTTATAGCTAAATTAGAATGTTATTGATTGAATAACTCGATTCAAGTGTAGCCACGTTTCGGTGGCACCGGCGGAGGAGGCACCTTTCCTGTTTTCCCGCACTGGGCTGCTGCAGTCAATCTTTTTGTGGGATGTCCAGCTCCCTGTTAACTGCGTGCAATTCGTGGGGGTTCGTATGTCGCTTAAAAATTTTAATTGCCTTTGCGTGTTTAGAAAACTTACACGTTCTGCGTAGTTTAGCAGCTGACCAAATGCCACGCCGGCTTTCTAGTCGCTCCAGGGGATTTGTGTCTGCAGCAGCATATCGCAGGCTATTTTCACACTTCTCCACACGATCGCCAATGCTTATCGATGTGGATTAAGGCGGCTGCGAGTTTACCGGCCAATTATTACTACATCCATTACTAGTAACGTTTTCCGCACGACCCAACTAGTTGGGATGGGCTTTCAACTAAAACAAGGGAGTTGGATTGCTCTAACATGAGATTTAATTTAATCTAGAAAAGTGAAAGTGACTTATAGTCTTGAGAGCTATAAAAAAAATATATCATATCATACTGCTTACTCCTAGCCTAGGATTTTCCTATTGTAACAATCCTGAAACAGAAAAACGCTCAGTCTATGTACATAGTATATCCATGGGGAAGCTTACCAAAGTGGCCTCTCAAACGCATGGCGATGCCTTTCGGGCAACCGGCACCACAATCTAGTTGCCGTCTTCAGCAGATCGATGGTGCGCAACTCAGTATTCTTCCTTTGGAACTTGCGCAGGAAGTGGATATATGCCACTGCCGAGCCCATGTGACTGAGCCTGCGCTTGCTTTGCTGAGGTTTCGGCTTCCCTCGCTGACGATTCTTTGCTGATCTGCACAAGGTCTTCGATCTGGACGATCTCCTCTCCGATTCCCTCAGCCGAGCGCTTGGAGACTGTCTTTGGCAAGAACTTTGCTGTCCTCCGGCGACATCGCTTTTCATCTCACAGGCCACGTACTGTGCTGGACTCTTCAAAGTAATCGTCGATGGTTTCTTTTAAATATACGTTTTGGATAAATCCTCAAGGGCTATATATATATCCGATTTACCTTGCTCTTGAAAGCTTCCTTCTCAGCCATGGACAGCTGGGTCCACTGCTTAGCCGCATAATGCACCATGTCCTGCGGAGAAAGTCCGTAAAAGCGTTTCTTGTACTCGGTCATAAAGTTGAGGTATCCATTGTTAGTGACGCGCGCCACTTTCTGGCGCTTGTAAATGGGGGGACAATACTCCTTTCGACCCCTTTTTCGCCCCATTCTTTGAATTTTGTGTAGACTTTGAATTTCCCAAAATGCTCCAGTTACTGTTTTCACCCGAAAACGAATTTTGACTGAAACGATGTTCGCAAGCCTGACTGGAAACTCTCAGTTTTAGTTTTACATAAATTGGTAATTACAAATTATAATTTGTATATGTTAGTAAGAAGCCTAAGAGGTCGTGAGCAAATCAAGTTTATTTTGGAGAACTAAATGCAGGGCTAGAGGTACTCTTATAGCCTAAGAAATCGTGAGCAAATCAAGTTCATATTGAAGAACTAGAGTAGAGATACTCAAAAGCACGGTGCCAAGCAATCGTGTGTATTTAACTCGTATACAGCAAGATCAATGTTTGTAAAATTGTTTTTTGAAAAAGATTTTTGAAGATGGCTTCTTATCAAGCGGTTTGCATTGCTGCTCTGATTCACCTCGTGCTCGGAATATCGGTAAGCCCTTGGCCACCTAAAGATACCTGTTCACCTGCTCCGAAAGTGGGCGCTTGGATCTTCACGTTTGCCATCCTTCTTCTGGTCGCCGATGTAAGGATGTGTCCGAAAGGTTACACGCACGTGCCGTACATCATTCAGGTTCTTGGGGAGACGGTCGGATCCCTGATTATCATCGAGTTCTCCACATCCGTGGTGTGGTGCGCCTTGGAAAGTGTGACCCACCAGCTGACTAGGTTGCTACTTTTATACTGGGGAATGAACGGTGACACTTACCTGGCGCTGGAGTATTGGATCCTTTTGATTCCTACCACGGCTGTGGCCAGCACTTTTCTATACATTATGATAAAGGCCATTATACCCTACTAGATCTATGGAAAGCAGATGGTTATGATGCATCTGAACAAGGATGTCTCCAGCGACATGGTCAGCAAGTGCTGGCAAAACCAGAGAAAGAATATATAACTGTTCATTAAATCGCGAATCAGTATTTTAGAGCGTAAATTGTTCGTGTAATTAAAATGAATATTTCAATTATACGTTTTGATCACATCTGTTCAAATTCAAAAAGTCGTTTCTTCTTTTTAGCGGGTTCTGCATTTTAACCGGTTGGATATTAGGCAGCACTTAAAAAAACGTTGCCTAATACTATTGTTTTCGATAACCACAGCACACCAGTTTTGTTGGCGCCCAAGTAATCGATGAATCCAGATAAGAAAAAGCTTCCAATTTTAAATAGTTTAATTGGAATTCGATGATAATAATACAAGCTGTACAAATATATTCGAGCGCCTTACCAGGACCGAAGCCACACTACCTATAAGGATCATTCTTCATTCATTGGAGGCAATATATCCTATACTTACTTTACTATACTTTACTTTACTTTCCTTAGTATACATACCAACAAAATATTTAATATATGTGATTTTAATATTAGGGCTTGTGGACCTGAGGCTAATAAAAAGCTTTTTATCATTATATATCAACTTAACATAAGATAACGCATAATTCAGCTAGAGTTTTATACATAAAATCATTTTTATTCGAAGCCGATGTCACATCGATAAGTATCGCCAATAACATCGATGCATCGATGTGCCGTGACATCACTAATATGAACAGCTGAACAACAATAATCATATTTGGTTAAAAACAATTATGCGAATAAACGCAGCCGCCTTATAGCGCCCGTGCCACACCCCCTGCGATGCGAACAGGCGACCACGCCAAGGTGTCGCCACGAATCCTGCAAGCAAGGAGAACCCAAGCCAAGAGTCCGGAGTCCCCAGTACGGAGCACCCAGAAATTCCGGGCAGAAACCCAATAAAAACATGTCTACGGAGGAGCATGTGTGGCGAGCGCACGTCGTGCGGCGCTTACGCGAGCGAAATCGCAAGGAGTGCGACAACTTCAAGGAGATCATCGAGCAAAGTAAGCATCTGGGTCTCCAGCGAAGTTCCAGTTGGCTGGCCCCGCATCGCACCAGTTAACCTCCGATCCGAATAGACTCAGAACTTCATGGTCACACGCATTAATTGCCCGCGTCTCTTGCAGACAACCGACTGATTGACCATGTGGCGCAACTGAAGGCGGACAACCTGAAGATCTCCGTCGAAAACGAGCAGCTCCGCAACGCGGTGTCAACAGGTGGCACCGGCTCCAACGTGGCTATCGCCACCCTCGAAAAGAAGCTGCTCAGCCAGCAGGAGGAGCTCACAGAGCTACACAAGCGCAAGGGCGAGAACTCCCAGATGATCGTGGACCTCAACCAGAAGGTCGAGCAGCAGAGGATCATAATTTCCGAGAAGGAGCACAGGTAGCTGTCCAGGGTGTTCCGCATTTCGAATCCGCCAAAAAAGTTTCAAGCAAATGGTACCTAGAATGACGATTTACGGAAGAGAACTCGGAAAAACCCTTTTGTGATTTTAATAGCCCATACAACCATTTGTTTATCGCACCCTTGATTTTTAAATTCAATTAAGATTCTGCTGCGTAGAGAATGACTAATTATTTGAAGCATAAACCTTAATCTCGGCGAGATTACAAATGAAAATGCCTACTAATACATATATTTATTTTAGCCTCGTCGAACAGCAAACGAACAACAACCGATTGCGCGCGGAGGTGCAGCTACTTCACTCGAGTTTGGAGGAACTCAAGAAGCTGAACAACACAATGCTGGACGAACATACGGCGCTTCAATTGGCATTTAGCTCCCTCGAGGAGAAGTTAAGGGGAGTGCAAGTAAGTTGTCCAGATTATTAACACCTTATTACTACTACTGAACCAGAACGGCTTTGTTTCATTTGTCTATGAGCAGTACATAAAGTAAATTCTTCGTAGCGTATAAATTGGGAAAGTAAATTAAATTCTTGTAAGTTGAAGTATTCAGTGACCCAACGAAATGACCGGGGATTCGCTATTCTCTATATTTCTCTATTTAAAAGTTGTCAGAATATAAGACCATTAATTATTGTTTATAGGCCATTTAATAAAAGCACTTAAACCACAACGATAGACAAATCCCGAACGGGATTTTTTGCTGATCAACTGTGTGTTACTCATTGATCGCTAATTAAATCCTCAAAACTGTTTATTCAAAATAGCGTATAGAATATCATTTTATTGGTACTTATCGAGGCTTCCGAGTCCCATTGAGCAGGTCTATTTCTATGGTATGGGGTCGGTTCGATAAATACATTGCAGATGGCTCGAATCGCTATGCCTCGCCGTCTACAGACGCGAAAAGCTTGCTATCTTTCCGATTTCGATCCAGTAGCATATTAGCGTTCAACGCGGAAAACACGAAAAACACGACGGCGCCAGAGATTTGCATATATCCCCAATATGAAAAAGCGTCTATTAAAAAGCTTTTCGTTCTCTTACAATTCACAGGATGAAAATCGGCGTCTACTGGAGCGACTTATGCAATACAAGTCAAAGGATGCCGACAAGTTGAACGAGGAAAACGAGAGCATAATTAGGTACGTTCCATTCAGTATGATACCATTGTGACCCTATTATCATGAAAAACATAACTTATATTACTTATCTCTTCGATCATTAATGTACATGTATATAAATGCATTTTCGTAACTAGATAGGTACTAGGTACGCAGATACACATAAAATGGTTAATCGCGCGGCTTATCTAATGCTTATAAAAGAGTGATAAAAATTCCATGTAAACCATTGACAAATACACACCAAATAAATGGAGTTTCTGTTGATCAAATAGCTTTTTGCTTTGATGTTTCACCAGACAAATAAATCATTACGAACTGCAAACAGGATCATTTGAATAAATATTTTAAGTCATTACCTACTAAAAAAAAAACACTTAGAAGGAAGTTTTAACAATGATATTGATTCTGTAAATATCCGAATATTTAATTAATCAGGAAACGTCAGAATCCTTTGTAGCTTCGTTGAGTTTTAGGGCATGTATACTAGGTTATTATCTTAACTCCCGATTAGAGATTGCAGTGCCCATCCACCCGACCGCTGATCACCCATCCAGTTGTGTTAATAAACCACTTATTGCCCACCCACCCAACGTCATGCAAGCAAGTTAACCGAAAAATACGGAGCACGGGAACTACCAAATCGCAAAGGTTTACGGAAACTACACGAATGCATGTAATCAATATTGACCTACATACATATGTCTTACTAACTACTTAACAAGTCGCCAAGGAGTAGAACGGACCATTTAGACGAATCTAATCGACTGTGTCACTCATTCTGATTTGTTCCTTTTATTTGGTTTAATATAAATGTATAACCGTTTTTAAACATATCTAGAAAAAGACTGCCGTCAATTTTCAGGAAACGTTCGGCTAAACTGAAACGTGACCTAGAAGACGCGGTTCGTGAGCCCAGTTCGTCCAGCAACGCCGCCTCCTCGCCCGGCGCCGCATCCTTGCAGCGCAACTCCAGTCCCGCCCAGTTCGTTGGCGGCCTCATCGGCGACGAGGATTTCGACGAGGCCGCGATAAATGGCGCCATGGAGGCCATAGGTCTCGATGATAATGAATATATTAGCGCTCGTTTTACAGCAGGCGAAATCGCCGAGAACTCGCGGGCTTCCATCGACACCCTGAAGGCCACGGGCTACCTGGGCCAGGCCAATCCCACCAAGATCCTCATGAAGTTCGAGGCCCACGAGAACGAGTCGCACGCGGTGCGCTGGAGTCCCGTGGAGCGCATGGTGGCCACCGGTGGCGCTGATCGCAAAGTCAAACTTTGGGACATTGGCAAAAGTGAGTCAGCAGTCGCACGTTGTTTATTACACCTATAAATAATCATATATATATGCAACTATTTTGAATGATGCCGTTTTAGATTCCACCGAACCACGTGCCGTTCTAAGCGGGAGCAGTGCTGGGATTAACTCCGTAGATTTCGATTCGACAGGCGCCTACATCCTGGGCACCTCCAATGACTACGGAGCCAGAGTATGGACAGTGATGGACAATCGCTTAAGAGTGAGTAAAACCAATGTTTAAATACTCTAACACGAATAGAAAAAGAAATTATACTACTCTCCTTGCTGTTGCTCTATACTCACAAAACCAAAACGCATTTTATAAAATCATATAGGAGGGAAAACACTTTCCACATTCGTCATCCAGTCTAGACGCCAGATATTTTCAATGATAACGCAATTGCAGGCTGAACTTTTGAACTAACTCACTCGTCTACCCCATCATTCCAATTTCGGAATTTAATTTCGGTTTTTAACTTCTGTATATAATAAAAATGGAGGATAATAATTTTAAGAAGCAATGAGTGTGCTCCACAATGGTCATAACAATACTTTCATTTTCCTCCCTGGCTGCGCTAAGCAGATTAAGAAACCGACTTCTTTGATGCCTTGATTTATAAAGAATTTCTCAGCCCTCGTGATGATTCTCGTTTCGCCGTTTTGTTTACTCAAGTTGGAACGTATATACATACATACATATAGCCACACATTCATAGCAATGTCAATGTTTATAAATAAATTTTGCATGTTTGCCGCTTTCTAACTCGGAAAAAGGCGAAAGGCAAATAAGTAAACATTACAGAGACGCGGATGGCAAACAAAAGTGTTTACTGATATAGTAAATACAGCACTTTAACTATGATATACTCGTATGTGTATCGTGGTGGACCCGTGAGATTCATCTTGGGAAGGATTAGAGAAATGGTTTCATGCCTCGGCAAGATTTCGTAGAAATTTAATGGTAACTGCTGCACTTGGAAGCGAATTCTTTCAGCCATTGAGTTTCATCTTGCTGTGAAGTGAACTTAAAATTAAGAAATAAGCGATTGTTAATTGGAGCTTAAAGAAAAGTATAGCAAAGTGGTCTACCCAGTTCTTGCTACCCATATTGCAACATTTAAGTGCGTTTATCGCACGAATCGATTTCAATTGGCGGTCATAAATAAGAGTTGTCTATGAGTGCCACGCGGGGAAACTGGCCATTGGCCATTGGCCATTGGCAGTTGGCCTGAATTGCAGTGGAATAATCTTTGCTAGCCCAAGGTTCATCTCTCGCCTGGTCAGGCCAGATCCGCAACTTCATCCATTTATGCTGCATATCGTCAACATGCGAATGAACATACAAGTGCGGTTCTTCCTGCTTTTCTCCGTCAGCTTCAGCTCCAGCTCCAGCTGCATCCCGATTCCCCCAGCGGATCCCCAACCCGATCCCCCCATCCCCATCCGTGTGATACACCGACTCTTCGCTTCTAACTGGTATTTCTGGATTGACATTTAAACGGTTCTTTTGCGCACAACTGGAAAAACTGTAACTGAAGAATAGCGCCGCCGATCTGCAGCATTGAAATGAGCACACTGACTTGTACGGCCTCTGGCCACAATGCGATCAAAACGAAATGGCCAACTGATTATCATCATTAATATTAGCCACTTTTTACGATTCACACACCGTAATCGCCGGAAGTTTATGCGGGCGATATTCCATTAATCAGCGCATAGCACCTGCTGCTGAAAGATGCGAAGCGATTTGCATAGCTCAATCAATCATAAGTCGGAATAGATTAGCCAAAATACTATGATCGCTTGTTTACATGGATCGATATGCCTCGTAAACAAAGGAGCAAGTTATGCCAAAAATGTATTCAAAATGTTTTCCAACTCGGAAGCAATATTTATATTCATAATTCGATTGTCTTCATGTTTCCAACTGGGAACATCAGACATTGAGCAAATTCGGGTCGAATGGCATTCGGTTTGGGGCTTAAAAGACTTAATTTGATTGGACATTAATCCAATTCAATCCAAATCAATCGCTCGTTCAGCTGCTCACAGGTGTTGCTGTGATTTATGCTGCTGTTGCATTAGACTACGGCCATAAGTCATGCATTGGAAATGTTTTGCTAATTTATGGCTTGGAAAAGAGGACATTTCCACCTTTGCCACCACGCAAGCATTCCGATCAAATGCGGAGTAGCCTGCAGTTTGGTTTCAAACTCACCGGTTTGCGGACAACACGTTTTCGAAGCCAAATCAACCGCTGGCCAGGCACCTCAAATAAGACGTTTTAAGAGAACGTTTCAATCCACGTTATTAGCGGCAAACCGGCTAAGCTAGGCTCGACTGGGCTCTTTTCACGCGCCGAAGACGCTCTTGCCATTCAATTCTTGGCTCTCGAACTCTCCACTCTTCGGCCGCAAGCTACGGCCAAACATGTTTGAGCCACCGCCGCTGCTAGGTGGAGTCGCTGGTCCGCGATCCCAGCGATCACAAGGCGCGTACATTGACCGTTCGACTTGACCGGTTGCCGGTCGAGAATCGGACTCGGATGCTCTTCGCTTGCTGGGCTGCTAGGCTGCTAGGCTGCCAGAGAGAAAGAGCGAGCGACTGCACCTATAAGGGCAGCGCCATGGAACGGCTTTTACTTAGCAATTAGTAAAAGACTTTTATTATTTATTTAATAGTTTAAGCGGCTGCCTTCAAATGCCCTTCAAAGGGCTCGGCAGCCATTTGCTGCCAGCTGCTGCGATTTATAGTGCCCTTCCCAGCGTCAAAGTATTTCAAATAGCAGATTTATGTACGTAGCTGCATGCAGCTTCCTCCGAATGTTATAAATCAACAATTTCGCTGATACGCAGGAAGTCTTTTTTTTTATCTTATCTCGTCTCTTGTTTCCACCATTAGGCATCTCGCCTTGGAGATAAATAATCGGCAGTTTACAGTTCTCAAAGCGAGAATCCCCGCTCCACAGTGTCAATGACACGGGTTCAGGTGGCTCCAAGATGACGGAGTGGCACTTCGAAATATGTCCCACCATGCTACGACCTATGTCAATGAATTTTCCGCGGCAGTTATGCGTGGTGTTTTTAGATCCTGGTTTATAACGCCGTAATTAAATGTCTGTAGTCGCTTTAATGTCTGTGGACACTATTTAATTGCACGCCGCGTTCTAGTGAAAGATACTTCGCGCGGCTAATTAGCCGGTTTCCAGGAGAAGAGAAGAGGGTATGCCTGAAGAGGTGTTTGGCGGGCGGTCTTCTGGCCCGAGTTACGCTTTTAATGGTTCTTTCGCTGACTGACAAGATGCTGGGTCGGGATGTCTGTAATGCCTGCCCTATAACGTAACTTCCCACTAACTGTTCGTCTCGACCTCTCCGCCATTGAAGCACACGCTGACGGGTCACAGCGGCAAGGTAATGGCCGCCAAGTACGTCCAGGAGCCCATCAAAGTGGTGACCGGTAGCCACGATCGCACACTGAAGATCTGGGATTTGCGCAGCATCGCCTGCATAGAGACGAAGTTCGCCGGCTCCAGCTGCAATGATCTAGTCACCACCGACAGCCTCGGATCAACGATCATCAGTGGGCACTACGATAAGAAGATCCGGTTCTGGGACATACGCACCGAGAAGCAGGCGGACGACGTCTTAATGCCGGCCAAGATCACCTCTTTGGATTTGTCAAAAGGCGAGTGCTGAATGCTAGTTGATCTGCCATGCCATACTAATCCCTACTACAACATGTTAATTCCACAGATTGCAATTACCTCATATGCTCTGTAAGAGACGATACTATTAAACTGTTAGATTTACGCAAGAACCAAGTTATATCCACGTTTACGTAAGTGTGCGCCAGCCAGCCAGTCATATACCCTAACTTTTTACACTTTTTTTTTTTTCAACATTGCAATCACCCATAGAAACGAACACTTTAAGATCAGCTGTGATTTTGCTCGAGCTTCTTTCAACTCGAGCGGCCTAAAGATCGCTTGTGGATCAGCGGATGGCGCTATATACATTTGGAATGTGAATGGGTTCCTGGAAGCCACACTCAAGGGACACAGGTGGGTAGTAAAAGTTTAGTGATGCCTGGCGGGCCAGCTTGGCCTGGTTGGCCTGGTTGTCTTAGTTGGCTTAGTTGGCCTGGCCATAGAATCCAGGTGAAGTGCTTACTTCATTATGGCCGAGTTCTCGGCCCATCCTTGGTGGCTTAATTGCGATTAATCCTTGAATGATGCGTTCTCTGCTCCCATTTAACAGCACCGCCGTAAACGCGGTCAGTTGGAGTCCCAACAACAACATGCTGGCCTCCGTGGGAAAGAACAAGCGCTGCACCATCTACTCGGAGTCATAGCCCTAATGTTGCCATACACGTCACTCGAGCCAGTCGGATGCAATCCAATTCCGAAACTGAAACGCTTAAGAAGTCAGAGCAGTGCTGCAATCTGCTGTACATAGTAAATTCGGTCGACGTTTTAACAACTTTACTTGATTATTTTATTTATACGTGAATCGGATATAGTATGCAAATTGTATCAATTCATATAGTGTTAGTCTAAGTACATGTTTTCCTATTGTAAAAAAAAATAAACACACATGCGCATATTGGGTTGCATATACGAGCAATCTAAGCAAATGACTCCGCCTCTGAATAGAAATTAAATTGGGGCAACCCAATAATTCTGCTGAGTGGCCTTCATAGCAGCTCTTGGCTGCACGGAAACCAGTTGCCTTAGGCGACATTACTCGTATGTGCTCTTCCTGCAGCACCACCTGTCTTTTGGCCATAAAGCTGCAGAGGAGACCGTAGACCTCGCCGATTTCAGACAATAATGCTCAGCCAGAAAAAGTCTTATGCATCCTTCGAACGTGATGCATTTTAATTTCTGCATAACTATATATGTGATCAATTCTCGGCACGAATGCTGCTGTTTGGAGCTATGCTGATCTCCACTGTGGTGTGCCATTGGTGTGCCAGCAGAAAACACATCCAATTATTTCGTGTGCTGACGGAGCACAATCGACACTGGGGAATCTCTAATTGAGCGAGGAAAATGGCCACGGCACCATCATTACAAATCTAACGTACATTCATTTTTATCGCCTTGCATGCATGCCTTAATTAAGAATCTTTCCAGATTATGCCTGAAAAACAACAACAGCTTGGCGTTAAGTACCGCCAGCGATCTGGAATCTCGTGGCGCTCCCAAGTACTGCCACCACTCGAGGTAGTGTCGTTGAAGGCGCATTGCCAAGTAAATTAATTGTGAGGAGAGGCATCCAGTCGCCTGGAGGAGCCAGCCCATCCAGCCCAGTCGTCCAGAGTGACGGGCAGACGTTCGGACTTGGACAGGAGTCACTTTCCCGTATGCGAGAGCGCTCCTCCAGCAGATAAAGATACAAATCTGCACGAAGCCTGTTTCCTGTTCTGCTGAGGGTGCATTTATTTGCATGATTCACACAAGCGCTCAGCCTAACGATACTTGTACAGCTGCTGGATGGATCTTCGTACAGGTGTACATCATGCATACTCCACACTCCACACTCCATACTCCACACTCCAAACTCCATAATGAAGACGGGACGTCGAGTCGCTGGGAAAAGTTGAGAAAACAAGCATGACATTTGGACCTTCTGCCCACATCGAAAAGTGAATCGCTGGCTTCCCTGACTGGCCTCTGCGCCGAGGATCGGGACTCGTGCATTTTGGGCGACTCTAAGTGAGCATGTTCCTGGAAGCCCTCGACTCGCGTTTACAGTTGGATGCATTTTCAGTGCCATCGAGTTATAAATAATAATTCGCAGGTGTCTGCATTCCACTGCCTGCGATTCGCACAATTCGTTATGCGTGGGTAACTGCTAGGCTGCTAGACTCCCAGACCAGATCAGACCAGGTCAGACCACAGCTCATCCATTCTTATGCTGCTCCAGATGCAGGCAATAAAAATGATAATGTTTGCTCTTTTGTTCCACCAATAGAAAGTTGATTTCCATATATGAAAGCCAAATTTCAGATATGTTTACTGCATGAGCAATTTGTTCATTACGCCGGCCAACTAGTGACGAAGCGCACCCGCACCTCCGCCCGAAATAAGCACACAGCGTGGGTAGTTCATTAAAAATCTTAAGTTTATTAATAATAATAAGATGAGTTCGTTCCGTACAATTAGAGGGAAAATGCGAACAGCAAACTGCTGTCACTGATATGCAATAAATTATAGTGCTTAATTAGGATAGTCGCATTCGATACAGATGAGGGGTGGTAGTTATGGTAGATTGTTTGAAGGGTAATGTAATATGCATTAGTTTTTACAAATGTCAACCAGTCAACTTCCGAAGTCGCAAAAGGAGTTCAAGGAACCCACGGGCTGTCGTCGAACTGCCTTTGCAAGTAGGGAACGTGATCCGTTGGGGGAGTACTCAAACCCAAAAACACCGTGGCTGCCATGCAAGCAATCTGAATTCCACCGTGCAAGACACGCAGATTTGAATCTCGTTTTCATTTCATTTTCTCTAAAATCGTGCACTGACTAGATAAGGCAAATATAGCGGATGTTGTATCAGGACGACGGGTATTCGGATATTCGTGAATATTCGGATGGATATTCGTGAATATTCGTAAATATTGATTGCACCTTGTGAAGCTTAGACGTCTATGTAGATTAATGGGCATATGGATTTGCTTAGTAGGAGTGCTGATACGGCTGCAGCTTCTGCCGGCGTTGGTAGCAGTACGTCCAGATCGCGATCACGGCCAGCTGAGTTAGCAGGAAAATGGTGGCAGCCGTGATAAGACCTAGTGACGAGGAGAGAGAGAGAGAGAGCGCACGGGGTTATTAGTATATTAGGCCACTAATCCGTTCATCTGCCAGCTGGCAAAGTGGTTCTTTAAGACGCGGTTTATGGCCAGCCGCCACATTGAAAGTTATTAAAGCTTACCAATGGCGTTAACGCAGAATCCGTGACCCTCCTCGTTGGCAGTGAATGTGGTCTCGTTACCGTCGTAAAAGTCTCCGCTTTCCTGCTTATCTTGCTTGAATCCGAACTTATCCGTAATCTGAATGGACTGAACCAGCAGCATGTCGCTGGGGGCGGACTTCTTTGAAGTGTCGATGTCGCGACGTGGTCTCGGATGATCATCTGTGTGCGAACAGGTTGTTGAAAGTTATAGCAAGAGAAGATAGCAAGACCATCAGATGATCTGTGATCTTACCTGTGGTGTTGAGCGATCTGCGTTTCCGGCCATAGGACAACAAGGACCTGAACTCCCCGCTGGTGTCCTCCTGCTCGCACTGGACGGGCTCGCAGCTGGGCATGCAGGGCGTGACCAAGGCGCGGAACTGGACCACCTCGCTGGAGGGGAACTTGAAGGCATCGAAATTGGAGAGCAGCATCTTGCCGGAAACCGATCCCTTGTAAATGGGACCCATTATGAAGTGGTCGGTTGGGCAGCCATTCGAATCGATTAAGGTAATTTCCGAGTTATCCACGCCATCCATGGCAACCAGCTCCCGAATGAAGATCTCGTAGGGGCTCTGCTCGTCGACGATCTCGAACTTGAGGGCCAGCGGGTCGCCCACCTCGGCGGAGCGCATCATGTCCGAGCCGTCGCGCGACGTAATCCGCATGATGACGTTGGGCGACTCCACAATTACCTCCTCGGACAGGGCCGGCATGATGTCGCCGCGCACATCCAGATCGACGCCATTGCTCACCGACTTGTTGGTCAGGTCGTACTGACAGGCCAAGGCCAAGCCCAGATCGGAGGATGTCACAATCATGTCGTGGTGCTGGATAATTATATCGTTCACATAGCGCCCGGCGGTGCTCTGGCGCACATTGCACTCCAGATCGTGGTAGTTCATGCGCAGCTCGAAGTCCAGCGCGCTCTTCACGTCCACCGAGCAGGACTTGGGCGATCCCTTGGCGTACACCTTGCCGTTGAAGAGCTTGGAGGTGCGGATGCGTGCCAGCATGTCCCCGCCGCCGCACTCGATGGTCACATTGTAGCAGGAAGTCAGTTCATAGGTCGACGCCTCGGGCACCTCCAGGAAGGGTTCCTGCACATCCGCCAAGGTGGCACGACTGTGATGGGATAATCTACACACCATGTCACCCGTGTCGTTGTAGTCGTACGAATGGCACCTGAGTTGGATGGAAATGTCGAGGATGGTGTGATATGATATCGCCTTCAATCAAATAGTCTAATTGGCGGACCCAAAGGGTCTAGTCCCCTTAAATCCCCCAAGATCAGGGAGAGCTGCTTATAATTGGACATGTTACTGACCTATATGGCGAGTTGAGGCACAGTTCCCGGCACTCGTCAATGCTGCTCACTTCTTGGTAAACCGAGTCCACCGTCTTCAGTATGCGACCAGGTAGACGTTTGAATTCGCAGAGCTTGTTGGGTTCATCGACACAGTGATTTTCAAGGTAATCCGACCCATCGTTCACCTGGAAGGCCTGGGAGCCGGCCAGAGTCAGGCGATCCAGTTCGCTCAGCTCGCAAGCTCCAGAGGTGCGATCGTAGTTGGCAGATCTACAGGGGACATATGTACATAGTTGAATATGGAATAATCGGTTTCGGGTTGGGGGTTGCAGTTTTCTGCTTCACTTGACTTTGTTGAGGGTGAAGTTTGGGTGTTTGGACTGTACTACTGGGCGCTACCTACCTGCATGTGAAGTCGTTTTCGCCGAGGCAGAGTTCAAAGCACTCGCGTCTTGACGCCACCGACACGGTACGCTTAACTTCCGTCTTGAGCTTGTAGTTCTGAACACGATCGACGTACCAGGCTCGGGAGCAGGGCTTCACGGCCAGGCATGATTTTTGGGCATAGATAGTGAATACGGGGAACTGCGACTTTGTCAGGGCACCTTCGTAATGATTGTGATTAAGTCGCGAGCTGGTTTGTTTAGCGGCATAAGTAGCTTACCCGGTAATTGATCAGCATGTGCCGAGAAGAGCACGCAAAGCCCGGTCTCGTAGTTCACTGACTGGCAGGTTTTGTTCTTCCTACAGGTGTCCAAGCAATCAGTGAGCATTAGCGTGCCCGGCTGGGAGTCCATCAGCTTTTCGGGCGCCGAGAAGACGTATCTGGCGAAGGACTTGTCAGTTGAGCAGCCATTAGGGTAGGGTAGCAACCACCCGTCTTTACTTACCCTGTCACAATTTCAAAGCCCACCAGCTCGGGATTGCAGTCCACGGGAGCATTGTCGTAGTAGATGCTATCCTCCTCGGAACCCAGAGAGCTGGACAAATCCGAGGCGGCCGGCAAGTCGAAGCCCGAGTTGCGGGTCTCCACGTTTTCTACGGGCCTCTCAGTCCTATTGATTTCGGTGGAGGTTTCTTTGGCGCCGGGCCACTCTGTCTTGTCCTTAATCTCCTCGGAGGCCATCACCTTACTGGCATTCGGAGCTGCGGCAGTCACCGATTCCGCAGCCTGTCTTCGGATTCGCAGGTGCTCCTTGGCCGTGGCCGCACTGTACAGCATTAGGGCCAGGAAGAGGTGTCGCAGTAGGTTTATCTTGGCCATATTTAGAGTATCTATCACTGGGCCTGTAAGAAACAAGCTGCTGCTGAGTATCTAAAGATAGATAGAGGGCTGTTACTTAAGATACATTATCTATCCTCAAACATTCCAAGCGTTCTGAACCAATAACTGCAAATGGGTATACCTGTTTATAGAACATCTTAAATAAGCAAACATTGTATTGGCCCATAATCGTAAGGCATAACGCTAAGCTTTATTTATAAAGCGAGCCAAATTGACTACGCAGGCACTGTCTCAATCTCTTCAAATTAATTTGTTTGCCATAAGGCGTAACGCGAATTACGAAGTCGCAGAAACAATATCACGGCCAGTTACTCCACTCCACTCCACTCCATTCTATCCAGTCGGATTGGATCCATTCCGTTGGGAAAACGGAGCTCACGTCGATGACCCCGTGCACTATTCACCAGATTCGCCACTATTCGCGATCCCCTGATTTTTTTTCTGGTCCGCTGAGCTAAACTCTTGCGCAACAGCCAAGTTAATGGGCATCGCTTATGATTGACGGTTGCGCTGTGGAGACCATCAAGGGGTCATGAGCTCTAATTTTTCGCCAAGTACCATGTAGAGCTTGTTTCGCCAGAACCTCAGGTACCCAAAGGAACCGAACCTTAGGGACTCAAGAAACCCGTAAGGAATGGACAATTTGGAAAATTATTAATACAAATACTTGCGAGGCGGGACAACAATTCAATTATAGAAAAGAATATTATTACGAAAGGGAATACATTTGGCTTTCGAGCCGCGTAATTGCCATTGGCGAGTATCTCGTTAGGAGCCCACTTGAAGCATGACTTATTACCATGATAACTGTATTAAGAGATATACATATATAAAGTTCCTAGCTGGCTAGCTGGCTAGCAGCACAGTTATTCCATCAGAATTCTCATGAATACCCATGTGTGCAGAAAACTTTGGTGGGTAATAGATACGGATAGGATGGCATACGGATACGGATAGCTGATATGTAGAAAACGCATGACTGCCGACGCACCAGACACACTAATCCGCTGTGGCGACTTTCCGACGGGCCGACGTTCCACCCAAAACTGAGCTTCTTCATTCTTTCAAGATGATATTTAGAAACATACCGTTAATTCATCGGGTGATTCATAATTCATAAACCCTGCAGCGGTCAAAACGAGCCGTACTTAATTAGAGATAAAATGCTTGAAAGACTTTTGAATTCTTCTTTATTCTTTTTCCCTTCCTCAGTGGATTCTGGCCCGGAATGGCATGAATACGAATATGTCGGGGTCCGGTGCACATGACCATACAGCGTTCGGCATTCGGCATTCGGCAGTGCCATGTAAAGAATGGCCACTCAGGAAGCTGCATTATAACGAGTCCATGACCATGTTATTGTACAAAAATCTTGTAGAAAGCGGCAGAAGAATTGGGTCAATGATTATCGTCAAAAGCTGTTTCTGCCGAGCATAGACACATGCATGTACATGGCTACATGGCTACATGGGCACCTGGGTATGGGTGTTACGCCCGCAGCGATCAGGTCGAGCCCCAACCCAATCCCAATCCCCAAACGAAACCCAAACCGAAACCGAAACCCAACCGGTATCCAGTGGGTATGGGGCATCGACATGAACAGCCCAAGGAAACAGCGCCGCCTAACTGTGTCGCTGATCACAATCGATTAGTGCGAACAGTCGTTTATTGCCCAAATTACTGTTAAATGATCGTAGTTTCTGCGGGGCCAAGAATGCGGGGCCCCACTAAGCGTTCTCCCAACCACTGTGGGTTGCGGCTACTGCAAGGTTTAGAAAAAGGAAACTGAGGGAAGAGGCCAACTATGCGTGGATGGGCAGTAAAAGTAGGGAGTGCTGAAGGACCTCGGAACTCCTCTTTACTAACTAGAGAAATGGGTTTTGAAATTGGTAACAAAGGTAGGGGGAGATTAGATGAATCCACCTTGCAAAAACATTCTTGTCATAATAATAACTAAGCATAAAGAATACTTCTCTTCAATGTGCCGCTTTGTGCATATGCTACTACTATCTAGATCAATCAATCAGTCGAGCTAACACATCACAATACCGCTTTTGGGTTCACTGTTTTGGGCCAATCAGCACTTGTTAACTGTTTAGCACTTTCGAACTTTTTCTTTTATTTAACTGCCTTTGTTTCTGCGACCTTATAGCTCTTTTGGGTTTTTTTTTAATGTCGAACAGCGTCTAGTCTACACCCCTTCTGACCAACTTCGGCTCCATTCACATTCAGCCCCAATTCCAGGTGCATGATGTAATTAAACGATCTGCCAAGCGTCAATAGAAATCCGATCTTCGAGAGGGACCGCGCCATAGGAAAAAACTTTCACCATTCTGAATGTGTTAATGACTTCATTTCTCCGGTGACTAAAGCCTGCCAAAAATTTAACGGCAGGTATCACACTGTTAGATTAATTTCCCATTCGGCGAAACTTCGAATGTGGCCAATTTGGGATTCGTGGGATAATCACGGGACCACTAACGAACTACTGTGCTAATTTCCAGCTCTTAGGATTCACTGACTCTGAGATTTCTGCCAATATGCGTGAGTATCTCAGAATTTAGCCAAGAAAGCCGAACCAAGTCAGTTGGCATCCGTCGGGGGGGGAACTCCCATTCCAGGACGGAAGTCCTAATGTTTTGACGGAAGCCGCAGACTGGCTGCAGAACCTTGAAGAATGGTAAAGAATTGCGAAGAATCGTGAAGAACGTATATGTAACTGGGGCTGGAGTCTTTCGAGTCTTTTGCATTCTGCACAGTTTTTCTCAGTTTGCTGCGTTTTTGCAGTTCACTTTTTCAGAATGATTGTCTCCGTTTTTCAACGCTGGCATAGGCATAGTCATCCGTCAGTCCGATCACTGCCGTTTAAGTAAACCGGTTAACGTTTTTTGTTCAGATTTTTCTTAGTTATTCCTCAGTCGGTGCATCTGGGCAGCATCTGCTGAGTAGCGGTTCGATCGGAGGTGGAAAAGGCATAGCTCTGTTCCCACACCAGTGCTCATGATGTGAGGCATTCTAACATCTTCGTTTCAATATCCATATCCATATTCATAGTCATATCCATATCGTCAAACAATTACCTAATTAACAAGTTCGTTGCCTGAGTCTTTCCCGAATTTCAGCCTAGTCACACTGAGACAAAACACTTTCGCAGCCCAAGATCTTTCGCAATGGGAACAAGGGAGCACCGAACTTGACCATTCGATGGTCGCCGCAGAACTGAAGTCTTCCACGCCGCCGAGTGACTTGTTATAAAAATTAGATAAAGAAGTTCTGGGAGCAGCTCGGCTGGCGAAGGAAGAGAGAAGGCGCGAGAGAGCGGGACGCAGTTCGTCGTGGAAGTGGAATTCTTGCAAAAGAAAGTCTCGGGGCGATGGATGTGGATGATGCTCGCAGACGAAAGAACCTCAAACAGAAAGAAATTGTTAGCATGGTAAACACACTCGTGCTTGGTAATGGTGAGGTATCACCTGTGGCTGGATCTCTACACTCCGAACTCGAACGTGTTGGAGATGCAACCATGGTGATTGCGGTCAACGATCGAGAACAATGTGCACCTGTCTGCGCTCTTTGGCTCTCTTTGGGCCTAACATAGGTAACATATAAAGTTGGCATTATGGCTCCTCGAATAATTTTCTTATGGGCCTGTTAGCGCCCAAGGGCTGCCAGAAAAGCGACGCGTAACAATGGGTTTTGGCTTATAACTGTCGCTTGCGTTTTTACTATTTTTCACTTTCACTAATGAGAAATGAGGAGTGTGGAGTTGGGAGTTGGGAGTGAGAAAGGTACGTACGCAGGTGTCGCGTGAAATCGCTCGTCACCCATTTTCTCCCATTCTAGCCTAATCGGCTTAGGCCAAATCCACCATAACGATTTGTGTGGGCTTATGTTCGGTGTTTACTTTTACTCCATTTCGACTAGCCCCCATCCCCATCCCCCATTCGCACTGGCTGGAGATCAGTGATATCTGCCGATCTCGAATAGCCCACTTTATTGGCGGGGACAGCGCTTTCGACGTGGATATGCCAGTATGCCAGACCAGAGCCAGAATGGCCCATCAAACGGTGTTTGATTTCCAAATTTATGGGTCAAGCCAATGCAAATCAGTTGGCCGAGTCCGTTCGCCGAGAAAACGGGTCGTGCTTTGATAACAAATTGGGCAAACAATAGATGAGTGGAGGCCAGATTTGGCCATTAATGCTATTCAAATGATATACATTTGTGAAAAGCGAGGAGAATCGGACCGAAGAAAGCCCTAGTTATTGAAAGATGATTCATGGCAGATTGCTAGGTAAGTGGCCCCTTGGAGCACCTACTTGGTAGTTAAGTATTCCCTAATTTAATCCATTTGGTCCATTCTTTCCTCGCATTTCAACTATTTTGAACTTTAATTAGTCCGGCTCTTAATAACTGACGGCACGAACGGAGCTTAGTTACATATATTGTATATTCTGTCTGTCGGCGAAGCTGAAACAGTTGCGAGATAAACGAAACCTCTTCCTAATTACAAAGTAATGGGCACTTATTGAAATGCTTTTTCTCATTATTTTTCACGTTCTTCCGTACTTAAGGTGCGATCCAAAGACCGCACATTCCTACTTTAAAGCGATTCTTTCTCCGTTTAACTGCGAATGATGTACAAGTTATGGTGGAAATTGCTTCTCCTCCAGGCTTCTGGGTGTCTATCTCTGGAGAGTCGCCCAGATCCACGCATAGTCGGTGGCTTCCCAGCCGATATCGCCAACATTCCGTACATAGTGTCCATCCAACTGTACGGCATCCACCATTGTGGCGGCTCCATAATAAATAACCACACCATCCTAACGGCTGGCCATTGTCTGAACGGAGTGCCACATCGCCTGCTGAAAGTTAAGGTCGGCGGAACGTCGCGCTACCGAAAAGATGGGGAACTGTTCTCGGTCGCTGACCTGCAAGTCCACGAGAATTTCAATCCCAAGACCATGGACTATGACATCGGTATCATCAGGTTGACCAAAAACCTAACACTATCTAGAAAGGTTTGAAATACTCTCAGCTAAAATGAGTTAGTTCAGCAATTTGCTCTGTAGGTAAAGGCCATTCCCATAAACCCAGAGAGAGTAGCCGAAGGCACCTATGCCACCATTGCCGGCTGGGGATTTAAGTCCATGAATGGTCCTCCCTCGGACAGTCTGAGATATGCCCGAGTGCCGATCGTGAATCAGACCGCCTGCAGGAACCTACTGGGCAAAACTGTGACGGATCGGATGCTCTGTGCAGGCTACCTCAAGGGCGGCACGGATGCCTGCCAGATGGACTCCGGTGGACCCTTGTCGGTGAGGGAGCAGCTGGTGGGCATCGTGTCGTGGGGAGTGGGGTGCGCCCTGGCGGACAAGCCGGGAGTCTACTCCCGCCTCGATGCACTGCATCCCTGGCTAGACCAGGTCTTGAATAAGTCAAAGTAATGCAACATACTTGATTCGGGCAGTTTCACTATTTTAGCAGTTGGCACCCATGAAAGACGCATAAAAACGTGCACGTAAATGCTTTCTCGCTTAAAGTGAAAAAATCTACGCGGATTTAATCGTACAAAATAATAAAAACTTTAAGGTTCATTAAAAGCCAACTATTTGTGAATAAAAGAAAGCGAAAAGAGTTTATGATGAAACTTGATGTTCTGCTGAATTAGCCGTTGCTAGTTTATTGCACAAATCAAATGCGTTCCCGTTTCTAGCCAATTTGGAAAGAAGTTCTAAATTCTAAATTGCTTAATTTTCTGTGTCAATCGTTTGATTCAACGAAGATTATAAACAATTAACAGCTTTTTCATAACGGATTTCACTGAAACTATTTTTAAATATTTGAATAGCCGAAAATAGTGCGACCATGTCTGTGCATTAAACGGTAAATTCATTAGCGCAGCCACACTGGTCGTCACAAAATAGAACCTTACATTTAATAACGAATAATAACAATGGACCTGCAATTGGACAGCGAAAGCTATTGGAACCGATCCTCTCGCGCAGCGTTCAGCTTCGACGACGAAGACGAGGTGGACCTCGCCCCGGATCTGGTCAGCAATGGCATCCTCGCCGACGACACCATTTCGGAGGCCAGCTTCAATAACAGTGTCGCCCTGAATCTCTCGATCAAATCCATTCTGAGCGAGGAGGCATTGAAACTGGTGCTGCAGGAACAGGCGCTGGACGACAGGGTCCTGCCCAAGGGTGTCTCGCCGGAGGAGGAGCTGAAGCTGCTGCGCCGACAGCTTCAGAGCACCCTGTACAGCCCCAATCTAGAAGCCACTGCACAGAAGCTGCTGCAAGGAAAGACTGCGCCCTTGGAGATGTTCAAGTCGCTGCATGAGAAGCAGCAGCTGCTGGACACCCTGATGGCACAAGGTGGTGGGCATGCCGTCATTACAGTGTTGCTCTTCCTCAAGAGAACTCTGAATACCACGCAGTTTCATGGCATTCTGAGGGAGAGACCCAAGGCCTTGGAGCAGTATCTGAGTTACCTGAAGGAAAGTGGCGACCTGGCGGGCCATATTGAGCTACTGCAGCTATTTGGACGCCACCAGGAGGCGGCTCTTAAGCAGTTTCAGGCAGCGCTCGCTTCCGGAGATACGAGCACCAGGAAGAAACACCTCCAGCTTTTGGTGGATGCCTATGCCACAGCGGGAGTGGGTGTAATACCTCTCTACGAGCAGGTTTTTCACGCTGCCCTCAAGATGCAGCAGCTAATGGAGAAGGATAGCGCGCTCGGCAAGCTGCTTCGGGATCAACCCACTCCAGTGGAAGTGCTCTATGCTTGCTGCCAGGTGAACAGCAATTGGAAAGAGCAGGATATGCTCAAACCAGTGTCACCTCAGCGTTTTGCCGCCGACCAGCAAATATCGCCGGCCCAGTACGAGTGGACGGCGCTCAATGAAAGGGCGCAGGCACAGGCTTATGCGGATCTGGAGTGCATATTTGAGCGGGTGCCCAGTTGGCATCCGCTGAAGACCAAACAGTTTCACATCAGCTTCGATCTGACGCTGGCCGTGCTCCGGCTGTACGAGCTGCAGGCTCCCTCGACCGTCCTTCAGCTATTCCTCTCCAAGATGGGCAACAGCGTTGAGAAACTGGCGCTAGCCCAGCGGGTGAAGTGCATCAAGGCGGTCATAGATGCCATGGCCGGGTTGAAGCAGCAGCAGGAGCTACAGCAGCTCAAGGACACCCTGCCCGAGCGATCCGAGGAGCAGTTCTACTGCGAGAATGCGCTGAAAAGCCTCCAGAGCAAGCGATGGACTACGGACAACATCAAGCTCAAGTTGTAAAATTGACTTTCTTTTACTTGTATAAACGTATTTTATTGTTAATCATTTATATGTGTATATAATTATATTACTACTACTCTGGTTTTATTAAATAATTGCAAATCACAAGCTGAATATCGAATAAAAAACAAAAATTTGTATCATTTGTATGTTTCATGTGTATATCCTGCAGCCTCCGTTGATCTGTTCGATGAGCAGTTTTGGATTACTTTCCTTCGGTCTCAGATTTTTGTGTAGTTTATTGAGTAAACAAATAAAAGCAGGCGTGGCCAATGGCAAACAAAGCGTTACAAAAATTGGATTCTTTAAACAATTTGTTTGTCTTAAATATTTCGTTTAAATAACAGCGCTGTAAAAAGCATTTGATGTATAAATAACCGCAAACAACAATTATGGTATATATATATAGTTACGCGTAAAAATGTAAGGGAAGATGGGTTCTAGGAGTTGGGAGTCCGGGAGTCTGTGAGTCTGGGGTTGTGTGTGCTGGGGGCAGTCCTCGGTTCTAGGTCAGAACTCATAACGAAACATATTAAACAAGACAGACGGGCCCTCAACTGATGCGTGTTGAACGAAATTTCAGAGGATCCAGGATCTGAACCGGAAACGAAGCTCCAGGGCCCAGCCACTGCTAATTGGCAGCATCGCAGTCCGAGTAGCTGAGCAGGCGCTGGCACAGGATCGTCTTGAACTTGACCGTAAAGCTATCGAATATGACATCGGTGTCCTGCAGCTGCTCGAGCTCCTGGCCGGCGGACGTGGCCGCTTGATTGCTGTCCGCAGCCGCGATGAGCTGCTTGAACTTCTGGTTGAGATTCTGCTCCAGCGTCGAGTTGTTGTTGTTGAAGTAGAACACGTAGGCCAGCTCCAGCAGATAGTAGTCCAGGTCGCCCATGAAGAACCGCTCGCACTCCAGCATATCGAACTTGCGTTCCAGGAAGTGCAGACACAGGTGGTAGATGAGGTGCTTTAGGTCGGTTCTCCTCAGCGGCACATAGCCCGTGTCCTTGCTGAAGTACTCAAACAACTTGAGGGTGCGCTGGGCGGAACCGCAGCTTTGCAGGCACAGCCGGAAGGCCTCTACGAAGCGAAAGTTGAGCATGCAGATACGTATGCGGTACTCGTTGCGATGTGGACGGGCGCACTCGCCAATCTTGTCGGGATTATACAACCCGTGAAAGGCGTACAGACAGTAATGGATGTAGTGGCGCAGATGCTGCAGCGACGACTCTCCCATTCCCTCGGTGCTCTGAGTGTAGGTGCTGCCATCGTCATCGTCGCGGCCCAGCAACTGCTCTGCATTCGCGGGCATACCAGATCCAACTGCCTGTTCTGGCAGCGGCACGTAGCTCTGCTCCTCGGGTGTGTAGTCCATGTCCAGCGAACTGTGGGCGTCGCCCAGCACAGGAGCATTGTAAGAGAAGCTGGCATCGTTCTGACTCAGGTTTTCGAGGCTACTCAGCATGTCGTCCGAGTCCTGACCGGTGGCCGCGTGCTCCGTGCTGCTTTTGTAGTTCGGAGTGCCCACCGAGCAGTGCTGATCGAAGCTTATGTTTGCCGGCTGCAAGAAATGCGGCTGATATGGTGGCATAACCTTAAGGTATCTGACCGGATCCTGGTCTAGTCGAATGCGCGGTCTCGGCAGATTGATCTCCACCGGTACTTCCACGCACTGGCTCTCGAATCGCACCAGACGCTTGGTCGCTGGAAGGCACACCACCCTCTGACGCATCCTCTCCACACTGGGCCCCAAGTCCCGACCGCACTGACCGTTCGAGTTGCCGCCGAAGGCACGCACAACGTGATCGGTGGTCATGACCAGCGTGAAATCCGAACCACAGTCTACGTACATCGGACGCTCGATGCTGTCGATGGGCGAGGGCTTAAGCACCGCCCTTCGATCTTTGTCCTCGGTGCCGAGTTGGTGTTCCAGGTTCTTGCCCCACGTATAGAGTGTGCAGCTGGACGAGATCAGGCAGAAGTGGAACAAGCCACTGGAGATCTATAAAAAAGGAGATTTCAAATTAAAAAAGCAAGCCATGGCTGCACTCTGTCATAAATTACCTGCAGGATTCGTCCTGCCACCTCGCTGGTGTCCACTAGATGGGGCGTCAGGTGCTCCGTGGGATCCGGTTCTGGGACAAGAACTGGCGGAGAAGCCACGGGCACTGGCGGTGGCGCCGCTTTTGCAGACGCCGGTGCAATTGTTTCCGTAGCGTCTGATGGCGCAGCCTCGTTCTGCACGTCCTGGCAATCTTTGGTGTCGCTGACGCTGGACTTCGGAGTGGAGCCGGCCACCACCGCCGCATATGATGTGGTGGGCTCCACCAGAGTGCTGGTACTCGGGATGGGTGCCGGCAGCAGGGTAGCCTCCAGTTGCTTGCTCAACAGCTCCCGCTGCTGATTCTCCTCCATCTTCTGCTTGGCATTGGCACGCCGCTTGATCTGATTGGCCAGACGCAAGGCCTGCGGCGAGCTTCCCCAAGTGAACAGACGATCCTGTTCGTCTACAGCTAACTGTGGGGGATTTTAGAATGTAGCTTGGATCCCATCTGTAATTGCTGAACACTTACATTGGTAAAAAATTTGGTGTGTATCAGTCTTAGGCTGCAGTCGCCCACTTCCAGGCGCACAGGCAGGTTCGTCTTGGTGTCGCCATGGTCACTATTGCCGGTGCCCAGCTGGCCAAAGTGATTGGAGCCGAACACGAAGAGCTCGTTGCCGCAGTGGTTAGCCTCCATGTGGCTGTTGGGTGCTCCACACAGCACCAAGGTGTGCGCATGCCCTAGCGATATTTGTAAAATTTTCTGCAACATTGAGAGGCATGTGTCAATGTAGCAAGACTATAAAGTGCATATGGATTAAATGACGCACCTTAAATTTGAAAAAACTGACTAGTTGTGGTGTAGCTATATTCTCGCAGCTTCCCTGTCCAAGCTGCCCATAGATGCCCCATCTGCAAGCGGATCATTAAAAACAAAGTTCACTAGACAGGGTTTCTTAACTCACCCCCACATATAGAGCTTCCCATCGGCCACAGCCGCATTATGATATTGTCCCGCCTCGAGCATCGTTATGTTCATGCCGTCCAATGCCGTCACCAGCATCGGCTGCAAGGCCATCTGCATGTGGCGTCCTATGCCCAGTTGGCAAAGGTTGTTGTTTCCCAGGGAATAGAGCTGCAAATAGCAGAGTCAGTTAATTTAGAGGCCATTGGGTATCGTGTTTGAAAAACCTACGCCATTATTAGTCAAAATAAGTGTGTGCTGACGACCGCACTTGATAGCGTGCACCTGCAAATTGAGCTGCGAGAGGAGATCTAGACTTTTTACGGCGTGCGCAGGCTCAGGTGGCTCTGAAAAAAAAAAAGTTTTTAATATATACCAACTGAATATTTATAAATCATCGTACGAACCCGTGGACTTCTGAGCACTGTAATAGCTGGGAATGCCGCTGGAGCCCCAGAAGTAGGCGGTACCATCCACAACACAGGCGCAGTAGGCACAACCAGCTGAGATCGGTTTGAAGCGTGATGATTCAATGGCGAACTAAAGGATTTCAAACAAATTAGATATGAGGGATGATTGGAAAATGTCCTAAATACTTGCCTGATTGTCTTCATAGTTGATGCGGAAATTGGATAAAGCATTTACAATAGAGTCATACTTTACTCGCTGGGATTCCATATGTATAAGCACTGCCAGATAGGTTTCAATTAGACTCTTGCAGAACTCAAACAACTGCGGATTGTTATCGTTTGACATGGCGCAGTCACTATTATGGGACACAATGGGTCTCAGAGCGGGAGAAAAAGGATTCAGTTGCTTCGACAGGCGCTGAAAGATAATTATTTTACGTAAGTAAACTGTTGAAGATGTAGAAAAATAGTCATTACCTGCAACACACACGGTCTTATATGATGCAACTTCTCCTGAATGAAAGCAAAGTAATCCATGGATACATGCGGCAAGTAAGTTATTGTCTCCAAAAATATATTCTCGCTCAGATTGTACAGGCAGACGTTCAGCTCGTTGTACCATCCAAACTCCTGGGCCACCACGCTGATCAGGGCATTGAAAGTATCCAGGCATACGCCCCGTATCTTAGCCAGTATAATGGCCGACGAGAAGAGTCCACTTTGGCAGAGAACAATGCTCGTCATGTTGGTGTGATATTTGCTATTGGTCACCAGAAAGTTCCTGCAACAAAATAATAGTTACACTGGGTTCGAAAAGCAAGCTCTTATGCACCTACCACAGCGGAATATAGTTCTTATCGTTTACCGCCTTCTCGGCCAACGTGATGAGCAACAAGTTGGCCAAATGGAACTGCGAAGAAGGCGACATCTGAAGCGCGCTAATTGACTCGTCCACGCCATAATGATAATCGCTGCAGAAAACACCGCTGTTCACATCCTCCTCCTCATGTTTCTCGGGCAAGATTACACGGACATCCTCCGAGTGACGATACGTAATGTCTCCCAAAATACCCTTGAGCAGCGGATGACCTAAGTACCGCGAGCGCAGCAGATATGTGGACTTGAGGGCCATAGCACTTAGCTGCATTAGAGCGTAGGTGTGTCCATACATGGCCAGTTTCAAGGCTGTGCGTATTGGTTTCACCCGCGCTTTGTTGTACGTGAGCAGAGCCTGAGTGATCTTCTTCCGCCTGAGCAGGTAATCCCCGGCAAACTCGATGCACTGCTCGAAGGAGAGGTCGAAGGTGTTGCAGAAGTCGCGGCACTGGTTGAACTCGTTCTGCAATGCGGCATCCAGGAACAATTCGAACGGCTCCTTTCTGCAAAAAGTAATTTCAATTCAGTAAGCGATTTCGAGCGTAGCAACCAATTCAAAACTTACTTCAGCTGTATGGTGTACACATTCTTATTGGTGATCACATAGCTTGGATCGTAGTTAATTTTCGGAAACTCGGACTGCATAATCTCCATTTGCCGCAGAGAAAACTCACTGCTAACATCCGCCGTCTCGTAGAACTGGATGTAGTCCATGGGCGTGTGGATATCCTTTAGCTCAAAAGCCTTGGCCTTCTCCTCTTTGGTAAGCGTCTCTGGTTCGGCGGAGGGATTGCGATACTGTGCCATCTGATATAAATGCAGCACAGTTTCATTCTCGAAGCGGAAGAGACCTAGCTGAGCCAGATTATTAAAGCGCTGCCGAAATCAAAAGAGTGTTTATTAGGGACTCGTAATCGTACAGGTCTTTGAAAGCGCCTTCAACTCACATCTTCGTCGGAGGTATGCAGGGAGGCCATTGCGCTGCTGATCACGGACACGGCATTGATGGCAGTACTGGGCATGTCGCTTTGATCTAGGCTCGATGTGGCTGTGGTGGTTGCGCTCGTCGAATCGCTCTTCTGGGCACTCACATCCGACTGATCCACCTTCTCAATGTCCGCGTCGCGGTTCTCCTTTTCCGTGTTCGCGACTAGCGGGTCGTCCAGCAACGATGCCGCCGTGAAGTGGTCCGAATCGCTGCGGCAGTGCAGGTCCACGTAGTGTATGCCGTAGAGTATGTTGGAGCTAATGAGTATTTCCTGGGTGTGCTTGGGTATCTTGTAAACGAACAGCGGCTTCAGGCTGATGTCGATGCTGTGCACGGTCAAGCTGTGGCTATTGCTGTGCAGGGCACTCAGCAGAAAGGTGCTGCGCAGGTTCTGTATGTTGTAAAAGGATCCGGAGGTGGTGCCTAGGGGCTCCGGCGTAACCGACGGCGAATCCATGATTGCAAACGAGCCCATCGTGGAGTCCGGCATAACTGGAACAGAGGGAATGGATTACTTTTGATATCATTACATGGGATTGCAAGTCTCGAGCTGTTTCTACTTGGTCTGTCAAGTGTGAGAGTTGTGCAAACTCACCACGCAAGCGACGCTTCAAAAGATGCAACAGTTCTCTTAAAACTGCACACCAATAAAAAAAATGAAAAATTCACAATAAAACGGCAATTAAATTAACAAATATAAACACAATGTAGGCGAGAAAATATGTTAAAGTAGGGAGTAGAAAAACGTATATCTTGTTACGTCAGCTTACGCACATTCATCGAACTTTTGCCGCTGATCGGAAAGTCGCATCTTGATGGCCTGCAGCTTCTTCGATCCCAGACTCTTGAGCGAAGCCAGTCGGGCTCTCGTGGCGGGCAGAATGCCATCCATGCTGCCCGCTGGCAGCTGTTGTTGCTGGAAGCGAACGCCGCCTTGGTCACCGGATTGCCTAGCCACTGCCTCACTGTACGAAGGCGGCGCCGGTGGTGGAGGCACGTCTGCAGTGGCTGCCTCTGCGGATGCCGAAACAGTGGACGGGTCTGAGTTGGCTGCTCCTGGACCACTGCATACCACATCATCGCTGGACGGAGGCGCGAACACATCCTCTTCCAGTTGGCTACTGTCCGAGGCCGGATCGGAACTATTGCTTTGTCGGGCGCCTGTCGCCGCACTCTGATGCTTGTCCTGCACGGACATCACGATCTGCCAGGCGCCCTCGCGGGTTGTCGGGGAACTGTCTCCGGGATAGACGTATTTGATTGCCTTTTGCTCCAGCAAAAGTTTGTACTGCTGCTTCAGGGAGGAAGTTATCTGAAAGACGGTAAACCATATTCTATCATCTGGAAATCTATATTAGTAGAATAGTTCCTTACCAGCAGCATAACACCATCGTAGGCTTTATCTTTGCAGATAACCAGGCGCATCACAGATCCGTTTTCGATGGCAGTGCTCGCAATCATGGGGCAGTTGGGACTCAGGCCCACAAAGCAGATGGAGCCATCCGAGTAGCCGATAATGGCCCTATTCTGTCCACTGTTGGTCTTCCACCAGACGACGGACAAGGGATAGGGGCAGGTCTTGGACGCCATGAAAGAGGCTGCCATCACCTGGCTATTGCCGGTGGTATCGATCGTCTGCTGCTGCTGCGGCAGTGGCTGCACTGCATCCTCAGTTCCGCTATTTCGCACCAGCATGTGCTCGGGCAGGTCGTGGCCAAGAGGCTCCTCCTCTTCGCCTTCCTGCAACCTGGCCTGCTCTAGGTTCTCAGCCAACTGATCCATTGGCTCCGCCGTGGACTCTTCCAGACCGGTGGAGTGATTGGGGCACTTTTTGGAGTTGGGACACTCGTGGGGGCCCACAAAGGGGATGATGTAGGAGGTGACCTGGGTGGTGCTGTAGAGCGAGCAGGCGGACAGTCCATGGGCCTTGTCCACCAACGCCAGGGCGGGCACGATGTGCAGTGTGTTGTCGAAACCTGTTGACAGAGCAGTGGATAAGTGGTGTTTGAGCAAGGACTCCATTCGATCGTTAAATCAAAACAAAGGGGAGGCAGCAGAAAATCAATAACCATACACGCACACATGGGGGCAAAGTAATTTTAGCAGCACCACCACAGCAACCACCCACCCAACACAAAAAAGTGGGTGGTGCTCATGCCATCATACGCTGAAACTCACATAGCACCAGCAGCCAAACGCCCGCCGGATCGAAGCAGACGTCGTGGATGACGCGGTTGCGGAACCAGGATATCATCTTGACCACCTCCTGGCCGGAGGCGGCGCTTATGTAGCGCAGCAGGATCTCGTTTTCCTCAGAAACGAGGCATAGGAACTGTCGCTTTTCGTCCAGCCCCGCTGTCACCGCGGACAGCTTGCAGCTGATGTTAGTGATCAGCGGGCGCAGCTCGAACATGCCCAGCTCCTTGAGCTCCGCCTGCCCCGACATCTCGGGGGGATTGGCGGACGTGGGGGAAGCCAATTTTAAAATTCACAAAATCAGTTCGATGGGAACGAGCCTTTTCCAATCCGAATGAAAACAAACTAGAGATGGTCGCGTGAGACCTGCGGCCGGTCTGGCAACGACCCGATCACGCAACTGCTTTCCAACTGGAACGCAATTTCCACAGCTTTTTCGAGGCAACAAATAAATTTCAGAATAGCGCGGCCTTCCTTCACACCGCACAAGCTCGCAAAAAGAAAGCAAAACGCTTTCAAGAAGTTCGCCCCGGATTGCCGCAACCGTCCGGCAACGACACTAGTGCTGCGCACAAGACTTCACTCTTCAGGCTGTTGAACAGTCCGCCGCGACTTTTCCACAAAATGAACGGTTCGAATGCAACAGCCACCGTATTTCACACCCGCTTGGGTGAGTTTCACGCGCCGAAAACCTGCGGGATGCACGAGTCAAGGCGAAAATTTGTGCCCGAGGGCCAAAGCTGCAGCACTGAAAACATCTGATTGACAAACTGGAAGTCGTCTTGGCTGGCAACGCCGTACTCTCCCGACAAATGGTCACACTGCCCCAGAGCATCCCTGCAATCAAAAATAACGGCGGGAATCGACGGCGTCGCTTGTCAACAACGCAAAACTAATTGATAAAATCGGTTGCAAGGAGGCAGACGTATCTTCTAAGTTAGGCACAACACAGTTGGCGATGGAATCCCGGCTACCGAAACCGTCGGGCCTGAAGAAACCCCAAATGCCGATTAAAACCGTGCTGCCCACAGATCGAATTCGCGCAGGATTGGGAGGTGGAGCCGCTGGAGCAGGCGCCTTCAATGTCAATGCCAACCAGACATACTGCGGCAACTTATTGCCGCCCCTCTCAAGGGACCTCAACAATCTGCCCCAGGTGCTGGAGCGTCGCGGAGGAGGAGGTGAGTAAAGAAGCATCCTTCCAAAGAATTCACCTTAAGTCCTTGCTAATTTCCGATAGCACGTGCCGCCTCCCCAGAGCCCATGAAGTTGGGCCACCGGGCCAAGCTGAGACGTAGCCGTAGCGCTTGCGACATCAACGAACTGCGTGGTAACAAGCGCACTGCGGCTGCTCCTTCATTGCCCAGCATTCCCAGCAAAGTATCCCGCCTGGGCGGTGCACTCACTGTTTCCAGCCAGCGACTAGTGCGTCCTGCGGCGCCTTCGTCAATAACAGCAACAGCTGTCAAAAGACCACCAGTAACGCGTCCTGCTCCACGGGCTGCAGGAGGAGCAGCCGCCAAGAAACCAGCAGGAACAGGAGCAGCAGCTTCGTCAGGAGCCGCGGCTGCTGCTCCCAAGCGCATCGCTCCCTACGACTTCAAGGCCCGCTTCCACGATCTGCTAGAGAAGCACAAGGTGCTTAAGACAAAGTACGAAAAGCAAACAGAGGACATGGGCGAGCTGGAGTCCATGCCTCAGCAACTGGAGGAGACGCAGAACAAGCTTATCGAGACGGAGTCCTCGCTGAAGAACACCCAGAGCGACAACGAGTGTCTTCAGAGGCAGGTGAAGCAGCATACCGCCAAAATTGAAACAATCACATCGACGCTGGGCAGGACCAAAGAGGAGCTATCCGAGCTGCAAGCAATACATGAGGTGAGTACTCAAGTAAACAGAAACCCAGGTTAAATGTAACAACAATGTGTGTGTTGCAGAAAGTAAAAACGGAGCATGCTGCTCTAAGCACAGAAGTGGTGCATCTGCGCCAGCGCACCGAGGAACTCCTGCGCTGCAATGAGCAGCAGGCCGCCGAGCTGGAGACCTGCAAAGAGCAGCTCTTCCAGTCGAACATGGAGCGCAAAGAGCTGCACAACACGGTCATGGACCTGCGCGGCAACATCCGGGTCTTCTGTCGAATACGACCGCCGCTGGAGTCCGAGGAGAACCGTATGTGTTGCACCTGGACCTATCACGACGAGTCCACCGTGGAGCTGCAGAGCATTGACGCACAGGCCAAAAGCAAGATGGGCCAGCAGATCTTCTCATTCGACCAGGTCTTCCACCCGCTCTCCTCGCAGTCGGACATCTTCGAGATGGTCTCGCCGCTCATCCAGTCGGCCCTGGATGGCTACAATATCTGCATCTTTGCCTACGGACAGACGGGCAGTGGCAAGACCTACACAATGGACGGAGTGCCGGAGAGTGTGGGCGTCATACCGCGCACGGTGGATCTGCTCTTCGACTCCATCCGGGGATATCGCAACTTGGGCTGGGAGTACGAGATCAAGGCCACCTTTCTGGAGATCTACAACGAGGTGCTCTACGATCTGCTGAGCAACGAGCAGAAGGACATGGAGATTCGAATGGCCAAGAACAACAAGAACGACATCTACGTGTCCAACATAACGGAGGAGACGGTTCTGGATCCAAATCACCTGCGCCACCTCATGCACACGGCCAAGATGAACCGTGCCACCGCCTCGACAGCTGGCAACGAGCGCTCCTCTCGTTCCCACGCGGTTACCAAGCTTGAGCTCATCGGACGCCATGCCGAAAAGCAAGAGATCTCCGTGGGTTCCATAAACCTGGTGGATTTGGCCGGCTCTGAGTCTCCCAAGACGAGCACCCGGATGACCGAGACAAAGAACATCAATCGCTCGCTATCGGAGCTCACCAACGTAATCCTGGCGCTGCTGCAGAAGCAGGACCACATCCCGTACAGGAACTCCAAGCTGACGCACCTGCTGATGCCCTCGCTGGGCGGCAACTCGAAAACGCTTATGTTCATCAACGTCTCGCCGTTCCAAGACTGTTTCCAAGAGTCCGTCAAGTCGCTGCGCTTCGCGGCCTCCGTAAACTCCTGCAAAATGACCAAGGCCAAGCGGAATCGCTACCTGAACAACTCGGTGGCCAACAGCAGCACACAGAGCAACAACAGCGGCAGTTTCGATAAATAAAGAATGCATTCTGAGCCCAGTTTTAACAATTTTCAAATTTCTAACCTGTTATTGCTTAATTTATGTGTGTTTACTTTTAGTGCAAATAAACTAATAAAGTGCTGGAATTCAAAGCTATCTCACTTGGCTCCCACTGCTGCCCGCACCTCGGCGGGAATCTTTTCCACCAGCGCGGCATGGTCCTGTCCCAGGCTGGCCAGCACTCCCTGTCGATTCACGTGCTCCACATCCGCATTGTAGGCGTAGTGCTCGCCGTTGATGTTGGTGAGGCAGCCGCCCTGGGCCTCTAGAACGGCCTCGGGTGCGCAGGTGTCCCACTTCTTGCAGCCCGGCGTGGCGAAGACGTACGCGTGGGCCTTTCCCTCCAGCAGCTGGAGCACTTTGAACCCAGCGCCTCCGACTTTCAGAACTTCTGTGGATGCGAATGCGTTGAGGGCTTGCTGATGCAGGGCATTGGAATGCGAGCGAGTGGTGGTTATGATGAACTGGCCGGCTGGCGCGGGGACTGCCGTGAATCCTCCCGTGCCCAGACCCTTCAGGCCCCAAATGGTGCGACCCATTTCGCCATCGGGCTGTTGGTAGAATGGCTGATGAATGATGCCGCCCACAGCAGCATCCTTCACGGCTATGCCGATCAGGACGGTCACGTGTTCAACGTGTCCTGCGGATGAAAGGAGAACATTTAGTTTTATATAAGGAGCTCTACAGGTATCTCCAGATCGCACCCTGTGTATACTCCGCTGTGCCGTCTAGGGGATCTACCCATATGACAAAGTCCTCGGGCTTGACATCCTTCCACTCAGCGGGGCAACTGTGCTGCAGGAATTCCTCATCCAACTCGTTCACCAGCCAGTCGTCGCAGACATTCAGATCGGATCCACCCTCCTCGCCAATGATCTTGACGGTGGGGAACTTTTTGGCCAAGGAGGCGATAATGCAACGCTGGGCAGAGCGATCTGCCTCCGTCTGCGGATCGTTCTTGCCCTTGTCCACTATGCCCAGGTCACCCTTCTTGAGCACGTCGCGTATGATGCCGCCAGCCCGCTTGGCGGTGCTGATCGAGGACGCCATGACGCGCATAATTACCGGAGCAGTTGCAGCCATCGTTATTTTATTTGTATGGGACAAGGATGCGGGAGATCTTTTCAAGATTGGAATGAGATGTTTTCGTCGCTGCAGAGAAGTGATTGCGGTGAAAGTAGAACAGCTGTTGGCGGCTAGAGAGGAGCGAAAAGCACAAAGTTTAGCTACTCCCCCGTAAATAGTTGAATTCGTAATTCATCAACTCCACAGTTTCAGAAATTATGTTTCCTAGTTTTGCTTAAAGTTGTTAGTCCTTTAAGATACATGAATTTAAAAATGTATTTCAGCGGGAATATTTGGACATTTTATAGCTGCAAATAATCGGCTGCTCTGTCTGGCAACGCTGTAGCCGGAGAAGACCTTTGGACCACCCGCGCCCCCGCCGCCAACAAATCAGTTCATTTCCATCTTGAAGAGGTAAGTTCTTGAAACTCAGTAAATTTCCGTAAATTTCATCAATTTTATAACTAATTTGGCAGAAAATGGCGCGTGTTTTGGTTGGAGTTAAGCGTGTGATCGACTACGCCGTCAAGGTGAGCCTGAAAAGTCGCCTGTTGCGCATCTTGTCCCATTGTCTTTTTATCACTTGTTGCGCTCTGTTTTGCGTAATCGCCTTAATTAAGCGGCAATTAAACTAATTCAGGTTACATTTATCATGTCCAGGTGCGCGTCAAGCCCGACAAGACTGGCGTGGTCACCCAGGGCGTGAAGCACTCGATGAATCCCTTCGACGAGATCGCCGTGGAGGAGGCGGTGAAGCTGAAGGAGAAAAAGCTGGCCGAGGAGGTGATCGCCGTCTCCGTGGGCCCGGCCCAGTCGCAGGAGGTGATCCGCACCGCCCTGGCCATGGGCGCCGATCGCGGCGTCCACGTAGAGATCCCGGCCGCCGAGTACGAGCTTCTGCAGCCCATCCACGTGTCGAAGATTCTGGCCAAGTTGGCTCTTGACGAAAAAGCCGACCTGGTCATCCTTGGCAAGCAGGCCATCGACGATGATGCCAACCAAACGGCCCAGATGACCGCCGCCGTGCTCGACTGGCCGCAGGGCACCTTCTGCAACAAGATCGAGAAGACAGACGCCGGTCTGACCATCACGCGTGAAATTGATGGTGGCCTGGAGACAATCAAGACCAAGACCCCGGCTGTGCTGAGCGCCGATCTCCGGCTGAACACCCCTCGCTACGCCACGTTGCCGAACATCATGAAGGCCAAGAAGAAGCCGCTGAAGAAGGTTACGGCCAAGGATCTCGGCGTGGACACCTCGCCCCGCATCGAGGTCATCTCCGTGGAGGATCCTCCTGTGCGCCAGGCCGGCGCCACCGTCGCCGACGTGGATGCCCTGGTGGCCAAGCTAAAGGAGGGCGGCCACATCTAGATGTTCCTCAACTAGAAAATTGTGAGCGCATATTCTACGTTTTTAATTAGTCGAAAGTTATCAGAAACGTGCATTTATCTAGCCGGAGAGTCGGATTTGCTGACAGGCTTTAAATTTCTCTGAATTCAACCCATACCCGTGTGCTTTAAGTGAACTATAAATTGGAATTTATTCTCGTTGTGTCCAGCTCTAAGAATAAAGTGATTGTAAGCTCTGAAATCGTACGATCAGGGTCAGCCAATGGCTGGACTCGTCTATTTTTCCGTCTCCGCGTGCTACCTTTTCGGGAAATGCCGCTCAACTTGGCGCCCAAAAGAGGCGACAGGGTCAACAGCAAACAGCCAATGGTCATTGATTTCTCATTGTTTTCAATCGGATTTATTAGCGGTTAACTTGAAAGGAGAACATTTGCTAATGTGCATTATATAAGAGTACAAATGGCATAGAAATAGTATATATTGTTCATAAAACACTCGACTACAGGCTAAAATCGTTTGTTTTCGTTTTGGACGACCATGACACACAGGCTTATACTATAAAGATATCTATGTGTATAAAATTGTAAAAAGGTCTTGTCTGTAAATGGTCTAAGGTAGATATAGATAAGGGTGGGCCGACATTCCTGATCGAGAATCAAAGAGGCGCAAGTTGTTCTATGATAAGGTTTAGTAGAGAATTTAAAATTTTGAGATCGTCTTTGTTCAGTTGGCAAGTTAAAATTGTCAAAAAATTTTGGCCGGAGTAAAAACCTCTTAGATTTCTAAGTTAAATCGATCTACTCTACCCACCCCAAAAAATATAAATACAGACGAGTAAATGCGACATTAATAAATGTCAATCGAAAGATACTTTGTGCCTAAATAAAATAAAACGGGCAGTGGCACCAATCTCGTCGAGCAATTGGGCAGGTTAAAAAAGTGTTGTATAAAAAATATGCTGCAAGGCCGATAGCCCATGAGGTTCTAACTTAATTGCGACTTGGTTTATCACACACCTCGCCGTACCCACCGTTTGATCCATACCATTAGCCATCAAACCCGTCCGGCTGGTGCCAACTGCTTGTCGCTGAAACGCAGAATGCGCGTCAGCATGGTGGTTATGCAGGGTATCTGCTTCTGCTGGTGCATCTCCGGAGTGTCCGGGGTGCAGGACTCAAAGTCCACGGCCACCCGCTGGCACACGAATGTGAGCAGGGTCAGGATGTCCAGCCGCTTGCCATTGGCCGCCAGTTCGGCGCACAGGCTCTGCATGAACCAGCTGCCGCGGGTGGTGTTGCGCCACGAATAGAATCCAGGAACCGTCGAGTAGGCGATCAGAAAGTCGGCGTGCACTGGAATCTTGTAGCTCATCGAGGAGTCGCCATCGGTTTCCGTCTGAGAACGCTGCATGGTCACTCCGCCATCCAATCTGTCGCCCTGGCAGGCCTGTATGAAGAACAACTTGGGTTTGCCGGCTAGCGAGGGGCAGTGATTGGCCGTGAAGAAGCTCCAGATGTTATCCAGCTTGTACTGTGTGTCCTTGGCGTAGATGTAGCCCATCTCGCCGTGCGACAGGATGGCGACCAGGATGCAATCACTATCGCTGTGATTCTGCGACGCTGCATACTCGATTGTCCTCAAAATGTCCTTGTAGCGGCAGTCCTTGTACACGGTCACTTCGAAGTCCAGCTGCTTGAGCACCCGAGTCAGATTCTCGCAGTCCACATTGGTTCCCGCGCGAGACTTCAAGGTGGGCACCTCGAAGTGCTCATGGTTGAAGATCAGTGCCATTCCGCGGTTCTTGTGGCGCATGTTGTACTCGGCTGCATGGCGGTCGGTGACCATTTTGGCTACATTCTTACGGTAGCTGGACGAGGGTGAGCTGTACCCGTTGGCCAGCTGCCCAATGGCTCCGCTGCCGTAAGGATGCGAGGATCCTGCGACCAGGCCGCTGCTACCCGCTCCTCCGGATCCCACGGAGCCCAGGGCATCTGTGTGATCGTTGGGCTGCTCCGGATTGCCCACCCTGATGCCCACCTGGTCGGCGGATTCTCCATTGTTAGTGGCGTCCATGGCTAAGTTCTCTCCTTGAGCCTGCGAAAACTGATGAGTCACAAGCACTGCGAAACAGGTTTTTCCAAATCTGTGAAAAGCTTGGATGCACGACTTGGGCAAATTAGCTTCGTTCTGGGGAAAGTCCGTGTTTACGCGCAACAAAGACAGCTAGTTATTAACTAATTACTTTAGTCGATTGCGTTTTTGTCTTTAATTCTGTAAGACCGTTGTTGGCAGTTGAAAAACACCAAATAGCGCCTGATTTGGTGATGACACTTCAGCCCTCGTGTCACGATTACGGTAAACAAAGAAAGTAAATAAATATAGGAAAAATTATTAAATGGGTTTTAAAAAATATTAAAATAATTTGAAATTAAAAGCTTGGAGGTAATTTTGTGGGAACTTGTATAATCTACATAAAAAACAGGCCTGCTTCCATTTATTATTGTAGAATCGAATTCGCATCCAAAGCTAAAACGTAAACATCAGTTTATAAATAAGGCAGACCGCTGCTGGATTTTCGAAAAATAACGTAAAATACCGTAAAATACGCTCTTATGCACGGTCACACTCTCAAAGAGGTTTGAGACGCACTGTAGAATTTGTTGAATTGTTTCAATTTGTTTAAAAATTAAGAAAATTACCAATGTTCTGGACACCAGAGCAAGTGGAGAGCATGCTGGAAGTGCTAAAGACCTCCACGGATCGAACAGTCATTTACAAATGCCTGGTGAAGCTGCGCACCGATCTGGTGAAGGATAAAAATGGCATTGTTTTATTTCGCACTGCTGGGGGCGTTCACATCATGGTGGGTTTGGGAGTCACAACGCTCATGGTGGTTTGACAGCCACTGCCGCTCACATAGGATCGTTATTCGAATCGATTTTTAAATCATTATTAATTGCGTCTTCCAGGTGCGACTGATCACCAAGCTGAATGAAAAGATAATGGAGGTGGTACTGAGCATACTGGGGAACTGCTGCACCGACGAACAGTCCTGCATTGAGGTGGGATTATCAGATTACATTTTTATCTTTATTTTGAACCACAACGGTTAAAAAAATTTAAAACTTTCCACTTTAAGGCTGTTGAATGCAAGGTGATTCACCCGCTGGTGACCATTCTGAAGACCATACCTAATCCCCTGATCCAGTGCCGCGCCTGCCGGATGCTTGGAAACATCGCCAAGAGCAAGAAGGCGTCCCAGTGTCTCACAGTGCACTATGCGGCCATTGCACCGGCCATCTGCCACATCATTGAGTCCACCAGTGCGGTGCAGACCCGCATCATGGCATTCCGCGTCTGCCGTTTCCTTCTGGCCAGCAGCCAGTTCCTGAAGTACTTCCTCATGGCCAATGGGTTCCAGCAGCTGATGCGAATTTTTCTGGCCGTGATGAAGAACGAAGAGGCATCCAAGGAGCCCGTTCCGGACATCGAGATGTCCACGCTGATTGGCCTGAAGAGGAACCAGCACCGTGAGAAGTATTTCGAGGAGGTAGCCCGGAATTTGGAGGGTGTTCGCAGTGACATCTTTGACCACCAGATGCTCAAGAATTCCACAAGGAACTGTGACTATGCGCTGCCCAAGGAAAATGAAGCGGCCGTTGAGCTGGCCCTCGAGATTCTGAAGTGTCTGGTCCTGATATCCGCGCAGCAAATTGGACTGAAAGTTTGGGAGGTGAGACTGTTTTCTAAGTTCTCCAAAACGTAGTACATAATAAACATTTCTTGTTAGTCCATTTCCTGGAATACCTCGCTCGCCTCCATTGTGTGCTTCGTAAAGGAGGACGGCGACCAACGGGCCTCTGCCCTTAAAATCCTCTCTAACTTCTGCAAGGATCCCTTCGCCTTCTACATGCTGAGCACTGCGGATGCCATTGTGGCTGCCTGCGAGATGCTCATGGCTGTGAACATGGCAAAGCCACTTAGCGAAAGCGAGAGCCGGCACTGCATCAACATAATCTTGACGCTATCCACCGATGCCTGCAGCCGCTCGAAGATCCGGAGATGTGGGGCACTGCGCAAGCTGGTGGCCATGATCCGGGACTCCAACTCGCAGAGCGAGCGATCATCGGTGAGATGGAAACCAAATCCCTCTTGACATCTGCTATATATAATGGCTTTCTTCATACCCAACAGCTATTTCACATACTTTACAACTTCCAATATGATAACTTAAGCATGGAACTCATGCTGTATGAAGGACTAATGCCCATGTTGGTGCGGGAACTAAACGATTACCTGACCAGCGATGATGAGCATCACAAACGTCGACGAGACGAGAGACTGCAAGGTGGTAAAAAAAGAAAACTGACGGATCCCACAACGCCAGAGACGCTGAGCAAGGTATTTATTTAGCAGCATAGCAGCTAGCATATGTTTACAAGCCACTTGCTAATTATACCCACTTTTTGCACACAAGTTCTCAAAAACCCACGAGACCTTAGGATCGGACTTTGAATCGCCGAGCAGTTCACCTAGGTCTTATCGCACAACCAGTCCCTGCAGTTCGCGCAGCATGTCACCGGTGTGCACAGATCTGCTGACGAATGATGACGACGACAACTATTCTCCGGCGTGCAGTGATGACGACGAAGATGAGGATGACAGCACAAATAATAGCAATTTGGACACAAGAGAGCGGCGCATAGCCGCCAATCGTTCGCAGCCTTCGAATGTTCTGGATATACTGAAACTAATTGAGGAGGGCAGCGAACCCATAGATGATCCGCTGTCCGACAAAGAGGATCTCGAGGAACTGAGCTCGGATGTACCACCGAAACTAGCCCCGTTCCGCAATACAACATGCAACACCATTGACATAATAGAAAACCTTATCTATCGCATCACGCTGATGGTGAACAAGCGAGTGGAGCTGGGAAAGCCAGAGACGCTCGACACTCTGATTAGAGCCATCAAATTGTTTGGATCGAACAATAATTTCCCAAATGCCCTGACAAATATTCTACTGTAAGTTGTCAAGCTGAACTAAGGATAAGCATGTATTCTAATTGCACGTATATCCTTTCAGTGAGAGCCAGTTCTTTGCCCAGATAATAAAGCATGGCGTGGTCCATCAACTGTACCAGTTTACCAAGCTGAAGGAGGTAAAGTGAGCCCATTCATCTAATGTTCATCACAGTTAACACCGCACGTATATTTCAGATTCGCAAAGACGGCTTCGCCTTCTTGGAGACGTTAACCAATGTGGGAGAATCGAATTATGGCAAGGAGGAGCTAGTGCGTCTCCTGCGCTGCGACGATGTGATATCCCAACAGAGAGCCGCCATTTCGGTGGCCTACATAGTTAAAAGCCATCGATTGCTCTATCAGTTCCTGTACGACGGCAATGCGCTGAATATGCTATTCGACATGATGCTGCGCAAGAAGACCGAGGACCACTACGCAGATGAGGCGGCGGATGCGGTGACATCGATGGCGCGATATACCCTGGGCATCGTTATGCCAGAAGCCGAACCAGCGGAGAGTACAGCAGGAATCTGCAACCAAATTGCAAATGATACCGCACCGCTGCACGCCAACTGCGACATGCGATTCCTCGTTGGTCATGGAGCGGATTCCACCTCCATTGGGTTTAATAAGCAGCTGCTCTGCGACACCAGCGAAGTGTTCAACAAGATGCTCAACAGTGATTTCCGCGAGGGTCACCAAGGCGAGATTCAGCTGCCAGATTACACTGCCAGTGGACTGCGCTACTTTCTGCATTTAATCGTGTGCCAGGAGCGGCATCTAACCGAGCCGGATTACCCCGCCCTGCTGCAGGCCTACGAGATGGCCCGCGTGTACATCATGCCCGATATGGAGGCGGTATTGCAGCAAAGACTCATCCAGTACCTGGACTCACACAACTGCCTGCGCCTGCTCGAGTGGGCGCTGAAGAACTACCATGCCGACCTGACGGAAACTGCCATCAGCTTTTATCTCTGCTCCGCGCTGCCCGCGCAGGAAAAGCTTCAGCTGTTCCGGGCAGCGGAGGACTCCACCTATGCCAGCGAGTGGTTCCAGCTGCTCAACGATGCGGTGTTCGAGCGCTGTCGCGGCTATGTCTTCTAGACACCACCACCCAGTTGCGTTCTGTGATCACATTTTGGCGTTTTCCATTCCCTGGATTCAGCTCGTTTTATTTGCCACAGCCCTTAGCCAAGTATTCCAATGTGCTACAATGTATATTTAAAATGTATAGACTACGGATTAATCTAAATCTTCTCCTGCCTGTTCGTTGACTCGTAGGTGGGCATCGCGCAGAAACGCACCGTGAGCCAATCCACTAGCGGAGTGGGGCAGAGCGTAAAGAGCCAGCGATAGAGGCGATATCTACGGGGTTCCTCGATGTACAGAGCCAAGGGTTGTGAGCTGGTCAATGCATCCTTAAACTTTGCCAGCAGCGACTCGTTCCTCAGGCGATTGGGCGGCTTGAAGCCGCTCAGTACTTTCAGATAACCATTGAAGGCCTCGAAGTAAGTGTCGTACAGAGCGTGTTGCTCCGCACTGAAGGCTTCGCGCATCTTCTGAGCATGCTGCTGCTGTCTGGCCGCAATGTTGCTGTCCAGGACGAAGGAGCCTGGTATGAAGTTGACCACCTCCATGCCATACTGCTGCAGCTCCACGCGGAGTGAATCCGTCCAGAAGCGAAGGGCTGCCTTGGAGGCGGCATAAGGACCCAGTGCCGGCAGAGCCTGCAATCCGCAGTGGCTGGTCACATTGATGATCCTGCCCTGCTGCTGCCGGAGCAGGGGCAGCAGTTCATGTGTCAGCCTCATGGTGCCCAGCAGGTTGCAGTTGATCTGCGCCTCGATCTGCTCCGTTAGCTGCCACTCGAATTCCCCGAAGCACATTACTCCAGCATTGTTTATCAGTGCCGTCAGCCGATAGCTGGGGTCTTTGGCCAGTATGTCCCTTAGCTGGCGATGCACCAGGCGAATGGAATCGGGTTCCAATAGATCCAGTTCCAAGGTGTGCATTCTGCTCAGTCCATCCTTGGCCGAGGCTAGGCCCTGCAGCAGTTTAGCTCCTTCCGACTTGATGTTGTGGCAGCAGGAAATCACGGTCATGTGCAGCGATTCGTGGCAGTAAACTGCCATGGAGTGGCTATCGAGATCATTGCGTTATTAGGCTCCACTTGCTCCCGCTTCGCTTAGCTTACCCCAATCCCGAATCGCAGCCCGTGATGAGCACCACATGCCGGCTATCGACCTTCAGCTGCTGCCTGCCCAATCCCAGGGATCGTCGCAGGGCGCGAAGAAGTTGACTGCCGCTCATATCGCCGCTTCTCGAGTAACTGAAACAGAGATCCGCGATTCGTGGCTGCACCGAAAGCAACAGATCCCAAAAAAAACAAAAAAAAATGCAAAATAAGGCAAACCCGAAAATGAATATATGCAGCGTGTGTTGTATGTACATATATACTCGTTTGTGCCATTATCAGACGAGTGGAAGAACACGGCTGCGTTTACCTGCCCTTCAGACTGGTCTTTATGGCAGCAACTAGGTGTTTCTATCTCATAATGTTTTCATAACTTGAATGATCGCATTTTCACATTAGAGCCATTTTCTCAATGAGGTTTACTTCCATAAGTAAGTACTTCAAATCGCTTGAAGAAGTCTGCAGAAATTGAGAATGCAGCCTTTGTTGGTCCACCCTAATCTACCTGATATGTTTACCTGACGACGAGCCAGCCCATTTGCAAGTCATGTGAATCGCTATAACTTCAGAAATAATTCCACAAATCGTCTTTAGGTTTTGTCGGTCTTTTTATTTCTATTTTATTCCATTTCATTTTTAAATTTTGGTGTTTTTCTGCCCTTATAAGTGCATTTATTTGCTATCAATCGGTTTGGTTTTGTATAGATTAAAATTTTGAATATTCTGAGAATTTAGTGTGGAAACTGGCGAGAGTTGCTTTACCTGATCAGCTTTTGTTGAATCGTTTTGGGTTTTTTGATTTAAGGTTGTGGGTAGGTAGATATAGGTATACATAATACATAATTACATATTAAATAATTGCTTTGCTTTTGTCATTTCTTATAAATGGTATTTGAAAATAGCGCAATGTTGCGTTTAGTAAAAATATATTTTGGTTTCTACTGCAGCTTACAGAGTACACAATAAGTATATTTATCTCATTTCACATTTGCTTTTGCTCAATATAAAACTCGCTTCAACGCCATTATTGTTTAGCTTTAAATGTACATGCATACATATATGTATGTAGATCTCTATATATAAAGGTTTGCATTTCTTAATTCTCTCTCAAGGCATTGTATTTAGTTTGTATGCTGAATATATATTCACTTTGTTTTGTTTTATAGTATATTTACGCTTTACGATTCGTTTAAATGTACAATTTTAAAACCGGCTTAGTTCCTTTCATTAGACGCTCCTGTTTGCTTTCTACTTTGTTTCATCCTCGCATCTTTTGTATTCGTTTTATAATAAATATCACAACGCATCCTGCAAATCTACACGCCCTATTATCATCATTATCCTTATCATTCTCATCATGCATCGTCGGTCGTTCGCGTTCGCGTTCGCGTTCTTATATTTTTTGAAAATATACAACGCGCAATGAAGAGGTTTGAAAATTGCACAAATTACAAGTACATAACATATGTACATAGCTCCTCGGCGTATGTAAAAGACATAGCGAAATCATAAATTAACCATAATAAAGATAATAATACAAAAACATTAGAGTTAACGAAACAACACATTCGTCACGTTTACGCATATTACAGCATATTACAAAAATGAAAACATCTCCTACAACTAGAAAAGTGCTTCGCGGTTTCCTTCCGTTGTTTGCCTGCCAACTATATAAAACTTAACTTAATCCTGACTCGGCCCCCATCCCCGTCCCAGATCCGGTCCGGTTATAAGCTGACCAGCTTGGACGGCTCGGCGGTGGGCGTGGGCAGCTCCAGCGGGTGCTTGTTCGTGGAGGAGCTGTTCGGTACGAGGGGTCCGGAGACGGGCGTTAGCCCAGTGCCGCCGTCCATCAGGGAGTCGAAGTTGAAGGTGCCGGTCGAGGGCGTCTGGATGGGCACGCCCTGGATCTGCGTGGGCCCACCCGCCTTGTTGTTGGCCATGGTGAGGTGCATCTGGCCCAGAGGACGCTGGAAAGCCAGCGTATTGGGCCGCTCCTTAGGCACCTTGTTATGCGCATTCAGCGTGGGAGAGTTCATGTTGTTGCCGATGCTGTTGATGTTGTTGATGCTGCTGCCGTTGGAGGTCACCGGGAAGGCGCTGCCGAATCCGCCGGGCGCCGTGCTCGTGATCGGCGTCTGCAGAGATCCCGACGAGGCGCCGGTGGGCGTTAATATCGTGGACAAGTGAACGTGCGGCATCGTGGACATGGGCGGCAAGGTGATGCGCTTGCTGGGCGGCGGACCGTCCTGGTCCAGGCTGGATCCTGAGTCGATGGCGCCATCGAGTGGCTCGTCCTTGATGTGCATCAGCAGGCTATCGATGTTCGCCGCCGGCTTGAGATCCAAGGGTGAATTGCTCCTCCCGGTGGAGTTCAGCGTGGCGTCCATGCCCGTAATCGTGCCGTTGCTGCTGTCGTTGCTGTTGTGGTTGTGATGGCTGCTCGCGCCGCTGCCGCTGCTCCCTGCACTCAGGAGTCCGGCCGGGGCAATCAGACCGTTGCAGGTGACCACGCTCAGCATGTCGGAGCGAATCTTTTGGCAGGTGGCCCGGTGGGTGGCCAGAAGGTACTCCAGCTGATTCTTGCTATTCGTCAGCACCTCGATCTCCTTGCGCATGCTCTCGCCCCGCTTCTCCAGCTGCTCCACCTCCTCGGTGAGCTCGTTGGTCTGGTCCACGCGCCTCTTGCGGCAACGGGCCGCCGCCTGTTTGTTCCGCTCCCGGCGCACGGCCCGCTTCTGCTCCTCCTCCGGGGTCATGTTCGTCGACCGGTTGGGGCGTCTGCCACCGCCACGACGAGCCGGCGTATTTGAGGTATTCGCGTTGCTGCTGCCCACCGACGCCGATCCGCGGCTAGAGCTCACGGCGGCCAGGACATTGGAGAAGTTGTTGACACCGCCGCCGTTCACGCTGCCCGCCATGATGTGGCCAGCTTGGTACGAGGTGCTGTCCGTATGGGCACTTGCTGCAGGCGTATGAAATAAAAGGGAGTTAGTAGACATTCGGAGCAATTCGTGCCAGCTTCACTTACAAGTATCGGTCGTGTCCTGCTCCTCGTTCATCTGCGTATCGTTGTACGAAGCGTTGGAGTCCTCGGACTCGCTGCCCTGCCCCAGGCTCAAATCGAATGTCTGCTGAAGTGGGAGCGACGAAACACCGGTGGGAATACCCATGCCCAGGACATCAATGGCATTGGGTAGCACCTTTGGCACTGCAAATCCCGCGCAACCAGCCACACGATCGGTCTGCGTGTCCGAGAGCAAGTGGCCCAGTGTGTCCTCGATGTTGCGCGTGGTGGTCGGCGTCAACGTGGGCGTCGTCAGTGTGAGAACACTCTGGCCGGTCTCAAAGTTGCCGAGCTGCAAGAGCAGAAAAGGTGCATGATTAGTAAAGACATCTATGAGTGCAAGTATCTGAGAAGATGGATTACTATTAACGCTCATTAAAGCTCATGACAAGCACGAAACCCTCTACAATGCCATATCAGTATACATATATCACGCATACGCAGTGTTGCCCGCGAATAGCTTAAGGATGTTTGGGAATTTATTCTTATCACATGAGTAATTTGGGTCGAGTTCAGATATCAGTCAACATCAAAAGCTATTGCTAAGTCTGTAAGACCTCTTGCTTATCCGTACATTTCTAGCGAATTAGCGAACGTGTTTTTGGCCAAACAAAAAACGAAAAAAAAAGAGGCGAAGAGAGATGAAGAAACCGAAAGAGAGGCGGCCAATCCATCACTTTGTTTATATTTGCCCACCCCTTTGTTGTTCCGCATTTGTTCTATTTTCGGCGATGATTAAGTACGCATGCCGCTTGCCAATTGTTTCGCGCCCAAATCTATCCCAATCTCGACCAGAATCGGAGGCATCATCATCGATCGATCTGTGGTACCTGCTGTAGGAAAAGCTCGTTGGCGAGGAAAGTGGCTATCTCACTGGCGTCCATTGCAAAGTTGTCGCTGTGGTTGTTGTCGCTGCCAGCGGCAGCAGATGTTGCAGTTGTGCTCGTTGTTGCAGCTGCAGTGGTGTTGCATGTTGCAGCTGCAGTGGTGTTGCATGTTGTGGCCGTCAAGGCGAGTTGCGCCTGCCCAGGGGTTTCGGGATTCCAGCCGGAGGCGGAGGACTGGGACTCGGAAGGGTAATGTTGCTGCTGCTGCTGCTGGTAGTAATTAATGGGCATGCAATTGTTGTTGAACTCCAGTTGCTGCTGCTGCTGCTGTTGCTGGTTGAAAAAATTCTGCATTTGGCAGACGGCGGCCATGGCAGCCGCATTGTTGCTGTTGTGACTGCCGCTGCTGGCAGCGTAGGCGCTGCTAGCAACATGGCCATAATTGTTGCTGCTGCTGCGCAGTGGAAAAGCATTGTGGGCAACCGATTGCGATTGCTGGTAGGCTGGCTGCGTGGGCAGTTGCCGTTGCTGATGACGCAACTGTTGCTGCGGCGCTTGCTGTTGCTGCTGCTGCTGCTGCATATGTTGCTGCTGTTGCTGCAGATGATGCTGCTGCTGCTGCTGCTGCTGCTGAGCAAAATGCAGCGATTGGTGGTAGTAGGGATGGTAGCACGCATTGTGCGTCCTACCGTTGAGATTTTTCATCATTTGTTCGCTGCTTATCGATCTAAACCTAAATATTAAGTATACGCACTCGCGTTGCGTATACGCACAGTTGGGCGGCTGACTAGTATTCGTTGGGGTTCTTAGCCTAGCTAAGCTAACACAACAATTGGGACAACAATGATATATGCGAATTGTATTCAAAATCAACAAAAACAATTCAACAATCTAAGAATCTAGTTACTAGCTAAACTAGAGTATATGTACAAATTGGGACTCTGTTCCCAAAGTTTCCTAACAATGTGCTGATGATCCTTTCTTGTCTTTATAATTCCGTTCGTTTGGATGCTCCTATGCTGTTTGTTGTCGCAGTGTTGTTCTAGTTGCTTAGAAATTCGTTCGTTTTTGGCTTTGTTTCATAGCTTCTTTTTTTTGTGTGTATTGTGTATTTCGTTTGCTTTCTGCGTTGGCTCTTTCCTAATAAAGAAAAAGGGTTCGTTTGATTTGACTTCTTGCTAGCTGCGAGCCGTGAGCAGATTTCGTATATGTTCGTTGTTCGATTGCTCAGTTCTTGAAGTTTTGGCTCTCCGGCGGTCTCAGCCGCTTAACGATAAGCGTTTGCTGATTTCGCAAAGGATTGAAACGCACATTCCGCTCGGCGAAAGCGCTCATAATCGACGCAGTTTATCGTAAGTGTGCGAGGCCCAAAATCCAGCGACACGTGTCCAGTTTAAGTCGCTCCACTGTGTGAGCCGCAAATTCGATTATTATATAATTATAGAGATTTACACGGACATGGAGCCTTGAGCTAGTTCAATTAATGCTGCATTTGTTGTATTCAGAAATTCCTCGGCCATGGGCAACGCCTCTCAACACAGCGAGTGTTATGCCTCCCTTTGCGCTTTTATTTCTGGGTTTGGCTATATTTACATATATATATATATATATATGTATATTCGTATGGCATATATATTTCGATCCACGCGCTTGCAGCCGAGAAATGTGCGTTGTTTTGCGTCTATATGTATATATGTACATATAGCCGACTGATTCGTTTTTTTTGCTCCTGATTCGTTTTGGCAATGCACGCGCACCGAAAACCCAACGACAATTGCAGTTTTCCAAATTTATTTTCGTTTCGTTGTTTGAGTTTCGCGTTTCGATTCGATGCGATGCGATTCGAGGAAAAGCGCGCGCGCGATCGCTTTTAATTGTTAGATATTTTCTAAACTTCGATGGTTCGTTGTTCGTTTGCGACTGAATCGCATCAGAATCTCCGGCGAGCGAAATTGGCAACGATCGCGATCGAGAGATCGCCGCAGATGTATGCATATATATGTATATATATACATATCATATATATATTTATATATCTTGAGAACTACTAGAGAACCCGAACCCGCATCCGAATCCGGAGAGCTGTCTGCTGTCTGCTGGGCGTGTGTTGTGCGAGCTGGCTGCTCAAATTAGAAGACAGCCGCTGGGAAATCAAATGATCCTAAACGCTGGCTGCTCTTAATTGAGCGGCTGCCCACACGACGACCACGCTCGCTTTTGCCGCATTCAAAGCGAAATATGTACATTTAGTTAGCTATAGTAGAATGTGGTGGTGGCTTATGTACATATGTATATGCTTCTGCTTCCGATTTGCCGAACTTGCCAGAGGCTCATTCTTCGCTTCCACGGAAAAGCCTTTCAGTTGCCCATAAATCAGGCCCAATGTTTTGGCCAAAAGCGATGATTCCGAGTAAACATAAGCTACATACATATATACACATGTCCGATTCGACAGATGTCCCACGAACAGGTGTGTGCGTGTGGCACATCCACATTAACTATGTTTTCAGTTCAGTTCAGTTCAGTTCAGACCCCCTGTCTCGCCAAGAGCGTTTATTTCCGTCGCCAGCAAGTTGGCCAATACGCTAATTGCTGGCTTTTGTTGTGGGCTAAGAGCAACACACACACACACACATACCAGTTGCACTGGGGCTACATTTTTGAAGTAGTATGCCTTCTTTTCTCTCCGTGCAGCGAGTTCGAGCGGCTTGTGTGCTTATTTATTTGACGATCTTATCGCAGCCGTGTTTCCCAATCCCAAAGGCCGTTCCCTTATTGACAGCAAACAATCGATTTTATTCTTTGTGATATATTTACTTTTTAATTTCGTATGCGAAATTTACTTTCAACTCGGCCGCCTTGGCTGTTTGGCCACCTTTGTTTGGCTGGCTACTTTCGTTTTAACCCACTTTTTTGCCATTTGAACTTGTCCCTCGCGAACATGAACCGCATTTAGCCGATGATGAATCAGTCAATTTGGAAAATGTACGTATGCAAAACAAGTGATGATATAGAATGCTGGCAATCAAGCGCGGCGAATTGAATTGTCTAAATTGCTTGCCAGCCAGCTCGGATGGCGATCTCGATTCTCCTATCGGAACGTTGGACAGAGTCATATCTCCGGACACCGAGTTCACATCTGGGGGTCAATTATGAACCAAATGAAACGAGCAGCGAACATCGAACAGCCAGCAGTGGAGAGTAAAAAAAAAAAAGAAAAAGTAAAACACTGACGTAGCGAAAAGCAACAAATTGCTGACTAATACACGCGACTGCTGCAAATTTGATTTGCGGGCGGTTCAAGCCAAACCAAAGTGGCCCCTAAATAAATGTATGGTGACTGCAACTTACAAAAATATTTCAAAACCTAAAAATTGCCACTTCCCAAAGGAATTCCCTGAAAACTCAAACTTATCAATTGCCTGTAAATCCGCGCTATCATTTTGATTAGACCATCAACTTTGACCTTGGCTCTAATTAGTTCAAAAACACATTCACATGTTTTTAAACGCTGGGCAGAGGAGGAAGGTGAAGATGCAACAAGTTGAGTGGCTAAGAAATTCTCGGGCCCGAGACTTTGCCTTCTGCTTTCAGCTGACGTGTTGGGCTATTTTTAGACCAATTTTAGCCTGACAATGACGTAATGACGGCACAAAAAAAAACAAAAAACTTGGCATCATCGAAGGCAAAAACAAGCGTTGGCAAAAACGAAAACAGCGACGACAATTTGCATTGTTTATATCAAAGCGGCTAATAAGCGTTTGGAGCGGCCGAAACAAAGGCTAACAGAGCGCGTTAGCATAGGCCGCCGTTTTGGCCAAATGTTAACTTAAAGTTGGCAACTCCAAGCGCGCATTTTGCTTTTGTTTCAACGCTTTACTTGCTGTGGCTGTGGCATACATTTGTTGCCAAGCTTGTTAAATACAGAAATAATAATACAGAAATTGCATGCCGAAGGTCGCCGCTTGTTTAGTTAGAAATGCGCATAATTATCCGGGCTAAATAATACAATTTTGATTTTCAATCGGCTAAGACTGAGTAAATTGTCTACTCAGCATTGTTTGCTCCAAGTTGCAGCAATGTCACAGCGAAACTAAATAAAAAAAACAAAAGAGACTTGAAAAGTTGACAAGTTCATGTGCGGCATGTTGCAAAATGCACTGCGAGAAATGGCGTGCAAGTGTTAATTGGCAAATTTGTTTAGTAGATGCAAACTTAAATTATGATACCATTTGCAACTCAAATATTACCATTTCTACTTAGTTAATACATTCCGCTCACATTTAACACCAATTTTATTCTCAGTGCACCTTCAACTCTGTAAGTGCAATCGCACTTCCCTTGACGATAAGCATAATTTTCAGATAGGAACCTTTGACGGACTCTCGTACGAATTGCAAATTCTGCGAATAAAACAATTAACGCAGGGAGGGGCGGCAATCATATTTTCTGTTTTATTTAATTTCATTTATTTTCGCTTATTTTTTTGTTTTTGTTTTTTAGCTTGCTGGCAAAGGCAAAAGGAGAACGTGACCGCAATGCCCAAGCGAAATGGCCGATTGTCGTGTAGTGTTGACTTCGCTAAGTGCCGCCTGTCTGCTGTCTGCAGTCTCAGTTGCCTTTCGTTGCTCGGCTGATAAAGCCCCATTCCCCCAGTCCCCAATTCACCACCCCCCCCCCTCTGGTTTCTTCCCTGACTTCAAAGAATTTTGGAGTGGCCCAGAGTCAACGGCCGGCGAAAAAGTCGCATCCACACGGCTGGCCGGCCTTTTTTAGGCACGCAAAACAAAACACCGAGGAGCCCCCCCTTTATATAAGCAACATTTATGCAAAGTACACACACACAGATATACAATATATTCATATATATATATTAAGTAGATTTTTTGCATGAACAGAAAGCAGCGCCGTCATTAAAATCACTTGACGTTTGTCCATTTTCGAAACGCCCACACGACCCGAAATTGAATTAAAGTTTAACATTCGGCCATAATTCAAAATTTGCCAAAAAGCGCAAAGCAAAGGCAACGGAGTTAAATTAATTTGCAGGACTCGAAGTCCGCCGGCTTGGAGTTTGGTGTCAAATTAATCAGACTTTTGTTCCGAGGGCGTGGACAAGGCAAGAAATAAATTTGCCAGAGATATATACACATATATATATATATATTCAGAATGAAAAAAGGGTGAAAATATTTTCTGTTCTGCGTTTTAAGCAGGGCAATGAACCCAGTCGTAATTTGTATTTGAATACTACTTATCAATCGATAGCCCACTTCGCTCGTTGAGATGGCTTAATTAAGCCGATATGGCCAACTACAGTGGCCACTAGCTAGCAGCACATGCAGCTAATAAAATGACGCGACAAAATGGTCTGGGAATAATTTATTTAAATGCATTTCGGCGCGACAGCAAACGCAGAAGCGGGGAAGCCCCTGAATTTATGGCGAAGTATGCATTCGAGGAAATGGCAAACAAACGGCGCGACTTTCGGGCGCCACAAAGGACAACACCCAGCAAAAAGCGCAAAAAGCACAAAAAGGACGAACAGGACGAAGTGCAAGCCAGCAGACAGCAGTAAAAGTTGTTTTCACTTTCCATTCGACGGGCTATTGGTGTTTTCCTTTTCCATTTTTCCATTTCCATTTCCAACGCTTGGCCAATTCCAAGAAGGACGTGACCGCAGCCATCAAACGCCAGGACATTTGCCAACGCAAAACCAACGATGGCAGCTCGAAATAAAAGGCAAGGAAAAAAAACAGAGTCCTTCAATTACAGGACAACCGCTCGCTGTCAAATTATCTGCAGCAAACTTTGCTGGCAGCTAAAGTAGATGACGCCGAATGCCAAATGCATTTGATTGCGCCGAGAAGAGAGCCCATTAAATCGACTGTAAATGCAATTAAGTGCGCAGACACATTTAATGCTTAATTCGAACCTAATTGAATGCACTCCAGCAGTTGCACGCTCCGCAAGCATGACGATCGCTCCAACTTCACATCATCGCTGTTCATATGTGTGTGTGTGGTTGGTTGGCCAAAAATGTGCGTTTTTAGGCCAGTTCTAGGTGCCAGTGGACTGGTGGGCAGCTCTAGACAAAGGAAAGTTACTGTCTGCCCTCGAAAGCAGCGCCTTCAAGTGATTTCATTCATCTCAATGCCTAAAAACTCCAACTCAAAACCAATCGAAGTCGCCCACAACTGAGCCACCGAAAAAAAACAATTGCGAAAGTAAACCCCCCACGTAAAGCCCCTCGAAAAAGCACAAAAACATTGCTTCAAGAGCGGACCATATACGGCGGCCATTCGGTTAATTAAAAGAAAGTTGGACTTTGGCTCTTTCTGCGGCTTTGGGGATAATAATGTGGGGGCGCTACATGTGCTGTTTAATGGAACCATTTGGGGGGCTAAGAGCAAGTGGTTTGACTTGCAGTCCGTCACTTTGAACCGCCCCAATTGTAAGACATATAAATAAAATATATATGGGATTAAAATGAAAAAACACACACACACACACACACACACAGCTGTAAAAGTCGAGTATCAAGTGTCACGCGAGTGTGTTTGAGGTCCACGAGTCAAAGGGTCACTCAATCGGACCCTCTGTTCACTTTCTACCATCAAATTAAGCCCCCCACCCCCCCTCATTTTTTGCCGTCTTTCGCGGCGGAAAGTGAAAAACAATATTGTATGCACAGAAAACTTGATAAATTGTCACGAAAATCGCACGTGTGCGATATCAGCAAATGGCGCCGGCTGTTCCATGTTCCACCAAACCAAGCCAGACCCAAAAAAAAAGAAAACCAAACCCAAGCCCAAAACCCAGACGCAGTCGCAAAACCCAGACCGGATCACTCGACTGTGAAGTGTGCAGTGGGCAAAAATGGCTAAAAATGGGTAGATATGGCCAAAAGACAGCAGACAAAACTGCAAGAAGCCGACTTTAAGCCGGAAAATGTTAACTGTTAATGGTGGCATGAAATCGCAACGTGCCTCGCAATCGAGGGTGATTTTTGGCAATAACTTTTTATGCTTTTTTTATGCAGCAGGGTGCACTTGCTCGATTTAATGAATCCGCACACGCAAAAGTTAATAAATTAACAAGGGTGCGAGCAAGAGTTGCCCAAAAGAATATAACACAATCTAAGTTGATTTGAACTGAATTATTTCGAATAAAAACACACATTTGTACATACATAGCACTCGAAGGCAAAATAATGATTTTCAATAATTACGAAACCAATGATGGATGTCCCGCACTAGCCCCCAAAAATAAATCATAAAAAAAACACACACACTTGCCACAGCCAACAATAATTCCCTTATCGCTAGCAAAGAATAAAACAATTCATTTTTCGAATAATGAGCGCAAATCGGCCGATCGAGCGTATCGGAATAGGTTGAAATTTCTTATCGCAGGGCAAACACAATATAAACTATAGCATACAGGCCCATAAAAATGGGGCTTTGGAAAGGCATTGAGAAAAAGGGGATCTCCGGCTTCCAAGAAACCAATTCGCAAACGATAACAGCCATTTGAATGCACACTCGTTCATATATGTACATACATATGTGTATCAGTCCACTCTGAGGAATTCTAGAAATTTCATGGCAAACACCGATAACGCTGGCATTTAACCAATTTAACCCAAAAAGGGCGGGACCCTGCTACCCTGGCTAACTCAAATGGCATAGACGTAGGCCCATTTCTTACCACTTTTGGCAGCGGCGACAGCGGCATGTTGAACAAGTACTCATCGTTGAAGATGTTGTAGCTGTCCAGCGTCATCTTGTCGTAGATCAGTAGGTCTTCCGTTTTGACTGATTTTTATTGAATAACCAAAGGTGTTTTGAATATATTTGATTCGCTTTTGATTCGTATGGCCGCACAAAGTCTGCCAAGTGACTCAAGCGATTTCTGGCGAAATTCGCCTTTGTATTCCGCACACCGAAGCACTGGCACTATAAAGTATCTGTACCGCAGGCTAAATGTATTTGTATCTGTATCTGTATCTGCGTTCCGCGAGTGGCGCGCGATCGTGCGAATTATTTGTTATTTGGGCTGTCTGTTTTCAATATTTCCTAGAATTCTCGCTCTGTTTTTGTTGAATTTTCATGCTGAGAGAGTCGCACTGTTTGCATTTAGCACACACTACAAAACTTTTCACGTAATTCGCACGACTTCAGATTCGAACTATCACTACTATCACTCTATTCCCGAAACGTTTGGCTCGGCCAACTTGTTTAGACTAAATGCGTCATCGCCGATGGCTCGCCTTTTATTCGAAAAACCCGGGCCATGGCGAATGAGTGTTTTTTTTATCGCACTCAGAGAGCGCAAAGAGAGCGAGTGAATCGAATGAGTGAGTTGAAAGCTCGGTCGCTCTGGCATTTCCTGAGCAAGCTCGACAAAATGCAAAATAAAGTGAATAGTGCTCACATAAATACGTGTATCTCGTGGGTTAAACCCGCTCTGCTCGCTGACTTTTGGATACTTTTCGAGATATTTTTTTTGTGCTTTTTTTTGTTTAGTTGATAGAGGCGGTTTTCGGTCTCTCACGTGCCCAGTTTTTCTTTGACTACGCTTTTTGTTTACCCGTTTCTTGGGCACCCGATTGCCGATGCCATAGCCACATTTATCTTATCGCCCCGGCCAGACAATTTAGTTATGACATAAGCAACTAAATTTAAAGCGCCCGGTAAACCCCACCGACCCACCGAATGCAGCAACGCCATCAAATGAATGGTGCGCCTTTGTGGCTTTGCTCCTCTTATCGGGGAATGGCTTTCCGAAATGGGTCGCCATAGCCAGGCGGATCGGATGTCGCCGCCGGAGGCTCAGGTGGCTCCACTCCGCTCCATTCCATTCCATTCAATTCGATTCTCCGTTGTTGCAGGTGTTGTTTCTAGGCATTTATCTATTGATATGCCAGCTTTCAATAAATATTGATGGGGCCCCAACGGCCGACGGCCATGTAAAAAAAAAAAAGGCCACACTGACCTTGTGCCGCCACTTACATGAGGAATGAGAATCCAAACCGAAATCAAAACCATTTGGTAAAGTAAATGGCATGAGGGGGGGCAGGAGAAGGGGTTGTGCACCCAAATGTGGGTCATGTGACACTGGACATTTGTGGCTCCACTTAGCTCTGTGGTCTCTGCTCTACTTACCTGCAACGAGAGAGCGAAATTCACAGTCAATTAGTGTGCAGGATCAGGCCAAGAACTACATAAATGACCCAAATCTATAGGAACCCACGAAATCTAAAGCCTCGCTTGATACGCAACCCTTATCGCCATGAATCAGAAGCTCGGTTTCCAATTCAAGATTCGCTTTAAGTTAAGCCTGGCCTGAATCTTAGTGATTCAGAAAATTTCTACACATGAAATGAAAACAAAATCGTGTGTTGTTTTTGTCTGAGTTTCCTGTGCTTAAAGAGCTCTACTAGCGATAGAACAAATTTGAATGCTGGGTAAAACCCCGATTTCGGTAGCATAATGTCCAATAATTGTTGCTAGTAATATCATTTTAACCACGATAAAACATATTCCGGAACAGTAGCCGCTGCAGGAAATACTTTTCGCATTTTTTTTTTTCATAACGTCACAAAAAAAAAGGAACTAAGGTGATAAGACCTTCTGACGTCTCCGCTTCCAGTTTCAGATACGAATTCCGAGCTCTTCCAGCTCGGAAGCTAGAGCTGATAGAGTAGTCTGATCAGCTCTTGCTGGCCAGAATCACGTATCGAGCATTGGACAGGAAGTCGGACCTTAGAGTTACCGACAATTTAACAATTTGGCAAACACAACGAACGAAGAAAAAAAAAAACAAATCAAATAATGAATAATGAGCGATTCCAACGAATGCGTTTGGGTATAACATGATAAGACGCCGTATCTGAAAGGCGTTTACATCAGGGGTTTAAAATAAAGTTATCATTGCGTATTGTTTTCCTTTGGGCCGATAAGAAAATCCACGGCGATAACATTTGCAGTTCCGTAGCGTGATCAAAACTTCCGGTGATGATGGGGGTTCGATTCCGATTTCCATTCGGAGTCCAGAGTGTCGTAGGCTCCATCCAGATAAGATTGAACAAAGAAATCAAATCTACCTATGACAAATGCCAGGAAAAACAGACCGTGCCAGCCCATCTAGAGTGTATGGTTTTCGTATCTGGGCCTTACGATTAACCAATGTTTATGGTGTAAACAGAAACCCAAGTTGGCAATTGCGTTGTGATTAATAATTTTTATAACTACAAAGTGCCCTTTTGCTCCAATTACGTGGAAAGTGTACGATTTCATGGTATTATTCTAGTCGATGGGTGGCTATAGCAAAATATTTATTGAAATATAATATACATGTAAGCAGGCTGTTTAACTGTAGCTGTTACATTTTTGGAACTTTCATACATAAGTAAAGTGAATATTCAAACCCAACTCGTTGAAGTAAATTTCCCAAAACTTAGTTTTTTTCAAATTCCAGTGCCTAAGAGCGAAGAGAAATGATCACCTGTTTGAGAAACTGGCCGCTCCTGCTGAAACGCTTCTCGGTCCACCAGATCCACCAGTTCACCCAACTGTCCGGCCGCTTCGAGCGTCCGCCTCAATCCGGTAAATCCTCGCGGGATCCCTATCTCGTCACGGTGGTGCAGGGAAGATCGAAGAAGCCGCGATTTCCGGGAGAGCGGTCCAATCAGCGTTTCGGCGAGGATAGCTGGTTCGTCAGCTCCACGCCGCTGGCCGAGGTGATGGGCGTGGCCGACGGCGTGGGCGGTTGGCGGGACTTGGGCGTGGATGCGGGTCGTTTCGCCAAGGAGCTGATGAGCTGCTGTTCCGGGCAGACGCAGCTATCGGATTTCGATGGACGCAGTCCCCGGAACATGCTCATCGCCGGCTTCCAGGAGTTGTCCCACCGGGAGCATCCTGTTGTGGGTAGCAGCACTGCCTGCCTGGCGACGATGCATCGGAAGGACTGCACCCTGTACACCGCCAATTTGGGGGACAGCGGCTTCTTGGTGGTGCGAAATGGACGGGTGCTGCACCGCTCAGTGGAGCAAACCCACGACTTCAACACGCCCTATCAGCTGACAGTGCCGCCGGAGGATCGGAAGGAGAGCTACTACTGCGACAAGCCGGAAATGGCCGTGTCCACGAGGCACTCCCTACTACCCGGTGACCTGGTGCTCCTGGCCACCGATGGCTTGTTCGATAACATGCCCGAGAGCATGTTGCTCAGTATATTGAATGGCCTAAAGGAGCGTGGAGAGCACGATCTACTTGTGGGCGCCAGCCGGGTGGTGGAGAAGGCCAGGGAACTGTCCATGAATGCCAGTTTCCAATCACCATTCGCCATCAAGGCCAGGCAACACAATGTTTCATACTCCGGCGGCGGGAAACCCGATGACATCACCCTAATCCTGTCCAGCGTCGAGGTGCCAAATGCCTAGTCATGTCGGGTGTCTGCGGCAAATATTAGTCCGTGTCCATCAGCAGTTGGCGATAGAAACCCAAATATACTTTGTTTATACAGATATAGGTTTTGAAATACATACATAAACTGGCATATTTATAGAAACCTCCAGTGACAAATTCTCATTTTGGCATTTTTATTAGCATATTAAGCATACGCAGTGTTGCCTTTAAGTTTAGCCTTAATATTCCCCCTAATCAGAAGTCGTGATATCATCGTAATATTAAACAAAATAATTAAAAATTAACTATTTAAACGGCTAATTACGGCGTACAACAGGTAACACTAGTATTAACTTATTATGCATTCAGCTATTGTGAAATTCCGTAATTGCTTTTCTACTATCGCGACCGCAGCTGTACTATATATTTGTTTATAAAGACGCCGATTCGTGTGTGCCCATATAGATGTTCGTTCATTCAGCAAACGCGATTATGAATGGACGGGCTACAACCGATTCTACACACACACACACACACACATACATCACCTCGCAGTGCGGATGACTCATCGCCGTTTTAACCAGAATTCGTGCGTTTTGTTTTGCTGTTTTTCATTTTGGCCCACTTGGTGTGGGAGAGAGGGACGTGCCACGGCCTAGGGCATTCAGCTCCACACTTGGCACCCACTTGCCAGCCGAATGCCGAAGCGACCAGAACCCGTTTCACTCGCACTCTGAGTTCCACTCACTTCGAGTGGAGCTCAAAATGAGTGCTCCCCAAAACTGGTCCACTCAGCTCGAAAAGAGAGGAAGCCAGGCTAAAAGCCAGGCCAAATCAGGCGATGCGAGGCTATGGCATGGCTATGGTGCTGCTGCTGGAAATCCCAATGCAGCATTGCGAAATTCCCCCCGAACATAAGGGATTCGATAAGAAACAAGGAGGTCGACGAGGAGATACCTCGGAAAACGCGGATAGGAAATTTAACAGGCACACAAGGATAATGATAGCCAAATGATAGCCATTACATTATATGCAAATATTTACTAGTCATTTTGTCTCAATCGATTTCTCATCTAACTTTCTAGTTAGTAAATAGGACGTATATACAATCATTCGAACATTCCAGAAGCCTATGAACTCGGATAAGATGGAATCACATCGAAAAACACCAGATTAGGCAGGTAAATTTTAACGACTTAATGGATGCATTTGTCAATTTCGTTCGTGAATCCAGCATACCCCCATATTTCAGTTGCACTTCAAGGAGTTGACACAATCTGGGGAGTGTTGTACGCTGTTGGTCGGGCGTCAGTTCGCGATAATTTCCTCCGGACTTATCTTCTCCTCGCACTTTTTCGTTTCGCACTTTTCAACGCCATGGCGTATCGAACCCGCTGGCGATGGTGCAGTCCCTTCGACGACGACGATCCCTCCTGACCGACCCCCTGGCATTCCAGCGCCCGATGCTGCGCCTCTTCTTGGAATTCCGCACTGGATGACGCGGCACAAAGTGCATTTGGTAAGCCGGGGGAACACACAGGATCGTGTAAATCTTTCACTGGCGAGTGCACTTTCTGCCACACTCCACTCCATTCCAGATGTGCTCGAATTGCGGCGGGCAATCCGGCCAATTCCAATTCCGAATCCACACCCATTTCCCAATCCCATTTGGCGGCATGTGCCATTTCCGCCGGCATTTCGCCTGGAATTAGTTGTTTTGCCGACGTATAACTCAATTAGTCGAATAGTGGGTATTATTCTTTGGCACTTAGCATTAAGTAGCCACATTCTAATTGCGAGAGTTTAGTAAACTCACAAAAATATAAAAGGGAATAAATACATTTGCATAAAACAGCAGATTAATTAATAAATTTCTATTATACTGCTCATTTACGATAGATTGTGGTTTGTATTCACTATATCTATTTAAATTTCAGATGAAAGCGTGACTCTTGTGAATTTTTGCGGTGTCTATGTATGTAGGAGATAAGCCCTATCAGTGCCCCATCTAACCCCCACCCCCCTCTCAGCGGTCCTGATAAACGTATTTATTTCTCCCACTTTTGCTACCCATGACGGCCCCATTTTGATTCCGAGAAAATCGAAAGCTAGTGCGAAAACACGCAACTTCTGACATTTTCCTTTGGCTGCTTACATATTTTTTTTTTTTACCAGCTCGTTAGTTCGAAATGCTCGATTGGGTGATGACATAATGCTCTCGGTCTTATTTTCTAATGGTATGGAAAAGCGATCGCTTTCCTCTGGCCCCCAAACTTGTGACGTCATGGCGCGGAGTAACCGTGTTGACCAAATTTGGCTCTCAAATGAATCGCGGCCCGAAAACCGGCTTCTCAACTCTAAAGTTGTTTTCTTTTCAAAGGCCTCAACTTATGCTAAGTTCAAGCCATTGACGTCATGAGACGATTTCATTAGCGTAGCGCCAAAATGCACAAGCTAAACGCTCTTTGAAGTGCAGATAGCCATGTATGTACAAAGTATCTTTCATACCGATGATTTTAACTAATTGAAATAGCAAATCTAGCGAAAGAACACAGATCCAGAGATAAGCTAAGCCGTCTTAGTAAAGATCTGATAAAAAATGGCCAGCTCATCCTATAAATAATCTTGTTATAAAGTTTCTATTCTTACAGCTGGAGTTAGCTAGCATTCGTAAGCTATATTATTTTAAATAAAATTGTTATTATTTCGAAGAAGGAAAGCTAACACATAAAGTTGATAAGTAAAACCAATTGATCATTTCCCAGTTTTCACTGGGCACTAAGAGTTATATTTACCTTTTTTCTTATCAATTCTGGCAAGGTGCACATTGCACATTTCCCCCGAAACCCACAAATTAATCAAAGAAATCGCTTTTGGGTAACAAGTGCATTCTGCTATCTACACAATCTATTTATATGGATTTTAATCTATGAACGTGCGTGAAGCAACGCGGTTGAATTTTCGAAATCCCCGGAAATTTTCCTGGAACAATCGAAAGCCATAATAATAAAAGCAAATAAGATATAAGAAATGAGAAAACGAGTGCGAGGACAGCAAAGGCGAAATGTCGTAAAAGATTCGCCATAAAAAACGTAGGAACCGAAGACGAAATTACAACAAGACAAGAACAACAATAATTAATTGTTTATTTTGTTGTGTTTTGTTGTGATGTGTGTGCATTTATTTATTTATTTGCTGGCTAAGTGAGCACGCTGATGTCGATGGCAACAAAGGCGGCGGCCGAAGCATTGGCAATTTTATATTTATTTATTTTTAGTTGATGCGCACATTAAATTGGCAATTTCTGCTGGATATCCGATCGTGATTATAAAGCGCTAAAAAAAACGAATCTGCGGTTCTGTTCTGTACAGTTGGTGTCGCAACGAAAGGGCTTTTTTTTTAAATCAATACTAAAACGAATCAAATATAAATGTAGGCAATTATTATTGGCAGAAAGTGGTTGTGATCACCTAATAACACAATCTCTAGGATTAATCCTATCCTATACCTATAGTGATCTCATGTGATCTCCAGCTTGTGTTTTGCAATTAATTAAACCCTATTCTCTTGACCCCGAGTGTGCAAACATAAAAATCCGTAAAAAGGTTATCTCCGAGGAGAGTTCGCTGCTCGTTAGCCGATTTGCTCGTGACTTTTAATGCGTTTGCTTTTAATGCATGGAATATTTATGTAGCACGCTGCATGTTTTATGCAGCGCAATGCGAAAAAGGCAATTTGAGTTGTTCAAGTGCACAGCACCATATTCAGTATACATATAATCGCAAAATACAACCCCAAGCCCACCATCCCGATCGCCATATCCCCATCCTATCACCATACCCAACATTGCATCTCAAACATTTCGACGCGTGAGTCGCTTGACATTCTAAGTGGAATACCAGCGAGATTCGAGGGGGGATTCGAGGTATTCGGGGGGGGAAGAACGGGGGTGAGCCGCAGCATCTGAGTGCCACTTGACCTTGGCATTGGATTTAATTCTATGGCAAAATCAACTGCAGCATAATTTCGAATGTCAGCCGAATGGGAAATCGGGGTGGAAAGATATATATGTACATATATATATTTCGCTTGTCAAGTCTGGTATTAGCCGGGGGATTTGCGTGCCGAACAGAAGACAAGTCTATTTTCGCATTCAAGATTTCCCTTTGAATTCTAAAGGCAGCCGAAAGTGGCAGTCATTATTGCTAATAAAATAAAAAATATATATGTCCACCTAAGGATATAGACAGTTAGCATAGACATTTAAAAACATATCTTTGAAAATCAATAAGCTTCGTCAAAGTTAAATTTAAAATCACACCAAAATGCGGCAAATACAAATTTCAGATAGATATGCTATCCAGTATTTCATAGCTTGCCGCAGTCCCAAGTGGAATCCAATTAGAAACGGAAGCGAAAGCCTTGACCTCCGAGCGGTTTCTTGGCTTATTGGCCACAGTGCAGCAATATGAAATTGGCGATGCACGTGTTGCGAACGAGAATCAAGCAGCAATAAAGACCGCACCTACGCCACAAAAAAAGAAACAGATGCAGGGTGCAAATATCTGACAGATACAAGATACACAGGGGATGGCGATGGATGGTGAGGGGAATGTCCGAAAACCAAACGAAATAGAAACAGAGAGATAGTGGAACAATAGAAAAACAAATGCAAAGAGGGCAACCTTGGCTGCGACTACGAATCAAGTGCAACGAGGGAATGCACAATAAGCCACTCACTCGCACTCGTCGCGCTCTCCCACTCACGTCTGCCTCTCTCGCATGCGATAAAAGTATCTGTGTGAGCTGCTCGCGCTCTCTGGCTCTCTCTCTCTCTCTCTCTCTCTGCCATTTAACTGCCTTGTGCGCGTGAGAGAGCGGCACAGTGACAGCGCGAAACAACAACAAAAGTGTAAATTGAAATTCCAAAGATGTCGACAAAGTAAATACGAAATAAAAACCAAAACGAGACAGCGGCAACAATAACAATGGAAAGCTACAACAAAATGCGCACCACACAATTCGGCGAATAATCATAATAAAAAAAAAGGCAGACGAGTATACAAGGCAACAACAAAAAACAAAAAGTTCAATATATTTTTTAAACAAGTTTCCAGACCCGTATGTGTGCCGTTTTCTATATGTTTTCGCCTCACAGACAAAGTCAGCCTTAGCATTCAGACGCTTTCTGTGAGATATGTTGAGATTCATATCCAAAACCGGGGGGAGTACGGAATTATTGCGTTCTATGCAGTACCAGTTTGTACCGCCCGACCGTACCTATCCTCTTCTATCCCACTTCCTCTTTATTAATCCGAGTGAATAGCAATAAAACCAGATGGCAACGAAGCGCGAATACCCTTTCAGTGTGCGAATTCATAAGTGAATAATCATCTTATTTTCTAGATTCAACTATCTGCAAGGGAATTTCAAGGCAACCATTCGCTATTGGTAGCACAATAATTTTGGGCTTATTGGTCAAGTTTCTTTAGATTCTTTTAGCATATGACCGAGCTACCAAGGTGCATGTGACCTATAAGAAAGTAACAGTTGTAAAGTCAACCCGTTCTCCGACTGATAATACTCCCGCGTATGTAGGGTACACAAATAGAGTATCGCACTTACGATAAGATTGCGCGTCGGTGTTGCTATTTTCGTTGTCGCCGTCGATATCGCAGCGCTTAGATCGGCGGGCAGAAAGTCCAGCTCCTCCTCATCCACCGCCTGGTTCTCCTGGTCCTCTGGGTCATCCTGCACCATCTTGACCCTGTCCTCTTCCGCCGGATCTGGATCCTCGGGCTTTCTGATGGCGGGCTTTTTCGTTGTGCGCTCCACTTTGACTTTCATTGTTGCTGCTCTCCAGTTGGCGATTATAAACAAAACTTACATGTGCAGCTGGCACTCACACACACAATCAAACACCAGCACACGAGCACACACACACACACTCTCTTTTCGCCTTTTTGGCCTTTTCCAGTCAATTCTGTAGATTAAAGTCGGGCGAACCACGCCCCGCTCCACACACCGTTGTTTATCGAACTTTGAACGACTTTAGGTTGAATATTTCGTAATTATCCACGGATTTCTACCGCTCTGCGGGAAAAAAGCGTTGCTGTATTGCAGATATCACACAGTTTTTTGACGGTTTGTTGGGAATGTTCTGGCTTTGCACTTGTGAAAGTGTTAAACAATCAAGTGTAACAACAACAAGTTGGCTGGATTTCCTTTGGGGGGCGGGGAATCTTTGTCTCGCTCCAACCAACGTGGCTCGCGGCGCGCGCGAGCGGGAGAGCACTAGTGGGCGTGGGGCGTAGGGGCGGGGGAGGTTGGGTGGCACTGATGGACTGCGGCCGATTAACGGGGGTGAGAGAGAGAGACAGAGAGAGTGGCGCGAGCGAGAACGAGAGTGAGAGGGAGACGGCCGCGTGGCTTTCCGCTGCCGTTTGCTGCAGTCGCGTTTCAATAAGTTGCCTTAACAAAAAGCGAAAAATAACTGAACAACTGGCAACTGGCGACGGCAAAGACCGACCGCTCGCTCCATTCCGCTGCCTCTGCCTCTGTCTCTCCCGCTATCCACTCCTCTCTCTTTCCCACTGCAGCGAACAGACGGGTGACGTCTTGGCCATTGCCTCGCATACACACGCACACACACGCTCGCGAGCTGCGAGCGGCCCACACAGATACACGCACACAAGCGGCAAGCCTGGAAATTCAAGTTGCGTAGATGCCAGGGATGCAGAAGATATTGAAATAATCGGAACCAGTTGCCAGAGATATTTAAAGTCTTACTCTTTATAACTAGAATAGTATCATTGATAAGTTGTTGAAAGGTATGGATTAAAAGATTTTCAATATTTTGCCCACTTTTATCTAATAATACTAATTGATTATATGTTATTGTCTTAATTTAAGCTTTTATCCAATCTTTTATTTTATTACATTTTTTTGTTATTCCTTAGATATGTTAACTTCCTGCTTCATTGAATTCATTTCACATGCAACTCCCTTGACTTAATTTCGTTTTAATAATGCCAATTTGCACCTTGACTTTTTAAGTAATTCCACACTTCCGTTAGCCGTCACGGAATTTCACACATCCCAAAATATCTCCTTGACCAGCGCAAAAGCAATGAAAAACAATCGGTAGTCCGAAAAGTCCATAAAACCGCACAAAACCACATGGAAAATCCCAGCTGAGCGATTTTCGTATGCTCCGCATGATTCTCGCGGCCCTGGCGAATGTGGGTGTGAAGCGGAGACCACACAATAACTGTCAGAATGATGCGGCAAAAGGGGGAGAGCCAATGAGAGAGCGCGAGAGAGGCAACAATCTCACAGATACAGATACAAATTGGCTGTCGTGCGGTTATCGCATGCGATTTTTAATTCCGATAGATAGTGGCTCGATTTCGAGTGCGATTCACTTTCCACTCAACTCAATGTGTATGCACTCAAAGTGGCAATTTGGCGCGCAGCTCGTTTGTTGACATTTTCCACTTGAAGATACGTTTTTGTTTTGGTTTCTCCATTCTCTCTCGATACATATCTCCCCTCCTCCCTCCCCAACCAAAAAGCAAACACTCAAGAGAGCGGGCACATGTTGGATTTTGTTGCTTTTGAATCCGATTTGTGTGTTATGTATGCCAAAGTGGCGCGGCACGCATCGCCACTCTGAAATGGATGACGGCGATGACTCATCGGGGTTTTTACCCACGGATACATGGGCATAAATACCAACACAGCGGCATCTGGAGAAACTGAGAAACTGTTGTGGGCCGCCCGCAATCGCAATCCACTGATATTCAGAGACTTTCAGGGGCTGAGATACGCGGACAGCTTACCTGTGTTTATTTCCCTTCCATTTTCGATTCCAACGCCAATTGGCGCCCAATGCAAGTGCCATAGGTCGAAAAAAACAAGCATCTAAAGTTACAAAAATCCGGAGAAATCGGTGCTTCAATATTATCATATTCTTTTTAGATATTCTTTTTGATGTTTCAAAATATGGTGAAATTAAAAAACTGTTGCTTCTTTTGTGGTTGTTATGATTATATTTCAAGCTAGGAAATGTCTTCCCACTTCAATCTCTTTGCCACATTTTCTCCCAGTGTCGACATTTGCCGATGCATTTGGGCGCGTGCTAAATGCTAAATGTGTCTATTAGCCTGCCCGAAGAAATGCACTGCACACGCATTAATATCCGTTTCCATTTCCATACCCATTCAGTTTTCGATTCCGAGTCCGATGCGAGGCCCATTAGGTGAGGTGTCCAGGTAGCCGAAATGTTTTGTGCCCATTAGCTGTGAGCAGTGAGTCTGGAACTTCGGCCTGGCCCGAGACTCCTTTCACAGCACGAGCCCGATAAGACATGTCTGAGTGCCTGGCGACGCCCTAGCACTTCCCAATCCAGAATTCCCGATTCTGGCCTCCAAACGAGGTATACATATACTCGTATCAAGGCTGGGGGTTGAATGCCTTTTTCTCGATGCTAATGTGGCTGCAATTTGCCAGGCGACTTCACGGGTGCAACTCCGATTAGGTTACAATTCTAGCTCATATTTTATGGGCCAGGAATTCGCTGGAAGTGCCGCTCAAAATCGGAAGCGGAAACGGCTTAAAGAGTGTGCAGCTTATCACAAGAGCGAGTTACTGACTTAAAAAAAAAATAACACCACATACCGAGTGTTCTAGCTTTCATTTCTGCGAATAAGCAATAAGGTTGTACAATGAATCAATGAATTTATATTAAGATTTGTATAATAACGTTAACCCGTCAAACATTTGCAGCAAACATTTGTTTTCCCAATCACTTTAACGATACTCTGATCTCAATTCAGTGTTTGCATCTTAAAGATTAAATTACAATATAAATATATGTATATTTCACTTCAAGTACTTGACTGGCGTGCAATTTATTTAAGTCCACACAACTTGAGTTCATACTTAATTATTTACTTGACGATATGATCGCTTGAATATTGTTTACATTGATTAAAGTTTCGATCACGTCATGTAGCGACGTCATCGATTCGCCAGTAAGTCACTGAGTTCGCAGAAAACTGTTTATATTTCTTGGTATCGAATGAATAAGCCAAGAGAGTTCCAGGTTTTCTAAAACAACCGGGAATTTAAGGTACGGATAGGGGTATATATTATATATAGGGTATTAATCATGTTCAGAGCTATTTCCGTTGCAACAAAAGTGCACGTGCAATTTCAAATGAAAAGTGCTTGCTTTTTTGCATTGGATATATTGTAGGTAAGTCTATTTCAAGGACAAGCACTTTCCCGGCCATTGATTGGAAAACAAGTCCCAAAACAATTGCGCTGAAAATCGAAGAGACCTTCACTCAAAAACAGCTGATTGTTGGGTCCGCTAATGGGTTTAATGTGGGGAGGCGGAGGGGCGTGGCTGTTAGCCAACTAGCTGCAGCTTAAATGATTAAGAAAACTTAATGAGTTTGTTGTAGAACCGTTTTGCAGCCAGAAACGAGGCAGAAACAAATCGAGCGACGCTCATTAAAAAATTAAGCATACGGAATAATAACAGATATGGCAACAATAAAACCTAAACGACTGCAAATTAAAGTTGTTAATTTCGAGCGCTTAATTGTTTTTGTAATAATTAATAACAACAAAACAGAGAGGCCACAAATTGCCACACGAAATAAAAAGCAACAACACAAGTTCAAGGACAGCTCGAAAATCAACATAAAAGTTTCCATTTCCAAAGGGCTCAGTGTCGACTTAAGAGTTTCCCAATCACTTGCGACATTAATAGCACATATTTTCCTGGAAACCGATTAATGGTTTCGCCAGCAAATGTACGCATATACATTTTAGAACGGCTTATCTTCATAAATGACCTGAAAAAGCTACTTCGAGGGGAAATTTACGGATACGCATACAACAATTTCGCGCACAACTTTTATTCATGATTCCGTTGGGACAGCAGTTTCTATGTGGCTTTCAATTGTGTATACGAATGATTTGAGTACTCATACTGCTATGATGTATTATACCATTTCAAGATGAAGATGAGTCGGTTTTTATAGATCTGTGATCTGTGATTAAACTATAGCAATACCTAATCAAATCAAATAGCTGCAGTTTGTCGCTGGCATTTGGCTAATTATTTGATTAGCCTGATTGATAAGCAAATGTATGACCCGTAGGAAAATTGTGAGCCTAACCAATGCGAATCCATTTGGCCTAGTCATGGCAGCTCTACACAACGAGGCCCGAAGATAAGTGGCGAAAATCAGCCCGTTTCCGAAACCCACACACACACACGCACACAAAGCACTCTATACTGTGAATGTGAGCATTTCTTGGCATTTCCGTTCTACGCTTTCGCTTTCCAGCTGAGTGTGTTATATTTCTCCACTAGCCCGGCGGACTCGTGAACCTGGTGCTGTTTACGGCGCTAGCACTTCCTGGCCAACGGTTCGTGACTTTGCCAGTGGCTGCTTATCTGGAGGAAGGTGCTCCGAATCCGTCAACGACGTGCGTTCGCTGTCACCGTGCTCAGGTTCAGGTTGTCGTATTCTGGTTGCTTAGTGTTCCGAGGCAAAAGCGTAGACTTTCCGGCGCGACTCGGACACATGTGTGGGCATGCATCACCAACGTATTTTTACCCATGACGCTATCAGGTGCGGGGACTCTAGAGCAACGACGATCGGCCAGATTAAAAGACAAGCAAAGGGGTTTTCTGCCAAAAGATAATGTGCACCTGACGGCACGAAAAGTAACACTTGTCTGGCTATCTCTTTGCCCCGAATATATTCGAATGGATTTACAGAGAGTAAGTAGTACCTACTACTTCCTAGCTAACAATAAAGGTATTTCTAAGAATGATTTGCCTAAAAATAAAGTGTGAATCTGAATTCGACTTCGGAAATGGATATTAATCATTAAGCATTTGCGATGTGCCTGCGTGACTTTAGCCACATAATTGTAATAATTGATCTGATTTTAGCTGCTTGAAATACACTTTAAGCTCAGGAGGGCTAAAATTAAATGTCACCAACGTGATTTTGCTGTAATGGGGTGAGCACAGGTCAACATCACTTTCGAGAGGTTAAATAAACCCTTTTGTGATCGCTTAAATCTGTAACTGTCTGCCGCCTTAATTTAAATTTATTTAAATCGCCTCTATATATATTTTCAGCTTACATATACGTACATATATGCGGAGATCCAGTTTGTTTTTGTTCGCAGTTGAAACAAATTAAATTACGCGAAATGTATTTTTTATTGTTTGTTTTATTTATTTATCCCCTCGTTTTGTGTGTGTGTTTTTGGGGAGTGGCTTTCCCACGCCACAGCGAGCATTAAATATTTACTTCAGATAAAGTAAGTATGCGCGCCTAATTTTGGGGGAACGCTGCGCTCCACATGTCGTATGCGCAACGAAAGCTCAAGATCAAGTATACGCCCCCTGGCCGCCATTTTGGCTTTTTTGGTTTTCCAAGCTCTGAATTTCCAACTATCGCACACAACTAGCGCGCAATTAAAAAAACAAGCGAAAATCCAACGGAAACAAAAGCGAGCAACACTTCAACTTGGGGCGAAGCGCCGCCCACCAAACCGCAAAACAAAAGCATCCACAAATCATGAGCTCTGGGATGAGGGAGATGGCCAATCATAATGCCGCCTTGTGCACTTGTGTAACTGTATGTTACACTGAGCGCAAATCCGATTACTAACGCACAGGGAAGTCGAAGACTACTGAGCATCTATTAGGAAAGAGTTTCGTATATAAAACTACTTCCTTCGACTACCTCGAATATCGGATACCCTCGAATGACAGACAAGCAATAGTCCCTTTTATCGTACGCACTTAACTAGTCCACTCACTTGTCTGCCCATTTGAAGGGATGCATAATCCTGTCGCTGATGCTGTTGCTGCTGCTGCGACTGATGCTGCTGTTGCGTCTGGTGCTGCTGATGCGCCGCTGCTACTACCACTGCTGCTGTTGTGGTGGTGGGCGCCAGGAATTGCTGCTGCTGCTGCTGCTGGTTGCACTGGTAGAAGTGGCTGTTGGATTGGGATGTTGTTGCGGGCACTAGATGCTGCTGCTGCTGCTGTTGCGTGTAGTTGTTGTAATTGTGTTGCATGTACTGCGTTTGCTGCTGCTGCTGCTGCGGCTGTTGCGTCAATTGCTGATTGTAATTGACATTCATGCTGTTATTGTTGTTAATGTGGTGCTGCTTGTTGCAATCGGTTATCCAGGGGGCACGCAGTTGTTGCTGCTGCAGCTGCAACATTGCGTTGTTTCTGCTGATATTCGCATTGTGCGTGGTTGCCCAAATATAATTATTATCGGGCGAATTGAGCTGCTGCTGCAGCTGCTGCTGATGCTGCTGCTGATGTTGCTGCAGCAGTTGATGCTGCAGTTGCTGCTGCTGCTGCAATGCGTTGTTGTTGTGCTGCATCTCGGTGGCCTTTAGTGCAATCATTCAACGGGCAACAAATTGTCAGCGTTTATCACAAGATGCTGCAATTTCCTGCTCTCCTTTGTTTGTTTCTTACTCTTGTTATTTTTTGCGAACTTATTTTTGGCTTGATTTATCTCTGCTTGTGTTTTGTTTGCCGCACTTACTACATGTATTTTAATTGTACGAAACTTAGTAACACGCTTTTGTTTGGCTATATGTAATTTTTGGCAATTGGTTTGGATTGAGGGGGTTTGTTAAGTATTATTAAGGCTTAATGCAGGCACTTTACGTTAGAAATTCACTAGTTAGTCTCAAAATATTTGTAAAAAATGTTTCACCATATATATATTTTTAGGTTTCTCAATTATTTGCATACTAAGTTTACAAGTTTACAAGTTTGGCTGTATTTTATAGTAGTATTAAATACTTTTCCTTATTGACTCTAGTGACTTTTGGTTTTAGTTCCCGAAAACTCCAAAGATATTTACACAGAAAGTTTTGCTGCTTGCGACTGAGTTCCTGGCAATTTCACGCTGATGAGTCAACCGCTACATCACTTTGCATATTTTTGAACAGCGCTTTATTAGGTTCGCGATCGATTGTCCTCGGATGGCCACTCCGATCGATTGGCAATTTTCGATATGCGATTGGCGATCAGCACGTGCGGGCCAAGTGGCCGGGTAACGGTAAACGAGGCGTAAACAAACACCGAATCGGGCAAACAAACACGGATTAAATTACGTGATTTAGCCATAAACAGGCGACGGAATCGAAAAAACCAGACACTGCATGTTCTTTTTAGACACACATATGTACATACGTAAGTACTAGCTTTTCGCTAGCCAGACATCCATTTGCTTTTGTTATTTTTCGAATTAAATCTTTCACAGCACGTTCGCATTCACCAACTCGCGTTGTTCAATTCGAATTATTTGGTTTTTCAGAGCCAGGACCGAACCGACTGACTGGGGAGGCAAGACGTCCACACGGCAGCGCGGCAGAAAGTGTATTAAAACTCAAAATGAAAATTTTGATAAACCTGCGCTCAAAGGCGCACACACACAGGCGCACGCACACAGGCGTACGGCCGAAGGCGGCCGACGCGATCCGAAGTGCAATCGCGATCACTGTGTTTTCGTTTTTCGCGTTCGTTTTTGGGGGCTTTCAATATTTTACTCGCTGCGCTGCGAAACCAGGTAAAAACTGCGCTGAAAGGCTACTAAATGCGAAAACCCAAACAATAAAAACAAAATATAACACACACGAGCCGAAGAAACAAATTATTACGAGGCGCGTTTTATTTCGGCTCTTTTCTCCCTGCGTTCTTCTTCTTCTTTTTGTGACTAATCGCATGTGCGCGGGGTGGTCCAGTATTTGATTTTCGCCAACACCTCTGCCTACCGACACCTATGGTACCCTCTAATGAGATTTAGGGCCAATTGGCTGAACTAGCCGATCCGCTCCGTTCGCTCGTCCATAGATCACTGCGAACTGCGGACTGTCGCCGTCGCCGTCGACGTCGCACAACTATGACTAATCCCCGCTGGCACGCGGCGGTGGCTCCAACTACAATAACAGTATGTAGAACAGCCACAGCCGCAGCAGCAGCGCCGCACACAACAAGAACAACATCAGCGGGGGATGGAAGACAACAACAAGTGCGATCGGAAGACGGCAGCTTTTCAGGAGCAAAACATACAGGTCAAGATATGCAGACTAATCCCATCCTAATTGGAAACACACACTATTTATTCGGGTTTTTTTTATTAATACCAAGCTGACTTGTTACATTTAACCTTAGGCAAATATGTAGATGGGCAGCTAATAGGAGTTTAGGATAATATTAATAATAAGTAGCTGCATTACTACCGTTTAATTTTGTATGCATATCTGCTTATATAAATAAGTATTCTTAGGTCCCTCTTTTATCTGAATTAAGAGATAAGTTATAGTTACTTGCTTATAGATAGAGCTTTCTAGATACAGAAAACCCATTGCATACTACCAAGCGCCTTATCATGGATTTCGAACCACTGACTCGAAAACGAAACATGAAATCCATGCTAAATTAAACTTAAAATTGAATCATCATCTTAAGCACACGTATAAGGAGATTTTACTATATATAAAATCTTTTAACATATATCAAATTTGGCCCCAAAATAATATATGAAATAAAGTTATATTCAGCCTTAAAATAGCTGAATCGCTCAGCACTGCCTATCAACCCCCCCTCACAAATGTTCAAAATTTTGTTTTGCTGATTTTTAATCTATGCAACAACAACAGCAAAGAGAACAACAACCACAAAGGGGATCACAAAAATATGCACGACGTGCCCACTTTTTTGCAGCAGCGAAATTTGTTCTTGTTTTTACCTCTGCTTGTTTTCTGTTGTTGTTGTTACTGTTTCCTTTATGCGACACCTTGCGAAAATGCAAATGATCCTGGCACACACACACATGCGGACATGCACACACGTGCACTAACAGTTTGGTTTGTCACGCTCTCTGCGCGCTGCCTCGCTCTCTCTCTCTCTCTCCCTCTCTCTTTTACCTGTGCGAATGTTAATTGAAGAATTTATTGTTGTCTCATTGTTGTATTGTTGTATTTCAGCCTGGCGACGGCGGCGGCCACTTTTTTTCTTCAAATTTTATTTGTCGGGTTTAATTATGACAACAGCAGCAATAACAACACCAACCAGCCAGCGCCAGCCGATCATTGACTTTTCTGCTCTGGCGTCACATAGTTTTTGTTGTTGCCCGCTGTTTCTGTCGCTGTGGTTCTTGTTCCTGTTGTTGTTATTCCTTGCTGCTGGAAGTTGTTTTTGGCAAAAGAGAGAAAGAGTGAGAGAGGGATAGGCGAGAGGGTGGGGGTGGCCGAGTGGGAGTTGGTGGACGGAGAGCGGGAGAGCGGAATGAACTTTGGGCCGGTTACCGTTTAACTTTTGCGCTTGACAACAAAAGGGAGAAAGGGTACACAGCAAACAAATTAGAGCAAAAATGCAAATATAAAAAAACAAAATACTATTTTGTAAATGATTAAACTTAGTGAAATTCGTCATACGCTTAATGACTCACGATAAGAATTTTTAATACGATATGCTTGAAAGTTTATACAAACTTATTTCTTGTTTTAGACTATTGGTTAATAAAAATCTTTTGATCGTTAAGGGTTTTATTTCCCTCCTGATTAAAATTAATAAAAACGCGACATTTGCATAAGCACAGCCCCTCAAAACAATTGGTGGTCGTTCGCAAACATTTGAATCCAGTTGCATGCTCGTTTTGCGAATAACCGAACGCACCCCACCCCACCCCCAAACAACCAACCACCCACCGCAAACACTGGGCGAACTTTGGCGACCCGTTGACATGTTAATGACACTTTTATAACGCCAACAACAAGCTGGCAACAAAAACAAAGGCGGATGCAACATTCTCCATTGTTTATGGAGCGAGCAGCGCGAGGATACAAATTGTTTTTATTCCGTTTTTGGCGAGGGAGCGGTCCCATCGCCGCAAATACTTACGCACAAGTAAATACCGCAGCGCATATGTGCACATACACTGCAAGAAACACAGATATCGGGTGCAAATTGGCAAAGTACTCAGGTATTAAGTCGATAGATATGCAAATGACTCATGATTTATGCAGAAATACTATTGTACCATGGCATCACTGTTTGGAATAACATTTGCTAAATTTTTTTTTAATTTCAAACTGAATTATTTTTTCCAGTCTACCGAACGCATTTATTCCATTGACGTGTGGCGGGGCTTTAAGTCATTTTTGATGTACGAGTGGTTCTTGTTGTTATATTTCGTGTATATTTGAGTTAATAATACGCGCGAAAGGTAACGGGTACAGTGAACTCAAAACACGTACAGTGCGTACACCTTTAATTGCACTGCGAATGCGTTTGTGTGCGCCACTCAATGAAACAGCCAGTTTCCTCGTCCTCCTTTCGCTCGGTTATTGCTTAAGTTGCTCTCCTTCGCGAATATTGCGAATATTGGGAGCCAAAACAGAAGAGCAACCTAAGAAATGTGAGAAGAATCCGCAGAAGAATTCGGGCGCCGAAGAACAGAAGCCATTCTTCTGCAGATGCCGTGGGCGTTTTAAATCGCACGACTTCTGCGGCGGTAAAAATCGTTGATCACAACAATACAGAGAAAAAATGACAACCATTTATTTTTGAAAAAATAAAAACAAACATTTTTGATAACAAGCACCATATGGCTGGACCCAAACTATATTTTCTTTTGAACATTTAAGAAAGCAAAAATATATTTTGTGCCACATGGATAATCTGGGTGAGTAACTGACATTATTCATAATTATTTCTGGTAATCAAGTCAAAAGTTGAAAAACGCAGTTAGTGCGCATTAAGTTAGTCATAATATTAAATCTTGAGGTTACAGCAAAAACAAAAACTCCAACTATAGGATTGGCCAAGCTCAGCCCATTAAATCAGATCATTCATTAGTAAAAAATGTTACATTTAAAATTAAAAATATAAATAATCGGTACGATAGTAGAGCGTAATCTTTAAGTTTTTGATGAAAAACTCTCGCACTCAGACTTCAGCTATCCAATTTCTCGCAGTGCATCTGAGGTCGTGGCCATTGCTTGCCTTGGCCTCATTCTGCGTCCGAATCTGCATCTGGCTCATCAGCTGGAAAAGATCGGCGGCATGCCATCGCAGGTCTGGACTACGGATGCCACCTGGGTTCAAGTGCAGCTCCTCTAGGGGTTTTCCTACCGCTGGGAAGCGCGACTTGCGCTTTGTTGTAGCTTTTGCTTTTATTAGCACGTTTCGCCTTTATGATCGTAGCGTGATTTCTCCGTTCTGGCCGCTTTGTTGCTGCTGCTGCTGCTGCTTTATTGCGCCGCAGCGTTTTGTATTTTTATTGTAGTTTCGGCAACAGGTGTGGCCCCAAGCCATCTGTACGTTGAACCCGACGCGGGTTATGTCCCCATCCCCATCACCGTCCTTTTGCCCAATTTGTTTACCACTTCCCCCATTTTCCAAGGCAGCCATGACGTGTCCCAGTCCGAATCCTTATCGGTGGTTTTCTTAACGCAGTGACGTCTTCGGATTTTTCACCCCATTGCTCGAGTTCCCCGATATCGTGCGGTATTGACGTCTACATGACTCATCCCCGTGGAGTGGAGACTTGTTTTCTAGCCCATTTTAGAGAACAGCGATTGGTTTATGACACTGGCCTACACAAGATCGGTTTATTTTCGATTTCCGATTCAACGTGGTTTTGAACTACAAATTTCTCTTAAGCAACTGCAACATAATTCCATTAAATTAAAGGTTTTTAATAATAACTGGAATAACAACTTAATGGAAATTTTAATCCGTCATTGTTTAACATTTTGGATTAGATGCACTTCTTAGTATAAAAGGCTTTATTTAAAAGATTTTAAGTTATACAGTATAATTCGCTTAGCTGCCTCGAGTACTTTGCACAATGCCTCGATGCAGGTAACTTAAAAATGCAGCTAACTTAATTTTTTTTTTTTTAAGGAAAAATAAAGAATTTATTTCTTTATAACAATGTTAAACATAAAAGGAACTGATAATTTCATTCTTAATGATAAGTAAGATCGACATATAAATTTAAGTGATGGTGAATTGATTAAAACACTTTTTAAAACTAACTTAAAAATAGTCAGTAATTTTTTTTTGCAATACAGCTGAGTTTATATGTAAATTAAACAGCTTGTCTTCCATAGAATTCAAGTTTTGCAAAAACTCATCATTATTGTTTCGCATAAAAATGGACTTTAAAGCCTTAATTGCTGCAAACCCATCCTTAAAAGTAGGACGCTCAGTATCGTCCACATCTTCATCACTATGGCTTTCTTCGTTATCGCTGGTTTTTGCACTTGAACTAAAGAGCGCACGATTTCATCATCATCTAATTGACCATGGCAAGCCTCATCTGCATCAACATTGGCATATTCATTCCAATTAATATTCGATACAATGTCAACTTCTACGCATTGTTTGTCTTTTTCAGCAATGGTGTCTCCTTTTCTTTGACGCTTTCTTTTTAAACCTGACGCGGCCACAGCTTCATGAATTTCATTTGTTTTTTGTAAAATGCGGTTGACTGTGGATCTGTCGCATTTGAACTTGGCACAAATTTCCTTTTTGTCCACTTTGTTGGTCACTAACTCGATTATTTGAAGCTTTTCCTTTAGTGTTAGTCCAACGACACGCTTTGTTTTACCCATTTTAATAACTTTGTGTCATAAGAAACAAAAACACAAAAATCACGATCAAAGCAAAAACAAAAACGGACATGCGCAGATACTGAAACGAGTTGGCATTCTTGCCATCTTTTAGATATGCAAAAATGATTCATAGATGGCGCAGCTAACTTTGATGATATTCATTGAAATTGGCAAAAAAAACAGCTGATATGATGCACTTAAGTTAAAAAGGCTGTTATCTGCGATGCAGCAAACGTATGAATTTTCGTACAAATTTTCTATTCACAAAAAAAATGGAAAAATAATGCAGATATCTTGCCGATGCAGCTAACTATCGATGCAGCTAAGCGAATTATACTGTATACGATAACGCTTATTCGCAGAATTGCTAGCTTGTGGATAAATTTTGGATAAAGTTTAATGGGAATTTCGATATGAGTATGCACTGAAGTATGCTCAGTGAAAAGCATGCTGTCTAAATTTAATTTTTTAATTTAGTAAGTGCTATTCTTCGAGCATTTTCTAGTAAGCTAGTGTAACTCCTCTCTCACCTTCTCTCTCTCTCTCTCTCTCTTTGTTCGACTACCGGACCTAGGTCTATAAATATTGAGTATTCCACGCGGTGGCCGCGCTCTGGTTTTGAGAGCCCTTAAAACCCATCCACTCACAACAATTGGCGGTCGCACCGAACAAAGCAAAGCCCAAATGGCTTAATGGCTTGCCAAAACAACCATAAAATCAAAAGGCCTGCCCAAAAACAACAGCCACAAGCCGCTAAGCAAATCCAAGCCAGAATCAGAAACAGAAACAGAGAAAACAAAAAGTTCAGATTGGTTCTGGTATTTTTATGCCCCTCGCTCGAAAGTGTCCGACGCATATTTCAACTTGTCAGGCGAAGAAAAGACGGCGACCAGCGAAAAAAAAAAATTAAAAAGGCTCGTAAAGCTGAAATCAGCAAAGCCGTTTCGAGGGTAATTAATCGCCAACGCCGCCGCCATCGTCGCACATGGAGATCACCATCGGAATCGGGATGGGGTTTGGGGATCTTGCCGGCGGTACGGACGGAATTACTTGCGGACAGACGAATCATAATCATCCAGACTCTAAAAAGAGCAGCCCCAGCAGAATCGACCGATCCCAAAAACCAGGCAGACAGACCAAAGAGTCTCCAAAAAGCTGGAAGGAAATAGGGGATTGGTTGGACAGCAAGTTACTACTATCTGTACATATGTATATGCCAAAGAGTCTAGCTAACATAATAGATTAGAAGATATGTATGTAGATACATAGATATGTATTCTGACCACTGTACGTGTCTGTCATATTATTAACATGGTTTGACCACTGTGCTTGCAAGACGCAGCTGCGCAATGAGTTCGGTATATTGAGAGGTCATTCTTAGAATTTGACTACCACGAAAAATATGATTGGCGACAAAGTACCGTTACGAGTGAGGCGACGGCGTTGTCGCGCTGTCGCCTAGTGTAGTCCAGCTAGCGTGTGTAAAGGATAGATCGATGCGTAGAAAATACGATCAGTTGCATACAGACGATCGCGCACGCCGGTTGGAATTCGCTTCACTCAAATAGTTTAATTGCCAACATGGGAGATTAGGCACAAGAAAATGTCAACGCTGCGACATATATAACATTACATTTGCACCTTGAAACAGAACAGATATAGGTATAGATCACTGTATCATGGTATTTCATTTAAAGCAGTTTCCTACCAAAGTTACCCGGAATGAACGTCTTATCGGGGCCATGAAAACCATTGGGAGTGCGGTTAGTGCATCCTAATCTCTAGCGAATGGCGTACGTGTCGCTAATCAGGTGACCTTCTGCATTCCGGACGAGACTATGGCATCCATGGGAGCTTTGGTAAATACATACATACATATGTAGATACATATTTTCAAGTAGCAATTTAACCATCATTAAGTCGGAAGCGATTTACTATTTATTAGCCCTGCTTGCTTGGCTTGGACAGCGATACAGGGACCCAGAATTTCACAATTAACTTAGGCGCTTGGTCTTGGCCGTTTTTGGATTCGATTTTTAACCCATTTTGTGAAATTGAATTTATTATTTCGCAAGTTTAGAGTTCGCTGCGACGGCGAACACATGCGTGCACTGCGAGAACTTTATGAATTTTGAATATGATGATGACATAAGTGATGACACTTTAAGATATACTAAGTAATACTTATAGACTGGGAAATGAAATACACGTTTTATTTTATATCTTAATAACCGAATGCATGAATTAAAAACGTGTAAATATTTTATAGTGTTTGAAGTTTAACTCGCTTCATAGTTTTTTGCTGTGCATGTGGCAAGCGCGACAATGGCAGCCTGTAATTGACCCACTTTCGGTGGTGATGAGGCGGGTGGTTGGTGGGGGCTTGGGGCAGGACAAGGGGCTCCGTTTTAGGGGGTGCCAGGTGTGCGGGTGGCGGGTGCTGGGAGGTGGGTGGCTTGTCAGCTGGCATCGCCATCGAAATCAACACGTGTGCGGCAAGCCTCGAATTGTGCGCCAATTCGCTGCCATTTACATTGTGTCTTGTGCATGTGGCCAAAAACCAGTTTGCCGTGGCTCCAAGTGTCCACGAGTCCCCCGCCAAACGCCCCTTGGTCCACCACCTCTGGCAGCACGTTTTCATTCATCGACAACAAACTGTTGCATGCAGCCGCCAGTTGTAAATTTATTTACTTATTTGTTTACAGACATCGCGATTTCGGCGACAGTGCTGTCGTCATTTTAACTAGACTTGGAAACTTGGAAAAAAATATAAAATAAAAGTAAATTTTAAGCAATGCAGATAAAAGCGGAATTTAATCACTCGCTTTAACTAGTTTGATATTATTCGTGAACAAAACAGGCGGATGTGAGTCAAAGAGCTTCGCCTGCGCATATATTTTAAAGTTAAATTTTGAGCTTTATGGTAACGAATTTCCCTATAGACTTCCTATAGAGTTAGCTTTTTACTGGCCAAACGGACATCACTGATCTATCGTGGCGCTCGTGCCGAACTTGCGGAACACTTGGGCTTCTGGTGGCCACGGGCCGCCATGCCCACCGGCCCATTGGTGGTGACTCATCCGTATCGTCTTGTCTGCGGTCTGGACTCCCCAGCGGAATTATCAACTCGGGCACGCACCGCACTCGGCACATCGAACGAGGTCCATATAGTCAGTTAGACCACGGGCTATAGTCAGCCCCTTATCGCGGTTTTGCGCCTGCGGTTTTGCTTTCTATGGAAGACGCAGTCTAACCACCCCCCCACCATCCCATCCGATCACCGATCGCTCTTTGTGTTTGCCTTGGAGGCTTGTCCACTGTCGCGGATCAATATTTGTTCATCGCAATTGTTACTTGGCTGTTTGCACGTATTTGCACAAACGGAAACTGGCTCAAAGTGCGTAAATATGAACGCCCAAGCGTGGCCTTATTCGGGGTTAATGCCGGGAAAGCCCCATGAGTCATATATGGGGATTTTCACTTCTTGAATCTTTATGCATTCGTATAAGTAAACTCGCGACTTGGATTAGATTAGCACATCAGTTCCACATTTACACAGATTAATGTATACGAAGATTTGGCAAATAGACTATACTAGGTATATGTTAAAAAAAAAACAAATTTTAAGAAAAGCTCTTTCGATAATATAATATATGTATAAGAATATATCTGTAATATATATTATGAATATATTAAAACCATCCGACAAACCTATGCCTTGTCATACCTAACCAGCTGAATAAAGGGCATCTGATAGTCGAGGCATTGCTTTCAGTAGAGCCATATAAATGCTATCTTATTCTGAACATTCACGCCACTTGCAGTACTTTTTCCTGAATATAGGGTCAAGAATTAAAAGTAAAAGCACTTATTTGTTGGCTCTCTATTAACTTGCAGGTGATAAGTGATTGTTGTTCCGGTTATTAAAACAAAAAAAAAACGCTTAGCACCACGGTGCACCGCCCTTGAAAATGGGTTATGTTAATATGGGAATGATTTATGTGCAACAAGTAGAATGTCATCATCATCACCCACAGTGGGTGGCAGCTGGGCGGTGGATGCCGGAATGCAGGGGCTGTGTAAATGCTAAGGAGACCGCTCCTAGAAATGGCAGCACATGCAGCGACATTACCACTGCGAACTGCAGCTAATTTGAAATTTTAAACAATTTTTGCAACGACTGCAGCGGCGCAACAACAAAAGACGCCGAAAACAAAGCCAAAGGCGAGTCGAGCGGAGCGTTGCGCTTTGATTGAATTGAATGCGCGAAAATTGTGGAAGTCAAAGTCGCGAAATGGGAAAAAGGCGCGAACGGCTCAAAATTATTCGAATTTTGGCTGGCATGGAATTTAGTCTAATATAAAATCATTGAAAAGATTTTCATAACATAAAAAAAAAACTTTTAAAAGTACTATGCTATATTTTGAATAATATTCATATTTATTTGCTTGTAATTTTACATAATTTTTTGCCATCCTTGCTATTCCAGCATTCAAGCATACCCCACCTACGATCGCAGGGTATCGAAAACAAATGGCAATCGTAATAGTAAGAGCGTTTAATGCATTTGGCGAGGAAATTACGCGAGTTTGTATAGAGTTGTTTGGAACCGCCGCACACCTGCGTGCCAAATCGCATGGCTCCAATATATCGGTGACAAATCCGAGCATCGCTGAGCGCCAAATGAATGCCCAAGATGGATGGCTGAATGGCACTGGATGGTTGCAGGGCAGCCGGAATTACCATAATGATCTCAATATTTGCTCAACTTTATCACGACGACCATTTAATTGCAGCGCGCTAATCGCGGCCCGTTCGCCTCAGTTTCAGTATCTCAGCACTTCAGCCTTCCAGCCATCGCAGCATCGCAGCATCTCAGCACAATTAGACACGCGAGTGGCGGCAGCAGGGCGTATGAGTAATGCGGGCGCAGTGCAGCGATTCTATCGCCCGGCCTTCATCTGTACCCCCATCTGCGGCATCTGAAGTCAGTGCCTATTAATAGCATTCCGCGATCGCCTGCCACTTAATGTGCTTACTCTGTTTTCTTAGCCACCACCCTCGACTTGGCGTCACTTATTTTGGGCACCACTAACCGGAGCATTTGTGGCACTGGGCGAGGCAATTACTCACAGCAAGGGCAGCTCCGTCAACAGATTGGGCAGCTGCTCCACTCCGGGGAGGCGGCGGACAAGTGGGCGGCACCAGCGGTGGCAACAGGGGCGGCGCCAAAGGGAGTCCTTCATAGGGATAAATGCTATAATCGAGGTATTAGTATTGCTCCTTGCTCTAAATCTCTAGAAACTATTATTATTTATTTCCCATATTCTCAAACAGCCCCCTTTGGCCAACGCCCCTGTGTGGCAGACCCACTGCAACAAAAGTTGCAACAAATTAGCTGCGAAACGGGCGCGTGAGAAAAACAAAGTTGTGCGGTCGCAGGTCTTAAAAATAGTTCGCAAAACGTGACGTGACATTGGGGATTACCAAGGAGCACCAAACTGGGCAGATTGACTCATTTTAATGAGCCGAGTGGGCGGAGTGCGAAGTGAGCCAACAAATTTGGCCTCCTTGGCTCTGATAAGTATGCTATGAAAATCATGCAGCACCAAATTGAAATATATAGATTAAATCATCATCAAATTTAAAGCACTAGTATCTGTAATGCTGTAAAATATTGTTTTGAATACAATGTACGCTTAAAAAGTCACGTCTTCATTTAAAAGTGATGTCACCAGTGCTTTTATCAAAGTTCAATATTATATATATTTTTTCCCCTTTTTCTAGCAATCTATTTGGATTTTTTATGATATCCCCATCTACCCATGTGAACTGTCCTCGAAAAAACTGCAAAAAGCAGCTGCGCCAACTGCAAACTGCCAGTAATAAACAAAGACTTGCGTTTGCATTGTTGCAATTATCGCGTGGCCATCGGAAACATTTGCCAAAACAGATGGCATTTGGCCATTAAATACGTATATTTACATATATATTTATCCAATTGATCAGATGTGTGCGAAAAGCTGGAGAGTGCATCCATCCATTTGAGCCATTTGGATTTCCACTTACCACTTGTTGCGTTAGCATTGGGATTTCCGAAGAGAAGAACATGGTTATTATTTCAAAATTTATTTTACTGATGATTAGTACTAAATAATTTAGTTTTCTTGTAATTTACCATTACCACTTTCAATTGATTTTTGGTTTTTCTTGTTTTTCACTTTTGCAGTCTTAAAAATTTGTCTAAACAATACATTTTCCATGTTGCTTCAATTTCTTGTTTATTTTTCAATGAGTTTTTTGAATAGTTCGTTACGCTAATGTTAAATTTGCTGAGAGAATTTGCTATAAGAAAATGAATGCCAATAGGTGTGGTTGGTGGCGGGGAGGGCGGAACGCGGGGTAGGCGTGGCATATTGGAATCGAGAGTTGCATTAATTACAAATATACATATGTATGTGTGGCGTTTGCTCCAAATGCAAACAGACGCGGCGACAACAATGAGATTTTTAAAAAGTCAACATTTTCACATCGTATTTCCTCGCTGCGGGTTATTAGTTTCGTTTGTATTTCAAAAATATATTATGGAAAAATTGTACACTGATATTGAGGTATTGGAAAAAATCGGCATATATGTTAGGTATATGTATATCTGTATCTGCATATGCACTTGCATCCGTATCTGTATCTGTATCTGTATCTAAGTGTATGTACAGGACATCCAAAAGTGTAAGATTACGCTAGGTAACGCTACTAGTTCGACATGCAAAAATGGCCTTGCGCTTGGTGCTGTTCTTACTGGGTAAAAATCGAGGAGTGTCCAACGGAAAGTGGGCCAGTTGCCGCAGCGAACCGACCGGGAGGACATCGATTCCTGATCGTTCCTATTTATGGCAACGTAGGACATCTATGTAATATAACAAGTGCAATTCTACTACAAATGTATCGCTGAAAGGCTTTAAAATTGTTTCCTTTTATAATTGCTTGCGGTTGTTTCGATTTCGGTTGTTTCTATTTGGTTGGTTCTATATCGTTTTCGTTTCCCCTTTATTATGCACTATATAAAAATATCTGCTATCATTTATGTATTAAAATTCACAATTTTGGTTACGCTCCATTCGCAAAAATACGTTTAGTTTAGATTTCTAAATATTCACTGTCCCTCGAAAATCGCGTGGATTGGCATCCATCCATCCATCAAGTGTTAGCCTTTGGAAAGGGGCGACTAAAATGGGTTTTGAAATCAGACACACGCACATCCATATCCATTCGCTCATTGATAGTGGGATTGGAAAAGGACCTCGTATCCACTCCTCGCTGATATCGATTGAGTCCCCGACTCTCAATCCTGTCACTCTGACAATCACGCTTATTTAGTCGATTAATTAGGGTATAAATTTGAAGTAATTTACTAGCTACTGGTTGGTTTATAAATATAAATTACAGGTTTAATTACAGTGCTTTACATTGGAATTTTCGTTAGAGACGCTGAATATATTAGCTAATATCGTGCCAGCATTAGAAATACAAAACGGCTATATTTTACGGAATCGAAATGGAGGCTCGAGACACTGAGATTGCATTTAATGCAAACTGGCACCCAATACAAACACAAAGCACACACAGAGCGGCCAAATGGGCCAAATGGGGCAAATGGGACCAATGGGACAAATTGGACAAATCGGGGCCGGGACAAGACACACACGCACGGAAATATACAAAATACACTTTGGGCTTAGATGTACGATGCGAATAACAGCTAAGCAACACACGTCGCTGTTATCGGCTGATTACTTTTAAAGCTTTTTGGCGCCCAGCTTCATGGGGCCGCTCGCCCGCTGGGCCCGTCGCGCCTCCAACTCCCGCTGCCGCTGCAGCTTCTTCTCCTCCCGCTTGCGTCGGGCCTCGTCCAGTTTGGCATTGCCTGAAAAGTATCGGTTTCGTTAGTGGGTCGATTCACCAAGTGGGTCGCCAGAAGGGAAATCTGATATGGCAATAGGCATGTTAGCGTGAGGAACTCACCGAATCCCGATTCATCCAGTGGCTCAAACTCCCCGTCGGCCCACGAATCGCTATTCCAATTGGCATTATGCGTCGAATTATTCAAATGCGACGAAGGCGGGCTAATGTTATTGCAATTGGCAGTGGCCGACGTGGGCGATGTGTTGCTGCTGGATAGATTGGGCAGCTCCTTTGGCCGGAGCATCGACTGCTTCGACGGCGAGGTGACGTGCGAGTTGAGCTTGGCCAGCGGCTCGATCAGATCGTTTAGCTCGTGCTGCTGCAGCTGCTGCTGATGTGGATACTGCTGCTGATGTGGCAGCAGCGGGCGCTGATTTGGCTGACTGGATGACGTGGATGATATCGATTGTCTAGCCAGCTGTTGTTGCTGCTGCTCCTGCTCCGCCTGCTCCTCCTCCTCGCACTGAAACCCACCCAATTGAGTTAGTAACAAGTTTGAGTTAGTTAGTTTGATCAGATCTCACCGGATCCTCCTCGAGACTGCCCCACTCCTCGTTGTCCCAGCCGTCGCGCACTTCGCTCAAGGCATTGGCTGCCATCAAGGCGCCATTATTGGAGCTGGCCGCCAGCGGACTGCTGGGATCCTGAGAGGTCTAAAATTAAAATAATCGAGCATAATTAGCAGCATTCAAAAGCCAGTCGATTCGAACACCACTACTTACATCCATTTCGCCCCAGTTTTCGTTGTCCCAATCGTTGTTGCCATAATCGGAGGCCGAGGCGGAGGTGTCATTGCTTTCATGCTCCAGCGACGTCATTGAGGTAACACTGCTCGTGGTGGTCGATAAACTGCTGCTCGATGGTTGTTCTGCTCGCAAATGCAGGCCGGGTTAATTGCATTGTGGTAATTGCATAAGCGAGGCGAATACTTACCAAGCGACGCTGGCTTGGACAGATTGCGTCCAGTTAAAGGCGGTCGTGGTCGAGACGAATCACTTTGGCTGCGATAGAACTTTGCTGTGACGGCCGTCACCGCCCATCCCGCCCATGTGGCCGCCGCATTGCCAATCGAAGGCGTGGCCGTGTGAACATCCGCCTCTGCGAACGAAATATTTGATTAGTAACCTAGTTAGGATTTCATTAATTAACAATATTGTAAAGTACTCACCCATCGTTTCCCGCAAACTGGGATCCTCGGAGACCTTCTCCAGTTTGCCCAAGAAGCCTCTGATAGTTTTGAACGCCGGATCGCGCACCGTCTTCTCCGGATCAACGGTGAGGGAACACAGTGATGGCAGAACGCGGTTGGCCACCTCGCTGAGCAAAAAGTACTGCTGTGTGGCGGCCAGCGCCAGGACACCGGCGACTCTTGCCGGCGGAAAAGGATCCCGCATGGCACGAATGAAAGCGGAGACCAGCACACGCTGACGCACCTGCGGATGCAAATGCGGCGCAATCTTGCCCAGACAGACCGTCGTATTGGTGCGAATTCCACCTTGGTCATCCCGCGCCTGCAGCCTGGCAAAGTGACGCAGGACCTCCACATTCAGGTTGTTGTAGTTGAGCTTGGGCGCCAAGTGGATAATCGACTTGACCGTCTGCTCACGTATGGTGGCGTTGGTGTCTAGGAACCCGTGAGCCACCTGTGGGAAAATCTGATCGTTGACCACCTGTGGCTGCAAGTGCGCGATGAACAGATCCAGCTGCTGCAGCAGGCGCGATCGCGTCACTCGATCCGTGGAAGCGAACAGTTTGACCACGCAGGGCACAATGCGTTTCTGGTACTCCACCTCGTCCAGCAGTTTGCCCAGCTGCAAGATTATAACTCTTTGTGAAATCAAGTCATATAGGAGTATGCCAATTCAATAGACAACCTTAAACATGGGAGCCAGCACGGCAGAGCCCGCATCTCCGTACTCGTAGGCTGTTATCAGCTGTGGAAGAATCTTATGCCTGCACACGTTGTCCGGAAAGTTGTCGAGATGCGTGGTCAGACCACTGAAGAAGCGATTCTTCTCCGCCTTGTCCTTGATTTGGATCTCCTCTAGGAAGAGCAGTGTGTCCACCAAATCGTTTTTGAAAAAGCCTCCAGGCTTGCGGCAACGTGTGATTATATCCGCCGGGTTGGGACGATTCGAAGGCGAGGCGCCAACCAGCTCACAATAGAGCGATTGCAGGGACTTGGGTATGTGTTCTATATCCTTGAGGTTGGAGCGTTGCTTGAGCACACCGTTGAAAGCTTCCCACACGAGGCAGCCCAGGCCCCACATGTCCACGGAGCTGGTAGAGAATCCGATTTGAAGGATTATTAAAATAGTCTAAGGTGAGAGGATTACGTACCATTTGGTGGCCGCCTTGAGCTTGCTCGGATCGTTCTTTTCGGGGGAATCGTAGACCTCCAGGGTCACAGGTATTTTGGCGGGCGGCATGGGATTACCATCCGCCGCTGAGACGTACTCCAGGCTGCCCAGTTTCCATTCGCCGGAGGCATTGACAAACACCGACCAGGCGGAAACATTGTTGTGTCGCAGATTGCCATCGTTGTTGAGAAAGGACAGGGCGCGCTGAAAGGGATTGGTGACTTGGTTAGCTAGGGCAAAATATCAGGGATATGGATACCCACAGTGATCTGGAAGATGCCCCAGGCCAGGTAGAGGCCCTTTTGGACATTGTCGCTGCCCAGCTTGGAAAAGTAAGTGCCCAGCGGATCCACCGCCTCGGTGGCCACGTACAACATCTTGTCCGTTTCCAGCGAGTCCAGATACTGCAGGATGCTGGGGTGACGCAATGTCTTGAGGCGCTTCAGCGCCGCCTTGGCCAGCTCGCACTTGGTGTCGGATCCGCTACGGATGTCGTAGACGAACACAGACACCTCCTCCAGCGTCGTCTTGCGCTTGGCCTTGTGCAGCGTCCATATGGAGTATTGGTCAAAGCCGCCCACCGGTTCGCCAATGTCGTAGGGGAAGTCTTTCGAGGAGTCGCGCGAGAAGAACGACCACATTATGTGTTTTGCTCGGCGGCTCAATATTTTGTTACTGTTGTGTCACACAGCAACAGCAACAACAACAGCAACAACTGGCGATTGCAACTGCAACAACAACGCACTGCGCAGGCAACACACGCACGCACACACGCACGCACGCACTCACACACACGCACACCTTGTTGCTGCCACACAAAGGCACTGAAATCGGTGGAGCCCCGATTCTCGGTTTATCCTCAAGCACTATGCCTCTGTCTTTAGCCTTGGCTTGAGCCCTATCCTCCTCATGCCAATCCAGCCGCCTGATGTCCTTTATTTTCCTCCGATGCGCAGCAACAATTTTCCAGCTTTGCTTACGCACACACACACGCACACAGCTAACTTATCCGCTGTTTTTCGTCCCCAGAGGTCTCATCCCTGGGATCCCGGGTGTCCTGGACAGGGCGATCGTGTCTATGTGGCTCTGCTGCGGGTCGGGGGAGTCAGTAGATCGGATCGGGCGCTCGTCTCCGTCGAATTATCCTAATCTTTTTCCCGAGTACGTCAGCTTTTTTTTGCGTGAGGCGTTAGTGACGGAACTTCGTGGCTCGTGCGTGAGCAGCTGATTCCAAAACAGAGCTGGCAAGGAGAAGGAAAACTCTGGTCGAGGGTAGAAAACAAGCTGGCATCTTTGGCAAACCTCTTAATCCTTATCAATTATTATTCTGTTTTTAACTCTATTGTCATAATTATGAGTTACATAAATTCAAATTAATTTCAAGCTTTATTGTGCATTCTGAAGCTTTCCAAAGAAGTTTTGTATTTTATCCAATATTAATAGTTATATGTAGCACAAATCCATTATCCGAAATTTCCATAATTAAAATAAATTATTTAATATAATATTTTACCGTTCACCACGAATCGCCACCGCGTTAACCCGAACTGGGTGGCAACTCTGCTCGGTGTTATAACACTCGTTGTGGCGCAGCCAACTTAACGCAAGGTAGGTGAATTTTCTCAATTTTTGCCGAGTGAATCGAGCTAATTTTCGCGACAGGGAATCTTCGACAACTCACAGGATGATGATGCAACGCACCCAGCTCCTGCTGCCCCTGGCCATGGAGGCCACCATGCTGGCCCAGCAGCAGCGTGGCATGGCCACCCTGAAGATGATTTCCATCCGCCTGAAGTCGGTGAAGAACATTCAGAAAATTACGCAATCGATGAAGATGGTGTCCGCTGCCAAGTACGCTCGTGCCGAGCGAGACTTGAAGGCGGCTCGTCCTTACGGCATCGGCGCCCAGCAGTTCTTCGAGAAGACGGAGATCCAGCCGGACGAGAAGGCGGAGCCCAAGAAGCTGCTCATCGCAGTGACTTCGGACCGTGGTCTTTGCGGTGCCGTCCACACTGGTGTGGCCCGTCTCATTCGCGGCGAACTGGCCCAGGACGAGGCCAACACTAAGGTGTTCTGCGTGGGCGACAAGTCGCGCGCGATTCTGTCCCGTCTGTACGGCAAGAACATCCTGATGGTGGCCAACGAGGTGGGCCGACTGCCCCCCACTTTCCTGGACGCCTCGAAGATTGCCAACGAGGTTCTGCAGACCGGTTACGATTACACCGAGGGCAAGATCGTGTACAACCGTTTCAAGTCGGTGGTGTCCTACCAGTGCTCCACCCTCCCCATCTTCAGCGGATCCACCGTGGAGAAGTCGGAGAAGCTGGCCGTCTACGACTCGCTCGACAGCGACGTGGTCAAGAGCTATCTGGAGTTCTCGCTGGCCTCGCTCATCTTCTACACCATGAAGGAGGGCGCCTGCTCGGAGCAGTCCTCCCGTATGACTGCCATGGACAACGCTTCCAAGAACGCCGGTGAGATGATCGACAAGCTGACCCTCACCTTCAACCGTACCCGACAGGCGGTCATCACTCGCGAGCTGATTGAAATCATCTCCGGTGCCGCCGCCCTCACATAAGCGAATGGAATGTGTTCGAACAGCTCTAACGATTCATACAGCTAATTGCATATGGTGCCAGGCACCTGGAGCTACGCCTGGAGCCCTAGTAATGTTACTCTTTCAGAAAAACCCCAGAATAAATAGCGTGGAACGAACGAAAATAACTTTAACCATGGAGTCCTTACCTAATTGGAGTGGGAGGCAAGGAATTTGAAAGCACTTGCACAGGTCTGTTTGGTTTTTACACATTGATATCATGGGATTCGATTGCATTCTTATGCAAAGACCCATTGATATAACTTAATGTGCATAAAGTCTCAAATTTCAAGTGGCAATGACTAATGACCAAAAAACTATTGGAACGTTTATGTATATTTTGATACTCTTTAAACTTTCAGAAATTGGTGGTATCTACACTTTGTGCTTATCTATGGAATTAAGGCGTGGGATTTCAATGGGATGCTTCTTCGTTGCCTAGCACATATTCTGCAGCACATTCAGTATGTAGGCTCCAATGTCCTCGTCCTGGTTGGTCCACGATATCAAAATGTTCTTCTGCTTGGGATCCTTCTCGTCCTCCTCCACCTTCACCTCAACGGATTCGATGGCTATGGAGCCGTTCTCCTGCATCGTCACCGTCCAGCCGGCTAGCTTTTCTTCGAGCAGAGTCTTCAGTCTTTCGCTTGTGCGAATGACCGGTCCGGAGTCGTCCATTTTGACCTTGGATGTAAATCGCATAACATGTCGATTAATTCCGATTTCCTTCAGGGCATCGGTTAGGTTTTGCAGCATTATTCGATTGTCCTTCATTACGAGGACGCCATGGATTAGTCGCCGCCTCTTGGGATCCGGTGGCTGGGCGTTGTAGGACCGGGCCTCTGCTTTAAGCAGGGAAACGGACGCATCTACTGGTATCTTCACAGGCGTAGAAATCACACAGGTTTCGCCGTTGGCCGGCATGTAGGTTTCCAGGTTGAATTCGTCTTTGATCTTCGAGCGCAGGAACTTCATCTTCCCTGCTTCACCATGGACGAGCATGACGTTCTTTGGCTCACAGTTCTGAATTAGCTGCATAATGCCTGCAATACAGAAAATTAATTAGTATCAGCATAAAAGTGCTAAGCTTGTAGCCACCTTTGGCATCTGCATGGGCCGAGAAGCTCATGTACTCCACGGCCATTTTGACCTCGACCACCTGGCGGTTCTCGAACTCCACCTTCTTGGCGCCACCGAGAATCTTGTTGCCCACGGTTCCCTGCACACAGTAGCCGGGCATAATCACCATGTTGTTCTCATTCGGCGCCCACTTCTTGAAGATCTGCAGGGAAAGACCTGCGTGCAGCATGCCTGGCGTGGCGAACACTACCATCGCGCCAGGATTGTCGATGTAGGCCTTGTCAAAGGGCTTGATGTGCTTGAAGTCGAACATGTTGCGGTGAACGAAGGTCTTGCGGATCTTCTGGTTCGTCCAGGTGATGAACATTTTGTAGTAGGTATTGGCCTTCTCGGTAAGACCCAGAGCAAAGTATATGGGGTACTTGAGGTTCATGCGCTCCCAGTACGTCTCCAGCAGGATGCACAGCTCCTGGGCGCGACCCAGGGCAAAAACAGGGATTAAAACCTTGCCGCCCTTAGCCACGCACTCGTGAACTTTCTTGAGGAAGTCCCTCTCGCGACACCGCTTCGAGTCCCTAATGGTAGTGGCGTAGGTGCTCTCGGAGATCAGCAAGTCCGGCCGGCACTTGTCTATCCAGGCGGCTCCCAGATGCCTGTCTGGAGTCATGTTGTAGTCCCCCGTGTAGACAACGCTCTGGGAGCCCACCTTGATCCAGAACATGGCGGCGCCCAGGACATGGCCTGCATAGTAGGCTTTGATCTCAAGGTCCGTGTCCACCATCATACTCTGGTGAAGTGTGACGGGAATCACCTTCTTCATGCAGTCCTTGATCATCTGGGTGGTAAAGAAGTTCGACTCGCCTTTCCGCTCTACGGCCACCTTCCGCATGTCCTCCAGGAGGATGGGTGCTATGGCCTTGGTCGGATGCGTCATGTAGATGGGCCCCGTGTAGCCCACAATCTCTGACATGTAGGGCAAGGCCCCGCAGTGATCTGGAATGCATGCAATCGATAAAGAAACGATTAGAGCCAGTTGACCAGATAAGAGCGCCTTTGGGAGGCCGAGACTCACCCAGGTGGAAGTGCGAGATGATCACACAGTCAATGTGGCTGGTGATCGGACCCTCCGGCACTATGTAGGAGAAGTCCGGGAAGCGGCGCTCGTCGTTGTAGCCCATATGCATCCCGCAGTCGAGCATTATGTTCTTCCCGCCCATCGAGAGCAGCAGACAGCTGCGGCCCACATCCTGGCCGGCGCCCAAGGGCGTTATCTTGATGTCCGGCATTTCTGGAAGGGATCAGGATCACCCGGCTCCACTCTCCTGCTTTCTTGCGGCCACTTGTTGCGCTGGTAAATGAAATTGTCGAAAAAGTCGACCGTGATTTTTGTAAACAGCAAGGCCGCACGAATGGCGTTGCCACTCCGTCGGTGTGGATGGTCCGGCAACGACGCGCTCCAACTGGCAGATCTTATTGGAGTGTTCCAAGAAGTTTCAAAGAATTTAATAGCTTAATTGAAATTAATGTTTCTGTCTGTATATGTATAGAATACATTAATTATATGTGAATAATACAACTTTAGTACAATAAGTCTTTTGTTCAAACAATATTCAACATCTGCATTTGGGAACACTCGCGCCAATGGTTTGCCGCTCGAGAAACGGTCATACTGAACCGAAAGGAAAATAAAAGATAGCGTCTTGTCTTATCAAATCACTGTTTTGCTTTCTGCGGGCGAACTTGCAACTGCTGCAGGATGCCCGATTCCGTGGAGGACACCTCCACAATCTCGCTGCGGATATGCCTGGAAGGACACGCGAACGCCCTGGCCCTGAATAAGGACAACAACCAGATTGCTTTGGCCGGAAGAAGCTGTAAGATTAGAATTGCCCAAGGTCTTTCTATAAATACACATAATTTGCTTCCGAACAGTGCTTAAGGTGTACTCCATAAACAGCAATGGCTTCACGGAATCGTGTAATATGCGCGGAAAGAACCAGAATCTTAGCTACTCCGCCAACGATGTGGCCTGGTCCACCTTGGATAGCAATCTTTTGGCTACGGCGGCCACGAACGGAGTGGTTTCCGTGTGGGATCTCTCCAAGTTCGGCAGGCAGAAGCAGCTGCTTGTCTACAACGAACATGAGCGCACCGCTCATACCGTGACCTTTCACAGCAGCGAGCCCAACATCCTGATCTCCGGTTCTCAGGATGGCACCATCAAGTGTTTCGACATCCGATCGGATAAGTCAATCAACACCTACTTCTGCAACTCGGAATCAGTGCGGGATGTCAAGTTCAGTCCACACACACAAAACATATTCTCCGCCGTCTCCGAGAATGGAACTGTCCAGTTGTGGGACATGCGGAAGTGGGACAAGTGCATGGTGCAGTTTACGGCGCACTACGGGCCAGTCTACACATGCGACTGGCATCCCACAAGGAATTGGCTGGCCACCGGAAGTCGGGACAAGCAGATCAAGGTGTGGAACATGGATGGCAGGCCGGGATTGGAGCACACCATTCACACAATCGCCGTAGTGGGACGGGTTAAGTGGCGACCAGAAAGAACGTAGGTTTTTCTAGCCAGGTTTAACAGTCTTATTTATATTAAATCTGTTTAATCCTTTCCAGTTATCACATCGCTAGTTGTGCCCTTGTGGTGGACTACAGCGTTCATGTGTGGGACATCCGCAGACCCTACATCCCCTTTGCCTCCTTCAACGAGCACACCAATGTGACTACTGGAATTGCGTGGCAGGGCAGCGACTCGCACTGTCTTCTGTCCATCAGCAAGGACTCCACCATTTACAAACATGCTTTTAAGGATGCCACGAGGCCAGCGCTGAAGGCAAATGCCCAGGGAGCTAGCCTGGGCAGATTTGGGGACATCTCCTTTGCCAACAAGATCAAGGAGTATGAACCCAAGACCAGCGGTGCATCCAATACCAAGTCTTCTAGCTTCATGTATGTCGTATTTGTTGTATCAACTTGTATGTTTATATGTATGTGTATTTTAGAAGTCGCCGTAAGACGAATGTGGCTGGCAGCATTCAGTTCCATTTGGACCATTCCAAAATGTACAAATTCATGGTAAACGACACGGTTAGTATGACACTATTAGGGATTTCTTTGCCAAATCTGATACTAATTGATATATTTCAGTTTTCCGGCTATCCCCTAAGCGAATCTGTTTCAAGACCCACCCAAGAACACGAAAGTTTTATTGGCTGTGCCAGGGAACTTGTTATCAGTGGGAAAAAACTATCGGAGTTATGCGAGCACAATGCAGAGGTTTCCAAGAAATACGGCAAACATAATGTAAGCGCTTGAGATTATTCCCAAAATTTGCCAAAACTTAGCATCTACATTTTTCAGGCCACCACATTGTGGAACTTTATCAAATTGTTCTACGGCAGCAATCACTTTGAGCCTCCCTTCGAGCACCGCTCCTCCTTCTCGAATCAAAAGAATCCAATGAACTCACGACGTGCCACGCAAGTAGCCAGCGATTGGCCACAGCAGCGAACTGAACTAGGCCAGGATCTCAATGGAAACACGCCGGAAACAGCCCACGAAATTGATGTGGCGAATGTGGACGATGATACGCTCGGCAGCAGTGGTGTGGAGCATCCGCCTACGAGCTCAGTGATTCTGTCCGAAACGCAAATCATCAGCGAGATTACCTTTGACAACTTTGAGCTCTTGCGCAATGGGTTTATCTACGTGGGTCCCACAGAATGCCCGAAAGCTTTGGCCTTCCCCGCCCTTCATCACGATGTGCAGGCTGCACGACCACAACTGGATCTCAAGGCGTCCGATCACGAAAAGTCACCTGTTAGTTGAGATTATTGAGAACTCGATGTATTTACAGCTTAACTAACTTATTCATCCTCTTTTTAGCCACCGCATGTTCCCACTGTCCTAAAAGTCAGCCATGTCCCGCCCATACCCATGTGGGAACCGCATAAGTTCGTCTCCGATGCCCTCATGCTAATGAACGATGTGGGCGATGTGCAAACAGCTCTGACAGTCCTTATAGCGCTGGGAGAAGCTCGGAAGCTCCTGCCCATTGACGATGCATTGGTGGTGAGTTCAAAGACAAAGTTGGGATCAGAACGGAGTTATTCATCCGGTTTTCTTCCTTTTCAGGAGCACTGGTTTTACACCTACGTGGACCAGCTGCATCGCTATGAGCTGTGGAACGAGGCCTGCGAGGTTATCAACCGCTCCTGGCTGAGATCGGTGCAGCAGCTCAACCAGCACTCGACCGCCATGCACACGAACTGTGGAGAGTGTGGACGTCCAATGGGCGGCAAGGTGGGATGGTACTGCGACAAGTGCAAGTCCATGCAGTCCGCCAAGTGCTGCGTCTGCGGTCTGATCGTCCGGGGAGTCTACGCCTGGTGCCAAGGATGCTCCCACGGCGGTCACATAGAGCACCTGCAGAAGTACTTTGCCAAACACTCCAAGTGCCCCAAGTGCGGACACCTTTGCGCGTACTCATGAGACGCGGAGGAGGCTGGGTTTGCCCAGCTTTTGCCCCCCATTTGAGAGCCTTGTAAATAGAGAAGACTTAAGCCCAATAAGTACCTTGCACTAGACACTAAACAGATTTTTATATAAATGTAGCTCGAAGATGTAAACTTGTAAAATAAGCTCAACGTTTGTGAAGTAAATTAACAGACAGGTTTAATCGATCTTCTGCAACTTTAAATAGCACAAATGTTTGTTACTTAACTTTTTTTGAAATATTGGAAAATAAAACTGTTGTCTGTTGATGCAAGTAAGTTTATAAACATTCTGGGCTTTTGAAAAAAGTGTCCACTTTATTGAATTTCTTCAATCATTAAAGGTTTTTGAAAGATTCGTATTGGGTTTTAATCGCTATTGTTGATTAGTGTTAATAACAGTTTAACAGTTATGCGAGTGTTTCAATCTTAGGGCTACTTGATGAAGGTGCTCTTAAAAGGTAATATTACAACCACCTTGGAGTTGAGAGGTCGAGCCGCACATTCAGTAGCAGAAAGGGGAGAAAAAATTATAAAATTGAGAGTTCTGTAGGGATTAAAAACAGAGAGCAACATATGTTGCGGTTGTCTTTAACTAAATATCTAATTGTATGTCCTCGCGGGTGGGTGGACAAGCACGTCCGTCCACAAGGACACCACCGCCAGCCAGCGCTGTCCAAAAATCCATCATGCCCTCAGCGCAATGGAATTTTGGCAATGCCTATATGCATTTAATGTTTTCTTAGAATCCAATTTTAGTTTTGTTGCATTGCGCTTCGCGCATTTGTAACTTTGAGATGGGGTGCTCCCACTCAAAGCTTGGACTTTGGAGCAGCGTTGGCGGCTAATTGTCAAGAGGCAAAATCGAGGCTCACAGTTTGGCAGGAGTCGCCCACTGTTCCACTGGAGCCGGCTGAGGTAGCATTCCGCTTGAGCGTTGGCCCCTCATCGTAGCGAATCGTCATGGAGTTGGAGTTTCCGGGAATGGCCACATAGCCCAGCGACTCATAGAACTTGATCAGCTTGTCCTTGCAGTCCAGCGACATTTTGTAGCAGCCCAGTTCCTCGGCCAGCAGCGATACGGTGACCACGATCCTGAATAGTAAGTCCGCGGATTAATGTTTCTTGTTGGGAAAATGATATACAACGCTTACAGTTTTCCCAGTTGCTTCCCGCGATACGTGTCATTGACCACCACATCCTCTAGACGGCCACGCTGAAGAATGAATCATAAGTTAAGCTAAATCATGGATCCTTTTCTCATCTTCTTCACTTACCACAGCACAGTTATGGATGAACTTGCGCTCGATCACCAAGGATGCAGCTCCAATAATCTCATTCTTGCGAGTGTCCTCAATGACGGTGACAAAGTAGTCCCCACTGGCTTTCATCTGCGAAAAGCGGGCTAGAAAAGATGGAGGTGGTCAGTACAAATACTACATTCCTAACTGAAAGTCACGACTCACTCAAGAACTGCGTACGATTCACATTGCCGACATGGGTGAGTTGCGAGAGCAGCTGCAGGAATCCACGATCGTAGTCGGTGTCCTTGAGAGGACGCACTTTCATCCAGGGCTCGCCGGGATTGGCCGCCGATATGAAGGGCTTAAAGTTGGCGGGACTGCGATGAAAGTCCAGCTTTAGCAGCAGATTAGGATCGTACAGATATGTCTCCTCCTGTAGAATTCAAAGTATAGAGTTTAAGTATATAGTATCTTTAAAATAGTATCAAGATGGGAGATAATTGTACATATGTACTAGATTTATGAGTGATTTGCTGATTAGGGATGCTTTCTATGGACTGAGTTTTAGTGATTGCGACTACCGTAAGTTGCACCATTTTCGCAGTGGACTTCACACGTCAGCAAGTGACGCCGATGGAGGCAAAACTGAAGGTAAAACTCAGTCAACAGGTAAGAAGGTGGAGCCGCGATAACAGGAATGGTATCAAGAACTGGTTTCTTGCACCCAACACTTTCGATTCGTTGGTGGCCAACTGGTTTTGCCTCATTTGCTATCATTTACGTTCAGTTCTCCTATTTTTGGCGCATAAATTACATAGTACGAGCAAACCGGTAAAGTGCGTAGATCCACCGACTAGTATCGATTTAGTTTGTTGTGGTTTCAGCAAGGATTAAAACGAACAACGTGGGCTCGAGGTCGCGGTGACTGAACTGCCACATGGTCACGTTTTTCATATATTTTTCGTACGGCATTGCACAGAAAGTATCTATGTGCCACTAATTATTTTTAAAAGCCTCTTACCATGATTTTATCTAATGTCTGATAATGATAGTGAAGCACCCGTTAGCACTTTTCCCAATCTCCCGCAACGAAACTAACAAAATGAAGCGGAAGTTTTTCCGGCCGCTTTTATCGGTCGAAGTTGCGGAGCAGACTGAGCGAAAAACACAAGCCGCGCACAATTCCCGTTGAAATACAGAAAGCCAGGCGCTAATTGGCAGTCAAGAGAGGCTAAAAACAACTGGAAAAGGTAAAAAAGTTGCAGTTTCAACCAGAGAACTGCAAGGGTGGCACTTTTTTACCACTCGACTCACACCCTACAATTTTGTGTGCGGGTGCTACTCGCCACGCACATCGCGGGTACTTACAAACACACAGTATAAATCTGAACATGCAGACAAGACACCCCGTTGTGTGCGCACCCGAATCAATACGGTGTTTTGCGTCGCGGGTGCCGCTCACACAGTGCCTAAAAAGGGATGAGTGAGAAAAACACTTGTGGGTATACCGTTAAACACATGGGTGTTTCCAAAAATACTCGGGTGTTTCCAAAAATACTCGAGTGGTCTCGTAGGTAGTCGAGTCAAATGGCGCCATACATAATGATTGTTGAGTTCTTGTGTCTTTGGTCCAGTGTCTCGGCTGTTAATTGCCCCTTTTTTGTTTTTTACGATGCAATTACTAGCTTGTTAGGATTCAGTATTATTTGGAAGCCAAAGGAAAAGGTCACAATAATGGCAGAAGCGGCTGATTTCGTTAAAAATAAAATTAACAATGGAACATACTCAGTTGCCAATAAACATAAAGGAAAAAGTGTTATTTGGAGCATTTTATGTGACATTTTAAAGGAAGATGAAACTGTTCTGGACGGATGGCTGTTCTGCAGGCAATGCCAGAAAGTGCTCAAATTTTTACACAAAAACACCTCCAATTTATCCCGCCATAAATGTTGTCTAACATTAAGACGACCAACGGAATTAAAAATTGTTTCGGAAAACGACAAGAAAGTAGCTATTGAAAAATGCACCCAATGGGTTGTCCAAGATTGTCGGCCGTTTTCTGCAGTAACCGGAGCCGGATTTAAAAATTTGGTGAAGTTTTTCCTACAAATCGGCGCTATCTATGGGGAACAGGTAGACGTCGATGACTTACTACCTGATCCAACAACATTAAGTCCTTATATTTAATAGATACTTTTTAAGCCCACTATGTTTTTATTATTTAGATTGAGACATTAAAAAACGTAAAAATCAACAAATGCCGTCTTTAATTGCAATTACTTTATGTGTTTGAAATGGGAGGCACCCATTGAGTCCATCAAAGAGCAAAGACATGAGCACAAAAATTTTCTTGGGTATTCCCTTTTACCCTTCATTTCTTATACCCGTCACGCTTCCACCCATACAAATTTTAGGCGTACAAAAAATGACCAGAGAACTGCAGCCCGCATACAAAAAATGACCTGCGGCCGATCGTTGACTGTGCGTCCACTCACCCATACGGCTCTTGCGCAGCAGGCCTCGGGTGGTTTTTTTACTCGTAACAAAAACACAACGTCGGTAAAACACTCGAGTATTTTGTGTTGCCGCAAGTAGGGTGTCAAAAAAAACGGGGTGCCTAGAGTACCGAGTGTTTATCGGGTGGACGTAGAGTGCGAGTGGCGGGCTGCAGTTCTCTGGTTTCAACGCTTAAATGACCCTGAATATTCGGCGATGTGAATGTAAACATTTAAACAGCTGATTGCGAAGAGAAAGGTTCTGCAAAAGCAAAAGAAATATAGAAAGAAATAGAGATGGAAAGAGAGCAATAACCAGCTGAGGGTACAGTTGTAACTGCCTATGAGTGATGGTCTAAAAATTTTAATTCGTGAATTTACTATTTATATATATTAATAAATATTGAATTTCCCAAATGTAAAGGCAATGTGCATGTTTCTGCTAACCAATCTTTACTGCTCTTCGTACGTTTCTACAATTAAATAACACAAACGTAACGTAAGGCGGTTACGTTACGTGGCCACGATGTATTTGGGAGTCTGGTACATTTCGTAGGCGAATTCCTCGCGGTGACTGGGATCGTACTCCAAACCCACATAGTCTATTTCCAGGCCAAACGGGCCATCCATTCCCTTCTTTGCGGCAACGGAGAATCCGAAGTGGGTTACCCTGTTCAGCGGTATGGCGCCCTGGCGATCCTGGACACGTCCCTTGGAAGACAGGAAGAACTTGGAGAAGGGAATCTTCGCTATCTGCCAGTGGGGACCTCCGCGCGTGTACAGAACATAGTGGTAGATGTCGTTCCACATCAGGTCGAAGTAGCCTTCGGTATGCAGGTTGATCAGGTAGCTGCGTCCATCGCCTCGCACCTTCATGACCAGCATGTTGTACTGCGTCCAGTCATAGGTGGTCTCGCGCTTAAAGGATTTCTGAGGATAATGAGGCTTAGTATCGTTACATCCAATTTGAAATCAACAATAAACTCACCCGCACTCTCTTCGTGCGAATGTTCGCATATCCCGTCCTTTTGATAATGCCATCCTTGGTGTGATCCGAGTTGACTTGGCCATGGAAGAGTCCAGCACCGGCTGCACTTAGTTCCAGAGTCGCAGTACTCTTGCCCTCGCCGTGATCCGCATCGGTGGTCACCGTCCACTTGTCCAGCACATCCGGCGCCTTGAAATCGAACACCACATCCGTTTCACCCGGCCGGAAGACCAGGATGGGATCACTTTCGAACTGCTCCTTGACTTCCTGGCGCCACAGCTTCATCTCCTCCTTGAGGTCCCTCAAGCCGTCCATGATCATCTGCTTCTTCGAGGGTTCCGGCAGCTTGGTCTTGTAGCCGGACTTTTTCTCGCGCTCCCAGAATGTCCTGTGCACGGCGGTGGTGTGGATTTGCTGCTGGACAGCCGGAAGGCAGCAGCCCAGGCGGAGTCCTTGTCGCAGGAGACTATTCATCGTGGCATTGGTTTAGGTTGAAGTAAATCTTATTTCTCTAGCAGCCTGTGCAGCAAAACAACGTAACAATAATCAGCTGGCCCAGTTGCCATTCTCAGCGAAACAGCAGTGCACAGTAGATATTCGATAGAAGATAAGCACAGTTGAAATGTAATAATGAAAGTCAAACTTACATACTTTGCCCACTTGATGTTACAATAATTATTACTTCCCATGTGGCTCACTTTTGTATTCTTCCTTACACTTAGAATTCATTTTCTTTCCTCTTAACTAAGCTCCCCTGTGCCTTATTCGCAGTGAATGACAATCCCGGTTTTGTTGTCATTGCTAATCATTTTGCATTCGGCTTGGAGTTCAAAGGTTTGATCATCGAATCGCGTCGGTTTGGGAAAATGAAGGTGCAGGACATGGACAAATGTGCTCCCAGCAGCGACTGGAACGTTCTTTACTGGGTGCTGGGCACGGTCCTGATGCCGGTGGCACTTCCACTGGCCATCATCAACATTTGGCAGCGATTCCAGGCCCAGAAATTCCGCAATCAATTGCCCGGCAAGGTGACGAGTTTAACTTAATGACTGATTAGCCCGGTAATTATGTAAACCATTTGCAGGTGGTGCTCATCACGGGGGCCAGTTCGGGCCTGGGCGAATCTCTGGCCCACGTCTTCTACCGCGCTGGATGCAGGGTTATTTTGGCGGCACGTCGCACTCAGGAATTGGAGCGGGTTAAGAAGGACCTCCTCGCATTGGATGTGGTAAGTTCGGGACCCGTAGGTTATGTGGTTCGCATTATAATGCACTAACCATTTCAGGATCCCGCTTATCCGCCGACAGTGCTTCCCCTGGATCTGGCTGAACTGAACTCCATTCCAGAATTTGTCACCCGGGTGCTGGCCGTGTACAACCAAGTGGACATACTCATCAACAACGGAGGGATCAGTGTGCGAGCCGATGTGGCATCCACGGCAGTGGATGTGGATCTCAAGGTGATGGTGGTTAACTACTTTGGCAGCGTTGCCCTGACCAAAGGTAACTAATAAACCCTTTATCCCGGAAAGTCAACTTACTCTTGTACGCATTCTTAGCTCTACTTCCTTCGATGGTGAAACGTGGTAGTGGTCACATATGCTTCATTAGCTCTGTTCAGGGAAAGTTTGCCATTCCCCAAAGGGCTGCCTATTCCGCCTCGAAACATGCCATGCAGGCTTTTGCCGATTCCCTGCGAGCCGAGGTGGCAAATAAGAACATAAACGTGTCCTGCGTGAGTCCTGGCTACATACGCACCCAGCTGTCCTTGAATGCATTGACAGGATCGGGAAGCAGTTACGGCAGTAAGTGATTTACCCTTTATATTCATATGAAAGCTAATTTCTATCTCCATGTCTGCAGAAGTGGATGAAACCACGGCCAAGGGCATGTCACCGGATAAACTTGCAGAACGCATTCTGCAGTGCATTCTTCGCAAAGAACCGGACATTATTGTCAGCGATGTCCAGGCCAAGATCGCCTACTATCTTCGTCATCTTTGCCCGAGTCTCTACTTTTGGATCATGGCCAAGCGCGCCGTCAAACTGGAGAATGCTGAGAAAAAGTCCACTTGAGCTTAGAGTATGTTAAGTCACACGTCCTTAAGTATTAGTTTCATTTTTATTGTTAATTGAATTTCGCTTAAAATGAGGAAATTATAAAGTATCGCATATGTGTGTGTTTGGGTTAAAAATTAGTTACACTCGTGTTATTGCCTAACGATAAGATTAATAAATAATGTATTGTAGTAATCGTAACATAAAGTACAACTGAATTGTCACACATGTGCTTGTTGTTCGCTCGTCTTTAAAAATGTTAATCGTAAAATTCTAGTATTCACTTCTTTGCTCTTCGGTTTTTGTTTTGTTCGATACACTTAATTTCGTTTGTGTTTCATTCGATTTCTTAAAGACATTTACGCGTTCTTTTCTTAATTGACAAAATTACATATTATTCATTTAGGTTCTTGGATGGGTGATGCGGTCTTGGGCAACATTTAAAACTGGCCATTAACTAGGGGTAGACGATGGTTTCGTGGGGAGTCGGGAGACGTACATACGTGTTTATAATTCATTTAGCTAAATTATAAAAATAGCATTAATCCATCTCGTGAAAAGTATAAAAATTAATTACAATTGAGGTACACAATACACATACAGATTTAAAAATCGGTTGCAGTTTTACAATTACATTAATATTTATGTATATTTAGATTAAAATCAATCGGTTTCTTATGTACAATACACAAAAATTGTTCTTTTCGCGCTAAATAGTCTTTTTGTCACGCTCAAAATACTCCGCTCCATTCGCTTAGACAATAATCATTTGCATTTAAGTATATACAGTACACACAAACATTGGCAAAATTCGTCTCTTCAATACACTGGATAATAAAATGTGTCCTTTGGAAATGCCCAGGATGGGAGTACGTGTTCCTTACGTTTGATCCTTTCAGTTTGAGCTCAAGTATCTCAAGGTGCAACATATTCCCGCTCCGGTGCATTTTGTGTTTCCTAGTGTTTATCTTTTTGGTTAGTTTCAATCTTTTGCCTGCCATATTTTGTATAGTTTCGTATTGAAATATGTTGTCAAGACAAGGTAGAAACTAGACGTCTCTTCGACTTTGGGTTTATCAGTATTTCTCATTATGTTAAGCATTTCAAAGCGATTGTCGCGTACTCGTTTTAACTATTTCCGTTTCCGGTTTCTTCACTGGCCAACGCGTTAACTGTCTGTCTGTTTGTCTATATACGATACTCTGGGTCGGTTTTTTTTTGGGTCATGGGTCGGGGTCCTGGTTCGCTTGAGCTGAGCTTTTGGCTGCTATCTTGTATCTTGTATCTTGTTTGTATATTCCACAAAAATATACCCAAATGCTCGTACAGTTGCAATGGCTATTGCACGCCCCACATGGATGTATGTATATACTCTTGATACGCCTTTGATTTCCTACACGTTCATATAGCTACAAATATCAATTGATGTCCTCTTAGCCTAAGATCCTTATTGCTGGGTGTTGGTGTCTAACTGCGGAATGTGACTCTATATCCTACGCGTTATGAATATCGATAGGTGTTGGGTGTCTCCTTATTGTTTGCTTTCATTGCTCTAACTGGATTGCATATAAAAACTATGTCCATTCGATATCCTATGTACACTACAGGCTGCTACGGGATCGATGCGTGTGTACAGGTGCCGTGCTCGCGGGGATCGGGTGGATAAGTGTCGGTGTTCGGGTGGCTAACTTCCTATGTGGCTGGCTGGGAGTTCTCTAAGACCTACTTTCGATGCATGATGCTTTTGATTTATTGACAGTATCGTTGGTTATCTTTGTAATCTAATCCGTACAGCTATTTGCAACTTTACCCGGCTCCCCATTTATATTTTCCTATATGCTACTCCTCCTGCTACAGCAACCTCCAACTTCCTCTAATCCTTTATTCCCCTATTCCTCTCTAATCTTAGTTTTGATCTTCAGAAAATATGCAAAGTATTTTTGAAATGTTCTCGGCTAATATTTTATCGTTTTAGTTCCTTACTAAAATAGCACCTTATATTGTTTTGTGTGTCGTCGTAGTTCAGATGAATAGTGATCGTTGTTCGAAACTTGAAGAGCAGGCAACTTAGGCAATTTACGTGTATAGTAGGTACATAACAATGCAGTAATACTGTTTTTGAAAATAACTATCGATATAGAGTATAGACCAAGTTCAGGCAAACACAAAGAGTGGGCATATAATCAGGTAATTCACTTCGGGTTTCTTCTTATGGCGGCTTCTGAAATGGAGTATCTGTGAAATGCGACTTTGACTTTACGTAAAGCTCATTAAAGTTTTGGTTCGATAAGAAGAAATCGTCAGTGAATCACGAGCATTTGCCCCGTTTCCAGTTCGTAATCCGATCAATGTAGGAAGGATGCATACATACATATATGTATGTATCAACTTCCGCCAAGTTCAATCAAATCCGGAAACCGGAACTACATATACAGACTGGCTAAATTTCAGTTTACGCAATAGAATGCAAACAGTAAACAGTAGAAGGTACAAAGTGCGGTGAGTGCGGCTGCGGTTTGGATTGCGGTGGCATCAGTGGGTGGGGATTGGGTGCCCTAGTGGGTGTCGATGCATTCGAGGTGCTGGGGCGAGCCTTGGTCGGGGATTAATGGGCGTGTGGAATGCGGTGGAGTGTCTGTTCGTGTGAGTGGGCGTGGTATTTCACATTTTCAGCAGAAACGGCAAGTTTAAGGCAGTGTTATGCAAGTAAACCTATGCGACAATTTGTATAACTAACATTAAGACTTATCACTTTCACTTGGTTGGTTTTGGAAACTGGAACGGGAGAGCTGCCCTTAGCTAACCAAGTTCTCCACATCGGACACAACCACCTCCAGATCCGAAGGCAGCTCGTTGTTCTCGTTCGATGCTGCTGCAGATGAGGCTCCTGCAGAGGTTGCTGCTGCAGAAGTGACTGCTGCTCCTGGCTTTCCAGCTGCAGCCCCTGTGCCTGTGGAGCGCGTCCTGAAGTTGTGGAGGCTTCTCCTCGTGGGCTGCGAGGGCGGGTGACGCTGCATGGCGCTTGTGGAGGCGGATTGCTGCAACGCCACTCCGCTGGTTACGCCTGCAGTGATGGATGAGCTGCTGGTGGCCGTGCTGCTGGAAGATTGGCGAGAGAAACTGGGCGGAGGTGCTCCAGTGCTAACGGCGGCATTGCTGTTTGCTCCTCCCAAACTGGCCCTAGGAATATTGCTAAAGCTATTCCGCGAGTTCCTTGTGGGCGGAACAGGCACTGCCTTTGAGGAGGACACGCTGCTGTCCCTGCGGAGATTGGCATTGGACGAGGAGCGTCTCTGTGGCGAGGCAACTCCCATAGTTGGTGGATCTTTCCCGCTTCTGGTGGCTCCACTACCGCTAGCCTTCAGGTTCAGACTGCTGCGCTTCTTGTTTTTGGACAGATTTTGACTGAGATTAATCAGATTTTGCGTGCTGCCAAAGTTCCGCGTGAGGTTCACCGATCCGCTGGCCTTGCTGCTGCTCCGGCGAGGAGCGGCCGCAAATGGATTGTGGGTGGACAGGGAGTTAGACCTGCGATAGGAATTTCGCTGCGCAGTAACTGGAGGAGTCACCTCTAAGCTGGCTCTGTTCTGTGAGCTAGGAGCCACTTTGCTGCTACTGCTGGGCTTCGAACTGGAGGCCTCTGCCTGCATATCCACATTCTCGTAGCAGTGTTCCATGGAACGTGGAGGCGTTGGTGGTTTCAAGGTCTCGTAGTTGGGTTCGTTGAGGGTGAGAATCTGGTTATCGTCCTCCGCCTCGTTGCAGAGCAAAAGGGCACTTCTCTTGGCGCGCGTAGAGACTTCCTTCGAGGAGGACTGTCCCCCAGTTCGGTTACTGGTCTTTTGGCTTCTCTTTGGCCTTACACCTGCGCCCACCACATGGGTCTTCACTTTCGGTTTCTTGGACAATCTCAGGGAAAACTTGAAGGGCGGCTTGTAAACCACCTGCAGTTTGACCTTCTCGTTGGACAGATTACCCATGGACTTGGTTTTCTGCGGTGTCTTTTGCACCAGTCTCTCTGGCGTTGATTGCGACTTGCTCATCACCTTGCGAACTCGAGAGCTGTGCTCTATGTGGGACAGGGGTTGAGCCACAATTGGCGACTCGAGCAGCCACTTTTGCACCTTGCCAAAAGTGTTGGTGTGGTTGTTGGTGGTCGACAAATTGGAAGCATCGTCGCCATTGTTGTTGCGGTTTGAATAGTCGATGATCTCTTTCATGTGTTTGCCCACCTTCTTGCTGGACTTCTTGGGCTCCTCCTCGAACGATTTCTTCTTGGCCATCGCTTGGCTCCTAGTGGTCTTCTTTGGCTCCGGATTGGCACTGCTTTTGGCTGCATTTCGGGTTCCAACTGCAGCAGCGGCTGTTACTCCCGCTCCCGTTCCTGGCTTCTTGGTTCGTTCGCCACGAACCTTCTTCTTGAAAGGTACCTTTGTCCTCACGGCTGTATGCACTATCACGCCGTTGTTGTTCTCCGGAAGACGCACTGTCTCCGTGGTGGCGCTGTGTATAATGGTGACGGATTTAAGCTTCAGATTCGACCGTTTCGCCAGCAGCTTTGTGCTCAGCGCCTGTGAAAGACAAATCATGTGTTAGAAACAAATTCTAATCAAATTTAGAATGTGGTAAATAGCAATGGTAAATGTTTCAATGACTTCTAGACTAAAGCTGCCCTCAAATTAGCCACAGACTAGATGAATGTTCTCCAAACACTCTAAAGGATTATTGCGGGCACTGAAGGTCTAAGTGCTCACCCAAGGTCTGAGCCGTTGCTTCCGCTTTGGCTTCGACCTGATCCCTTAACATTTGCGTGAGAAGTCTCATAAACTTATTGTACCAAAGAATAGTTAATAGTGTATTAAAGAACCTTTTTACGCCAGTTTCCTGCAGTGTTACTTACCAGGAGCAGTATAACGCCTACAGCAGCTAAGGCTACTGTGTACCAGTTGTGCTGCATCCACTTCTTAAAGCTGGCGATGCTCTCTTCGGAAAGCAGGAGCTTGCGCAACGTGGCCAGTGGTCCAGAGGGATCCACCTCCCTGCACTTTTGAAAGACATCACAGTATCTGAACAAGTAAAAGATATATTAGTTTTGTAAATTGTGGTCTCCAAGGTAGATCAAACGCACCCATTATAATCATTGCAGGGCGTTCCAGGCTTTGAGTACATATCGGGCACATCGAAGGGCGCCTCATTCCATTCGAAGGAACTCCGGCAGGGACTGTCCTCTCCCGGCAGCTTGCAACACAGCTCGCATGACTTGATCCGATCGTCCTGCGGTCCGGGAATGCACTGGCACGATTCCAGACCATAGGCCAAGCAGATGCTACCCGTACAGTCGCCCATGTAGCAGACGAATTCCTTGTTGCAGATGGTTTTGTTGGGCTTGTTCACCGACGGCGGACACTGGGGCACTCGCCCATCACAGAATGAAGGATCCCGACAGCCGTTATCATCCCGACACTTGTCACCGAACTTCAGCTTGCAATCGGTGGTGCAGCAGGGACCTTGCGAAGGACTGCAGCGGGCATGCGGCGTCAGCGTGCACGGAGTTTCATCCAGACGCGGTTGCCTTGACATGGGAAAGCAGCACGAGTCCTTGCAGTCCTCCTCCCAGCCGCAGTCGCACTGCTCGCCCGGCTCCACCACGCCATTGCCGCAAATCGATGACTGCGGCTCGGTGAAGCAGCCCTTCATGGAACGCGCCTTGGCATTCAGCACGGGCTCTATTGATTTCAGCGAGCAGGTGCTGAACTTATTGTTGTTCTTCTTGTCGCCCGAAGTGGCGCGGGCAAACATAATGAAGTTACCATCCTCGCCACCAGGCGTACACTGCTCCGGATCGTGCTGAAATTGGAAAGTACTCTTAACAACGTGTAATATTTTATAAACAATTATAGAATTCTCACTGGTGATCCAAAGTTGTGTCCAATTTCGTGGGCCAAAGTCACGTGGGAGACAGCCGGTGGCACATGCTTTCCATAGTTCAACAGAGTGACTATTCCTGTATTGAGTGACTTAAGGGACCCCCGGTAGTGACCATTCTTTTCGCAGACTCCGCCAGCGTTCTTGAGATCTCCCGTCCAGGCCAATCCCAAGGTTCCCATCTCGAAATCACGGTAGGTGAACATGTAAGCCAAACAAAAGGCATCGTAGTCCTCCTCTGTAAAATAAATCAACAAAAGTTCATATAAATTATACACGCAACACAAATATAATTAATTAAACATGTATCAAGAAATCACAGATAATGTTAATTGCATATCAATTAATCAGAAGATGAAGTCAGCACAGGATCTCAAAACCGGATCAATTATCCAGAAAGTTAAGTTCACTCACCCGAAAACAGCTCCAGAAACTTTTCCACGCCGTAGTTACCGGGGAATCGGTAGCTGGGATCCTTCATCGCGTTCATGTTGTGCACCTTGATGCGCTTGATCATGAAGGTGATGTTGTCCGGCTTCCCATCGTTGTTGAAGTCCGTGTTCCGGTAGATTGTGTTCGCACGCTGTACGTGCCGAGTGATGGCCTCTATGGACGCCTCGTCCGAGCCCATCTTCTGGAAGAACGTGTGGTCCGCCTGCAGGTATAGCATGCAAGTGGTCTTGCGGTCGTAGAGCAGCCTGGGAGAGCTGTGAATGTCCTCGCCACCCCTTCCACTCAGCAGGTTTGTCATCATCATGCTGTTAAAACTCGGATTGTGCGGATTGGGTGCGAATATGATCTCCGGATTGTAGTTGTTCACAATGATGTTTGGCTTCTTGGTGGCTCCGTTCTTCGTGATGATCTCCACATGCGTCTTGTGGCTGGGCCGGTCGTTGCCATTGTTGTTGTTTCCCAGAAAGAGCGTCGTCCAGTTGGCATTGAAGAAGTTACTGGGCAGCTCGCGGGTGCCATTGTTATTCGGCTCCTCGTAGGGCGTTCCGAATTCCGGTTCGATGGGTCGGTTGTACGTGCTTACAATAATGTTCTTGTGTTTCGTGTACAACTTCCGCACATTGTTATTACTATTATTATTATTATTGTTGTTGTTGCTGTTATTGTTGTTACTATTGCTGTTGGCGTTGTTGTTGCCGCTGCTGTAGCTGCGACTTCCCTCGCCGAGATTGGAGGGATTGTAGTTATTTACAAGTATGTTGCGGTTCGACGTGGGCTTAGTCAGAGTGGCCAGGAAGCTCTCGGTGCTGCGCACAGTGCTCCTGGTTGTGGACGTGGTCGGGTACTTCCGCGGCGACTCCTCGCTCTTGTCCTCTTCGGAGGCCAGGACGCGAAAATCATCGTTGTACGGCACCTCCAAGTCCAGCGGCAGGGGCGGATTACGATTGTACGTGGGGGCCGGAGCATCCGACATGGCCAGCTAAAAGGTGAGATTCATTAAAATGGGATTTAGAGTGCATTCTTCGGATACTCACCTCCTCTGGCAGCCACCGCTTCTTCCTCAGCTTTTCGCTGGCGCAGTGCGTCTTGGCGGGAGTGGCGGAGTTGAGTCCTCCGCCGGTGAACTGCTGCTTCTGCATATTTACATCGCTTAACTTATAGACTATGCTGTGGACACCGCTCTCGGCTAGCTGCTGGGAATACCGATGCGCCGGCTCGATGTAGTAGTGCTCCGCCTGGGTCTCTATCGTGCCGTCCAACAGGTTGTCGCTGGTGAGGATCGCCTGGACGTGGGCCGCCTCGTCGTCCTCCAGGCTGCCCGTATAAATGCGCGACACATCGTAGTCGATGGGGCCCAGAGTGTTCTCGATCTCCACATCGTGGGCGAACACCGAATGCGGCTGTTGACGCAGCACCAAGCGGAAATCTCTGCGTGAGGAAGGCGGTTTTAGGTGATTAAGTGATTACCTTTTCGGCTGGCGATATCGAGTGCACTCACCTGTCGTGGGCGGAGAAATTCAAGCGGATGGTGTGCGCCAGTCCACTCGCCGAGGGGGTCACCTCTCTCTTCTGCCGGAAGCGAGCCTGCTCCAGGTGCCTGACCTGCGCCGCCTGCAGCACCTGGCGATCGAAGTTCGCCGCCTCCCAGTGCTTGATGTAGGGCGTCAGCCTGTGGGTGTAGCCTGTAAGAGGAAGGGGGCATTTTAGGGGTTAGTGGGAGCGGGAGAAAGCTGCCAGCGGCGATGACAAGATGAAATTTCTCTTAACTAAGTGATGAACAAATTTGTGGGTAGGCTATAGAAAGCAACTGATTAAGAGGATTACAGTGTACTTAAGAAAACAAATATTGATACGATGATGATATACAAATAGCATATTTGAGGAAGCCTCTTTGTAAAAAATCAGATTGTTTAATTTTTTAGATTTTGGGTTATCTTTTAAAGCCCGACTCACCTGGCAGCTTGAGCGGCGTGGGAATGGCCAGGATCTCGCCGGGCAGCCACAGGAGCCAGAGGAACAGGACCTGGAGCCCGAGGAGGCCCAGCAGCCAGCTCATCGTGGGTGCGATCCGGGTGCGATTCTAGATGGCCTGGACTACTCGAAGGTTGTGTTTTTCGAACTCGACCCCTGCTGCTGCATCACATCATTTGTTATTCGTTATTTGTTATTGTTGTGGGATTCGCTGCGAGGAAGTGGCTCCAATCGGTGACATCTCCGCGGTAACTGGAGGAGTGGAAAAGTGCAGAATGCGGAGTGGAGAGGTGAGAATCTAGAACGGTTATGATCGCGAGATGATTGCATTAACGGTCCGTGGCACAAAGAAACTGCATTGCGTATACGCCGTGTGCTCGCATCTCCAAGTGGCTTTCACCTTTTACGTGAAATCTTTTGTTCAGCTCGAAAATCTGTGTATTTTGTTCTGTTTTTTTTTCGCTGTTTTGCGTCTTTTTGCATAAATGGCAAAAGCAACAAACGGCAAGAAGAAGAAGAGCGTCACAGCATCTCATTAGCACCTCACACACATACACACACGAAGCAGTGTCGCTCGCATTGGTGTGCCCGTGAAAAATACTGTTAGTTAGGCGCTCTCTTCGCCACTGCTTCCCTCTCTTACGCGCAAACCTATTGGCCAATGAAATTAAATGCATTCTTTGACAACCGTTTAATTGGATAATTATTGTTTTTGCCCAACAATCATGCGTGTGTGTGTGTATTCTACCTGAGCTTTGGGCCAAAAAAACCCCCACTGCTCTCCCCACTCTTTCTACTCGTTGCTCGCTGTTGTTGTTGCGCTGGTCGAAAACCAAAATAAAATACACGTAAAATTCAATTAGCCACAAATTGTTGCACTCTTTTTTTCCGTTTGCGTTAATTGGATTTGCGGAATTTAGCCAAATATATTGGACCAAACACACACCACACACACACAGGGATAACCATCGACCTCCGTTAATGGCGTAAATGGTATAAGCCAGTCGCAGGTTTTTTTTTCTATTTTTTTTTTTTTTTCGTTGTTGCCACGGCCTAAAACCTGTTCTTCTGCCCAATCATCCAGGCCTAAACCGAGCGAATTTCACGACTAATCGTGCCGTTTTAGGACTTTCTGATCTGTTGATCTATGTTTTGATTAACTTATTTGCTTGGCTGCTTACTTTTCACAGTCACTGGAGCAATTGCATTACAATTGCTTTTTCTGCGCTTTTAACAACTTTTTTCGACCACCTTACCATCCACCAAGCAGTGTGACCACACCGCGCATTGACCGTTAAAATGTCAGGCTCAGAAAAATACACCTCGCGGTTGAAAAATATACCGCAAACGTACTTTGAGCTGAAGTTCTAGCCGGGACTCGAACCACAGTGCAGTGGGCCTAAAGTGAATATTCTCAAGATTGTGGAGTTTTTAGGTTTTACTTGTTACCCGCTCGTGCATTCAACAATAGTTTAAGATAAGGTAGCTTAATGATAGATTAACATTTAAGGGCTTCTTTGACCAGTGCCTGCTGCTTTTGGATGTCCGTTCTCAGTTTATCCGCGTTATTTTCCAGCTTCGCATAGCATTCTTTTAACTGATTTCGTTGGGTCTCCAGATCTCCCACGGTGGCCGACAGTTTCTTCACCTTCTGATCGTACTCGTCGAACATCTGCCACCATGTTGAAAGGGGAAGATTCTCTGGTTCAGTCATGAAAGCGTGCTCCAAGTCCAAGTTGTCTGTAGATCCGCTTATCGTAGGCTGATTGACCTCGAACGTTTCCATGTCCGCCAGCATTTCCTCTACACTGGGAGCCGTGGGTGGAGGCTCTACTTTGGGCCTGGACTTCCTAAACATCGTCTGTTTCCTTGAAACTACAATTTAGAGAACTGGAAACGTCAGCACTTGTTGAATTGGGGATTCAATATGTGGGGTTACCTGATGTATCGAGTCTCGTAGTCTTAGTGATATTAAGGTTAATTATCGTACTAACAATTTAGTCTAAAACCCGTATATAAGCCGTAAAATGGAATTCAATAAATTTTCTGCAATTGTTTACAAAACAGTGGTAAATAATGAAGTGGCCAGTAATTATTATTTCAAAAATACCAATTAAAGTTAATCTGTGTAATCGATAGCAGTCTCTATATAAGCAATAATAGTTTGTTTACCACTGTGTGCCATCCCTAATTTGCGCGGCATATTTTTAGTCGAATTGCCATTTTTACAAAATTTTAAGCAAACAATGCGGAATCAGGACGATCTAAGTCAGGGCGCCAAACAGAGATTTGTGGAGACGGCTGCCAGGGCCAAGAATCCCCTCGAATCTCTGAGCTACCAAAGCTACAAAGCCCCCAGCGGAGAGGAATTCAAACTCATCTGCCGAGCGAAGTCGGATGCGGACTCCAAACTGCTGAAATGGGCCTTTAAGCTGGCCGAGACGAACGTGGGACCCTATTACAAGCAACTCAAGATGGGCTGGCAGCCCAAGATCAAAGCCGCCGAGCTGAACAAGAACTGGGCTCGCTACTTGGTGGCCCAGAACGAAAAGAAGGAGAACGTGGCCTACGCAATGTTCCGCTTCGACATGGATCACGGGGACTGTGTCCTGTATTGGTGGGTATTCCATAAGTAAAGCCCTTATGCATTAATTACGTAGAACTTCCTTTCAGTTACGAAATGCAAGTGGCTGCAGAGTATCGTAGAAAAGGCCTGGGAAAGTTCATCATGAGCACTTTGGAGGACTGCGCTCGCCTGTGGCATCTGGAAAAGGTCATGCTGACCGTTCTCAACAACAACGAAGCCTCCATTTCCTTCTTCAAGCAACTGGGCTACGTCAAGGACGAGATCTCGCCAGATGTCCTGGAACAAGCCGACTACCAAATCTTTAGCAAATCGATGCTAAGCTGAGTATTTATTGGACACCGAAGATTATAGATATTTAGCAACTAGTATAACAATGCGTTTATTTCAACAAATTGGCCGTGGTCTCCAAGTGCGTGGCCATGCGAATGTCCTGCGAACTGAGACCGCCCACGTCGTGCGTGGACAGGGTCACGTCCACCTTGTTGTAGCAGTTGAACCACTCGGGATGGTGGTTGATCTTCTCGGCCAGCAATGCCACGCCCGTCATGAAGCTGAAGGCCTGGTTGAAGTCCTTCAGCACGAACTGCTTGAAGATGGCGTCGCGCCCCTCCACCAAAGTCCAGCCGGCGTCCAGGAGGGGCTGCAGCTTCTCGGCGCGTTCCTGTTCGTTTAGTCGTACCTAAAGGGCAGCGAGCAACAAGTATGTGAGTGTTATTGATTCATACGATATATATACAAAATAATTTGTGAGCGAAAAACCTCCATTTCTGGCCAAAATCACAGTGATTCTATTTGTTAGGGCATAAAGCACTTTCCGAAAGTCCAAACCTGTCCTTGGGTGGTCGATTGATTTCAGTTGGAGGCGATAAGGGAACCACTCGATTTCGCTGAGACTCCGTTCACCTTGATCTCAAACTCACTTTCGGCTCGTACTTACCACCATTTTGCGCTTTTTCGCTGTGATTGCGGTTGCTGTTGCTTCTGTGGTTGGGGTGTTGTGGATTCTCCGGAGATTCGCACTGCCACCAGTTGCTGCCCGTGCTGCTTCTCTCGCTGCTGGCGAATACAGAACTGAGATTTGCGACAGGCTGCGCGAAAAATAAAGCTCAGATTTAAGTTTGGTATTTTTGCCCCTCCCTCCCCTTCCGCACATTCCACCTTTTGAATACCTTCTACTCGTTGCTGTTGTTGCAGTTGTGGGGAATAAACCAGCTCTGCGGCTGCTGGCAAGCAGATTGGCCACTTTCTGGCAGTTCGGCTTAATCACATTCTGAGCGCATTTAATTGTTAACAACATTTTCGATCCAAAACTCGTTTGTTCTTAGCTGCTGTTTTTGTTGCTGTTGCTGTCGGCGCGGAACAGCTGACTTGTGTCGTATGTTAGCTAACATTGAGTTAACATGGAGCTGTAAAAACTGCCAACTTGTTTTGACAACGTCTGCTAGCAACATAACTGTTATAAAGTCTAATGCCGCGTAATTTGAATTTAGATTTCTTATTGGATTTCTTATTGATTTCTAGAGATTTGACATACAGTTTATTTATTAAATGGCCTTCTCTTACATTGTTATGACATTAAAGTCGCTCTGATTATATCAAGTGTTAATATATAGTCATATGGCTGGAATATGACTATTACTTGTGCACCACATTCTCCGTCTCCCCATTTCCGTAATAGTCGTAATCCGAACTGGCGGTGGAAGTGGCCAGCTTGGGATGGTCGGTGGTGGTGACCGTGTTAACGGTTGATCCACTGGATCCAGTGACCACTTCAGGCGCCACAGTGGTTGTCTTCCTCCAACGCAAGCTATAGCGACTGCGAATGAACGGCGGCTTGGTCACCAAAACCGAGTCACCAATCGCTGCATATTGGATATTGTTATTCATTGGGTATCCAAAGACCAAAGTTGTAGCTCACCCATTCCGATGAGGCAACAGCAGAGGATCAGGAGCAGGGCCAGCTTCATTCTGAGTTCCCCTTTCGATGTTAACTGTAACTTTTCCCGGCAACTCGACTGCCTTTATAGTCCCATCAGAGCTGAGATAAACGGCTCCCAATTCCCCGACGAAAGCGAAATCGTCCCCTGGTTTCCCTGGGGAACTGGGGAACATCCATCCAAGTTCAATCACCGCCAGTGCGATTTTATGTTTTTTATTCGTTATCTCTGAATGAACTCTTACTTTAGCTTACGGGTTAAGGCGACATTGTACAATCGAATCGATATTATGCCTAAGCGAAATGGTAATAAATACGTGTGTGGAATTTTGGTCAGCCCGCAATCAGTTGTCCGTTTCCGGTTTGCGTTCCGCTTCCGGTTCCGGTTCCGGTTCCGCGGGCCGTGGACGCTTGGGTCCGGAGGGTATTGGCGGAGGTGGAACATCCGGCACCGCGCTGTTTTTGCTCTCCGAACCGTTGCGAATGTCCTCGAAACTGGGCTGCGCCGGCTCCAGATTCTCCAGGGGAAGTGGCTGTGGCGAAGGTGGACTCTGGACGGGATTCAGTGGCTGTTCCTGCTCCGCGCGCGGCAAAGTGGCTGCCCGCAGGGGATAACCCTGGCTGGGATAGTAGTCGTACGGCGGCAAGTAGTTCTGCCTTATGAAGCCCGCTTGGTCATAGATCACTGGATACTGGCTGTAAGGATACGGTGGCAGGTGCATGGGTTGGCCTCTGAACTGGGAGGGCAGTGGTATCAGCACGGGCGGCAATCCCTGCTGATTCAACGGCACTGGCATCTGCTCCTTGGGCATCTCCTGGCGCTCCACGGTTCCGGGTGGCGACGCCGACTGCGGCTGCTGCTCCACTGGCGCCTCCACCGGTTGTTGGGGTTCATATGGAGCATAGCCAGCGGGATACTGGGCGGCAGATGGCAGAGGGTAAGGGAGCTGTAATATTAAGGTTTCAATAGTTTAAACTACTATATTTCTTTTTTGAGTGCGGTTCATTGCTCTAGTCAGAGATTTCTAGAGTGAGCTTTTTATGATACCTATTATTAAATTAATCATTGTCTTATTATAGCTAGCAGTAATTTAATCTTGCGAAATATTTCGCTAAGTTTATCAGTGTTAGCAACTTAATGAAACCCATAAGCTCACCCTCTCATTTGGCGTCAATCCCGGGACAATCGGTTGGCCGAATCTCACAATCGGCGGACTGTAGAATCCGTAGGGATTGTAGGGTCCAAAGGGGGCGTAGCCCGGCTCGTGAATGGTGGGCTGGATGACCGGATAGGCGCGGCTGGAGGTCAGGTTGTCGTCGGTGGTGATGAGAGCGTTGTAGACCTTGGGCTTCTTCCTCAGGCGACGGGCGGCCAGCGAGGAATCGGTCCACAGAACAAGTCCCAGTAGCAGTAGGAGAATCAAAATGGTGTGCTGCCGAGAATAGAAATCGAAATCGAAGTCGGCGTTTATATATTGTGCATATAGAAGTAGATACAAGTGACCATTGACAGCTGTCCCTGGGTTTGTCACTACTGCTGCTGGATGGCGATCAATGAAAACCATAATCTGTCTAATTGATCGCCATATCGACAATCAATCAATGAATTGTTTGGACTACGCACAATGTGTGCTTGTGCTGGACGGAAGTTGTGCAGCTGGAACTCTGGGTGCTCTACAGGGAAGCTTGTTAGTAATGGCTTTAAAAAGCCAGGTATTACGTGTCTGTATGGACTATATGGAGTCAGAAGAAACCCACGACTTTCAAATACCAGCACTGCAGTCGTCGAAACAATCAACACATGTCAGCCTTTGTTGCGAATTCTCTACACTTCATTAGTTTTGAATTGAAATGTAGATTGTTCCTTTAATTGGATTACGGAGTAGCCGATCGAACCGGACGGCGCTGCTACCTCTTACACTGAGCGAAAAAAGTCTATTCAGAACGTGTACATCGTTCACTTGAAAAGGTTAAGGCATACTTCATTTCTACATTCCATCTTCTATTGAGAACCAATTCTTTTGCCAGTGCATGGGTTCAAGTGGAGCTATGGCAAAGGCATTTCCTCGGAGAGATGGAGTCTAGGTCCGGTTAGACGAGTTGCCCATGGAGGAGGTTTGATGGTAATGGCACTGCAGCTGGTACTGGAGCATGGAAATGCACTGGGGCGATCTGCGGAACTGTGACCGCGTTTCTGATCTCGATCCCCCGATCTCCGGATCCCCGGGGGCGGCACTCTAATTGCCGCTATTGGATTACCCAGACATCCAAGTCGGGTGTGGCTGGGCCGCCCTCCTCCTTGGATCGCCTATTGCTATTGTTGTTTGTGAGTTTGTGGTCCAAGAGACTGACTGACTGACTAAGTGACTGACTGGCAATTTGGTTTGCTTTCCAAGCATTTCACTTTGACTTTCCTCCACATCTCACCCACTCCCACTCCCAATGGCCGTGATCTTTTCACTCGCTTCGAGGGAGCAATTTTCGACGCTTTTCCTTTTCCTTTTATTTTCTAGTTTCTAGTTTCGATTTCGTTTTCGTTTTCGATCTCGTGGGCATCTGGCAGCAGTGAAATTAAATGGATTCGGCTCGAATCAGCAGACAATAATCGGTGATCAAGTGCACTCCAAGCCACGAAATTGGGCCACCTCGAGTGCCATTGTAATGCGCGTTAAAAGTGATAGTTCCAAATGGTTCAATGGCTCGGAGTCGCCTCTTGGCCATGGGTGTTTCCATAGGCTCAGTGGCGTGCCGATAAATCCAGGTGGGTGGTCACTCGGCGGTCACTCAGTGGAGGAGGGAGAATCGAGTGACGAACCCACTTGACCCATAGACGATCTTAAAACCACGTCGGTTAGTTGAGAGATTATTCTAATGACTAGTGATTTTAAAAGTTTGTGCTTTGCAACTTAATTGTTTGACAGATAGTTCAGTGTTATAATTGCATAATTGTTGTTATTTGTTTTTCAATCAAAGTAGTTAGATTAGATTAAGTACTGAGTTGATAATTTCATGATAATAAAGAGAAGCTTGAACTACATTTATGAGTAAATTTAAATATTTAATTGAATGCTATGTTTCACTTCAATCGCTTTTGCTGCATAAACGTATAGTAATATTTGTGAAATTACTAAAAGTACTGCCATTTTAAGTGATTCCTTTGGTGGGTTCTAAGCCAATCTCTTGGTTCATAGAGTCGACTGCATGTGCACATTGTTGGCTCGTTGTAGGCTGACTCAGAGCCAAATGGCGTTGGATTCATGGCTAAGACCAGTTCAAAGGCAATCGATGGCAGTGGCGTAACCTTAAACCCGGGTCTAAACTGGATCTTGGGCTGAATCTATGATTGAATCTTAGACTGGGCGTCGAAAGTGAAAGTTCCAAGAAAGTGTGGCGGCCACTAAATGCTCCCTTGTGCAACTCGATGTGTATTTAATTCAATGATTAATCAGCGCATAAAGTTATCACAGACGCCGCTTACCTTTTCCATTTGCATAGTGGCCGTGTGATTTGATTTCCCCGTTTGCTTGTGATCTGTTTCCTTGGACTTAAGTATGCAAGTGATGCAGTCAGATGTGTCAGGAAGCTCCAGAAACCGCCAAAACAAAAAGAGATATCATAAACTGTCTGATTCGCACATGCAATTGTCTTTAAAAATGCACAATTTGTTTAGCGACTGGCCGCCGACACGAAATACGAAATGACTTTGAAAACAAGTTGCTGCAAATGATAATGTGTATGAAGTGCAGTTCACTCGGGAGAACACAGATCACGATTTCAATTCGGTTGGGCCGACTTGAGTGGGATTCAGTTGAGTTGACTTCACGCGGAGACTGCCGACGACCGACTGGCTCTTTTTGCGGCTGCGCACGCGCGTTTCTTGGTTTTCAGTGGCGATTCAGTGGGCTTCTGGGGACGTTGAGCGAACGCTGGGCGCGCTCCATGGGCAACCTTTTATACCTTCGGCGGCGGTGGTGGTGGTGGTGTTGGTGGTGCCAGTGGTTATAGTGGCATAGTGGCCAAAGTGGTGGCAATGAAAAGCTGGCTAAAAGGCTGGCAAATAAACATCTGTGTTGGCTTTGGGTGATTTTTATGGGCGTACGAACAGGAACTTCTTGGAGTTGGCCTACTTTCAGCTAGCCTTGCACCGGGCATAATGACTTTTTTATGACTTCTCAGGAATAGTAAAAATAAATTTAATAACTTCTAACGACTAGCTGTAGCCGGAATAGAGTAATTAATATTAAATAGAGGAAAGGATTCGATTATAGTTACGTTTTATGGCAAATTGCTCATGCGCCATGGTGTCCTCATATAAATGGAAGTTTGCACATGTTTATAGCATAGTTCCCAAATATTAAACCATTACATTCCAGCTTCATTTCACTCAGGGTATTCCCACTTCGAGTGTATTGAAACTGAAATACAATCTGAACAGATCCAAATGCTTTTCCATTGGAGGCGGCGTTTTCATTAGCTTCGACTTAAGTGCTCGGCGGCATCAAATGAATGCAATAAACGCGGCGAAAGTGTAGAATAGGGGCGCTATGAGCAACAAACCGGGCGGGAATTCGTTCAGCTCTCGACACTCTGGAAATGCAATTGTCAATTGGCAGTTGTGGTCACAACAAGTCTTTATTCTCGGCCAAAACAAATGGGTTTACGGGCTTCACTTTCGTTGCAAAGTTCAGAATGGCTGTTCATTTTGCACTAGAAAAAGTGGTTTTAGTCATTCCATGCCAGCTGTCGGGCCCTCAACTCTCTGTTGTTAACCAGATTGTTTATTAAACAAGGTTTATATTTGCACTGACACTGGCAGAAAAATTATAAACTTTTCAATTGTATGCCAAAGCAAGCATAAGAAACTATACTAGTACTTAGTTCAATTCTAAGGTATACATTAGAATGTAAGTTTGTAACCACATTCGTTAGAATATGTGGTAAGCTTATAGTTTTTCCTTCAGTGTACTCCTCCATCTCCAGCATGATAGTTTGTTTTCATTTGGCGCAGTCACGTTCACAGTCAAAAGGTGATAAGAGTGATCCGATCCAATCCGATCCGGTCCTCACCCACACTCGTGCCGCAAGTTGTGGGGTTTGCTGAGTGCTGGTGGGGTCAGTCCCGAAAACTTGGAGGTCTGCTGGGGCCGTTTGATAAAGCATTGTGGTGGGCGGATTTTCCTTGACTTGACTTTCGGACGAAGTTTCGCTTTCCCTTTTTCTGTTTTGATTGGCACAATGAGTCTACGAACTCGGGTGACCCCAAGCCTAAATGTTTTCTTTCGAATTAAATTATTTTCACTGTTATTGAATCTGTATAGGGATAACGTTAAAAGCTATTTGCTGAGGCTAACAAAAAGACGAAGAATATCGTTTTGTTTGCGTTCTCAAACTGATTTTGCTTTCGCTGCTAGACGACGGATGGCGCCACTGCATGAACTAGTCAGGTCTCGCTCTCCCGATTTCGCCACCTCGCGACAGATGGCGCCAGTTCAGCTTGAAACTTTGATTCAATTGGAATTTGCTCAAAGTCACGTCACATTTTTGTGATAAGCCGTGATTCAGACTTGTTGATAGCCTTGCATCTGGAGTCTGGCATCTGGCAGTGGCTTTGTCGTTGCTTGGGGGCCTTTGGCCCTTGATAAGGGTAATCGGTGGGCCAGTCAATCACCCGAAATCGACCCGATGAAAGGTTAATTTCACTTTGATTGCTTCGGTAGGTACTGTGTACTGTGTCTATAAAAACAACTGCTGAGCTGGGCAAAAATTGCAGTTGCAGTTGTGACAAGGTAAACATACATCAGCATGAAGGTTCTCATCGTTCTCCTATTGGGTCTGGCCTTTGTCCTGGCCGATCACCATCACCATCACCACGACTATGTGGTGAAGACGCACGAGGATCTGACCAACTATCGCACGCAGTGCGTGGAGAAGGTTCACGCCAGCGAGGAGCTCGTGGAGAAGTACAAGAAGTGGCAGTACCCCGATGACGCGGTGACCCACTGCTACCTGGAGTGCATCTTCCAGAAGTTCGGCTTCTACGACACCGAGCACGGATTCGATGTCCACAAGATCCACATCCAGCTGGCCGGCCCTGGAGTTGAGGTGCACGAATCGGACGAGGTGCACCAGAAGATCGCCCACTGCGCCGAGACCCACTCCAAGGAGGGCGACTCCTGCTCGAAGGCCTACCACGCCGGCATGTGCTTCATGAACTCCAACCTGCAGCTGGTGCAGCACAGCGTCAAGGTCTAAAGGGAGCATGGATCCAGCCATCCAGAACCATCTGATCGCTTGTCTAAAGTTCAAGTCGTAAATAAAGTATTTGTTTAACGGCCCAAATGTTTTTACTCGCTAGTTATCTCTTGCGTTTGTTGTCGGCTGCTGTTGCATTGCACCCTCGCCTCTGCTCAGCAACAGATGGCGCCAGTGCATCGTAAGCAAACTCAGGTTTCTGATGGTCTTATATATTTATTTATATTTGGGAATTCAATTACAAGCCTAAAGTGGCTTGATATCCTAGTACATAGTGTGTTCCGGCCAAAAAACTCACTATTTTTAGAAAAAATCATATATATTTTTGAAATTTTGCTGTAACTCAGCCGAAATAGGTCCCACAATTATAAAACAGACTTTATTAAGCAGCTAATTACCACAGCTAACCATATATATCCCTTTTAAAATGTTTTTTAAAATTTTAAAATTTTGCAATTTTTTGCATTTTTTAAAAGGGGTTACATCGTGATTTTTTGCGAAAAATGAGTAAAAATTAAAAAAGTCAGACGCAAAATCAAATCGATTCTAAATTTTGCTACGAGTTTAATGATGCAGGAGATTTCCATTTCGGTACATTACTTTATTTTTTATGCCAAAAAAACCGATTATATGAAGACGGAAAATCGGAAAATGACTTGTAAAAGAAATAACACAATTATATAAAAATTATCTTTTTTTACTTTCTTTTCTTAACTAGCTTTGTTTCAAAACATATTAAGCAATAAAAATAGCTGTACCATGAATACGAATAAAGAAATGTTTTATCCTAAATGACTATTAGCAGTTGAGATGACACGAAGTTTACTAATAGGAATGGAATATAGCTGCTCCCTTCGCGATTTACATAGATATTACATATTGATTGCCTGGGCATGCCACGGCATATTCCAGTCAATTAGCTAGTTGGATATATATAGAGAAGGGAAAATGTTTCATATCGGTACAACACAATCGTTGCCAATCCGTCATGAAGACTCCGCTATTTCTCCTCTTGGTCGTATTGGCTTCCCTCCTGGGATTGGCCTTATCCCAGGATCGAAATGATACGGAGTGGATCCAAAGTCAGAAGGATCGTGAGTAGTTTAGGCTGCCTTTTCAGTAACCTACTGATTGCATATTTGAACAGGTGAGAAGTGGTGCCGGCTAAACTTAGGACCCTACCTCGGTGGCAGATGCCGAAAATAAGCATATTGTTGTAATTAATAAACAATGGGGATTACCAAAATCCAGTAGTGCAGCTAGCTAACTTAGATTCTCACCATTGCTCATTAACTCAATTATCAATCTTTTTTATGGTCTGAAGTCCTGTATTACCCCTTAGAAATTGCACACTCCTTGGGTTTATTTTCTATCACAATTGTATTTCATCGTTCCACTTCCTTTTGACTCATGAAGTCCTTGACCCAATGGCCAAACTGCCCGGAAGTGGCGCACCTGTAGGCCAGGAAGGCCCAGTCGTCCAGGTGGCTCGTGTCCTGCTCCATCCGGTTGCAGTGCTCCACCACCAGCATCAGCTCCTCCATCTGGTTGTGTCCGGCAAAGATCTTTGCTATCCGCCTGGCATTGTAGCCACTCTCATCCGTCCAAAGACCCAGTTTCTTAACCAAACACCTCAGGGTAGCAGCATCCTCTTCTTGGCTTTCTTGGCGACACTTCTCTAGATCCTCGTAGACCATCTGCGCGGTGGGTAGTTTCCAAACAGAAGCAGCTTCCGTGCTAACAGCCATCGCAATAAGCAGGCAGCTCCAGCAGATGATCTCCAGTCTCAAGTGATTCATTGCGTTTGCGACAGCTTTATGTTTGTAAATGGCCACAGTTCTGGCGAGCACGGCTCATTTATACACATAACGCTCTGGGAAGACTAGGGAAACCAGTTCTAGAAGCGACATTGGCACTAGCCTAGAATTCATGGAAAATGCGTCTACCGGCCGGTATAATTGCTGTCAGCGCGGGAACATCTGGTGTGACGCAATCGGAGTCTTTAAAAATCTCTAAAACGATGCTGTATCTTAAAATGATCCATACTTCGAGTACACCTGTACTGGGATGCGAGTTCAAGTTCATGAATGGTGACTGAGTGACTAGGCAGTTGGTATCGAGTGTCACGTATCGGTGAACAGTGCGATTAAGATGGAAATCATATTTAATGAACGGTGTCTGGTGTTTTTCCTTTTGACGGATATAAGAATAAAAAGTACTGAAAGTAATTCATTGTGCATCCAGTTGTCTTAAGTGGAACTAGAGTCTAGAATATACTTCATAATGAAATTAGTATGCCATGTTACTTAACTAAATCTGTTTACTTTAGCATACATCCCATATCCTTACACATTCTCCATTTGCCTGATTTAATCGATGCACTTCTCCATCCACAAAGAAATCGACTAAACTGCAACAGCAATTATAAGTGCGCGGCTGACTGCGCAGGGCGACAAGTTCCCAGGACTCAGGATCCAGAATCCACGACCCGCCCACTCTGCGCCCGACTGAAGGACGATTGCCGGATATTCCAATCACACGTGAATTCCCCTTTGTGGCCGTGTGTTTCTTCCACCTTTCCTTTGACTGCCTCCATGGGCATTGTTTTCCGCGCTGCGAAATCGCAAATCGCAAATCGCTAACCGCAAATCGGAGATCGGGAATGGGATATCGAAGGGCCTTCGACTTTCTCCGCCGACTGTGATACTTCATTAAACAACTCGCAGTGGCGTTTTCACGCTGCAATAGATCTTTCCGCACCACTCAACCCGTCCCATGTCAGCCGCATTTGACAAAGCTAATTTCGCCGAAAGCCAGACCTCTCCGGGCACCCAAGCCCAAACCCATTCCCCCCAGATCCACCATATACCATATGGCACATCCGATGTTCCGTATGCCATATTCCATATCCACAACCCAGACCTCAGCCAGCCAAACGCCAAACAAACACTTGACGCGACCTATTCAATTATTTCTCAATTAAATGTCGTGTAAAGAAGTCATCATCGCCGAGTCGGCATTCGTCATTGAATGCAGGGAAAGCCATCAGCCAGGAAACAGGGAGAAAATTTATGACACTTTATAAATATTTCAATAAAAACAATTTCTTTTGAGAGAAGTCAGTTAGTCTAGGGAATCTTCGGATATTACTTAGAAAAACTTTTAGATCTGGCTAAACTATTTACACTTCAAGAGCATAAAAACATCGAACTCGGATATTTCTCTCAGTGCATCCGCAAACACTTGGCACATTTGCTGATCCACAAAAGGGGCGTGGCACTGCACGAGTGTCGAAATAGTCAAAGGCAAGGTAAATTCAATTCGGTTTTTCATTTTCATTTAGCTTTGCCCGTGTCGAGATTGCGTTAGTTTGCCCAGGCAGCATTAAGCACTTAGTTTCAAAGAGTTTCCAAGGATCAAGGCAGAATGAATCGAACTAAATGGATTGGCAAATCTCAGTTCCTTTGACTTCACGGTGATTGTTTTCTGATGAATTCGCCTGGCAATCGGTGCTAAGGAATTACTATTACTAGAAGGCTTAAATACAAGTACATAACTACACAATCTCTGCAGCTTCTTCGAGATTTTTTTTCGTTTCGTTTAGATTCCCCTTTTATGGGTTCTAACAATCCTGGCCATTCAAATAAAACACTTTACGTTGTGCATAGGAGAAATGCCTTTCGAGCTTAATGGTCTGCGACTTGTTTCCTTTCAATGCGCATTGTTTCACTCCCAGCGGAGTGGCACTCCTCCACATTTCCCACCTCCGCACCGCACCGGACTCAACTGTTTCCATTCAGAGCGCAGTTCCAGCTGTTCACCTGGCCACCCACAACACACAATCGCTGGGAAATGGAAAAATGGGCAGTAGTCGTTCATTCAGACTGCTCTAATTGCAACTTTGAAACTCAATTGGGTAGACACAAGGCCACAAGGGGGCGGCCTCTATTCGAGCATAAACCACCAATTAAATATAAATGTTTGCGCTTTTCTGAGCAGCCTCCTGCTCCTTTTTTTCCCATTTTTTTCATACTCGTATGTTTTGGCCGCTTTCAATTTGCACATGGCCTGTTGTGTCCGAGCTGGAAGGTCAGTTGAGTTGCGTGATGAAAGGTGCTTCGCAGGACACGTGCTTTTTGTTTAAGCCAGGCCAGGCAGCTCCTCTTTATTCCGCCAAGGACCTGCTAACGATGCGGTCTTCCTGACCACTCGGCGCCTGCATTTTAGTGCCGACTTCTCGGGAGTCGGAGAAATGCGACAGTAAAAACTTTGAGGCTGTGGGGTAAATTTGCGCCAAAAGTTTTTCCAGCTCGCTCGAAAGTTTGCCGCCCACAAAGTTCTGCGCAAAGCGGACGGAGAAAATGCTAGAAAATTGGAATACTTTCAAAAGTTTCAAACCGAATGCAAAGGCATCTTTCATTCCGCATTCAGCTGATGGAAGATGGGCGATGTCGGGGACGGTGGTGTGTTTGGCAATTTTTCCAACTTAATTAATAATTAATTAGTGAATCTTCTGAAAGCCAAACAAGTGGCCGATGGCTGGCCGAAAGAGGGAAATTTTTATATAAAATAATTTCATGTTAAAACCTCGCACAAAAGGCCATGGCAATGCAGAGTGGCGATTGGCAGGGGCTGCACTGGAAAAAATGATTAGTTTAAGCGTATACCAGATTCACATGATTGGTACATATATTAAAGGCCACACCTTTTACTTTACTTACTTTACTTACTTACCTAAACAATGGTTATAAACAACTTACTGCATAATGTAGCACACTTTTTTCTGCCAGTGTACTGGGTAAGCCGGACACGGACTGAGCTGGAGGTCAGCGCGTGCGGCGGCTTTTGTTGACCGCACTCCGCGCATTAGCGGCTAAATTACTGGCCAGTCCGATGAGTGTGCTCGTCCGCTGGTCGAGATGGTCAAGGATGGAGGATGCAGGATGGCGGATGGCCGATGGCGGATGGAGAATGCAGGATGCAGGAGCAGGCGGCACTGCGGTAATTGGAATTAATTCAGCATTAAGCCGCATTTTCTTTGGCCAACTCTGCGTGTCCGTGGGCGGGGACATCGCGACCACCGGCGCTCCATTATGGAGTACCAACATTTTGTATAATTTTTTTCTATTCCCTGTCCCGCTTTTAATGCAATCCTGGGCTGGGTTGTTAATTAATTGCGCTTAGTTGCCGCAAATGGCAGTTGGCAAGTGCCCGTGTCCCCTGGATGGGCGTGGCCGGCAGTTAGTGGCCAGGATATGCCGCATAGAGTCATTAGCGGGCGAGCAATTAGCAGAACTTGGCAGCGAAATGCAATTGCAGGAATATCTTTGCAAGAATGCAGTGCCGCTCTTTCAACGAACTCGACATTTTATCTCGTCTCAAGCAAATGAAAAAGTAAAATATTAATGGCATTGCCCTCAATTAAAATCGCTTTTCTTTATTATTGACACAATACTGCATAGAATGTCCATTTAAGTGGAAATCAATCTTTGTGAAAAGTTATCCCAGCATAAGAGTCCAATTACTCCTAATCACATGTCAATTATGCACCCGCATAATCAGCCCCGGAATGTCTGCACTTCAAATCAAAGGCAACAATTGCAGTCAGCACCAAGCTCACATTGCAATTGCACATACACATACACATACACATACACATACTTGTGTACTTTCAGTGGCCAATGTGGCGTATGCGCAATGTGCAGGCGAAATTTGAGACAAGTGGAGGAGGTCCTTTTTGAAGGGCGAGTGAGACGGATACACTTTGTCTGCAACTTATTGATATTTAAGTTGCAGCGAGGGTGGGTCATCGCATTCAAAAACGGCCTTTTAAATTATATAAAACAAATAGCAAAAATTCAAGTGCATAGGTAATGACAAAACAAGATTCATTACATGCGAAGTTCATTTGTTTAAGAACTCTTCAATCCACCCGCTGATTGCCCGAAATCCCATCGCATCGACTTCTTGTAACACTTTGGTCTGTTTTGCTTGTACGCCATGCCACGCCCCCTGCCAGCCGAAATGTGCGCCGCCCCCTTGTGCACTGATGGCAAATGCCTTTGTTTTTCAACTGACAATCGCCAGTTTTCCTCCTGCCTGCTGCCAGTGTCTTCCATTGTCCCAAATATATTGTAGATAGTCATTGTGCTATTTTCCGCTTGATTACGGCCAAAGGATTTTTGGCACACACGTACTCACACCCACCCAACCAGGACCACCCAGCACCCACAATTTGGCATTGTTCGCAGGCATTTGACCGCGGGTTTGGCACTCGCAGCTCCACATTGCTGGTGCTCCCGCCGCCTGCTCCACCTCGGCACCTTGGCAACCATTAAGTGGATACGCTTATTATCCATTGTTGGCGTTGATATGAGCCAGATCTAACCCCACACACACATCCACTCCTCTGACCTCTGCGACCTGACCTCCGTTGCTGCTGTGTAATTTTATTCATAAACTCAACTAAAACACATTGCCGGCTTTGGCTAAGTACCGGATTTTGTGTGGGCTTTCAAATAGTGGGGATGTGTGCACTGAAAACAAAGGTAGGAAAGTACACAAAAGGTTGTTATGATATATATAACTTATCTTAAGATAATATATTTTAAACCAAACCCGACACATCGAATTGGTAAAATCTTAGCAAGTTGTTATTAGCCCCATTTAGTCTACGATTTTTGTGTTAGTGCACTGGGCAGTGGGAAGATGTTTTGTTTTTCGGGCTTATTTGCTGCTGGCAGTTGGCAAGGCACCAAAAAACACGCAGCAGGCGGCTGGCTGGTTTGGCTTTTGTGTCAATGAATACAATAACCAAATTAAATAACCAAGGTGATGCAGCCAGGCCCATAAATCCGCTGCCTGCAGGCATCGGGCAGGCAGGCAGGCAGGCAGGACTCCTTCTGCGAGTCCTTTTCGATGGGGTTAACAGCCTAGAAGCAGGGGTAGCCGCAATTAGCGTACTCAACAGCTAGTAGATCTTATCTGCGGATCATAACTCAACAATGGCCTGGGAAAATCCACTATTCCGTCGTTTTGATATCCAATTTGTTTATTTGCGTTTATTCCGGCATAAAATCAAAATAAACGCTGCAGGGCGAAGTTTCCACACATGTTCGTCCCTGAATGTCCTTGTTCAAATGGCAAACAAATAATGACTATCAACTGGCTGAGTATCTCAAGTGCAGCCTTCCCACAACAAAACTGTAGATCTGTGCATCCTTTGGATACATTCTTATCCGCAAGATGAACCTTTTTTCCACTCGACTGAATCGCCTGCGAAATGAAAAACCACTCGAGTTCCTCTAACATATATTGTGACCCCCCCCCCCCCCTCCAACACCGCTTGCATTTTCATTTGCTTGTTTACCTTGCTGATTTCTGTTTTCACAAGAAGAAAGAAATCCCTTGAGGTTTGTGAGCAAATTGCGAGCAATTTAACTGCAATTAAATTGCAATTTTACCACACACAAAGTCCGCAGTCTGCGGCCGAGTTGCCTCGATTCCGCGAATCCCCACAAAGGCGTCAGTTTTCCTCGCCAGTTTTTCCTGAAGAGGCGGCTTTCCATTGTGCCACCTTTGTGTGGCGTTGGCCAAAAGGAAATAACACTGCAAACCTTTTGCATTTGCACATTTTACAATTATTTTCGCACTAAAAAGCGGTAGAGGCGCCACGCCCCCTTCTTCTGCACGCCCCTCGACTGTGCTGTTATTTCAGATTTTCAGTTTTTCAGATTTGCACATTTCTTTGTGCGCGGCGCATAAACAAAATGGCCGCCTTCTTATCTCGCCCATTGTGCAGCGTTCGCCCGTCTCCCTCACACACCCCCTGCCCTCTCGCTCACTCGCATTGTGCAGCGGCGCGTGCTTTATAAATTGTATTTAAAAGATATTGCAAAAGCCAAACAATTCCTTTGAGCGAATGCCACAAATTATTGCTGGCCTTGCCGCCGCAGCCTTTGTCTCGACATTTTGAATCTCGAGGAGCAGAAAGGACTCCAGGATCCCCGAAGGACCCGCATACAGAGGTCCTGCCGAAGTGGCGGCGGCAGCTGGTCCTTGAGCTAGGTGCTCTAATCGCGTTTAAGCCACGAAAAGCAAGAGTTATGGCCACCACCAATGGCACTCGAGTGCTCTTTCTTAAACAGGCAGCTTTAATACTTATAACTTATAATTTAGTTAAAAATGATAGCAATTATCCTTTTCATTGGCATAACTTAGTGTAATGTAGGCTTTGTTTTATGAGTTCATTCGATTTTAATTACTTGTCAACCGAAACACCTTGTTCTACGTGCTCGAAATGCCTAATTCCCATTGGATACCTGGTTTTTATGCATGAATATTGAATATAAATATTAATTAACGACGATAGAAGACTTGGTCTGAAGTCAAGATGCCAAGATGGAGGCAAGTGCGAAAGTTGTTCTGGCTCGGCTGCCATGTGCTGAATATTTAATTTAATTTAATTAAATTCACGCTGAAAATAACTTTGCAACAGCAAGTGCCAGCCGAGCAGCGTAATGAGATAAATTTGCATAAAAATGTCTTGACTTGTCGCCTTTGCGAGCATATCCTTGCATCCTTGTAGCCGAAGGGAATGATATTTGCCATCGAGATGGTTTTCTGGTCTTCGCTTATTTCGGAGAAAGAAGGTGGCAGTCGCTAATCCTTTCCAGGCCGAAATGCTGGCATATGCCAACACCAGAGAATCGAATGCCAAATTAAATTTTAAATAACTCTCCAGCGGAGCGGCGAAGGATAACAACATTTTCAAATGTTTAAAAAATTCGCTACTTACTCGAAAGTGGAAAGATGAGCACGTGCCACGAATAAAGGACGCCGCTGGCCCATTGTCCTCGCAGGATGCTGCCTCTAATCCTGATTCCGTCGGCTTAATGTCACCAAAACATATTTCACTTTCACGCAAATCGAAAACAAATTCAACCCGCTGCTAGATACAAACTGTGTGCGTGTGTGCGTGTGTGTGTGTGTGCCTACATTTCCCATTTTCCCTCTTGTGACAAATTGTTATCCTTTCAAAGGCTCAAGTGTGCGTCAAGTCATTGTTGTTGTTGTGGTCAGTTTGGCTCGTTAGCTCGTTGGTCCTGCAATTTATCTGAAGTAGCTTGTATCTGATGCATGAATTATGCGCTTTGGCTGTTTTTGATCATTTTTTGCCATCATTTTTATCCCAAAAAAAATTTGTATCCCGAGTTCGAAAACTCAGAAGAGGTACAGTGGGTTTTATATTATAAAACCATTAGAGTGGTTTAATGTTGTGGTACACAACATATCAAATCCATCTATACAATCAATCTTTCATTCATTCCTTTCATTAACTCAACGATTTTTGCCCAACTTCAGTAGAATAATCTCCCGAGTATCCTTGCTGCATGTCTGCATGTCAAATGGCAACCACTGTGCCACTGCGAGTGTCCTGGCTGGGTCGCACCCCTTTTTCCCCTTTCCGGATCGCCAGTCAGCTCTAATAAACTTAACAATAACCGCTTTTTTACGCCCCTTCCCAAGCGCTGGCCATAAATAATTCTAATAATAAATTAAATGCATCCGCAACCGCTTTGGGCTGCGATTCGGGTCAGTGATGACTGAGTAAGTGAGTGAGTGAGTTCCACAAGCGATTTGCACCCCCATTTGTCTTGCCAAACTCAGACAGTTATCCTTGGCCATCGGGCAGGGGCACACAATGCGTGGCAGCCCGATCCACCGCAAACCCATCCTCGCATCCTTAAACCTTTTCAATCGCTTTCAATCGCAAACTCGTATTTTGAGGGAAAGTCAGTTGAGCGTGGCCTGTAAATTGAATTAAATGATTGTGTTGCCAGTCGAGATACATTCTGATTTCTAATTACCCATGGCCAGGCACCAAATACCACACACCTGGCCACAGAGATCCGTATCCTGCCTAATGGAAGCTGGGGAGCTGAGCAGAATCCCCCTCTCAATCAAATGTGTGTAATGAACTTATTTACACACTTTCCGTGACGAAATTTGATGGGCGCTTGCGGTTGAGCTGCGCTGGCAAATGAAATTCGGGAATGTCACCCACAGACACTGCCGAAGCATCCAAAGATCCCAGCCCATTCCAACAGGCCAGCATACCGACAGCCCCGAGCATCCGCATTCGCATCCATTCACCACCAGAAATGGGCCAGACCAGCCCACCCACAAAACACCCCACCAATCATTGCGGCCTTGCCTTTTGACACGAGCATCCACACTGGGGATAAGTATCTTATAGAAAATACAAGTGAAATGTAAATTTAAATATCTATTTATATATATATTTAGCTGAAGATACTAGTATTTTAATCGTTTTGCCTTGCATTGATAGGACTACGATAGAAGATAGAATTTGATTATGATTATGAGTATGATTCAAAGTTATTCTCTACAAAAGGGTTCCTTATAATTTTCTCCCGGTGCAGGCATCCCGGAATCGAGTGGCATCCACCTCTCCACCCGATCCAAATATTACAAAGTGTTTTTGCGCCCCTGGCAGCGCGTCGCTGAAAAGGGAGGCGTTCTGTTTGGCCGGAAAAGAAGGTAAGAGGGGGCGAAGATATCCTGGGAGCGGAACGACGTTTATTGCCAATAATTATGCCGGGCTGCCGTCGACGTCTGACCGGAAACACCAGCGGATCAAACGCCCAGTTGGACTGACTGGCGGGCAACCCCAATGCCGAGCAGCTCCATTCCGCTGGGTCGGCAGACAATGTCAAAGTGTGATTTTTCGCTTGAAATACTTTTGCACAACTGCCTTGTCTCCCCGACGAAGTCGAGATGGGAAAATATGTTTAACTGGCATTTTGAATTATGCTCGAGTGTCATTGTATTGGGTATTGGGAAAAGGGGGCGGTTGTGAGCTGGTGGCGTACTATTGAAAATTTAAATTTATCTTGTATTTATTGAATGTGGATTGTGACAATGTGGTGAGTGAAGTGGCTCTTGCGAAGTTCATAATGGACTAATTGGGAATTGTCTCATTACGAAGTGTAATTTATATGAACTTAAATTCTGTCATTCCCATTTTGAAGTTTAAATTTAATTTTTTACATATGTATAACGATAACTTAAAGCTTACTTCCTTAAAAGACCCTTACTCCATATCCAATACTATGTGTATGAATAGCACACGGCGGTTATTTTTCCTGGATTTATATATACAATAGCATCCATAATCATTAAAATATAATTATTTGAAAGCTCAAGCCAAAACCGTTTAACGTATTTGGCACCGAGGGTCTCTTTTTCAGCACAATTTGGAAACGCATTTAGCTACATAAAACGTATTTCCATCTGCCTGCATTTCAAGTCACTTCTGAAGTGGACGCGACTCGAGCACAAAACCGATTTTAATGTATATTATATGCAGCATTTAAGGATTTAATTTCCTGGAATTGAGTGTGCTTCCCGGAGCTTCCACGACCTCTGCGACTTCATCTGCCAGCCCCCGCTCTGCCAGGTACACTGCAATTAAATGGGTGTACAATCAAATCGGGATCCTTAGTCTTTACTATTGGTTTTAATCCGACTCTTACTTTATTTACTTTGATTATTTATTAGCAAATGCAACATATTATGTTAATGTCGAGCACACATTTGGAACATTTACCCATCAATTAGGGTTGCTTTTCTCTCAGTGATCTCTCTCAGAGATCGGCGGCCATTATGCGAGGGCTGCGCCTGCGTTTTCGGGGCGATTGTATTATATAATTGAACGATTCTGGTTTCGAGAAGCCATCACAATGGAGAACCGGCGCGAATCACTTGAAGGTATAAACTTGGGCATTGTACATACATGTATACTTTACACATAACTTCGTTTTGTTGGCATTATGTGCGCATTTCAATAATCGCAATCACAATGAACACGCGAGTGCCCACAAAGGACGCTGCCATATATGTATACTCGTGTGTATTTATTGTGCGGAATGTGAGATCGATCCATTGTTCGCGTCCTTTGTGCAATGTGTTAAAAAGTTGTAAGCATTCTTCATTATCCGATACCGATACCCAATTGCAATTGGTTCTTTGGGGCTGTCTGCGCAGGCGCAGCGTCTTGAATTTCCCTCGATTCGAACGCATCCTGCACCCAAGCTGCGCTATTTCCAGGGAATCTATCTTGTGGGTACTTTTGTGAAATTGTAATTCAATTAAGCACGGAGCACTTCCTCCTCCGCATCCTTTGTGCCAATAATTGTGGTGGTAATTGATATTCGCTCGCTGGATGACGGGGCAATTCAATTAAGTGCTTCGACAAAAGATTAATTGTGCGTGTGGGCGAGTCCTTGCGGCGAATTGTTCCACTATGCGCCATATGTGTATCCGTGTACATTTATATGTATGTATGTACATATATATGTATACGTGATGGGAACCAGCTGCAACAGAATGACAAGGCAGACGGCATTGCTCATACGCCCGGGATGCCGACACGAGCCATCATATAAATTGTACTATGTCACACGCATGACGTCAAATCGAAATGCCTGATAATGCGAGAAGTTAATGCCGCACATGGCGAATTATGTTTTGACATCCTGGAGAACAGATCACAGCGAACAGCGAACGTAGAACTGAGCAGCGGGCGATAAAAGACAAAATAACTTTGTTAACGAGGTCCTTAAGGACATGCACACGCCCGGCTCCCGTTCCCGTTCCCGTTCCCAAAAACAAATGCTTGTCACTCGGCTGTGCCACTTGCAAAAATCCGCCTTTTTCCGTCCTGCGAACGGAGAGAGGAGTGCTGGATGCGTGGAGATGCCAGTGGAAAAATGCCAAACGACTTGGGCAGGAATGGCTGAGCGGTGGCTGGGGGCTCCGGGTGGCACATTATCCTTTTGAGAAATGCTAATGTTATAGCTAACAGCTAGCAGCCAGCACTTATAACCGAAAAAAGATAAATATGCAAATGTGTTTTTTCCCGCCTGTTTTCTACTCCACATTTCCATTTGGCATAGTTGCGGTCGCTATATGAAGGGTCGTTAATGTCCTTGATATTCCTTTTTTATTTCTTAATTCGAAGTCCTTTCTAAGGGTCTCACAGTTCGCACACTGCGTTTGAGAAGTAATTGTAAGAACATAAAGAACATAAATCTAACAAATATTTAATGAACTTCCCTGTGTTACACATACAATAACTGAATAACAAGAATAAATGTAAATTTAATTGAAAAAGTAGTGTTAATATAGGTAAATCATAAATGTAGTGCACTTCACAAGTCCATCAATGGATTTTACTATGAAATGCTCAGCAAGTCGTCATTGAATTTCAATATGAAATATCTTTCAGTTCGCCGCCGTTTTTTGTGGGGTTATTCGTTGGATTTTTTTTCCTTTTCGCTACAGCAGTTTATACACTAAGCGAAATTTGAATAAAAATCAGCGTAAATTACAGACATGTGCCGTCCTTCGGGGGCAAGAGTTACAGACAAAGGATGCAGGGGCTGCTGGGAGTGCATCCTTTGTGTTCGAATAGTAAATCGACTACGGTTTGAAGGGCGATAACCATTAGCATTCGGTTAACTGCGCGTGTCATTACAAATTATTAACAATTCCAGACCGAAAAACGACAATCGGCAAACAAAAGGGTCGCTAGTCAAGGCGATTGAGTCGAGTTGCCCAAGTATTTTCCACCGTGGTGCGGGATGTTGGCGGAACAAGAAGATCGCATGATTTAAATGCCATTTTAATTGAGTTTCAGCCAGGCAGAGTAGCTCGCAGTGCCCATGTATATATATATACAAATATATAGCCATCTCTACCCCCCGCTGCTCTGCAATGCCAACAAGCAGTTTGGACGGCATTCAAATGAAATTTGCCACCAGCTGGGAAAGCTGGAAGCTCTGGATATCCTGCCTCTCTCTGCTGGGGAAACATGTCGCATGCCGCTCGCAGGACGAAGTAACAACGCAAACTATGTACTAGTGGGCTCACACAGATGGGGTCACAAGTGTAGATTCATTCAGTTTTAAACCAAATGAACTTAAATATAGGGTCTAGATATATAGTGATCATTAGATATAATAAACTAGACTTCGCAACAAAGAAGATGCATGTAGTGTACTATTACGTAGTTATATTGTATCATAATGTGGATTAGAGTATGCTAATGATATTTCTATTAAATGTTACTATCTATCATTTTTGATTTGAAACCCCTTCCCTACTTGTGTGAACGCGAGTGTGTGCTATCGGGCCAAGGGGGCGTTGCAACGCCAAGTGGCCAGGATGCGGCGGCCTTCCAATTCGGCGCCATTGCCGTTCGCAATTATGAAACTATGCTGGAAGTGCTCAATGCGCTCGTATTGGTGAGCGTTTCCGGCTGCCATTGTGTAGCCACACCATGTGCCATATCTTCGGAACTTTTGCCATTGGCTGGATGGTTGGATGGTTTGCCTGTTCCTGGGCTGTGAGTTCTTTGTGCCTGCGGCAAGCTCGAAATCAATATCAGTTGTATCCTTCGGCAGCAACAAAAGAAGCTGCTGATTGACAGAAACAATCCGCACAATCACACACACACACACATTTACAGTGGCAGGATGAATGCCATCGGGAACTTGGAACACAATCGCAGAACAACCCTTCAACACTCAACTACATTTTGATTAAAATTTTATTTGTTGCTGCGCTTCCAAATACAATACATTTATTTCCTTTGAGCTCACGCACACAGAGAAGCGGAAAACAGAGCACTGAGCACAGAAAACTACTCGAGCAACAAAGCGCACAAAAGCGAGTCCTTTTCAGTTTTATTTGATTATTTTTATTTTTGTGTTGCTCCTGCTGCTTGTCAACATTCCAAAGGGGTTGGCTGCCAGCCCGTGCAGGACTCGTCGAGTCCTTCGACGCTCTCCCCGCCCCTCCCTCTCGCCATCCGCCTGCCACTCGCCTGCGAAGTAAAATGTATAACTTCCATTATTATTTTTTATTTAGTCCGCTGGCCGTTTGTTGCCGCCAGTGATGATGACCCCATCCGGTGTCCTTTTCCGTCGCAGAGCAAAAAATGTATAGGATACAAATATAAGCACTAAAACAAATATAAATAATATATAACATAAATATGCAATATCTATACACAGGTTTGAAGTAAGGTGCAATAATATCTAATAATGTAATTTTAAATTCCTTCGTAACAAACTTTCTAATTTATTCGTTTTTTTCCTTTTTTTTAAATATCTTTCACATATCTCTTTAGCTTTTAACAATAAAATATTGAATCAATTAATAGACATCCTGTATTTTCCCGTGCATCGTCGCTCTTTTTATCCACTTTCGCATTTGTGAAACTTTTGGCTTTTCCTTTGACTATTTTCACTGGCTGACACGCCGACGCTGTATTTAAATATTATTTTAATAGTGTGTGCGTGTGTGTCATCTGTGTGCATTGTTTCGTCCATTCGTCCTTTTCGCATTTGGGCGGATCCTTTGTTCCTGCGCTCGCTTTTGGAGTAGCTCTTGAGTTACGTTGCCATTTTCGTGCTCCGTACTCCGATTGCTCCTCGCCTTTTGCACTTTATTATTTGAGCATTTATTTTGCATATTGTGTTCGGTTTGTTTTTTAACCGGCTTTTGTGGCTCAAGTGCAGGGATATAGTGGAGAGAATTGCTTTTTAGTGTCGGGCATTTTCCGTATTGCAGTTTACTTTCGAGGTGTTCGAGGGGTAGGGCGTCATTGTTGGCCGAGATTCAGTTTCAATTGACAGCTATCTTTTATTTTTATGAGTTTTTTTTTATAGTAAGTCATCGTTATAAACAGCCTGATCACCCTTAAAACATCAAACAATCATTTAATCCAAATCATCTAGCTTGATTCACGCGTGCCAATTACTCGCAAGATGAAGTCAGATCGCTCCTGAGCAGACCACACTTTTCCACGTGTCCTGCACAAAGGACTCGACACACTCACAACCCGATCCGATGTCAATTAAACAAACAAACAAACAAACACACTGTTGGATAAACATCAACGCCCCTTGATGAGGCAAATCACGGCATTTAGATATTTATCGCACTCTCAACTCGGCTAACCCCATCGCAGCAAGGCCAATCGCAACCACTGCACCCAACCCAACCACCCAACCACTGAGCCACTGCACCATTGGGCCACAGAATCACACGTCGATGTCAGCCGCAGACTACACGTGACATTTATGCAGTTGAAAGAGCAAAATCAAAACGTTTGACGAGGATCGTGGATATGCAAATGCAAACAATGGAGTGCAACAACCCCGTACAATTCATCCCACGCTATTTAAAATCCATTTAGCACTTTTTCCCTGGGCGAGTTTTAAGTTTTAGGGAGTATTGAGAACATCCTAAGGTACAGTTGCCATCGCCAGCAGCGACACATATTTCCATAAAGAGCCCTGTCGTCGGCTGGGATAAAAGAATCGAACTAGCCAAATGTAGGGAATCATCACAGCACAAAAACACACGGCAATATGTAAATTATGAGTTTTGTGTAAACAAAACGCGCAGTGAGTGCATCAAAGAACAGGTCTGCGGGGTAAGCCATTAGGCAGCCATCCCAGCTACTGTATTCAATCCCAATTCACAGATGGGCACATGGGGGACTCAATGGTCGTATCATCTGTTGGCTGTTTGGGCGGCACACACTACCAACTAACCAATAGTCGAAATCAAAAGCAAAACAAACCCAGGCGATCCGAAAAATTGATTTCTCATCGTTTTGGCAGTTGCCCAACAAACGGCGCAGGTTTCACTATTTCTGATGGACTCTCTGCTTATTAGCCGACTGTGACTGACTGAAAAAATGCCCCCAGCCCCCACCAAAAAAAAAAAAACAGAAATGTAGCCACAGTGGTTGTGATATAAATGAGTTTCTTGAAAGATAATATACTGAATATTTCGATACCTATTGAATAAGATACAATCCTTCAGGATACAATTACTTTACAAGTCAACCAACTTTAGATGTTTTACTCTCAATTACCACTTGATTCTGTTCAATTATCTAGCTGGTTCCACTGTCATTTTCAGTGTGGGCCACCTACTTTACACGTTTGCTACTTGAAATGGCATTTGTTTTCTTTTCCAGTTTTTCCTCACTCATCCGTCGACGTTTTCCCCGCGCTGTTGGAAAAACAAGGCATCCTCGTTTTTTTGGGGGCTGCCACATTAGTTGTGGCTGCCTGGCCTCTGACCCGCCGGTTGACAAGCCGCAGGTTGGGTTACATTGCCCAATGAGCCGCTGCATCTTGTGATCTTCGGCCTGCCGCATCCGAGATGTGGAGAGCAAATAATAACAAATCAGTGAAACTAAAGCCCCGGGCGAGTAGAAACCTCGAAGAGACCACCCTAGAATTAGCCAGGAAAAACATATGCCCGCCTAATCCTAAGCTGTTAAGTAACCCTTTTCGGCTAGAATCGCTTGATGGCCTTGGGGTGGGCCACTTCTTGGGCGCTTCCTTGGTTTTTAATTGACGGCGGCACTTCTGGAGAGGCATGTGCCATCTGCCAGCAGAAACAGAAACCCCTTTTCGGCACAACTCCTGCCATTTTTTTGTTGTACTTTGTTCCCATTGCCGCTTTGGCTCTATCTAACTCTCTATCTGCGGTTCGATCTTCCATTTTCCAGTCCGTTTTTAATTTTCTATTTTCTGACTAGGATTGTTTGTTGGCTCGGCTTGGCTGACTGTCACCCCCCCCTGGTAATCGCCTGCTATTAATTCATTGTCTATTATCAAGAATTTCCATGCCTGACATTGTATGCATTTTGTGCCGCCACTCGAGGAGCATATGCATGTTGCCTGCTCCTGCTGCTGTGGATGCGAAAGGTCCTGCTCCTGCTGCTGCTGTTTTTGCTCCTGTTTCCGGGCTCAGTGCTGTCGGATTTTCAGTCGGAGATGGGATGGGATGTTATGACATAAGAAATACCACTTGCAGCCTCTATTTGTTTTCAATATATCAACAAGACTTTTTATATCCCAATAGAGAAATATTACAAAACAATCAAAATAATCGAATCATTATTACTGATTAACCCTATCTTCCACGGGGAACCAGTTTCTGCGGCGAGAGCCAAAGTAGCATCCCTATTCCAGGCCATCCTCCAGCTCCATTGTTCGGCCATAACTACATGGGCCGCTGCTACTCTAAGATATTATCGACAGCTCGTCCTCCAACGAGCGGCTGACTGACTGGCCGGGCTGGCCAGAGAGTCCTGCGCCCCGCTCGTCCCTTTCGTCCTTCTGGCTTTGTGCCGGCCATTGTCCACTCGAGCTGAGGATTCTGTGGCTGCGCTATCCTAACCCACCGGCATTGTTGGCCCCTGACAATGGTGCACAGAGTACTATCGGGCTAACAATGGACTGGGCACACAAATGGAAGGGGATGGGCGATATAGCTGGCCACACATCCTGGCCAACATCCTTGTTGCTGTTGACTTTTCGAGTTCGCAGGGCGCACAATGGACAAATTGATATCCAATAATTTAATTTTGTTATCCATTCAGTCGCATGTTGGAAAATAGTTTTGTAATTTGCACTCGGCATGTGTGTAACCGATATTATTGTGCCCGATGTGAGGGTGTGAGTCCTGCTCGTCCTGCGAGTCCTTGGGCCATTGTAGAACCACTGGCAATGTGCTGGTCATGTGTGTGGGTATTAGTTTTATTATAATTTTGTTTATCGTGCGACGTGTGTCCGAGTGGGGAAAACAAAAACAGTTCGAACCGCTTGTGTGTAAAAGGATTTCACACTTTTCCGCACACAGCCCTGCCGAATAGTTTTCCCCGTCGATTTTCCGGGGTCTTGTGGCACTGCCCTCAAAATAGTGGCAAATAGATAATGATGATACGGATTAACGCTTCGCATTATTATTTGGCCATCGCGTGATGACCAGTTGGGAATTTTGAATTTCGAATCGTGGGTGGCCTCTATAATCGCAGTAGTTTCCTATTTGTATTTCAATTTCTTTGGGGTGCTTGTGGGCGGCCCATTGTTATCCGGTCGACTTCTCACGAATATACATTACGTGCTGTGAAAATTGTTTATTTACCCAGCTATGACCCGGACTAAGGGATTTCCGAACAATGGAAGTTTTGTATTAAATATCCTTATTTATTGATCTGATTAGTCAGGCATTTAGCGTAGGCCCAAACGATTTAATTGGAATGCATTATGCATTCATCAAAATAATTACACTATAATTGGGCTATTCAGCACATTCATCAGTACATTTGCAGACTGAAGATGTATCTTATCTATCTATCTATGCATGTAGGAAAAAAAAACACCAATATTCCCCGACAAAAAAATAGCATCGAATTAATTTCTTCATTATTTTATTGAATTATTTGTAGATTTATTAAATACTTTAACACAGTGTTTGAAATGTACTTTATCTAAGACATAATATGATGTTTAATATAATTATATATATGCTCATATTCATATGGTACACACGGATATCTCAATTAGTTGGTTGCAATCAACAATCGCTTACACAATAATCTCATCATCGTCATAATGTTAATTTCAGCTAAACAAATACTTCTTATAACTGGGATCGAGTGTATGGTTTTTCTTAAGTTTTAATTCATTAAACGTATTATTTACTTATACGGTCTCTATGTTACAATACTTGTGCTAAGAGTCGAGGGCAAATGTAATTTACACTTAGTTGCGGGACGTGCACTGCGAGAAACAGTTGCTCAAAAATCAAGAAAGTTCTTTCTGCAATGAAAAACTTCTATGGTTTCAGCTGACTGAAAATATTATAAAAACAAACGAGAGCTCTAAAACTCATTGAAGTTAAGAATTGTGTTCTTGACTCGTAAAGTGTTCACATTTTTCCGCAGTGTAGCAGGGGTGGGAACCTTATTCGAAAGGCCTGAAGACGGATGCGCCGCTGGCCTCCACCTCGATGCCTCAATCCTGGGAGTCGCCAGCATTGCTGGTGCGATCCAACCCTATGCCGCCCGCTCCGTTGGACTCGGATTGCTCGATATCCGCCGCACTGAGCACTCCCGGAAGGTAGCCGGTTCCGGCGTAGGGAGCAGTCAGGAATCGCTTGGCGTGCGCCTGCATGAAGGGATGGTAGCGATGGGTGGGGGAGCCGAAAACCGAGGGCGGCACCAGCGGGGAGAAGGCGGACTTCATGGGAAAGGGCGGCGATGGCGGCACCTGCGGCGGAGTCTGTCCCAAATCCTCGCCAGCCAGCATGCACTCCATGGCCTGGAGCACGTCGCCACGGAACCGCTGCATCAGCTGCTCCACATCGCTGCGCCGTCGGTTGGGGAACACCCTCATCAGGACGTCGATGGGCGATCTCTGCTGCTGTTGCTGCTGCTGCTGCTGTTGCTGGTGGTGCTGTGGCAGGTGGTTCTGCTGCTGCTGCTGCTGCTGTTGCTGCTGCTGGTGGTGCGGCGAGTGTGCCGCTGGGTGGTGGTGGGCGGGCAGGCCGGCGGCGGCCAGGAACTGCGTGTGGTGATATGGCAGGAAGCCCTGGGCATGACTGCTGCTGAAGGATCGCAGCAGATGAAGATTCTCGGCGGGCGTGTTGGGCGGCGACTGGCTGTCCTCCTTCTTGAGACTGAGATTCTCCGGCGTGGCCTCATCCGGCGCCGAATCCACGTCCAGATCCGATTCCGGCGAGCTGGGCGGTCCAGTGCGGGCGGGCGACAAGCTGGCGGTCAGATTGAACAGTCCGGCGACCTTGGGCCGGGGACTACTCGGCGATCCGGACTCGGAGCCCGTGTCCTGGTCGGTCTCGTTCGACAGGGCTGCTCCGCGCTTGGACACTGCAAGCAAGGAATACAATGAAGGTATATACAGATTAGTCGCCAGTTGATATGTAAATGCATTAAGAGTAGTATCTTGTAATAGTTCTCCTACGAGAGTGTGTACTTCCTATTGAGCAATTGTTTTTCCCAAAATCGCAGGTATCGATTTCCATCGACGAAGCGATTCAGGTAGCCAGTGGAAAACCGCACAGTTTCCACTTGGCAGCTTAGAGCAAATAAAAGTATCAAGTGTAGAGATGGGAAGGAATTTAATCAGGGGCATCGCAAACAAAGGCGGTGGAAGGAGCAGGGAGTTCAGGATGCGATGTTGACATGCCAACGAGGGACAACCTGCTGTTTTTTTCCACAAATGAAACAAGCTATATGATATTTTTGTGCGAGTCTGTTTAATTTTGCAGTTGACGAAGCCGCAGTAAAAATTTAATTAAGTCGAGGGTGCGTGGATACCAATACCCAACTCGAATGCCGCACTCTTTAGTCGAAAATAAAAATTCAAGCGTGAAATCGTCTTGGATTTCATGGCAAATAATAGAGTCCGGTACTTAAATAGACAGGTTTTCCCGATTGATTCGCGTGAGAATCCTGCTGTGTTTTTCTTTCTCGAGCTGGAAAAAACCACTTCCTCCGAAAGGGCAAACAAATAAAGACAAGTGAGCTGAGTCAGGGGGGGTATCTCACGTTTCTGGCCTGCCAGAACCCTTGGCATGGGGTTACCTTATGGGTAATAACCCCCATCTGCACAGCCGATAGTCCTAATAAGCAGGCGGGGTCGAAGGTCCTTTCAAATTCTCGACAGACTTGCAACTGTTTGGCGTTTAATGGGCCAGTGGTTTGAGTTGCGATGGCAGGGCAATCTGAGATGATCTGGTTGGAATTGATTGGCTTATTTCGGATAATAACAAATAATGTTGGATAATGTTACAATAACTTTTATTGTTCAGCTATTGAGAGGGTTTTTTTGTGGGAAAAAGAGTAAAATTCTAGCACACAAGTGTTTTGAGACGACCAGCATTTCAGAGTTTGCCATTTGATATTATATGATGTAATGGAACATTTTTGTCGGAAATTTCAAGTTATTTGCCTTTAAAACCTTCCCTGAAATGAGCACCACGTTAAATCAAGTGTTTTCCTCCTAACGAGGACTTTAACTCGATTGTTGCAATTTGCGCCCCTTGATGTCCTGGCCTGGCTGCAACCCCAGGACCTTTTCACGCGCCGCTTGGCAAAGTGCACGACTGCAGCTTGGCTGGCTAAGTCTTTGTCAAAACAACACCTATGCCCCGCTCACTAGCACCACTTCGCCACTTGCATACACGCAGCCAAATGCACATGCAACCGCGAGTGTGGCACTTTATGCACCGCTGATTTCTGAACAATCGAAAACAAATTTTTCTTAACGCGCTTTTAACCTGCCCTCCCCCAAGACTCTCAAGACCTCTTCTTGAGATGGCCAGGCGTGAATGGCTTCTTAAGCGGCTGCACTGCGCAAAATAAGTCAGTGTGTCCTTCGAAATGGAGTGTAATGGAAGTAATGCTATTTCATAAGCAGTAAACATTTGAAGAACTTCAAGGAAAACTGTTTTCTTGGTTTTAGAATAGATCTCAATTTATAAGATATGTGCTGTGATATTTGATGTTACTTCATTTCCCAAGTCACACAGTCACATATTCTCCCGGTGTTAGCTGTGTGCAGTATTCTTTACTTCACTCACCAGGACTCTCATCCAGCTCGGTTCTGGTGGGCGAGAAACCGACGCTGAGGTGCTCGGAACGGGTGCGTCCATCCGTGTCGGATTCATTGCCATTGAACCGCTGGGACTGCTGGTGTGGGTGGCTAAGGTGCTGTTGGTGGTGCGCCTGCTGCTGCTGCTGCGACTGCTGGTGATGATTGGGAGTGGAGCTGGCCTCGAAGCCGTCGCTGGGTGGCGAGGGAATCCCGCCGTGGAAGACGCCGTTCTGGCCCGATCCTCCGCTGCCCGAGCCGCCGCTGCCGCTGTGGTTGGGGCTGTGCGGAGTGGGCGTAGCACTGTCGCTGCCATTCTGCTGGCCAGGAACCGAAGTGTAGAGCAGGCCCAGCTCGCGGGCCTCGTTCTCTTCTTGGGCCTGTTGGCGTCGAAGGGCCACCTGCAACAAGGAGGGCATGGGCGGAAAGCGGATCTTTGATCAGTGGCGTGTAACAGGGAGATGCATTAATATTACTATGATTTTTAACTGAAGTCAACAGAGGAGTTTTGCAATTTTGAAGTAGTACTTGATTTCCATGCTATACTATAAAAAAAAACCTGCTTTTAAGCATACATAGGTTCTCTTTAACTGAACTATATAGATGAATTCAGCAATCTTCTTCATTCTATAACATTTATTCCAATTCTTTCCACGTAATTCCTTCTATATTAAAGTAGAAACCCACCTGAGCAGCCATAACCCTTTGGCGTTCCGCGATTAGAGTGCATTTGGCGCAGACGCAATCCCGCCAGCGGCAGTAGCGTTTGTGTCCCTTCAAGGCGCTGACCTGCAAAAGGTTCGAAATGGAAAGGGGATCCAGTGGGTAAAGAAAATCTCCAGATGCCGGATGGTATATGACCGAGGGACCTACCACTCCGTGGTTCCTGCAGCGGGCGCACTTGGGCGTCCTTTGGTAGCGTTCCGAGGCGGCTCGCAAGAAGAAAGCAGGTGGCAGTGCTCCCAAGACCGGATGCTGGGACATCAGATTCTGCATGTCCACACCCGACGGTAGACTCATTTCGACGTGAAGATCAGAAACCTCGATGTGGATTTAGTTGTTAGGTCAAAAACTTCTGAGCACACACTTCACTTTAGCTTATTTGATTAGTATTTAATTGTTTGTTGTTAGCTTGTAGTTTGATTGTTTTATTGTTTAACTATTTATATCCGCATAGTTCTCGAATTCAATCCACGCGCGCTAACGACATGACACAGTGAGCCCTCGATTGCAACTGATTCAACTTTTGGCCAAAAGGCCGCAGCGCACGACGCTCGACGTCGGACGTTCAGCAATGGCGGCAAGCGGCAACATTTACCAATACAAAAGCGGCTGACGAGGGTTGAAAGTGCGCGGATACGCTCGTGGGCATGTACATGCAAACTGGATATAGGGGATATATCCCCGATTCCGAGAGTGTTGCAACCACCTTTGTGCGCCGCAGCTGCCTGCGTCGGCGTCGCTGCCTGCGCCAACGGCGACGCCGGCTGCGACGGCGGAGGGTTGGCAATTAAGAAAAAAGTTTCAAATCTAATTTGGTACTGTATACAAAATTGTGCACTCGAGGCGGCGACGCGGCGTATGAGTAATGTGGCGGGAGAGCACTCCGCACTGGTTGGTTCTCAAAGGGAATTGCCATGGTAGTGGTGGTGGTGGTGGTGGTGGTGGTGCTTCGGTGGTGTGGTGCTGTTCTGGTGGTTGTTTGGGGTTTCTTTCATTTTCTTTGTTGCCTTTGTTTCACAATTATTTTTTATGCCGCTCTTCAGCTGCTCAACTGCTCAGCGGCTTGCTGTGTGCGTGAGCGCTTGGGGCTCTCGGCTTTTGGGCTAATGGAATAGCCAACCAAAAGCGTTGTTGTTGCGACCTCGCCGCTGGTTGGCATGGCCAACACACACACACACACATACAAACACACTCAACTGACACAGTTGGCAGCGCAGTTGTTGCTTTTCGAGGGGTTTTGGGGGGATATCTAAAATTCCCAGGCCCCTGTTTTTGAAAAACTAAAGTTTCTACCTTAGGTTGTGGCACATCGCCACTTGCTTTTCATTTCCAGCTGCCGCTGTTCAAATGTCTCAAGTGTTGAAATCTCCATGAACAAAATTGACAAACAGAGGCATAATAATTACTTATTTACAGCTGCATAAAAGTATAGACATGAGATGATATGTTAAACAAGAAACAAACCATAAAGATAGGTATTTAACAGAAAATCATAACGTATATTAACTTTTATAGCGTTTAAAAGGATATACAATGTGATATCAATTTGCTACTTTAATCTATTTAAAAGAACAAAACCCATTTTACATAAAGAGTCCTTTACATAATGTGCCGCATATCCCGCTGCGTCGGAATGAGAGTTTTCGTTAGGTAATTTTTAACTTTTTTTTGGCCAGTGGGTTGGGTCTATTGGCCTATTGGAATGTTACAAAATAATTGCAATTGAAACAAACTGAGCACTCGTGCTGAGCGAGCGAGACAGCCGCGTCTGCGAAAGAGGCAGCTGCGCGCGCCTCTCTCTCTCTCTCTCTGACGTTCTTCGTTTCTCCGAGAGATGTTCGCTCTCTCGCGCGGAGACTCCGCCCACGAAAAGAGGAGGAGCCATAGGACTCACGCACACGCTGTAGAAATAGAAGAACATAAAGCGGCAACAATGTTGTACAAGTTGACCAAAAGAAACAAGTTTCCAGTCTGTCTGTGTCGGTGTTTGCGCGCGTGTGCTTGTGTGCGAGTTGCCTAAGGACCTCTACACACACACACACGCACACACACACTGGGAAATAGGGGGCAGTTCCAGTTCCGCTGGCATCGTCTTTTTGGGCAGGTCACAGTTGTTGGCAACAGTAAATGGCCAGAAGCTGCTGCTGCTGCTGTTACCGTGGAGCTACTGGTGTTTTGCGCAGGGCCAATTTCTCGCATTTTAACTTTGTTTAAAGTGCGCCTATGTACACACACTCACATCTACACACAAACACACGCAGGCTGCTGCCCTGGGTGGCCACTTATAAAGTGTTTTTACTGCGACCAAATATGCAAATTAGTTGAGCAGCGCTGGCGATGACAACTTACTTAGTTGTTGTTGCTGCAGAGAGAGAAAATAGTCATGGGTATTAAAAAAAGGTGTAGAGATTTATTTCACGTTGAGATGGTAAGAATGTGATAGAAAATATTATGAAAAATATCTCCTTGGGAAAATGAACACCTATTTTAACAATTCACTACAGTTAACATATAATGATAAATGTATTAAGGATGTACCACCTTTTTTCTTTCTCTGCAGTGCTGCCACCAACAAAAGCTGAAACATGTCCATTATGTCGTCGGCTTGGCTGGCTCTCTTCACGCTTCAGCGGCTCCCGATGGCGGAAGCGGCAGGGTGACTGGGAGGGGTTGGGGTTGGTACCATGGAGGCGGGGCAGTGAGAAGGGAGGTGGTCGAGAGAGGTGGGAAGAGGGGCTGAACGGGCGGCGGTCCAATACAAACAATATGAGGCGCGCACACAGTGGCACACAGTAATCATCAACAGCCAAGGCAACATGCGCAGCATGGCAACAACAATGGAAATGAAATCAACAAAAATCGTAGCAAGAAATGGAAATCAATCAAATAGATATGGGAAATTATAGATGCTCTACCTCACAAGCTCAAAAGAATCAGCAGGGAATCTAGAAGGATTCCAAAATTAAAGGGATAAACAAATAGGATATCAATTGAGCGGAATACATTTCTTTATTCAATAAAACTGGAATAGAACTTTAAAATAGATAAATCTAAAACCATTGTTTATCGTAATAGTAAAAAGTCAATAGAAAAATCCTAAAGATACTCAGCACAGATACTTTTATAGCTATCAAAGTTATTATTTTACGAACTTGAAAGGGTATTCACCGTGTGTCAGTAGAAGTTAAGATGGACATGCGGTGTAATAAGTAGCCGTTGGCCATCGACGAGGAAAGTTGGAATCACCGCGGGATCATTGCTACTTTACTTAACCCCGGTCTCGACTTGACCACATACTCCCAACCCAGCGACTCGTCTCTCGGTGCTCTTTTGATGACTCCGACGGCTGGACATCTCAAGTGGCCAACTCGACTGCTTCTGATTCAGTGGGTAAAAAAAAAGCAGAAAAAGGGAGGATCTCCGGCGGGGGAACAATGGAAAAGTGCCTTAAAATGTTGACAAATATTTAACGTGCAGTGGCCGCAAAATTATTTGATCAAGACCCCCGAAAATATATACAGAGAAAGATCTTTTCACCCGAAACACACAGCACAGCCAACAAACACACCGAGATATTGTACAAAATTAAAACTGAAACTTGAAGACATGCGGCTAATGAGATTTCCTTGCGTCATTGCCCCATTCATGCGTTTCGATTGCGATTTGTTTGCTTTGTGTTTTTTTTCGGTTTTGGTTTTGGATTTGGTTTTTGGATTGTGATTCGCCTCTTGCTTGCTTTCGGTTGCCGCGACCCCAGCCCAATATTTGAGCAATCGGCGGATGCGATTGTCTCTAGTTCTGTAAGGTTTCCCCGGTGTGCTGCCCACCAGGTCGCAACCAACTCCTCTCAGTCTCCCCTTGCTAGTGGAAGCTGGCAACTGGTAAGTGGTAGCTGGTAACTGGTAGCTGGGAACAAGGAACTTGGAACTGTCAGCGGCAGTTGGTTGTGAACAATGCAGGCGACGGCGGCACTCCAAAGTGGACAGGGTCGAAAAAAGTTAATTTAATTTCGAGTGTGTGCAACAATTGTCGTTCGTCCCTCGGTTCTCGTTCTTGGTCCTTCGTCCTTCGTCCTGTGCGTATCCCTTTCAGCCGGAGAATAACAATCGCAGATACAGAGAGCACACTCAACCACCCGCCCAGCAGCCCGCCTGCTTTGCATATTGTTTTACAAGATTGCAGGCTTCGGAATCGCTCCTTCGACTTATCTTTGAGCCACAAGGAAATCTCATTAAATAACTTCCTGCGCTTTCAAGTCCTGCCAGCATCCTGTGACAGAATCCTTCGCTCGTCTTTGCTCTCCTCGGCGAAAGCAGCGCAGAGGGGGGCAGGGGCAGCAGAAAAGCTGAAACTTTGAACTCTCATGTATTCGGATTCGTTCAGCGAGCCATGAAATTACATTTTGCTTTTCTTGCGGCGGAAGTCTTCCTCTTGCGGAAGAAGCTGGCAAGAAGCAGCACACACGTCAACCGGAAAGCCATGGAAACGTGAAATTTTGTTAAAAGTTCAAGCAAACTTTATGTTTGCCACTGCTGGCCTGGCATTTTGTCAAGCGAATTCTCTGCTGGCAAGTTGCTAGAATTATTGTGTTGTGTCAAATGCAGATGCGTACAGCGGAGGCCAAGATAATAGTACTACTAAGGCTAAGAGGTTAATAAAATAGTTTAAGCTAGTATGCATAAATTTTATTCTCAAACATGAACTGCCAAAACAAAACCCTCTCATATGACACACGCCAAGTAGGAAATTATCCAAAATTAGTGTCACAAAAAACGGCATATCACATTCTCCTCCCAGCCGGAAACTCAAATTTCAAACAACAAATGGCTCAAGCAGCTCACAATTTATACAATATTGCGAATTCCGGCAGCCGAGCATTTGACACCTCCAACAGGCCGATTATACAATCGTTAACTGCAGTTTTCCAATCTAAGTCCCCATCCCCATACCAAATCCTATTCCCACTCTCAGCCGAGTAATTCGAGCTGGCCAAGATACTCAGTTCCTGACTTTGGCCATTGACACGCTCTCAGGGTGTTAATATAATTTTCACCCAACTGTCTGTATATATGTTCTGAATAATTCCTCTAATATAATATAACATGAACCGAGTGCCGAGTGCCGGGGGAGAGAAATTGAGAGCTCTATGAAGATGGTAATCATGACCATTGTTTGGGCTATTCGCATAAACACTGTTTCCTATTTTTTAACCCCGCTATCTAACCCTCAGTTGAGAGGACTCGCCTCCTCCCCCTGGAATAGTAATAATAGTGGAGTTGCACGCCCCTTTGAGGCAACTGTTATTAGTTGGAAGGGCGCGTGGTTTCGTTCCCATCGGCTCAATACTTACCACCCGTGTTATGTATGCCCATGTAGTGCTCGACTTCATCCCAAACCCAGAGTAATGACATCTCTGCCTCGCCGGGGGCACTATTTAGTTTTGAACGCGACGGCCAGCTGTGAATTTTATTTGATTTAATTAAACACGATTGCATGGCCTTGCATAATGGCCGTCGAATTGACAGTTGGCCACTTGGATCGCTCCTCGGTTTGAATGGGTGAAAGCTATCTATAAGCTATACTATCTATATAGCTCGGCATTTGTATGGAAAATCGGGGGATTGACTCGATCCAAGGCACTGATAACGGGTCAAGTGCAATGTCATACCCAACGGCAGATTTACTAATCTAATTTCAGTTCAGACACAGATAAAACAGCAGATTAATTTGTAGTTATATTAAATTAAGCATAAATGAATATGCTGTTTAAAATCTACGAAATACTATTCCAGTTCGAATATGATTGATTTTTGGGAAAAACCATATTACGTGATTAACATTGAACAGATGGTATTCATTATATATTTTCAAACTTATAGTTTTCTACCTTTTTAGTTTTCTATCTTTAAATTTTAGCTCAATACAAGGCAATATCATTTAACTCATAATCTTGAAGCAGTCGATGCATTTAGATTTCACGAAACAGGAAGTAAATTTCTTCGAAATAATTCAATTGAGGAATCACTTAACTCAACCCACTGCTGGATTATCGGAAAATCTATTCAATAAACAAGTTAATCGGCAAACCGCTTTTGCATAGCAAATAGAGCTGAGCAAATGCTCACATCGAATCCAAGTCTGGGTCTCATCCCAGACTTATCAGCTGGCGGGGATGCAATCAAACAGTGTGGCTAGGAACTGGACTGGAGCGATGATAAGCAACTGAACTCTTGACATACAGAGCGATAGAAATATATAGACATACATATATAGACATCCAGCGATCTGAAGCTATAAAGTCAGGCACTTGGCCGTCGGCGCCTCAGTTCAGAACCTCAACTTCGCCGCGATCGTGCAACTATAACTAACTATATCTCAATATGCTCAAGTATCTGATCGTAGCTCTGGCCCTCTGTGCTGTGGTGTGTATAGTATATATGTTTCAAATCAATCAAATGTGAACGAACTGATCCAATTGGAACTTGATTTATGAAATACCCAAACTCAAAACCAACCAGTGCAAGAAATTCAAAATGTATTCAAAAAATTTCAAAATTGTAGAATGTGCTGATAAAATAAAAAGTTTAACGTGCTCACATTTATTGCTGATGTCTATTGCTACAAAGTCTCACAGTTTTGCATAATTTATCATTTATTTAACGCAGGCCGGAAAATTCCGATCAGGCTTGACTCAATGTGTACCTTGATATAGGGGGTTACAAAATGAATTAACAAAACAATTTGTAGTCAAGCAAAAAACGATGAATCATAAATATTTATTTCTTAAGGTTAAATACAATTTATTGCCCAATAGCTCAGAGTTTTTTTATCTAAGTAGATAGTAGATAGCTCGAACTGTGTACTAACTAAGTGAAACCTCTTTCGAAACAGGCCCATGCCGATGACTGGACGCCCAAGACTGGTGAGGAGATCAGGAAAATCCGCGTTGATTGCCTCAAGGAGAATCCGCTGAGCAACGACCAGATCTCCCAGCTGAAGAACCTGATCTTCCCCAATGAGCCCGACGTGCGCCAGTACCTGACCTGCTCGGCCATCAAGCTGGGCATCTTCTGCGACCAACAGGGCTACCACGCCGACCGCCTGGCCAAGCAGTTCAAGATGGACCTGTCCGAGGAGGAGGCCCTTCAGATCGCCCAGAGCTGCGTGGACGACAACGCGCAGAAGAATCCCACGGATGTGTGGGCCTTTCGCGGACACCAGTGCATGATGGCCAGTAAGATCGGCGACAAGGTCAGGGCCTTCGTGAAGGCCAAGGCGGAGGAGGCCAAAAAGAAGGCCGCCTAGGTCTGAATTTTCGGTCTCAACCAATAAAATGTGTTCATCTCTATGCTGAAATGCAACCATTCGAATGGGATATTTTATTGATTCTAGGCTAAGCAGGCAACAGGCAAAACCACAATACAAGTGCACCGAACTAGGACTACTGAGCGTGTGGGTGGTCTACGGGGGGATTGGAGCTACGGGGGGTCTAGGCATCGCCGCCCTCGGATATGGTCTTCATGGACACATTGATGTGCTCCACCAGCGGCAGCTCGCTGTCCAAAGCCGGGTTGCGGAAGCTCTCCAGGAAGTAGCAGGTCTCGGTGCCGCCGGGATTGGGGAATTCCTTGGGCAGGAACGATGGATCCCGCGGCTGCAGCTCAAACTCAAAGCCCTCGTGCTTGGTCAGCCAACTGAAAGTAGGGAAAGCAACATGATATAGAGGTGGAGATGGACAGTAGAGTACACCACTTACTCCTTGGTGGTTGGGCTAACATTAATCTTCAGCGCCTCGCTGCCCGACTCGAACTTGTTGGCGATGGTGACGCTGTGCCCGAAGAGGCAATACCTGGGCATCTTCCTGCCCACCACTCCCGCCAAGACAGTGCCCGTGTGCAGGCCGATCCTCATTTTAATTTGCTCGCCGTCGTGGGTAATGTGCTTCGAGCAGGCGTCGATCATCTTCAGGGCCATCCAGGCAACCTTGTGGGCGTCGTAGATGGAGGCTCGGTGGAGTCCACTGGCCACGCAGTAGGCATCCCCGATGGTCTCCACCTTGTACACGTCGAAGAAGTCGCAGAACTCGTCGAAGTCCTTGTACAGCCCCTCCAGCATGCTGATCACCATGAAGGGAGTGGCCCGCGAGCAGATGCTAGTGAAGCCAACGATGTCGCTGAACAGGATCGTAACATCGGGATACGTCTTGGCGTCAATGGAGGAGCCCAGCCAAAGCTTCTCGGCGATCTCCGCGGGAAAGATGAGGTGCAGCAGACTGACGTTCTTCTTCCGCTCCTTGGTCACCGCCGAGTTGGCCTCCTCAATGCTGTTCTTGATCTTGTCCATGCGCCGGCGCAGTCCATCCTGGGCCCGAGCCTGTTCGCCCACCAGGATCACCTCCCTGGTGGCGTCGTGCAGCGGTATGTCCGAGATGAAGAGTCCGTTGCAGGTCAACCCATCCAGGCCGTCCAGGAAGGGGGATCCAATGAAGAGCAACGAATTGGACTCGGGACAGTGCACCATCTGTCCCTTGATCTCCAGTCCAATGGCCGGGAAATCCACAGCGCCCGGCGGATTATTCAAACCGATCAGGAAAGGCGTGTAGGTGCGCCTCACGATGTCCCGGAATTTCATGGTCAATCCCTTGGGTCGTTTGAAATCAAAGTAGGTGGTCGCCTGGCAACCAAAGTCCGCCATGTAGGGCTTGTACAATTTGCTGAATCCCCTGCCCAACTGCACCAGTTCCAGCTGCTCGTTCATGATGAAGTGCCAGGGAAACATCTTGCAGAAGCTGGACGAGTTCATTTGCAGGTCGGAGGCGTTGCTCGAGTTGCTCCGCTGCACCGTTTCCGGGATGGTTTTGCTCACGGAAGTGGGACGACCCATCAGCATGGTCTGGGAGTTGTCCTTGACCAGCGAGAAGAGGTAGCGATACCGCCGGGCATCGCCCTCCACGGGCTCGATCTTGATGTTCACGTCCACCTTGTAGAGCATGCGGGTGAGCGCCTTCAGGGAGCCCAGGAGCAACCAGGCAATGACCGGGCGCTCCGAGGTGAAGATCAGCTCGCCCTCGCCGGCACACACGAATCCGGTATCGGTGACGTCCTCCTGGTTATCAAAGCGGACTTAGTTTAGCATTTAGGTAGGAACATTATCTATAAGTCTGACCTCCTGCAGCTTCAGCACATCGTAAACGCCATCGAGGGAGCCCAGGAATTCCTGCAGATCGGTGCCCAGGCAGCGGAAGGCTCTTTCAATGATACCTGTGCAGCAGCAGGTGATCAGCTCCTCGCCGAGCAGCACCAGAATCTCGCTGGCGCTGGCCTCGTCCATCTTCAGCAGCAGCTCCTGGATGTCCGCCAAGTAGTCATAGTTGGCACAGCTCTTGAAGGTTTGCGGATCCAGTTTGCTAGGGTATATTTAGATATAGTTTATATCTAGTATATAATTTCTTATAATGCTTACTTACAGCTTGTGGATATTGGGCCAGTTCTGGCGGTACTTGGCCACCAAAGACGTTACAGCCGTGTTGAGATCCTCGTTCGACGGCGCCGTCAGCAGCTGGATGGCCATCTGGAGGTGGGTGAGGGTCAGGGCGTCGTCCGAGAGCTCCTCGTCCTCGAGCGCCCAGTGGCCACCAGGCTCGGCGATGACCGAGGGCTGGCGTGTCAGCGAGTCCGCACGCCTGAAGAAAGGACACGCCATGTCGCGTGCTCGCCTCTCGGGTGGCCTCTATTCGATCTATTTTGGGGGATTTGTGTGGTGCAATTAGTGGCTTATACAATTTAACAATTCAATTATTGAACGCAAATCAATCAAACTTGATAAAATACGCGTTTGCATTTTATTGCATAATTTGAGGTATGAGATAAAAAGAACACTTTTCAATACTTTCAAAAACCCATTAAGAGCATTTAATCAATTCAAGTGAAATTATAATTGAGATGTGTGTTTTCTCCGGAAATACAGTCATCTAATCGATGTGTATCGTGCATTTTCCGCCCGGGGCTTTTCTCTGCTCTTTTCTCAAGTTCAACGTGCACTTGTGTGAGTGGGTGGCTGGCCTGCTACGTGCACCACCCACTGGTGGCCCACATAGGCTCGAGTCCCTGCAGTGTCTTGTGTGGCTTTGCTCCTTGGAGGTCAAGTGTGTGGCAGTCCTTCTTTATTTCGTTCTTGGCAAGGATCCCACTCGTGCTTTCTGGCCAGTGGCATTACCATAATTTCGTTTTGCATAATTTACGAGCTCCGCTCCTGCCCCAATCCCCGCCAGCTGCTGCTGCCCGATGTGTGTCACACTGGTCAGCTTTAATTTTCACCACCTCCTGCTTTCTACAGGAGTGTGTATTTGCCTGCAGGAAGCACCCACGGATACACAATTTTCCAGCTCAATCAAGCAAGGTTTTTCCACTTGGGACACTCGAACGCCTAACAATAGCATACTTTTGGGCTAGCACTTACTTGGTTAAGAAAATAAAAATTCTTTCGCTGGCCTCTTGGCTTTATGCTCACTTTAAAGCAGTGACCAAAATTGCTGTGGAAATTCTTGGAGCGCTGAGGAATTTTTTCGCACGCCTGAAAAATGCCACAATCCGAAACGGAATGAACTTTGGGCCACAGTAAGGTGGCGAAAAAGTCCGGAGCCAGCCAAGCTTTGCGGAGAAAGCTTTGGCAAGTGAAAGTGTGCAGAGGTTGTTGCATTGTTTTGAAGATACAAAGAGAGCGGAGAGCGGAGAGCGAGTGCGCATGAGTGTATCTCACGGATACATTCTGATGCTGGCGGAAAAGCTCTGCCCAACGGTCAATTCTCAATTAACCTGTTGCGTGAGCAGCGCTCTCCGAGTTTCCCGCTCTCCACCAAACGGCAAAGGTAAGAAATAATCAATCTGCCCTCCTGGGCCCGCAAAATGTATCTGTATCTGTATCTGTGGGATATCCGTATCTGCAGAATGCTGCATATGCTGCACACCACATGTCCGGCTGAAAACTTTTCACTCTCCAGCAATCGGAAACTTTTCAGTCCAGCGAATCGAAAATGTATATGATACGCCTCAGTTTATTGACGTTGGCCGACCGTGCGCAACGTGTTCTTTTTCCATTGTTTTCATTTTCGGGGGGGCACTGTATAGTTTTGTTTATTTTCCATTCCGCGCTCGCATCGTGTGAAAGTGCAGCTTGGCTGGCTCGGATTTTTTTTTAACCCTCTCTAATAGTTGTAATTTGCACTAATTACGGCCGCAATGAACGATTTCGGGCAGTTCGTAAGTAGCGCAGGTTCTGGAATTCAGGAATCTCACGGTCTTAAGCTTCATTGATAATATAGAAATTATGCGAAATATGTATATGTGTGCATTGCGGATGCTCTATCTAAACGCAGAAAGTGGAACCAAGACGCAGCACACAAAGCTTCGTCCTTGACCTTGCACATCTCTCGGTTCTCCGGACGGGCGCACTTCGAAAGCTCCTGCATTGAAAGCGAAAGTTTGAAGGACCACTCGAGTGCCGCCCACCACCCGAGCCCATTAGACCCCCCCTTAATAATTCCATGCAAAGCCCATTTATGTTTGGTGACGAGGTTCCGTCGAGCCAACCCCAAGAACCAACCCTAATCTAATCTGCCCCCCGAAACGGTTCGATTTCCCTAATCACTTGATTTGGCTGTAGTTTGGACCTCCGTGGCTCGATTTGTTATAATCGTTTAAGCTATTTTAAGACCAGGCAACATGTTAAGCCTCGTAATCATATTAAGATAATTATTGTAAATACTTAAAGCAATATATTTAAAATTATGTACTATGTATCGATTATAGGCTAAGTCGCAAGGCCCAAAGTTGGTGCCATTCCTGGTTACTATTGTCCTATACTTCTCGCTGGTGAGGAAGGATCCTCAAGGAGAGCTATGGACCACCGTGCTCAAATGCCTGCCCATTTTCGCGCTTGTATTCTATGTGGTGGCCAAGGGAATCTCGCTCAAGAAGGAGTAAGCTTTATAGCATCGAAATACTATATACTACTTACTTATTAACAAGAAATTTTTAACAGATACCGTCGCTCACTTTGGATTCTATTGGGTCTGGTTTTCTCGAGTGGTGGTGATGCTCTGCTCAACATAAATCTCTTTCCCTTCGGAATGATCTCCTTTGGAGTGGCGCACGTGTTTTATATCAGCGCCTTTGGCTGGAAGCCCATAAAGTGGTTCATTGGACTGCTCTTGTACGTGGCCGTATCGCTTTGTAAGTTTACTGGTCATTATATACGTATACCTTACCTGGAATATTTGAAACCCCCAGTTGTTTACTTCGTGCACACGAAACTGGACGAGATTCTCATCATCGGAGTGCCCATCTACTGTTTCCTGATCACCACAATGCTGTGGAGATCGCTGGCCCGCGCCGTGGACTCCAGGAACTTCCTCGCCGTGTTCTGTGCCATCGGAGCCATTCTGTTTGTGATCTCCGACGCCCTGATCGCGGTCACCATGTTCGTGGGCGTGCCCCTGCCCTGCGCCCGCCTCCAGATCATGATCACCTACTACGCCGCCCAGTTTGCCATTGCGCTGAGCACCGCGGACGACGGTCCTGCCCTCCAGCGCTCCCTTCGCAAGAAAATTAAGTGAAGCCAGTGCCCAGTGCTCATCTGTCGGAGGCCCAGAGACAACATGAACGCAACCACCAAACTTAGTACTTCCAAAGCGTCTAGAGTATTGCCATTTACGTGTGTTGGTTTCCCCATCCCAGTAGCTTAGTGCAACCAAATATTTGTTCCCTTTCTGATGGATGTGGAAACGGATCTTAGTAGTTTACTAGATGTTTGTTGACTTCAAAGTAATAAATATATCAATAATAGGTTCTATTAACTATTTTATTAAAAACCATCTTTGTACATCATTAAAAACCCGCTCAGATCGTAACTTAAGATGGAGCACGAACTAGTCGCTGCTGCTGGAACTGAAGCTCTCTTCTGAGGTGGAATCCCGGCGAGCACGTCTTCCGCGTCCTCGCACAGTATTGTTCCTGTTGGCCGCCGGCTTGCGACCACCCTTCTTTGTCCTTGGCGCCGCTCTGGTTCTGTTGCCCTGACCTTCTGGAGTGCTTTCTTGATCACCCTGGGCAGCGGTATCCGGGTTGACTTGCAGGCACTCGTTCAGTCGGTTCTCGAACTCGGTGACTACAGCTTTGAGCTCCGGCTTGGCCAACTTGTTGGTGTTGCTAATGATGAGCTTGAAGGACTGATAAACCTCGTCCACCTGGACCTTGTCCCTGTAGTGCTGCATATTGTCCATTAGCTTCTTCACAGCTCGCTCGTTGTAGGTGAGCAGGCCGAGGCAGTAGGCGATGTCGCGCCATTGACGCTCCACCCGCGTTACCGGGAAGCGCAGACACAGCTTCTCCACTAGCGTCTCAATCTGGCGATCCTTCTGGATGAGACCCAGGATATAGGACATGATAATGCGGTACTTGTCCTCATCCAGGTTGAGGTTTATGTCCCCCAAACGGGAGATGATATCTGGCAGGACGTTGTACAGAATGTTCGACTTGTTGGCTATCTCCTTGAAGAACTGCTTGGTGATATTGCGAATCTCCTCGTTGCCGTCCACAATGCAAAGTGCCATGTCGGCGATTTGACCCTTGACGCGTATCATCTCGTTGAGGATCAGATGAGATAGCATTTTGACGGCAGTTAGCCTTAACTCGGTGTTCGATTCGTGCAGCTGAGCGTAGAAGTGCCCCGTCCACGGCTCGATGATGTTTGGGAAACGGAAAGTGAGATCCGACAGCCCCACCACCGTGTTGCACTTGATTCGAATGTTCTTCGTTAGGTTGAGGATGTTCATCAAAAAGCTCATGTTGGACTCGCAGAAACGGGAGGAGACGGTCATGAGCCGGGCCAGAGCCAAAGTAGCGGCCTGTTGCAACGTGGGATCACCAAACTCACCTGGACGCTTGCAAATCTCTATGATAAATGGCGCCAGCTTGGAGAGCAGAGCATCCGGGTTGTAAAGCAGCATGTCCTCGCAGATGCCGTGGATTTCCTCGGCGATGTTGTCCTCTGCAGTCGCTCCCACCAGATCGTCGTCTGGCTCCTGCTGTGGTTCCGCTGCCACTCCGGACAGCCTCTTGCGCACCTCCATCGCTGACATATTAAGCGTAAGTCTGGCCGCATTATGTGAACTTCCCGCCTGCTGATTGCGGTTTTTACGCTCTTCAAGAGCCGTCAGCTCGTCGCGATACTTCATGTTATTATAGATATCCATGTCGAGAAAGATCATCTCCTTGATGGTCATGTAGCCGATGCAAAAGATTAAGCGGGAGACGAGATACACGGGAATCAAGGTGCCTTGCATCTGCGATTGGCTATCAGCTTGAGTCTGAGTGGGAGTAAGGGTCTGCGAATGCGGAATCTCCAAGGGCTGCGAGTCCGGAACAGTTTCCGTATCCGCTTTGTCTGGAGAGGGAACTATTGCAGCCGCTTCCTTGACCAGCCAGCTCTCATTGAATTGCTTGAGTAAAGCCGTCACCAGTTGCTGCGCAATCACATCCGGCGCCTGGCACATCCTATAGAAGTATTCAAAAACACTCATGGCCAGTGCGTCGAAGTCGTATAGACTTCTGTGGAAAAAGAAGTCGAGGAAGAGCCGCGTGATCTTTCCCACGAATTCTGCATCGCTGTTCTGACGCTTATAATACTTGGCAGTGTTGTTTGCATCGATTGAGTTGACCAGCAGCTGCAGACAGGAGGTAAATATCCGTGGATCCCGACGCACCCGCTCTCCGACGGCGATATCCTCGATGATGGCAGTGTTGGCCGAAACAATACTAGACTTCGATTGCGAGGCCATTATCAGGAGCTGGAGCGACAGGCGAGATTCGTTGGATGTAGTGCCCTCCAGTTTTAGCGTGAAGCGCTCAAAGAGCACCTGGATGACAGCAGCATCGATGTCGCCACCCAACACCCACTCGGTCATCAGCGACTCCAAGGCCGTGTAGTGACCATACTCGATTTCCGAAAGAAACTTCGACAGGTTCTGCACCACCTTAATGGCATGAGCGCGACCCGTTTGGTCCGTGGAGAACAGAACGCGCTTGTAGGCATCCGACACTGCATCTCGTTTCTCCTTGTCCGAAGACCAGACCAGTTGCAGCATTCTCTGCATTCCCGACTCCGTGCCGTGAATTCCGAACATGTACCCGGTGGTGAACAAGTCCACCGCCTCAAAAACATCCGTGTTTGTCTTGGACATGAGCATCTCGTGCAGTTTGGGGAAGGCTGAAGTCATCAAGACGGCAAAGTCAATGCTGTCTTTTAGGAACTGCACCGTTTTGATTTGCTGCAGCATTTCCTCGCTCTAAATTAAAAGATTTGGTTAGAAGGGAATATAACTTTCTAAGATTAAACATACGCTCTGTTTAAATCCAGCAGCCAGCAGGTGATATGTCTTTAGCAAGGCCAGCACATACACGCAATGCTCCTCGTGCTTCAGTAAGGAACTGGAAAGTAAATATATTTATGGTAAAACAAAACCATCTTTGATTAGCAACATACCTCATATTCTGATTTCCCGCCAAAAAGTCTACCTTTCGCACTAGAACAATAACATCCTTGTAGTTCTTTTCGCGCATCAGCGGAATGATCCGCTCCATCAAGGTCTCGTCGCTCTCCTCCTTGTCGAACTGCATATCGGGAACTGTAATATAACAATAAACTTTAATATATACGTCGAACTAGCGGAACTGCATGAACTCACACTCCGTAAGGTTCTCCTCTATGAAAGGCAGCAGTTCGGGCGCCAAGCTGCTAAACTCGTCGTTGAGCTTCTCCTCCTGCTTGCGCTCTTCCTCGAGTACCTCATTAAGTTTCTCCATTGCCTGCACCTCGTGTTCATGCTTGGCACGGAGTTCATCTATGGAAAGCTTACTGCTGTATGGATTGCTTTCCAGGGCGGATTTGATCAGATGCATGGCGGCACGCCGCACCAGCGAGCTCTTGTCTTCCAACCTTCCGATGGCTTCCTCCAGCACTCTGGTCAGGAAGTTAAGCGGAATGGCGTGCTGGGTTTTCAGGTGATGCCAGATACTGAGCACCTTGGAGCGCACGTGTGCAGAAATGTCTAGGATGTGGGCCATTAGGTGCTCGAGGAACTCATTGCGTACTTCCTTCAGTTCTTCGCTAAGATCCTCCGAGGTCAGTTCGCTAACCACGGTGTCGCCGATGATCTGGAGCACACAATTTCGCAGCGTGTGAGACTGACAATCTAGTAAATCTTCCGCCAGCTTTTCCAGGTGCGGTACGATCAGCGAAGGTGCTATGTTCGAGAACTCGGCCAGGAAATTGGAGAAGTGTTTGGACACCGAAGAGTCAGAACTGTCCATCCTTAGAGCATCCACAATGCTCTTGATTAGAATGGAGAAGACCGAAGAAATTCCGTACTCCTCGTGCAGAAGCAAAATTCCAGCTGCTACTGAATGGGCTGCATGCTCGGTACCGCGTAGGATCTGCAGAATGCGCACCGGGAAGGTCATGGCCTGGTTAAAGCGCTTGATCGATGTGCCCAAGATCTGGAAGATCGTGTCGAATACGTGTTTGTTGTCCATGCGAAGCGGCAAAAGTTCGATTGTTCGATAGCAGGGGTCGCAGAGCAAACTGGGGAAGATGGATACATTGCAGATCGAAGAAATAGGATGCTAAATGCTTTGCTCTTACTTTATAAAGTCCTCCTCGGCTACGGGCGGACTCCAGAGCTTCTCCAGCGGGCACTGCAGCACGTTGAAGAGCTGCACCAAGAACTTGCCGCGCTTAACCTCCCAGTTGGGAAACTGCTCCAATCCCTCCGATGGCTTGGCACGCTTCTTCTGAACATTGAGCTGCTGATCCCGCATGGCCTGCTGGACACTGTTGTTGATCTTCTTGACGGTGCTCACCTGGAGGAACAGCGTCATTTTGGTCAGGTTGAGGTAACTATTGCGCTGCTGGTTAGACATGGGCTCACTGGCCGTCAGCAGGGGCTGCAAGTCTTGGAACAGTTTCTCCACGGTCAGGTAGAGCAGGTCAAAGGACCTCATTAGATTCTGTGCAGAGGCGCCATCTGAACCGCGGGCCTCGATGATCGAGTAATACAAGTCGAAGTGCTCGAATATATAAAAAGGATCGCCCAAGTGCACTTTGCGCTTGCATTCTGGGAAGGAAACATGAAGATTGCGCGTCCGAAAACTGTACTCAATTTAAAAACCAACCGCGAAAACGGAAACTTACCTTGTAGTTTCGCGGGAATCTCCTGGGCGCCAAAAATCTCCTTCACGTAATACTGATCTCCGCTGGAGTTGATCAGATCAGATGCATTCAGGGGAAGGACGAACTGGAAGTCGTGCGATTCCTCCATGGCGGTTATTACTCCTATTTACCGCGAAATAATAATTGTATCTTCTGAATTGAGTGGCGTCGCTTATAGAGATGGGCAGATTCGCCGCCAAATCGATCGCTTGATATCGGTTATCGGTTACTGCTGACTGCAAGCTTACAATGCTCATAATGAGAGGGTGTATTTATCAGATAGATACTTACCACAAAAACTAAATTTATATTGGTTTAACAGGGGTTTGTAAAATTTTTTACATTATTAAAAGTGTACCTGTTTAGGGAGTCCCCTTGATGCAAATATGCAATGTATCGATAGTGATATCGAAATACTCGCATCTCTTCTCCAGACGCCGTGCAAATTCGGAGTTTGATTTGTTTTAAGCAGTTTCTGTTTGAATTTATTGTTTTATTATCCACAAGTTGCTAGCAGAAAACTTGACAAAATGCGTCCCCCAGAGTTCAAGCTTAACAATCCGCCGGAGGACCTGATCTCCGCTGTGAAATTCGGCCCCAAATCGAATCAATACATGGCGGCGTCTTCTTGGGACGGAACACTTAGATTCTATGATGTGCCGGCAAACCAGCTGCGTCAGAAATTCGTGCAGGATGCCCCTCTTCTCGACTGTGCCTTCATGGTGAGACTCCTTCGTACACATTAACAATCCCCTATTCAACCAACGATCCGCAGGACATAGTGCACGTGGTCAGTGGCTCCCTGGACAACCAGCTGCGTCTCTTTGATGTCAACACCCAGGCGGAAAGCATAATTGGTGCCCACGAGGAGCCCATCAGATGCGTGGAGCACGCCGAGTATGTCAATGGCATCCTCACGGGTAGCTGGGACAATACCGTGAAGCTGTGGGACATGCGGGAGAAGCGCTGCGTTGGAACCTTCGAACAGAACAACGGAAAGGTGTACTCCATGTCCGTGATCGACGAAAAGATCGTGGTGGCCACCTCCGACCGCAAGGTGCTCATCTGGGACCTTCGCAAGATGGACAGCTACATCATGAAGCGGGAGTCCTCGCTCAAGTACCAGACCCGCTGCATTCGTCTATTCCCCAACAAAGAAGGCTACGTGATGTCCTCCATCGAGGGACGGGTGGCAGTGGAGTACCTGGATCACGATCCTGAGGTGCAGCGCCGCAAGTTCGCTTTCAAGTGCCACCGGAATAGGGAGCAGAATATCGAACAGATCTACCCCGTTAATGCCTTGAGTTTCCACAATGTCTATCAGACGTTCGCCACTGGCGGATCCGATGGCATTGTGAACATTTGGGATGGCTTCAACAAGAAGCGCCTTTGTCAGTTCCACGAATACGATACCTCCATATCCACGCTCAACTTCAGCTCCGATGGCAGCGCCCTGGCCATCGGCTGCTCCTACTTGGACCAACTGCCAGAGACGCCGGCTACAGTGCCACATCCGGCTATCTATATACGCTATCCCACGGACCAGGAAACTAAACAGAAATAATGTTATATATACTTGTTTACGGCAAAGTTTTACATCATTTTTTAAAGTAAGCTACTTAGTATACTCTTTCAATTTTATGCGCGCATCTCTGATGAAACCCCACATCAGTTTTCCCAGCACAAATAAAAGCTCTATAAAACTCATGACGGAGGCCCCTATATACAGACTTATGATCCCGCCAAAGTTGGCCAGTAAATCTATATTGGTGTACTTGAGTTTCGTAATGATTTTGGTCATGACACGTTGGCCATAATAAACCTGGGCTTTTATCAATTGATCTGTCGAGTTTTTTGGGCTAAAAGAGAGGGGAATTTAATTATCTGTTCTTTAAGAATATATACATTGAACTTACTAATCCAATTTGCGCACATTAAGTGACATTTCGTACAGCCGTGAATTGCAATTGTCTGGGCAATCACAAAAGTGACCCTGTCGTGAGTCGTTAATGTATTTCTCCTGATCACCCATCTTCACGTAAGTGAATATATCGGAATTGTTGCCCAAGCATTGTGCATCGTTGATTCCACATTCCGGAACTCCATCTAAAAAAAAAAAAAATTTAAAATGTAATAGAATAATTACGATAATTACCAATGGGAGGCAGAAAAGCTGGCAGCGAGCACTGGCAGGTCTTCCACACAACTAAGTGGAGGCACACCACCAGGCAGTTTTCGCGGTTATAAGTCAACGAAGTGTTCTGGAAGGTAGGGTTCTTTTCATCCTATGGAGTAAGGAATTATTATTATGATTATCTTTTCCTATTAGTTGCAAGCTATACACACATCAAAGTAGCAACGTCTTTTTTTGGGACTCATTTCATAGGTATTTGGAGAGGTTTCCGTGACCAGCGGATGCACAGCAACAAAGTTCTCCGTATCCGGGTACAGGTGGTACATCATTTCATTGGACCACTGGCGTGGTTCCTTAATCATGAGCTTAGTAACCAAAAAATAAAATTAAACAAAATATGAGCAAACTGTGACGCAACTAAGGGACTTACATTCATTCCAAATGGAGTCAGAGCGTCTATGTTGTTCATAAAGGAGTAGCTTGCATTGATCGTGAACTTCAGGCCCGAATCCTCGCCAGCGGTGCTCAGCTTGTGGGGATAGAACTGGTTAATCAGGTGCTTTTTGCGCGAGTTCTCCGAAATCATGGAGTTGAAGACCAAGCACTGGCCCTTCACCGTCTGCTCCCGTACGAAAAGTTTGCAGCAGTCGTAGGGAGTCTCATCGAAGACGCAGGAATCGGCGACGAAGAGTTCATCGCATCTATAGGTCATGAAGTTCATCAGGTCCGTCATTTTTAGATAACTAATTCCCGTCAGATTTCGTTTGGTCAGAATCCGTATCCGGTTAAAGTTGGAGAAGTTCATAATGTCCATACTGGCGAGTAGCTGGCGAAATGTTTCCCGGAGCTCGGCATTCGGATGACGTGGCAGAAAGCGGATAAATGCCGACGGAGCCCTCTGCCAGTTGAAATGATTCCAGGGGCAAACGGCCACAGCTGGAAAGTCGATGTGGTACACTGGCAACTGGGTGGTCTCTATCAGGCTGACCAGGAGCTGCTCGCTGTGGCGATGCATCAGCACGGTGTACAGACTGAATCCTGTGATCACCGCTCCCAGGACGATGGCGAGCCACAGGCAGCGCTGCCAGAGATGCTGCTCCCCGAAGACGTGCTGCATCCCATGGATGTTGGAGTGGGCAAAGGAGTTGCACAGTTTTTCCCGAAACTTAATACCACGCGGATTGTTCCTGAAGCGCAGTAGTCCTGGTCTCGGCCGCGGAATCACAAGTTCCTTGGTGTACAGCAACATGACGAATGGAAGTAGTTGGCCAAAGTTTTAGTTTAGTTTGGCTGCCTAAAAGCATATCCTCAATGTAATTGCTACTCGGAGTTGTTAATAAGTAAATTGAGGCCCCCATTGAAGAAGAAATATCTACATTCTGTTTTTCCCCACTGAATCGAGAAGGAATGCTCGAACTTGTATGGGAAATCAATTACTTTATTAACTAAACTAATGCTTATCGTTACATCCGTCCAACTAGGACCTAAGCCACTAGGCCTTCGGGGCCAGGCTCTTCTGGATCTGGGCCAGGTTCTCCTTCAGCAGACAGGTGGCTCCGCGGTAGGCCCACTCGCAGGCATTGGATCCCTGCTCGTTCTTGTCCACGCAGGCGGCCAAGGAGGCGTGGAAGGCCTCGTTGTGGTCAGCGTGGTTGCCCACCAGCTGTTGGTGGATGTTCTCCACGTTGAAACCGCTCTGGACGTCGAACAGGCCCCACTTGGTGAAGACGCACTTGATGTAGCACTGGGTCTTGGCGTCGTTGGGGTACTCCCACTTCTGGTACTTCTCCACCAGATCCACGGGCACGGCCAGCTCCTTGACGCACTCATCGCGGTAGGCCAGCATGTCGTGTCGGTTCTTCACCACATAGTCGGCGGAGGCCTATAACCCAAGGGAAGGCGTTGAATTATTCTGGTCCTGGTCGCCGTTTATCTGTATCGAGCACTCACCAGTCCAATCAGCACGCAGATGGCAACGAAAACCTTCATTTTCACTTTCTTTCCACCTATGTATGTATTCCTCCAGCGATCGAGCGAAGACTGTTTTGAAATAGGGCCAGGCAGCCCCTATTTATACGAGAGCGAGGGATCCGATTTGAGTTCGGGAATGGACTTGGTACCTGAGGGGTCTCCAAGGCGCGATTATGCTTGTAGATCCCCAGTTTATTTTTATGCTCAACTCCAAGCTGGGCATCTGATTCTTTTGTGATGGGCTTTTATGCTTGGGGGCACAAGTGGACAACAAAGAATCTGGAATCTGGATGGATGCCTTCTAATAACCTCCATGGGCTCAGTCGCTGATAAGACAGCTCCCCTTTAATCTTTGGCAAATTGGCGCGCTTATTTTTGTTGTTGCTGAAAACAGATTAATACCCACGTTTAGCAAACGCAGCATATTTGGGTGCACTGCAAAAAATACAGTCGCTGTGCAGAAAATTAAAAATACTTGCAATTACATTTATTTTCGGCATTTTATTGAAGGCATATATAAGTATGTGCTCTATAAGGAATTTATTTACTCAATGTTTCAAGTTACAAAAACAGACTTCTAAATTGAAAATGGATTTCTGGGACTTAAAAACAATATTCTTATTCAATTTCTTTTTCTGAAGAAAGCCTACAGTTTTGTTATGTCTGGTTGGAGCTGCACCTGAAAATTTTCCACTGCCATGCAGGTAGCTCTCCGAATGCGTTTTATTTTCTGGATTTGTTTATGTGCGCATCCCAAGAACCAGGTGAGTGGTGCATTTGTGTGTGCTTCGGTTACAGGTAAGTGTGGGAACGTGAGAACCCAGCTGCCGATGGCTGGTACTTCATGGTGCCAGCTTGGGCCTAGGAGCCATGGGGTATGCGACAACAGGCGAAGCGATCCAAGAGTTCGTTGATGCAACCTAGCACCGAGATGCCCATGATCAAACCGGCTATTCCTCCATAGGAAACTACAAGTGAAGGGTAGGGGGTACATGTCATCGCAGCTGTGATTGATCCCAAACTCACCCATTAAGTCGATCAGCGTGAAGCGGAGCATGGAGCGGTAAGAGAAGAGGGTCTCCTCCTGGAAGTACACATCTATCTCGATCGCTGCGGCAAGGTTGGTGTGGGCGCTCATCTTCTCCGTGTAGGTTGACGTGTGGTACTGGGTGTGACCGCACTGAGGAAAGCAACCGCAATCCACGGTGGAGAACACATTATCACGGGACTCTTCGATGATGTTGCTCATGGAAAAGAGGGAAACTAAGCGGAATTCAGTACATATATATCATATATATATGATTTAAGTTTAGAATTAGACCCACGTCGGTGCTGATTGAAGCAGGCCAGATCCTTCACACCGCAAATTCTACGTCCGTTGCTTTCCTTTGCAGCCGCAATGTTGTCCTCATCTTGAGTGGCCTTCACCGGCAGTTCCAAGGAGCAGTTGCACTTGCTGATGATGTAGTTGACGTGGCACTTGTAGATGCACTCCGACCGGGACTTTCCCGTTGGTATCTCATTCTAAGGTAAAATTAAGTTTAAGAGCTAGTATATATTTGGCTAAGGAAACCGACCTCAAAGTAACAACGACGCATTTGAACGGGACGTGCCCGGACATCCAACTCGGCTGTGAAATGAAGTGGTTCCACCGGAACCACGATGCGATCCTCTGAGGAATAGTCAATGCTCATGCCCAGCAACTGGGTCGGTTCGTGCACTATCACCTGGTGTGGTAATTACTCCATGTCATGACGCACTATCTATGTACATATGTCTTATCGGACTCACCCCCATTGTATTCAACGTATACAGACCCTGCTGCCGTTTGATCTTCACATTGAGTCCGCTATATGATCCGCATGAAGCCACGGACCAGGGCCACGTTTCATCTCTTCCCGAGGAGACCAGTGAGTTGAACTCGAAGGCGAAGCCATTGAAGGTCTTGGTGGGTCGGAATAGGTCACAGCAGTTCATCGCCTTGCGACGCCACTGGCACTCGGTGAAGAAGTGCTGGCAGTTCATCTGCAGCGCCTGGTAGATTCCCCAGCTCTGCGCGTTCCAGTTTTCCAGTTCGGAGAACTCCGTGAAGTTCTCATCCGTGAGGCGGGCGGACATCGGTGTTTGCCAGACCACGGACTGAACCAAGTTATAGGCCTTGGAGAGCTTCTCGGCTTTCAGGATGCTCAAATTGATCGGAATGATGGTCACGGCTGGGAAATCGATCTCGGATACATGCATGTCAGTCCTTTCGATGGAGGTCTGCACCCAGTAGTAGAAGTACCGCTCCGAGGAAAGAATGCTCACATACACGGTGGCCAGAGCGGCCATTATTTTAAGGGGGATTCTGGCGTATCTATAGATTAAAAAAAAACCGAATTTCATGGATTACTTTTGGAACACAAGAGATTATGCACGGCCAGAGTCATGGATATTTTTGGAGCGAAGGGTATCACTTACCGCCTGGTCGAAGCCCATCCACCTGCCCCCTCCTTCTTCAGCTTTTTTTTTGACTCCTTGTGGTCATCATCATTATCCTCGGAGGAGGGTTCTGGCTTCCAGGCGGTGGCACTCATTTCACTCAGCGGACGAACTGCGACTGTGGGAAAATCGCGCTAATTGGTAGTTCGATCCGCTAATCAATGCGCAGACAACCACTTCTGTCAGCGGGCTTATCAAATGGCAGGAAACATAACTACTCAATTACAAAGCTTGTGAGCCATAATGGATGGCCTGGCCGTCGGAACTTTGTCCCCTCACATACAATTACAAGTCACCTGGCCTTTGGAACGTGGCCTTAAAAGGGATCCCCGAATTCCGGCCAAAAGCTCAGTGATTGAGTGACTCGTCACCGGAATGGCCAAGGGAGATAATTCGGTCAAACCGACAGAGGCAGCCGGTTTTGGTGACAACGAGAGGTGCCTCGCGGATTTGTTAAAGGTCCACTTTCGGAGCTACTGCGAGAAGTCCACCATTCACTGCGTTCGCTATCTGTACGATTCCCACCTGCATAACTTGGAGAGGTTTGTGGTTTATCCTCTATTCATATCTACATTCAATTTTAAATTGTATATAATCATTGTATTTAGAATCATCTGGTCGATGCTGCTCATCATTAGCATCGGGCTGTCCTTCTTTTTCTACCTCCTGCTCTCCGAGCGATTCGTTTCCCAGAAGCTGCAGACGGTGGTCCACGATCCGCAGTTCCCCGTGTTTCTGGTGCCATTTCCGGCCGTGGGAATCTGCACGGACAACCGCATCAACTGGAACAAGCTGGAGGCGGCCAAGGAGCAGTTCCTGCCGACCAATGCCAGCGTGGAACTGGTCGAAAGTTTCACCGTCCTTGTTTCTCGGATGGAAACTTTGCGCTTTGGCAGTTACCTTTCAAGCTTGGCCGAGCTGGAGGACGATAACCTGGAGGCGGTGGGCTTTGTGAACCTAACTGAGCTGGCCATATTTATGACTCTTCAATGCTCGGATATCATGGTACCGAAATCCTGCCTGTGGCGCAGTTCCTCCTTCAATTGCTGCGAATACTTCGTGTTGGAGAAGACGGAGTTTGGATTTTGTTTGGTTTTCAACTCGGAGGTTTCGCCACGCTCCAAGGCAATTAAGCAGAAGGAGGGTAATAACTTCTATCCGAGGCACAATGCCAAAGCAGGCCAGAGTACGGGCTTGAATTTTGATCTAATCTTAAACGAGAGCTTCAGGCGACCCGATTCGCAGGCGAATAATAATGTCTACGTAAGTATCTGCCAGGCCGTAGAATATTACTAGATTAAACCATTTTCAGGTTATGATTAAGAAGCCCGACCAACTGAACAATGTCGTATATTCAATAACCCAAAACACGGAGACCTACGTGACTGTCCGTCCGGGTCTCACTTGGACGGATAACACCACGCGCAGTATCCCGCCGGAGCGCAGGAACTGCCTCTTCGCGGACGAGCAGGGCGAACTGGACGCCAACGATTCGGCCAAGAACTTTGGAAAGCCCTTCCAGCTCTCCAACTGTCTCAACCGCTGCCATGAGTCCTACCTAATTCAGCTCTGCAACTGCTCCTTGCCCATTTTCTTCCTGTACAACCACAGAGGTAAGTCTAATTACTCTTTTCTTAAAAAATATAATATGATTATGATGTGATTATTATATAATATAGTCCCAATATTTTCTTTCAGTTCCGGATTGCAACGCAGTCAGCCTGCGCTGCCTTGCGCGTCACAATGGTAGGAGATACATATAAGGGAATAAATTAATTCTGGAAATAAAACCCATCTGTTGCAGACATCTTCAGCTACGACAAGCGAAGGGACGAGGATGCCCTTTTCAGTGCCACCAAGCTGGGAATGACCTGTTCCTGCTTGGTGGACTGCTACCTGCTCGACTATTATACTTCCACCACCACACTGCCTTTGTCAGCCCATAAACTGTATGAAACTTGAATGGAACCCTTCTTTGATTTCTTGAGATATCTGAAACCATTCTTTGCAGACCCAAGGATCCGCATCAGAAACTCTTCAGGGTGGATGTGCACTACCAAGTGGAGACCACACCTTTGTATCGCACAAGCCTGGAGTTTACCATTATCGATCTAATTGGTAAGAGATTCAGCATGGCGAACCACTCATATATCTCGTATATTCGCAGCCAATCTGGGTGGAATCTTTGGACTTTGCTTGGGTGCTTCTATGGTCAGTGCCTTCGAGTTGATCTACTACCTTACTGTGGGACTTGCTATGCATCTATATGACCACCAGTACTATGGGGTCTTATTTAAGCACCTGAAGGCTAAGTGGGTCAATTTAAAGGGCTACCTAAGGAACGAAGTTGGCCATCTGGCTGAGAATCCCGCTGCCCACAAGGATACCAATGACAGGAAATTGAGGCATCCTTTTAACTACAGAAAGAATGTGTGGTAATGATATGCTGTATTTATTAAATGTTTAATGTCAAAATTTAATTGGTGTTATTTTTCTCTGGCCAAATTGAATAGTTAATACGCCGGGTTCTGGTTTTCTTAACTTTCTCTTGCCATGAATGTACAAATAGAGGCCGATGGAGAAGTAGTAGGCCAACTCAAAGGCACTCAGTAAGGAGGCTCCCAAAAACAGTCCGATTATGCCACCAAAGCTAGCTGAAATGATAAAATAAAAATTTAAGATGATACTTTATTAGATAAGTATAGCCAACCTAGTAGTTCCACAAAGGTAAATCTCATGTTGGTTTGGTATTGGATAAACCAACCGGATTGGTAGAAAATATCTAAGCGCATTGTGCCCGCCTCTGTGTCCGTTTCATTATTACTGCACAGGATTTTTTAAATTGTTAAAGAAATTGCAGTGGATTACACACATAGGATTCACTTACTCAAGCGTGGTAGTAGTGAAAACCCGGTCGAAAACCAGCTGACTGCAGCTGGTGAAGCAGTCGCAGATCATGCTTTCCTTAAAAGGATTTTTAACAAAATCGTCCTCCTCGGGATGCCGTTCAATGCTAAAGGTAACTATTTGGAAAAGGTTTAAATTATTTGACATGAAATGTCCTTGAAGGGATATCTTACATCTGTTGTCGTATAGACACTTGAAGTCTGAGGCTTTGCATGCAGTAAAGTTATCTGTGAAGAGAAATATATATAGAATTATGTATCTGCAGTAGATCTTAAGTTACCTTTATCTGAGATGGGAAAAAAGATCGAGGGAGAGCACTTGCACAGATTGAGGACATGCTCCTGATGGCACCTGCTCCGGCAGTTTCCCACCCAGTACTCAAAGTCTGGAAAATTCTTGTAGTGCGGATTGTCGACCTCATCGCCAAAGATACATCTTCTGATCTCCGGAGTCACCGTCCGGGTTCGTTCATCCGTGACTGTGAAACGGGGTGTTATGCTAATCCTGGTGTGCGCCTCATGTGGCACGTGGCGCACCACGTCGCTCCACTGCTGCGGCTGCTTGATCATCACATTGATGCCCCGCTTTCCAGGTCGAATGAAGGATCTGTTGAGCCGCAGAAAGAGATCCAGGCCGGAGCCCTCGCCATAATGCGGGGTGCGGAGCGGGTAATATTTGTCTTCCCTCTGGAGTGGTTAATTATTAATTTGTCCTTTATTATTCCCATGGTGTGTGGATGGATGCGTTTACTCACAGCTTTTTGTCGCGATGCCGGACTGATTTCCGTGTTGAAGACAAAACACAATCCGGCTTCTGTGAACTGATATTCAATAACTTCGCAGCAGTTCACTGGGTTTCCCCGCCAGCGGCAGGTGTGAAAGAGGTCCTGGCACCTAAACTGAATGAATTTGTAGACCTCGCGAAGGTCGAGATGATCTAGCATGTGAAGCTCATCAGTCAGAGTTTTGTTCCCAAAGAAGTTGGACATTTCATTGAGGCGCGACAAGTGTGGATCGCCTGCCGCAGTGAAGAACTTTACGAAGAGGTCCTTTTGGGCAGCAGAAACGTTGGCTCCCAGGAAGTGATCAACTGCCTCGGTCTCCAGTATTTTCCAGTTCAGGCGGTTCCTCGGACAGAGACCAATCGAGGGGAATGGTATGCGGAATATCGGGAGCATCGTGTTCTTAATGGTGGTCTGTATGCGCACCGTTTGATAAAGTTCGTTGAGGTCCACATAAACCACGATGGCACCTATGCTGGTGGTCAGCAGAATCAGCAGCCAAATCACCCTGATGTTCAAATAGCTAGAGATTGATTCGAAAAAGGTTAGATCTTTTGGTGCAGCTCACCTCTCGAACTTTCTCATCTTCGGATCGGCCAGATATCGTATGCCGTGCACGGAGGACTCCGCTGCGTAATCCTTGAGATATGGCAGCATGAAGTGCCATAGTTTTCCCAATCGACTGTTCTTCCTCGCGTCCCGCTGCGTCTGGATGAGCCCCGATTTGCCGCCGTAATCCCTGTAAAGTGGACGACGGGCTCTTGGCAGTTCCAGTGGATATAGCATAGCTTCACTTTAGAGGAACAAAAATGCTCGGATGCGCTTCACTCGACGGGTGCAATTAAATTGGACATTCAAATTTAAGTTAGCGCGGAGGAAATGCTCCGCAGCATTGAACTCAATCAAAAAGCAATTATTCGAAATGGTCGGCGGGTGGCTCCGGATCTCGACTGTCTCCCCTGCCCCGTCGACGCTTAAATCACGCACACAATTAACACTCGAAGGGGCAAGTGCGGGGGGGCGCAGGACTAAAAGTGGACAAGGACGCGCCAGTTGTTTACTTAACTCGACTCGGGATGGCGGGGTGCAAGTCACTGTCCATTGGCAGCGTAATCCTCTGTTGGTCCGACTGTTTGTTCGTTCATTAAAAGGAGCTGCTGCAGTCGAAAAAACCAGTGAAAAATGGAAATCATTTTCCAAACGCTGTTGTACATATTTTTGATTATAAGTTTTAATACCTTAGCACATTATCAGTTATAGAATTTGTTTTATTTTGTTCGATATTTATTCGACCCCATTACTGTAGTTTTCTCGTAGTGTAAGTGACCACGACTGGTGGTTGGAGGAGTCTGTGTTACTTTTTATTGAGTGCTGGTCAAATGGAAAACTTGGGAAAGATGTTGGACATTTTTGTCAAGCTTTTCTCCGATTGTCTGTCGCTCCGAATTGTTTTGTGTAAACAAGTGAAAATATTTTCGATTTATCATTGCGTGCATTCCCATTCCTTGTCTACTTTGTTGTCCTCTTCGATTGCCAGGATTTCGGTGGCTTTGGCTGCGTGATTTATTTGGCCAACAAACTATGCCCCAAGTTGCTCCAATTTGATTTTCTGCAGTTGCGTGCTTAGCGCCACGGATTAAAGTCGACTTTTGGGGCAAAGCGGATAATGTTGTCTTGCATTTGCGTTGGCTTGGCTCCAAAGATACCAGCAGTCACTGGCCAAGTTAGTTAGTTAGTGGAAATACATGTAATCAGCAGATGAAAATGAACTTTTCTGGAGCTACTTGGCTTAAAAATGGTCCAGAATCGAAGAAACTACTGTTTTAGTCAGCTAAAAACCTAAGCTATCCATATTTATCGTTTTTTGGTTGATGTGGTAAAAATAAATTTTTTGCTCAATTTTCACTTTTTTATAAGGGGTAACATCATAATTTTTTGCGAAAATTCGTAAAATATTTTTTTTTTCACTTTTCAATCTAAATTGATTGGCGGCTTAAATATAAGTTTAAACAAGCATAGAAATTCGCATTTTGAACATTTTTTTTTCCATATTTTCCTCACCGAAAGGACAGAATTTCAGGTCTTTTGGGTTCATAATTCCACACACGAGGACTAATCGAACACATGCACACGTGGTTTCCTGCTAATCCTGGCATTATGGACAACCCGAATGGTCGCCAATTAGCGTGGTGTCAATCAAACATCCCGACTGTCTGCTGAGAATCTGAATGCCAATTGATTTGTGCGCTCGTCCTCGATTTTTCGGTTATGCTCTGGGGTTTCAGGTGGACTGAAGCTTGCAAACCGCTGAGCGGGGAAATGACAATTTCAGCATTTTCAACATTGATTGATGGCCATTAATTCGAGTGTATCACTAGTCAAACTAGTTTGCAACTGCATGTGATTTATGTGGCACATACTGTGGTCAGTCAAATAAAATGACTCAATGGCATACACGAAGATTTTCCATCCCAACTTAAACGCGTGCCTCTTATATTTTATCCTCATTATCCTGCCATCCACTTAGAGGCCTTTTCAACGTGGCTTTAAACTCTTAGAGGTAACCCAAAACCCCTTTCATCCGGCTGATTAAATCGCCGCGGGCCATGAAATAAATCCGCCACAGCACATGCACAGTGGGGCAAAGTCCGCTGATGAGTGGCTATAAATAAAATGGAACACACACACATGACACACTTAATCGACTCCGAACACACGTTAATGACTTCCGCCTTGGCCAGAAACTTTCGGGCACACTTTCACATTCACATTCACTTTCACTTTAACTTTGGTTTTTGTGTTCCTGCGCGTGTGCAACAATTTCGCATCCTCGTCGGAGGCGTCATCATCATCTCCTCGTGGCGTGGTGGATTCAAGTTCATGTGGCCTATTAAGCACAGACACCCGGGATGGCAGAAAGTTAGGGCGATTGCGAATGAGAAAGGAGGGACTTTCGTGGGCCACCCGTTCAAAATTCAATCTCACTTTTATGAGCCAACAGAAACGTGACGAGGCACCGACTGTCACCGGAGTGACAGGATCAAGGAGCAGGAGCAGGAGCAGGAGCAGCAAGACCAGGACCCAGTGAATGTTGCCAACTGCCAGTTAGACTGTCAAGTGTCTGGCGCAAATGCCATTTAAATATGCAAATTCCTTTCAAAAGCGAACTTTAACTCGTTCGCTGGCACGCTAATTTGCATGTTTCGCCGCGCCGCAAAGTCTTTGTCTTTCGTACGGTTCCAAAATGCTCGAAAACTGCTCCGTAATTGCGTTTATCTTTTGATGGCTAAATCTTGGAAGACAAAAGTCTGGGCGCCATCACTTCCGGTCGCTAAGCTGTCATAAACAAGGCGCAGTAACGCGTGTTAATTATTTAATAATATTACGCGGATTACCAGCCATGAGCCCATTTTGCCATCTTGCCATCTTGCCATTTCAGCATTTTGGCTGATTGATGGGCCAGCATTTGCAACATTTACTCTGCTGCCTTCTGCTTCCTCCTCCTCTCCATTTCCGTTTCCGGCGGTTAGCAAAGATTTGCCCACCTCCCATCGATGGGCTGTCAAACGGCCAAGGCTGCCGACTTGTTTGGCCAACGGAAAGGTGTTTTGTTTATATCCAATCCATGGCAGGACGAAAGGCAGGCAGCAAGGACTCGTTGCGAGTGCAGCGCTTGTCGCTCGCAAGTAATTTGAATAATTTTCTGAAGAAGTGCAAAATTTGCATATGAAATCTGCAATCTCGCATGCTGAAAACGGGGTGGCAGGAGTTTTTCCACACATTTGCAGCGCCAGCTGCATTGACTCAGGCGCATTCAGGCAGCAGGAAGTTCGTTCTGCTCCTGATTCTGGTCCTTCGGTCCTGCAGGCAGAGAAAAAACGTCCAGCAAAGCGTCTTTAAACTATTTTTAGCACGAAAACATAAATCATTTGACCAAATCTTACCACAATCTTATTGAAATTATTTTAGCAAATAGATGTATGGTTCTTACTTGCCGTCCTTAGAGGTCTTCCCATTTTCTCTCAGTGTCCTAGAGATTTGGCGGGCGGGCGGGGTCGAGATGATGCTTTTAACTTGTCTATGCAAATGCAAATGTTTGTACGCAATCGAGGAATAAACAAATGTGCTCTCTGCGAAAATGTGTGCATGTGCGTTGCCCTTGTCGAGTAGTTCGCATTGGAAAAAGTTGCTGGGTGGAGGGGTGGACGAGAAGGGGAGTGAGTTGTGGGCGGAAGGAAATTAAGAAAACTTCTTATAATTGATGTCATGCATTTTTAATCTCATTGCAGACGGCCTGCCATTTGCATTTTCCTATTTTCTATTTTCCTGTTTTATTTCATATCGTTTCATTTTGACATGCTTCGCAGCACAAAATTTGCCCACATATGTATATTGGAATGCTTCCTGGCGAAAGGATAACACTTAAGCTCTCAATTAAAACACTTTGCCGGGTGCTCGGCTCAATTCGCTTTAGTTGGGCAGTTCTGCAATGTAAACACATTATGGCTTTCTTCACAATTTTAATTACTCCTCGCAGACGGTATTCCTTAATTTGCTGCTCTTCACACATCCTGGACGTGGGTAAAATAATAAAAACGCTCTTTACACATGCAAAATGCAATAAATGAGAGCAGAATGCACTCTGCCAGGCACCAAGTGCCAAAGACCGGGCTGCCAGGACACGCCGGAGATACTTGTGTCCCCCGGAAATACTCGTGTGCCTGGGGAGCTCGCCCCGCTTAAGCCCCGGGTATTTAATTTGAAAGTTTGCTTAACAACTTTTTAAATACCTAATGTGCCAAACGGGTAGACAAGTATTTCATGTGCCAAAAATGCTCCACGTGGCATAATTCGAAGGTGGGGGCCCTGGCCAGGATAACCAAATTACTCGAATTGGCGCTGGAAAGTTTGCCTTAAATTTTAATTTCAGTATCGTCGAAGCTTTAAAGTTATGGAATAGCGTATTAAGATAGCCAATTTTGATTGAATAATAGGAGAAAATGATGAAATAAGAATAATACACACAATATAATTAAGACTTACAAGAAAGCTCTTCGGTGACCTGTAGAATTTTCTATTTTACACATTGAAGGGAAATATTTTGTATGAGTTATTCTTCACTGAACCGCTCCTGACATATACTGTTATATCGGACTGAGCGTAAAAGTTGTATAACAAATTGGAGTCTGCGCAGTAGGGACTAGAATTTTTGGCGCCAAGCGAACAGCTGGAAAAACGCCGGGCTTTGGGCCGAATTGGTTTCACGAACGAGCGGCCCGCAAAAGTGTGCTACACAACTCGCGTTATCCTGGCGGTTGCAACAAATGTCCGTGTGTGCGACGGTGTGTGTGTGTGTGTGTGTGGGTCGGCTGCTGCTGCCTCCAAGCGAACCGTCAATGGTAGCTTCTTGCAGGCAGAGCTGCCATCATCGTCCTCGTGTGTTATCCTACCAGCTCGTCACTCCACGCAGGCCGAGCCGAAGTCCGCGGCCGAGCGTCCTCGTCACTCCTGTGCTGTGAGCCTTCGCGGCAGGTCCTGGCCGCGTTCTTCCTTCGATTTCGGGCGCCTTCAGTCGCTTTCAGTGGCGTCCTGGTCGCGCTGGACTCTGCTCCGCCAACTGCCCAAAATCGAAATTTTTGTGAATGAAATTCGCGAGCGAACTAAGCGAGTGAATGAATGTGTGAATGAACACGGTGTCGCCAAATAATCGCGCAGTGATTGCTTCAAAAAGTGCTGTACGAATAAATTACTCATATTAATGAATTCTCAAATGGTACACAAATGAAATATATATTAACTTTTTTTTTGGTGATTCTTTATTTCGCGAAATATTGTTTCATTTCCTTTTTTAATGAAAGGTTAAGTTTCTGGCAATGTTTTGACTTTCTTTAACTTCTGCACCTAAGTGATTACATTTCAAATTAAAATGGTTTCAAAAAAAATCTTTATTACAATTTAGACGAATATTTATTGAGTATTGAAATTTTGAATTAATTTACTTTTTTTAAACTCTTCGTTGTCGTAGACTTAATTGGCTTAATGACTCAAATAAAGATTTACAAATAGTTATAGAATAAAATTCCAATTAAAACTAAGAAAATATTCTAAAACGTATATTTTATTTAAATCAAAATATTTTATCACTACATTACTCCTTTTAATAATAATCAGAACTAGAGACTTTAAAATTAATTAAAGTACTTGCAAAAATATATAAATAGTAAATCAAAAGTTCAAACATTGGCAAAATTAATAAATAATATATCGAGAGTTGAAACATTTTCGAAAGAAAACACTTAAAACCTAATAATCGACTGGAATCTGGCAAATCGAATCAGCTGCAGCAAATCAAACGAGTTAACGCAATGCGGTCCTTCTTGTCGGCAGTCGGGAACGGCTAGTGCGGGTTGGATATCCTTGGTCCTGGCTGAGTGTGCGGCCAGAGCGTCCTGGCTTCGTTAAGTGATTAATCATGCTCATATATTTTCCAAGTGAAATTCAATTTGGACCGCAACGTCAGTGCAAGAACCACAACAGCCGTCCGGGCGACAGCAAAATATAAGGAACACAAAAAGGAAAAATAAGGCACCGGAATTTTCGAAGGACATCGCCACGGGGCAACGGCAACAGGACGTGCAGCTGCGGCATCGATAGAGAGAGCGAGTAGAGGCAGGAGGCCCTGCATCCGACGGTGAGTGTGGATTGGGCCATCATCATCGGTCCAAATCCTCTGCAACTGCTGTGTTGCAGCTGAAGGAGTCAATAGGAGTTTAGGCGGCAGGACGAATAACATTCGGGCTCGAAATCCAATAAACATGGTTGAAATCAAAGCTGGTTGGGGTAAAAGTTCGTCAATTTTCCTATATTTATTTGGCTCTTTATTTGTGCCAAGCAAATTAGTTGCGTGGCTGTCCTTTTTGCCAGCACAAACAAGCCGGAAAAGAGCACACAAGATACACGAGGATGTGCAGACAGGACCTTTTTCGCAGCGGGAAGTAATTCAAGCCACGGGCGCTCTATTTTTTTTTTAGTTTGGCAATTTAAATGTAAAGCAGGGGGAAATCATGGCCGAACATTTAGGTTAATCATACGCCATGTTGTCCCGGGGCAGTTCCTCAAGCAGTCCGCCTGCTTTGCATAAATTAGTAAGTTTTTACTTCGGTTTGCCTCGCTCGGAAAAGCGGAAAAGCGGGCCAACATAATCAGGACACAAGAGGCATCCGTCTGCTAGTTGTTCTCGCCGCTCCTGCCATATAAATCAATTTTAATTTAATCGCTTTATCGCTCCAATAAATCATGCCGTTTATGAGGATGCGAATGCGGATGCGGATAGCACGATTGTTGTTAACAATAAAGCGGCGAAGTGCTGGCAAAAAACAAAATTTAAATATCAAGTTGAGGCGGCGCCAAAGACGACGGATGATGACGGCGACAACGGGAAACAAAGGAAAAAACTTTCTTCATTAAAATTTTTAATGACTTTCCCTCTATTTGCGCAAGGTAATGAAAGTCAACATCGTCACTATGTTGGCGTACACAAATATATATAGACATTTTTTTTTTGCCGATGCAAATTCTATTCGAAAAGTCTTTTGTTTTTTTCTCATTCGCCGCTCTGGTTTCTGTGGCCAGGTTTGGGTTTGTTTTGATTGGCTCTTTTGGCCCGGCATTTAATTACATTACGCTCGATTAAGGCGCAAGAAACCTATAGCATAACATGTATCGGCATACCACATCACAAAAAGCTGACATAAAAGTGAATTTCATCGAGGCCAAACAGACATTCTGGTTAATTAGGCGGCTCATTCTTGTGCAAATTCCAGTTGCCTTTGTTTGCCCATTGATTTTATAATTAAGACACATTCCTGGCAATTAAATCGCCTTGCCCACTCCACCCATTCTCGACCTGAACTCATACGAATATGATTCTCTCTAATGCCGGGGTCTTAGTCCCAGCACCTCGAGGTCCTGTCCTGGCACTAATAGATTAGCAATTAAACGCCGTACACTATTAATGGGTAATAGTACGCCGAGCTCGAAGGATACCCTCTCTAACAATCTGTGAGCCATGTAGATGTCTATGTGTGTGTGTGTCTGTTGTTTATGACACGCCCCCCGCCGAGCACCGCCCCTGATATGTGTACACTACGCATAATGACAATGGCAGCGCACACGCACACATGCGAAGTTGATAGCTCGCTAAACTATTTATTTGCATATAAATATTTCAGCGCCGAGTTGCTGAGCAGAACAGGTCCTAGCTCACAGTCCTGTGTGCACAGCTGCGGCCACAATAATAGCAGCCTGCAGCCAAGTTTGAGGCTTCGCATTCTGCAAATCGAAAATCCGGTGGTTTGGCAGATCAATATAATTATTTGGAACATATTAGGCCTGTAGACACTTTGTGGTAGATCACAGCCATCGATTGAATTGCATTCTATTCGCTCCGGAATCACTGATGCATTTCGCATAGGTGCGAGCTTTGAAAGTCATATCCATTTGTTTGGCAAATATTTATTAAACTAAAATTAATTTCAAGCAAACGCTTGAAAAGAGCACAATTTGTAGTCCTACATTTATTTCCGCTACAGTGGAAAGCCGCGTGAATTTAACGGCACTTGTGCGTTGTTGGCAGCGGAAATAGAAAAGCCCTTTTCCCGCATTTACCCAAGAAAACGCACACAGGTACGCGACGCACTTGTAGCAGCCCAGTTTCCTCCTCTTTGTAATTGAAATAGTTTGTGAATTGGATGTTTATGGGCGCGTGTGTGTTGTGTGTTGCTAAAAATGCTTTCGATAACACAAAGGAAATCCATTTGCCACAGCGGAAGTGCCACACTCACATGTACCGAGTGTTGCAACTCAAGCCAAAGGTCTGCCAAATCCCGATATCCTTGCAAGCCCACAGATGAGCTTCTGCAACTTAATTGAATTCTCTGCAAAGCAATTAAGGTGTTGTGAAAATAGGCTTGTCCTTAAGTTTTGCATATTATCCTGCCAAACGTCGAGGTGGACAACCTAAATTAAAAAACATTAAAGCCTTAAATCCAAACCATAGACAAATCTAAACTCAACTTGTCTAGTTTGTAACTTTTCCCTGAAATTCTTTTACATTACCTTTCAAATGAAGAGTGACTTACAGAAGCTCCACTGTAGTAGCAAGAAATGCCTGAGGCTTTTTCCCTCCGCCATTAAGGATATTTCGGTGCGTCAAATGCAGAGGCATGGCGATTTATTTGTGCCGCATTCCTTGATTGTTTCGTTTTTACTTCGACACCACACATGCAAACAAACAATGACACAGGACACAAAGGACGAAGGACAACAATGTATGCACAACGCAGCACAAGAACACACAAATCCGCTTTCAGTTCTGTTTGCTTAGTGCTGGCGAAACCAAAAATCCCCGATAAACGTCGACGGAATAATGTCAGGTGGAATAATTTGGCTTTTGCCTGTTCCGGATGGAACCCCATTCCCATATATACTTATAAACATACTATGTGCAACGCTTACCGACATTGACAGCAGTCAAAAATTTTGAGGGCTACGCATCGGCGGAGCCTCTGCCATATTTAAGCACTTACATCATGTGCATTACATTTTATGGCTGTGTGGGTAATAAACCAGCAAGTGCAATTACCGCAACAGCAACAAAGCGGGCGGCAATTTGCAACATTGTTTTTAGGGGGGGAGTAGTGGGCGTGGCACTTAAATAGTTTTACACACTATCGCCACTCCAAAGTTGGCTGGCCACCGAAACTGCGAAAAGCCAAATTGATGCAATTTTGAACATTTTTTAAATATTAATTACACTTGGGTATGAATTAAATTTTTTAAATGGCATTCGTTTTGGATGTTTCTAATCTTGTTGCATACTTTTCTACACTTTAAAGTGAAGCTCGTGAACAATAGAAGCTAATTCAATGACTCAATTAAAGTACGCACAGCTTTTAGGCGTGTCCTTAAGTCCTTTTTAACCGCATTTGTAAGCGGATCCCTTGCAAGGATGAATGCTGTTGAAAACGCCCCTGAAAGCATGCAATGCCAAACATGCGAAACTTTTGCACTGCCCGCAGCACATTTATCTTGAGTCGCATGGGAGATGAGCAATCGAGTGGACGTGTTCACAGAAGTCGCGGATAAAACAAAAACGTAATTGTGATCCATCACAAACATTTGCGCAGATCGTGTGCTTATCTCACAAACAAAATCTATTTTTAGTCACTGCATAACGGTGACGGCTTCGGTTCGCGAAACTTATCAGCAACTAGCAATTTCTAAGCTGTGTTGTTTTTGCCCCTCGCCCTGCGCGCTGCGCAAGCGGGAGGTTGTTACAATTTACCTTACAAGTAAACCGGTAAATCTTATCGTGTTTAGTAAATATCAATTGCATTATACGGCATAAGTATAAAGACAATTGATATAATGGAGAATTCATTTGCTCAATCGCGACCTAGCAATGGGTGCGATAAATTTGAGAAAATGAGGAAAGTAGCAGGTGTTGAGCCAGGAGAATTACGCTCCCAACTCCGCGCCAGCTGTGCAGTTGTTTCCCCTAACCTGGAAGGTATGCCAACTCAATCTACGGTCTCCAGCTTAATGGTGACAATCAGCAGCAACACCAATGCAAGTGTTACCTGCACTATTTCTAACGTACAGGCCAACATGATCTGTACTCCTACATACACTGATTGCACAACCGTGACCACTAGCATTTGCCCAACTACGCCTTATGACAATGGACTGCCGACACCTCTGTCATCACTGCCCAATAAGCCATCTAAAGCGAATTGCCCCTTTCAAGCACATGATCGTACTGTCAACAGGAAACGAAAAGGCGTGTCTCAGCCCCCATTACCTATCCTCACCCCTTCTCCAAGCCGTAAAACTAAAAGGCAGGCCACTATGCCACTCAATGAGGAGGCCTCTACCTTCACTGCAGCAGCATTAAATAACAATCGCTTCGCGCTTTTGTCTGCTGAAGCGGAGAATATGGAGCAAGACGTGTCGGATGCTGATTCTGACATTGAAGACTCTGCTGCCCGAGATGATGGTGGACAATCCGCTAAATATAGCAAACCCCCAGCCATATGCGTACCAAGTGTAAGTGATCCGGTCACCTTGGAACGGGCTCTTAATCTGAGTATTGGCTCCTCAAACTACTACATCCGCACCTCTAGATTTGGTGTATCCAGAATCTATACAGCCAACCCTGATGCTTTCCGCACCGCTGTAAAAGAACTAAATA